>NW_027192679.1:0-1200000 GCF_949987515.2 Delphinus delphis | reverse complement strand
AAAAGGGCGTATGCGTTTTTTCCTGAATATATTCAGGAAAAAACGCATACGCCCTTTTTGGCCAAGTGCACCATTGTGGACGTTCTGCCTCTTTTCCTATGCTTTCAATGCAATTCCAGTCTACCTCCTGAAATCGGTTTCCTGCAATTCTGCCCCGCTTTCAAGTCCTCTTGGCAGCCTTACTTCAGTCTATTTTTGGACGATAGCTGTCATTTATAACTCTGCAGGTTTGTGAATTACAGTGCCCCTGAGCTCCTTTCTTCAACTCGCTTTCTTGTGACCTGGCCGCAACACCGCAGGATGGCTTCAGGCCCTAATCTGGTTCCGGCACGGCACGCTGAGCCTTTGGTTAATTCCTCTTCCTGGTGGGAAATGAGAGTTAAATTTGCCCGTCCAGACAGCTCCAGCTAGTCTCTCATTGGTTCTCGCTATTCCTGTTCATCTTCCGCAGAAATTGCAAACTGGGCCAAACAGGAGGTTAAAGGGACTGACTCTCCAAGTCGGGAGAGTGTTAGTAAAGCGTCTGGAATGTTGCACCCGAGTACCAGGGTACGAAACCTGAGACATATTTGAACACGTCTCCCGATCACATGGTTGATCATACTCTAGGTTCCACATGCATGTTTTAGCTGAAGGAAGAATACCTTAAACCTGGGTAGTTGAAACCCGTGGAATGGGTACCATGCAATATGACTTCAAAGGGTCTTCATTTGCTCACCGAACCTCTCCAATCCTATCACTGCTGCGTTTATGCCCCTGTACACACGCTTGATTCTCTTTCGGAGACATAGCAATCCATAGGTTTTAAGATACTTACTAGCCAGGTACATTCTTAGGCGTTTAATATGCGGTGTTGAGTCCATTTCGTTGCGCAAGGAGTAGCTCTTGTCTATTCCATATTTGGCTTAAGGAACTTTATCTGTGCTCATTTCAATCTCTGGTTTTATGCAGCACCCCAACTCACCTTTACCCTTAAGCAAGCATAAGTTGGTTTTCTAAATTTGAGACCCTCTTCTGTTCTGTAATTCAGTTCCTGTGTAGCCAAGTTTCAATTCCGTGTATTAGTGATATCTTATGATGTTTCTTTTTCTGTGTGACTTATTTCAGTTAGAATCATCGTACCTGAATCCACTCATTGTGCTGCTAAGGGCCTGATGACATAGATTTCATTGCTGAGTGATATTGCTTTGTAAGTGAATACCACAACTTCTTTATCCATTTTTCACTTTCTGCGATGTTGAACTTGTACTGTAAACGAGGTTCTTGTAAACAGAGCCGTTCCAAACTTTGGGGTGGCTGTGTCTTTTTGATTTTAATTTCCCTAAGCTATAGGACCATAAGTGGAAGTGCCCTAGGCTCTGTTGCTTTGTTTTTTAGATGTTTCAGGAAACACCATACACTTCTCCCGAGTGTCTGTTGGCAATTTACATCCCGCCCATCAGCATAACAAGGCTCCCAGTTCTCAATGGCCTGTCCTGCCTTTCTGGATTTTACACTTTTTTCAGATGGCCCTTTTGACCGGGGGGAAGTGAGACTTCATTGTAGTGCAGATTTCCTTTGCAAGCTTGCTTGGTTGGCCAAAAAGGGCGTATGCGTTTTTTCCTGAATATATTCAGGAAAAAACGCATACGCCCTTTTTGGCCAAGTGCATCATTGTGGACGTTCTGCCTCTTTTCCTATGCTTTCAATGCAATTCCAGTCTACCTCCTGAAATCGGTTTCCTGCAATTCTGCCCCGCTTTCAAGTCCTCTTGGCAGCCTTACTTCAGTCTATTTTTGGACGATAGCTGTCATTTATAACTCTGCAGGTTTGTGAATTACAGTGCCCCTGAGCTCCTTTCTTCAACTCGCTTTCTTGTGACCTGGCCGCAACACCGCAGGATGGCTTCAGGCCCTAATCTGGTTCCGGCACGGCACGCTGAGCCTTTGGTTAATTCCTCTTCCTGGTGGGAAATGAGAGTTAAATTTGCCCGTCCAGACAGCTCCAGCTAGTCTCTCATTGGTTCTCGCTATTCCTGTTCATCTTCCGCAGAAATTGCAAACTGGGCCTAACAGGAGGTTAAAGGGACTGACTCTCCAAGTCGGGAGAGTGTTAGTAAAGCGTCTGGAATGTTGCACCCGAGTACCAGGGTACGAAAACTGAGACATATTTGAACACGTCTCCCGATCACATGGTTGATCATACTCTGTGTTCCACATGCATGTTTTAGCTGAAGGAAGAATACCTAAAACCTGGGTAGTTGAAACCCATGGAATGGGTACCATGCAATATGACTTCAAAGGGTCTTCATTTGCTCACCGAACCTCTCCAATCCTATCACTGCTGCGTTTATGCCCCTGTACACATGCTTGATTCTCTTTCGGAGACATAGCAATCCATAGGTTTTAAGATACTTACTAGTCAGGTACATTCTTAGGCGTTTAATATGCGGTGTTGAGTCCATTTCGTTGAGCAAGGAGTAGTTCTTGTCTATTCCATATTTGGCTTAAGGAACTTTATCTGTGCTCATTTCAATCTCTGGTTTTATGCAGCACCCCAACTCACCTTTCCCCTTAAGCAAGCATAAGTTGGTTTTCTAAATTTGAGACCCTGTTCTGTTCTGTAATTCAGTTCCTGTGTAGCCAAGTTTCCATTCCGTGTATTACTGATATCTTATGATGTTTCTTTTTCTGTGTGACTTATTTCAGTTAGAATCATCATACCTGAATCCACTCATTGTGCTGCTAAGGGTTGGTGATACAGATTTTATTGCTGAGTGATATTGCTTTGTAAGTAAATACCACATCTTCTTTCTCCATTTTTCACTTTCTGCGATGTTGAACTTGTACTGTAAACGAGTTTCTTGTAAACAGAGCCGTTCCAAACTTTGGGGTGGCTGTGTCTTTTTGATTTTAATTTCCCTAAGCTATAGGACCATAAGTGGAAGTGCCCTAGGTTCTGTTGCTTTGTTTTTTAGATGTTTCAGGAAACACCATACACTTCTCCCGAGTGGTTGTTGGCAATTTACATCCCGCCCATCAGCATAACAAGGCTCCCAGTTCTCCATGGCCTGTCCTGCGTTTCTGGATTTTACACTTTTTTCAGATGGCCCTTTTGACCGGGGGGAAGTGAGACTTCATTGTAGTGCAGATTTCCTTTGCAAGCTTGCTTGGTTGGCCAAAAAGGGCGTATGCGTTTTTTCCTGAATATATTCAGGAAAAAACGCATACGCCCTTTTTGGCCAAGTGCATCATTGTGGACGTTCTGCCTCTTTTCCTATGCTTTCAATGCAATTCCAGTCTACCTCCTGAAATCGGTTTCCTGCAATTCTGCTCCGCTTTCAAGTCCTCTTGGCAGCCTTACTTCAGTATATTTTTGGACGATAGCTGTCATTTATAACTCTGCAGGTTTGTGAATTACAGTGACCCTGAGCTCCTTTCTTCAACTCGGTTTCTTGTGAGCTGGCCGCAACACCACAGGATGGCTTCAGGCCCTAATCTGGTTCTGGCATGGCACGCTGAGCCTTTGGTTAATTCCTCTTCCTGGTGGGAAATGAGAGTTAAATTTGCCCGTCCAGACACCTCCAGCTAGTCTCTCATTGGTTCTCGCTATTCCTGTTCATCTTCCGCAGAAATTGCAAACTGGGCCAAACAGGATGTTAAAGGGACTGACTCTCCAAGTCGGGAGAGTGTTAGTAAAGCGTCTGGAATGTTGCACCCGAGTACCAGGGTACGAAAACTGAGACATATTTGAACACGTCTCCCGATCACATGGTTGATCATACTCTAGGTTCCACATGCATGTTTTAGCTGAAGGAAGATTACCATAAACCTGGGTAGTTGAAACCCGTGGAATGGGTACCATGCAATATGACTTCAAAGGGTCTTCATTTGCTCACCGAACCTCTCCAATCCTATCACTGCTGCGTTTATGCCCCTGTACACATGCTTGATTCTCTTTCGGAGAGATAGCAATCCATAGGTTTTAAGATACTTACTAGACAGGTACATTCTTAGGCGTTTAATATGCGGTGTTGAGTCCATTTCGTTGAGCAAGGAGTAGCTCTTGTCTATTCCATATTTGGCTTAAGGAACTTTATCTGTGCTCATTTCAATCTCTGGTTTTATGCAGCACCCCAACTCACCTTTCCCCTTAAGCAAGCATAAGTTGGTTTTCTAAATATGAGACCCTCTTCTGTTCTGTAATTCAGTTCCTGTGTAGCCAAGTTTCAATTCCGTGTATTAGTGATATCTTATGATGTTTCTTTTTCTGTGTGACTTATTTCAGTTAGAATCATCATACCTGAATCCACTCATTGTGCTGCTAAGGGCCTGATGACATAGATTTCATTGCTGAGTGATATTGCTTTGTAAGTAAATACCACAGCTTCTTTATTCATTTTTCATTTTCTGCGATGTTGAACTTGTACTGTAAACGAGGTTCTTGTAAACAGAGGCGTCCCAAACTTTGGGGTGGCTGTGTCTTTTTGATTTTAATTTCCCTAAGCTATAGGACCATAAGTGGAAGTGCCCTAGGCTCTGTTGCTTTGTTTTTTCGATGTTTCAGGAAACACCATACACTTCTCCCGAGTGTCTGTTGGCAATTTACATCCCGCCCATCAGCATAACAAGGCTCCCAGTTCTCCATGGCCTGTCCTGCCTTTCTGGATTTTACACTTTTTTCAGATGGCCCTTTTGACCGGGGGGAAGTGAGACTTCATTGTAGTGCAGATTTCCTTTGCAAGCTTGCTTGATTGGCCAAAAAGGGCGTATGCGTTTTTTCCTGAATATATTCAGGAAAAAACGCATACGCCCTTTTTGGCCAAGTGCATCATTGTGGACGTTCTACCTCTTTTCCTATGCTTTCAATGCAATTCCAGTCTACCTCCTGAAATCGGTTTCCTGCAATTCTGCCCCGCTTTCAAGTCCTCTTGGCAGCCTTACTTCAGTGTATTTTTGGACGATAGCTGTCATTTATAACTCTGCAGGTTTGTGAATTACAGTGCCCCTGAGCTCCTTTCTTCAACTTGTTTTCTTGTGAGCTGGCTGCAACACCGCTGGATGGCTTCAGGCCCTAATCTGGTTCTGGCACGGCATGCTGAGCCTTTGGTTATTTCCTCTTTCTGGTGGGAAATGAGAGTTAAATTTGCCCGTCCAGACACCTCCAGCTAGCCTCTCATTGGTTCTCGCTATTCCTGTTCATCTTCCGCAGAAATTGCAAATGGGGCCAAACAGGAGTTTAAAGGTGCTGACTCTCCAAGTGGGGAGAGTGTTAGTAAAGCGTCTGGAATGTTGCACCCGAGTACCAGGGGAGGAAAACTGAGACATATTTGAACACGTCTCCCGTTCACACGGTTGATCATACTCTGGGTTCCACATGCATGTTTTAGCTGAAGGAAGAATACCTTAAACCTGGAGAGTTGAGACCCATGGAATGGGTACCATGCAATATGACTTCAAAGGGTCTTCATTTGCTCACCGAACCTCTCCAATCCTATCACTGCTGCGTTTATGCCCCTGTACACATGCTTGATTCTCTTTCGGAGACAT
The DNA here is from genome assembly GCF_949987515.2 of Delphinus delphis. Classification (NCBI taxonomy): domain Eukaryota; kingdom Metazoa; phylum Chordata; class Mammalia; order Artiodactyla; family Delphinidae; genus Delphinus; species Delphinus delphis. Next base: position 1,194,472 of record NW_027192679.1, on the reverse strand, counting down.
AGCAATCCATAGGTTTTAAGATACTTACTAGTCAGGTACATTCTTAGGCGTTTAATATGGGGTGTTGAGTCCATTTCGTTGAGCAAGGAGTAGCTCTTGTCTATTCCATATTTGGCTTAAGGAACTTTATCTGTGCTCATTTCAATCTCTGGTTTTATGCAGCACCCCAACTCACCTTCCCCCTTAAGCAAGCATAAGTTGGTTTTCTAAACTTGAGACACTGTTCTGTTTTGTAATTCAGTTCATGTGTAGCCAAGTCGACATTCTGTGTATTAATGGTACCTTATGATGTTTCTTTTCTGTGTGACTTATTTCAGTTCGAATCATCATACCTTAATCCACTCATTGTGCTGCTAAGGGCCTTGTGACACAGATTTCATTGCTGAGTGATATTGCTTTGTAAGTAAATACCACAACTTCTTTATCCATTTTTCACTTTCTGCGATGTTGAACTTGTACTGTAAACGAGGTTCTTGTAAACAGAGCCATTCCAAACTTTGGGGTGGCTGTGTCTTTTTGATTTTAATTTCCCTAAGCTATAGGACCATAAGTGGAAGTGCCCTAGGTTCTGTTGCTTTGTTTTTTAGATGTTTCAGGAAACACCATACACTTCTCCCGAGTGGTTGTTGGCAATTTACATCCCGCCCATCAGCATAACAAGGCTCCCAGTTCTCCATGGCCTGTCCTGCCTTTCTGGATTTTACACTTTTTTCAGATGGCCCTTTTGACCGGGGGGAAGTGAGACTTCATTGTAGTGCAGATTTCCTTTGCAAGCTTGCTTGGTTGGCCAAAAAGGGCGTATGCGTTTTTTCCTGAATATATTCAGGAAAAAACGCATACGCCCTTTTTGGCCAAGTGCATCATTGTGGACGTTCTGCCTCTTTTCCTATGCTTGAAATGCAATTCCAGTCTACCTCCTGAAATCGGTTTCCTGCAATTCTGCCCCGCTTTCAAGTCCTCTTGGCAGCCTTACTTCAGTATATTTTTGGACGATAGCTGTCATTTATAACTCTGCAGGTTTGTGAATTACAGTGCCCCTGAGCTCCTTTCTTCAACTCGCTTTCTTGTGACCTGCCGTAACACCGCAGGATGGCTTCAGGCCCTAATCTGGTTCCGGCACGGCACGCTGAGCCTTTGGTTATTTCCTCTTCCTGGTGGGAAATGAGAGTTAAATTTGCCCGTCCAGACACCTCCAGCTAGTCTCTCATTGGTTCTCGCTATTCCTGTTCATCTTCCGCAGAAATTGCAAACTGGGCCAAACAGGAGGTTAAAGGCGCTGACTCTCCAAGTGGGGAGAGTGTTAGTAAAGCGTCTGGAATGTTGCACCCGAGTACCAGGGGAGAAGAACTGAGACATATTTGAACACGTCTCCCGTTCACATGGTTGATCATACTCTGGGTTCCACATGCATGTTTTAGCTGAAGGAAGAATACCTTAAACCTGCAGAGTTGAGACCCGTGGAATCGGTACCATGCAATATGACTTCAAAGGGTCTTCATTTGCTCACCGAACCCCTCCAATCCTATCACTGCTGCGTTTATGCCCCTGTACACACGCTTGATTCTCTTTTGGAGACATAGCAATCCATAGGTTTTAAGATACTTACTAGTCAGGTACATTCTTAGGCGTTTAATATGGGGTGTTGAGACAATTTCATTGAGCAAGGAGTAGCTCTTGTCTATTCCATATTTGGCTTAAGGAACTTTATCTGTGCTCATTTCAATCTCTGGTTTTATGCAGCACCCCAACTCACCTTTCCCCTTAAGCAAGCATAAGTTGGTTTTCTAAATTTGAGACCCTGTTCTGTTTTGGAATTCAGTTCCTGTGTAGCCAAGTTTACATTCCGTGTATTAGTGATATCTTATGATGTTTCTTTTTCTGTGTGACTTATTTCAGTTAGAATCATCGTACCTGAATCCACTCATTATGCTGCTATGGGCCTGATGACATAGATTTCATTGCTGAGTGATACTGCATTGTACGTAAGTACCACGAGTTCTTTATCCATTTTTCACTTTCTGTGATATTGAACTTGTAAGGTAAACGAGGTTCTTGTAAACAGAGGTGTCCCAAACTTTGGGATGGCTGTGTATTTTTTATTTAAATTTCCCTAAACTATAGGACCATAAGTGGAAGTGCCCTAGGCTCTGTTGTTTTGTTTTTTCGATGTTTCAGGAAACACCATACACTTCTCCCAAGTGTCTGTTGGCAATTTACATCCCGCCCATCAGCATAACAAGGCTCCCAGTTCTCCATGGCCTGTCCTGCCTTTCTGGGTTTTACACTTTTTTCAGATGGCCCTTTTGACCCTGGGGAAGTGAGACTTCATTGTAGTGCAGATTTCCTTTGCAAGCTTGCTTGTTTGGCCAAAAAGAGCGTATGCGTTTTTTCCTGAATATATTCAGGAAAAAACGCATATGCCCTTTTGGCAAAGTGCATCATTGTGGACGTTCTGCCTCTTTTCCTATGCTTTCAATGCAATTCCAGTCTACCTCCTGAAATCAGTTTCCTGCAATTCTGCCCTGCTTTCAAGTCCTCTTGGCAGCCTTACTTCAGTATATTTTTGGACGATAGCTGTCATTTATAACTCTGCAGGTTTGTGAATTACAGAGACCCTGAGCTCCTTTCTTCAACTCGCTTTCTTTTGAGCTGGCCGCAACACCGCAGGATGGCTTCAGGCCCTAATCTGGTTCCGGCACGGCACGCTGAGCCTTTGGTTATTTCCTCTTCCTGGTGGGAAATGAGAGTTAAATTTGCCCGTCCAGACACCTCCAGCTAGCCTCTCATTGGTTCTCGCTATTCCTGTTCATCTTCCGCAGAAATTGCAAACTGGGCCAAACAGGAGGTTAAAGGTGCTGACTCTCCAAGTGGGGAGAGTGTTAGTAAAGCATCTGGAATGTTGCACCCGAGTACCAGGGTACGAAAACTGAGACATATTTGAACACGTCTCCCGATCACATGGTTGATCATACTCTGGGTTCCACATGCATGTTTTAGCTGAAGGAAGAATACCTAAAACCTGGGTAGTTGAAATCCGTGGAATGGGTACCATGCAATATGACTTCAAAGGGTCTTCATTTGCTCACCGAACCTCTCCAATCCTATCACTGCTGCGTTTATGCCCCTGTACACATGCTTGATTCTCTTTCGGAGACATAGCAATCCATAGGTTTTAAGATACTTACAAGTCAGGTACATTCTTAGGCGTTTAATATGCGGTGTTGAGTCCATTTCGTTGAGCAAGGAGTAGCTCTTGTCTATTCCATATTTGGCTTAAGGAACTTTATCTGTGCTCATTTCAATCTCTGGTTTTATGCAGCACCCCAACTCACCTTCCCCCTTAAGCAAGCGTAAGTTGGTTTTCTAAACTTGAGACACTGTTCTGTTTTGTAATTCAGTTCATGTGTAGCCAAGTTCACATTCTGTGTATTAGTGATACCTTATGATGTTTCTTTTCTGTGTGACTTATTTCAGTTCGAATCATCATACCTGAATCCACTCATTATGCTGCTACGGGCCTGATGACATAGATTTCATTGCTGAGTGATATTGCATTGTACGTAAGTACCACAAGTTCTTTATCCATTTTTCACTTTCTGCGATATTGAACTTGTACCGTAAACGAGGTTCTTGTAAACAGAGCCTTCCCAAACTTTGGGGTGGCTGTGTCTTTTTGATTTTAATTTCCCTAAGCTATAGGACCATAAGTGGAAGTGCCCTAGGCTCTGTTGCTTTGTTTTTTAGATGTTTCAGGAAACACCATACACTTCTCCAGAGTGGCTGTTGGCAATTTACATCCCGCCCATCAGCATAAGAAGGCTCCCAGTTCTCCATGGCCTGTCGTGCCTTTATGGATTTTACACTTTTTTCAGATGGCCCTTTTGACCAGGTGGAAGTGAGACTTCATTGTAGTGCAGATTTCCTTTGCAAGCTTGCTTAGTTGGCCAAAAAGGGCATAATCGTTTTTTCCTGAATATATTCAGGAAAAAACACATACGCCCTTTTGGCCAAGTGCATCATTGTCGAGTTTCTGACTCTCTTCCTATGCTTTCAATGCAATTCCAGTCTACCTCCTGAAATCGGTTTCCTGCAATTCTGCCTTGCTTTCAATGCCTCTTCATAGCCTTACCTCAATATATTTTTTAAAAATAGTTGGCCTTTATAACTCTGCAGGTTTTTGAATTGCAGTGGCCCTTAGCTCCATTTTTTAGCTCTTATTTTTGTGGTCTTGCCCCGTAACCACATGATTCCTCAAAGCCCTATTTTTCTTCTGGGGCACCTTGCTGTGCCTTTGGTTACTTCTTCTTACTGATGTGATATTAGAGTGACATGTGCCCATTGAAACCGCTACAGCTAGTTTCTCACTGGTTCCCCCTATTCCCATTCATCCTCTGCACTAACTGCAGACTGTGCGATACCAGAACTTAAAGGCATTGACTGCGTGTGGGGATGTTGTTAGTAAAGCGGCTGGAATGTCGATCCAGAGCCCCAGGAGAGGAAAAATGAGGTGCGTTTTAGAAACCTTTCCCGATCATATGGTATACCAGTCACTGGGTTTCCCAAGCATGGTTTAGCTGTAGGAAGATTCCCTTCAACCTGGAGTGTTGGGACCCTTGGAATGAGTAGCATGAAGTATTGCATTAAACTTTCGGCAGTTGCTCACCAAAGCTCACCAATCCTCTCAGCCCCAAGTGTCCAGCCTTATGTCTTATCCAGCTGTGGGTTTATATGTGGTCAATCCAGGTTGCATCACAGCCCCTGAGCGAATTTTGTAAGAATTTTTCTCTCTTTCATTGTTTCAGCGTTTTGTTTTTAAAATTTATTTCTATAATGGGGTTTAGCTCCTTTTCACTGCTGTGTTTGTGCCGCTCTGCACACACTTGATTCCCTTATGGAGATATATCAATACATGGGTTTTAAGATTCTTATTCCTCAGATATATTTCTCTGCGGTGTATAGGGTGTGTTGAGGCCTGTTCATTGAGCAAGGTGTAGATCTTGTCTAATACCTATTTGGTTTATTGAACGGTATCTGTGCTAATTTCAAACTCTGGTTTTATGCATCACCCCACCTCTCCTTTCCCCTTAAGCTGACATAAGTGTGTTTTCTAAATGTGAGACACTGTTCTGCTCTGTAATTCATTTCTTGTGCAGCCATATTTACCCTCCCTCTATAAGTGATATCTTATGATATGTTTCTTTTTCTGTTTGACTTATTTCAAGTAGTATTATCGGACCTAAATCCACTCTTTATCCTTCTACTAGCCTTATTACATTGATTTCATGGTGAAGAGATATTCCATTGTACATAAGTACCACATCTTCTTTATCCATTGTTCTCTTTCCTGGGATATTTAAGGTGTACTGAAGTTGAGGTTCTTGTAAACAGAGTAGCCCTAAACTGTGGTGTGCTTGTGTCTTGTTGATTTTTAGACTTCCCTAGATATACTCCCATGATTGGAAGTGTCCTATGCTCTGTAGCTCTGTTTTTTAGATGATTTAGGAACCACCATACACTTCTCCAGAGTGGCTCTCGGCAGTTCACACACTGCCCATCAGCGTATAAAGGCTCCCTGTTCTCCATGGCCTGTCCTGCATTTCTGGTTTTTACAATTTTTTAGGATGGCCCTTTTGACCGGTGGGAAGTGAGACTTCTTTGTTGTGCACATTTGCATTGCTTGCTTGCTTCGTTGCCCATAAAGTGCGTATGCGTTTTTTCCTGGATATAATCAGGAAAAAACGCATACGCCCTTTTGGGCCAACTGCATCATTGTCGAAATTCTGCCGCTTTTCATGTGCGTTAAAGACGAGTCCAATCTATCTCTTGAAATCTGTTTCTTGCAATTCTGTCTTGCATTCAGATCCTCTTCTTTGCCTTACCTCAACATATTTTTGGACGTTAGTTTTCATTTATAACTCTGCAGGTTTGTGAATTGCAGTGACCCTGAGCTCCATTTTTTAAGTTGCTCTTTTGTGAGCTGGCCTCAAACCCGCAGGATTGCTTCAGGCCCTATTTTGGCTCTGGCGAGGCAGGCTGAGCCTTTCTTTAATTCTTATTCTTAATGGGAAAATAGAGTGATATGTGCCCGTCCAAACCCCTACAACTCTTCTCTCATTGGTTCCCCCTCTTCCCGTTCATCCTCCTCACAATTTGCAAAATGTGTGAAACAGAAGTTTAAATGTGCTGATTCTCCAAGTGGGGAGATTCTAAGTAGCGTGGCTGGAATGGTGAACAGGAGCACCAGGAGAGGATAAATGAGGTGCATTTTAGACACATCTCCCGATCACATGGTGTACAGTCCTCTGGGTTTTCCATGCATGTTTTAGCTGTAGGAAGATCCCTTGAACCTGCAGATTTGGGACCCATTGAATGGCTACCAGGTAGTATTACTTTAAAGGGTGTGCATCTCCTCACCCAACCTCACATTTCTCTTGGCGCAAACAGTTTCCAGCCTTATGTCTCATCCTGCTGTGGGTCTAGATGTGTTCAATCCATGTTGCATCACCGTCCCTGAGGAAAAGTTGTAAGAGGTTTTCTCTGTCTCTCTGTCGTTTATTTTTTTCAATTTATTACTATATTGGTTACAGCTGATTTTCAAAGCTCTGTTTCTTGCTGCTGTACATCCACTTGATTCACGTACAGAGAGACATCAATAAATTCTTTTTCAGATTCTTACCAGTCGTATATATTCTTTTCCGGTGACTTGAGTGTGCTGAGTGCAGTTCTTTTAGCTACCGTGTAGGCCTTGTTGATTATCAGTTTGGTATTTGGAATGGTATCTTTGCTAATTTCAACCTCCTGGATGATGCCTCACCCCTCCCCACCTTTCCCGTTTAGCAGCCTTATGCGTGTTTTCTACATATTTGACTATGTTTTTGTTTTGTAATTTATTTCATGTGTAGCCATTTTGGATTCCACCTTTAAGTGATATCTTATGATATGTGTCTTTTTCTTTTTGAATTCTGTCACTTAGAATGATCATACGTAACTCCTCCGGAGTTGTTACAACTGGCCATATTTCATTGATTTCCAGGCTGAATAATATTCCACTCTACCTAAGTACCACATCTCTATCCATTTTTTCCCTCCAGAGACATTTAAGTTATATCCTAGTCGAGGATCTTTTAAACAGAGAGGGGGTAAACATTGGGGTGCCTGTGTCCTCTCGATTTTTGTTTTTCCCAAGATATACGCCCATGAGTGCAAGTGCCCTATGCTCTGTAGCTCATTTTTTAGATGCTTTAGTAAACACAATACACTTCTCAAGAATGGCCGTTGGCAATATACATGTCCACTATAAGTCTCACAGGGCTCCCTCTTCTCGTTGCCCTGTCCTGCATTTCTGTTGTTTACGCTTTATGAGGATGGCTCTTCTGACTGATGCGAAGTGATGTCTTTTGTAGTATTGACTTCCAGTGCCCACCTGTTTGGTTGGCTAAAAAAGTGTATGCCCTTTTCTTGAATATATACAGAAAAGAACGCATACACCCTTTTTGGCCAACTGCAATGTTGGCAATGTTCAGCTCCTTTTCTTGTGCTTAATGGCGAGTCCTTTCTACCTCCTCAAATCCCTTTCCTGCCATTCTCCCTTGCTTACAAGTCCTTTTCTCTGACTTTCCTCAAGACATTTTTCAGTGATGGATATTTTCAACTCTGCAGTTTTGTGAATTTTACTGCCCCTGAGTTCCATTGTTCAACTCGTGTTTATGGGAACTGGCCACAAAGCAGCGGGATTTCCTCAAGCCCTATACTGTTTCCATGGGCAACCCTAGCCTTTGGTCAATTCGTCTTCCTGATTGGAAATTAGAGTGACATGTGCCTGTCTGAACACCTAGGACTTGTCTCTCATTGTTCCTCATCCTTCCGCTTCATCCTCTGGACAAATTCCAAACTGTACGCAACAGGATGTTGACAGTGCTGACATCTCCAAGTGGGGAGACTGTTAGTAAAGACGCTGGAGGGGTGAACCCGAGCACCAGGAGATGAGGAGATGAGATGCCTTTTCCAAACTCTTCCCGATCAGACGGTATACCATCCTCTGGGTGTGACAGACATGTTTTAGCAGTAGGAAGAGTCCCATTCATGTAAGGAGAACACCAGGGCTTTTTCAAAATCAGTGTCTCCCCGAAACCCAAACTGGGGAAGTTTTTAAGCTACGGCTACACATATGTTCATTAAGGGCCTTGGGAAGTAGGCAGAGTCCAAACTTTAGATGATTGAAGTCTTCAGGGTCAGAAGCACTCACCACCAGCTTCCCTTAGGCTACACTTTAACTGTCATTGATAGATGATGTCAATAAAAATATCTATTCTTTTTCAGATTATTTCCCCTTATAGGTTATTGCAAAATGTTGAGTGTAGTTCCCTGTGCTATACAGTAGTTCCTTGTTGATGATCTATTTTATACATAGCAGTGTGTATGTGTTCATTCCAAACTGTTAATTTATCCCTCCTCCCACCTTTCCCCTTTGGTAATAATAAATTATAAGATTTTATACTTCTCAGAAATGGGGGAGCTGAAAGAGAGGTATCATTTTCAATGGAAAAGCATTTAAAACAAGATTGAAGGTTTAACCAAGATTATTAGCTGTACATCCTTGGAAAGAAATCACTTCGTTTCTCTAATATTGACCTGACAAATAAGACAAATCTTTTCACTGAACTTGCTTATAAAAAGTGATGGAAATATCAAATGGAAGTGTTAAAAACATCTTATTTTACCCGAGCCTTATACACTGTTCTATGTTAACTACAGTTTGGCTCACACATCTGTTCATTGAGGTTACAATAGTCTCAATTTCTGTTACTGATCCTCCAGAGTGGACCCCAAAAAGTGTCCCCCTGCCCAGTGTCATTGGGGCCAACAGATCGAGACTGAGTTTGGTTCACAAGCAAAGGAAACTTTATATTTTGATCAGAGAATGGAGAGGTGAGAGCATGCACTACCCCGTGGGCTGTGGGCTGGGCTGCTGTGTAGAGATCCTGTCAGAGTCAGTGGGAGGGAGGGAGGCGGCAGAGCTCTCGAGGGCCGGGTTGGCTGTAGCTCAGGCTCTATATCGTGGAGTCTGCACTGGGCCCCAGGAGCTGAGGTGTCGACCCAGCCATTCTGCACTAGGAAATCTGGTCTGAAGTGCCGGGTGTGGAACCTCTGCATGCGGGACCCTAGGAGCACGTGAAATTAGACAAAGCACAAAGGATAAAAAAGGTTAGACTTGACTTTATTGCCCAGATTCTATTTTTATCTCCCAGGGATTTTTAATGGGCTTTGCTGGGGACAAACCCCTCCTCTGCCTTTTGTCCCGTTCCTCATTCTTGGAGTGCTGAGGGTGCAGACCCTTCTTCTGTAACTGCTGAGTGCTGAGTTGGGAGCCCTCATACCCTGGGGCGAGGGTCAGAGCTTCTCCCCAGCAGCCTCCCGGTGACGTTGATTGTCCCCAGGACCCCTGCCTCCCTGCTCGTCCACCTGAGCACCAGCATTGGAAGTGTTATAGATTCTAATGACCTTTAAGGGTCCAGGAAAGAGATGTGCAGAGACGCTGTGGGGGCCGGTTTCACCCCGCCCCACATTTGTTCGGCCACCTTAGGCTGACCGTCTCTGCCAGCCTAGATGCTCTGACCAGTAGTCTGCGCTTTCTTCAATTAGGCCCCTGAATTAACGTACAAACAGCACCAGGTGTCAGAGCCCTGCCCGCTCAACTCCCAGACAGTCCAGGGTCAGTGGTGATCAAGGACCATGATGGCTACTGAGTCAACAGCCTTTTGAAGTAAACAGGAGTCCAGCCGGTCTTATTGGCCACCATCATCACGGTGTCTGTAGGCTTTTCTATGGTGACAGTGTGGTATACTGTTCCCCCGCCAAGATTATTAGCTCCCCTCTGGGTGCAGTAAGTCCTGCAAGCAGTAGTCTACTCTTTTGGGACACACTCTTGTTGTTTTCTGAGAGAAACTCCAGGTCAAGTGATGTTCACACGAGTCGTCATGGTGCCCTGTTGCCCCCGGTTATCTCTCTGGATGTTGGAGTTGGAGGGCCTCCTCACTCGAGGTCGGTGTGCCCACGGAGCGAACCCTGCAACTTCAGGGCATGGTTGGTGGTTAGGATCACCACGTGGGGTCCTTTTCCCTTAGGAGGGAGGTGGCCTTTTGGGCTGCTGATTTCCAGATTTTTAGATACCGCCAGTATCTTGGCCAGATGTGGCAGTGGGCCAAGCCCCTTAGTGACCGTAGTTTATCCTACCTGGATGGCATTCTTGCATTGTTCCATTTCAAGTGGTCCCAGTTTTTGCACTAATTCTCCAATGGCGATTCACCTTTCACCGGGAATGTAAAGGTCAAAGGGTTTAGCTAAATTAGGGAGTTCCAGGGCAAGGGTCTGAATTGACTGCTCTTTCCATTCTTGAAAGGCCACTTCTGGATTCTATTCAAAAGGATCATCATCTTTTCCTTTCAGTGTTTCATATAGAGGCCCAGCTAGTAGACTGTAGTTAGGGATCCAGAAGCAGCAAACCCTGGCCTCCCCAGGAACCCCTAAGCTGTCTTCTAGTTTTAGAAAGGAGTAAGGCTGAAAATGGTTTCTTCCCTTTCCTGGGATGGGCTTCTCTGACCTTCTGTGAGAATGAAGCCCAGGCAGGTCACTGCAGTCTGTGATATTTGAGCTTTTTCTTGGACAACTTCTATCCTTTATTGGCTTGGTAGTTCAGAGGCCTCCTTAGTAGGGCTGGCGATCAGAATGTCGTCTGCATATTGAAGGAGGGTTTCCTTTTCCAGAGGTAGAACTTTTAGGTCTTTAGCTAAGCTTTCCCCAAAGATGGTGTGGGAATTTTTGCACCCTTGGGGCCAGACGGCCCGGAAGTATTGTTTTAGTTGTATGTTGAGTCCTGCCACTCACAAGCCAAAATTTCTTGTGACTCTGGGACTAATGGAATACAAAAGAAGGCATCATTGAAGACTAATACAGAATACCATGTCCTGGTGGTTGGTAGAATGACCAGCAGGGTGTAGGAATTAGGAGCAACTGGAGGTATATCCTCGGTGGCTTCACTGACTGTCCTGACATCCTTTACCAGGTCCCCAGCAGCCCATGGGGCTCTCGTGGTCAGACCAATCCCAGAATATGGAGCTCACCTGGGCAGGTACCCCACCCTCACCCCAGCCCACGGGGCTCTCGTGGTCAGGCCCCTCCCAGGATACAGAGCTACCCTTGCAGGTACCGTGGCAGGGCTGGGCACACAGGAACCGTGCACATAGCCCTCATTGCAGAGCACCCCCAGCTCACCTGTCGCTCAGAGCTGACACAGAGCACCTCAGAGCAGGACTTGAACTAACAAACAGCAGCTGCGACAGGTCTGTGACCCTGGGCATCACTCCGTGAGGCCTCCCTCCACCTGGTCTTCCAGAGACTTCCACTGCACCCGGGGCACCAGGCCTCTGTCTCCAACCACCACCCACCCCTCCTCTCCCTGACTCCTGGGTTCCTCTCATTAGGAGAGGGTTTTCTTGAAGTTGTCTCCCACTCATGGGCCAGATAAAATGATTAGAAAACAAGCCAAAGCTGCAGCCCCTTGTCTATCCTGACTCTCAGGAGCCCACACCTGTTCCTTGGACCTGGCCGGTTCAGCAAGTTCCATTTTCTGCAACTGTGAGCCCCTGAGGGGTGATGATTGGCTGACCTGGGCAGCCTTACCGTGCCGGCCAGCCCTCCCCAGGTGTGCCTGGGTTGAGATCAATATAAATACCACTCCAGGCAGCAAGAGCCCCTGCAGCCGTGCCTGACGCCATTTTCTCTGCCCTGTCAGCAGTCTCGGGGCTGGGCTGGTGGGAGGGAGTGAGAGGCCACGGCTTTGTGGGTGGCCCAGTGTGAGTGGGGCTCTGCTGGACTTTCTGCAGCAGTTGCCAGGCTGCCACCTGCTAAAGAAGAGGGTGTGTCACCCATACCTGCTGCTGGAATTTCTCCCTGGGCAGAGGTGAGGAAGGAAAAAAGCAGTGGGGGCAGGGACAGGACGGGTATCTCAGGCAGGGAAATGGAAATCTTCCAGAAGAGCACCCAGGGCCAGGACCATCCTGGCTGGCCTGCAGGCACCAAGTCGGCCGGCATGCTGTCACTCGTGTGGCTCTATGGCCCTTCCTCTAGGCTTTCAAGTCCTTGTATATATTCAGGTGTTTTACCTGGGACGGGTGGGAATAGTTCAGCAGCAACTGGCCTGGGGCTCAGCTCACGTTTACTCACAGATGCCTCGGCACGGTGCCCCAGCTTTGCAATGAGGACGTTTGTTGCGTGGGGGCTGCTGGCTGAATGGGAGACGATTCCCCACCACTGACCAACTTCAGAATTGTTTACAACTGGAGCAAGTGCCCTGATACGGTTTTCCTCTGTGTAACTGGTGGGTTCTGTGTTTTTTTTCTCTTTTTCGTTTTTGGTTCAAGGTAGATTTTATTCCTCTTTTTTGTATTTACAGATATAAGCATGGAAATAATTTATTCATATAAATACATGTATGTGCAGGGAATAATTGTTTTTTCTGTTTTATTTTTTAAATTTTATTTCTTTTTAATTTTGAATTTTATTTTATATTTTTATACAGCAGGTTCTTATTGGTTATCTATTTTATACATATAAATGTATACATGCCAATCCCAGTCTCTCAACTCCTCCCACCACCACCCCCCCAACAGCTTTCCCCCCTTGTTGTCCATACGTTTGTTGTCTACATCTGTTGCTCTATTTGTGCCTTGCAAAATGGTTAATCTGTACAGTTTTTCTAGGTTCCACATATATGCATGAATATACAAGATTTGTTTTTCTCTTTCTGACTTACTTCACTCTGTATGACAGTCTCTAGATCCATCGACGTCTCTACAAATGACCCAATTTCATTCCTTTTCATGGCTTAGTAATATTCCATTTTATATATGTACCACAGCTTTATGCATTCGTCTGTCTGTGGGCATTTAGGTTGCTTCCATTACCTCGATATTGTAAATAGTGATGCAATGAACATTGCGGTGAATGACTCTTTTTGATTTATGGTTTTGTCTGGGTATATGTCCAGTACTGGGATTGCTGTATCATATGGTAATTCTATTGTTAGTTTCTTAAGAAATTCCATATTGTTCTCCATAATGACTGTATCAATTTATATTCCCAACAATAGTGGAAGAGGGTTCCTTTTCTCCACACCCTTTCCAGCATTTTTTGTTTGTAGATTTTCAATGATGCCTATTCTACCAGGTGTGAGGTGATACCTCATTGTTGAATCCATTTTGTTGAGCAAGGGGTAGCTCTTGTCTATTACATATTTGGCTTATGGAACGGTATCTGTGCTAATTTCAAACTCTGCTTTTATGCAGCACCCCAACTCACCTTCCCCCTTAAGCAGGTATAAGTTGGTTTTCTAAACTTGAGACCCTGTTCTGTTTTGTAATTCAGTTCATGTGTAGCCACTTCACATTCCGTGTATTAGTGATACCTTATGATGTTTCTTTTTCTGTGTGACTTATTTCACTTAGAATCATCGTGCCTCAATCCACTCATTATGCTGGTATGGGCCTGGTGACATAGATTTCATTGCTGAGTGGTATTCTGTTGTACATAAGTACCGCAACTTCTTTATCCATTATTTGCTCTCTGGGATATTTAACTTGTGCCGTAGAAGAGATTCCTGTAATAAGAGCCGTCCCAAATTTTGGGGTTGCTGTGTCTCTTTGATATTAATTTCCCTAAGCTATAGGACCATAAGTGGAAGTGCCCTAGGCTCTGTTGCTTTGTTTTTTCGATGTTTCAGGAAACACCATACACTTCTCCCGAGTGTCTGTTGGCAATTTACATCCCGCCCATCAGCATAACAAGGCTCCCAGTTCTCCATGGCCTGTCCTGCCTTTCTGGATTTTACACTTTATTCTGATGGCCCTTTTGACCGGGGGGAAGTGAGACTTCATTGTAGTGCAGATTTCCTTTGCAAGCTTGCTTGGTTGGCCAAAAAGGGCGTATGCGTTTTTTCCTGAATATATTCAGGAAAAAACGCATATGCCCTTTTGGCAAAGTGCATCATTGTGGACGTTCTGCCTCTTTTCCTACGCTTTCAATGCAAATCCAGTCTACCTCCTGAAATCGGTATCCTGCAATTCTGCCCCGCTTTCAAGTCCTCTTGGCAGCCTTACTTCAGTATATTTTTGGACGATAGCTGTCATTTATAACTCTGCAGGTTTGTGAATTACAGAGCCCCTGAGCTCCTTTCTTCAACTCACTTTCTTGTGAGCTGGCCGCAACACCGCAGGATGGCTTCAGGCCCTAATCTGTTTCCGGCACGGCATGCTGAGCCTTTGGTTAATTCCTCTTCCTGGTGGGAAATTAGAGTTAAATTTGCCCGTCCAGACACCTCCCGCTTGTCTCTCATTGGTTTTCCCTATTCCTGTACATCTTCGGCAGAAATTGCAAACTGGGCCAAACAGGATGTTAAAGGCACTGACTCTCCAAGTGGGGAGAGTGTTAGTAAAGCATCTGGAATGTTGCACCGAAGTACCAGGGGACGAAAACTGAGACATATTTGAACACGTCTCCCAATCACACGGTTGATTTACTGTGGGTTCCACATGCATGTTTTAGCTGAAGGAAGAATACCTTAAACCTGGGTAGTTGAAACCCGTGGAATGGGTACCATGCAATATGACTTCAAAGGGTCTTCATTTGCTCACCGAACCTCTCCAATCCTATCACTGCTGCGTTTATGCCCCTGTACACATGCTTGATTCTCTTTTGGAGACATAGCAATCCATAGGTTTTAAGATACTTACTAGTCAGGTACATTCTTAGGCGTTTAATATGCGGTGTTGAGTCCATTTCGTTGAGCAAGGAGTAGCTCTTGTCTGTTCCATATTTGGCTTAAGGAACTTTATCTGTGCTCATTTCAATCTCTGGTTTTATACAGCACCCATACTCACCTTTCCCCTTAAGCAAGCATAAGTTGGTTTTCTAAATTTGAGACCCTGTTCTGTTTTGGAATTCAGTTCCTGTGTAACCAAGTTTACATTCCGTGTATTAGTGATATCTTTTGATGTGTCTTTTTCTGTGTGACTTATTTCAGTTAGAATCATCGTACCTGAATCCACTCATTATGCTGTTACGGACCTGATGACATAGATTTCATTGCTGAGTGATACTGCATTGTACGTAAGTACCACAAGTTCTTTATCCATTTTTCACTTTCTGTGATATTGAACTTGTACGGTAAACGAGGTTCTTGTAAACAGAGGCGTCCCAAACTTTGGGGTGGCTGTGTCTTTTTGATTTTAATTTCCCTAAGCTATAGGACCATAAGTGGAAGTGCCCTAGGCTCTGTTGCTTTGTTTTTTAGATGTTTCAGGAGACACCATACACTTCTCCCGAGTGTCTGTTGGCAACTTACATCCCGCCCATCAGCATAACAAGGCTCCCAGTTCTCCATGGCCTGTCCTGCCTTTCTGGATTTTACACTTTTTTCAGATGGCCCTTTTGACCGGGGGGAAGTGAGACTTCATTGTAGTGCAGATTTCCTTTGCAAGCTTGCTTGGTTGGCCAAAAAGGGCGTATGCGTTTTTTCCTGAATATATTCAGGAAAAAACGCATACGCCCTTTTTGGCCAAGTGCATCATTGTGGACGTTCTGCCTCTTTTCCTATGCTTTCAATGCAATTCCAGTCTACCTCCTGAAATCGTTTTCCTGCAATTCTGCCCCGCTTTCAAGTCCTCTTGGCAGCCTTACTTCAGTATATTTTTGGACGATAGCTGTCATTTATAACTCTGCAGGTTCGTGAATTACAGTGCCCCTGAGCTCCTTTCTTCAACTCGCTTTCTTGTGAGCTGGCCGCAACACCGCAGGATGTCTTCAGGCCCTAATCTGGTTCCGGCACGGCACACTGAGCCTTTGGTTAATTCCTCTTCCTGGTGGGAAATGAGAGTTAAATTTGCCCGTTCAGACACCTCCAGCTAGTCTCTCATTGGTTCTCGCTATTCCTGTTCATCTTCCGCAGAAATTGCAAACTGGGCCAAACAGGAGGTTAAAGGGACTGACTCTCCAAGTCGGGAGAGTGTTAGTAAAGCGTCTGGAATGTTGCACCCGAGTACCAGGGTACGAAAACTGAGACATATTTGAACACGTCTCCTGATCACATGGTTGATCCTACTCTAGGTTCCACATGCATGTTTTAGCTGAAGGAAGAATACCTTAAACCTGGGTAGTTGAAACCCGTGGAATGGGTACCATGCAATATGACTTCAAAGGGTCTTCATTTGCTCACCGAACCTCTCCAATCCTATCACTGCTGCGTTTATGCCCCTGTACACATGCTTGATTCTCTTTCGGAGACATAGCAATCCACAGGTTTTAAGATACTTACTAGTCAGGTACATTATTAGGCGTTTAATATGCGGTGTTGTGTCCATTTCGTTGAGCAAGGAGTAGCTCTTGTCTATTTCATATTTGGCTTAAGGAACTTTATCTGTGCTCATTTCAATCTCTGGTTTTATGCAGCACCCCAACTCACCTTTCCCCTTAAGCAAGCATAAGTTGGTTTTCTAAATTTGAGACCCTGTTCTGTTCTGTAATTCAGTTCCTGTGTAGCCAAGTTTCCATTCCGTGTATTACTGATATCTAATGATGTTTCTTTTTCTGTGTGACTTATTTCAGTTAGAATCATCATACCTGAATCCACTCATTGTGCTGCTAAGGGCCTGATGACATAGATTTCATTGCTGAGTGATATTGCTTTGTAAGTGAATACCACAACTTCTTTATCCATTTTTCACTTTCTGCGATGTTGAACTTGTACTGTAAACGAGGTTCTTGTAAACAGAGCCGTTCCAAATTTTGGGGTGGCTGTGTCTTTTTGATTTTAATTTCCCTAAGCTATAGGACCATAAGTGGAAGTGCCCTAGGCTCTGTTGCTTTGTTTTTTAGATGTTTCAGGAAACACCATACACTTCTCCCGAGTAGCTGTTGGCAATTTACATCCCGCCCATCAGCATAACAAGTCTCCCAGTTCTCCATGGCCTGTCCTGCCTTTCTGGATTTTACACTTTTTTCAGATGGCCCTTTTGACCCGGGGGAAGTGAGACTTCATTGTAGTGCAGATTTCCTTTGCAAGCTTGCTTGGTTGGCCAAAAAGGGCGTATGCGTTTTTTCCTGAATATATTCAGGAAAAAACGCATACGCCCTTTTTGGCCAAGTGCATCATTGTGGACGTTCTGCCTCTTTTCCTATGCTTTCAATGCAATTCCAGTCTACCTCCTGAAATCGGTTTCCTGCAATTCTGCCCCGCTTTCAAGTCCTCTTGGCAGCCTTCCTTCAGTCTATTTTTGGACGATAGCTGTCATTTATAACTCTGCAGGTTTGTGAATTACAGTGCCCCTGAGCTCCTTTCTTCAACTCGCTTTCTTTTGAGCTGTCCGCAACACCGCAGGATGGCTTCAGGCCCTAATCTGGTTCCGGCACGGCACGCTGAGCCTTTGGTTAATTCCTCTTCCTGGTGGGAAATGAGAGTTAAATTTGCCCGTTCAGACACCTCCAGCTAGTTTCTCATTGGTTCTCGCTATTCCTGTTCATCTTCCGCAGAAATTGCAAACTGGGCCAAACAGGAGGTTAAAGGGACTGACTCTCCAAGTCGGGAGAGTGTTAGTAAAGCGTCTGGAATGTTGCACCCGAGTACCAGGGAAGGAAAACTGAGACATATTTGAACACGTCTCCCGTTCACATGGTTGATCATACTCTGGGTTCCACATGCATGTTTTAGCTGAAGGAAGAATACCTTAAACCTGGAGAGTTGAGACCCGTGTAATGGGTACCATGCAATATGACTTCAAAGGGTCTTCATTTGCTCACCGAACCTCTCCAATCCTATCACTGCTGCGTTTATGCCCCTGTACACATGCTTGATTCTCTTTTGGAGACATAGCAATCCATAGGTTTTAAGATACTTACTAGTCAGGTACATTCTTAGGCGTTTAATATGGGGTTTTGAGTCCATTTCGTTGAGCAAGGAGTAGCTCTTGTCTATTCCATATTTGGCTTAAGGAACTTTATCTGTGCTCATTTCAATCTCTGGTTTTATGCAGCACCCCAACTCACCTTTCCCCTTAAGCAAGCATAAGTTGGTTTCATAATTTGAGACCCTGTTCTGTTTTGGAATGCAGTTCCTGTGTAGCCAAGTTTACATTCCGTGTATTAGTGATATCTTATGATGTTTCTTTTTCTGTGTGACTTATTTCAGTTAGAATCATCGTACCTGAATCCACTCATTATGCTGCTACGTGCCTGATGACATAGATTTCATTGCTGAGTGACAATGCATTGTACGTAAGTATCACAAGTTCTTTATCCATTTTTCACTTTGTGTGATATTGAATTTGTACGGTAAACGAGGTTCTTGTAAACAGAGGCGTCCCAAACTTTGGGGTGGCTGTGTCTTTTTGATTTTAATTTCCCTAAGCTATAGGACCATAAGTGGAAGTGCCCTAGGCACTGTTGCTTTGTTTTTTAGATGTTTCAGGAAACACCATACACTTCTCCCGAGTGGCTGTTGGCAATTTACATCCCGCCCATCAGCATAACAAGGCTCCCAGTTCTCCATGGCCTGTCCTGCCTTTCTGGATTTTACACTTTTTTCAGATGGCCCTTTTGACCGGGGGGAAGTGAGACTTCATTGTAGTGCAGATTTCCTTTGCAAGCTTGCTTGGTTGGTCAAAAAGGGCCTATGCGTTTTTTCCTGAATATATTCAGGAAAAAACGCATAGGCCCTTTTTGGCCAAGTGCATCATTGTGGACGTTCTGCCTCTTTTCCTATGCTTGAAATGCAATTCCAGTCTACCTCCTGAAATCGGTTTCCTGCAATTCTGCCCCGCTTTCAAGTCCTCTTGGCAGCCTTCCTTCAGTCTATTTTTGGACGATAGCTGTCATTTATAACTCTGCAGGTTTGTGAATTACAGTGCCCCTGAGCTCCTTTCTTCAACTCGCTTTCTTGTGACCTGGCCGCAACACCGCAGGATGGCTTCAGGCCCTAATCCGGTTCCGGCACGGCATGCTGAGCCTTTGGTTAATTCCTCTTCCTGGTAGGAAATGAGAGTTAAATTTGCCCGTCCAGACACCTCCAGCTAGTCTCTCATTGGTTCTCGCTATTCCTGTTCATCTTCCGCAGAAATTGCAAACTGGGCCAAACAGGAGGTTAAAGGGACTGACTCTCCAAGTCGGGAGAGTGTTAGTAAAGCGTCTGGAATGTTGCACCCGAGTACCAGGGTACGAAAACTGAGACATATTTGAACACGTCTCCTGATCACATGGTCGATCATACTCTAGGTTCCACATGCATGTTTTAGCTGAAGGAAGAATACCTTAAACCTGGGTAGTTGAAACCCGTGGAATGGGTACCATGCAATATGACTTCAAAGGGTCTTCATTTGCTCACC
Organism: Delphinus delphis; assembly: GCF_949987515.2. Classification (NCBI taxonomy): domain Eukaryota; kingdom Metazoa; phylum Chordata; class Mammalia; order Artiodactyla; family Delphinidae; genus Delphinus; species Delphinus delphis. Next base: position 1,175,045 of record NW_027192679.1, on the reverse strand, counting down.
GAACCTCTCCAATCCTATCACTGCTGCGTTTATGCCCCTGTACACATGCTTGATTCTCTTTCGGAGACATAGCAATCCACAGGTTTTAAGATACTTACTAGTCAGGTACATTCTTAGGCGTTTAATATGCGGTGTTGAGTCCATTTCGTTGAGCAAGGAGTAGCTCTTGTCTATTTCATATTTGGCTTAAGGAACTTTATCTGTGCTCATTTCAATCTCTGGTTTTATGCAGCACCCCAACTCACCTTTCCCCTTAAGCAAGCATAAGTTGGTTTTCTAAATTTGAGACCCTGTTCTGTTCTGTAATTCAGTTCCTGTGTAGCCAAGTTTCCATTCCGTGTATTACTGATATCTAATGATGTTTCTTTTTCTGTGTGACTTATTTCAGTTAGAATCATCATACCTGAATCCACTCATTGTGCTCCTAGTGGCCTGATGACATAGATTTCATTGCTGAGTGATATTGCTTTGTAAGTGAATACCACAACTTCTTTATCCATTTTTCACTTTCTGCGATGTTGAACTTGTACTGTAAACGAGGTTCTTGTAAACAGAGCCGTTCCAAATTTTGGGGTGGCTGTGTCTTTTTGATTTTAATTTCCCTAAGCTATAGGACCATAAGTGGAAGTGCCCTAGGCTCTGTTGCTTTGTTTTTTAGATGTTTCAGGAAACACCATACACTTCTCCCGAGTGGTTGTTGGCAATTTACATCCCGCCCATCAGCATAACAAGGCTCCCTGTTCTCCATGGCCTGTCCTGCCTTTCTGGATTTTACACTTTTTTCAGATGGCCCTTTTGACCGGGGGGAAGTTAGACTTCATTGTAGTGCAGATTTCCTTTGCAAGCTTGCTTGGTTGGCCAAAAAGGGCGTATGCGTTTTTTCCTGAATATATTCAGGAAAAAACGCATACGCCCTTTTTGGCCAAGTGCATCATTGTGGACGTTCTGCCTCTTTTCCTATGCTTTCAATGCAATTCCAGTCTACCTCCTGAAATGGGTTTCCTGCAATTCTGCCCCGCTTTCAAGTCCTCTTGGCAGCCTTACTTCAGTCTATTTTTGGACGATAGCTGTCATTTATAACTCTGCAGGTTTGTGAATTACAGTGCCCCTGAGCTCCTTTATTCAACTCGCTTTCTTGTGACCTGGCCGCAACACCGCAGGATGGCTTCAGGCCCTAATCTGGTTCCGGCCCGGCATGCTGAGCCTTTGGTTAATTCCTCTTCCTGGTGGGAAATGAGAGTTAAATTTGCCCGTCCAGACACCTCCAGCTAGCCTCTCATTGGTTCTCGCTATTCCTGTTCATCTTCCGCAGAAATTGCAAACTGGGCCAAACAGGAGGTTAAAGGGACTGACTCTCCAAGTCGGGAGAGTGTTAGTAAAGCGTCTGGAATGTTGCACCCGAGTACCAGGGAAGGAAAACTGAGACATATTTGAACACGTCTCCCATTCACATGGTTGATCATACTCTGGGTTCCACATGCATGTTTTAGCTGAAGGAAGAATACCTTAAACCTGGAGAGTTGAGACCCGTGTAATGGGTACCATGCAATATGACTTCAAAGGGTCTTCGTTTGCTCACCGAACCTCTCCAATCCTATCACTGCTGCGTTTATGCCCCTGTACACACGCTTGATTCTCTTTTGGAGACATAGCAATCCATAGGTTTTAAGATACTTACTAGTCAGGTACATTCTTAGGCGTTTAATATGGGGTTTTGAGTCCATTTCGTTGAGCAAGGAGTAGCTCTTGTCTATTCCATATTTGGCTTAAGGAACTTTATCTGTGCTCATTTCAATCTCTGGTTTTATGCAGCACCCCAACTCACCTTTCCCCTTAAGCAAGCATAAGTTGGTTTCATAATTTGAGACCCTGTTCTGTTCTGTAATTCAGTTCCTGTGTAGCCAAGTTTACATTCCGTGTATTAGTGATATCTTATGATGTTTCTTTTTCTGTGTGACTTATTTCAGTTAGAATCATCGTACCTGAATCCACTCATTATGCTGCTACGGGCCTGATGACATAGATTTCATTGCTGAGTGACAATGCATTGTACGTAAGTATCACAAGTTCTTTATCCATTTTTCACTTTCTGTGATATTGAATTTGTACGGTAAACGAGGTTCTTGTAAACAGAGGCGTCCCAAACTTTGGGGTGGCTGTGTTTTTTTGATTTTAATTTCCCTAAGCTATAGGACCATAAGTGGAAGTGCCCTAGGCTCTGTTGCTTTGTTTTTTAGATGTTTCAGGAAACACCATACACTTCTCCCGAGTGTCTGTTGGCAATTTACATCCCGCCCATCAGCATAACAAGGCTCCCAGTTCTCCATGGCCTGTCCTGCCTTTCTGGATTTTACACTTTTTTCAGATGGCCCTTTTGACCGGGGGGAAGTGAGACTTCATTGTAGTGCAGATTTCCTTTGCAAGCTTGCTTGGTTGGCCAAAAAGGGCCTATGCGTTTTTTCCTGAATATATTCAGGAAAAAACGCATAGGCCCTTTTTGGCCAAGTGCATCATTGTGGACGTTCTGCCTCTTTTCCTATGCTTGAAATGCAATTCCAGTCTACCTCCTGAAATCGGTTTCCTGCAATTCTGCCCCGCTTTCAAGTCCTCTTGGCAGCCTTCCTTCAGTCTATTTTTGGACGATAGCTGTCATTTATAACTCTGCAGGTTTGTGAATTACAGTGCCCCTGAGCTCCTTTCTTCAACTCGCTTTCTTGTGACCTGGCCGCAACACCGCAGGATGGCTTCAGGCCCTAATCCGGTTCCGGCACGGCATGCTGAGCCTTTGGTTAATTACTCTTCCTGGTGGGAAATGAGAGTTAAATTTGCCCGTCCAGACACCTCCAGCTAGTCTCTCATTGGTTCTCGCTATTCCTGTTCATCTTCCGCAGAAATTGCAAACTGGGCCAAACAGGAGGTTAAAGGGACTGACTCTCCAAGTCGGGAGAGTGTTAGTAAAGCGTCTGGAATGTTGCACCCGAGTACCAGGGTACGAAAACTGAGACATATTTGAACACGTCTCCTGATCACATGGTCGATCATACTCTAGGTTCCACATGCATGTTTTAGCTGAAGGAAGAATACCTTAAACCTGGGTAGTTGAAACCCGTGGAATGGGTACCATGCAATATGACTTCAAAGGGTCTTCATTTGCTCACCGAACCTCTCCAATCCTATCACTGCTGCGTTTATGCCCCTGTACACATGCTTGATTCTCTTTCGGAGACATAGCAATCCACAGGTTTTAAGATACTTACTAGTCAGGTACATTCTTAGGCGTTTAATATGCGGTGTTGAGTCCATTTCGTTGAGCAAGGAGTAGCTCTTGTCTATTCCATATTTGGCTTAAGGAACTTTATCTGTGCTCATTTCAATCTCTGGTTTTATGCAGCACCCCAACTCACCTTTCCCCTTAAGCAAACATAAGTTGGTTTTCTAAATTTGAGACCCTGTTCTGTTCTGTAATTCAGTTCCTGTGTAGCCAAGTTTCCATTCCGTGTATTACTGATATCTAATGATGTTTCTTTTTCTGTGTGACTTATTTCAGTTAGAATCATCATACCTGAATGCACTCATTGTGCTCCTAGTGGCCTGATGACATAGATTTCATTGCTGAGTGATATTGCTTTGTAAGTGAATACCACAACTTCTTTATCCATTTTTTACTTTCTGCGATGTTGAACTTGTACGGTAAACGAGGTTCTTGTAAACAGAGCCGTTCCAAATATTGGGGTGGCTGTGTCTTTTTGATTTTAATTTCCCTAAGCTATAGGACCATAAGTGGAAGTGCCCTAGGCTCTGTTGCTTTGTTTTTTAGATGTTTCAGGAAACACCATACACTTCTCCTGAGTGTCTGTTGGCAATTTACATCCCGCCCATCAGCATAACAAGGCTCCCAGTTCTCAATGGCCTGTTGCCTTTCTGGATTTTACACTTTTTTCAGATGGCCCTTTTGACCGGGGGGAAGTGAGACTTCATTGTAGTGCAGATTTCCTTTGCAAGCTTGCTTGGTTGGCCAAAAAGGGCGTATGCGTTTTTTCCTGAATATATTCAGGAAAAAACGCATACGCCCTTTTTGGCCAAGTGCACCATTGTGGACGTTCTGCCTCTTTTCCTATGCTTTCAATGCAATTCCAGTCTACCTCCTGAAATGGGTTTCCTGCAATTCTGCCCCGCTTTCAAGTCCTCTTGGCAGCCTTACTTCAGTCTATTTTTGGACGATAGCTGTCATTTATAACTCTGCAGGTTTGTGAATTACAGTGCCCCTGAGCTCCTTTCTTCAACTCGCTTTCTTTTGAGCTGGCCGCAACACCGCAGGATGGCTTCAGGCCCTAATCTGGTTCCGGCACGGCATGCTGAGCCTTTGGTTATTTCCTCTTCCTGGTGGGAAATGAGAGTTAAATTTGCCCGTCCAGACACCTCCAGCTAGCCTCTCATTGGTTCTCGCTATTCCTGTTCATCTTGCGCAGAAATTGCAAACTGTGTCAAACAGGAGGTTAAAGGCGCTGACTCTCCAAGTAGGGAGAGTGTTAGTAAAGCGTCTGGAATGTTGCACCCGAGTACCAGGGGAGGAAACCTGAGACATATTTGAACACGTCTCCCGATCACATGGTTGATCATACTCTAGGTTCCACATGCATGTTTTAGCTGAAGGAAGAATACCTTAAACCTGGGTAGTTGAAACCCGTGGAATGGGTACCATGCAATATGACTTCAAAGGGTCTTCATTTGCTCACCGAACCTCTCCAATCCTATCACTGCTGCGTTTATGCCCCTGGACACATGCTTGATTCTCTTTCAGAGACATAGCAATCCATAGGTTTTAAGATACTTACTAGTCAGGTACATTCTTAGGCGTTTAATATGCGGTGTTGAGTCCATTTCGTTGAGCAAGGAGTAGCTCTTGTCTATTCCATATTTGGCTTAAGGAACTTTATCTGTGCTCATTTCAATCTCTGGTTTTATGCAGCACCCCAACTCACCTTTCCCCTTAAGCAAGCATAAGTTGGTTTTCTAAATTTGAGACCCTGTTCTGTTCTGTAATTCAGTTCCTGTGTAGCCAAGTTTACATTCCGTGTATTACTGATATCTTATGATGTTTCTTTTTCTGTGTGATTTATTTCAGTTAGAATCATCATACCTGAATCCACTCATTGTGCTGCTAAGGGCCTGATGACACAGATTTCATTGCTGAGTGATATTGCTTTGTAAGTAAGTACCACAAGTTCTTTATACATTTTTCACTTTCTGTGATATTGAATTTGTACGGTAAACGAGGTTCTTGTAAACAGAGGCGTCCCAAACTTTGGGGTGGCTGTGTCTTTTTGATTTTAATTTCCCTAAGCTATAGGACCATAAGTGGAAGTGCCCTAGGCTCTGTTGCTTTGTTTTTTAGATGTTTCAGAAAACACCATACACTTCTCCAGAGTGGCTGTTGGCAATTTACATCCCGCCCATCAGCATAACAAGGCTCCCTGTTCTCCATGGCCTGTCCTGACTTTCTGGATTTTACACTTTTCTCAGATGGCCCTTTTGACCGGGGGGAAGTGAGACTTCATTGTAGTGCAGATTTCCTTTGCAAGTTTGCTTGGTTGGCCAAAAAGGGCGTATGCGGTTTTTCCTGAATATATTCAGGAAAAACCGCATACGCCCTTTTTGGCCAAGTGCATCATTGTGGACGTTCTGCCTCTTTTCCTATGCTTTCAATGCAATTCCAGTCTACCTCCTGAAATCGGTTTCCTGCAATTCTGCCCCGCTTTCAGGTCCTCTTGGCAGCCTTACTTCAGTATATTTTTGGAAGATAGCTGTCATTTATAACTCTGCAGGTTTGTGAATTACAGTGCCCCTGAGCTCCTTTCTTCAACTCGCTTTCTTGTGAGCTGGCCGCAACACTGCAAGATGGCTTCAGGCCGTAATCTGGTTCCGGCACGGCACGCTGAGCCTTTGGTTATTTCCTCTTCCTGGTGGGAAATGAGAGTTAAATTTGCCCGTCCAGACACCTCCAGCTAGTCTCTCATTGGTTCTCGCTATTCCTGTTCATCTTCCGCAGAAATTGCAAACTGGGCCAAACAGGAGGTTAAAGTCGCTGACTCTCCAAGTGGGGAGAGTGTTAGTAAAGCGTCTGGAATGTTGCACCCGAGTACCAGGGGATGAAAACTGAGACATATTTGAACACGTCTCCTGATCACACGGTTGATCATCCTCTGGGTTCCACATGCATATTTTAGCTGAAGGAAGAATACCTTAAACCTGGAGAGTTGAGACCCGTGGAATGGGTACCATGCAATATGACTTCAAAGGGTCTTCATTTGCTCACTGAACCTCTCCAATCCTGTCACAGCTGTGTTTATACCCCTGTACACACGCTTGATTCTTTTTCAGACATAGCCATCCATACGTTTTAAGATTCTTACTAGTCAGGTATATTCTTAGGCGTTTAATATGGGGTGTTGAGTCCATTTCGTTGAGCAAGGAGTAGCTCTTGTCTATTCCATATTTGGCTTAAGGAACTTTATCTGTGCTAATTTCAAACCCTGGTTTTATTCAGCACCCCAACTCATCTTCCCCCTTAAGAAAGCATAATTTGGTTTTCTAAACTTGAGACCTTGTTCTGTTTTGTAATTCAGTTCATGTGTAGCCAAGTTCACATTCTGTGTATTAGTGATACCTTATGATGTTTCTTTTCTGTGTGACTTATTTCAGTTCGAATCATCATACCGGAATCCACTCATTATGCTGCTACGGGCCTGATCACATAGATTTCATTGCTGAGTGATATTGCATTGTACGTAAGTACCACAACTTCTTTATCCATTTTTCACTTTCTGCGATATTGAACTTGTACGGTAAACGAGGTTCTTGTAAACAGAGGCGTCCCAAACTTTGGGGTGGCTGTGTCTTTTTGATTTTAATTTCCCTAAGCTATAGGACCATAAGTGGAAGTGCCCTAGGCTCTGTTGCTTTGTTTTTTAGATGTTTCAGGAAACACCATACACTTCTCCAGAGTGGCTGTTGGCAATTTACATCCCGCCCATCAGCATAAGAAGGCTCCCAGTTCTCCATGGCCTGTCGTGCCTTTATGGATTCTACACTTTTTTCTGATGGCCCTTTTGACCAGGTGGAAGTGAGACTTCATTGTAGTGCAGATTTCCTTTGCAAGCTTGCTTGGTTGGTCAAAAAGTGCGTATGCGTTTTTTCCTGAATATATTCAGGAAAAAACGCATACGCCCTTTTTGGCCAAGTGCATCATTGTCGAGGTTCTGACTCTCTTCATATGTTTTCAATGCAATTCCAGTCTACCTCCTGAAATCGGTTTCCTGCAATTCTGCCTTGCTTTCAATGCCTCTTCATAGCCTTACCTCAATATATTTTTTGAAAATAGTTGGCCTTCATAACTCTGCAGGTTTTTGAATTGCAGTGGCCCTTAGCTCCATTTTTCAGCTCTTATTTTTGTGGTCTTGCCCCATAACCACATGATTCCTTGAAGCCCTATTTTTCTTCTGGGGCATCTTGCTGTGCCTTTGGTTAATTCTTCTTACTGATGTGACATTAGAGTGACATGTGCCCATTGAAACCGCTACAGCTAGTTTCTCACTGGTTTCCCCTATTCCCATTCATCCTCTGCACTAACTGCAGACTGTGCGATACCAGAACTTAAAGGCATTGACTCCATGTGGGGATGTTGTTAGTAAAGCGGCTGGAATGTCGATCTGGAGCCCCAGGAGAGGAAAAATGAGGTGCGTTTTAGAAACCTTTCCCGATCCTATGGTATACCAGTCGCTGGGTTTCCCAAGCATGGTTTAGCTGTAGGAAGATTCCCTTCAACCTGGAGTGTTGGGACCCTTGGAATGAGTAGCATGAAGTATTGCATTAAACTTTCGGCAGTTGCTCACCAAAGCTCACCAATCCTCTCAGCCCCAAGTGTCCAGCCTTATGTGTTATCCAGCTGTGGGTTTATATGTGGTCAATCCAGGTTGCATCACAGCCCCTGAGCAAATTTTGTAAGAATTTTTCTCTCTTTCATTGTTTCAGCGTTTTGTTTTTAAAATTTATTTCTATAATGGGGTTTAGCTCATTTTCACTGCTGTGTTTGTGCCGCTCTGCACACACTTGATTCCCTTATGGAGATATATCAATACATGGGTTTTAAGATTCTTATTCCTCAGATATATTTCTCTGTGGTGTATAGGGTGTGTTGAGGCCAGTTCATTGAGCAAGGTGTAGATCTTGTCTAATACCTATTTGGTTTATTGAACGGTATCTGTGCTAATTTCAAACTCTGGTTTTATGCATCACCCCACCTCTCCTTTCCCCTTAAGCTGACATAAGTGTGTTTTCTAAATGTGAGACACTGTTCTGTTCTGTAATTCATTTCTTGTGCAGCCATATTTACCCTCCCTCTATAAGTGATATCTTATGATATGTTTCTTTTTCTGTTTGACTTATTTCAAGTAGTATTATCGGACCTAAATCCACTCTTTATCCTTCTACTAGCCTTATTACATTGATTTCATGGTGAAGAGATATTCCATTGTACATAAGTACCACATCTTCTTTATCCATTGTTCTCTTTCCTGGGATATTTAAGGTGTACTGAAGTTGAGGTTCTTGTAAACAGAGTAGCCCTAAACTGTGGTGTGCTTGTGTCTTGTTGATTTTTAGACTTCCCTAGATATACTCCCATGATTGGAAGTGTCCTATGCTCTGTAGCTCTGTTTTTTAGATGATTTAGGAACCACCATACACTTCTCCAGAGTGGCTCTCGGCAGTTCACACACTGCCCATCAGCGTATAAAGGCTCCCTGTTCTCCATGGCCTGTCCTGCATTTCTGGTTTTTACAATTTTTTAGGATGGCCCTTTTGACCGGTGGGAAGTGAGACTTCTTTGTTGTGCACATTTGCATTGCTTGCTTGCTTCGTTGCCCATAAAGTGCGTATGCGTTTTTTCCTGGATATAATCAGGAAAAAACGCATACGCCCTTTTGGGCCAACTGCATCATTGTCGAAATTCTGCCGCTTTTCATGTGCGTTAAAGACGAGTCCAATCTATCTCTTGAAATCTGTTTCTTGCAATTCTGTCTTGCATTCAGATCCTCTTCTTTGCCTTACCTCAACATATTTTTGGACGTTAGTTTTCATTTATAACTCTGCAGGTTTGTGAATTGCAGTGACCCTGAGCTCCATTTTTTAAGTTGCTCTTTTGTGAGCTGGCCTCAAACCCGCAGGATTGCTTCAGGCCCTATTTTGGCTCCGGCGAGGCAGGCTGAGCCTTTCTTTAATTCTTATTCTTAATGGGAAATTAGAGTGATATGTGCCCGTCCAAACCCCTACAACTCTTCTCTCATTGGTTCCCCCTCTTCCCGTTCATCCTCCTCACAATTTGCAAAATGTGTGAAACAGAAGTTTAAATGTGCTGATTCTCCAAGTGGGGAGATTCTAAGTAGCGTGGCTGGAATGGTGAACAGGAGCACCAGGAGAGGATAAATGAGGTGCATTTTAGACACATCTCCCGATCACATGGTGTACAGTCCTCTGGGTTTTCCATGCATGTTTTAGCTGTAGGAAGATCCCTTGAACCTGCAGATCTGGGACCCATTGAATGGCTACCAGGTAGTATTACTTTAAAGGGTGTGCATTTCCTCACCCAACCTCACATTTCTCTTAGCGCAAACAGTTTCCAGCCTTATGTCTCATCCTGCTGTGGGTCTAGATGTGTTCAATCCATGTTGCATCACCGTCCCTGAGGAAAAGTTGTAAGAGGTTTTCTCTGTCTCTCTGTCGTTTATTTTTTTCAATTTATTACTATATTGGTTACAGCTGATTTTCAAAGCTCTGTTTCTTGCTGCTGTACATCCACTTGATTCACGTACAGAGAGACATCAATAAATTCTTTTTCAGATTCTTACCAGTCGTATATATTCTTTTCCGGTGACTTGAGTGTGCTGAGTGCAGTTCTTTTAGCTACCGTGTAGGCCTTGTTGATTATCAGTTTGGTATTTGGAATGGTATCTTTGCTAATTTCAACCTCCTGGATGATGCCTCACCCCTCTCCACCTTTCCCGTTTAGCAGCCTTATGCGTGTTTTCTACATATTTGACTATGTTTTTGTTTTGTAATTTATTTCATGTGTAGCCATTTTGGATTCCACCTTTAAGTGATATCTTATGATATGTGTCTTTTTCTTTTTGAATTCTGTCACTTAGAATGATCATACGTAACTCCTCCGGAGTTGTTACAACTGGCCATATTTCATTGATTTCCAGGCTGAATAATATTCCACTCTACCTAAGTACCACATCTCTATCCATTTTTTCCCTCCAGAGACATTTAAGTTATATCCTAGTCGAGGATCTTTTAAACAGAGAGGGGGCAAACATTGGGGTGCCTGTGTCCTCTCGATTTTTGTTTTTCCCAAGATATACGCCCATGAGTGCAAGTGCCCTATGCTCTGTAGCTCATTTTTTAGATGCTTTAGTAAACACAATACACTTCTCCAGAATGGCCGTTGGCAATATACATTTCCACTATAAGTCTCACAGGGCTCCCTCTTCTCGTTGCCCTGTCCTGCATTTCTGTTGTTTACGCTTTATGAGGATGGCTCTTCTGACTGATGCGAAGTGATATCTTTTGTAGTATTGACTTCCAGTGCCCACCTGTTTGGTTGGCTAAAAAAGTGTATGCCCTTTTCTTGAATATATACAGAAAAGAACGCATACACCCTTTTTGGCCAACTGCAATGTTGGCAATGTTCAGCTCCTTTTCTTGTGCTTAATGGCGAGTCCTTTCTACCTCCTCAAATCCCTTTCCTGCCATTCTCCCTTGCTTACAAGTCCTTTTCTCTGACTTTCCTCAAGACATTTTTCAGTGATGGATATTTTCAACTCTGCAGTTTTGTGAATTTTACTGCCCCTGAGTTCCATTGTTCAACTTGTGTTTATGGGAACTGGCCACAAAGCAGCGGGATTTCCTCAAGCCCTATACTGTTTCCATGGGCAACCCTAGCCTTTGGTCAATTCGTCTTCCTGATTGGAAATTAGAGTGACATGTGCCTGTCTGAACACCTAGGACTTGTCTCTCATTGTTCCTCATCCTTCCGCTTCATCTTCTGGACAAATTCCAAACTGTACACAACAGGATGTTGACAGTGCTGACATCTCCAAGTGGGGAGACTGTTAGTAAAGACGCTGGAGGGGTGAACCCGAGCACCAGGAGATGAGGAGATGAGATGCCTTTTCCAAACTCTTCCCGATCAGACGGTATACCATCCTCTGGGTGTGACAGACATGTTTTAGCAGTAGGAAGAGTCCCATTCATGTAAGGAGAACACCAGGGCTTTTTCAAAATCAGTGTCTCCCCGAAACCCAAACTGGGGAAGTTTTTAAGCTACGGCTACACATATGTTCATTAAGGGCCTTGGGAAGTAGGCAGAGTCCAAACTTTAGATGATTGAAGTCTTCAGGGTCAGAAGCACTCACCACCAGCTTCCCTTAGGCTACACTTTAACTGTCATTGATAGATGATGTCAATAAAAATATCTATTCTTTTTCAGATTATTTCCCCTTATAGGTTATTGCAAAATGTTGAGTGTAGTTCCCTGTGCTATACAGTAGTTCCTTGTTGATGATCTATTTTATACATAGCAGTGTGTATGTGTTCATTCCAAACTGTTAATTTATCCCTCCTCCCACCTTTCCCCTTTGGTAATAATAAATTATAAGATTTTATACTTCTCAGAAATGGGGGAGCTGAAAGAGAGGTATCATTTTCAATGGAAAAGCATTTAAAACAAGATTGAAGGTTTAACCAAGATTATTAGCTGTACATCCTTGGAAAGAAATCACTTCGTTTCTCTAATATTGACCTGACAAATAAGACAAACCTTTTCACTGAACTTGCTTATAAAAAGTGATGGAAATATCAAATGGAAGTGTTAAAAACATCTTATTTTACCCGAGCCTTATACACTGTTCTATGTTAACTACAGTTTGGCTCACACATCTGTTCATTGAGGTTACAATAGTCTCAATTTCTGTTACTGATCCTCCAGAGTGGACCCCAACAAGTGTCGCCCTGCCCAGTGTCATTGGGGCCAACAGATCGAGACTGAGTTTTGTTCACAAGCAAAGGAAACTTTATATTTTGATCAGAGAATGGAGAGGTGAGAGCATGCACTACCCCATGGGCTGTGGGCTGGGCTGCTGTGTAGAGATCCTGTCAGAGTCAGTGGGAGGGAGGGAGGCGGCGGAGCTCTCGAGGGCCGGGTTGGCTGTAGCTCAGGCTCTATATCGTGGAGTCTGCACTGGGCCCCAGGAGCTGAGGTGTCGACCCAGCCATTCTGCACTAGGAAATCTGGTCTGAAGTGCCGGGTGTGGAACCTCTGCATGCGGGACCCTAGGAGCACGTGAAATTAGACAAAGCACAAAGGATAAAAAAGGTTAGACTTGACTTTATTGCCCAGATTCTATTTTTATCTCCCAGGGATTTTTAATGGGCTTTGCTGGGGACAAACCCCTCCTCTGCCTTTTGTCCCGTTCTTCATTCTTGGAGTGCTGAGGGTGCAGACCCTTCTTCTGTAACTGCTGAGTGCTGAGTTGGGAGCCCTCATACCCTGGGGCGAGGGTCAGAGCTTCTCCCCAGCAGCCTCCCGGTGACGTTGATTGTCCCCAGGACCCCTGCCTCCCTGCTCGTCCACCTGAGCACCAGCATTGGAAGTGTTATAGATTCTAATGACCTTTAAGGGTCCAGGAAAGAGATGTGCAGAGACGCTGTGGGGGCCGGTTTCACCCCGCCCCACATTTGTTCGGCCACCTTAGGCTGACCGTCTCTGCCAGCCTAGATGCTCTGACCAGTAGTCTGCGCTTTCTTCAATTAGGCCCCTGAATTAACGTACAAACAGCACCAGGTGTCAGAGCCCTGCCCGCTCAACTCCCAGACAGTCCAGGGTCAGTGGTGATCAAGGACCATGATGGCTACTGAGTCAACAGCCTTTTGAAGTAAACAGGAGTCCAGCCGGTCTTATTGGCCACCATCATCACGGTGTCTGTAGGCTTTTCTATGGTGACAGTGTGGTATACTGTTCCCCCGCCAAGATTATTAGCTCCCCTCTGGGTGCAGTAAGTCCTGCAAGCAGTAGTCTACTCTTTTGGGACACACTCTTGTTGTTTTCTGAGAGAAACTCCAGGTCAAGTGATGTTCACACGAGTCGTCATGGTGCCCTGTTGCCCCCGGTTATCTCTCTGGATGTTGGAGTTGGAGGGCCTCCTCACTCGAGGTCGGTGTGCCCACGGAGCGAACCCTGCAACTTCAGGGCATGGTTGGTGGTTAGGATCACCACATGGGGTCCTTTTCCCTTAGGAGGGAGGTGGCCTTTTGGGCTGCTGATTTCCAGGTTTTTAGATACCGCCAGTATCTTGGCCAGATGTGGCAGTGGGCCAAGCCCCTTAGTGACCGTAGTTTATCCTACCTGGATGGCATTCTTGCATTGTTCCATTTCAAGTGGTCCCAGTTTTTGCACTAATTCTCCAATGGCGATTCACCTTTCACCGGGAATGTAAAGGTCAAAGGGTTTAGCTAAATTAGGGAGTTCCAGGGCAAGGGTCTGAATTGACTGCTCTTTCCATTCTTGAAAGGCCACTTCTGGATTCTATTCAAAAGGATCATCATCTTTTCCTTTCAGTGTTTCATATAGAGGCCCAGCTAGTAGACTGTAGTTAGGGATCCAGAAGCAGCAAACCCTGGCCTCCCCAGGAACCCCTAAGCTGTCTTCTAGTTTTAGAAAGGGGTAAGGCTGAAAATGGTTTCTTCCCTTTCCTGGGATGGGCTTCTCTGACCTTCTGTGAGAATGAAGCCCAGGCAGGTCACCGCAGTCTGTGATATTTGAGCTTTTTCTTGGACAACTTCTATCCTTTATTGGCTTGGTAGTTCAGAGGCCTCCTTAGTAGGGCTGGTGATCAGAATGTCGTCTGCATATTGAAGGAGGGTTTCCTTTTCCAGAGGTAGAACTTTTAGGTCTTTAGCTAAGCTTTCCCCAAAGATGGTGTGGGAATTTTTGCACCCTTGGGGCCAGACGGCCCGGAAGTATTGTTTTAGTTGTATGTTGAGTCCTGCCACTCACAAGCCAAAATTTCTTGTGACTCTGGGACTAATGGAATACAAAAGAAGGCATCATTGAAGACTAATACAGAATACCATGTCCTGGTGGTTGGTAGAATGACCAGCAGGGTGTAAGAATTAGGAGCAACTGGAGGTATATCCTCGGTGGCTTCACTGACTGTCCTGACATCCTTTACCAGGTCCCCAGCAGCCCATGGGGCTCTCGTGGTCAGACCAATCCCAGAATATGGAGCTCACCTGGGCAGGTACCCCACCCTCACCCCAGCCCACGGGGCTCTCGTGGTCAGGCCCCTCCCAGGATACAGAGCTACCCTTGCAGGTACCGTGGCAGGGCTGGGCACACAGGAACCGTGCACATAGCCCTCATTGCAGAGCACCCCCAGCTCACCTGTCGCTCAGAGCTGACACAGAGCACCTCAGAGCAGGACTTGAACTAACAAACAGCAGCTGCGACAGGTCTGTGACCCTGGGCATCACTCCGTGAGGCCTCCCTCCACCTGGTCTTCCAGAGACTTCCACTGCACCCGGGGCACCAGGCCTCTGTCTCCAACCACCACCCACCCCTCCTCTCCCTGACTCCTGTGTTCCTCTCATTAGGAGAGGGTTTTCTTGAAGTTGTCTCCCACTCATGGGCCAGATAAAATGATTAGAAAACAAGCCAAAGCTGCAGCCCCTTGTCTATCCTGACTCTCAGGAGCCCACACCTGTTCCTTGGACCTGGCCGGTTCAGCAAGTTCCATTTTCTGCAACTGTGAGCCCCTGAGGGGTGATGATTGGCTGACCTGGGCAGCCTTACCGTGCCGGCCAGCCCTCCCCAGGTGTGCCTGGGTTGAGATCAATATAAATACCACTCCAGGCAGCAAGAGCCCCTGCAGCCATGCCTGACGCCATTTTCTCTGCCCTGTCAGCAGTCTCGGGGCTGGGCTGGTGGGAGGGAGTGAGAGGCCACGGCTTTGTGGGTGGCCCAGTGTGAGTGGGGCTCTGCTGGACTTTCTGCAGCAGTTGCCAGGCTGCCACCTGCTAAAGAAGAGGATGTGTCACCCATACCTGCTGCTGGAATTTCGCCCTGGGCAGAGGTGAGGAAGGAAAAAAGCAGTGGGGGCAGGGACAGGACGGGTATCTCAGGCAGGGAAATGGAAATCTTCCAGAAGAGCACCCAGGGCCAGGACCATCCTGGCTGGCCTGCAGGCACCAAGTCGGCCGGCATGCTGTCACTCGTGTGGCTCTATGGCCCTTCCTCTAGACTTTCAAGTCCTTGTATATATTCAGGTGTTTTACCTGGGACGGGTGGGAATAGTTCAGCAGCAACTGGCCTGGGGCTCAGCTCACGTTTACTCACAGATGCCTCGGCACGGTGCCCCAGCTTTGCAATGAGGACGCTTGTTGCGTGGGGGCTGCTGGCTGAATGGGAGATGATTCCCCACCACTGACCAACTTCAGAATTGTTTACAACTGGAGCAAGTGCTCTGATACGGTTTTCCTCTGTGTAACTGGTGGGTTCTGTGTTTTTTACTCTTTTTCGTTTTTGGTTCAAGGTAGATTTTATTCCTCTTTTTTGTATTTACAGATATAAGCATGGAAATAATTTATTCATATAAATACATGTATGTGCAGGGAATAATTGTTTTTTCTGTTTTATTTTTTAAATTTTATTTCTTTTTAATTTTGAATTTTATTTTATATTTTTATACAGCAGGTTCTTATTGGTTATCTATTTTATACATATAAATGTATACATGCCAATCCCAGTCTCTCAACTCCTCCCACCACCACCCCCCCAACAGCTTTCCCCCCTTGTTGTCCATACGTTTGTTGTCTACATCTGTTGCTCTATTTATGCCTTGCAAAATGGTTAATCTGTACAGTTTTTCTAGGTTCCACATATATGCATGAATATACAAGATTTGTTTTTCTCTTTCTGACTTGCTTCACTCTGTATGACAGTCTCTAGATCCGTCGACGTCTCTACAAATGACCCAATTTCATTCCTTTTCATGGCTTAGTAATATTCCATTTTATATATGTACCACAGCTTTATGCATTCGTCTGTCTGTGGGCATTTAGGTTGCTTCCATTACCTCGATATTGTAAATAGTGATGCAATGAACATTGCGGTGAATGACTCTTTTTGATTTATGGTTTTGTCTGGGTATATGTCCAGTATTGGGATTGCTGTATCATATGGTAATTCTATTGTTAGTTTCTTAAGAAATTCCATATTGTTCTCCATAATGACTGTATCAATTTATATTCCCAACAATAGTGGAAGAGGGTTCCTTTTCTCCACACCCTTTCCAGCATTTTCTGTTTGTAGATTTTCTATGATGCCTATACTACCAGGTGTGAGGTGATACCTCATTGTTGAATCCATTTCGTTGAGCAAGGGGTAGGTCTTGTCTATTACATATTTGGCTCATGGAACGGTATCTGTGATAATTTCAAACTCTGCTATTATGCAGCACCCCAACTCACCTTCCCCCTTAAGCAGGCATAAGTTGGTTTTCTAAACTTGAGACCCTGTTCTGTTTTGTAATTCAGTCCATGTGTAGCCAAGTTCACATTCCGTGTATTAGTGATACCTTATGATGTTTCTTTTTCTGTGTGACTTATTTCACTTAGAATCATCGTGTCTCAATCCACTCATTATGCTGGTACGGGCCTGGTGACATAGATTTCATTGCTGAGTGGTATTCTGTTGTACATAAGTACCGCAACTTCTTTATCCATTATTTGCTCTCTGGGATATTTAACTTGTGCCTTAGAAGAGATTTCTGTAAAAAGAGCCGTCCCAATTTTGGGGTGGCTGTGTCTTTTTGATTTTAATTTCCCTAAGCTACAGGACCATAAGTGGAAGTGGCCTAGGCTCTGTTGCTTTGTTTTTTAGATGTTTCAGGAAACACCATACACTTCTCCCGAGTGTCTGTTGGCAATTTACATCCCGCCCATCAGCATAACAAGGCTCCCTGTTCTCCATGGCCTGTCCTGCCTTTCTGGATTTTACACTTTTCTCAGATGGCCCTTTTGACCGGGGGGAAGTGAGACTTCATTGTAGTGCAGATTTCCTTTGCAAGCTTGCTTGGTTGGCCAAAAAGGGCGTATGCGTTTTTTCCTGAATATATTCAGGAAAAACGCATACGCCCTTTTTGGCCAAGTGCATCATTGTGGACGTTCTGCCTCCTTTCCTATGCTTGAAATGCAATTCCAGTCTACCTCCTGAAATCGGTTTCCTGCAATTCTGCCCCGCTTTCAAGTCCTCTTGGCAGCCTTACTTCAGTATATTTTTGGACGATAGGTGTCATTTATAAGTCTGCATGTTTGTGAATTACAGTGCCCCTGAGCTCCTTTCTTCAACTCGCTTTCTTTTGAGCTGGCCGCAACACCGCAGGATGGCTTCAGGCCCTAATCTGGTTCCGGCACGGCACGCTGAGCCTTTGGTTATTTCCTCATCCTGGTGGGAAATGAGAGTTAAATTTGCCCGTCCAGACACCTCCAGCTAGTCTCTCATTGGTTCTCGCTATTCCTGTTCATCTTCCGCAGAAATTGCAAACTGGGCCAAACAGGAGGTTAAAGGCGCTGACTCTCCAAGTGGAGAGAGTGTTAGTAAAGCGTCTGGAATGTTGCACCCGAGTATCAGGGGAGAAAAACTGAGACATATTTGAACACGTCTCCCTTTCACACGGTTGATCATACTCTGGGTTCCACATGCATGTTTTAGCTGAAGGAAGAATGCTTTAAACCAGCAGAGTTGAGACCCGTGGAATGGGTACCATGCAATATGACTTCAAAGGGTCTTCATTTGCTCACCGAACCTCTCCAATCCTATCAGTACTGCATTTACGCCCCTGTACACACGCTTGATTCTCTTTTGGAGACATAGCAATCCATAGGTTTTAAGATACTTATTAGTCAGGTACATTCTTAGGCGTTTAATATGGGCTGTTGAGTCCATTTCACTGAGCAAGGAGTAGCTCTTGTCTATTCCATATTTGGCTTAAGGAACTTTATCTGTGCTCATTTCAATCTCTGGTTTTATGCAGCACCCCAACACACCTTTCCCCTATGGAAGCATAAGTTGGTTTTCTAAATTTGAGACCCTGTTGTGTTTTGGAATTCAGTTCCTGTGTAGCCAAGTTTACATTCTGTGTATTAGTGATATCTTATGATGTTTCTTTTTCTGTGTGACTTATTTCAGTTAGAATCACCGTACCTGAATCCACTCATTATGCTGCTACGGGCCTGATGACATAGATTTCATTGCTGAGTGATACTGCATTGTACGTAAGTACCACAAGTTCTTTATCCATTTTTCACTTTCTGTGATATTGAACTTGTACGGTAAACTTGGTTCTTGTAAACAGAGGCGTCCCAAACATTGGGGTGGCTGTGTCTTTTTTATTTTAATTTCCCTAAGCTATAGGACCATAAGTGGAAGTGCCCTAGGCTCTGTTGCTTTGTTTTTTCGATGTTTCAGGAAACACCACACACTTCTCTCTAGTGTCTGTTGGCAATTTACATCCCGCCCATCAGCATAACAAGGCTCCCAGTTCTCCATGGCCTGTCCTGCCTTTCTGGATTTTACACTTTTTTCAGATGGCCCTTTTGACCGGGGGGAAGTGAGACTTCATTGTAGTGCAGATTTCCTTTGCAAGCTTGCTTGGTTGGCCAAAAAGGGCGTATGCGTTTTTTCCTGAATATATTCAGGAAAAAACGCATACGCCCTTTTTGGCCAAGTGCATCATTGTGGACGTTCTGCCTCCTTTCCTATGCTTGAAATGCAATTCCAGTCTACCTCCTGAAATGGGTTTCCTGCAATTCTGCCCCGCTTTCAAGTCCTCTTGGCAGCCTTACTTCAGTATATTTTTGGACGATAGCTGTCATTTATAACTCTGCATACGCCCTTTTTGGCCAAGTGCATCATTGTGGACGTTCTGCCTCTTTTCCTATGCTTTCAATGCAATTCCAGTCTACCTCCTGAAATCGGTTTCCTGCAATTCTGCCCCGCTTTCAAGTCCTCTTGGCAGCCTTACTTCAGTATATTTTTGGACGATAGCTGTCATTTATAACTCTGCAGGTTTGTGAATTACAGTGCCCCTGAGCTCCTTTCTTCAACTCGCTTTCTTTTGAGCAGGCCGCAACACCGCAGGATGGCTTCAGGCCGTAATCTGGTTCCGGCACGGCACGCTGAGCCGTTGGTTATTTCCTCTTCCTGGTGGGAAATGAGAGTTAAATTTGCCCGTCTAGACACCTCCAGCTAGTCTCTCATTGGTTCTCCCTATTCCTGTTCATGTTCCGCAGAAATTGCAAACTGGGCCAAACAGGAGGTTAAAGGCGCTGACTCTCCAAGTGGGGAGAGTGTTAGTAAAGCGTGTGGAATGTTGCACCCGAGTACCAGGGGAGAAGAACTGAGACACATTTGAACACCTCTCCCGTTCACACGGTTGATCATACTCTGGGTTCCACATGCATGTTTTAGCTGAAGGAAGAATTCCTTAAACCTGCAGAGTTGAGACCCGTGGAATGGGTACCATGCAATATGACTTTAAAGGGTCTTCATTTGCTCACCGAACTTCTCCAATCCTATCACTGCTGTGTTTACGCCCCTGTACACAGGCTTGATTGTCTTTTGGAGACATAGCAATCCATAGGTTTTAAGATACTTACTAGTCAGGTACATTCTTAGGCGTTTAATATGGGGTGTTGAGTCCATTTCGTTGAACAAGGAGTAGCTCTTGTCTATTCCATATTTGGCTTAAGGAACTTTATCTGTGCTCATTTCAATCTCTGGTTTTATGCAGCACCCCAACTGACCTTTCCCCTTAAGCAAGCATAAGTTGCTTTTCTAAAGTTGAGACCCTGTTCTGTTTTGGAATTCAGTTCCTGTGTAGCCAAGTTTACATTCTGTGTATTAGTGATATCTTATGATGTTTCTTTTTCTGTGTGACTTATTTCAGTTAGAATCATCATACCTGAATCCACTCATTGTGCTTCCAAGGGCCTGATGACATAGATTTCATTGCTGAGTGATATTGCTTTGTAAGTATATACCACAACTTCTTTATCCATTTTTCACTTTCTGCGATGTTGAACTTGTACTGTAAACGAGGTTCTTGTAAACAGAGGCGTCCCAAACTTTGGGGTGGCTGTGTCTTTTTTATTTTAATTTCCCTAAGCTATAGGACCATAAGTGGAAGTGCCCTAGGCTCTGTTGCTTTGTTTTTTCGATGTTTCAGGAAACACCATACACTTCTCCCGAGTGTCTGTTGGCAATTTACATCCCGCCCATCAGCATAACAAGGCTCCCAGTTCTCCATGGCCTGTCCTGCCTTTCTGGATTTTACACTTTTTTCAGATGGCCCTTTTGACCGGGGGGAAGTGAGACTTCATTGTAGTGCAGATTTCCTTTGCAAGCTTGCTTGGTTGGCCAAAAAGGGCGTATGCATTTTTTCCTGAATATATTCAGGAAAAAACGCATACGCCCTTTTTGGCCAAGTGCATCATTGTGGACGTTCTGCCTCTTTTCCTATGCTTTCAATGCAATTCCAGTCTACCTCCTGAAATCGGTTTCCTGCAATTCTGCCCCGCTTTCAAGTCCTCTTGGCAGCCTTACTTCAGTCTATTTTTGGACGATAGCTGTCATTTATAACTCTGCAGGTTTGTGAATTACAGTGCCCCTGAGCTCCTTTCTTCAACTCGCTTTCTTTTGAGCTGGCCGCAACACCGCAGGATGGCTTCAGGCCCTAATCTGGTTCCGGTACGGCACGCTGAGCCTTTGGTTATTTCCTCTTCCTGGTGGGAAATGAGAGTTAAATTTGCCCGTCCAGACACCTCCAGCTAGCCTCTCATTGGTTCTCGCTATTCCTGTTCATCTTCCACAGAAATTGCAAACTGGGCCAAACAGGAGGTTAAAGGCGCTGACTCTCCAAGTGGGGAGACTGTTAGTAAAGCGTCTGGAATGTTGCACCCGAGTACCAGGGGAGGAAACCTGAGACATATTTGAACACGTCTCCCGATCACATGGTTGATCATACTCTAGGTTCCACATGCATGTTTTAGTGAAGGAAGAATACCTTAAACCTGGGTAGTTGAAACCCGTGGAATGGGTACCATGCAATATGACTTCAAAGGGTCTTCATTTGCTCACCGAACCTCTCCAATCCTATCACTGCTGCGTTTATGCCCCTGTACACATGCTTGATTCTCTTTCGGAGACATAGCAATCCATAGGTTTTAAGATACTTACTAGTCAGGTACATTCTTAGGCGTTTAATATGCGGTGTTGAGTCCATTTCGTTGAGCAAGGAGTAGCTCTTGTCTATTCCATATTTGGCTTAAGGAACTTTATCTGTGCTCATTTCAATCTCTGGTTTTATGCAGTACCCCAACTCACCTTTACCCTTAAGCAAGCATAAGTTGGTTTTCTAAATTTGAGACCCTGTTCTGTTCTGTAATTCAGTTCCTGTGTAGCCAAGTTTACATTCCGTGTATTACTGATATCTTATGATGTTTCTTTTTCTGTGTGACTTACTTCAGTTAGAATCATCATACCTGAATCCACTCATTGTGCTGCTAAGGGCCTGATGACACAGATTTCATTGCTGAGTGATATTGCTTTGTAAGTAAATACCACAACTTCTTTATCCATTTTTCACTTTCTGCGATGTTGAACTTGTACTGTAAACGAGGTTCTTGTAAACAGAGGCGTCCCAAACTATGGGGTGGCTGTGTCTTTTTGATTTTAATTTCCCTAAGCTATAGGACCATAAGTGGCAGTGCCCTAGGCTCTGTTGCTTTGTTTTTTAGATGTTTCAGGAAACACCATACACTTCTCCCGAGTGTCTGTTGGCAATTTACATCCCGCCCATCAGCATAACAAGGCTCCCAGTTCTCCATGGCCTGTCCTGCCTTTCTGGATTTTACACTTTTTTCAGATGGCCCTTTTGACCGGGGGGAAGTGAGACTTCATTGTAGTGCAGATTTCCTTTGCAAGCTTGCTTGGTTGGCCAAAAAGGGCGTATGCGTTTTTTCCTGAATATATTCAGGAAAAAACGCATACGCCCTTTTTGGCCAAGTGCATCATTGTGGACGTTCTGCCTCTTTTCCTATGCTTTCAATGCAATTCCAGTCTACCTCCTGAAATCGGTTTCCTGCAATTCTGCCCCGCTTTCAACTCCTCTTGGCAGCCATACTTCAGTCTATTTTTGGACGATAGCTGTCATTTATAACTCTGCAGGTTTGTGAATTACAGTGCCCCTGAGCTCCTTTCTTCAACTCGCTTTCTTGTGACCTGGCCGCAACACCGCAGGATGGCTTCAGGCCCTAATCTGGTTCCGGCACGGCACGCTGAGCCTTTGGTTATTTCCTCTTCCTGGTGGGAAATGAGAGTTAAATTTGCCCGTCCAGACACCTCCAGCTAGTCTCTCATTGGTTCTCGCTATTCCTGTTCATCTTCCGCAGAAATTGCAAACTGGGCCAAACAGGAGGTTAAAGGCGCTGACTCTCCAAGTGGGGAGAGTGTTAGTAAAGTGTCTGGAATGTTGCACCCGAGTACCAGGGGAGGAAACCTGAGACATATTTGAACACGTCTCCCGATCACATGGTTGATCATACTCTAGGTTCCACATGCATGTTTTAGCTGAAGGAAGAATACCTTAAACCTGGGTAGTTGAAACCCGTGGAATGGGTACCATGCAATATGACTTCAAAGGGTCTTCATTTGCTCACCGAACCTCTCCAATCCTATCACTGCTGCGTTTATGCCCCTGTACACATGCTTGATTCTCTTTCGGAGACATAGCAATCCATAGGTTTTAAGATACTTACTAGTCAGGTACATTCTTAGGTGTTTAATATGCGGTGTTGAGTCCATTTCGTTGAGCAAGGAGTAGCTCTTGTCTATTCCATATTTGGCTTAAGGAACTTTATCTGTGCTCATTTCAATCTCTGGTTTTATGCAGCACCCCAACTCACCTTTACCCTTAAGCAAGCATAAGATGTTTTTCTAAATTTGAGACCCTGTTCTGTTCTGTAATTCAGTTCCTGTGTAGCCAAGTTTCCATTCCTTGTATTACTGATATCTTATGATGTTTCTTTTTCTGTGTGACTTATTTCAGTTAGAATCATCATACCTGAATCCACTCATTGTGCTGCTAAGGGCCTGATGACATAGATTTCATTGCTGAGTGATATTGCTTTGTAAGTGAATACCACAACTTCTTTATCCATTTTTCACTTTCTGCGATGTTGAACTTGTACTGTAAACGAGGTTCTTGTAAACAGAGCCGTTCCAAACTTTGGGGTGGCTGTGTCTTTTTGATTTTAATTTCCCTAAGCTATAGGACCATAAGTGGAAGTGCCCTCGGCTCTGTTGCTTTGTTTTTTAGATGTTTCAGGAAACACCATACACTTCTCCCAAGTGTGTGTTGGCAATTTACATCCCGCCCATCAGCATAACAAGGCTCCCAGTTCTTAATGGCCTGTTGCCTTTCTGGATTTTACACTTTTTTCAGATGGCCCTTTTGACCGGGGGGAAGTGAGACTTCATTGTAGTGCAGATTTCCTTTGCAAGCTTGCTTGGTTGGCCAAAAAGGGCGTATGCGTTTTTTCCTGAATATATTCAGGAAAAAACGCATACGCCCTTTTTGGCCAAGTGCATCATTGTGGACGTTCTGCCTCTTTTCCTATGCTTTCAATGCAATTCCAGTCTACCTCCTAAAATCGGTTTCCTGCAATTCTGCCCCGCTTTCAAGTCCTCTTGGCAGCCTTACTTCAGTCTATTTTTGGACGATAGCTGTCATTTATAACTCTGCAGGTTTGTGAATTACAGTGCCCCTGAGCTCCTTTCTTCAACTCGCTTTCTTGTGACCTGGCCGCAACACCGCAGGATGGCTTCAGGCCCTAATCTGGTTCCGGCACGGCACGCTGAGCCTTTGGTTATTTCCTCTTCCTGGTGGGAAATGAGAGTTAAATTTGCCCGTCCAGACACCTCCAGCTAGTCTCTCATTGGTTCTCGCTATTCCTGTTCATCTTCCGCAGAAATTGCAAACTGGGCCAAACAGGAGGTTAAAGGCGCTGACTCTCCAAGTGGGGAGAGTGTTAGTAAAGCGACTGGAATGTTGCACGCGAGTACCAGGGGAGGAAACCTGAGACATATTTGAACACGTCTCCCGATCACATGGTTGATCATACTCTAGGTTCCACATGCATGTTTTAGCTGAAGGAAGAATACCTTAAACCTGGGTAGTTGAAACCCGTGGAATGGGTACCATGCAATATGACTTCAAAGGGTCTTCATTTGCTCACCGAACCTCTCCAATCCTATCACTGCTGCGTTTATGCCCCTGTACACATGCTTGATTCTCTTTCGGAGACATAGCAATCCATAGGTTTTAAGATACTTACTAGTCAGGTACATTCTTAGGCGTTTAATATGCGGTGTTGAGTCCATTTCGTTGAGCAAGGAGTAGCTCTTGTCTATTCCATATTTGGCTTAAGGAACTTTATCTGTGCTCATTTCAACCTCTGGTTTTATGCAGCACCCCAACTCACCTTTACCCTTAAGCAAGCATAAGTTGGTTTTCTACATTTGAGACCCTGTTCTGTTCTGTAATTCAGTTCTTGTGTAGCCAAGTTTCCATTCCGTGTATTACTGATATCTTATGATGTTTCTTTTTCTGTGTGACTTACTTCAGTTAGAATCATCATACCTGAATCCACTCATTGTGCTGCTAAGGGCCTGATGACACAGATTTCATTGCTGAGTGATATTGCTTTGTAAGTAAATACCACAACTTCTTTATCCATTTTTCACTTTCTGCGATGTTGAACTTGTACTGTAAACGAGGTTCTTGTAAACAGAGGCGTCCCAAACTTTGGGGTGGCTGTGTCTTTTTGATTTTAATTTCCCTAAGCTATAGGACCATAAGTGGCAGTGCCCTAGGCTCTGTTGCTTTGTTTTTTAGATGTTTCAGGAAACACCATACACTTCTCCCGAGTGTCTGTTGGCAATTTACATCCCACCCATCAGCATAACAAGGCTCCCAGTTCTCCATGGCCTGTCCTGCCTTTCTGGATTTTACACTTTTTTCAGATGGCCCTTTTGACCGGGGGGAAGTGAGACTTCATTGTAGTGCAGATTTCCTTTGCAAGCTTGCTTGGTTGGCCAAAAAGGGCGTATGCGTTTTTTCCTGAATATATTCAGGAAAAAACGCATACGCCATTTTTGGCCAAGTGCATCATTGTGGACGTTCTGCCTCTTTTCCTATGCTTTCAATGCAATTCCAGTCTACCTCCTGAAATCGGTTTCCTGCAATTCTGCCCCGCTTTCAAGTCCTCTTGGCAGCCTTACTTCAGTCTATTTTTGGACGATAGCTGTCATTTATAACTCTGCAGGTTTGTGAATTACAGTGCCCCTGAGCTCCTTTCTTCAACTCGCTTTCTTGTGACCTGGCCGCAACACCGCAGGATGGCTTCAGGCCCTAATCTGGTTCCGGCACGGCATGCTGAGCCTTTGGTTATTTCCTCTTCCTGGTGGGAAATGAGAGTTAAATTTGCCCGTCCAGACACCTCCAGCTAGTCTCTCATTGGTTCTCGCTATTCCTGTTCATCTTCCGCAGAAATTGCAAACTGGGCCAAACAGGAGGTTAAAGGCGCTGACTCTCCAAGTGGGGAGAGTGTTAGTAAAGCGTCTGGAATGTTGCACCCGAGTACCAGGGGAGGAAAACTGAGACATATTTGAACACGTCTCCCGTTCACATGGTTGATCATACTTGGGTTCCACATGCATGTTTTAGCTGAAGGAAGAATACCTTAAACCTGGAGAGTTAAGAGCCGTGTAATGGGTACCATGCAATATGACTTCAAAGGGTCTTCATTTGCTCACCGAACCTCTCCAATCCTATCACTGCTGCATTTATGCCCCTGTACACATGCTTGATTCTCTTTCGGAGACATAGCAATTCATAGGTTTTAAGATACTTACTAGTCAGGTACATTCTTAGGCGTTTAATATGCGGTGTTGAGTCCATTTCGTTGAGCAAGGAGTAGCTCTTGTCTATTCCATATTTGGCTTAAGGAACTTTATCTGTGCTCATTTCAATCTCTGGTTTTATGCAGCACCCCAACTCACCTTTACCGTTAAGCAAGCATAAGTTGGTTTTCTAAATTTGAGACCCTGTTCTGTTCTGTAATTCAGTTCCTGTGTAGCCAAGTTTACATTCCGTGTATTACTGATATCTTATGATGTTTCTTTTTCTGTGTGACTTACTTCAGTTAGAATCATCATACCTGAATCCACTCATTGTGCTGCTAAGGGCCTGATGACACAGATTTCATTGCTGAGTGATATTGCTTTGTAAGTAAATACCACAACTTCTTTATCCATTTTTCACTTTCTGCGATGTTGAACTTGTACTGTAAACGAGGTTCTTGTAAACAGAGCCGTTCCAAACTTTGGGGTGGCTGTGTCTTTTTGATTTTAATTTCCCTAAGCTATAGGACCATAAGTGGAAGTGCCCTAGGCTCTGTTGCTTTGTTTATTAGATGTTTCAGGAAACACCATACACTTCTCCCGAGTGGTTGTTGGCAATTTACATCCCGCCCATCAGCATAACAAGGCTCCCAGTTCTCCATGGCCTGTCCTGCCTTTCTGGATTTTACACTTTTTTCAGATGGCCCTTTTGACCGGGGGGAAGTGAGACTTCATTGTAGTGCAGATTTCCTTTGCAAGCTTGCTTGGTTGGCCAAAAAGGGCGTATGCGTTTTTTCCTGAATATATTCAGGAAAAAACGCATACGCCCTTTTTGGCCAAGTGCATCATTGTGGACGTTCTGCCTCTTTTCCTATGCTTTCAATGCAATTCCAGTCTACCTCCTGAAATCGGTTTCCTGCAATTCTGCCCCGCTTTCAAGTCCTCTTGGCAGCCTTACTTCAGTCTATTTTTGGACGATAGCTGTCATTTATAACTCTGCAGGTTTGTGAATTACAGTGCCCCTGAGCTCCTTTCTTCAACTCGCTTTCTTTTGAGCTGGCCGCAACACCGCAGGATGGCTTCAGGCCCTAATCTGGTTCCGGTACGGCACGCTGAGCCTTTGGTTATTTCCTCTTCCTGGTGGGAAATGAGAGTTAAATTTGCCCGTCCAGACACCTCCAGCTAGCCTCTCATTGGTTCTCGCTATTCCTGTTCATCTTCCACAGAATTTGCAAACTGGGCCAAACAGGAGGTTAAAGGCGCTGACTCTCCAAGTGGGGAGAGTGTTAGTAAAGCATCTGGAATGTTGCACCCGAGTACCAGGGGAGGAAAACTGAGACATATTTGAACACGTCTCCCGTTCACATGGTTGATCATACTTGGGTTCCACATGCATGTTTTAGCTGAAGGAAGAATACCTTAAACCTGTAGAGTTAAGAGCCGTATAATGGGTACCATGCAATATGACTTCAAAGGGTCTTCATTTGCTCACCGAACCTCTCCAATCCTATCACTGCTGCGTTTATGCCCCTGTACACATGCTTGATTCTCTTTCGGAGACATAGCAATCCATAGGTTTTAAGATACTTACTAGTCAGGTACATTCTTAGGCGTTTAATATGCGGTGTTGAGTCCATTTCGTTGAGCAAGGAGTAGCTCTTGTCTATTCCATATTTGACTTAAGGAACTTTATCTGTGCTCATTTCAATCTCTGGTTTTATGCAGCACCCCAACTCACCTTTACCCTTAAGCAAGCATAAGTTGGTTTTCTAAATTTGAGACCCTGTTCTGTTCTGTAATTCAGTTCCTGTGTAGCCAAGTTTACATTCCGTGTATTACTGATATCTTATGATGTTTCTTTTTCTGTGTGACTTACTTCAGTTAGAATCATCATACCTGAATCCACTCATTGTGCTGCTAAGGGCCTGATGACACAGATTTCATTGCTGAGTGATATTGCTTTGTAAGTAAATACCACAACTTCTTTATCCATTTTTCACTTTCTGCGATGTTGAACTTGTACTGTAAACGAGGTTCTTGTAAACAGAGGCGTCCCAAACTTTGGGGTGGCTGTGTCTTTTTGATTTTAATTTCCCTAAGCTATAGGACCATAAGTGGCAGTGCCCTAGGCTCTGTTGCTTTGTTTTTTAGATGTTTCAGGAAACACCATACACTTCTCCCGAGTGTCTGTTGGCAATTTACATCCCGCCCATCAGCATAACAAGGCTCCCAGTTCTCCATGGCCTGTCCTGCCTTTCTGGATTTTACACTTTTTTCAGATGGCCCTTTTGACCGGGGGGAAGTGAGACTTCATTGTAGTGCAGATTTCCTTTGCAAGCTTGCTTGGTTGGCCAAAAAGGGCGTATGCGTTTTTTCCTGAATATATTCAGGAAAAAACGCATACGCCCTTTTTGGCCAAGTGCATCATTGTGGACGTTCTGCCTCTTTTCCTATGCTTTCAATGCAATTCCAGTCTACCTCCTGAAATCGGTTTCCTGCAATTCTGCCCCGCTTTCAACTCCTCTTGGCAGCCATACTTCAGTCTAATTTTGGACGATAGCTGTCATTTATAACTCTGCAGGTTTGTGAATTACAGTGCCCCTGAGCTCCTTTCTTCAACTCGCTTTCTTGTGACCTGGCCGCAACACCGCAGGATGGCTTCAGGCCCTAATCTGGTTCCGGCACGGCACGCTGAGCCTTTGGTTATTTCCTCTTCCTGGTGGGAAATGAGAGTTAAATTTGCCCGTCCAGACACCTCCAGCTAGTCTCTCATTGGTTCTCGCTATTCCTGTTCATCTTCCGCAGAAATTGCAAACTGGGCCAAACAGGAGGTTAAAGGCGCTGACTCTCCAAGTGGGGAGACTGTTAGTAAAGCGTCTGGAATGTTGCACCCGAGTACCAGGGGAGGAAACCTGAGACATATTTGAACACGTCTCCCGATCACATGGTTGATCATACTCTAGGTTCCACATGCATGTTTTAGTGAAGGAAGAATACCTTAAACCTGGGTAGTTGAAACCCGTGGAATGGGTACCATGCAATATGACTTCAAAGGGTCTTCATTTGCTCACCGAACCTCTCCAATCCTATCACTGCTGCGTTTATGCCCCTGTACACATGCTTGATTCTCTTTCGGAGACATAGCAATCCATAGGTTTTAAGATACTTACTAGTCAGGTACATTCTTAGGCGTTTAATATGCGGTGTTGAGTCCATTTCGTTGAGCAAGGAGTAGCTCTTGTCTATTCCATATTTGGCTTAAGGAACTTTATCTGTGCTCATTTCAATCTCTGGTTTTATGCAGTACCCCAACTCACCTTTACCCTTAAGCAAGCATAAGTTGGTTTTCTAAATTTGAGACCCTGTTCTGTTCTGTAATTCAGTTCCTGTGTAGCCAAGTTTACATTCCGTGTATTACTGATATCTTATGATGTTTCTTTTTCTGTGTGACTTACTTCAGTTAGAATCATCATACCTGAATCCACTCATTGTGCTGCTAAGGGCCTGATGACACAGATTTCATTGCTGAGTGATATTGCTTTGTAAGTAAATACCACAACTTCTTTATCCATTTTTCACTTTCTGCGATGTTGAACTTGTACTGTAAACGAGGTTCTTGTAAACAGAGGCGTCCCAAACTATGGGGTGGCTGTGTCTTTTTGATTTTAATTTCCCTAAGCTATAGGACCATAAGTGGCAGTGCCCTAGGCTCTGTTGCTTTGTTTTTTAGATGTTTCAGGAAACACCATACACTTCTCCCGAGTGTCTGTTGGCAATTTACATCCCGCCCATCAGCATAACAAGGCTCCCAGTTCTCCATGGCCTGTCCTGCCTTTCTGGATTTTACACTTTTTTCAGATGGCCCTTTTGACCGGGGGGAAGTGAGACTTCATTGTAGTGCAGATTTCCTTTGCAAGCTTGCTTGGTTGGCCAAAAAGGGCGTATGCGTTTTTTCCTGAATATATTCAGGAAAAAACGCATACGCCCTTTTTGGCCAAGTGCATCATTGTGGACGTTCTGCCTCTTTTTCTATGCTTTCAATGCAATTCCAGTCTACCTCCTGAAATCGGTTTCCTGCAATTCTGCCCCGCTTTCAACTCCTCTTGGCAGCCATACTTCAGTCTATTTTTGGACGATAGCTGTCATTTATAACTCTGCAGGTTTGTGAATTACAGTGCCCCTGAGCTCCTTTCTTCAACTCGCTTTCTTGTGACCTGGCCGCAACACCGCAGGATGGCTTCAGGCCCTAATCTGGTTCCGGCACGGCACGCTGAGCCTTTGGTTATTTCCTCTTCCTGGTGGGAAATGAGAGTTAAATTTGCCCGTCCAGACACCTCCAGCTAGTCTCTCATTGGTTCTCGCTATTCCTGTTCATCTTCCGCAGAAATTGCAAACTGGGCCAAACAGGAGGTTAAAGGCGCTGACTCTCCAAGTGGGGAGAGTGTTAGTAAAGTGTCTGGAATGTTGCACCCGAGTACCAGGGGAGGAAACCTGAGACATATTTGAACACGTCTCCCGATCACATGGTTGATCATACTCTAGGTTCCACATGCATGTTTTAGCTGAAGGAAGAATACCTTAAACCTGGGTAGTTGAAACCCGTGGAATGGGTACCATGCAATATGACTTCAAAGGGTCTTCATTTGCTCACCGAACCTCTCCAATCCTATCACTGCTGCGTTTATGCCCCTGTACACATGCTTGATTCTCTTTCGGAGACATAGCAATCCATAGGTTTTAAGATACTTACTAGTCAGGTACATTCTTAGGCGTTTAATATGCGGTGTTGAGTCCATTTCGTTGAGCAAGGAGTAGCTCTTGTCTATTCCATATTTGGCTTAAGGAACTTTATCTGTGCTCATTTCAATCTCTGGTTTTATGCAGTACCCCAACTCACCTTTACCCTTAAGCAAGCATAAGTTGGTTTTCTAAATTTGAGACCCTGTTCTGTTCTGTAATTCAGTTCCTGTGTAGCCAAGTTTACATTCCGTGTATTACTGATATCTTATGATGTTTCTTTTTCTGTGTGACTTACTTCAGTTAGAATCATCATACCTGAATCCACTCATTGTGCTGCTAAGGGCCTGATGACACAGATTTCATTGCTGAGTGATATTGCTTTGTAAGTAAATACCACAACTTCTTTATCCATTTTTCACTTTCTGCGATGTTGAACTTGTACTGTAAACGAGGTTCTTGTAAACAGAGGCGTCCCAAACTTTGGGGTGGCTGTGTCTTTTTGATTTTAATTTCCCTAAGCTATAGGACCATAAGTGGCAGTGCCCTAGGCTCTGTTGCTTTGTTTTTTAGATGTTTCAGGAAACACCATACACTTCTCCCGAGTGTCTGTTGGCAATTTACATCCCGCCCATCAGCATAACAAGGCTCCCAGTTCTCCATGGCCTGTCCTGCCTTTCTGGATTTTACACTTTTTTCAGATGGCCCTTTTGACCGGGGGGAAGTGAGACTTCATTGTAGTGCAGATTTCCTTTGCAAGCTTGCTTGGTTGGCCAAAAAGGGCGTATGCGTTTTTTCCTGAATATATTCAGGAAAAAACGCATACGCCCTTTTTGGCCAAGTGCATCATTGTGGACGTTCTGCCTCTTTTCCTATGCTTTCAATGCAATTCCAGTCTACCTCCTGAAATCGGTTTCCTGCAATTCTGCCCCGCTTTCAACTCCTCTTGGCAGCCATACTTCAGTCTAATTTTGGACGATAGCTGTCATTTATAACTCTGCAGGTTTGTGAATTACAGTGCCCCTGAGCTCCTTTCTTCAACTCGCTTTCTTGTGACCTGGCCGCAACACCGCAGGATGGCTTCAGGCCCTAATCTGGTTCCGGCACGGCACGCTGAGCCTTTGGTTATTTCCTCTTCCTGGTGGGAAATGAGAGTTAAATTTGCCCGTCCAGACACCTCAAGCTAGCCTCTCATTGGTTCTCGCTATTCCTGTTCATCTTCCGCAGAAATTGCAAACTGGGCCAAACAGGAGGTTAAAGGCGCTGACTCTCCAAGTGGGGAGACTGTTAGTAAAGCGTCTGGAATGTTGCACCCGAGTACCAGGGGAGGAAACCTGAGACATATTTGAACACGTCTCCCGATCACATGGTTGATCATACTCTAGGTTCCACATGCATGTTTTAGTGAAGGAAGAATACCTTAAACCTGGGTAGTTGAAACCCGTGGAATGGGTACCATGCAATATGACTTCAAAGGGTCTTCATTTGCTCACCGAACCTCTCCAATCCTATCACTGCTGCGTTTATGCCCCTGTACACATGCTTGATTCTCTTTCGGAGACATAGCAATCCATAGGTTTTAAGATACTTACTAGTCAGGTACATTCTTAGGCGTTTAATATGCGGTGTTGAGTCCATTTCGTTGAGCAAGGAGTAGCTCTTGTCTATTCCATATTTGGCTTAAGGAACTTTATCTGTGCTCATTTCAATCTCTGGTTTTATGCAGTACCCCAACTCACCTTTACCCTTAAGAAAGCATAAGTTGGTTTTCTAAATTTGAGACCCTGTTCTGTTCTGTAATTCAGTTCCTGTGTAGCCAAGTTTACATTCCGTGTATTACTGATATCTTATGATGTTTCTTTTTCTGTGTGACTTACTTCAGTTAGAATCATCATACCTGAATCCACTCATTGTGCTGCTAAGGGCCTGATGACACAGATTTCATTGCTGAGTGATATTGCTTTGTAAGTAAATACCACAACTTCTTTATCCATTTTTCACTTTCTGCGATGTTGAACTTGTACTGTAAACGAGGTTCTTGTAAACAGAGGCGTCCCAAACTATGGGGTGGCTGTGTCTTTTTGATTTTAATTTCCCTAAGCTATAGGACCATAAGTGGCAGTGCCCTAGGCTCTGTTGCTTTGTTTTTTAGATGTTTCAGGAAACACCATACACTTCTCCCGAGTGTCTGTTGGCAATTTACATCCCGCCCATCAGCATAACAAGGCTCCCAGTTCTCCATGGCCTGTCCTGCCTTTCTGGATTTTACACTTTTTTCAGATGGCCCTTTTGACCGGGGGGAAGTGAGACTTCATTGTAGTGCAGATTTCCTTTGCAAGCTTGCTTGGTTGGCCAAAAAGGGCGTATGCGTTTTTTCCTGAATATATTCAGGAAAAAACGCATACGCCCTTTTTGGCCAAGTGCATCATTGTGGACGTTCTGCCTCTTTTCCTATGCTTTCAATGCAATTCCAGTCTACCTCCTGAAATCGGTTTCCTGCAATTCTGCCCCGCTTTCAACTCCTCTTGGCAGCCATACTTCAGTCTAATTTTGGACGATAGCTGTCATTT
This sequence comes from Delphinus delphis, assembly GCF_949987515.2. Taxonomy (NCBI): domain Eukaryota; kingdom Metazoa; phylum Chordata; class Mammalia; order Artiodactyla; family Delphinidae; genus Delphinus; species Delphinus delphis. Next base: position 1,141,661 of record NW_027192679.1, on the reverse strand, counting down.
ATAACTCTGCAGGTTTGTGAATTACAGTGCCCCTGAGCTCCTTTCTTCAACTCGCTTTCTTGTGACCTGGCCGCAACACCGCAGGATGGCTTCAGGCCCTAATCTGGTTCCGGCACGGCACGCTGAGCCTTTGGTTATTTCCTCTTCCTGGTGGGAAATGAGAGTTAAATTTGCCCGTCCAGACACCTCAAGCTAGCCTCTCATTGGTTCTCGCTATTCCTGTTCATCTTCCGCAGAAATTGCAAACTGGGCCAAACAGGAGGTTAAAGGCGCTGACTCTCCAAGTGGGGAGACTGTTAGTAAAGCGTCTGGAATGTTGCACCCGAGTACCAGGGGAGGAAACCTGAGACATATTTGAACACGTCTCCCGATCACATGGTTGATCATACTCTAGGTTCCACATGCATGTTTTAGTGAAGGAAGAATACCTTAAACCTGGGTAGTTGAAACCCGTGGAATGGGTACCATGCAATATGACTTCAAAGGGTCTTCATTTGCTCACCGAACCTCTCCAATCCTATCACTGCTGCGTTTATGCCCCTGTACACATGCTTGATTCTCTTTCGGAGACATAGCAATCCATAGGTTTTAAGATACTTACTAGTCAGGTACATTCTTAGGCGTTTAATATGCGGTGTTGAGTCCATTTCGTTGAGCAAGGAGTAGCTCTTGTCTATTCCATATTTGGCTTAAGGAACTTTATCTGTGCTCATTTCAATCTCTGGTTTTATGCAGTACCCCAACTCACCTTTACCCTTAAGCAAGCATAAGTTGGTTTTCTAAATTTGAGACCCTGTTCTGTTCTGTAATTCAGTTCCTGTGTAGCCAAGTTTACATTCCGTGTATTACTGATATCTTATGATGTTTCTTTTTCTGTGTGACTTACTTCAGTTAGAATCATCATACCTGAATCCACTCATTGTGCTGCTAAGGGCCTGATGACACAGATTTCATTGCTGAGTGATATTGCTTTGTAAGTAAATACCACAACTTCTTTATCCATTTTTCACTTTCTGTGATGTTGAACTTGTACTGTAAACGAGGTTCTTGTAAACAGAGGCGTCCCAAACTATGGGGTGGCTGTGTCTTTTTGATTTTAATTTCCCTAAGCTATAGGACCATAAGTGGCAGTGCCCTAGGCTCTGTTGCTTTGTTTTTTAGATGTTTCAGGAAACACCATACACTTCTCCCGAGTGTCTGTTGGCAATTTACATCCCGCCCATCAGCATAACAAGGCTCCCAGTTCTCCATGGCCTGTCCTGCCTTTCTGGATTTTACACTTTTTTCAGATGGCCCTTTTGACCGGGGGGAAGTGAGACTTCATTGTAGTGCAGATTTCCTTTGCAAGCTTGCTTGGTTGGCCAAAAAGGGCGTATGCGTTTTTTCCTGAATATATTCAGGAAAAAACGCATACGCCCTTTTTGGCCAAGTGCATCATTGTGGACGTTCTGCCTCTTTTTCTATGCTTTCAATGCAATTCCAGTCTACCTCCTGAAATCGGTTTCCTGCAATTCTGCCCCGCTTTCAACTCCTCTTGGCAGCCATACTTCAGTCTATTTTTGGACGATAGCTGTCATTTATAACTCTGCAGGTTTGTGAATTACAGTGCCCCTGAGCTCCTTTCTTCAACTCGCTTTCTTGTGACCTGGCCGCAACACCGCAGGATGGCTTCAGGCCCTAATCTGGTTCCGGCACGGCACGCTGAGCCTTTGGTTATTTCCTCTTCCTGGTGGGAAATGAGAGTTAAATTTGCCCGTCCAGACACCTCCAGCTAGTCTCTCATTGGTTCTCGCTATTCCTGTTCATCTTCCGCAGAAATTGCAAACTGGGCCAAACAGGAGGTTAAAGGCGCTGACTCTCCAAGTGGGGAGAGTGTTAGTAAAGTGTCTGGAATGTTGCACCCGAGTACCAGGGGAGGAAACCTGAGACATATTTGAACACGTCTCCCGATCACATGGTTGATCATACTCTAGGTTCCACATGCATGTTTTAGCTGAAGGAAGAATACCTTAAACCTGGGTAGTTGAAACCCGTGGAATGGGTACCATGCAATATGACTTCAAAGGGTCTTCATTTGCTCACCGAACCTCTCCAATCCTATCACTGCTGCGTTTATGCCCCTGTACACATGCTTGATTCTCTTTCGGAGACATAGCAATCCATAGGTTTTAAGATACTTACTAGTCAGGTACATTCTTAGGCGTTTAATATGCGGTGTTGAGTCCATTTCGTTGAGCAAGGAGTAGCTCTTGTCTATTCCATATTTGGCTTAAGGAACTTTATCTGTGCTCATTTCAATCTCTGGTTTTATGCAGCACCCCAACTCACCTTTCCCCTTAAGCAAGCATAAGTTGGTTTTCTACATTTGAGACCCTGTTCTGTTCTGTAATTCAGTTCCTGTGTAGCCAAGTTTACATTCCGTGTATTACTGATATCTTATGATGTTTCTTTTTCTGTGTGACTTACTTCAGTTAGAATCATCATACCTGAATCCACTCATTGTGCTGCTAAGGGCCTGATGACACAGATTTCATTGCTGAGTGATATTGCTTTGTAAGTAAATACCACAACTTCTTTATCCATTTTTCACATTCTGCGATGTTGAACTTGTACTGTAAACGAGGTTCTTGTAAACAGAGGCGTCCCAAACTTTGGGGTGGCTGTGTCTTTTTGATTTTAATTTCCCTAAGCTATAGGACCATAAGTGGCAGTGCCCTAGGCTCTGTTGCTTTGTTTTTTAGATGTTTCAGGAAACACCATACACTTCTCCCGAGTGTCTGTTGGCAATTTACATCCCGCCCATCAGCATAACAAGGCTCCCAGTTCTCCATGGCCTGTCCTGCCTTTCTGGATTTTACACTTTTTTCAGATGGCCCTTTTGACCGGGGGGAAGTGAGACTTCATTGTAGTGCAGATTTCCTTTGCAAGCTTGCTTGGTTGGCCAAAAAGGGCGTATGCGTTTTTTCCTGAATATATTCAGGAAAAAACGCATACGCCCTTTTTGGCCAAGTGCATCATTGTGGACGTTCTGCCTCTTTTCCTATGCTTTCAATGCAATTCCAGTCTACCTCCTGAAATCGGTTTCCTGCAATTCTGCCCCGCTTTCAACTCCTCTTGGCAGCCATACTTCAGTCTAATTTTGGACGATAGCTGTCATTTATAACTCTGCAGGTTTGTGAATTACAGTGCCCCTGAGCTCCTTTCTTCAACTCGCTTTCTTGTGACCTGGCCGCAACACCGCAGGATGGCTTCAGGCCCTAATCTGGTTCCGGCACGGCACGCTGAGCCTTTGGTTATTTCCTCTTCCTGGTGGGAAATGAGAGTTAAATTTGCCCGTCCAGACACCTCAAGCTAGCCTCTCATTGGTTCTCGCTATTCCTGTTCATCTTCCGCAGAAATTGCAAACTGGGCCAAACAGGAGGTTAAAGGCGCTGACTCTCCAAGTGGGGAGACTGTTAGTAAAGCGTCTGGAATGTTGCACCCGAGTACCGGGGAGGAAACCTGAGACATATTTGAACACGTCTCCCGATCACATGGTTGATCATACTCTAGGTTCCACATGCATGTTTTAGTGAAGGAAGAATACCTTAAACCTGGGTAGTTGAAACCCGTGGAATGGGTACCATGCAATATGACTTCAAAGGGTCTTCATTTGCTCACCGAACCTCTCCAATCCTATCACTGCTGCGTTTATGCCCCTGTACACATGCTTGATTCTCTTTCGGAGACATAGCAATCCATAGGTTTTAAGATACTTACTAGTCAGGTACATTCTTAGGCGTTTAATATGCGGTGTTGAGTCCATTTCGTTGAGCAAGGAGTAGCTCTTGTCTATTCCATATTTGGCTTAAGGAACTTTATCTGTGCTCATTTCAATCTCTGGTTTTATGCAGTACCCCAACTCACCTTTACCCTTAAGAAAGCATAAGTTGGTTTTCTAAATTTGAGACCCTGTTCTGTTCTGTAATTCAGTTCCTGTGTAGCCAAGTTTACATTCCGTGTATTACTGATATCTTATGATGTTTCTTTTTCTGTGTGACTTTCTTCAGTTAGAATCATCATACCTGAATCCACTCATTGTGCTGCTAAGGGCCTGATGACACAGATTTCATTGCTGAGTGATATTGCTTTGTAAGTAAATACCACAACTTCTTTATCCATTTTTCACTTTCTGCGATGTTGAACTTGTACTGTAAACGAGGTTCTTGTAAACAGAGGCGTCCCAAACTATGGGGTGGCTGTGTCTTTTTGATTTTAATTTCCCTAAGCTATAGGACCATAAGTGGCAGTGCCCTAGGCTCTGTTGCTTTGTTTTTTAGATGTTTCAGGAAACACCATACACTTCTCCCGAGTGTCTGTTGGCAATTTACATCCCGCCCATCAGCATAACAAGGCTCCCAGTTCTCCATGGCCTGTCCTGCCTTTCTGGATTTTACACTTTTTTCAGATGGCCCTTTTGACCGGGGGGAAGTGAGACTTCATTGTAGTGCAGATTTCCTTTGCAAGCTTGCTTGGTTGGCCAAAAAGGGCGTATGCGTTTTTTCCTGAATATATTCAGGAAAAAACGCATACGCCCTTTTTGGCCAAGTGCATCATTGTGGACGTTCTGCCTCTTTTCCTATGCTTTCAATGCAATTCCAGTCTACCTCCTGAAATCGGTTTCCTGCAATTCTGCCCCGCTTTCAACTCCTCTTGGCAGCCATACTTCAGTCTAATTTTGGACGATAGCTGTCATTTATAACTCTGCAGGTTTGTGAATTACAGTGCCCCTGAGCTCCTTTCTTCAACTCGCTTTCTTGTGACCTGGCCGCAACACCGCAGGATGGCTTCAGGCCCTAATCTGGTTCCGGCACGGCACGCTGAGCCTTTGGTTATTTCCTCTTCCTGGTCGGAAATGAGAGTTAAATTTGCCCGTCCAGACACCTCAAGCTAGCCTCTCATTGGTTCTCGCTATTCCTGTTCATCTTCCGCAGAAATTGCAAACTGGGCCAAACAGGAGGTTAAAGGCGCTGACTCTCCAAGTGGGGAGACTGTTAGTAAAGCGTCTGGAATGTTGCACCCGAGTACCAGGGGAGGAAACCTGAGACATATTTGAACACGTCTCCCGATCACATGGTTGATCATACTCTAGGTTCCACATGCATGTTTTAGTGAAGGAAGAATACCTTAAACCTGGGTAGTTGAAACCCGTGGAATGGGTACCATGCAATATGACTTCAAAGGGTCTTCATTTGCTCACCGAACCTCTCCAATCCTATCACTGCTGCGTTTATGCCCCTGTACACATGCTTGATTCTCTTTCGGAGACATAGCAATCCATAGGTTTTAAGATACTTACTAGTCAGGTACATTCTTAGGCGTTTAATATGCGGTGTTGAGTCCATTTCGTTGAGCAAGGAGTAGCTCTTGTCTATTCCATATTTGGCTTAAGGAACTTTATCTGTGCTCATTTCAATCTCTGGTTTTATGCAGTACCCCAACTCACCTTTACCCTTAAGCAAGCATAAGTTGGTTTTCTAAATTTGAGACCCTGTTCTGTTCTGTAATTCAGTTCCTGTGTAGCCAAGTTTACATTCCGTGTATTACTGATATCTTATGATGTTTCTTTTTCTGTGTGACTTACTTCAGTTAGAATCATCATACCTGAATCCACTCATTGTGCTGCTAAGGGCCTGATGACACAGATTTCATTGCTGAGTGATATTGCTTTGTAAGTAAATACCACAACTTCTTTATCCATTTTTCACTTTCTGCGATGTTGAACTTGTACTGTAAACGAGGTTCTTGTAAACAGAGGCGTCCCAAACTATGGGGTGGCTGTGTCTTTTTGATTTTAATTTCCCTAAGCTATAGGACCATAAGTGGCAGTGCCCTAGGCTCTGTTGCTTTGTTTTTTAGATGTTTCAGGAAACACCATACACTTCTCCCGAGTGTCTGTTGGCAATTTACATCCCGCCCATCAGCATAACAAGGCTCCCAGTTCTCCATGGCCTGTCCTGCCTTTCTGGATTTTACACTTTTTTCAGATGGCCCTTTTGACCGGGGGGAAGTGAGACTTCATTGTAGTGCAGATTTCCTTTGCAAGCTTGCTTGGTTGGCCAAAAAGGGCGTATGCGTTTTTTCCTGAATATATTCAGGAAAAAACGCATACGCCCTTTTTGGCCAAGTGCATCATTGTGGACGTTCTGCCTCTTTTTCTATGCTTTCAATGCAATTCCAGTCTACCTCCTGAAATCGGTTTCCTGCAATTCTGCCCCGCTTTCAACTCCTCTTGGCAGCCATACTTCAGTCTATTTTTGGACGATAGCTGTCATTTATAACTCTGCAGGTTTGTGAATTACAGTGCCCCTGAGCTCCTTTCTTCAACTCGCTTTCTTGTGACCTGGCCGCAACACCGCAGGATGGCTTCAGGCCCTAATCTGGTTCCGGCACGGCACGCTGAGCCTTTGGTTATTTCCTCTTCCTGGTGGGAAATGAGAGTTAAATTTGCCCGTCCAGACACCTCCAGCTAGTCTCTCATTGGTTCTCGCTATTCCTGTTCATCTTCCGCAGAAATTGCAAACTGGGCCAAACAGGAGGTTAAAGGCGCTGACTCTCCAAGTGGGGAGAGTGTTAGTAAAGTGTCTGGAATGTTGCACCCGAGTACCAGGGGAGGAAACCTGAGACATATTTGAACACGTCTCCCGATCACATGGTTGATCATACTCTAGGTTCCACATGCATGTTTTAGCTGAAGGAAGAATACCTTAAACCTGGGTAGTTGAAACCCGTGGAATGGGTACCATGCAATATGACTTCAAAGGGTCTTCATTTGCTCACCGAACCTCTCCAATCCTATCACTGCTGCGTTTATGCCCCTGTACACATGCTTGATTCTCTTTCGGAGACATAGCAATCCATAGGTTTTAAGATACTTACTAGTCAGGTACATTCTTAGGCGTTTAATATGCGGTGTTGAGTCCATTTCGTTGAGCAAGGAGTAGCTCTTGTCTATTCCATATTTGGCTTAAGGAACTTTATCTGTGCTCATTTCAATCTCTGGTTTTATGCAGCACCCCAACTCACCTTTCCCCTTAAGCAAGCATAAGTTGGTTTTCTACATTTGAGACCCTGTTCTGTTCTGTAATTCAGTTCCTGTGTAGCCAAGTTTACATTCCGTGTATTACTGATATCTTATGATGTTTCTTTTTCTGTGTGACTTACTTCAGTTAGAATCATCATACCTGAATCCACTCATTGTGCTGCTAAGGGCCTGATGACACAGATTTCATTGCTGAGTGATATTGCTTTGTAAGTAAATACCACAACTTCTTTATCCATTTTTCACTTTCTGCGATGTTGAACTTGTACTGTAAACGAGGTTCTTGTAAACAGAGGCGTCCCAAACTATGGGGTGGCTGTGTCTTTTTGATTTTAATTTCCCTAAGCTATAGGACCATAAGTGGCAGTGCCCTAGGCTCTGTTGCTTTGTTTTTTAGATGTTTCAGGAAACACCATACACTTCTCCCGAGTGTCTGTTGGCAATTTACATCCCGCCCATCAGCATAACAAGGCTCCCAGTTCTCCATGGCCTGTCCTGCCTTTCTGGATTTTACACTTTTTTCAGATGGCCCTTTTGACCGGGGGGAAGTGAGACTTCATTGTAGTGCAGATTTCCTTTGCAAGCTTGCTTGGTTGGCCAAAAAGGGCGTATGCGTTTTTTCCTGAATATATTCAGGAAAAAACGCATACGCCCTTTTTGGCCAAGTGCATCATTGTGGACGTTCTGCCTCTTTTCCTATGCTTTCAATGCAATTCCAGTCTACCTCCTGAAATCGGTTTCCTGCAATTCTGCCCCGCTTTCAACTCCTCTTGGCAGCCATACTTCAGTCTAATTTTGGACGATAGCTGTCATTTATAACTCTGCAGGTTTGTGAATTACAGTGCCCCTGAGCTCCTTTCTTCAACTCGCTTTCTTGTGACCTGGCCGCAACACCGCAGGATGGCTTCAGGCCCTAATCTGGTTCCGGCACGGCACGCTGAGCCTTTGGTTATTTCCTCTTCCTGGTCGGAAATGAGAGTTAAATTTGCCCGTCCAGACACCTCAAGCTAGCCTCTCATTGGTTCTCGCTATTCCTGTTCATCTTCCGCAGAAATTGCAAACTGGGCCAAACAGGAGGTTAAAGGCGCTGACTCTCCAAGTGGGGAGACTGTTAGTAAAGCGTCTGGAATGTTGCACCCGAGTACCAGGGGAGGAAACCTGAGACATATTTGAACACGTCTCCCGATCACATGGTTGATCATACTCTAGGTTCCACATGCATGTTTTAGTGAAGGAAGAATACCTTAAACCTGGGTAGTTGAAACCCGTGGAATGGGTACCATGCAATATGACTTCAAAGGGTCTTCATTTGCTCACCGAACCTCTCCAATCCTATCACTGCTGCGTTTATGCCCCTGTACACATGCTTGATTCTCTTTCGGAGACATAGCAATCCATAGGTTTTAAGATACTTACTAGTCAGGTACATTCTTAGGCGTTTAATATGCGGTGTTGAGTCCATTTCGTTGAGCAAGGAGTAGCTCTTGTCTATTCCATATTTGGCTTAAGGAACTTTATCTGTGCTCATTTCAATCTCTGGTTTTATGCAGTACCCCAACTCACCTTTACCCTTAAGCAAGCATAAGTTGGTTTTCTAAATTTGAGACCCTGTTCTGTTCTGTAATTCAGTTCCTGTGTAGCCAAGTTTACATTCCGTGTATTACTGATATCTTATGATGTTTCTTTTTCTGTGTGACTTACTTCAGTTAGAATCATCATACCTGAATCCACTCATTGTGCTGCTAAGGGCCTGATGACACAGATTTCATTGCTGAGTGATATTGCTTTGTAAGTAAATACCACAACTTCTTTATCCATTTTTCACTTTCTGCGATGTTGAACTTGTACTGTAAACGAGGTTCTTGTAAACAGAGGCGTCCCAAACTATGGGGTGGCTGTGTCTTTTTGATTTTAATTTCCCTAAGCTATAGGACCATAAGTGGCAGTGCCCTAGGCTCTGTTGCTTTGTTTTTTAGATGTTTCAGGAAACACCATACACTTCTCCCGAGTGTCTGTTGGCAATTTACATCCTGCCCATCAGCATAACAAGGCTCCCAGTTCTCCATGGCCTGTCCTGCCTTTCTGGATTTTACACTTTTTTCAGATGGCCCTTTTGACCGGGGGGAAGTGAGACTTCATTGTAGTGCAGATTTCCTTTGCAAGCTTGCTTGGTTGGCCAAAAAGGGCGTATGCGTTTTTTCCTGAATATATTCAGGAAAAAACGCATACGCCCTTTTTGGCCAAGTGCATCATTGTGGACGTTCTGCCTCTTTTTCTATGCTTTCAATGCAATTCCAGTCTACCTCCTGAAATCGGTTTCCTGCAATTCTGCCCCGCTTTCAACTCCTCTTGGCAGCCATACTTCAGTCTATTTTTGGACGATAGCTGTCATTTATAACTCTGCAGGTTTGTGAATTACAGTGCCCCTGAGCTCCTTTCTTCAACTCGCTTTCTTGTGACCTGGCCGCAACACCGCAGGATGGCTTCAGGCCCTAATCTGGTTCCGGCACGGCACGCTGAGCCTTTGGTTATTTCCTCTTCCTGGTGGGAAATGAGAGTTAAATTTGCCCGTCCAGACACCTCCAGCTAGTCTCTCATTGGTTCTCGCTATTCCTGTTCATCTTCCGCAGAAATTGCAAACTGGGCCAAACAGGAGGTTAAAGGCGCTGACTCTCCAAGTGGGGAGAGTGTTAGTAAAGTGTCTGGAATGTTGCACCCGAGTACCAGGGGAGGAAACCTGAGACATATTTGAACACGTCTCCCGATCACATGGTTGATCATACTCTAGGTTCCACATGCATGTTTTAGCTGAAGGAAGAATACCTTAAACCTGGGTAGTTGAAACCCGTGGAATGGGTACCATGCAATATGACTTCAAAGGGTCTTCATTTGCTCACCGAACCTCTCCAATCCTATCACTGCTGCGTTTATGCCCCTGTACACATGCTTGATTCTCTTTCGGAGACATAGCAATCCATAGGTTTTAAGATACTTACTAGTCAGGTACATTCTTAGGCGTTTAATATGCGGTGTTGAGTCCATTTCGTTGAGCAAGGAGTAGCTCTTGTCTATTCCATATTTGGCTTAAGGAACTTTATCTGTGCTCATTTCAATCTCTGGTTTTATGCAGCACCCCAACTCACCTTTCCCCTTAAGCAAGCATAAGTTGGTTTTCTACATTTGAGACCCTGTTCTGTTCTGTAATTCAGTTCCTGTGTAGCCAAGTTTACATTCCGTGTATTACTGATATCTTATGATGTTTCTTTTTCTGTGTGACTTACTTCAGTTAGAATCATCATACCTGAATCCACTCATTGTGCTGCTAAGGGCCTGATGACACAGATTTCATTGCTGAGTGATATTGCTTTGTAAGTAAATACCACAACTTCTTTATCCATTTTTCACATTCTGCGATGTTGAACTTGTACTGTAAACGAGGTTCTTGTAAACAGAGGCGTCCCAAACTTTGGGGTGGCTGTGTCTTTTTGATTTTAATTTCCCTAAGCTATAGGACCATAAGTGGCAGTGCCCTAGGCTCTGTTGCTTTGTGTTTTAGATGTTTCAGGAAACACCATACACTTCTCCAGAGTGGTTTTTGGCAATTTACATCCCGCCCATCAGCATAACAAGGCTCCCAGTTCTCCATGGCCTGTCCTGCCTTTCTGGATTTTACACTTTTTTCAGATGGCCCTTTTGACCGGGGGGAAGTGAGACTTCATTGTAGTGCAGATTTCCTTTGCAAGCTTGCTTGGTTGGCCAAAAAGGGCGTATGCGTTTTTTCCTGAATATATTCAGGAAAAAACGCATACGCCCTTTTTGGCCAAGTGCATCATTGTGGACGTTCTGCCTCTTTTCCTATGCTTTCAATGCAATTCCAGTCTACCTCCTGAAATCGGTTTCCTGCAATTCTGCCCCGCTTTCAAGTCCTCTTGGCAGCCTTACTTCAGTCTATTTTTGGACGATAGCTGTCATTTATAACTCTGCAGGTTTGTGAATTACAGTGCCCCTGAGCTCCTTTCTTCAACTCGCTTTCTTGTGACCTGGCCGCAACACCGCAGGATAGCTTCAGGCCCTAATCTGGTTCCGGCACGGCACGCTGAGCCTTTGGTTATTTCCTCTTCCTGGTGGGAAATGAGAGTTAAATTTGCCCGTCCAGACACCTCCAGCTAGTCTCTCATTGGTTCTCCCTATTCCTGTTCATCTTCCGCAGAAATTGCAAACTGGGCCAAACAGGAGGTTAAAGGCGCTGACTCTCCAAGTGGGGAGAGTGTTAGTAAAGCGTCTGGAATGTTGCACCCGAGTACCAGGGGAGGAAACCTGAGACATATTTGAAAACGTCTCCCGTTCACATGGTTGATCATACTTGGGTTCCACATGCATGTTTTAGCTGAAGGAAGAATACCTTAAACCTGGAGAGTTAAGACCCGTGTAATGGGTACCATGCAATATGACTTCAAAGGGTCTTCATTTGCTCACCGAACCTCTCCAATCCTATCACTGCTGCGTTTATGCCCCTGTACACATGCTTGATTCTCTTTCGCAGACATAACAATCCATAGGTTTTAAGATACTTACTAGTCAGGTACATTCTTAGGCGTTTAATATGCGGTGTTGAGTCCATTTCGTTGAGCAAGGAGTAGCTCTTATCTATTCCATATTTGACTTAAGGAACTTTATCTGTGCTCATTTCAATCTCTGGTTTTATGCAGCACCCCAACTCACCTTTACCCTTAAGCAAGCATAAGTTGGTTTTCTAAATTTGAGACACTGTTCTGTTCTGTAATTTAGTTCCTGTGTAGCCAAGTTTACATTCCGTGTATTAGTGATATCTTATGATGTTTCTTTTTCTGTGTGACTTATTTCAGTTAGAATCATCGTACCTGAATCCACTCATTATGCTGCTACGGGCCTGATGACATGGATTTCATTGCTGAGTGATACTGCATTGTACTTAAGTACCACAAGTTCTTAATCCATTTTTCACTTTCTGTGATATTGAACTTGTATGGTAAACGAGGTTCTTGTAAACAGAGGCGTCCCAAACGTTGGGGTGGCTGTGTCTTTTTGATTTTAATTTCCCTAAGCTATAGGACCATAAGTGGAAGTGCCCTAGGCTCTGTTGCTTTGTTTTTTAGATGTTTCAGGAAACACCATACACTTCTCCCGAGTGTCTGTTGGCAATTTACATCCCGCCCATCAGCATAACAAGGCTCCCAGTTCTCCATGGCCTGTCCTGCCTTTCTGGATTTTACACTTTTTTCAGGTGGCCCTTTTGACCGGGGGGAAGTGAGACTTCATTGTAGTGCAGATTTCCTTTGCAAGCTTGCTTGGTTGGCCAAAAAGGGCGTATGCGTTTTTTCCTGAATATATTCAGGAAAAAACGCATACGCCCTTTTTGGCCAAGTGCATCATTGTGGACGTTCTGCCTCTTTTCCTATGCTTTCAATGCAATTCCAGTCTACCTCCTGAAATCGGTTTCCTGCAATTCTGCCCCGCTTTCAAGTCCTCTTGGCAGCCTTACTTCAGTATATTTTTGGACGATAGCTGTCATTTATAACTCTGCAGGTTTGTGAATTACAGTGCCCCTGAGCTCCTTTCTTCAACTCGCTTTCTTGTGACCTGGCCGCAACACCGCAGGATGGCTTCAGGCCCTAATCTGGTTCCGGCACGGCACGCTAAGCCTTTGGTTAATTCCTCTTCCTGGTGGGAAATGAGAGTTAAATTTGCCCGTTCAGACACCTCCAGCTAGTCTCTCATTGGTTCTCGCTATTCCTGTTCATCTTCCGCAGAAATTGCAAACTGGGCCAAACAGGAGGTTAAAGGGACTGACTCTCCAAGTCGGGAGAGTGTTAGTAAAGCGTCTGGAATGTTGCACCCGAGTACCAGGGTACGAAAACTGAGACATATTTGAACACTTCTCCCGATCACATGGTTGATCATACTCTGGATTCCACATGCATGTTTTAGCTGAAGGAAGAATACCTTAAACCTAGAGAGTTGAGACCCGTGGAATGGGTACCATGCAATATGACTTCAAAGGGTCTTCATTTGCTCACCGAACCTCTCCAATCCTATCACTTCTGCGTTTATGCCGCTGTACACACGCTTGATTCTCTTCTGGAGACATAGCCATCCATAGGTTTTAAGATACTTACAAGTCAGGTACATTCTTAGGCGTTTAATATGGGGTGTTGAGTCCATTTCGTTGAGCAAGGAGTAGCTCTTGTCTATTCCATATTTGGCTTAAGGAACTTTATCTGTGCTCATTTCAATCTCTGGTTTTATGCAGCACCCCAACTCACCTTCCCCGTTAAGCAAGCGTAAGTTGGTTTTCTAAACTTGAGGCACTGTTCTGTTTTCTAATTCAGTTCATGTGTAGCCAAGTTCACATTCTGTGTATTAGTGATACCTTATGATGTTTCTTTTCTGTGTCACTTATTTCAGTTCGAATCATCATACCTGAATCCACTCATTATGCTGCTACGGGCCTGATGACATAGATTTCATTGCTGAGTGATATTGCATTGTACGTAAGTACCACAAGTTCTTTATCCGTTTTTCACTTTCTGTGATATTGAACTTGTACGGTAAACGAGGTTCTTGTAAACAGAGGCGTCCCAAACTTTGGGGTGGCTGTGTCTTTTTGATTTTAATTTCCCTAAGCTATAGGACCATAAGTGGAAGTGCCCTAGGCTCTGTTGCTTTGTTTTTTAGATGTTTCAGGAAACACCATACACTTCTCCTGAGTGTCTGTTAGCAATTTACATCCCGCCCATCAGCATAACAAGGCTCCCAGTTCTCCATGGCCTGTCCTGCCTTTCTGGATTTTACACTTTTTTCAGATGGCCCTTTTGACCGGGGGGAAGTGAGACTTCATTGTAGTGCAGATTTCCTTTGCAAGCTTGCTTGGTTGGCCAAAAAGGGCGTATGCGTTTTTTCCTGAATATATTCAGGAAAAAACGCATACGCCCTTTTTGGCCAAGTGCATCATTGTGGACGTTCTGCCTCTTTTCCTATGCTTTCAATGCAATTCCAGTCTACCTCCTGAAATCGGTTTCCTGCAATTCTGCCCCGCTTTCAAGTCCTCTTGGCAGCCTTACTTCAGTCTATTTTTGGACGATAGCTGTCATTTATAACTCTGCAGGTTTGTGAATTACAGTGCCCCTGAGCTCCTTTCTTCAACTCGCTTTCTTGTGACCTGGCCGCAACACCGCAGGATAGCTCCAGGCCCTAATCTGGTTCCGGCACGGCACGCTGAGCCTTTGGTTATTTCCTCTTCCTGGTGGGAAATGAGAGTTAAATTTGCCCGTCCAGACACCTCCAGCTAGTCTCTCATTGGTTCTCCCTATTCCTGTTCATCTTCCGCAGAAATTGCAAACTGGGCCAAACAGGAGGTTAAAGGCGCTGACTCTCCAAGTGGGGAGAGTGTTAGTAAAGCGTCTGGAATGTTGCACCCGAGTACCAGGGGAGGAAACCTGAGACATATTTGAAAACGTCTCCCGTTCACATGGTTGATCATACTTGGGTTCCACATGCATGTTTTAGCTGAAGGAAGAATACCTTAAACCTGGAGAGTTAAGACCCGTGTAATGGGTACCATGCAATATGACTTCAAAGGGTCTTCATTTGCTCACCGAACCTCTCCAATCCTATCACTGCTGCGTTTATGCCCCTGTACACATGCTTGATTCTCTTTCGCAGACATAACAATCCATAGGTTTTAAGATACTTACTAGTCAGGTACATTCTTAGGCGTTTAATATGCGGTGTTGAGTCCATTTCGTTGAGCAAGGAGTAGCTCTTATCTATTCCATATTTGACTTAAGGAACTTTATCTGTGCTCATTTCAATCTCTGGTTTTATGCAGCACCCCAACTCACCTTTACCCTTAAGCAAGCATAAGTTGGTTTTCTAAATTTGAGACACTGTTCTGTTCTGTAATTTAGTTCCTGTGTAGCCAAGTTTACATTCCGTGTATTAGTGATATCTTATGATGTTTCTTTTTCTGTGTGACTTATTTCAGTTAGAATCATCGTACCTGAATCCACTCATTATGCTGCTACGGGCCTGATGACATGGATTTCATTGCTGAGTAATACTGCATTGTACGTAAGTACCACAAGTTCTTTATCCATTTTTCACTTTCTGTGATATTGAACTTGTACGGTAAACGAGGTTCTTGTAAACAGAGGCGTCCCAAACTTTGGGGTGGCTGTGTCTTTTTGATTTTAATTTCCCTAAGCTATAGGACCATAAGTGGAAGTGCCCTAGGCTCTGTTGCTTTGTTTTTTAGATGTTTCAGGAAACACCATACACTTCTCCTGAGTGTCTGTTAGCAATTTACATCCCGCCCATCAGCATAACAAGGCTCCCAGTTCTCCATGGCCTGTCCTGCCTTTCTGGATTTTACACTTTTTTCAGATGGCCCTTTTGACCGGGGGGAAGTGAGACTTCATTGTAGTGCAGATTTCCTTTGCAAGCTTGCTTGGTTGGCCAAAAAGGGCGTATGCGTTTTTTCCTGAATATATTCAGGAAAAAACGCATACGCCCTTTTTGGCCAAGTGCATCATTGTGGACGTTCTGCCTCTTTTCCTATGCTTTCAATGCAATTCCAGTCTACCTCCTGAAATCGGTTTCCTGCAATTCTGCCCCGCTTTCAAGTCCTCTTGGCAGCCTTACTTCAGTCTATTTTTGGACGATAGCTGTCATTTATAACTCTGCAGGTTTGTGAATTACAGTGCCCCTGAGCTCCTTTCTTCAACTCGCTTTCTTGTGACCTGGCCGCAACACCGCAGGATAGCTCCAGGCCCTAATCTGGTTCCGGCACGGCACGCTGAGCCTTTGGTTATTTCCTCTTCCTGGTGGGAAATGAGAGTTAAATTTGCCCGTCCAGACACCTCCAGCTAGTCTCTCATTGGTTCTCCCTATTCCTGTTCATCTTCCGCAGAAATTGCAAACTGGGCCAAACAGGAGGTTAAAGGCGCTGACTCTCCAAGTGGGGAGAGTGTTAGTAAAGCGTCTGGAATGTTGCACCCGAGTACCAGGGGAGGAAACCTGAGACATATTTGAAAACGTCTCCCGTTCACATGGTTGATCATACTTGGGTTCCACATGCATGTTTTAGCTGAAGGAAGAATACCTTAAACCTGGAGAGTTAAGACCCGTGTAATGGGTACCATGCAATATGACTTCAAAGGGTCTTCATTTGCTCACCGAACCTCTCCAATCCTATCACTGCTGCGTTTATGCCCCTGTACACATGCTTGATTCTCTTTCGCAGACATAACAATCCATAGGTTTTAAGATACTTACTAGTCAGGTACATTCTTAGGCGTTTAATATGCGGTGTTGAGTCCATTTCGTTGAGCAAGGAGTAGCTCTTATCTATTCCATATTTGACTTAAGGAACTTTATCTGTGCTCATTTCAATCTCTGGTTTTATGCAGCACCCCAACTCACCTTTACCCTTAAGCAAGCATAAGTTGGTTTTCTAAATTTGAGACACTGTTCTGTTCTGTAATTTAGTTCCTGTGTAGCCAAGTTTACATTCCGTGTATTAGTGATATCTTATGATGTTTCTTTTTCTGTGTGACTTATTTCAGTTAGAATCATCGAACCTGAATCCACTCATTATGCTGCTACGGGCCTGATGACATGGATTTCATTGCTGAGTAATACTGCATTGTACGTAAGTACCACAAGTTCTTTATCCATTTTTCACTTTCTGTGATATTGAACTTGTATGGTAAACGAGGTTCTTGTAAACAGAGGCGTCCCAAACTTTGGGGTGGCTGTGTCTTTTTGATTTTAATTTCCCTAAGCTATAGGACCATAAGTGGAAGTGCCCTAGGCTCTGTTGCTTTGTTTTTTAGATGTTTCAGGAAACACCATACACTTCTCCCGAGTGTCTGTTGGCAATTTACATCCCGCCCATCAGCATAACAAGGCTCCCAGTTCTCCATGGCCTGTCCTGCCTTTCTGGATTTTACACTTTTTTCAGGTGGCCCTTTTGACCGGGGGCAAGTGAGACTTCATTGTAGTGCAGATTTCCTTTGCAAGCTTGCTTGGTTGGCCAAAAAGGGCGTATGCGTTTTTTCCTGAATATATTCAGGAAAAAACGCATACGCCCTTTTTGGCCAAGTGCATCATTGTGGACGTTCTGCCTCTTTTCCTATGCTTTCAATGCAATTCCAGTCTACCTCCTGAAATCGGTTTCCTGCAATTCTGCCCCGCTCTCAAGTCCTCTTGGCAGCCTTACTTCAGTATATTTTTGGACGATAGCTGTCATTTATAACTCTGCAGGTTTGTGAATTACAGTGCCCCTGAGCTCCTTTCTTCAACTCGCTTTCTTGTGACCTGGCCGCAACACCGCAGGATGGCTTCAGGCCCTAATCTGGTTCCGGCACGGCACGCTAAGCCTTTGGTTAATTCCTCTTCCTGGTGGGAAATGGGAGTTAAATTTGCCCGTTCAGACACCTCCGGCTAGTCTCTCATTGGTTCTCGCTATTCCTGTTCATCTTCCGCAGAAATTGCAAACTGGGCCAAACAGGAGGTTAAAGGGACTGACTCTCCAAGTCGGGAGAGTGTTAGTAAAGCGTCTGGAATGTTGCACCCGAGTACCAGGGTACGAAAACTGAGACATATTTGAACACTTCTCCCGATCACATGGTTGATCATACTCTGGGTTCCACATGCATGTTTTAGCTGAAGGAAGAATACCTTAAACCTGGAGAGTTGAGACCCGTGGAATGGGTACCATGCAATATGACTTCAAAGGGTCTTCATTTGCTCACCGAACCTCTCCAATCCTATCACTGCTGCGTTTATGCCGCTGTACACACGCTTGATTCTCTTCTGGAGACATAGCCATCCATAGGTTTTAAGATACTTACAAGTCAGGTACATTCTTAGGCGTTTAATATGGGGTGTTGAGTCCATTTCGTTGAGCAAGGAGTAGCTCTTGTCTATTCCATATTTGGCTTAAGGAACTTTATCTGTGCTCATTTCAATCTCTGGTTTTATGCAGCACCCCAACTCACCTTCCCCGTTAAGCAAGCGTAAGTTGGTTTTCTAAACTTGAGGCACTGTTCTGTTTTCTAATTCAGTTCATGTGTAGCCAAGTTCACATTCTGTGTATTAGTGATATCTTATGATGTTTCTTTTTCTGTGTGACTTACTTCAGTTAGAATCATCATACCTGAATCCACTCATTGTGCTGCTAAGGGCCTGATGACACAGATTTCATTGCTGAGTGATATTGCTTTGTAAGTAAATACCACAACTTCTTTATCCATTTTTCACTTTCTGCGATGTTGAACTTGTACTGTAAACGAGGTTCTTGTAAACAGAGGCGTCCCAAACTATGGGGTGGCTGTGTCTTTTTGATTTTAATTTCCCTAAGCTATAGGACCATAAGTGGCAGTGCCCTAGGCTCTGTTGCTTTGTTTTTTAGATGTTTCGGGAAACACCATACACTTCTCCCGAGTGTCTGTTGGCAATTTACATCCCGCCCATCAGCATAACAAGGCTCCCAGTTCTCCATGGCCTGTCCTGCCTTTCTGGATTTTACACTTTTTTCAGATGGCCCTTTTGACCGGGGGGAAGTGAGACTTCATTGTAGTGCAGATTTCCTTTGCAAGCTTGCTTGGTTGGCCAAAAAGGGCGTATGCGTTTTTTCCTGAATATATTCAGGAAAAAACGCATACGCCCTTTTTGGCCAAGTGCATCATTGTGGACGTTCTGCCTCTTTTCCTATGCTTTCAATGCAATTCCAGTCTACCTCCTGAAATCGGTTTCCTGCAATTCTGCCCCGCTTTCAAGTCCTCTTGGCAGCCTTACTTCAGTCTATTTTTGGACGATAGCTGTCATTTATAACTCTGCAGGTTTGTGAATTACAGTGCCCCTGAGCTCCTTTCTTCAACTCGCTTTCTTGTGACCTGGCCGCAACACCGCAGGATGGCTTCAGGCCCTAATCTGGTTCCGGCACGGCACGCTGAGCCTTTGGTTATTTCCTCTTCCTGGTGGGAAATGAGAGTTAAATTTGCCCGTCCAGACACCTCCAGCTAGTCTCTCATTGGTTCTCGCTATTCCTGTTCATCTTCCGCAGAAATTGCAAACTGGGCCAAACAGGAGGTTAAAGGCGCTGACTCTCCAAGTGGGGAGAGTGTTAGTAAAGCGACTGGAATGTTGCACCCGAGTACCAGGGGAGGAAACCTGAGACATATTTGAACACGTCTCCCGATCACATGGTTGATCATACTCTAGGTTCCACATGCATGTTTTAGCTGAAGGAAGAATACCTTAAACCTGGGTAGTTGAAACCCGTGGAATGGGTACCATGCAATATGACTTCAAAGGGTCTTCATTTGCTCACCGAACCTCTCCAATCCTATCACTGCTGCGTTTATGCCCCTGTACACATGCTTGATTCTCTTTCGGAGACATAGCAATCCATAGGTTTTAAGATACTTACTAGTCAGGTACATTCTTAGGCGTTTAATATGCGGTGTTGAGTCCATTTCGTTGAGCAAGGAGTAGCTCTTGTCTATTCCATATTTGGCTTAAGGAACTTTATCTGTGCTCATTTCAATCTCTGGTTTTATGCAGCACCCCAACTCACCTTTCCCCTTAAGCAAGCATAAGTTGGTTTTCTACATTTGAGACCCTGTTCTGTTCTGTAATTCAGTTCCTGTGTAGCCAAGTTTACATTCCGTGTATTACTGATATCTTATGATGTTTCTTTTTCTGTGTGACTTACTTCAGTTAGAATCATCATACCTGAATCCACTCATTGTGCTGCTAAGGGCCTGATGACACAGATTTCATTGCTGAGTGATATTGCTTTGTAAGTAAATACCACAACTTCTTTATCCATTTTTCACATTCTGCGATGTTGAACTTGTACTGTAAACGAGGTTCTTGTAAACAGAGGCGTCCCAAACTTTGGGGTGGCTGTGTCTTTTTGATTTTAATTTCCCTAAGCTATAGGACCATAAGTGGCAGTGCCCTAGGCTCTGTTGCTTTGTTTTTTAGATGTTTCAGGAAACACCATACACTTCTCCAGAGTGGTTTTTGGCAATTTACATCCCGCCCATCAGCATAACAAGGCTCCCAGTTCTCCATGGCCTGTCCTGCCTTTCTGGATTTTACACTTTTTTCAGATGGCCCTTTTGACCGGGGGGAAGTGAGACTTCATTGTAGTGCAGATTTCCTTTGCAAGCTTGCTTGGTTGGCCAAAAAGGGCGTATGCGTTTTTTCCTGAATATATTCAGGAAAAAACGCATACGCCCTTTTTGGCCAAGTGCATCATTGTGGACGTTCTGCCTCTTTTCCTATGCTTTCAATGCAATTCCAGTCTACCTCCTGAAATCGGTTTCCTGCAATTCTGCCCCGCTTTCAAGTCCTCTTGGCAGCCTTACTTCAGTCTATTTTTGGACGATAGCTGTCATTTATAACTCTGCAGGTTTGTGAATTACAGTGCCCCTGAGCTCCTTTCTTCAACTCGCTTTCTTGTGACCTGGCCGCAACACCGCAGGATAGCTTCAGGCCCTAATCTGGTTCCGGCACGGCACGCTGAGCCTTTGGTTATTTCCTCTTCCTGGTGGGAAATGAGAGTTAAATTTGCCCGTCCAGACACCTCCAGCTAGTCTCTCATTGGTTCTCCCTATTCCTGTTCATCTTCCGCAGAAATTGCAAACTGGGCCAAACAGGAGGTTAAAGGCGCTGACTCTCCAAGTGGGGAGAGTGTTAGTAAAGCGTCTGGAATGTTGCACCCGAGTACCAGGGGAGGAAACCTGAGACATATTTGAAAACGTCTCCCGTTCACATGGTTGATCATACTTGGGTTCCACATGCATGTTTTAGCTGAAGGAAGAATACCTTAAACCTGGAGAGTTAAGACCCGTGTAATGGGTACCATGCAATATGACTTCAAAGGGTCTTCATTTGCTCACCGAACCTCTCCAATCCTATCACTGCTGCGTTTATGCCCCTGTACACATGCTTGATTCTCTTTCGCAGACATAACAATCCATAGGTTTTAAGATACTTACTAGTCAGGTACATTCTTAGGCGTTTAATATGCGGTGTTGAGTCCATTTCGTTGAGCAAGGAGTAGCTCTTATCTATTCCATATTTGACTTAAAGAACTTTATCTGTGCTCATTTCAATCTCTGGTTTTATGCAGCACCCCAACTCACCTTTACCCTTAAGCAAGCATAAGTTGGTTTTCTAAATTTGAGACACTGTTCTGTTCTGTAATTTAGTTCCTGTGTAGCCAAGTTTACATTCCGTGTATTAGTGATATCTTATGATGTTTCTTTTTCTGTGTGACTTATTTCAGTTAGAATCATCGTACCTGAATCCACTCATTATGCTGCTACGGGCCTGATGACATGGATTTCATTGCTGAGTGATACTGCATTGTACTTAAGTACCACAAGTTCTTTATCCATTTTTCACTTTCTGTGATATTGAACTTGTATGGTAAACGAGGTTCTTGTAAACAGAGGCGTCCCAAACGTTGGGGTGGCTGTGTCTTTTTGATTTTAATTTCCCTAAGCTATAGGACCATAAGTGGAAGTGCCCTAGGCTCTGTTGCTTTGTTTTTTAGATGTTTCAGGAAACACCATACACTTCTCCCGAGTGTCTGTTGGCAATTTACATCCCGCCCATCAGCATAACAAGGCTCCCAGTTCTCCATGGCCTGTCCTGCCTTTCTGGATTTTACACTTTTTTCAGGTGGCCCTTTTGACCGGGGGGAAGTGAGACTTCATTGTAGTGCAGATTTCCTTTGCAAGCTTGCTTGGTTGGCCAAAAAGGGCGTATGCGTTTTTTCCTGAATATATTCAGGAAAAAACGCATACGCCCTTTTTGGCCAAGTGCATCATTGTGGACGTTCTGCCTCTTTTCCTATGCTTTCAATGCAATTCCAGTCTACCTCCTGAAATCGGTTTCCTGCAATTCTGCCCCGCTTTCAAGTCCTCTTGGCAGCCTTACTTCAGTATATTTTTGGACGATAGCTGTCATTTATAACTCTGCAGGTTTGTGAATTACAGTGCCCCTGAGCTCCTTTCTTCAACTCGCTTTCTTGTGACCTGGACGCAACACCGCAGGATGGCTTCAGGCCCTAATCTGGTTCCAGCACGGCACGCTAAGCCTTTGGTTAATTCCTCTTCCTGGTGGGAAATGAGAGTTAAATTTGCCCGTTCAGACACCTCCGGCTAGTCTCTCATTGGTTCTCGCTATTCCTGTTCATCTTCCGCAGAAATTGCAAACTGGGCCAAACAGGAGGTTAAAGGGACTGACTCTCCAAGTCGGGAGAGTGTTAGTAAAGCGTCTGGAATGTTGCACCCGAGTACCAGGGTACGAAAACTGAGACATATTTGAACACTTCTCCCGATCACATGGTTGATCATACTCTGGATTCCACATGCATGTTTTAGCTGAAGGAAGAATACCTTAAACCTAGAGAGTTGAGACCCGTGGAATGGGTACCATGCAATATGACTTCAAAGGGTCTTCATTTGCTCACCGAACCTCTCCAATCCTATCACTGCTGCGTTTATGCCGCTGTACACACGCTTGATTCTCTTCTGGAGACATAGCCATCCATAGGTTTTAAGATACTTACAAGTCAGGTACATTCTTAGGCGTTTAATATGGGGTGTTGAGTCCATTTCGTTGAGCAAGGAGTAGCTCTTGTCTATTCCATATTTGGCTTAAGGAACTTTATCTGTGCTCATTTCAATCTCTGGTTTTATGCAGCACCCCAACTCACCTTCCCCGTTAAGCAAGCGTAAGTTGGTTTTCTAAACTTGAGGCACTGTTCTGTTTTCTAATTCAGTTCATGTGTAGCCAAGTTCACATTCTGTGTATTAGTGATACCTTATGATGTTTCTTTTCTGTGTCACTTATTTCAGTTCGAATCATCATACCTGAATCCACTCATTATGCTGCTACGGGCCTGATGACATAGATTTCATTGCTGAGTGATATTGCATTGTACGTAAGTACCACAAGTTCTTTATCCGTTTTTCACTTTCTGTGATATTGAACTTGTACGGTAAACGAGGTTCTTGTAAACAGAGGCGTCCCAAACTTTGGGGTGGCTGTGTCTTTTTGATTTTAATTTCCCTAAGCTATAGGACCATAAGTGGAAGTGCCCTAGGCTCTGTTGCTTTGTTTTTTAGATGTTTCAGGAAACACCATACACTTCTCCTGAGTGTCTGTTAGCAATTTACATCCCGCCCATCAGCATAACAAGGCTCCCAGTTCTCCATGGCCTGTCCTGCCTTTCTGGATTTTACACTTTTTTCAGATGGCCCTTTTGACCGGGGGGAAGTGAGACTTCATTGTAGTGCAGATTTCCTTTGCAAGCTTGCTTGGTTGGCCAAAAAGGGCGTATGCGTTTTTTCCTGAATATATTCAGGAAAAAACGCATACGCCCTTTTTGGCCAAGTGCATCATTGTGGACGTTCTGCCTCTTTTCCTATGCTTTCAATGCAATTCCAGTCTACCTCCTGAAATCGGTTTCCTGCAATTCTGCCCCGCTTTCAAGTCCTCTTGGCAGCCTTACTTCAGTCTATTTTTGGACGATAGCTGTCATTTATAACTCTGCAGGTTTGTGAATTACAGTGCCCCTGAGCTCCTTTCTTCAACTCGCTTTCTTGTGACCTGGCCGCAACACCGCAGGATAGCTCCAGGCCCTAATCTGGTTCCGGCACGGCACGCTGAGCCTTTGGTTATTTCCTCTTCCTGGTGGGAAATGAGAGTTAAATTTGCCCGTCCAGACACCTCCAGCTAGTCTCTCATTGGTTCTCCCTATTCCTGTTCATCTTCCGCAGAAATTGCAAACTGGGCCAAACAGGAGGTTAAAGGCGCTGACTCTCCAAGTGGGGAGAGTGTTAGTAAAGCGTCTGGAATGTTGCACCCGAGTACCAGGGGAGGAAACCTGAGACATATTTGAAAACGTCTCCCGTTCACATGGTTGATCATACTTGGGTTCCACATGCATGTTTTAGCTGAAGGAAGAATACCTTAAACCTGGAGAGTTGAGACCCGTGGAATGGGTACCATGCAATATGACTTCAAAGGGTCTTCATTTGCTCACCGAACCTCTCCAATCCTATCACTGCTGCGTTTATGCCGCTGTACACACGCTTGATTCTCTTCTGGAGACATAGCCATCCATAGGTTTTAAGATACTTACAAGTCAGGTACATTCTTAGGCGTTTAATATGGGGTGTTGAGTCCATTTCGTTGAGCAAGGAGTAGCTCTTGTCTATTCCATATTTGGCTTAAGGAACTTTATCTGTGCTCATTTCAATCTCTGGTTTTATGCAGCACCCCAACTCACCTTCCCCGTTAAGCAAGCGTAAGTTGGTTTTCTAAACTTGAGGCACTGTTCTGTTTTCTAATTCAGTTCATGTGTAGCCAAGTTCACATTCTGTGTATTAGTGATACCTTATGATGTTTCTTTTCTGTGTCACTTATTTCAGTTCGAATCATCATACCTGAATCCACTCATTATGCTGCTACGGGCCTGATGATATAGATTTCATTGCTGAGTGATATTGCATTGTACGTAAGTACCACAAGTTCTTTATCCGTTTTTCACTTTCTGTGATATTGAACTTGTACGGTAAACGAGGTTCTTGTAAACAGAGGCGTCCCAAACTTTGGGGTGGCTGTGTCTTTTTGATTTTAATTTCCCTAAGCTATAGGACCATAAGTGGAAGTGCCCTAGGCTCTGTTGCTTTGTTTTTTAGATGTTTTGGGAAACACCATACACTTCTCCTGAGTGTCTGTTGGCAATTTACATCCCGCCCATCAGCATAACAAGGCTCCCAGTTCTCCATGGCCTGTCCTGCCTTTCTGGATTTTACACTTTTTTCAGATGGCCCTTTTGACCGGGGGGAAGTGAGACTTCATTGTAGTGCAGATTTCCTTTGCAAGCTTGCTTGGTTGGCCAAAAAGGGCGTATGCATTTTTTCCTGAATATATTCAGGAAAAAACGCATACGCCCTTTTTGGCCAAGTGCATCATTGTGGACGTTCTGCCTCTTTTCCTATGCTTTCAATGCAATTCCAGTCTACCTCCTGAAATCGGTTTCCTGCAATTCTGCCCCGCTCTCAAGTCCTCTTGGCAGCCTTACTTCAGTATATTTTTGGACGATAGCTGTCATTTATAACTCTGCAGGTTTGTGAATTACAGTGCCCCTGAGCTCCTTTCTTCAACTCGCTTTCTTGTGACCTGGCCGCAACACTGCAGGATGGCTTCAGGCCCTAATCTGGTTCCGGCACGGCACGCTAAGCCTTTGGTTAATTCCTCTTCCTGGTGGGAAATGAGAGTTAAATTTGCCCGTTCAGACACCTCCGGCTAGTCTCTCATTGGTTCTCGCTATTCCTGTTCATCTTCCGCAGAAATTGCAAACTGGGCCAAACAGGAGGTTAAAGGGACTGACTCTCCAAGTGGGGAGAGTGTTAGTAAAGCGTCTGGAATGTTGCACCCGAGTACCAGGGGAGGAAACCTGAGACATATTTGAAAACGTCTCCCGTTCACATGGTTGATCATACTTGGGTTCCACATGCATGTTTTAGCTGAAGGAAGAATACCTTAAACCTGGAGAGTTGAGACCCGTGGAATGGGTACCATGCAATATGACTTCAAAGGGTCTTCATTTGCTCACCGAACCTCTCCAATCCTATCACTGCTGCGTT
Organism: Delphinus delphis; assembly: GCF_949987515.2. NCBI lineage: Eukaryota > Metazoa > Chordata > Mammalia > Artiodactyla > Delphinidae > Delphinus > Delphinus delphis. Next base: position 1,115,861 of record NW_027192679.1, on the reverse strand, counting down.
TATGCCGCTGTACACACGCTTGATTCTCTTCTGGAGACATAGCCATCCATAGGTTTTAAGATACTTACAAGTCAGGTACATTCTTAGGCGTTTAATATGGGGTGTTGAGTCCATTTCGTTGAGCAAGGAGTAGCTCTTGTCTATTCCATATTTGGCTTAAGGAACTTTATCTGTGCTCATTTCAATCTCTGGTTTTATGCAGCACCCCAACTCACCTTCCCCGTTAAGCAAGCGTAAGTTGGTTTTCTAAACTTGAGGCACTGTTCTGTTTTCTAATTCAGTTCATGTGTAGCCAAGTTCACATTCTGTGTATTAGTGATACCTTATGATGTTTCTTTTCTGTGTCACTTATTTCAGTTCGAATCATCATACCTGAATCCACTCATTATGCTGCTACGGGCCTGATGATATAGATTTCATTGCTGAGTGATATTGCATTGTACGTAAGTACCACAAGTTCTTTATCCGTTTTTCACTTTCTGTGATATTGAACTTGTACGGTAAACGAGGTTCTTGTAAACAGAGGCGTCCCAAACTTTGGGGTGGCTGTGTCTTTTTGATTTTAATTTCCCTAAGCTATAGGACCATAAGTGGAAGTGCCCTAGGCTCTGTTGCTTTGTTTTTTAGATGTTTCGGGAAACACCATACACTTCTCCCGAGTGTCTGTTGGCAATTTACATCCCGCCCATCAGCATAACAAGGCTCCCAGTTCTCCATGGCCTGTCCTGCCTTTCTGGATTTTACACTTTTTTCAGGTGGCCCTTTTGACCGGGGGGAAGTGAGACTTCATTGTAGTGCAGATTTCCTTTGCAAGCTTGCTTGGTTGGCCAAAAAGGGCGTATGCGTTTTTTCCTGAATATATTCAGGAAAAAACGCATACGCCCTTTTTGGCTAAGTGCATCACTGTGGACGTTCTGCCTCTTTTCCTATGCTTGAAATGCAATTCCTGTCTACCTCCTGAAATCGGTTTCCTGCAATTCTGCCCCGCTTTCAAGTCCTCTTGGCAGCCTTACTTCAGTATATTTTTGGACGATTGCTGTCATTTATAACTCTGCAGGTTTGTGAATTACAGTGCCCCTGAGCTCCTTTCTTCAACTCGCTTTCTTGTGAGCTGGCCGCAACACCGCAGGATGGCTTCAGGCCCTAATGTGGTTCCGGCATGGCACGCTGAGCCTTTGGTTAATTCCTCTTCCTGGTGGGAAATGAGAGTTAAATTTGCCCGTTCAGACACCTCCATGTAGTCTCTCATTGGTTCTCGCTATTCCTGTTCATCTTCCGCAGAAATTGCAAACTGGGCCAAACAGGAGGTTAAAGGCACTGACTGTCCAAGTCGGGAGAGTGTTAGTAAAGCGTCTGGAATGTTGCACCCGAGTACCAGGGTATGAAAACTGAGACATATTTGAACACGTCTCCCGATCACACGGTTGATCATACTCTGGGTTCCACATGCATGTTTTAGCTGAAGGAAGAATACCTTAAACCTGGAGAGTTGAGACCCGTGGAATGGGTACCATGCAATATGACTTCAAAGGGTCTTCATTTGCTCACCAAACCTCTCCAATCCTATCACTGCTGCATTTATGCCCCAGTACACACGCTTGATTCTCTTTCGGAGACATAGCAATCCCTAGGTTTTAAGATACTTACTAGTCAGGTACATTCTTAGGCGTTTAATATGGGGTGTTGAGTCCATTTCGTTGAGCAAGGAGTAGCTCTTGTCTGTTCCATATTTGGCTTAAGGAACTTTATCTGTGCTCATTTCAATCTCTGGTTTTATGCAGCACCCCAACTCACCTTTACCCTTAAGCAAGCATAAGTTGGTTTTCTAAATTTGAGACCGTGTTCTGTTTTGGAATTCAGTTCCTGTGTAGCCAAGTTTACATTCTGTGTATTAGTGATATCTTTTGATGTTTCTTTTTCTGTGTGACTTATTTCAGTTAGAATCATCGTACCTGAATCCACTCATTATGCTGCTACGGGCCTGATGACATAGATTTCATTGCTGAGTGATACTGCATTGTACGTAAGTACCACAAGTTGTTTATCCATTTTTCACTTTCTGTGATATTGAACTTGTACGGTAAATGAGGTTCTTGTAAACAGAGGCGTCCCAAACTCTGGGGTGGCTGTGTCTTTTTGATTTTAAATTCCCTAAGCTATAGGACCATAAGTGGCAGTGCCCTAGGCTCTGTTGCTTTGTTTTTTAGATGTTTCAGGAAACACCATACACTTCTGCCGAGTGTCTGTTGGCAATTTACATCCCGCCCATCAGCATAACAAGGCTCCCAGTTCTCCATGGCCTGTCCTGCCTTTCTGGATTTTACACATTTTTCAGATGGCCCTTTTGACCAGGTGGAAGTGAGACTTCATTGTAGTGCAGATTTCCTTTGCAAGCTTGCTTGGTTGGCCAAAAAGGGCGTATGCGTTTTTTCCTGAATATATTCAGGAAAAAACGCATACGCCCTTTTTGGCCAAGTGCATCATTGTCGAGTTTCTGACTCTCTTCATGTGTTTTCAATGCAATTCCAGTCTACCTCCTGAAATCGGTTTCCTGCAGTTCTGCCTTGCTTTCAATGCCTCGTCATAGGCTTACCTCAATATATTTTTTAAAAATAGTTGGCCTTTATAACTCTGCAGGTTTTTGAATTGCAGTGGCCCTTAGCTCCATTTTTTAGCTCTTATTTTTGTGGTCTTGCCCCATAACCACAGGATTCCTTGAAGCCCTATTTTTCTTCTGGGGCACCTTGCTGTGCCTTTGGTTAATTCTTCTTACTGATGTGATATTAGAGTGACATGTGCCCATTGAAACCGCTACAGCTAGTTTCTCACTGGTTCCCCCTATTCCCATTCATCCTCTGCACTAACTGCAGACTGTGCGATACCAGAACTTAAAGGCATTGACTCCATGTGGGGATGTTGTTAGTAAAGCGGCTGGAATGTCGATCCGGAGCCCCAGGAGAGGAAAAATGAGGTGCGTTTTAGAAACCTTTCCCGATCATATGGTATACCAGTCGCTGGGTTTCCCAAGCATGGTTTAGCTGTAGGAAGATTCCCTTCAACCTGGAGTGTTGGGACCCTTGGAATGAGTAGCATGAAGTATTGCATTAAACTTTCGGCAGTTGCTCACCAAAGCTCACCAATCCTGTCAGCCCCAAGTGTCCAGCCTTATGTCTTATCCAGCTGTGGGTCTATATGTGGTCAATCCAGGTTGCATCACAGCCCCTGAGCGAATTTTGTAAGAATTTTTCTCTCTTTCATTGTTTCAGCGTTTTGTTTTTAAAATTTATTTCTATAATGGGGTTTAGCTCATTTTCACTGCTGTGTTTGTGCCGCTCTGCACACACTTGATTTCCTTATGGAGATATATCAATACATGGGTTTTAAGATTCTTATTACTCAGATATATTTCTCTGCGGTGTATAGGGTGTGTTGAGGCCAGTTCATTGAGCAAGGTGTAGATCTTGTCTAATACCTATTTGGTTTATTGAACGGTATCTGTGCTAATTTCAAACTCTGGTTTTATGCATCACCCCACCTCTCCTTTCCCCTTAAGCTGACATAAGTGTGTTTTCTAAATGTGAGACACTGTTCTGTTCTGTAATTCATTTCTTGTGCAGCCATATTTACCCTCCCTCTATAAGTGATATCTTATGATATGTTTCTTTTTCTGTTTGACTTATTTCAAGTAGTATTATCGGACCTAAATCCACTCTTTATCCTTCTACTAGCCTTATTACATTGATTTCATGGTGAAGAGATATTCCATTGTACATAAGTACCACATCTTCTTTATCCATTGTTCTCTTTCCTGGGATATTTAAGGTGTACTGAAGTTGAGGTTCTTGTAAACAGAGTAGCCCTAAACTGTGGTGTGCTTGTGTCTTGTTGATTTTTAGACTTCCCTAGATATACTCCCATGATTGGAAGTGTCCTATGCTCTGTAGCTCTGTTTTTTAGATGATTTAGGAACCACCATACACTTCTCCAGAGTGGCTCTCGGCAGTTCACACACTGCCCATCAGCGTATAAAGGCTCCCTGTTCTCCATGGCCTGTCCTGCATTTCTGGTTTTTACAATTTTTTAGGATGGCCCTTTTGACCGGTGGGAAGTGAGACTTCTTTGTTGTGCACATTTGCATTGCTTGCTTGCTTCGTTGCCCATAAAGTGCGTATGCGTTTTTTCCTGGATATAATCAGGAAAAAACGCATACGCCCTTTTGGGCCAACTGCATCATTGTCGAAATTCTGCCGCTTTTCATGTGCGTTAAAGACGAGTCCAATCTATCTCTTGAAATCTGTTTCTTGCAATTCTGTCTTGCATTCAGATCCTCTTCTTTGCCTTACCTCAACATATTTTTGGACGTTAGTTTTCATTTATAACTCTGCAGGTTTGTGAATTGCAGTGACCCTGAGCTCCATTTTTTAAGTTGCTCTTTTGTGAGCTGGCCTCAAACCCGCAGGATTGCTTCAGGCCCTATTTTGGCTCCGGCGAGGCAGGCTGAGCCTTTCTTTAATTCTTATTCTTAATGGGAAATTAGAGTGATATGTGCCCGTCCAAACCCCTACAACTCTTCTCTCATTGGTTCCCCCTCTTCCCGTTCATCCTCCTCACAATTTGCAAAATGTGTGAAACAGAAGTTTAAATGTGCTGATTCTCCAAGTGGGGAGATTCTAAGTAGCGTGGCTGGAATGGTGAACAGGAGCACCAGGAGAGGATAAATGAGGTGCATTTTAGACACATCTCCCGATCACATGGTGTACAGTCCTCTGGGTTTTCCATGCATGTTTTAGCTGTAGGAAGATCCCTTGAACCTGCAGATCTGGGACCCATTGAATGGGTACCAGGTAGTATTACTTTAAAGGGTGTGCATTTCCTCACCCAACCTCACATTTCTCTTAGCGCAAACAGTTTCCAGCCTTATGTCTCATCCTGCTGTGGGTCTAGATGTGTTCAATCCATGTTGCATCACCGTCCCTGAGGAAAAGTTGTAAGAGGTTTTCTCTGTCTCTCTGTCGTTTATTTTTTTCAATTTATTACTATATTGGTTACAGCTGATTTTCAAAGCTCTGTTTCTTGCTGCTGTACATCCACTTGATTCACGTACAGAGAGACATCAATAAATTCTTTTTCAGATTCTTACCAGTCGTATATATTCTTTTCCGGTGACTTGAGTGTGCTGAGTGCAGTTCTTTTAGCTACCGTGTAGGCCTTGTTGATTATCAGTTTGGTATTTGGAATGGTATCTTTGCTAATTTCAACCTCCTGGATGATGCCTCACCCCTCCCCACCTTTCCCGTTTAGCAGCCTTATGCATGTTTTCTACATATTTGACTATGTTTTTGTTTTGTAATTTATTTCATGTGTAGCCATTTTGGATTCCACCTTTAAGTGATATCTTATGATATGTGTCTTTTTCTTTTTGAATTCTGTCACTTAGAATGATCATACGTAACTCCTCCGGAGTTGTTACAACTGGCCATATTTCATTGATTTCCAGGCTGAATAATATTCCACTCTACCTAAGTACCACATCTCTATCCATTTTTTCCCTCCAGAGACATTTAAGTTATATCCTAGTCGAGGATCTTTTAAACAGAGAGGGGGTAAACATTGGGGTGCCTGTGTCCTCTCGATTTTTGTTTTTCACAAGATATACGCCCATGAGTGCAAGTGCCCTATGCTCTGTAGCTCATTTTTTAGATGCTTTAGTAAACACAATACACTTCTCCAGAATGGCCGTTGGCAATATACATTTCCACTATAAGTCTCACAGGGCTCCCTCTTCTCGTTGCCCTGTCCTGCATTTCTGTTGTTTACGCTTTATGAGGATGGCTCTTCTGACTGATGCAAAGTGATGTCTTTTGTAGTATTGACTTCCAGTGCCCACCTGTTTGGTTGGCTAAAAAAGTGTATGCCCTTTTCTTGAATATATACAGAAAAGAACGCATACACCCTTTTTGGCCAACTGCAATGTTGGCAATGTTCAGCTCCTTTTCTTGTGCTTAATGGCGAGTCCTTTCTACCTCCTCAAATCCCTTTCCTGCCATTCTCCCTTGTTTACAAGTCCTTTTCTCTGACTTTCCTCAAGACATTTTTCAGTGATGGATATTTTCAACTCTGCAGTTTTGTGAATTTTACTGCCCCTGAGTTCCATTGTTCAACTCGTGTTTATGGGAACTGGCCACAAAGCAGCGGGATTTCCTCAAGCCCTATACTGTTTCCATGGGCAACCCTAGCCTTTGGTCAATTCGTCTTCCTGATTGGAAATTAGAGTGACATGTGCCTGTCTGAACACCTAGGACTTGTCTCTCATTGTTCCTCATCCTTCCGCTTCATCCTCTGGACAAATTCCAAACTGTACGCAACAGGATGTTGACAGTGCTGACATCTCCAAGTGGGGAGACTGTTAGTAAAGACGCTGGAGGGGTGAACCCGAGCACCAGGAGATGAGGAGATGAGATGCCTTTTCCAGACTCTTCCCGATCAGACGGTATACCATCCTCTGGGTGTGACAGACATGTTTTAGCAGTAGGAAGAGTCCCATTCATGTAAGGAGAACACCAGGGCTTTTTCAAAATCAGTGTCTCCCCGAAACCCAAACTGGGGAATTTTTTAAGCTACAGCTACACATATGTTCATTAAGGGCCTTGGGAAGTAGGCAGAGTCCAAACTTTAGATGATTGAAGTCTTCAGGGTCAGAAGCACTCACCACCAGCTTCCCTTAGGCTACACTTTAACTGTCATTGATAGATGATGTCAATAAAAATATCTATTCTTTTTCAGATTATTTCCCCTTATAGGTTATTGCAAAATGTTGAGTGTAGTTCCCTGTGCTATACAGTAGTTCCTTGTTGATGATCTATTTTATACATAGCAGTGTGTATGTGTTCATTCCAAACTGTTAATTTATCCCTCCTCCCACCTTTCCCCTTTGGTAATAATAAATTATAAGATTTTATACTTCTCAGAAATGGGGGAGCTGAAAGAGAGGTATCATTTTCAATGGAAAAGCATTTAAAACAAGATTGAAGGTTTAACCAAGATTATTAGCTGTACATCCTTGGAAAGAAATCACTTCGTTTCTCTAATATTGACCTGACAAATAAGACAAACCTTTTCACTGAACTTGCTTATAAAAAGTGATGGAAATATCAAATGGAAGTGTTAAAAACATCTTATTTTACCCGAGCCTTATACACTGTTCTATGTTAACTACAGTTTGGCTCACACATCTGTTCATTGAGGTTACAATAGTCTCAATTTCTGTTACTGATCCTCCAGAGTGGACCCCAACAAGTGTCCCCCTGCCCAGTGTCATTGGGGCCAACAGATCGAGACTGAGTTTGGTTCACAAGCAAAGGAAACTTTATATTTTGATCAGAGAATGGAGAGGTGAGAGCATGCACTACCCCGTGGGCTGTGGGCTGGGCTGCTGTGTAGAGATCCTGTCAGAGTCAGTGGGAGGGAGGGAGGCGGCGGAGCTCTCGAGGGCCGGGTTGGCTGTAGCTCAGGCTCTATATCGTGGAGTCTGCACTGGGCCCCAGGAGCTGAGGTGTCGACCCAGCCATTCTGCACTAGGAAATCTGGTCTGAAGTGCCGGGTGTGGAACCTCTGCATGCGGGACCCTAGGAGCACGTGAAATTAGACAAAGCACAAAGGATAAGAAGGTTAGACTTGACTTTATTGCCCAGATTCTATTTTTATCTCCCAGGGATTTTTAATGGGCTTTGCTGGGGACAAACCCCTCCTCTGCCTTTTGTCCCATTCCTCATTCTTGGAGTGCTGAGGGTGCAGACCCTTCTTCTGTAACTGCTGAGTGCTGAGTTGGGAGCCCTCATACCCTGGAGCGAGGGTCAGAGCTTCTCCCCAGCAGCCTCCCGGTGACGTTGATTGTCCCCAGGACCCCTGCCTCCCTGCTCGTCCACCTGAGCACCAGCATTGGAAGTGTTATAGATTCTAATGACCTTTAAGGGTCCAGGAAAGAGATGTGCAGAGACGCTGTGGGGGCCGGTTTCACCCCGCCCCACATTTGTTCGGCCACCTTAGGCTGACCGTCTCTGCCAGCCTAGATGCTCTGACCAGTAGTCTGCGCTTTCTTCAATTAGGCCCCTGAATTAACGTACAAACAGCACCAGGTGTCAGAGCCCTGCCCGCTCAACTCCCAGACAGTCCAGGGTCAGTGGTGATCAAGGACCATGATGGCTACTGAGTCAACAGCCTTTTGAAGTAAACAGGAGTCCAGCCGGTCTTATTGGCCACCATCATCACGGTGTCTGTAGGCTTTTCTATGGTGACAGTGTGGTATACTGTTCCCCCGCCAAGATTATTAGCTCCCCTCTGGGTGCAGTAAGTCCTGCAAGCAGTAGTCTACTCTTTTGGGACACACTCTTGTTGTTTTATGAGAGAAACTCCAGGTCAAGTGATGTTCACACGAGTCGTCATGGTGCCCTGTTGCCCCCGGTTATCTCTCTGGATGTTGGAGTTGGAGGGCCTCCTCACTCGAGGTCGGTGTGCCCACGGAGCGAACCCTGCAACTTCAGGGCATGATTGGTGGTTAGGATCACCACGTGGGGTCCTTTTCCCTTAGGAGGGAGGTGGCCTTTTGGGCTGCTGATTTCCAGGTTTTTAGATACTGCCAGTATCTTGGCCAGATGTGGCAGTGGGCCAAGCCCCTTAGTGACCGTAGTTTATCCTACCTGGATGGCATTCTTGCATTGTTCCATTTCAAGTGGTCCCAGTTTTTGCACTAATTCTCCAATGGCGATTCACCTTTCACCGGGAATGTAAAGGTCAAAGGGTTTAGCTAAATTAGGGAGTTCCAGGGCAAGGGTCTGAATTGACTGCTCTTTCCATTCTTGAAAGGCCACTTCTGGATTCTATTCAAAAGGATCATCATCGTTTCCTTTCAGTGTTTCATATAGAGGCCCAGCTAGTAGACTGTAGTTAGGGATCCAGAAGCAGCAAACCCTGGCCTCCCCAGGAACCCCTAAGCTGTCTTCTAGTTTTAGAAAGGGGTAAGGCTGAAAATGGTTTCTTCCCTTTCCTGGGATGGGCTTCTCTGACCTTCTGTGAGAATGAAGCCCAGGCAGGTCACCGCAGTCTGTGATATTTGAGCTTTTTCTTGGACAACTTCTATCCTTTATTGGCTTGGTAGTTCAGAGGCCTCCTTAGTAGGGCTGGCGATCAGAATGTCGTCTGCATATTGAAGGAGGGTTTCCTTTTCCAGAGGTAGAACTTTTAGGTCTTTAGCTAAGCTTTCCCCAAAGATGGTGTGGGAATTTTTGCACCCTTGGGGCCAGACGGCCCGGAAGTATTGTTTTAGTTGTATGTTGAGTCCTGCCACTCACAAGCCAAAATTTCTTGTGACTCTGGGACTAATGGAATACAAAAGAAGGCATCATTGAAGACTAATACAGAATACCATGTCCTGGTGGTTGGTAGAATGACCAGCAGGGTGTAGGAATTAGGAGCAACTGGAGGTATATCCTCGGTGGCTTCACTGACTGTCCTGACATCCTTTACCAGGTCCCCAGCAGCCCATGGGGCTCTCGTGGTCAGACCAATCCCAGAATATGGAGCTCACCTGGGCAGGTACCCCACCCCCACCCCAGCCCACGGGGCTCTCGTGGTCAGGCCCCTCCCAGGATACAGAGCTACCCTTGCAGGTACCGTGGCAGGGCTGGGCACACAGGAACCGTGCACATAGCCCTCATTGCAGAGCACCCCCAGCTCACCTGTCGCTCAGAGCTGACACAGAGCACCTCAGAGCAGGACTTGAACTAACAAACAGCAGCTGCGACAGGTCTGTGACCCTGGGCATCACTCCGTGAGGCCTCCCTCCACCTGGTCTTCCAGAGACTTCCACTGCACCCGGGGCACCAGGCCTCTGTCTCCAACCACCACCCACCCCTCCTCTCCCTGACTCCTGGGTTCCTCTCATTAGGAGAGGGTTTTCTTGAAGTTGTCTCCCACTCATGGGCCAGATAAAATGATTAGAAAACAAGCCAAAGCTGCAGCCCCTTGTCTATCCTGACTCTCAGGAGCCCACACCTGTTCCTTGGACCTGGCCGGTTCAGCAAGTTCCATTTTCTGCAACTGTGAGCCCCTGAGGGGTGATGATTGGCTGACCTGGGCAGCCTTACCGTGCCGGCCAGCCCTCCCCAGGTGTGCCTGGGTTGAGATCAATATAAATACCACTCCAGGCAGCAAGAGCCCCTGCAGCCGTGCCTGACGCCATTTTCTCTGCCCTGTCAGCAGTCTCGGGGCTGGGCTGGTGGGAGGGAGTGAGAGGCCACGGCTTTGTGGGTGGCCCAGTGTGAGTGGGGCTCTGCTGGACTTTCTGCAGCAGTTGCCAGGCTGCCACCTGCTAAAGAAGAGGATGTGTCACCCATACCTGCTGCTGGAATTTCTCCCTGGGCAGAGGTGAGGAAGGAAAAAAGCAGTGGGGGCAGGGACAGGACGGGTATCTCAGGCAGGGAAATGGAAATCTTCCAGAAGAGCACCCAGGGCCAGGACCATCCTGGCTGGCCTGCAGGCACCAAGTCGGCCGGCATGCTGTCACTCGTGTGGCTCTATGGCCCTTCCTCTAGGCTTTCAAGTCCTTGTATATATTCAGGTGTTTTACCTGGGACGGGTGGGAATAGTTCAGCAGCAACTGGCCTGGGGCTCAGCTCACGTTTACTCACAGATGCCTCGGCACGGTGCCCCAGCTTTGCAATGAGGACGCTTGTTGCGTGGGGGCTGCTGGCTGAATGGGAGACGATTCCCCACCACTGACCAACTTCAGAATTGTTTACAACTGGAGCAAGTGCCCTGATACGGTTTTCCTCTGTGTAACTGGTGGGTTCTGTGTTTTTTTTCTCTTTTTCGTTTTTGGTTCAAGGTAGATTTTATTCCTCTTTTTTGTATTTACAGATATAAGCATGGAAATAATTTATTCATATAAATACATGTATGTGCAGGGAATAATTGTTTTTTCTGTTTTATTTTTTAAATTTTATTTCTTTTTAATTTTGAATTTTATTTTATATTTTTATACAGCAGGTTCTTATTGGTTATCTATTTTATACATATAAATGTATACATGCCAATCCCAGTCTCTCAACTCCTCCCACCACCACCCCCCCAACAGCTTTCCCCCCTTGTTGTCCATACGTTTGTTGTCTACATCTGTTGCTCTATTTATGCCTTGCAAAATGGTTAATCTGTACAGTTTTTCTAGGTTCCACATATATGCATGAATATACAAGATTTGTTTTTCTCTTTCTGACTTACTTCACTCTGTATGACAGTCTCTAGATCCATCGACGTCTCTACAAATGACCCAATTTCATTCCTTTTCATGGCTTAGTAATATTCCATTTTATATATGTACCACAGCTTTATGCATTCGTCTGTCTGTGGGCATTTAGGTTGCTTCCATTACCTCGATATTGTAAATAGTGATGCAATGAACATTGCGGTGAATGACTCTTTTTGATTTATGGTTTTGTCTGGGTATATGTCCAGTACTGGGATTGCTGTATCATATGGTAATTCTATTGTTAGTTTCTTAAGAAATTCCATATTGTTCTCCATAATGACTGTATCAATTTATATTCCCAACAATAGTGGAAGAGGGTTCCTTTTCTCCACACCCTTTCCAGCATTTTCTGTTTGTAGATTTTCAATGATGCCTATTCTACCAGGTGTGAGGTGATACCTCATTGTTGAATCCATTTCGTTGAGCAAGGGGTAGCTCTTGTCTATTCCATATTTGACTTAAGGAACTTTATCTGTGCTCATTTCAAACTCTGCTTTTATGTAGCACCCCAACTCACCTTCCCCCTTAAGCAGGCATAAGTTGGTTTTCTAAACTTGAGACCCTGTTCTGTTTTGTAATTCAGTTCATGTGTAGCCACTTCACATTCCGTGTATTAGTGATACCTTATGATGTTTCTTTTTCTGTGTGACTTATTTCAGTTAGAATCATCGTACCTGAATCCACTCATTGTGCTGCTAAGGGCCTGATGACATAGATTTCATTGCTGAGTGATATTGCTTTGTAAGTAAATACCACAACTTCTTTATCCATTTTTCACTTTCTGCGATGTTGAGCTTGTACTGTAAACGAGGTTCTTGTAAACAGAGGCGTCCCAAACTTTGGGTGGCTGTGTCTTTTTGATTTTAATTTCCCTAAGCTATAGGACCATAAGTGGAAGTGCCCTAGGCTCTGTTGCTTTGTTTTTTAGATGTTTCAGGAAACACCATACACTTCTCCCGAGTGTCTGTTGGCAATTTACATCCCGCCCATCAGCATAACAAGGCTCCCAGTTCTCCATGGCCTGTCCTGCCTTTCTGGATTTTACACTTTTTTCAGATGGCCCTTTTGACCGGGGGGAAGTGAGACTTCATTGTAGTGCAGATTTCCTTTGCAAGCTTGCTTGGTTGGTCAAAAAGGGCGTATGCGTTTTTTCCTGAATATATTCAGGAAAAAAAGCATATGCCCTTTTTGGCCAAGTGCATCATTGTGGACGTTCTGCCTCTTTTCCTATGCTTTCAATGCAATTCCAGTCTACCTCCTGAAATCGGTTTCCTGCAATTCTGCCCCGCTTTCAAGTCCTCTTGGCAGCCTTACTTCAGTCTATTTTTGGACGATAGCTGTCATTTATAACCCTGCAGTTTTGTGAATTACAGTGCCCCTGAGCTCCTTTCTTCAACTCGCTTTCTTTTGAGCTGGCCGCAACACCGCAGGATGGCTTCAGGCCCTAATCTTGTTCCGGCATATCACGATGAGCCTTTGGTTAATTCCTCTTCCTGGTGGGAAATGAGAGTTAAATTTGCCCGTCCAGACACCTCCAGCTAGTCTCTCATTGATTCTCGCTATTCCTGTTCTTCTTCCGCAGAAATTGCAAACTGGTCCAAACAGGAGGTTAAAGAGACTGACTCTCCAAGTCGGGAGAGTGTTAGTAAAGCGTCTGGAATGTTGCACCCGAGTACCAGGGTATGAAAACTGAGACATATTTGAACACTTCTCCCATTCACACGGTTGATCATACTCTGGGTTCCACATGCATGTTTTAGCTGAAAGAAGAATACCTTAAACCTGCAGAGGTGAGACCTGTGTAATGGGTACCATACAATATGATTTCAAAGGGTCTTCATTTGCTCACCGAACCTCTCCAATCCTATCACTGCTGCGTTTATGCCCCTGTACACACGCTTGATTCTCTTTTGGAGACATAGCAATACATAGGTTTTAAGATACATACTAGTCAGGTACATTCTTAGGCATTTAATATGGGGTGTTGAGTCCATTTCGTTGAGCAAGGAGTAGCTCTTGTCTATTCCATATTTGGCTTAAGGAACCTTATCTGTGCTCATTTCAATCTCTGGTTTTATGCAGCACCCCAACTCACCTTTCCCCTTAAGCAAGCATAAGTTGGTTTTCTAAATTTGAGACCCTGTTCTGTTTTGGAATTCAGTTCCTGTGTAGCCAAGTTTACATTCCGTGTATTAGTGATATCTTATGATGTTTCTTTTTCTGTGTGACTTATTTCAGTTAGAATCATCGTACCTGAATCCACTCATTATGCTGCTACGGGCCTGATGACATAGATTTCATTGCTGAGTGATACTGCATTGTACGTAAGTACCACAAGTTCTTTATCCATTTTTCACTTTCTGTGATATTGAACTTGTACGGTAAACGAGGTTCTTGTAAACAGAGCTGTTCCAAACTTTGGGGTGGCTGTGTCTTTTTGATTTTAATTTCCCTAAGCTATAGGACCATAAGTGGAAGTGCCCTAGGCTCTGTTGCTTTGTTTTTTAGATGTTTCAGGAAACACCATACACTTCTCCCGAGTGTCTGTTGGCAATTTACATCCCGCCAATCAGCATAACAAGGCTCCCAGTTCTCCATGGCCTGTCCTGCCTTTCTGGATTTTACACTTTTTTCAGATGGCCCTTTTGACCGGGGGGAAGTGAGAGTTCATTGTAGTGCAGATTTTCTTTGCAAGCTTGCTTGGTTGGCCAAAAAGGGCGTATGCGTTTTTTCCTGAATATATTCAGGAAAAAACGCATACGCCCTTTTTGGCCAAGTGCATCATTGTGGACGTTCTGCCTCTTTTCCTATGCTTTCAATGCAATTCCAGTCTACCTCCTGAAATCGGTTTCCTGCAATTCTGCCCCGCTTTCAAGTCCTCTTGGCAGCCTTACTTCAGTCTATTTTTGGACGATAGCTGTCATTTATAACTCTGCAGGTTTGTGAATTACAGTGTCCCTGAGCTCCTTTCTTCAACTCGCTTTCTTGTGAGCTGGCCGCCACACCGCAGGATGGCTTCAGGCCCTAATCTGGTTCCGGCACGGCACACTGAGCCTTTGGTTAATTCCTCTTCCTGGTGGGAAATGAGAGTTAAATTTTCCCGTTCAGACACCTCCAGCTAGTCTCTCATTGGTTCTCGCTATTCCTGTTCATCTTCCGCAGAAATTGCAAACTGGGCCAAACAGGAGGTTAAAGGGACTGACTCTCCATGTCGGGAGAGTGTTAGTAAAGCGTCTGGAATGTTGCACCCGAGTACCAGGGTACAAAAACTGAGACATATTTGAACACGTCTCCCGATCACACGGTTTATCATACTCTGGGTTCCAAATGCATGTTTTAGCTGAAGGAAGAATACCTTAAATCTGGAGAGTTGAGACCCGTGTAATGGGTACCATGCAATATGACTTCAAAGGGTCTTCATTTGCTCACCGAACCTCTCCAATCCTATCACTGCTGCATTTATGCCCCAGTACACACGCTTGATTCTCTTTCGGAGACATAGCAATCCCTAGGTTTTAAGATACTTACTAGTCAGGTATATTCTTAGGCGTTTAATATTGGGTGTGGAGTCCATTTCGTTGAGCAAGGAGGAGCTCTTGTCTATTCCATATTTGGCTTAAGGAACTTTATCTGTGCTCATTTCAATCTCTGGTTTTATGCAGCACCCCAACTCACCTTTCCACTTAAGCAAGCAAAAGTTGGTTTTCTAAATTTGAGACCCTGTTCTGTTTTGTAATTCAGTTCCTCTGTAGCCAAGTTTAAATTCCATGTATTAGTGATATTTTTTGAAGTTTCTTTTTCTGTGTGACTTATTTCAGTTAGAATCATCATACCTGAATCCACTCATTGTGCTGCTAAGGGCCTGATGACACAGATTTCATTGCTGAGTGATATTGCTTTGTAAGTAAATACCACAACTTCTTTATCCATTTTTCACTTTCTGCGATGTTGAACTTGTACTGTAAATGAGGTTCTTGTAAACAGAGCCGTTCCAAACTTTGGGGTGGCTGTGTCTTTTTGATTTTAATTTCCCTAAGCTATAGGACCATAAGTGGAAGTGCCCTAGGTTCTGTTGCTTTGTTTTTTAGATGTTTCAGGAAACACCATACACTTCTTCCGAGTGGTTGTTGGCAATTTACATCCCACCCATCAGCATAACAAGGCTCCCAGTTCTCCATGGCCTGTCCTGCCTTTCTGGATTTTACACTTTTTTCAGATGGCCCTTTTGACCGGGGGGAAGTGAGACTTCATTGTAGTGCAGATTTCCTTTGCAAGTTTGCTTGGTTGGCCAAAAAGGGCGTATGCGTTTTTTCCTAAATATATTCAGGAAAAAACGCATACGCCCTTTTTGGCCAAGTGCATCATTGTGGACGTTCTGCCTCTTTTCCTATGCTTTCAATGCAATTCCAGTCTACCTCCTGAAATCGGTTTCCTGCAATTCTGCCCCGCTTTCAAGTCCTCTTGGCAGCCTTACTTCAGTCTATTTTTGGACGATAGCTGTCATTTATAACTCTGCAGGTTTGTGAATTACAGTGCCCCTGAGCTCCTTTCTTCAACTCGCTTTCTTGTGAGCTGGCCGCAACACCGCAGCATGGCTTCAGGCCCTAATCTGGTTCCGGCACGGCACGCTGAGCCTTTGGTTATTTCCTCTTCCTGGTGGGAAATGAGAGTTAAATTTGCCCGTCCAGACACCTCCAGCTAGTCTCTCATTGGTTCTCGCTATTCCTGTTCATCTTCCGCAGAAATTGCAAACTGGGCCAAACAGGAGGTTAAAGGCGCTGACTCTCCAAGTGGGGAGACTGTTAGTAAAGCGTCTGGAATGTTGCACCCGAGTACCAGGGGAGGAAAACGGAGACATATTTGAACACGTCTCCCGTTCACATGGTTGATCATACTTGGGTTCCACATGCATGTTTTAGCTGAAGGAAGAATACCTTAAACCTGGAGAGTTAAGAGCCGTGTAATGGGTACCATGCAATATGACTTCAAAGGGTCTTCATTTGCTCACTGAACCTCTCCAATCCTATCACTGCTGCGTTTATGCCCCTGTACACATGCTTGATTCTCTTTCGGAGACATAGCAATCCATAGGTTTTAAGATACTTACTAGTCAGGTACATTCTTAGGCGTTTAATATGCGGTGTTGAGTCCATTTCGTTGAGCAAGGAGTAGCTCTTGTCTATTCCATATTTGGCTTAAGGAACTTTATCTGTGCTCATTTCAATCTCTGGTTTTATGCAGCAACCCAACTCACCTTTCCCCTTAAGCAAGTATAAGTTGGTTTTCTAAATTTGAGAAACTGTTCTGTTTTGGAATTCAGTTCCTGTGTAGCCAAGTTTACATTCCATGTATTAGTGATATCTTATGATGTTTCTTTTTCTGTGTGACTTACTTCAGTTAGAATCATCGTACCTGAATCCGCTCATTATGCTGCTAAGGGCCTGATGACATAGATTTCATTGCTGAGTGATACTGCATTGCACGTAAGTACCACAAGTTCTTTATCCATTTTTCACTTTTTCTGATATTGAACTTGTACGGTAAACGAGGTTCTTGTAAACAGAGGTGTCCCAAACTTTGAGGTGGCTGTGTCTTTTTGATTTTAATTTCCCTAAGCTATAGGACCATAAGTGGAAGTGCCCTAGGCTCTGTTGCTTTGTTTTTTAGATGTTTCAGGAAACACCATACACTTCTCCCGAGTGGCTGTTGGCAAATTTCATCCCGCCCATCAGAATAACAAGGCTCCCAGTTCTCCATGGCCTGTCCTGCCTTTCTGGATTTTACACTTTTTTCAGATGGCCCTTTTGACCGGGGGGAAGTGAGACTTCATTGTAGTGCAGATTTCCTTTGCAAGCTTGCTTGGTTGGCCAAAAAGTGCGTATGCGTTTTTTCCTGAATATATTCAGGAAAAAATGCATATGCCCTTTTTGGCCAAGTGCATCATTGTGGACGTTCTGCCTCTTTTCCTATGCTTTCAATGCAATTCCAGTCTACCTCCTGAAATCGGTTTCCTGCAATTCTGCCCTGCTTTCAAGTCCTCTTGGCAGCCTTACTTCAGTCTATTTTTGGACGATAGCTGTCATTTATAACTCTGCAGGTTTGTGAATTACAGTGCCCCTGAGCTCCTTTCTTCAACTAGCTTTCTTTTGAGCTGGCCGCAACACCGCAGGATGGCTTCAGGCCCTAATCTGGTTCCGGCACGGCACGCTGAGCCTTTGGTTAATTCCTCTTCCTGGTGGGAAATGAGAGTTAAATTTGCCCGTCCAGACACCTCCAGCTAGCCTCTCATTGGTTCTCACTATTCCTGTTCATCTTCCGCAGAAATTGCAAACTGGGTCAAACAGGAGGTTAAAGGGACTGACTCTCCAAGTCGGGAGAGTGTTAGTAAAGCGTCTGGAATGTTGCACCCGAGTACCAGCATACGAAAACTGAGACATATTTGAACACGTCTCCCGATCACATGGTTGATCATACTCTGGGTTCCACATGCATGTTTTAGCTGAAGGAAGAATACCTAAAACTTGGGTAGTTGAAACCCGTGGAATGGGTACCATGCAATATGACTTCAAAGGGTCTTCATTTGCTCACCGAACCTCTCCAATCCTATCACTGCTGCGTTTATGCCACTGTACACATGCTTGATTCTCTTTTGGAGACATAGCAATCCATAGGTTTCACGATACTTACTAGTCAGGTACATTCTTAGGCGTTTAATATGCGGTGTTGAGTCCATTTCGTTGAGCAAGGAGTAGCTCTTGTCTATTCCATATTTGGCTTAAGGAACTTTATGTGTTCTCATTTCAATCTCTGGTTCTATGCAGCACCCCAACTCACCTTTCCCCTTAAGCAAGCATAAGTTGGTTTTCTAAATTTGAGACCCTGTTCTGTTCTGTAATTCAGTTCCTGTGTAGCCAAGTTTCCATTCCGTGTATTACTGATATCTTATGATGTTTCTTTTTCTGTGTGACTTATTTCAGTTAGAATCATCATACCTGAATCCACTCAATGTGCTGCTAACGGCCTGATGACATAGATTTCATTGCTGAGTGATATTGCTTTGTAAGTAAATACCACAACTTCTTTATCCATTTTTCACTTTCTGCGATGTTGAACTTGTACTGTAAACGAGGTTCTTGTAAACAGAGCCGTTCCAAACTTTGGGGTGGCTGTGTCTTTTTGATTTTAATTTCCCTAAGCTATAGGACCATAAGTGGAAGTGCCCTAGGTTCTGTTGCTTTGTTTTTTAGATGTTTCAGGAAACACCATACACTTCTTCCGAGTGGTTGTTGGCAATTTACATCCCACCCATCAGCATAACAAGGCTCCCAGTTCTCCATGGCCTGTCCTGCCTTTCTGGATTTTACACTTTTTTCAGATGGCCCTTTTGACCGGGGGGAAGTGAGACTTCATTGTAGTGCAGATTTCCTTTGCAAGTTTGCTTGGTTGGCCAAAAAGGGCGTATGCGTTTTTTCCTAAATATATTCAGGAAAAAACGCATACGCCCTTTTTGGCCAAGTGCATCATTGTGGACGTTCTGCCTCTTTTCCTATGCTTTCAATGCAATTCCAGTCTACCTCCTGAAATCGGTTTCCTGCAATTCTGCCCCGCTTTCAAGTCCTCTTGGCAGCCTTACTTCAGTCTATTTTTGGACGATAGCTGTCATTTATAACTCTGCAGGTTTGTGAATTACAGTGCCCCTGAGCTCCTTTCTTCAACTCGCTTTCTTGTGAGCTGGCCGCAACACCGAAGCATGGCTTCAGGCCCTAATCTGGTTCCGGCACGGCACGCTGAGCCTTTGGTTATTTCCTCTTCCTGGTGGGAAATGAGAGTTAAATTTGCCCGTCCAGACACCTCCAGCTAGTCTCTCATTGGTTCTCGCTATTCCTGTTCATCTTCCGCAGAAATTGCAAACTGGGCCAAACAGGAGGTTAAAGGCGCTGACTCTCCAAGTGGGGAGACTGTTAGTAAAGCGTCTGGAATGTTGCACCCGAGTACCAGGGGAGGAAAACGGAGACATATTTGAACACGTCTCCCGTTCACATGGTTGATCATACTTGGGTTCCACATGCATGTTTTAGCTGAAGGAAGAATACCTTAAACCTGGAGAGTTAAGAGCCGTGTAATGGGTACCATGCAATATGACTTCAAAGGGTCTTCATTTGCTCACTGAACCTCTCCAATCCTATCACTGCTGCGTTTATGCCCCTGTACACATGCTTGATTCTCTTTCGGAGACATAGCAATCCATAGGTTTTAAGATACTTACTAGTCAGGTACATTCTTAGGCGTTTAATATGCGGTGTTGAGTCCATTTCGTTGAGCAAGGAGTAGCTCTTGTCTATTCCATATTTGGCTTAAGGAACTTTATCTGTGCTCATTTCAATCTCTGGTTTTATGCAGCAACCCAACTCACCTTTCCCCTTAAGCAAGTATAAGTTGGTTTTCTAAATTTGAGAAACTGTTCTGTTTTGGAATTCAGTTCCTGTGTAGCCAAGTTTACATTCCATGTATTAGTGATATCTTATGATGTTTCTTTTTCTGTGTGACTTACTTCAGTTAGAATCATCGTACCTGAATCCGCTCATTATGCTGCTAAGGGCCTGATGACATAGATTTCATTGCTGAGTGATACTGCATTGCACGTAAGTACCACAAGTTCTTTATCCATTTTTCACTTTCTCTGATATTGAACTTGTACGGTAAACGAGGTTCTTGTAAACAGAGGTGTCCCAAACTTTGAGGTGGCTGTGTCTTTTTGATTTTAATTTCCCTAAGCTATAGGACCATAAGTGGAAGTGCCCTAGGCTCTGTTGCTTTGTTTTTTAGATGTTTCAGGAAACACCATACACTTCTCCCGAGTGGCTGTTGGCAAATTTCATCCCGCCCATCAGAATAACAAGGCTCCCAGTTCTCCATGGCCTGTCCTGCCTTTCTGGATTTTACACTTTTTTCAGATGGCCCTTTTGACCGGGGGGAAGTGAGACTTCATTGTAGTGCAGATTTCCTTTGCAAGCTTGCTTGGTTGGCCAAAAAGTGCGTATGCGTTTTTTCCTGAATATATTCAGGAAAAAATGCATATGCCCTTTTTGGCCAAGTGCATCATTGTGGACGTTCTGCCTCTTTTCCTATGCTTTCAATGCAATTCCAGTCTACCTCCTGAAATCGGTTTCCTGCAATTCTGCCCTGCTTTCAAGTCCTCTTGGCAGCCTTACTTCAGTCTATTTTTGGACGATAGCTGTCATTTATAACTCTGCAGGTTTGTGAATTACAGTGCCCCTGAGCTCCTTTCTTCAACTAGCTTTCTTTTGAGCTGGCCGCAACACCGCAGGATGGCTTCAGGCCCTAATCTGGTTCCGGCACGGCACGCTGAGCCTTTGGTTAATTCCTCTTCCTGGTGGGAAATGAGAGTTAAATTTGCCCGTCCAGACACCTCCAGCTAGCCTCTCATTGGTTCTCACTATTCCTGTTCATCTTCCGCAGAAATTGCAAACTGGGTCAAACAGGAGGTTAAAGGGACTGACTCTCCAAGTCGGGAGAGTGTTAGTAAAGCGTCTGGAATGTTGCACCCGAGTACCAGCATACGAAAACTGAGACATATTTGAACACGTCTCCCGATCACATGGTTGATCATACTCTGGGTTCCACATGCATGTTTTAGCTGAAGGAAGAATACCTAAAACTTGGGTAGTTGAAACCCGTGGAATGGGTACCATGCAATATGACTTCAAAGGGTCTTCATTTGCTCACCGAACCTCTCCAATCCTATCACTGCTGCGTTTATGCCACTGTACACATGCTTGATTCTCTTTTGGAGACATAGCAATCCATAGGTTTCACGATACTTACTAGTCAGGTACATTCTTAGGCGTTTAATATGCGGTGTTGAGTCCATTTCGTTGAGCAAGGAGTAGCTCTTGTCTATTCCATATTTGGCTTAAGGAACTTTATGTGTTCTCATTTCAATCTCTGGTTCTATGCAGCACCCCAACTCACCTTTCCCCTTAAGCAAGCATAAGTTGGTTTTCTAAATTTGAGACCCTGTTCTGTTCTGTAATTCAGTTCCTGTGTAGCCAAGTTTCCATTCCGTGTATTACTGATATCTTATGATGTTTCTTTTTCTGTGTGACTTATTTCAGTTAGAATCATCATATCTGAATCCACTCATTGTGCTGCTAAGGGCCTGATGACACAGATTTCATTGCTGAGTGATATTGCTTTGTAAGTAAATACCACAACTTCTTTATCCATTTTTCACTTTCTGCGATTTTGAACTTGTACTGTAAACGAGGTTCTTGTAAACAGAGCCGTTCCAAACTTTGGGGTGGCTGTGTCTTTTTGATTTTAATTTCCCTAAGCTCTAGGACCATAAGTGGAAGTGCCCTAGGTTCTGTTGCTTTGTTTTTTAGATGTTTCAGGAAACACCATACACTTCTCCCGAGTGGCTGTTGGCAAATTTCATCCCGCCCATCAGAATAACAAGGCTCCCAGTTCTCCATGGCCTGTCCTGCCTTTCTGGATTTTACACTTTTTTCAGATGGCCCTTTTGACCGGGGGGAAGTGAGACTTCATTGTAGTGCAGATTTCCTTTGCAAGCTTGCTTGGTTGGCCAAAAAGTGCGTATGCGTTTTTTCCTGAATATATTCAGGAAAAAATGCATATGCCCTTTTTGGCCAAGTGCATCATTGTGGACGTTCTGCCTCTTTTCCTATGCTTTCAATGCAATTCCAGTCTACCTCCTGAAATCGGTTTCCTGCAATTCTGCCCTGCTTTCAAGTCCTCTTGGCAGCCTTACTTCAGTCTATTTTTGGACGATAGCTGTCATTTATAACTCTGCAGGTTTGTGAATTACAGTGCCCCTGAGCTCCTTTCTTCAACTAGCTTTCTTTTGAGCTGGCCGCAACACCGCAGGATGGCTTCAGGCCCTAATCTGGTTCCGGCACGGCACGCTGAGCCTTTGGTTAATTCCTCTTCCTGGTGGGAAATGAGAGTTAAATTTGCCCGTCCAGACACCTCCAGCTAGCCTCTCATTGGTTCTCACTATTCCTGTTCATCTTCCGCAGAAATTGCAAACTGGGTCAAACAGGAGGTTAAAGGGACTGACTCTCCAAGTCGGGAGAGTGTTAGTAAAGCGTCTGGAATGTTGCACCCGAGTACCAGCATACGAAAACTGAGACATATTTGAACACGTCTCCCGATCACATGGTTGATCATACTCTGGGTTCCACATGCATGTTTTAGCTGAAGGAAGAATACCTAAAACTTGGGTAGTTGAAACCCGTGGAATGGGTACCATGCAATATGACTTCAAAGGGTCTTCATTTGCTCACCGAACCTCTCCAATCCTATCACTGCTGCGTTTATGCCACTGTACACATGCTTGATTCTCTTTTGGAGACATAGCAATCCATAGGTTTCACGATACTTACTAGTCAGGTACATTCTTAGGCGTTTAATATGCGGTGTTGAGTCCATTTCGTTGAGCAAGGAGTAGCTCTTGTCTATTCCATATTTGGCTTAAGGAACTTTATGTGTTCTCATTTCAATCTCTGGTTCTATGCAGCACCCCAACTCACCTTTCCCCTTAAGCAAGCATAAGTTGGTTTTCTAAATTTGAGACCCTGTTCTGTTCTGTAATTCAGTTCCTGTGTAGCCAAGTTTCCATTCCGTGTATTACTGATATCTTATGATGTTTCTTTTTCTGTGTGACTTATTTCAGTTAGAATCATCATATCTGAATCCACTCATTGTGCTGCTAAGGGCCTGATGACACAGATTTCATTGCTGAGTGATATTGCTTTGTAAGTAAATACCACAACTTCTTTATCCATTTTTCACTTTCTGCGATTTTGAACTTGTACTGTAAATGAGGTTCTTGTAAACAGAGCCGTTCCAAACTTTGGGGTGGCTGTGTCTTTTTGATTTTAATTTCCCTAAGCTCTAGGACCATAAGTGGAAGTGCCCTAGGTTCTGTTGCTTTGTTTTTTAGATGTTTCAGGAAACACCATACACTTCTCCCGAGTGTCTGTTGGCAATTTACATCCCGCCCATCAACATAACAAGGCTCCCAGATTTCCATGGCCTGTCCTGCCTTTCTGGATTTTACACTTTTTTCAGATGGCCCTTTTCACCGGGGGGAAGTGAGACTTCATTGTAGTGCAGATTTCCTTTGCAAGCTTGCTTGGTTGGCCAAAAAGGGCGTATGCGTTTTTTCCTGAATATATTCAGGAAAAAACGCATACGCCCTTTTTGGCCAAGTGCATCATTGTGGACGTTCTGCCTCTTTTCCTATGCTTTCAATGCAATTCCAGTCTACCTCCTGAAATCGGTTTCCTGCAATTCTGCCCCGCTTTCAAGTCCTCTTGGCAGCCTTACTTCAGTCTATTTTTGGACGATAGCTGTCATTTATAACTCTGCAGGTTTGTGAATTACAGTGCCCCTGAGCTCCTTTCTTCAACTCGCTTTCTTTTGAGCTGGCCGCAACACCGCAGGATGGCTTCAGGCCCTAATCTGGTTCCGGCACGGCACGCTGAGCCTTTGGTTAATTCCTCTTCCTGGTGGGAAATGAGAGTTAAATTTGCCCGTCCAGACACCTCCAGCTAGCCTCTCATTGGTTCTCACTATTCCTGTTCATCTTCCGCAGAAATTGCAAACTGGGTCAAACAGGAGGTTAAAGGGACTGACTCTCCAAGTCGGGAGAGTGTTAGTAAAGCGTCTGGAATGTTGCACCCGAGTACCAGCATACGAAAACTGAGACATATTTGAACACGTCTCCCGATCACATGGTTGATCATACTCTGGGTTCCACATGCATGTTTTAGCTGAAGGAAGAATACCTAAAACTTGGGTAGTTGAAACCCGTGGAATGGGTACCATGCAATATGACTTCAAAGGGTCTTCATTTGCTCACCGAACCTCTCCAATCCTATCACTGCTGCGTTTATGCCACTGTACACATGCTTGATTCTCTTTTGGAGACATAGCAATCCATAGGTTTCACGATACTTACTAGTCAGGTACATTCTTAGGCGTTTAATATGCGGTGTTGAGTCCATTTCGTTGAGCAAGGAGTAGCTCTTGTCTATTCCATATTTGGCTTAAGGAACTTTATGTGTTCTCATTTCAATCTCTGGTTCTATGCAGCACCCCAACTCACCTTTCCCCTTAAGCAAGCATAAGTTGGTTTTCTAAATTTGAGACCCTGTTCTGTTCTGTAATTCAGTTCCTGTGTAGCCAAGTTTCCATTCCGTGTATTACTGATATCTTATGATGTTTCTTTTTCTGTGTGACTTATTTCAGTTAGAATCATCATATCTGAATCCACTCATTGTGCTGCTAAGGGCCTGATGACACAGATTTCATTGCTGAGTGATATTGCTTTGTAAGTAAATACCACAACTTCTTTATCCATTTTTCACTTTCTGCGATTTTGAACTTGTACTGTAAACGAGGTTCTTGTAAACAGAGCCGTTCCAAACTTTGGGGTGGCTGTGTCTTTTTGATTTTAATTTCCCTAAGCTCTAGGACCATAAGTGGAAGTGCCCTAGGTTCTGTTGCTTTGTTTTTTAGATGTTTCAGGAAACACCATACACTTCTCCCGAGTGTCTGTTGGCAATTTACATCCCGCCCATCAACATAACAAGGCTCCCAGATTTCCATGGCCTGTCCTGCCTTTCTGGATTTTACACTTTTTTCAGATGGCCCTTTTCACCGGGGGGAAGTGAGACTTCATTGTAGTGCAGATTTCCTTTGCAAGCTTGCTTGGTTGGCCAAAAAGGGCGTATGCGTTTTTTCCTGAATATATTCAGGAAAAAACGCATACGCCCTTTTTGGCCAAGTGCATCATTGTGGACGTTCTGCCTCTTTTCCTATGCTTTCAATGCAATTCCAGTCTACCTCCTGAAATTGGTTTCCTGCAATTCTGCCCCGCTTTCAAGTCCTCTTGGCAGCCTTACTTCAGTCTATTTTTGGACGATAGCTGTCATTTATAACTCTGCAGGTTTGTGAATTACAGTGCCCCTGAGCTCCTTTCTTCAACTCGCTTTCTTTTGAGCTGGCCGCAACACCGCAGGATGGCTTCAGGCCCTAATCTGGTTCCGGCACGGCACGCTGAGCCTTTGGTTAATTCCTCTTCCTGGTGGGAAATGAGAGTTAAATTTGCCCGTCCAGACACCTCCAGCTAGCCTCTCATTGGTTCTCACTATTCCTGTTCATCTTCCGCAGAAATTGCAAACTGGGTCAAACAGGAGGTTAAAGGGACTGACTCTCCAAGTCGGGAGAGTGTTAGTAAAGCGTCTGGAATGTTGCACCCGAGTACCAGCATACGAAAACTGAGACATATTTGAACACGTCTCCCGATCACATGGTTGATCATACTCTGGGTTCCACATGCATGTTTTAGCTGAAGGAAGAATACCTAAAACTTGGGTAGTTGAAACCCGTGGAATGGGTACCATGCAATATGACTTCAAAGGGTCTTCATTTGCTCACCGAACCTCTCCAATCCTATCACTGCTGCGTTTATGCCACTGTACACATGCTTGATTCTCTTTTGGAGACATAGCAATCCATAGGTTTCACGATACTTACTAGTCAGGTACATTCTTAGGCGTTTAATATGCGGTGTTGAGTCCATTTCGTTGAGCAAGGAGTAGCTCTTGTCTATTCCATATTTGGCTTAAGGAACTTTATGTGTTCTCATTTCAATCTCTGGTTCTATGCAGCACCCCAACTCACCTTTCCCCTTAAGCAAGCATAAGTTGGTTTTCTAAATTTGAGACCCTGTTCTGTTCTGTAATTCAGTTCCTGTGTAGCCAAGTTTCCATTCCGTGTATTACTGATATCTTATGATGTTTCTTTTTCTGTGTGACTTATTTCAGTTAGAATCATCATATCTGAATCCACTCATTGTGCTGCTAAGGGCCTGATGACACAGATTTCATTGCTGAGTGATATTGCTTTGTAAGTAAATACCACAACTTCTTTATCCATTTTTCACTTTCTGCGATTTTGAACTTGTACTGTAAATGAGGTTCTTGTAAACAGAGCCGTTCCAAACTTTGGGGTGGCTGTGTCTTTTTGATTTTAATTTCCCTAAGCTCTAGGACCATAAGTGGAAGTGCCCTAGGTTCTGTTGCTTTGTTTTTTAGATGTTTCAGGAAACACCATACACTTCTCCCGAGTGTCTGTTGGCAATTTACATCCCGCCCATCAACATAACAAGGCTCCCAGATTTCCATGGCCTGTCCTGCCTTTCTGGATTTTACACTTTTTTCAGATGGCCCTTTTCACCGGGGGGAAGTGAGACTTCATTGTAGTGCAGATTTCCTTTGCAAGCTTGCTTGGTTGGCCAAAAAGGGCGTATGCGTTTTTTCCTGAATATATTCAGGAAAAAACGCATACGCCCTTTTTGGCCAAGTGCATCATTGTGGACGTTCTGCCTCTTTTCCTATGCTTTCAATGCAATTCCAGTCTACCTCCTGAAATCGGTTTCCTGCAATTCTGCCCCGCTTTCAAGTCCTCTTGGCAGCCTTACTTCAGTCTATTTTTGGACGATAGCTGTCATTTATAACTCTGCAGGTTTGTGAATTACAGTGCCCCTGAGCTCCTTTCTTCAACTCGCTTTCTTTTGAGCTGGCCGCAACACCGCAGGATGGCTTCAGGCCCTAATCTGGTTCCGGCACGGCACGCTGAGCCTTTGGTTAATTCCTCTTCCTGGTGGGAAATGAGAGTTAAATTTGCCCGTCCAGACACCTCCAGCTAGCCTCTCATTGGTTCTCACTATTCCTGTTCATCTTCCGCAGAAATTGCAAACTGGGTCAAACAGGAGGTTAAAGGGACTGACTCTCCAAGTCGGGAGAGTGTTAGTAAAGCGTCTGGAATGTTGCACCCGAGTACCAGCATACGAAAACTGAGACATATTTGAACACGTCTCCCGATCACATGGTTGATCATACTCTGGGTTCCACATGCATGTTTTAGCTGAAGGAAGAATACCTAAAACTTGGGTAGTTGAAACCCGTGGAATGGGTACCATGCAATATGACTTCAAAGGGTCTTCATTTGCTCACCGAACCTCTCCAATCCTATCACTGCTGCGTTTATGCCACTGTACACATGCTTGATTCTCTTTTGGAGACATAGCAATCCATAGGTTTCACGATACTTACTAGTCAGGTACATTCTTAGGCGTTTAATATGCGGTGTTGAGTCCATTTCGTTGAGCAAGGAGTAGCTCTTGTCTATTCCATATTTGGCTTAAGGAACTTTATGTGTTCTCATTTCAATCTCTGGTTCTATGCAGCACCCCAACTCACCTTTCCCCTTAAGCAAGCATAAGTTGGTTTTCTAAATTTGAGACCCTGTTCTGTTCTGTAATTCAGTTCCTGTGTAGCCAAGTTTCCATTCCGTGTATTACTGATATCTTATGATGTTTCTTTTTCTGTGTGACTTATTTCAGTTAGAATCATCATATCTGAATCCACTCATTGTGCTGCTAAGGGCCTGATGACACAGATTTCATTGCTGAGTGATATTGCTTTGTAAGTAAATACCACAACTTCTTTATCCATTTTTCACTTTCTGCGATTTTGAACTTGTACTGTAAACGAGGTTCTTGTAAACAGAGCCGTTCCAAACTTTGGGGTGGCTGTGTCTTTTTGATTTTAATTTCCCTAAGCTCTAGGACCATAAGTGGAAGTGCCCTAGGTTCTGTTGCTTTGTTTTTTAGATGTTTCAGGAAACACCATACACTTCTCCCGAGTGGCTGTTGGCAAATTTCATCCCGCCCATCAGAATAACAAGGCTCCCAGTTCTCCATGGCCTGTCCTGCCTTTCTGGATTTTACACTTTTTTCAGATGGCCCTTTTGACCGGGGGGAAGTGAGACTTCATTGTAGTGCAGATTTCCTTTGCAAGCTTGCTTGGTTGGCCAAAAAGTGCGTATGCGTTTTTTCCTGAATATATTCAGGAAAAAATGCATATGCCCTTTTTGGCCAAGTGCATCATTGTGGACGTTCTGCCTCTTTTCCTATGCTTTCAATGCAATTCCAGTCTACCTCCTGAAATCGGTTTCCTGCAATTCTGCCCTGCTTTCAAGTCCTCTTGGCAGCCTTACTTCAGTCTATTTTTGGACGATAGCTGTCATTTATAACTCTGCAGGTTTGTGAATTACAGTGCCCCTGAGCTCCTTTCTTCAACTAGCTTTCTTTTGAGCTGGCCGCAACACCGCAGGATGGCTTCAGGCCCTAATCTGGTTCCGGCACGGCACGCTGAGCCTTTGGTTAATTCCTCTTCCTGGTGGGAAATGAGAGTTAAATTTGCCCGTCCAGACACCTCCAGCTAGCCTCTCATTGGTTCTCACTATTCCTGTTCATCTTCCGCAGAAATTGCAAACTGGGTCAAACAGGAGGTTAAAGGGACTGACTCTCCAAGTCGGGAGAGTGTTAGTAAAGCGTCTGGAATGTTGCACCCGAGTACCAGCATACGAAAACTGAGACATATTTGAACACGTCTCCCGATCACATGGTTGATCATACTCTGGGTTCCACATGCATGTTTTAGCTGAAGGAAGAATACCTAAAACTTGGGTAGTTGAAACCCGTGGAATGGGTACCATGCAATATGACTTCAAAGGGTCTTCATTTGCTCACCGAACCTCTCCAATCCTATCACTGCTGCGTTTATGCCACTGTACACATGCTTGATTCTCTTTTGGAGACATAGCAATCCATAGGTTTCACGATACTTACTAGTCAGGTACATTCTTAGGCGTTTAATATGCGGTGTTGAGTCCATTTCGTTGAGCAAGGAGTAGCTCTTGTCTATTCCATATTTGGCTTAAGGAACTTTATGTGTTCTCATTTCAATCTCTGGTTCTATGCAGCACCCCAACTCACCTTTCCCCTTAAGCAAGCATAAGTTGGTTTTCTAAATTTGAGACCCTGTTCTGTTCTGTAATTCAGTTCCTGTGTAGCCAAGTTTCCATTCCGTGTATTACTGATATCTTATGATGTTTCTTTTTCTGTGTGACTTATTTCAGTTAGAATCATCATATCTGAATCCACTCATTGTGCTGCTAAGGGCCTGATGACACAGATTTCATTGCTGAGTGATATTGCTTTGTAAGTAAATACCACAACTTCTTTATCCATTTTTCACTTTCTGCGATTTTGAACTTGTACTGTAAACGAGGTTCTTGTAAACAGAGCCGTTCCAAACTTTGGGGTGGCTGTGTCTTTTTGATTTTAATTTCCCTAAGCTCTAGGACCATAAGTGGAAGTGCCCTAGGTTCTGTTGCTTTGTTTTTTAGATGTTTCAGGAAACACCATACACTTCTCCCGAGTGTCTGTTGGCAATTTACATCCCGCCCATCAACATAACAAGGCTCCCAGATTTCCATGGCCTGTCCTGCCTTTCTGGATTTTACACTTTTTTCAGATGGCCCTTTTCACCGGGGGGAAGTGAGACTTCATTGTAGTGCAGATTTCCTTTGCAAGCTTGCTTGGTTGGCCAAAAAGGGCGTATGCGTTTTTTCCTGAATATATTCAGGAAAAAACGCATACGCCCTTTTTGGCCAAGTGCATCATTGTGGACGTTCTGCCTCTTTTCCTATGCTTTCAATGCAATTCCAGTCTACCTCCTGAAATTGGTTTCCTGCAATTCTGCCCCGCTTTCAAGTCCTCTTGGCAGCCTTACTTCAGTCTATTTTTGGACGATAGCTGTCATTTATAACTCTGCAGGTTTGTGAATTACAGTGCCCCTGAGCTCCTTTCTTCAACTCGCTTTCTTTTGAGCTGGCCGCAACACCGCAGGATGGCTTCAGGCCCTAATCTGGTTCCGGTATGGCACGCTGAGCCTTTGGTTATTTCCTCTTCCTGGTGGGAAATGAGAGTTAAATTTGCCCGTCCAGACACCTCCAGCTAGCCTCTCATTGGTTCTCGCTATTCCTGTTCATCTTCCGCAGAAATTGCAAACTGGGCCAAACAGGAGGTTAAAGGCGCTGACTCTCCAAGTGGGGAGAGTGTGAGTAAAGCGTCTGGAATGTTGCACCCGAGTACCAGGGTACGAAAACTGAGACATATTTGAACACGTCTCCCGGTCACATGGTTGATCATACTCTAGGTTCCACATGCATGTTTTAGCTGAAGAAAGAATACCTTAAACCTGGGTAGTTGAAACCCGTGGAATGGGTACCATGCAATATGACTTCAAAGGGTCTTCATTTGCTCACCGAACCTCTCCAATCCTATCACTGCTGCGTTTATGCCCCTGTACACATGCTTGATTCTCTTTCAGAGACATAGCAATCCATAGGTTTTAAGATACTTACTAGTCAGGTACATTCTTAGGCGTTTAATATGCGGTGTTGAGTCCATTTCGTTGAGCAAGGAGTAGCTCTTGTCTATTCCATATTTGGCTTAAGGAACTTTATCTGTGCTCATTTCAATCTCTGGTTTTATGCAGCAACCCAACTCACCTTTCCCCTTAAGCAAGTATAAGTTGGTTTTCTAAATTTGAGAAACTGTTCTGTTTTGGAATTCAATTCCTGTGTAGCCAAGTTTATATTCCATGTATTAGTGATATCTTATGATGTTTCTTTTTCTGTGTGACTTATTTCAGTTAGAATCATCGTACCTGAATCCACTCATTATGCTGCTAAGGGCCTGATGACATAGATTTCATTGCTGAGTGATACTGCATTGCACGTAAGTACCACAAGTTCTTTATCCATTTTTCACTTTCTCTGATATTGAACTTGTACGGTAAACGAGGTTCTTGTAAACAGAGGTGTCCCAAACTTTGAGGTGGCTGTGTCTTTTTGATTTTAATTTCCCTAAGCTATAGGACCATAAGTGGAAGTGCCCTAGGCTCTGTTGCTTTGTTTTTTAGATGTTTCAGGAAACACCATACACTTCTCCCGAGTGGCTGTTGGCAAATTTCATCCCACCCATCAGAATAACAAGGCTCCCAGTTCTCCATGGCTTGTCCTGCCTTTCTGGATTTTACACTTTTTTCAGATGGCCCTTTTGACCGGGGGGAAGTGAGACTTCATTGTAGTGCAGATTTCCTTTGCAAGCTTGCTTGGTTGGCCAAAAAGTGCGTATGCGTTTTTTCCTGAATATATTCAGGAAAAAACGCATACGCCCTTCTTGGCCAAGTGCATCATTGTGGACGTTCTGCCTCTTTTCCTATGCTTTCAATGCAATTCCAGTCTACCTCCTGAAATCAGTTTCCTGCAATTCTGCCCTGCTTTCAAGTCCTCTTGGCAGCCTTACTTCAGTCTATTTTTGGACGATAGCTGTCATTTATAACTCTGCAGGTTTGTGAATTACAGTGCCCCTGAGCTCCTTTCTTCAACTAGCTTTCTTTTGAGCTGGCCGCAACACCGCAGGATGGCTTCAGGCCCTAATCTGGTTCCGGCACGGCACGCTGAGCCTTTGGTTAATTCCTCTTCCTGGTGGGAAATGAGAGTTAAATTTGCCCGTCCAGACACCTCCAGCTAGCCTCTCATTGGTTCTCACTATTCCTGTTCATCTTCCGCAGAAATTGCAAACTGGGTCAAACAGGAGGTTAAAGGGACTGACTCTCCAAGTCGGGAGAGAGTTAGTAAAGCGTCTGGAATGTTGCACCCGAGTACCAGCGTACGAAAACTGAGACATATTTGAACACGTCTCCCGATCACATGGTTGATCATACTCTGGGTTCCACATGCATGTTTTAGCTGAAGGAAGAATACCTAAAACTTGGGTAGTTGAAACCCGTGGAATGGGTACCATGCAATATGACTTCAAAGGGTCTTCATTTGCTCACCGAACCTCTCCAATCCTATCACTGCTGCGTTTATGCCACTGTACACATGCTTGATTCTCTTTCGGAGACATAGCAATCTATAGGTTTTAAGATACTTACTAGTCAGGTACATTCTTAGGTGTTTAATATGCGGTGTTGAGTCCATTTCGTTGAGCAAGGAGTAGCTCTTGTCTATTCCATATTTGGCTTAAGGAACTTTATGTGTTCTCATTTCAATCTCTGGTTCTATGCAGCACCCCAAC
Source organism: Delphinus delphis (assembly GCF_949987515.2). Lineage (NCBI taxonomy): Eukaryota > Metazoa > Chordata > Mammalia > Artiodactyla > Delphinidae > Delphinus > Delphinus delphis. Next base: position 1,083,510 of record NW_027192679.1, on the reverse strand, counting down.
TCACCTTTCCCCTTAAGCAAGCATAAGTTGGTTTTCTAAATTTGAGACCCTGTTCTGTTCTGTAATTCAGTTCCTGTGTAGCCAAGTTTCCATTCCGTGTATTACTGATATCTTATGATGTTTCTTTTTCTGTGTGACTTATTTCAGTTAGAATCATCATACCTGAATCCACTCAATGTGCTGCTAACGGCCTGATGACATAGATTTCATTGCTGAGTGATATTGCTTTGTAAGTAAATACCACAACTTCTTTATCCATTTTTCACTTTCTGCGATGTTGAACTTGTACTGTAAACGAGGTTCTTGTAAACAGAGCCGATCCAAACTTTGGGGTGGCTGTGTCTTTTTGATTTTAATTTCCCTAAGCTCTAGGACCATAAGTGGAAGTGCCCTAGGTTCTGTTGCTTTGTTTTTTAGATGTTTCAGGAAACACCATACACTTCTCCCGAGTGGTTGTTGGCAATGTACATCCCGCCCATCAGCATAACAAGGTTCCCAGTTTTCCATGGCCTGTCCTGCCTTTCTGGATTTTACACTTTTTTCAGATGGCCCTTTTGACCGGGGGGAAGTGAGACTTCATTGTAGTGCAGATTTCCTTTGCAAGCTTGCTTGGTTGGCCAAAAAGGGCGTATGCGTTTTTTCCTGAATATATTCAGGAATAAACGCATACGCCCTTTTTGGCCAAGTGCATCATTGTGGACGTTCTGCCTCTTTTCCTATGCTTTCAATGCAATGCCAGTCTACCTCCTGAAATCGGTTTCCTGCAATTCTGCCCCGCTTTCAAGTCCTCATGGCAGCCTTACTTCAGTCTATTTTTGGACGATAGCTGTCATTTATAACTCTGCAGGTTTGTGAATTACAGTGCCCCTGAGCTCCTTTCTTCAACTCGCTTTCTTTTGAGCTGGCCGCAACACCGCAGGATGGCTTCAGGCCCTAATCTGGTTCTGGTACGGCACACTGAGCCTTTTGATATTTCCTCTTCCTGGTGGGAAATGAGAGTTAAATTTGCCCGTCCAGACACCTCCAGCTAGCCTCTCATTGGTTCTCGCTATTCCTGTTCATCTTCCGCAGAAATTGCAAACTGGGCCAAACAGGAGGTTAAAGGCGCTGACTCTCCAAGTGGGGAGAGTGTTAGTAAAGCGTCTGGAATATTGCACCCGAGTACCAGGGGAGGAAAATTGAGACATATTTGAACACGTCTCCCGTTCACATGGTTGATCATACTTGGGTTCCACATGCATGTTTTAGCTGAAGGAAGAATACCTTAAACCTGGAGAGTTGAGACCCGTGTAATGGGTACCATGCAATATGACTTCAAAGGGTCTTCATTTGCTCACCGAACCTCTCCAATCCTATCACTGCTGCGTTTATGCCCCGGTACACATGCTTGATTCTCTTTTGGAGACATAGCAATCCATAGGTTTCACGATACTTACTAGTCAGGTACATTCTTAGGCGTTTAATATGCGGTGTTGAGTCCATTTCGTTGAGCAAGGAGTAGCTCTTGTCTATTCCATATTTGACTTAAGGAACTTTATCTGTGCTCATTTCAATCTCTGGTTTTATGCAGCACCCCAACTCACCTTTCCCCTTAAGCAAGCATAAGTTGGTTTTCTAAATTTGAGACCCTGTTCTGTTCTGTAATTCAGTTCCTGTGTAGCCAAGTTTCCATTCCGTGTATTACTGATATCTTATGATGTTTCTTTTTCTGTGTGACTTATTTCAGTTAGAATCATCATATCTGAATCCACTCATTGTGCTGCTAAGGGCCTGATGACACAGATTTCATTGCTGAGTGATATTGCTTTGTAAGTAAATACCACAACTTCTTTATCCATTTTTCACTTTCTGCGATGTTGAACTTGTACTGTAAACGAGGTTCTTGTAAACAGAGCCGTTCCAAACTTTGGGGTGGCTGTGTCTTTTTGATTTTAATTTCCCTAAGCTATAGGACCATAAGTGGAAGTGCCCTAGGTTCTGTTGCTTTGTTTTTTAGATGTTTCAGGAAACACCATATGCTTCTCCCAAGTGGTTGTTGGCAATTTACATCCCGCCCATCAACATAACAAGGCTCCCAGTTTTCCATGGCCTGTCCTGCCTTTCTGGATTTTACACTTTTTTCAGATGGCCCTTTTCACCGGGGGGAAGTGAGACTTCATTGTAGTGCAGATTTCCTTTGCAAGCTTGCTTGGTTGGCCAAAAAGGGCGTATGCGTTTTTTCCTGAATATATTCAGGAAAAAACGCATACGCCCTTTTTGGCCAAGTGCATCATTGTGGACGTTCTGCCTCTTTTCCTATGCTTTCAATGCAATTCCAGTCTACCTCCTGAAATCGGTTTCCTGCAATTCTGCCCCGCTTTCAAGTCCTCTTGGCAGCCTTACTTCAGTCTATTTTTGGACGATAGCTGTCATTTATAACTCTGCAGGTTTGTGAATTACAGTGCCCCTGAGCTCCTTTCTTCAACTCGCTTTCTTTTGAGCTGGCCGCAACACCGCAGGATGTCTTCAGGCCCTAATCTGGTTCCGGTATGGCACGCTGAGCCTTTGGTTATTTCCTCCTCCTGGTGGGAAATGAGAGTTAAATTTGCCCGTCCAGACACCTCCAGCTAGCCTCTCATTGGTTCTCGCTATTCCTGTTCATCTTCCGCAGAAATTGCAAACTGGGCCAAACAGGAGGTTAAAGGCGCTGCCTCTCCAAGTCGGGAGAGTGTTAGTAAAGCGTCTGGAATGTTGCACCCGAGTACCAGGGGAGGAAAATTGAGACATACTTGAACACGTCTCCCGTTCACATGGTTGATCATACTTGGGTTCCACATGCATGTTTTAGCTGAAGGAAGAATACCTTAAACCTGGAGAGTTGAGACCCGTGTAATGGGTACCATGCAATATGACTTCAAAGGGTCTTCATTTGCTCACCGAACCTCTCCAATCCTATCACTGCTGCGTTTATGCCCCTGTACACATGCTTGATTCTCTTTTGGAGACATAGCAATCCATAGGTTTCACGATACTTACTAGTCAGGTACATTCTTAGGCGTTTAATATGCGGTGTTGAGTCCATTTCGTTGAGCAAGGAGTAGCTCTTGTCTATTCCATATTTGACTTAAGGAACTTTATCTGTGCTCATTTCAATCTCTGGTTTTATGCAGCACCCCAACTCACCTTTACCCTTAAGCAAGCATAAGTTGGTTTTCTAAATTTGAGACCCTGTTCTGTTCTGTAATTCAGTTCCTGTGTAGCCAAGTTTCCATTCCGTGTATTACTGATATCTTATGATGTTTCTTTTTCTGTGTGACTTATTTCAGTTAGAATCATCATATCTGAATCCACTCATTGTGCTGCTAAGGGCCTGATGACACAGATTTCATTGCTGAGTGATATTGCTTTGTAAGTAAATACCACAACTTCTTTATCCATTTTTCACTTTCTGTGATTTTTGAACTTGTACTGTAAACGAGGTTCTTGTAAACAGAGCCGTTCCAAACTTTGGGGTGGCTGTGTCTTTTTGATTTTAATTTCCCTAAGCTATAGGACCATAAGTGGAAGTGCCCTAGGTTCTGTTGCTTTGTTTTTTAGATGTTTCAGGAAACACCATACACTTCTCCGGAGTGTCTGTTGGCAATTTACATCCCGCCCATCAGCATAACAAGGCTCCCAGTTCTCCATGGCCTGTCCTGCCTTTCTGGATTTTACACTTTTTTCAGATGGCCCTTTTGACCGGGGGGAAGTGAGACTTCATTGTAGTGCAGATTTCCTTTGCAAGCTTGCTTGGTTGGCCAAAAAGGGCGTATGCGTTTTTTCCTGAATATATTCAGGAAAAAACGCATACGCCCTTTTTGACCAAGTGCATCATTGTGGACGTTCTGCCTCTTTTCCTATGCTTTCAATGCAATTCCAGTCTACCTCCTGAAATCGGTTTCCTGCAATTCTGCCCCGCTTTCAAGTCCTCTTGGCAGCCTTACTTCAGTGTGTTTTTGGACGATAGCTGTCATTTATAACTCTGCAGGTTTGTGAATTACAGTGCCCCTGAGCTCCTTTCTTCAACTCGCTTTCGTGTGAGCTGGCCGCAACACTGCAGGATGGCTTCAGGCCCTAATCTGGTTCCGGCACGGCATGCTGAGCCTTTGGTTAATTCCTCTTCCTGGTGGGAAATGAGAGTTAAATTTGCCCGTCCAGACACCTCCAGCTAGTCTCTCATTGGTTGTCACTATTCCTGTTCATCTTCCGCCGAAATTGCAAACTGGGCCAAACAGGAGGTTAAAGGGACTGACTCTCCAAGTCGGGAGAGTGTTAGTAAAGCGTCTGGAAAGTTGCACCCGAGTACCAGGGTACGAAAACTGAGACATATTTGAACACGTCTCCCGATCACATGGTTGATCATACTCTGGGTTCCACATGCATGTTTTAGCTGAAGGAAGAATACCTAAAATCTGGGTAGTTGAAACCCGTGGAATGGGTACCATGCAATATGACTTCAAAGGGTCTTCATTTGCTCACTGAACCTCTCCAGTCCTATCACTGCTGCGTTTATGCCCCTGTACACATGCTTGATTCTCTTTCGGAGACATAGCAATCCCTAGGTTTTAAGATACTTACTAGTCAGGTACATTCTTAGGCGTTTAATATGCGGTGTTGAGTCCATTTCGTTGAGCAAGGAGTAGCTCTTGTCTATTCCATATTTGGCTTAAGGAACTTTATCTGTGCTCATTTCAATCTCTGGTTTTATGCAGCACCCCAACTCACCTTTCCCCTTAAGCAAGCATAAGTTGCTTTTCTAAATTTGAGACCCTGTTCTGTTTTGGAATGCAGTTCCTGTGTAGCCAAGTTTACATTCCGTGTATTACTTATATCTTATGATGTTTCTTTTTCTGTGTGACTTATTTCAGTTAGAATCATCATACCTGAATCCACTCATTGTGCTTCTAAGGGCCTGATGACACAGTTTTCTTTGCTGAGTGATATTGCTTTGTAAGTAAATACCACAACTTCTTTATCCATTTTTCACTTTCTGCGATGTTGAACTTGTACTGTAAACGAGGTTCTTGTAAACAGAGCCGATCCAAACTTTGGGGTGGCTGTGTCTTTTTGATTTTAATTTCCCTAAGCTCTAGGACCATAAGTGGAAGTGCCCTAGGTTCTGTTGCTTTGTTTTTTAGATGTTTCAGGAAACACCATACACTTCTCCCGAGTGGTTGTTGGCAATGTACATCCCGCCCATCAGCATAACAAGGTTCCCAGTTTTCCATGGCCTGTCCTGCCTTTCTGGATTTTACACTTTTTTCAGATGGCCCTTTTGACCGGGGGGAAGTGAGACTTCATTGTAGTGCAGATTTCCTTTGCAAGCTTGCTTGGTTGGCCAAAAAGGGCGTATGCGTTTTTTCCTGAATATATTCAGGAAAAAACGCATACGCCCTTTTTGGCCAAGTGCATCATTGTGGACGTTCTGCCTCTTTTCCTATGCTTTCAATGCAATGCCAGTCTACCTCCTGAAATCGGTTTCCTGCAATTCTGCCCCGCTTTCAAGTCCTCATGGCAGCCTTACTTCAGTCTATTTTTGGACGATAGCTGTCATTTATAACTCTGCAGGTTTGTGAATTACAGTGCCCCTGAGCTCCTTTCTTCAACTCGCTTTCTTTTGAGCTGGCCGCAACACCGCAGGATGGCTTCAGGCCCTAATCTGGTTCTGGTACGGCACACTGAGCCTTTTGATATTTCCTCTTCCTGGTGGGAAATGAGAGTTAAATTTGCCCGTCCAGACACCTCCAGCTAGCCTCTCATTGGTTCTCGCTATTCCTGTTCATCTTCCGCAGAAATTGCAAACTGGGCCAAACAGGAGGTTAAAGGCGCTGACTCTCCAAGTGGGGAGAGTGTTAGTAAAGCGTCTGGAATATTGCACCCGAGTACCAGGGGAGGAAAATTGAGACATATTTGAACACGTCTCCCGTTCACATGGTTGATCATACTTGGGTTCCACATGCATGTTTTAGCTGAAGGAAGAATACCTTAAACCTGGAGAGTTGAGACCCGTGTAATGGGTACCATGCAATATGACTTCAAAGGGTCTTCATTTGCTCACCGAACCTCTCCAATCCTATCACTGCTGCGTTTATGCCCCGGTACACATGCTTGATTCTCTTTTGGAGACATAGCAATCCATAGGTTTCACGATACTTACTAGTCAGGTACATTCTTAGGCGTTTAATATGCGGTGTTGAGTCCATTTCGTTGAGCAAGGAGTAGCTCTTGTCTATTCCATATTTGACTTAAGGAACTTTATCTGTGCTCATTTCAATCTCTGGTTTTATGCAGCACCCCAACTCACCTTTACCCTTAAGCAAGCATAAGTTGGTTTTCTAAATTTGAGACCCTGTTCTGTTCTGTAATTCAGTTCCTGTGTAGCCAAGTTTCCATTCCGTGTATTACTGATATCTTATGATGTTTCTTTTTCTGTGTGACTTATTTCAGTTAGAATCATCATATCTGAATCCACTCATTGTGCTGCTAAGGGCCTGATGACACAGATTTCATTGCTGAGTGATATTGCTTTGTAAGTAAATACCACAACTTCTTTATCCATTTTTCACTTTCTGCGATGTTGAACTTGTACTGTAAACGAGGTTCTTGTAAACAGAGCCGTTCCAAACTTTGGGGTGGCTGTGTCTTTTTGATTTTAATTTCCCTAAGCTATAGGACCATAAGTGGAAGTGCCCTAGGTTCTGTTGCTTTGTTTTTTAGATGTTTCAGGAAACACCATATGCTTCTCCCAAGTGGTTGTTGGCAATTTACATCCCGCCCATCAACATAACAAGGCTCCCAGTTTTCCATGGCCTGTCCTGCCTTTCTGGATTTTACACTTTTTTCAGATGGCCCTTTTCACCGGGGGGAAGTGAGACTTCATTGTAGTGCAGATTTCCTTTGCAAGCTTGCTTGGTTGGCCAAAAAGGGCGTATGCGTTTTTTCCTGAATATATTCAGGAAAAAACGCATACGCCCTTTTTGGCCAAGTGCATCATTGTGGACGTTCTGCCTCTTTTCCTATGCTTTCAATGCAATTCCAGTCTACCTCCTGAAATCGGTTTCCTGCAATTCTGCCCCGCTTTCAAGTCCTCTTGGCAGCCTTACTTCAGTCTATTTTTGGACGATAGCTGTCATTTATAACTCTGCAGGTTTGTGAATTACAGTGCCCCTGAGCTCCTTTCTTCAACTCGCTTTCTTTTGAGCTGGCCGCAACACCGCAGGATGTCTTCAGGCCCTAATCTGGTTCCGGTATGGCACGCTGAGCCTTTGGTTATTTCCTCTTCCTGGTGGGAAATGAGAGTTAAATTTGCCCGTCCAGACACCTCCAGCTAGCCTCTCATTGGTTCTCGCTATTCCTGTTCATCTTCCGCAGAAATTGCAAACTGGGCCAAACAGGAGGTTAAAGGCGCTGCCTCTCCAAGTCGGGAGAGTGTTAGTAAAGCGTCTGGAATGTTGCACCCGAGTACCAGGGGAGGAAAATTGAGACATACTTGAACACGTCTCCCGTTCACATGGTTGATCATACTTGGGTTCCACATGCATGTTTTAGCTGAAGGAAGAATACCTTAAACCTGGAGAGTTGAGACCCGTGTAATGGGTACCATGCAATATGACTTCAAAGGGTCTTCATTTGCTCACCGAACCTCTCCAATCCTATCACTGCTGCGTTTATGCCCCTGTACACATGCTTGATTCTCTTTTGGAGACATAGCAATCCATAGGTTTCACGATACTTACTAGTCAGGTACATTCTTAGGCGTTTAATATGCGGTGTTGAGTCCATTTCGTTGAGCAAGGAGTAGCTCTTGTCTATTCCATATTTGACTTAAGGAACTTTATCTGTGCTCATTTCAATCTCTGGTTTTATGCAGCACCCCAACTCACCTTTACCCTTAAGCAAGCATAAGTTGGTTTTCTAAATTTGAGACCCTGTTCTGTTCTGTAATTCAGTTCCTGTGTAGCCAAGTTTCCATTCCGTGTATTACTGATATCTTATGATGTTTCTTTTTCTGTGTGACTTATTTCAGTTAGAATCATCATATCTGAATCCACTCATTGTGCTGCTAAGGGCCTGATGACACAGATTTCATTGCTGAGTGATATTGCTTTGTAAGTAAATACCACAACTTCTTTATCCATTTTTCACTTTCTGTGATTTTGAACTTGTACTGTAAACGAGGTTCTTGTAAACAGAGCCGTTCCAAACTTTGGGGTGGCTGTGTCTTTTTGATTTTAATTTCCCTAAGCTATAGGACCATAAGTGGAAGTGCCCTAGGTTCTGTTGCTTTGTTTTTTAGATGTTTCAGGAAACACCATACACTTCTCCGGAGTGTCTGTTGGCAATTTACATCCCGCCCATCAGCATAACAAGGCTCCCAGTTCTCCATGGCCTGTCCTGCCTTTCTGGATTTTACACTTTTTTCAGATGGCCCTTTTGACCGGGGGGAAGTGAGACTTCATTGTAGTGCAGATTTCCTTTGCAAGCTTGCTTGGTTGGCCAAAAAGGGCGTATGCGTTTTTTCCTGAATATATTCAGGAAAAAACGCATACGCCCTTTTTGACCAAGTGCATCATTGTGGACGTTCTGCCTCTTTTCCTATGCTTTCAATGCAATTCCAGTCTACCTCCTGAAATCGGTTTCCTGCAATTCTGCCCCGCTTTCAAGTCCTCTTGGCAGCCTTACTTCAGTGTGTTTTTGGACGATAGCTGTCATTTATAACTCTGCAGGTTTGTGAATTACAGTGCCCCTGAGCTCCTTTCTTCAACTCGCTTTCGTGTGAGCTGGCCGCAACACTGCATGATGGCTTCAGGCCCTAATCTGGTTCCGGCACGGCATGCTGAGCCTTTGGTTAATTCCTCTTCCTGGTGGGAAATGAGAGTTAAATTTGCCCGTCCAGACACCTCCAGCTAGTCTCTCATTGGTTGTCACTATTCCTGTTCATCTTCCGCCGAAATTGCAAACTGGGCCAAACAGGAGGTTAAAGGGACTGACTCTCCAAGTCGGGAGAGTGTTAGTAAAGCGTCTGGAAAGTTGCACCCGAGTACCAGGGTACGAAAACTGAGACATATTTGAACACGTCTCCCGATCACATGGTTGATCATACTCTGGGTTCCACATGCATGTTTTAGCTGAAGGAAGAATACCTAAAATCTGGGTAGTTGAAACCCGTGGAATGGGTACCATGCAATATGACTTCAAAGGGTCTTCATTTGCTCACTGAACCTCTCCAGTCCTATCACTGCTGCGTTTATGCCCCTGTACACATGCTTGATTCTCTTTCGGAGACATAGCAATCCCTAGGTTTTAAGATACTTACTAGTCAGGTACATTCTTAGGCGTTTAATATGCGGTGTTGAGTCCATTTCGTTGAGCAAGGAGTAGCTCTTGTCTATTCCATATTTGGCTTAAGGAACTTTATCTGTGCTCATTTCAATCTCTGGTTTTATGCAGCACCCCAACTCACCTTTCCCCTTAAGCAAGCATAAGTTGCTTTTCTAAATTTGAGACCCTGTTCTGTTTTGGAATGCAGTTCCTGTGTAGCCAAGTTTACATTCCGTGTATTACTTATATCTTATGATGTTTCTTTTTCTGTGTGACTTATTTCAGTTAGAATCATCATACCTGAATCCACTCATTGTGCTTCTAAGGGCCTGATGACACAGTTTTCTTTGCTGAGTGATATTGCTTTGTAAGTAAATACCACAACTTCTTTATCCATTTTTCACTTTCTGCGATGTTGAACTTGTACTGTAAACGAGGTTCTTGTAAACAGAGCCGTTCCAAACTTTGGGGTGGCTGTGTCTTTTTGATTTTAATTTCCCTAAGCTATAGGACCATAAGTGGAAGTGCCCTAGGTTCTGTTGCTTTGTTTTTTAGATGTTTCAGGAAACACCATACACTTCTCCCGAGTGGTTGTTGGCAATTTACATCCCGCCCATCAGCATAACAAGGCTCCCAGTTCTCCATGGCCTGTCCTGCCTTTCTGGATTTTACACTTTTTTCAGATGGCCCTTTTGACCGGGGGGAAGTGAGACTTCATGGTAGTGCAGATTTCCTTTGCAAGCTTGCTTGGTTGGCCAAAAAGGGCGTATGCGTTTTTTCCTGAATATATTCAGGAAAAAACGCATACGCCCTTTTTGGCCAAGTGCATCATTGTGGACGTTCTGCCTCTTTTCCTATGCTTTCAATGCAATTCCAGTCTACCTCCTGAAATCGGTTTCCTGCAATTCTGCCCCGCTTTCAAGTCCTCTTGGCAGCCTTACTTCAGTCTATTTTTGGACGATAGCTGTCATTTGTAACTCTGCAGGTTTGTGAATTACAGTGCCCCTGAGCTCCTTTCTTCAACTCGCTTTCTTGTGAGCTGGCCGCAACACCACAGGATGTCTTCAGGCCCTAATCTGGTTCCGGCACGGCATGCTGAGCCTTTGGTTAATTCCTCTTCCTGGTGGGAAATGAGAGTTAAATTTGCCCGTCCAGACACCTCCAGCTAGTCTCTCATTGGTTCTCGCTATTCCTGTTCATCTTCCGCAGAAATTGCAAACTGGGTCAAACAGGAGGTTAAAGGGACTGACTCTCCAAGTCGGGAGAGTGTCAGTAAAGCGTCTGGAATGTTGCACCCGAGTACCAGGGTACGAAAACTGAGACATATTTGAACACGTCTCCCGATCACATGGTTGATCATACTCTAGGTTCCACATGCATGTTTTAGCTGAAGGAAGAATACCTTAAACCTGGGTAGTTGAAACCCGTGGAATGGGTACCATGCAATATGACTTCAAAGGGTCTTCATTTGCTCACGAACCTCTCCAATCCTATCACTGCTGCGTTTATGCCCCTGTACACATGCTTGATTCTCTTTCGGAGACATAGCAATCCATAGGTTTTAAGATACTTACTAGTCAGGTACATTCTTAGGCGTTTAATATGCGGTGTTGAGTCCATTTCGTTGAGCAAGGAGTAGCTCTTGTCTATTCCATATTTGGCTTAAGGAACTTTATCTGTGCTCATTTCAATCTCTGGTTTTATGCAGCACCCCAACTCACCTTTACCCTTAAGCAAGCATAAGTTGTTTTTCTAAATTTGAGACACTGTTCTGTTCTGTAATTCAGTTCCTGTGTAGCCAAGTTTACATTCCGTGTATTACTGATATATTATGATGTTTCTTTTTCTGTGTGACTTATTTCAGTTAGAATCATCATACCTGAATCCACTCATTGTGCTGCTAAGGGCCTGATGACACAGATTGCATTGCAGAGTGATATTGCTTTGTAAGTGAATACCACAACTTCTTTATCCATTTTTCACTTTCTGCGATGTTGAACTTGTACTGTAAACGAGGTTCTTGTAAACAGAGCCGTTCGAAACTTTGGGGTGGCTGTGTCTTTTTGATTTTAAATTCCCTAAGCTATAGGACCATAAGTGGAAGTGCCCTAGGTTCTGTTGCTTTGTTTTTTAGATGTTTCAGGAAACACCATACACTTCTCCCGAGTGGTTGTTGGCAATTTACATCCCGCCCTTCAGCATAACAAGGCTCCCAGTTCTCCATGGCCTGTTCTGCCTTTCTGGATTTTACACTTTTTTCAGATGGCCCTTTTGACCGGGGGGAAGTGAGACTTCATTGTAGTGCAGATTTCCTTTGCAAGCTTGCTTGGTTGGCCAAAAAGTGCGTATGCGTTTTTTCCTCAATATATTCAGGAAAAAACGCATACGCCCTTTTTGGCCAAGTGCATCATTGTGGACGTTCTGCCTCTTTTCCTATGCTTTCAATGCAATTCCAGTCTACCTCCTGAAATCGGTTTCCTGCAATTCTGCCCCGCTTTCAAGTCCTCTTGGCAGCCTTACTTCAGTCTATTTTTGGACGATAGCTGTCATTTATAACTCTGCAGGTTTGTGAATTACAGTGCCCCTGAGCTCCTTTCTTCAACTCGCTTTCTTGTGAGCTGGCCGAAACACCGCAGGATGGCTTCAGGCAGTAATCTGGTTCCGGCACGGCATGCTGAGCCTTTGGTTAATTCCTCTTCCTGGTGGGAAATGAGAGTTAAATTTGCCCGTCCAGACACCTCCAGCTAGTCTCTCATTGGTTCTCCCTATTCCTGTTCATCTTCCGCAGAAATTGCAAACTGGGCCAAACAGGAGGTTAAAGGGACTGACTCTCCAAGTCGGGAGAGTGTTAGTAAAGTGTCTGGAATGTTGCACCCGAGTACCAGGGTACGAAAATTGAGACATATTTGAACACGTCTCCCGATGACATGGTTGATCATACTCTAGGTTCCACATGCATGTTTTAGCTGAAGGAAGAATACCTTAAACCTGGGTAGTTGAAACCCGTGGAATGGGTACCATGCAATATGACTTCAAAGGGTCTTCATTTGCTCACCGAACCTCTCCAATCCTATCACTGCTGCGTTTATGCCCCTGTACACATGCTTGATTCTCTTTCGGAGACATAGCAATCCATAGGTTTTAAGATACTTACTAGTCAGGTACATTCTTAGGCGTTTAATATGCGGTGTTGAGTCCATTTCGTTGAGCAAGGAGTAGCTCTTGTCTATTCCATATTTGACTTAAGGAACTTTATCTGTGCTCATTTCAATCTCTGGTTTTATGCAGCACCCCAACTCACCTTTACCCTTAAGCAAGCATAAGTTGGTTTTCTAAATTTGAGACCCTGTTCTGTTTTGTAATTCAGTTACTCTGTAGCCAAGTTTAAATTCCTTGTATTAGTGATATTTTTTGATGTTTCTTTTTCTGTGTGACTTATTTCAGTTAGAATCATCATACCTGAATCCACTCATTGTGCTGCTAAGGGCCTGATGACACAGATTTCATTGCTGAGTGATATTGCTTTGTAAGTAAATACCACAACTTCTTTATCCATTTTTCACTTTCTGCGATGTTGAACTTGTACTGTAAACGAGGTTCTTGTAAACAGAGCCGTTCCAAACTTTGGGGTTGCTGTGTCTTTTTGATTTTAATTTCCCTAAGCTCTAGGACCATAAGTGGAAGTGCCCTAGGTTCTGTTGCTTTGTTTTTTAGATGTTTCAGGAAACACCATACACTTCTCCTGAGTGGTTGTTGGCAATTTACATCCCACCCATCAGCATAACAAGGCTCCCAGTTCTCCATGGCCTGTCCTGCCTTTCTGGATTTTACACTTTTTTCAGATGGCACTTTTGACTGGGGGGAAGTGAGACTTCATTGTAGTGCAGATTTCCTTTGCAAGTTTGCTTGGTTGGCCAAAAAGGGCGTATGCGTTTTTTCCTAAATATATTCAGGAAAAAACGCATACGCCCTTTTTGGCCAAGTGCATCATTGTGGACGTTCTGCCTCTTTTCCTATGCTTTCAATGCAATTCCAGTCTACCTCCTGAAATCGGTTTCCTGCAATTCTGCCCCGCTTTCAAGTCCTCTTGGCAGCCTTACTTCAGTCTATTTTTGGACGATAGCTGTCATTTATAACTCTGCAGGTTTGTGAATTACAGAGCCCCTGAGCTCCTTTCTTCAACTCGCTTTCTTGTGAGCTGGCCGCAACACCGCAGCATGGCTTCAGGCCCTAATCTGGTTCCGGCACGGCACGCTGAGCCTTTGGTTATTTCCTCTTCCTGGTGGGAAATGAGAGTTAAATTTGCCCGTCCAGACACTTCCAGCTAGTCTCTCATTGGTTCTCGCTATTCCTGTTCATCTTCCGCAGAAATTGCAAACTGGGCCAAACAGGAGGTTAAAGGCGCTGACTCTCCAAGTCAGGAGAGTGTTAGTAAAGCGTCTGGAATGTTGCACCCGAGTACCAGGGTACGAAAACTGAGACATATTTGAACACGTCTCCCGGTCACATGGTTGATCATACTCTAGGTTCCACATGCATGTTTTAGCTGAAGGAAGAATACCTTAAACCTGGGTAGTTGAAACCCGTGAAATGGGTACCATGCAATATGACTTCAAAGGGTCTTCATTTGCTCACCGAACCTCTCCAATCCTATCACTGCTGCGTTTATGCCCCTGTACACATGCTTGATTCTCTTTCATAGACATAGCAATCCATAGGTTTTAAGATACTTACTAGTCAGGTACATTCTTAGGCGTTTAATATGCGGTGTTGAGTCCATTTCGTTGAGCAAGGAGTAGCTCTTGTCTATTCCATATTTGACTTAAGGAACTTTATCTGTGCTCATTTCAATCTCTGGTTTTATGCAGCACCCCAACTCACCTTTACCCTTAAGCAAGCATAAGTTGTTTTTCTAAATTTGAGACCCTGTTCTGTTCTGTAATTCAGTTCCTGTGTAGCCAAGTTTCCATTCCGTGTATTACTGATATCTTATGATGTTTCTTTTTCTGTGTGACTTATTTCAGTTAGAATCATCATATCTGAATCCACTCATTGTGCTGCTAAGGGCCTGATGACACAGATTTCATTGCTGAGTGATATTGCTTTGTAAGTAAATACCACAACTTCTTTATCCATTTTTCACTTTCTGCGATTTTGAACTTGTACTGTAAACGAGGTTCTTGTAAACAGAGCCGTTCCAAACTTTGGGGTGGCTGTGTCTTTTTGATTTTAATTTCCCTAAGCTATAGGACCATAAGTGGAAGTGCCCTAGGTTCTGTTGCTTTGTTTTTTAGATGTTTCAGGAAACACCATATGCTTCTCCCAAGTGGTTGTTGGCAATTTACATCCCGCCCATCAACATAACAAGGCTCCCAGTTTTCCATGGCCTGTCCTGCCTTTCTGGATTTTACACTTTTTTCAGATGGCCCTTTTCACCGGGGGGAAGTGAGACTTCATTGTAGTGCAGATTTCCTTTGCAAGCTTGCTTGGTTGGCCAAAAAGTGCGTATGCGTTTTTTCCTGAATATATTCAGGAAAAAACGCATACGCCCTTTTTGGCCAAGTGCATCATTGTGGACGTTCTGCCTCTTTTCCTATGCTTTCAATGCAATTCCAGTCTACCTCCTGAAATCGGTTTCCTGCAATTCTGCCCCGCTTTCAAGTCCTCTTGGCAGCCTTACTTCAGTCTATTTTTGGACGATAGCTGTCATTTATAACTCTGCAGGTTTGTGAATTACAGTGCCCCTGAGCTCCTTTCTTCAACTCGCTTTCTTTTCAGCTGGCCGCAACACCGCAGAATGGCTTCAGGCCCTAATCTGGTTCCGGTACGGCACGCTGAGCCTTTGGTTATTTCCTCTTCCTGGTGGGAAATGAGAGTTAAATTTGCCCGTCCAGACACCTCCAGCTAGTCTCTCATTGGTTCTCCCTATTCCTGTTCATCTTCCGCAGAAATTGCAAACTGGGCCAAACAGGAGGTTAAAGGGACTGACTCTCCAAGTCGGGAGAGTGTTAGTAAAGTGTCTGGAATGTTGCACCCGAGTACCAGGGTACGAAAATTGAGACATATTTGAACACGTCTCCCGATGACATGGTTGATCATACTCTAGGTTCCACATGCATGTTTTAGCTGAAGGAAGAATACCTTAAACCTGGGTAGTTGAAACCCGTGGAATGGGTACCATGCAATATGACTTCAAAGGGTCTTCATTTGCTCACCGAACCTCTCCAATCCTATCACTGCTGCGTTTATGCCCCTGTACACATGCTTGATTCTCTTTCGGAGACATAGCAATCCATAGGTTTTAAGATACTTACTAGTCAGGTACATTCTTAGGCGTTTAATATGCGGTGTTGAGTCCATTTCGTTGAGCAAGGAGTAGCTCTTGTCTATTCCATATTTGACTTAAGGAACTTTATCTGTGCTCATTTCAATCTCTGGTTTTATGCAGCACCCCAACTCACCTTTACCCTTAAGCAAGCATAAGTTGGTTTTCTAAATTTGAGACCCTGTTCTGTTTTGTAATTCAGTTACTCTGTAGCCAAGTTTAAATTCCTTGTATTAGTGATATTTTTTGATGTTTCTTTTTCTGTGTGACTTATTTCAGTTAGAATCATCATACCTGAATCCACTCATTGTGCTGCTAAGGGCCTGATGACACAGATTTCATTGCTGAGTGATATTGCTTTGTAAGTAAATACCACAACTTCTTTATCCATTTTTCACTTTCTGCGATGTTGAACTTGTACTGTAAACGAGGTTCTTGTAAACAGAGCCGTTCCAAACTTTGGGGTTGCTGTGTCTTTTTGATTTTAATTTCCCTAAGCTATAGGACCATAAGTGGAAGTGCCCTAGGTTCTGTTGCTTTGTTTTTTAGATGTTTCAGGAAACACCATACACTTCTCCTGAGTGGTTGTTGGCAATTTACATCCCACCCATCAGCATAACAAGGCTCCCAGTTCTCCATGGCCTGTCCTGCCTTTCTGGATTTTACACTTTTTTCAGATGGCACTTTTGACTGGGGGGAAGTGAGACTTCATTGTAGTGCAGATTTCCTTTGCAAGTTTGCTTGGTTGGCCAAAAAGGGCGTATGCGTTTTTTCCTAAATATATTCAGGAAAAAACGCATACGCCCTTTTTGGCCAAGTGCATCATTGTGGACGTTCTGCCTCTTTTCCTATGCTTTCAATGCAATTCCAGTCTACCTCCTGAAATCGGTTTCCTGCAATTCTGCCCCGCTTTCAAGTCCTCTTGGCAGCCTTACTTCAGTCTATTTTTGGACGATAGCTGTCATTTATAACTCTGCAGGTTTGTGAATTACAGAGCCCCTGAGCTCCTTTCTTCAACTCGCTTTCTTGTGAGCTGGCCGCAACACCGCAGCATGGCTTCAGGCCCTAATCTGGTTCCGGCACGGCACGCTGAGCCTTTGGTTATTTCCTCTTCCTGGTGGGAAATGAGAGTTAAATTTGCCCGTCCAGACACTTCCAGCTAGTCTCTCATTGGTTCTCGCTATTCCTGTTCATCTTCCGCAGAAATTGCAAACTGGGCCAAACAGGAGGTTAAAGGCGCTGACTCTCCAAGTCAGGAGAGTGTTAGTAAAGCGTCTGGAATGTTGCACCCGAGTACCAGGGTACGAAAACTGAGACATATTTGAACACGTCTCCCGGTCACATGGTTGATCATACTCTAGGTTCCACATGCATGTTTTAGCTGAAGGAAGAATACCTTAAACCTGGGTAGTTGAAACCCGTGGAATGGGTACCATGCAATATGACTTCAAAGGGTCTTCATTTGCTCACCGAACCTCTCCAATCCTATCACTGCTGCGTTTATGCCCCTGTACACATGCTTGATTCTCTTTCATAGACATAGCAATCCATAGGTTTTAAGATACTTACTAGTCAGGTACATTCTTAGGCGTTTAATATGCGGTGTTGAGTCCATTTCGTTGAGCAAGGAGTAGCTCTTGTCTATTCCATATTTGACTTAAGGAACTTTATCTGTGCTCATTTCAATCTCTGGTTTTATGCAGCACCCCAACTCACCTTTACCCTTAAGCAAGCATAAGTTGTTTTTCTAAATTTGAGACCCTGTTCTGTTCTGTAATTCAGTTCCTGTGTAGCCAAGTTTCCATTCCGTGTATTACTGATATCTTATGATGTTTCTTTTTCTGTGTGACTTATTTCAGTTAGAATCATCATATCTGAATCCACTCATTGTGCTGCTAAGGGCCTGATGACACAGATTTCATTGCTGAGTGATATTGCTTTGTAAGTAAATACCACAACTTCTTTATCCATTTTTCACTTTCTGCGATTTTGAACTTGTACTGTAAACGAGGTTCTTGTAAACAGAGCCGTTCCAAACTTTGGGGTGGCTGTGTCTTTTTGATTTTAATTTCCCTAAGCTATAGGACCATAAGTGGAAGTGCCCTAGGTTCTGTTGCTTTGTTTTTTAGATGTTTCAGGAAACACCATATGCTTCTCCCAAGTGGTTGTTGGCAATTTACATCCCGCCCATCAACATAACAAGGCTCCCAGTTTTCCATGGCCTGTCCTGCCTTTCTGGATTTTACACTTTTTTCAGATGGCCCTTTTCACCGGGGGGAAGTGAGACTTCATTGTAGTGCAGATTTCCTTTGCAAGCTTGCTTGGTTGGCCAAAAAGGGCGTATGCGTTTTTTCCTGAATATATTCAGGAAAAAACGCATACGCCCTTTTTGGCCAAGTGCATCATTGTGGACGTTCTGCCTCTTTTCCTATGCTTTCAATGCAATTCCAGTCTACCTCCTGAAATCGGTTTCCTGCAATTCTGCCCCGCTTTCAAGTCCTCTTGGCAGCCTTACTTCAGTCTATTTTTGGACGATAGCTGTCATTTATAACTCTGCAGGTTTGTGAATTACAGTGCCCCTGAGCTCCTTTCTTCAACTCGCTTTCTTTTCAGCTGGCCGCAACACCGCAGAATGGCTTCAGGCCCTAATCTGGTTCCGGTACGGCACGCTGAGCCTTTGGTTATTTCCTCTTCCTGGTGGGAAATGAGAGTTAAATTTGCCCGTCCAGACACCTCCAGCTAGCCTCTCATTGGTTCTCGCTATTCCTGTTCATCTTCCGCAGAAATTGCAAACTGGGCCAAACAGGAGGTTAAAGGCGCTGACTCTCCAAGTGGGGAGAGTGTTAGTAAAGCGTCTGGAATGTTGCACCCGAGTACCAGGGTACGAAAACTGAGACATATTTGAACACGTCTCCCGATCACATGGTTGATCATACTCTAGGTTCCACATGCATGTTTTAGCTGAAGGAAGAATACCTTAAACCTGGGTAGTTGAAACCCGTGGAATGGGTACCATGCAATATGACTTCAAAGGGTCTTCATTTGCTCACCGAACCTCTCCAATCCTATCACTGCTGCGTTTATGCCCCTGTACACATGCTTGATTCTCTTTCGGAGACATAGCAATCCATGGGTTTTAAGATACTTACTAGTCAGGTACATTCTTAGGCGTTTAATATGCGGTGTTGAGTCCATTTCGTTGAGCAAGGAGTAGCTCTTGTCTATTCCATATTTGGCTTAAGGAACTTTATCTGTGCTCATTTCAATCTCTGGTTTTATGCAGCACCCCAACTCACCTTTCCCCTTAAGCAAGCATAAGTTGGTTTTCTAAATTTGAGACCCTGTTCTGTTTTGGAATGCAGTTCCTGTGTAGCCAAGTTTACATTCCGTGTATTACTGATATCTTATGATGTTTCTTTTTCTGTGTGACTTATTTCAGTTAGAATCATCGTACCTGAATCCACTCATTTTGCTGCTACGGGCCTGATGACATAGATTTCATTGCTGAGTGATACTGCATTGTACGTAAGTACCACAAGTTCTTTATCCATTTTTCACTTTCTGTGATATTGAACTTGTATGGTAAACGAGGTTCTTGTAAATGGAGGCGTCCCAAACTTTGGGGTCGCTGTGTCTTTTTGATTTTAATTTCCCTAAGCTATAGGACAATAAGTGGAAGTGCCCTATGTTCTGTTGCTTTGTTTTTTAGATGTTTCAGGAAACACCATACACTTCTCCCGAGTGTTTGTTGGCAATTTACATCCCGCCCTTCAGCATAACAAGGCTCCCAGTTGTCCATGGCCTGTCCTGCCTTTCTGGATTTTACACTTTTTTCAGATGGCCCTTTTGACCGGGGGGAAGTGAGAGTTCATTGTAGTGCAGATTTCCTTTGCAAGCTTGCTTGGTTGGACAAAAAGGGCGTATGCGTTTTTTCCTGAATATATTCAGGAAAAAACGCATACGCCCATTTTGACCAAGTGCATCATTGTGGACGTTCTGCCTCTTTTCCTATGCTTTCAATGCAATTCCAGTCTACCTCCTGAAATCGGTTTCCTGCAATTCTGCCCCACTTTCAAGTCTTCTTGGCAGCCTTACTTCAGTATATTTTTGGACGATAGCTGTCATTTATAACTCTGCAGGTTTGTGAATTACAGTGCCCCTGAGCTCCTTTCTTCAACTCGCTTTCTTGTGAGCTGGCTGAAACACCGCAGGATGGCTTCAGGCCCTAATCTGGTTCCGGCACGGCATGCTGAGCCTTTGGTTAATTCCTCTTCCTGGTGGGAAATGAGAGTTATATTTGCCCGTCCAGACACCTCCAGCTAGTCTCTCATTGGTTCTCGCTATTCCTGTTCATCTTCCGCAGAAATTGCAAACTGGGCCAAACAGGAGGTTAAAGGGACTGACTCTCCAAGTCAGGAGAGTGTTAGTAAAGCGTCTGGAATGTTGCACCCGAGTACCAGGTTACGAAAACTGAGACATATTTGAACACGTCTCCCGATGACATGGTTGATCATACTCTAGGTTCCACATGCATGTTTTAGCTGAAGGAAGAATACCTTAAACCTGGGTAGTTGAAACCCGTGGAATGGGTACCATGCAATATGACTTCAAAGGGTCTTCATTTGCTCACCGAACCTCTCCAATCCTATCACTGCTGCGTTTATGCCCCTGTACACACGCTTGATTCTCTTTCGGAGACATAGCAATCCATAGGTTTTAAGATACTTACTAGTCAGGTACATTCTTAGGCGTTTAATATGCGGTGTTGAGTCCATTTCGTTGAGCAAGGAGTAGCTCTTGTCTATTCCATATTTGACTTAAGGAACTTTATCTGTGCTCATTTCAATCTCTGGTTTTATGCAGCACCCCAACTCACCTTTCCCCTTAAGCAAGCATAAGTTGGTTTTCTAAATTTGAGACCCTGTTCAGTTCTGTAATTCAGTTCCTGTGTAGCCAAGTTTACATTCCGTGTATTACTGATATCTTATGATGTTTCTTTTTCTGTGTGACTTATTTCAGTTAGAATCATCATACCTGAATCCACTCATTGTCCTGCTAAGGGCCTGATGACACAGATTTCATTGCTGAGTGATATTGCTTTGTAAGTAAATACCACAACTTTTTTATCCATTTTTCACTTTCTGCGATGCTGAACTTGTACTGTAAACGAGGTTCTTGTAAACAGAGCCGTTCCAAACTTTGGGGTGGCTGTGTCTTTTTTATTTTAATTTCCCTAAGCTATAGGACCATAAGTGGAAGTGCCCTAGGCTCTGTTGCTTTGTTTTTTAGATGTTTCAGGAAACACCATACACTTCTCCGGAGTGTCTGTTGGCAATTTACATCCCGCCCATCAGCATAACAAGGCTCCCAGTTCTCCATGGCCTGTCCTGCCTTTCTGGATTTTACACTTTTTTCAGATGGCCCTTTTGACCGGGGGGAAGTGAGACTTCATTGTAGTGCAGATTTCCTTTGCAAGCTTGCTTGGTTGGCCAAAAAGGGCGTATGCGTTTTTTCCTGAATATATTCAGGAAAAAACGCATACGCCCTTTTTGGCCAAGTGCATCATTGTGGACGTTCTGCCTCTTTTCCTATGCTTGCAATGCAATTTCAGTCTACCTCCTGAAATCGGTTTCCTGCAATTCTGCCCCGCTTTCAAGTCCTCTTGGCAGCCTTACTTCAGTGTGTTTTTGGACGATAGCTGTCATTTATAACTCTGCAGGTTTGTGAATTACAGTGCCCCTGAGCTCCTTTCTTCAACTCGCTTTCGTGTGAGCTGGCCGCAACACCACAGGATGGCTTCAGGCCCTAATCTGGTTCCGGCACGGCATGCTGAGCCTTTGGTTAATTCCTCTTCCTGGTGGGAAATGAGAGTTAAATTTGACCGTCCAGACACCTCCAGCTAGTCTCTCATTGGTTGTCACTATTCCTGTTCATCTTCCGCAGAAATTGCAAACTGGGCCAAACAGGAGGTTAAAGGGACTGACTCTCCAAGTCGGGAGAGTGTTAGAAAAGCGTCTGGAATGTTGCACCCGAGTACCAGGGTACGAAAACTGAGACATATTTGAACACGTCTTCCGATCACATGGTTGATCATACTCTAGGTTCCACATGCATGTTTTAGCTGAAGGAAGAATACCTTAAACCTGGGTAGTTGAAACCCGTGGAATGGGTACCATGCAATATGACTTCAAAGGGTCTTCATTTGCTCACCGAACCTCTCCAATCCTATCACTGCTGCGTTTATGCCCATGTACACACGCTTGATTCTCTTTCGGAGACATAGCAATCCATAGGTTTTAAGATACTTACTAGTCAGGTACATTCTTAGGCGTTTAATATGCGGTGTTGAGTCCATTTCGTTGAGCAAGGAGTAGCTCTTGTCTATTCCATATTTGGCTTAAGGAACTTTATCTGTGCTCATTTCAATCTCTGGTTTTATGCAGCACCCCAACTCACCTTTCCCCTAAGCAAGCATAAGTTGGTTTTCTAAATTTGAGACCCTGTTCAGTTCTGTAATTCAGTTCCTGTGTAGCCAAGTTTACATTCCGTGTATTACTGATATCTTATGATGTTTCTTTTTCTGTGTGACTTATTTCAGTTAGAATCATCATACCTGAATCCACTCATTGTCCTGCTAAGGGCCTGATGACACAGATTTCATTGCTGAGTGATATTGCTTTGTAAGTAAATACCACAACTTTTTTATCCATTTCTCACTTTCTGCGATGCTGAACTTGTACTGTAAACGAGGTTCTTGTAAACAGAGCCGTTCCAAACTTTGGGGTGGCTGTGTCTTTTTTATTTTAATTTCCCTAAGCTATAGGACCATAAGTGGAAGTGCCCTAGGCTCTGTTGCTTTGTTTTTTAGATGTTTCAGGAAACACCATACACTTCTCCGGAGTGTCTGTTGGCAATTTACATCCCTCCCATCAGCATAACAAGGCTCCCAGTTCTCCATGGCCTGTCCTGCCTTTCTGGATTTTACACTTTTTTCAGATGGCCCTTTTGACCGGGGGGAAGTGAGACTTCATTGTAGTGCAGATTTCCTTTGCAAGCTTGCTTGGTTGGCCAAAAAGGGCGTATGCGTTTTTTCCTGAATATATTCAGGAAAAAACGCGTACGCCCTTTTTGGCCAAGTGCATCATTGTGGACGTTCTGCCTCTTTTCCTATGCTTTCAATGCAATTTCACTCTACCTCCTGAAATCGGTTTCCTGCAATTCTGCCCCGCTTTCAAGTCCTCTTGGCAGCCTTACTTCAGTGTGTTTTTGGACGATAGCTGTCATTTATAACTCTGCAGGTTTGTGAATTACAGTGCCCCTGAGCTCCTTTCTTCAACTCGCTTTCGTGTGAGCTGGCAGCAACGCCGCAGGATGGCTTCAGGCCCTAATCTGGTTCCGGCACGGCATGCTGAGCCTTTGGTTAATTCCTCTTCCTGTTGGGAAATGAGAGTTAAATTTGCCCGTCCAGACACCTCCAGCTAGTCTCTCATTGGTTGTCACTATTCCTGTTCATCTTCCGCAGAAATTGCAAACTGGGCCAAACAGGAGGTTAAAGGGACTGACTCTCCAAGTCGGGAGAGTGTTAGTAAAGCGTCTGGTATGTTGCACCCGAGTACCAGGGTACGAAAACTGAGACATATTTGAACACGTCTCCCGATCACATGGTTGATCATACTCTGGGTTCCACATGCATGTTTTAGCTGAAGGAAGAATACCTAAAATCTGGGTAGTTGAAACCCGTGGAATGGGTACCATGCAATATGACTTCAAAGGGTCTTCATTTGCTCACTGAACCTCTCCAGTCCTATCACTGCTGCGTTTATGCCCCTGTACACATGCTTGATTCTCTTTCGGAGACATAGCAATGCATAGGTTTTAAGATACTTACTAGTCAGGTACATTCATAGGCGTTTAATATGCGGTGTTGAGTCCATTTTGTTGAGCAAGGAGTAGCTCTTGTCTATTCCATATTTGGCTTAAAGAACTTTATCTGTGCTCATTTCAATCTCTGGTTTTATGCAGCACCCCAACTCACCTTTACCCTTAAGCAAGCATAAGTTGTTTTTCTAAATTTGAGACCCTGTTGTGTTCTGTAATTCAGTTCCTGTGTAGCCAAGTTTACATTCCGTGTATTACTGATATCTTATGATGTTTCTTTTTCTGTGTGACTTATTTCAGTTAGAATCATCATACCTGAATCCACTCATTGTGCTGCTAAGGGCCTGATGACACAGATTGCATTGCAGAGTGATATTGCTTTGTAAGTGAATACCACAACTTCTTTATCCATTTTTCACTTTCTGCGATGTTGAACTTGTACTGTAAACGAGGTTCTTGTAAACAGAGCCTTTCGAAACTTTGGGGTGGCTGTGTCTTTTTGATTTTAAATTTCCTAAGCTATAGGACCATAAGTGGAAGTGCCCTAAGCTCTGTTGCTTTGTTTTTTAGATGTTTCAGGAAACACCATACACTTCTCCCGAGTGTCTGTTGGCAATTTACATCCCGCCCTTCAGCATAACAAGGCTCCCAGTTCTCCATGGCCTGTCCTGCCTTTCTGGATTTTACACTTTTTTCAGATGGCCCTTTTGACCGGGGGGAAGTGAGACTTCATTGTAGTGCAGATTTCCTTTGCAAGCTTGCTTGGTTGGCCAAAAAGGGCGTATGCGTTTTTTCCTGAATATATTCAGGAAAAAACGCATACGCCCTTTTTGGCCAAGTGCATCATTGTGGACGTTCTGCCTCTTTTCCTATGCTTTCAATGCAATTCCAGTCTACCTCCTGAAATCGGTTTCCTGCAATTCTGCCCCGCTTTCAAGTCCTCTTGGCAGCCTTACTTCAGTCTATTTTTGGACGATAGCTGTCATTTATAACTCTGCAGGTTTGTGAATTACAGTGCCCCTGAGCTCCTTTCTTCAACTCGCTTTCTTGTGAGCTGGCCGCAACACCGCAGGATGGCTTCAGGCCCTAATCTGGTTCCGGCACGGCACGCTGAGCCTTTTGTTATTTCCTCTTCCTGGTGGGAAATGAGAGTTAAATTTGCCCGTCCAGACACCTCCAGCTAGTCTCTCATTGGTTCTCGCTATTCCTGTTCATCTTCCGCAGAAATTGCAAACTGGGCCAAACAGGAGGTTAAAGGGACTGACTCTCCAAGTCGGGAGAGTGTTAGTAAAGCGTCTGGAATGTTGTACCCGAGTACCACGGTACGAAAACTGAGACATATTTGAACACGTCTCCCGATCACATGGTTGATCATACTCTAGGTTCCACATGCATGTTTTAGCTGAAGGAAGAATACCTTAAACCTGGGTAGTTGAAACCCGTGGAATGGGTACCATGCAATATGACTTCAAAGGGTCTTCATTTGCTCACCGAACCTCTCCAATCCTATCACTGCTGCGTTTATGCCCCTGTACACATGCTTGATTCTCTTTTGGAGACATAGCAATCCATAGGTTTTAAGATACTTACTAGTCAGGTACATTCTTAGGCGTTTAATATGCGGTGTTGAGTCCATTTCGTTGAGCAAGGAGTAGCTCTTGTCTATTCCATATTTGGCTTAAGGAACTTTATCTGTGCTCATTTCAATCTCTGGTTTTATGCAGCACCCCAACTCACATTTACCCTTAAGCAAGCATAAGTTGGTTTTCTAAATTTGAGACCCTGTTCTGTTCTGTAATTCAGTTCCTGTGTAGCCAAGTTTACATTCCGTGTATTACTGATATCTTATGATGTTTCTTTTTCTGTGTGATTTATTTCAGTTAGAATCATCATACCTGAATCCACTCATTGTGCTGCTAAGGGCCTGATGACACAGATTTCATTGCTGAGTGATATTGCTTTGTAAGTAAATACCACACCTTCTTTATCCATTTTTCACTTTCTGCGATGTTGAACTTGTACTGTAAACGAGGTTCTTGTAAACAGAGCCATTCCAAACTTTGGGGTGGCTGTGTCTTTTTGATTTTAATTTCCCTAAGCTATAGGACCATAAGTGGAAGTGCCCTTGGTTCTGTTGCTTTGTTTTTTAGATGTTTCAGGAAACACCATACACTTCTCCCGAGTGGTGGTTGGCAATTTACATCCCGCCCATCAGCATAACAAGGCTCCCAGTTCTCCATGGCCTGTCCTGCCTTTCTGGATTTTACACTTTTTTCAGATGGCCCTTTTGACCGGGGGGAAGTGAGACTTCATTGTAGTGCAGATTTCCTTGGCAAGCTTGCTTGGTTGGCCAAAAAGGGCGTATGCGTTTTTTCCTGAATATATTCAGGAAAAAACGCATACGCCCTTTTTGGCCAAGTGCATCATTGTGGACGTTCTGCCTCTTTTCCTATGCTTTCAATGCAATTCCAGTCTACCTCCTGAAATCGGTTTCCTGCAATTCTGCCCCGCTTTCAAGTCCTCTTGGCAGCCTTACTTCAGTCTATTTTTGGACGATAGCTGTCATTTATAACTCTGCAGGTTTGTGAATTACAGTGCCCCTGAGCTCCTTTCTTCAACTCGCTTTCTTGTGACCTGGCCGCAACACCGCAGGATGGCTTCAGGCCCTAATCTGTTTCCGGTACGGCACGCTGAGCCTTTTGTTATTTCCTCTTCCTGGTGGGAAATGAGAGTTAAATTTGCCCGTCCAGACACCTCCAGCTAGTCTCTCATTGGTTCTCGCTATTCCTGTTCATCTTCCGCAGAAATTGCAAACTGGGCCAAACAGGAGGTTAAAGGGACTGACTCTCCAAGTTGGGAGATTGTTAGTAAAGCGTCTGGAATGTTTTACCCGAGTACCAGGGTACGAAAACTGAGACATATTTGAACACGTCTCCCGATCACATGGTTGATCATACTCTAGGTTCCACATGCATGTTTTAGCTGAAGGAAGAATACCTTAAACCTGGGTAGTTGAAACCCGTGGAATGGGTACCATGCAATATGACTTCAAAGGGTCTTCATTTGCTCACCGAACCTCTCCAATCCTATCACTGCTGCGTTTATGCCCCTGTACACATGCTTGATTCTCTTTTGGAGACATAGCAATCCATAGGTTTTAAGATACTTACTAGTCAGGTACATTCTTAGGCGTTTAATATGCGGTGTTGAGTCCATTTCGTTGAGCAAGGAGTAGCTCTTGTCTATTCCATATTTGGCTTAAGGAACTTTATCTGTGCTCATTTCAATCTCTGGTTTTATGCAGCACCCCAACTCACATTTACCCTTAAGCAAGCATAAGTTGGTTTTCTAAATTTGAGACCCTGTTCTGTTCTGTAATTCAGTTCCTGTGTAGCCAAGTTTACATTCCGTGTATTACTGATATCTTATGATGTTTCTTTTTCTGTGTGATTTATTTCAGTTAGAATCATCATACCTGAATCCACTCATTGTGCTGCTAAGGGCCTGATGACACAGATTTCATTGCTGAGTGATATTGCTTTGTAAGTAAATACCACACCTTCTTTATCCATTTTTCACTTTCTGCGATGTTGAACTTGTACTGTAAACGAGGTTCTTGTAAACAGAGCCATTCCAAACTTTGGGGTGGCTGTGTCTTTTTGATTTTAATTTCCCTAAGCTATAGGACCATAAGTGGAAGTGCCCTTGGTTCTGTTGCTTTGTTTTTTAGATGTTTCAGGAAACACCATACACTTCTCCCGAGTGGTGGTTGGCAATTTACATCCCGCCCATCAGCATAACAAGGCTCCCAGTTCTCCATGGCCTGTCCTGCCTTTCTGGATTTTACACTTTTTTCAGATGGCCCTTTTGACCGGGGGGAAGTGAGACTTCATTGTAGTGCAGATTTCCTTGGCAAGCTTGCTTGGTTGGCCAAAAAGGGCGTATGCGTTTTTTCCTGAATATATTCAGGAAAAAACGCATACGCCCTTTTTGGCCAAGTGCATCATTGTGGACGTTCTGCCTCTTTTCCTATGCTTTCAATGCAATTCCAGTCTACCTCCTGAAATCGGTTTCCTGCAATTCTGCCCCGCTTTCAAGTCCTCTTGGCAGCCTTACTTCAGTCTATTTTTGGACGATAGCTGTCATTTATAACTCTGCAGGTTTGTGAATTACAGTGCCCCTGAGCTCCTTTCTTCAACTCGCTTTCTTGTGACCTGGCCGCAACACCGCAGGATGGCTTCAGGCCCTAATCTGGTTCTGGCATGGCACGCTGAGCCTTTGGTTAATTCCTCTTCCTGGTAGGAAATGAGAGTTAAATTTGCCCGTCCAGACACCTCCAGCTAGTCTCCATTGGTTCTCGCTTTTCCTGTTCATCTTCCGCAGAAATTGCAAACTGGGCCAAACAGGAGGTTAAAGGGACTGACTCTCCAAGTCGGGAGAGTGTTAGTAAAGCGTCTGGAATGTTGCACCCGAGTACCAGGGGAGGAAAACTGAGACATATTTGAACACGTCTCCCGATCACATGGTTGATCATACTCTGGGTTCCACATGCATGTTTTGGCTGAAGGAAGAATACCTTAAACCTGGGTAGTTGAAACCCGTGGAATGGGTACCATGCAATATGACTTCAAAGGGTCTTCATTTGCTCACCGAACCTCTCCAATCCTATCACTGCTGCGTTTATGCCCCTGTACACATGCTTGATTCTCTTTCAGAGACATAGCAATCCATAGGTTTTAAGATACTTACTAGTCAGGTACATTCTTAGGCGTTTAATATGCGGTGTTGAGTCCATTTCGTTGAGCAAGGAGTAGCTCTTGTCTATTCCATATTTGGCTTAAGGAACTTTATCTGTGCTCATTTCAATCTCTGGTTTTATGCAGCACCCCAACTCACCTTTACCCTTAAGCAAGCATAAGTTGGTTTTCTAAATTTGAGACCCTGTTCTGTTCTGTAATTCAGTTCCTGTGTAGCCAAGTTTACATTCCGTGTATTACTGATATCTTATGATGTTTCTTTTTCTGTGTGACTTATTTCAGTTAGAATCATCATACGTGAATCCACTCATTGTGATGCTAAGGGCCTGATGACATAGATTTCATTGCTGAGTGATATTGCTTTGTAAGTAAATACCACAACTTCTTTATCCATTTTTCACTTTCTGCGATGTTGAACTTGTACTGTAAACGAGGTTCTTGTAAACAGAGGCGTCCCAAACTTTGGGGTGGCTGTGTCTTTTTGATTTTAATTTCCCTAAGCTATAGGACCATAAGTGGCAGTGCCCTAGGCTCTGTTGCTTTGTTTTTTAGATGTTTCAGGAAACACCATACACTTCTCCCGAGTGTCTGTTGGCAATTTACATCCCGCCCATCAGCATAACAAGGCTCCCAGTTCTCCATGGCCTGTCCTGCCTTTCTGGATTTT
This sequence comes from Delphinus delphis, assembly GCF_949987515.2. Classification (NCBI taxonomy): domain Eukaryota; kingdom Metazoa; phylum Chordata; class Mammalia; order Artiodactyla; family Delphinidae; genus Delphinus; species Delphinus delphis. The sequence goes on along the minus strand of NW_027192679.1, from coordinate 1,054,544 downwards.
ACACTTTTTTCAGATGGCCCTTTTGACCGGGGGGAAGTGAGACTTCATTGTAGTGCAGATTTCCTTTGCAAGCTTGCTTGGTTGGCCAAAAAGGGCGTATGCGTTTTTTCCTGAATATATTCAGGAAAAAACGCATACGCACTTTTTGGCCAAGTGCATCATTGTGGACGTTCTGCCTCTTTTCCTATGCTTTCAATGCAATTCCAGTCTACCTCCTGAAATCGGTTTCCTGCAATTCTGCCCCGCTTTCAAGTCCTCTTGGCAGCCTTACTTCAGTCTATTTTTGGACGATAGCTGTCATTTATAACTCTGCAGGTTTGTGAATTACAGTGCCCCTGAGCTCCTTTCTTCAACTCGCTTTCTTGTGACCTGGCCGCAACACCGCAGGATGTCTTCAGGCCCTAATCTGGTTCTGGCACGGCACGCTGAGCCTATGGTTAATTCCTCTTCCTGGTGGGAAATGAGAGTTAAATTTGCCCATCCAGACACCTCCAGCTAGTCTCTCATTGATTCTCGCTATTCCTGTTCATCTTCCACAGAAATTGCAAACTGGGCCAAACAGGAGGTTAAAGGACTGACTCTCCAAGTCGGGAGAGTGTTAGTAAAGCGTCTGGAATGTTGCACCCGAGTACCAGGGTACGAAAGCTGAGACATATTTGAACACGTCTCCCGATCACATGGTTGATCATACTCTAGGTTCCACATGCATGCTTTAGCTGAAGGAAGAATACCTTAAACCTGGGTAGTTGAAACCCGTGGAATGGGTACCATGCAATATGACTTCAAAGGGTCTTCATTTGCTCACCGAACCTCTCCAATCCTATCACTGCTATGTTTATGCCCCTGTACACATGCTTGATTCTCTTTCGGAGACATAGCAATCCATAGGTTTTAAGATACTTACAAGTCAGGTACATTCTTAGGCGTTTAATATGCGGTGTTGAGTCCATTTCATTGAGCAAGGAGTAGCTCTTGTCTATTCCATATTTGGCTTAAGGAACTTTATCTGTGCTCATTTCAATCTCTGGTTTTATGCAGCACCCCAACTCACCTTTACCCTTAAGCAAGCATAAGTTGGTTTTCTAAATTTGAGACCCTGTTCTGTTCTGTAATTCAGTTCCTGTGTAGCCAAGTTTCCATTCCGTGTATTACTGATATCTTATGATATTTCTTTTTCTGTGTGACTTATTTCAGTTAGAATCATCATACCTGAATCCACTCATTATGCTGCTAAGGGCCTGATGACATAGATTTCATTGCTGAGTGATATTGCTTTGTAAGTGAATACCACAACTTCTTTATCCATTTTTCACTTTCTGCGATGTTGAACTTGTACTGTAAACGAGGTTCTTGTAAACAGAGCCCTTCCAAACTTTGGGGTGGCTGTGTCTTTTTGATTTTAATTTCCCTAAGCTATAGGACCATAAGTGGAAGTGCCCTAGGCTCTGTTGCTTTGTTTTTTAGATGTTTCAGGAAACACCATACACTTCTCCCGAGTGTCTGTTGACAATTTACATCCCGCCCATCAGCATAACAAGGCTCCCAGTTCTCCATGGCCTGTCCTGCCTTTCTGGATTTTACACTTTTTTCAGATGGCCCTTTTGACCGGGGGGAAGTGAAACTTCATTGTAGTGCAGATTTCCTTTGCAAGCTTGCTTGGTTGACCAAAAACGGCGTATGCGTTTTTTCCTGAATATATTCAGGAAAAAACGCATACACCCTTTTTGGCCAAGTGCATCATTGTGGACGTTCTGCCTCTTTTCCTATGCTTTCAATGCAATTTCAGTCTACCTCCTGAAATCGGTTTCCTGCAATTCTGCCCCGCTTTCAAGTCCTCTTGGCAGCCTTACTTCAGTCTAGTTTTGGACGATAGCTGTCACTTATAACTCTGCAGGTTTGTGAATTACAGTGCCCCTGAGCTCCTTTCTTCAACTCGCTTTCTTGTGAGCTGGCCGCAACACCGCAGGATGGCTTCATGCCCTAATCTGGTTCTGGCACGGCACGCTGAGCCTTTGGTTAATTCCTCTTCCTGGTGGGAAATGAGAGTTAAATTTGCCCGTCCAGACACCTCCAGCTAGTCTCTCATTGGTTCTCGCTATTCCTGTTCATCTTCCGCAGAAATTGCAAACTGGGCCAAACAGGAGGTTAAAGGGACTGACTCTCCAAGTCCGGAGAGTGTTAGTAAAGCGTCTGGAATGTTGCACCCGAGTACCAGGGTACGAAAACTGAGACATATTTGAACACGTCTCCCGATCACATGGTTGATCATACTCTAGGTTCCACATGCATGTTTTAGCTGAAGGAAGAATACCTTAAACCTGGGTAGTTGAAACCCATGGAATGGGTACCATGCAATATGACTTCAAAGGGTCTTCATTTGCTCACCGAACCTCTCCAATCCTATCACTGCTGCGTTTATGCCCCTGTACACATGCTTGATTCTCTTTCGGAGACATAGCAATCTATAGGTTTTAAGATACTTACTAGTCAGGTACATTCTTAGGCGTTTAATATGCGGTGTTGAGTCCATTTCGTTGAGCAAGGAGTAGCTCTTGTCTATTCCATATTTGGCTTAAGGAACTTTATCTGTGCTCATTTCAATCTCTGGTTTTATGCAGCACCCCAACTCACCTTTACCCTTAAGCAAGCATAAGTTGGTTTTCTAAATTTGAGACCCTGTTCTGTTCTGTAATTCAGTTCCTGTGTAGCCAAGTTTCCATTCCGTGTATTACTGATATCTTATGATGTTTCTTTTTCTGTGTGACTTATTTCAGTTAGAATCATCATACCTGAATCCACTCATTATGCTGCTAAGGGCCTGATGACATAGATTTCATTGCTGAGTGATATTGCTTTGTAAGTGAATACCACAACTTCTTTATCCATTTTTCACTTTCTGCGATGTTGAACTTGTACTGTAAACGAGGTTCTTTTAAGCAGAGCCTTTCCAAACTTTCGGGTGGCTGTGTCTTTTTGATTTTAATTTCCCTAAGCTATAGGACCATAAGTGGAAGTGCCCTAGGTTCTGTTGCTTTGTTTTTTAGATGTTTCAGGAAACACCATACACTTCTCCCGAGTGTCTGTTGGCAATTTACATCCCGCCCATCAGCATAACAAGGCTCCCAGTTCTCAATGGCCTGTCTTGCCTTTCTGGATTTTACACTTTTTTCAGATGGCCCTTTTGACCGGGGGGAAGTGAGACTTCATTGTAGTGCAGATTTCCTTTGCAAGCTTGCTTGGTTGGCCAAAAAGTGCGTATGCGTTTTTTCCTGAATATATTCAGGAAAAAAGCATACGCCCTTTTTGGCCAAGTGCATCATTGTGGACGTTCTGCCTCTTTTCCTATGCTTTCAATGCAATTCCAGTCTACCTCCTGAAATCGGTTTCCTGCAATTCTGCCCCGCTTTCAAGTCCTCTTGGCAGCCTTACTTCAGTCTATTTTTGGACGATAGCTGTCATTTATAACTCTGCAGGTTTGTGAATTACAGTGCCCCTGAGCTCCTTTCTTCAACTCGCTTTCTTGTGAGCTGGCCGCAACACAGCAGGATGGCTTCAGGCTCTAATCTGGTTCCGGCACGGCACGCTGAGCCTTTGGATAATTCCTCTTCCTGGTGGGAAATGAGAGTTAAATTTGCCCGTCCAGACACCTCCAGCTAGTCTCTCATTGGTTCTCGCTATTCCTGTTCATCTTCCGCAGAAATTGCAAACTGGGCCAAACAGGAGGTTAAAGGGACTGACTCTCCAAGTGGGGAGAGTGTTAGTAAAGTGTCTGGAATGTTGCACGCGAGTACCAGGGTACGAATTCTGAGACATATTTGAACATGTCTCCCGATCACATGGTTGATCATACTCTAGGTTCCACATGCATGTTTTAGCTGAAGGAAGAATACCTTAAACCTGGGTAGTTGAAACCCGTGGAATGGGTACCATGCAATATGACTTCAAAGGGTCTTCATTTGCTCACCGAACCTCTCCAATCCTATCACTGCTATGTTTATGCCCCTGTACACATGCTTGATTCTCTTTCGGACACATAGAAATCCATAGGTTTTAAGATACTTACAAGTCAGGTACATTGTTAGGCGTTTAATATGCGGTGTTGAGTCCATTTCGTTGAGCAAGGAGTAGCTCTTGTCTATTCCATATTTGGCTTAAGGAACTTTATCTGTGCTCATTTCAATCTCTGGTTTTATGCAGCACCCCAACTCACCTTTCCCCTTAAGCAAGCATAAGTTGGTTTTCTAAATTTGAGACCCTGTTCTGTTCTGTAATTCAGTTCCTGTGTAGCCAAGTTTCCATTCCGTGTATTACTGATATCTTATGATGTTTCTTTTTCTGTGTGACTTATTTCAGTTAGAATCATCATACCTGAATCCACTCATTGTGCTGCTAAGGGCCTGATGACACAGATTTCATTGCTGAGTGATATTGCTTTGTAAGTAAATACCACAACTTCTTTATCCATTTTTCACTTTCTGCGATGTTGAACTTGTACTGTAAACGAGGTTCTTGTAAACAGAGCCGTTCCAAACTTTGGGGTGGCTGTGTCTTTTTGATTTTAATTTCCCTAAGCTATAGGACCATAAGTGGAAGTGCCCTAGGTTCTGTTGCTTTGTTTTTTTAGATGTTTCAGGAAACACCATACACTTCTCCCAAGTGGTTGTTGGCAATTTACATCCCGCCCATCAGCATAACAAGGCTCCCAGTTCTCCATGGCCTGTCCTGCCTTTCTGGATTTTACACTTTTTTCAGATGGCCCTTTTGACCGGGGGGAAGTGAGACTTCATTGTAGTGCAGATTTCCTTTCAAGCTTGCTTGGTTGGCCAAAAAGGGCGTATGCGTTTTTTCCTGAATATATTCAGGAAAAAACGCATACGCCCTTTTTGGCCAAGTGCATCATTGTGGACGTTCTGCCTCTTTTCCTATGCTTTCAATGCAATTCCAGTCTACCTCCTGAAATCGGTTTCCTGCAATTCTGCCCCGCTTTCAAGTCCTCTTGGCAGCCTTGCTTCAGTCTATTTTTGGACGATAGCTGTCATTTATAACTCTGCAGGTTTGTGAATTACAGTGCCCCTGAGCTCCTTTCTTCAACTTGCTTTTTTTGAGCTGGCCGCAACACCGCAGGATGGCTTCAGGCCCTAATCTGGTTCCGGTACGGCACGCTGAGCCTTTGGTTATTTCCTCTTCCTGGTGGGAAATGAGAGTTAAATTTGCCCGTCCAGACACCTCCAGCTAGCCTCTCATTGGTTCTCGCTATTCCTGTTCATCTTCTGCAGAAATTGCAAACTGGGCCAAACAGGAGGTTAAAGGGACTGACTCTCCAAGTGGGGAGAGTGTTAGTAAAGCGTCTGGAATGTTGCACCCGAGTACAAGGGGAGGAAAACTGAGACATATTTGAACACGTCTCCCGATCACATGGTTGATCATACTCTGGGTTCCACATGCATGTTTTAGCTGAAGGAAGAATACCTAAAACCTTGGTAGTTGAAACCCGTGGAATGGGTACCATGCAATATGACTTCAAAGGGTCTTCATTTGCTCACCGAACCTCTCCAATCCTATCACTGCTGCGTTTATGCCCCTGTACACATGCTTGATTCTCTTTCGGAGACATAGCAATCCCTAGGTTTTAAGATACTTACTAGTCAGGTACATTCTTAGGAGTTTAATATGCGGTGTTGAGTCCCTTTCGTTGAGCAAGGAGTAGCTCTTGTCTATTCCATATTTGGCTTAAGGAACTTTATCTGTGCTCATTTCAATCTCTGGTTTTATGCAGCACCCCAACTCACCTTTCCCCTTAAGCAAGCAGAAGTTGGTTTTCTAAATTTGAGACCCTGTTCTGTTCTGTAATTCAGTTCCTGTGTAGCCAAGTTTACATTCCGTGTATTACTGATATCTTATGATGTTTCTTTTTCTGTGTGACTTATTTCAGTTAGAATCATCATACCTGAATCCGCTCATTGTGCTGCTAAGGGCCTGATGACACAGATTTCATTGCTGAGTGATACTGCATTGTACGTAAGTACCACAAGTTCTTTATCCATTTTTCACTTTCTGCGATGTTGAACTTGTACTGTAAACGAGGTTCTTGTAAACAGAGGCGTCCCAAACTTTGGGGTGGCTGTGTCTTTTTGATTTTAATTTCCCTAAGCTATAGGACCATAAGTGGAAGTGCCCTAGGCTCTGTTGCTTTGTTTTTTAGATGTTTCAGGAAACACCATACACTTCTCCCGAGTGTCTGTTGGCAATTTACATCCCTCCCATCAGCATAACAAGGCTCCCAGTTCTCCATGGCCTGTCCTGCCTTTCTGGATTTTACACTTTTTTCAGATGGCCCTTTTGACCGGGGGGAAGTGAGACTTCATTGTAGTGCAGATTTCCTTTGCAAGCTTGCTTGGTTGGCCAAAAAGGGCGTATGCGTTTTTTCCTGAATATATTCAGGAAAAAACGCATACGCCCTTTTTGGTCAAGTGCATCATTGTGGACGTTCTGCCTCTTTTCCTATGTTTTCAATGCAATTCCAGTCTACCTCCTGAAATCGGTTTCCTGCAATTCTGCCCCGCTTTCAAGTCCTCTTGGCAGCCTTACTTCAGTATATTTTTGGACGATAGCTGTCATTTATAACTCTGCAGGTTTGTGAATTACAGTGCCCCTGAGCTCCTTTCTTCAACTCGCTTTCTTTTGAGCTGGCCGCAACACCGCAGGATGGCTTCAGACCCTAATCTGGTTCCGGCACGGCACGCTGAGCCTTTGGTTAATTCCTCTTCCTGGTCGGAAATGAGAGTTATATTTGCCCGTCCAGACACCTCCAGCTAGCCTCTCATTGGTTCTCGCTATTCCTGTTCATCTTCTGCAGAAATTGCAAACTGGGCCAAACAGGAGGTTAAAGGGACTGACTCTCCAAGTCGGGAGAGTGTTAGTAAAGCGTCTGGAATGTTGCACCCGAGTACCAGGGTACGAAAACTGAGACATATTTGAACACGTCTCCCGATCACATGGTTGGTCATACTCTAGGTTACACATGCATGTTTTAGCTGAAGGAAGAATACCTTAAACCTGGGTAGTTGAAACCCGTGGAATGGGTACCATGCAATATGACTTCAAAGGGTCTTCATTTGCTCACCGAACCTCTCCAATCCTATCACTGCTGCGTTTATGCCCCTGTACACGTTCTTGATTCTCTTTCGGAGACATAGCAATCCATAGGTTTTAAGATACTTACTAGTCAGGTACATTCTTAGGCGTTTAATATGGGGTGTTGAGTCCATTTCGTTGAGCAAGGAGTAGCTCTTGTCTATTCCATATTTGGCTTAAGGAACTTTATCTGTGCTCATTTCAATCTCTGGTTTTATGCAGCACCCCAACTCACCTTTACCCTTAAGCAAGCATAAGTTGGTTTTCTAAATTTGAGACCCTGTTCTGTTCTGTAATTCAGTTCCTGTGTAGCCAAGTTTACATTCCGTGTATTACTGATATCTTATGATGTTTCTTTTTCTGTGTGACTTATTTCAGTTAGAATCATCATACCTGAATCCACTCATTGTGCTGCTAAGGGCCTGATGACACAGATTTCATTGCTGAGTGATATTGCTTTGTAAGTAAATACCACAACTTCTTTATCCATTTTTCACTTTCTGCGATGTTGAACTTGTACTGTAAACGAGGTTCTTGTAAACAGAGCCGTTCCAAACTTTGGGGTGGCTGTGTCTTTTTGATTTTAATTTCCCTAAGCTATAGGACCATAAGTGGAAGTGCCCTAGGTTCTGTTGCTTTGTTTTTTAGATGTTTCAGGAAACACCATACACTTCTCCCGAGTGGTTGTTGGCAATTTACATCCCGCCCATCAGCATAACAAGGCTCCCAGTTCTCCATGGCCTGTCCTGCCTTTCTGGATTTTACACTTTTTTCAGATGGCCCTTTTGACCGGGGGGAAGTGAGACTTCATTGTAGTGCAGATTTCCTTTCAAGCTTGCTTGGTTGGCCAAAAAGGGCGTATGCGTTTTTTCCTGAATATATTCAGGAAAAAACGCATACGCCCTTTTTGGCCAAGTGCATCATTGTGGACGTTCTGCCTCTTTTCCTATGCTTTCAATGCAATTCCAGTCTACCTCCTGAAATCGGTTTCCTGCAATTCTGCCCCGCTTTCAAGTCCTCTTGGCAGCCTTACTTCAGTCTATTTTTGGATGATAGCTGTCATTTATAACTCTGCAGGTTTGTGAATTACAGTGCCCCTGAGCTCCTTTCTTCAACTTGCTTTCTTTTGAGCTGTCCGCAACACCGCAGGATGGCTTCAGGCCCTAATCTTGTTCCAGTACGGCACGCTGAGCCTTTGGTTATTTCCTCTTACTGGTAGGAAATGAGAGTTAAATTTGCCCGTCCAGACACCTCCAGCTAGCCTCTCATTGGTTCTCGCTATTCCTGTTCATCTTCTGCAGAAATTGCAAACTGGGCCAAACAGGAGGTTAAAGGCGCTGACTCTCCAAGTGGGGAGAGTGTTAGTAAAGCGTCTGTAATGTTGCACCCGAGTACCAGGGGAGGAAACCTGAGACATATTTGAACACGTCTCCCGATCACATGGTTGATCATACTCTGGGTTCCACATGCATGTTTTAGCTGAAGGAAGAATACCTAAAACCTGGGTAGTTGAAACCCGTGGAATGGGTACCATGCAATATGACTTCAAAGGGTCTTCATTTGCTCACCGAAACTCTCCAATCCTATCACTGCTGCGTTTATGCCCCTGTACACATGCTTGATTCTCTTTCGGAGACATAGCAATCCCTAGGTTTTAAGATACTTACTAGTCAGGTACATTCTTAGGAGTTTAATATGCGGTGTTGAGTCCCTTTCGTTGAGCAAGGAGTAGCTCTTGTCTATTCCATATTTGGCTTAAGGAACTTTATCTGTGCTCATTTCAATCTCTGGTTTTATGCAGCACCCCAACTCACCTTTCCCCTTAAGCAAGCAGAAGTTGGTTTTCTAAATTTGAGACCCTGTTCTGTTCTGTAATTCAGTTCCTGTGTAGCCAAGTTTACATTCCGTGTATTACTGATATCTTATGATGTTTCTTTTTCTGTGTGACTTATTTCAGTTAGAATCATCATACCTGAATCCACTCATTGTGCTGCTAAGGGCCTGATGACACAGATTTCATTGCTGAGTGATATTGTTTTGTAAGTAAATACCACATCTTCTTTATCCATTTTTCACTTTCTGCGATGTTGAACTTGTACTGTAAACGAGGTTCTGGTAAACAGAGCCGTTCCAAACTTTGGGGTGGCTGTGTCTTTTTGATTTTAATTTCCCTAAGCTATAGGACCATAAGTGGAAGTGCCCTAGGTTCTGTTGCTTTGTTTTTTAGATGTTTCAGGAAACACCATACACTTCTCCCGAGTGGTTGTTGGCAATTTACATCCCGCCCATCAGCATAACAAGGCTCCCAGTTCTCCATGGCCTGTCCTGCCTTTCTGGATTTTACACTTTTTTCAGATGGCCCTTTTGACCGGGGGGAAGTGAGACTTCATTGTAGTGCAGATTTCCTTTCAAGCTTGCTTGGTTGGCCAAAAAGGGCGTATGCGTTTTTTCCTGAATATATTCAGGAAAAAACGCATACGCCCTTTTTGGCCAAGTGCATCATTGTGGACGTTCTGCCTCTTTTCCTATGCTTTCAATGCAATTCCAGTCTACCTCCTGAAATGGGTTTCCTGAAATTCTGCCCCGCTTTCAAGTCCTCTTGGCAGCCTTACTTCAGTCTATTTTTGGACGATAGCTGTCATTTATAACTCTGCAGGTTTGTGAATTACAGTGCCCCTGAGCTCCTTTCTTCAACTCGCTTTCTTTTGAGCTGGCCGCAACACCGCAGGATGGCTTCAGGCCCTAATCTGGTTCCGGTACACGACGCTGAGCCTTTGGTTAATTCCTCTTCCTGGTGGGAAATGAGAGTTATATTTGCCCGTCCAGACACCTCCAGCTAGCCTCTCATTGGTTCTCGCTATTCCTGTTCATCTTCCGCAGAAATTGCAAACTGGGCCAAACAGGAGGTTAAAGGGGCTGACTCTCCAAGTCGGGAGAGTGTTAGTAAAGCGTCTGGAATGTTGCACCCGAGTACCAGGGTACGAAAACTGAGACATATTTGAACACGTCTCCCGATCACATGGTTGATCATACTCTAGGTTCCACATGCATGTTTTTGCTGAAGGAAGAATACCTTAAACCTGGGTAGTTGAAAGCCATGGAATGGGTACCATGCAATATGACTTCAAAGGGTCTTCATTTGCTCACCGAACCTCTCCAATCCTATCACTGCTGCGTTTATGCCCCTGTACACATGCTTGATTCTCTTTCGGAGACATAGCAATCCATAGGTTTTAAGATACTTACTAGTCAGGTACATTCTTAGGCGTTTAATATGCGGTGTTGAGTCCATTTCGTTGAGCAAGGAGTAGCTCTTGTCTATTCCATATTTGGCTTAAGGAACTTTATCTGTGCTCATTTCAATCTCTGGTTTTATGCAGCACCCCAACTCACCTTTACCCTTAAGCAAGCATAAGTTGGTTTTCTAAATTTGAGACCCTGTTCTGTTCTGTAATTCAGTTCCTGTGTAGCCAAGTTTCCATTCCGTGTATTACTGATATCTTATGATGTTTCTTTTTCTGTGTGACTTATTTCAGTTAGAATCATCATACCTGAATCCACTCATTGTGCTGCTAAGGGCCTGATGACACAGTTTTCATTGCTGAGTGATATTGCTTTGTAAGTAAATACCACAAGTTCTTTATCCACTTTTCACTTTCTGCGATGTTGAACTTGTACTGTAAACGAGGTTCTTGTAAACAGAGCTGTTCCAAACTTTGGGGTGGCTGTGTCTTTTTGATTTTAATTTCCCTAAGCTATAGGACCATAAGTGGAAGTGCCCTAGGTTCTGTTGCTTTGTTTTTTAGATGTTTCAGGAAACACCATACACTTCTCCCAAGTGGTTGTTGGCAATTTACATCCCGCTCATCAGCATAACAAGGCTCCCAGTTCTCCATGGCCTGTCCTGCCTTTCTGGATTTTACACTTTCTTCAGAACGCCCTTTTGACCGGGGGGAAGTGAGACTTCATTGTAGTGCAGATTTCCTTTCACGCTTGCTTGTTTGGCCAAAAAGGACGTATGCGTTTTTTCCTGAATATATTCAGGAAAAAATTCATACACCCTTTTTTGCCAAGTGCATCATTGTGGACGTTCTGCCTCTTTTCCTATGCTTTCAATGCAATTCCAGTCTACCTCCTGAAATCGGTTTCCTGCAATTCTGCCCCGCTTTCAAGTCCTCTTGGCAGCCTTACTTCAGTCTATTTTTGGACGATAGCTGTCATTTATAACTCTGCAGGTTTGTGAATTACAGTGCCCCTGAGCTCCTTTCTTCAACTTGCTTTCTTTTGAGCTGGACGCAACACCGCAGGATGGCTTCAGGCCCTAATCTGGTTCCGGTACGGAACGCTGAGCCTTTGGTTATTTCCTCTTCCTGGTGGGAAATGAGAGTTAAATTTGCCCGTCCAGACACCTCCAGCTAGCCTCTCATTGGTTCTCGCTATTCCTGTTCATCTTCCGCAGAAATTGCAAACTGGGCCAAACAGGAGGTTAAAGGCGCTGACTCTCCAAGTGGGGAGAGTGTTAGTAAAGCATCTGGAATGTTGCACCCGAGTACCAGGGGAGGAAAACTGAGACATATTTGAACACGTCTCCCGATCACATGGTTGATCATACTCTGGGTTCCACATGCATGTTTTAGCTGAAGGAAGAATACCTAAAACCTGGGTAGTTGAAACCCGTGGAATGGGTACAATGCAATATGACTTCAAAGGGTCTTCATTTGCTCACCGAACCTCTCCAATCCTATCACTGCTGCCTTTATGCCCCTGTACACATGCTTGATTCTCTTTCGGAGACATAGCAATCCCTAGGTTTTAAGATACTTACTAGTCAGGTACATTCTTAGGAGTTTAATATGCGGTGTTGAGTCCCTTTCGTTGAGCAAGGAGTAGCTCTTGTCTATTCCATATTTGGCTTAAGGAACTTTATCTGTGCTCATTTCAATCTCTGGTTTTATGCAGCACCCCAACTCACCTTTCCCCTTAAGCAAGCAGAAGTTGGTTTTCTAAATTTGAGACCCTGTTCTGTTCTGTAATTCAGTTCCTGTGTAGCCAAGTTTACATTCCGTGTATTACTGATATCTTATGATGTTTCTTTTTCTGTGTGACTTATTTCAGTTAGAATCATCATACCTGAATCCACTCATTGTGATGCTAAGGGTCTGATGACACAGATTTCATTGCTGAGTGATATTGCTTTGTAAGTAAATACCACAACTTCTTTATCCATTTTTCACTTTCTGCGATGTTGAACTTGTACTGTAAACGAGGTTCTTGTAAACAGAGCCGTTTGGAACTTTGGGGTGGCTGTGTCTTTTTGATTTTAAATTCCCTAACCTATAGGACCATAAGTGGAAGTGCCCTAGGCTCTGTTGCTTTGTTTTTTAGATGTTTCAGGAAGCACCATACACTTCTCCCGAGTGGTTGTTGGCAATTTACATCCCGCCCATCAGCATAACAAGGCTCCCAGTTCTCCATGGCCTGTCCTGCCTTTCTGGATTTTACACTTTTTTCAGATGGCCCTTTTGACCGGGGGGAAGTGAGACTTCATTGTAGTGCAGATTTCCTTTGCAAGCTTGCTTGGTTGGCCAAAAAGGGCGTATGCATTTTTTCCTGAATATATTCAGGAAAAAACGCATACGCCCTTTTTGGCCAAGTGCATCATTGTGGACGTTCTGCCTCTTTTCCTATGCTTTCAATGCAATTTCAGTCTACCTCCTGAAATCGGTTTCCTGCAATTCTGCCCCGCTTTCAAGTCCTCTTGGCAGCCTTACTTCAGTCTATTTTTGGACGATAGCTGTCATTTATAACTCTGCAGGTTTGTGAATTACAGTGCCCCTGAGCTCCTTTCTTCAACTCGCTTTCTTGTGAGCTGGCCGCAACACCGCAGGATGGCTTCAGGCCCTAATCTGGTTCTGGCATGGCACGCTGAGCCTTTGGTTAATTCCTCTTCCTGTTGGGAAATGAGAGTTAAATTTGCCCGTCCAGACACCTCCAGCTAGTCTCTCATTGGTTCTCGCTATTCCTGTTCATCTTCCGCAGAAATTGCAAACTGGGCCAAACAGGAGGTTAAAGGGACTGACTCTCCAAGTCGGGAGAGTGTTAGTAAAGCGTCTGGAATGTTGCACCCGGGTACCAGGGTACGAAAACTGAGACATATTTGAACACGTCTCCCGATCACATGGTTGATCATACTCTGGGTTCCACATGCATGATTTACCTGAAGGAAGAATACCTTAAACGTGGGTATTTGAAACCCGTGGAATGGGTACCTTGCAATATGACTTCAAAGGGTCTTCATTTGCTCACCAAACCTCTCCAATCCTATCACTGCTGCGTTTATGCCCCTGTACACATGCTTGATTCTCTTTCGGAGACATAGCAATCCCTAGGTTTTAAGATACTTACTAGTCAGGTACATTCTTAGGAGTTTAATATGCGGTGTTGGGTCCCTTTCGTTGAGCAAGGAGTAGCTCTTGTCTATTCCATATTTGGCTTAAGGAACTTTATCTGTGCTCATTTCAATCTCTGGTTTTATGCAGCACCCCAACTCACCTTTACCCTTAAGCAAGCATAAGTTGGTTTTCTAAATTTGAGACCCTGTTCTGTTCTGTAATTCAGTTCCTGTGTAGCCAAGTTTCCATTCCGTGTATTACTGATATCTTATGATGTTTCTTTTTCTGTGTGACTTATTTCAGTTAGAATCATCATACCTGAATCCACTCATTATGCTGCTAAGGGCCTGATGACATAGATTTCATTGCTGAGTGATATTGCTTTGTAAGTAAATACCACAACTTCTTTATCCATTTTTCACTTTCTGCGATGTTGAACTTGTACTGTAAACGAGGTTCTTGTAAACAGAGCCGTTCGAAACTTTGGGGTGGCTGTGTATTTTTGATTTTAAATTCCCTAATCTATAGGACCATAAGTGGAAGTGCCCTAGGCTCTGTTGCTTTGTTTTTTAGATGTTTCAGGAAACACCATACACTTCTCCCCAGTGGTTGTTGGCAATTTACATCCCGCCCATCAGCATAACAAGGCTCCCAGTTCTCCATGGCCTGTCCTGCCTTTCTGGATTTTACACTTTTTTCAGATGGCCCTTTTGACCGGGGGGAAGTGAGACTTCATTGTAGTGCAGATTTCCTTTGCAAGCTTGCTTGGTTGGCCAAAAAGTGCGTATGCGTTTTTTCCTGAATATATTCAGGAAAAAACGCATACGCCCTTTTTGGCCAAGTGCATCATTGTGGACGTTCTGCCTCTTTTCCTATGCTTTCAATGCAATTCCAGTCTACCTCCTGAAATCGGTTTCCTGCAATTCTGCCCCGCTTTCAAGTCCTCTTGGCAGCCTTACTTCTGTCTATTTTTGGACGATAGCTGTCATTTATAACTCTGCAGGTTTGTGAATTACAGTGCCCCTGAGCTCCTTTCTTCAACTCGCTTTCTTGTGAGTTGGCCGCAACACCGCAGGATGGCTTCAGACCCTAATCTGGTTCTGGCATGGCACGCTGAGCCTTTGGTTAATTCCTCTTCCTGGTAGGAAATGAGAGTTAAATTTGCCCGTCCAGACACCTCCAGCTAGTCTCCATTGGTTCTCGCTATTCCTGTTCATCTTCCGCAGAAATTGCAAACTGGGCCAAACAGGAGGTTAAAGGGACTGACTCTCCAAGTCGGGAGAGTGTTAGTAAAGCGTCTGGAATGTTGCACCCGAGTACCAGGGGAGGAAAACTGAGACATATTTGAACACGTCTCCCGATCACATGGTTGATCATATTTGGGTTCCACATGCATGTTTTAGCTGAAGGAAGAATACCTTAAACCTGGAGAGTTGAGACCCGTGTAATGGGTACCATGCAATATTACTTCGAAGGGTCTTCATTTGCTCACCGAACCTCTCCAATCCTATCACTGCTGCGTTTATGCCCCTGAACACACGCTTGATTCTCTTTCGGAGACATAGCAATCCATAGGTTTTACGATACTTACTAGTCAGGTACATTCTTAGGCGTTTAATATGCGGTGTTGAGTCCATTTCGTTGAGCAAGGAGTAGTTCTTGTCTATTCCATATTTGACTTAAGGAACTTTATCTGTGCTCATTTCAATCTCTGGTTTTATGCAGCACCCCAACTCACCTTTCCCCTTAAGCAAGCATAAGTTGGTTTTCTAAATTTGAGACCCTGTTCTGTTCTGTAATTCAGTTCCTGTGTAGCCAAGTTTCCATTCCGTGTATTACTGATATCTTATGATGTTTCTTTTTCTGTGTGACTTATTTCAGTTAGAATCATCATACCTGAATCCACTCATTGTGCTGCTAAGGGCCTGATGACACAGTTTTCATTGCTGAGTGATATTGCTTTGTAAGTAAATACCACAACTTCTTTATCCATTTTTCACTTTCTGCGATGTTGAACTTGTACTGTAAACGAGGTTCTTGTAAACAGAGGCGTCCCAAACTTTGGGGTGGCTGTGTCTTTTTGATTTTAATTTCCCTAAGCTATAGGACCATAAGTGGAAGTGCCCTAGGTTCTGTTGTTTGTTTTTTAGATGTTTCAGGAAACACCATACACTTCTCCCGAGTGGTTGTTAGCAATTTACATCCCGCCCATCAGCATAACAAGGCTCCCAGTTCTCCATGGCCTGTCCTGCCTTTCTGGATTTTAGACTTTTTTCAGATGGCCCTTTTGACCAGGGGGAAGTGAGACTTCATTGTAGTGCAGATTTCCTTTCAAGCTTGCTTGGTTGGCCAAAAAAGGGCATATGCGTTTTTTCCTGAATATATTCAGGAAAAAACGCATATGCCCTTTTTGGCCAAGTGCATCATTGTGGACGTTCTGCCTCTTTTCCTATGCTTTCAATGCAATTCCAGTCTACCTCCTGAAATCGGTTTCCTGCAATTCTGCCCCGCTTTCAAGTCCCCTTGGCAGCCTTACTTCAGTCTATTTTTGGACGATAGCTGTCATTTATAACTCTGCAGGTTTGTGAATTACAGTGCCCCTGAGCTCCTTTCTTCAACTTGCTTTCTTTTGAGGTGGCCGCAACACCGCAGGATGGCTTCAGGCCCTAATCTGGTTCCGGTACACCACGCTGAGCCTTTGGTTATTTCCTCTTCCTGGTGGGAAATGAGAGTTAAATTTGCCCGTCCAGACACCTCCAGCTAGCCTCTCATTGGTTCTCGCTATTCCTGTTCATCTTCCGCAGAAATTGCAAACTGGGCCAAACAGGAGGTTAAAGGCGCTGACTCTCCAAGTGGGGAGAGTGTTAGTAAAGCGTCTGGAATGTTGCACCCGAGTACCAGGGGAGGAAAACTGAGACATATTTGAACACATCTCCCGTTCACATGGTTGATCATACTTGGGTTCCACATGCATGTTTTAGCTGAAGGAAGAATACCTTAAACCTGGAGAGTTGAGACCCGTGGAATGGGTACCATGCAATATGACTTCAAAGGGTCTTCATTTGCTCACCGAACCTCTCCAATCCTATCACTGCTGCGTTTATGCCCCTGTACACACGCTTGATTCTCTTTTGGAGACATAGCAATCCATAGGTTTTACGATACTTACTAGTCAGGTACATTCTTAGGCGTTTAATATGCGGTGTTGAGTCCATTTCGTTGAGCAAGGAGTAGCTCTTGTCTATTCCATATTTGACTTAAGGAACTTTATCTGTGCTCATTTCAATCTCTGGTTTTATGCAGCACCCCAACTCACCTTTACCCTTAAGCAAGCATAAGTTGGTTTTCTAAATTTGAGACCCTTTTCTGTTTTGGAATGCAGTTCCTGTGTAGCCAAGTTTACATTCCGTGTATTACTGATATCTTATGATGTTTCTTTTTCTGTGTGACTTATTTCAGTTAGAATCATCGTACCTGAATCCACTCATTATGCTGCTAAGGGCCTGATGACATAGATTTCATTGCTGAGTGATACTGCATTGTAAGTAAATACCACAAGTTCTTTATCCATTTTTCACTTTCTGCGATGTTGAACTTGTACTGTAAACGAGGTTCTTGTAAACAGAGGCGTCCCAAACTTTCGGGTGGCTGTGTCTTTTTGATTTTAATTTCCCTAAGCTATAGGACCATAAGTGGAAGTGCCCTAGGCTCTGTTGCTTTGTTTTTTAGATGTTTCAGGAAACACCATACACTTCTCCCGAGTGTCTGTTGGCAATTTACATCCCGCCCATCAGCATAACAAGGCTCCCAGTTCTCCATGGCCTGTCCTGCCTTTCTGGATTTTACACTTTTTTCAGATGGCCCTTTTGACCGGGGGGAAGTGAGACTTCATTGTAGTGCAGATTTCCTTTGCAAGCTTGCTTGGTTGGCCAAAAACGGCGTATGCGTTTTTTCCTGAATATATTCAGGAAAAAACGCATACACCCTTTTTGGCCAAGTGCATCATTGTGGACGTTCTGCCTCTTTTCCTATGCTTTCAATGCAATTTCAGTCTACCTCCTGAAATCGGTTTCCTGCAATTCTGCCCCGCTTTCAAGTCCTCTTGGCAGCCTTACTTCAGTCTATTTTTGGACGATAGCTGTCATTTATAACTCTGCAGGTTTGTGAATTACAGTGCCCCTGAGCTCCTTTCTTCAACTCGCTTTCTTGTGACCTGGCCGCAACACCGCAGGATGGCTTCAGGCCCTAATCTGGTTCTGGCACGGCACGCTGAGCCTTTGGTTAATTCCTCTTCCTGGTGGGAAATGAGAGTTAAATTTGCCCGTCCAGACACCTCCAGCTAGTCTCTCATTGGTTCTCGCTATTCCTGTTCATCTTCCGCAGAAATTGCAAACTGGGCCAAACAGGAGGTTAAAGGGACTGACTCTCCAAGTCGGGAGAGTGTTAGTAAAGCGTCTGGAATGTTGCACCCGAGTACCAGGGTACGAAAACTGAGACATATTTGAACACGTCTCCCGATCACATGGTTGATCATACTCTGGGTTCCACATGCATGATTTACCTGAAGGAAGAATACCTTAAACGTGGGTATTTGAAACCCATGGAATGGGTACCATGCAATATGACTTCAAAGGGTCTTCATTTGCTCACCAAACCTCTCCAATCCTATCACTGCTGCGTTTATGCCCCTGTACACATGCTTGATTCTCTTTCGGAGACATAGCAATCCATAGGTTTTAAGATACTTACTAGTCAGGTACATTCTTAGGAGTTTAATATGCGGTGTTGAGTCCCTTTCGTTGAGCAAGGAGTAGCTCTTGTCTATTCCATATTTGGCTTAAGGAACTTTATCTGTGCTCATTTCAATCTCTGGTTTTATGCAGCACCCCAACTCACCTTTACCCTTAAGCAAGCAGAAGTTGGTTTTCTAAATTTGAGACCCTGTTCTGTTCTGTAATTCAGTTCCTGTGTAGCCAAGTTTACATTCCGTGTATTACTGATATCTTATGATGTTTCTTTTTCTGTGTGACTTATTTCAGTTAGAATCATCATACCTAAATCCACTCATTGTGCTGCTAACGGCCTGATGACACAGATTTCATTGCTGAGTGATATTGCTTTGTAAGTAAATACCACAATTTCTTTATCCATTTTTCACTTTCTGCAATGTTGAACTTGTACTGTAAACGAGGTTCTTGTAAACAGAGCCGTTCGAAACTTTGGGATGGCTGTGTCTTTTTGATTTTAAATTCCCTAAGCTATAGGACCATAAGTGGAAGTGCCCTAGGCTCTGTTGCTTTGTTTTTTAGATGTTTCAGGAAACACCATACACTTCTCCGGAGTGGTTGTTGGCAATTGACATCCCGCCCATCAGCATAACAAGGCTCCCAGTTCTCCATGGCCTGTCCTGCCTTTCTGGATTTTACACTTTTTTCAGATGGCCCTTTTGACCGGGGGGAAGTGAGACTTCATGGTAGTGCAGATTTCCTTTGCAAGCTTGCTTGGTTGGCCAAAAAGGGCGTATGCGTTTTTTCCTGAATATATTCAGGAAAAAACGCATACGCCCTTTTTGGCCAAGTGCATCATTGTGGACGTTCTGCCTCTTTTCCTATGCTTTCAATGCAATTCCAGTCTACCTCCTGAAATCGGTTTCCTGCAATTCTGCCCCGCTTTCAAGTCCTCTTGGCAGCCTTACTTCAGTCTATTTTTGGACGATAGCTGTCATTTATAACTCTGCAGGTTTGTGAATTACAGTGCCCCTGAGCTCCTTTCTTCAACTCGCTTTCTTGTGACCTGGCTGCAACACCGCAGGATGGCTTCAGGCCCTAATCTTGTTCTGGCATGGCACGCTGAGCCTTTGGTTAATTCCTCTTCCTGGTAGGAAATGAGAGTTAAATTTGCCCGTCCAGACACCTCCAGCTAGTCTCCATTGGTTCTTGCTATTCCTGTTCATCTTCCGCAGAAATTGCAAACTGGGCCAAACAGGAGGTTAAAGGGACTGACTCTCCAAGTCGGGAGAGTGTTAGTAAAGCGTCTGGAATGTTGCACCCGGTTACCAGGGGAGGAAAACTGAGACATATTTGAACACGTCTCCCCTTCACATGGTTGATCATACTTGGGTTCCACATGCATGTTTTAGCTGAAGGAAGAATACCTTAAACCTGGAGAGTTGAGACCCGTGGAATGGGTACCATGCAATATGACTTCAAAGGGTCTTCATTTGCTCACCGAACCTCTCCAATCCTATCACTGCTGCGTTTATGCCCCTGTACACATGCTTGATTCTCTTTTGGAGACATAGCAATCCATAGGTTTTACGATACTTACTAGTCAGGTACATTCTTAGGCGTTTAATATGCGGTGTTGAGTCCATTTCGTTGAGCAAGGAGTAGCTCTTGTCTATTCCATATTTGACTTAAGGAACTTTATCTGTGCTCATTTCAATCTCTGGTTTTATGCAGCACCCCAACTCACCTTTACCCTTAAGCAAGCATAAGTTGGTTTTCTAAATTTGAGACCCTTTTCTGTTTTGGAATGCAGTTCCTGTGTAGCCAAGTTTACATTCCGTGTATTACTGATATCTTATGATGTTTCTTTTTCTGTGTGACTTATTTCAGTTAGAATCATCGTACCTGAATCCACTCATTATGCTGCTAAGGGCCTGATGACATAGATTTCATTGCTGAGTGATACTGCATTGTAAGTAAATACCACAAGTTCTTTATCCATTTTTCACTTTCTGCGATGTTGAACTTGTACTGTAAACGAGGTTCTTGTAAACAGAGGCGTCCCAAACTTTCGGGTGGCTGTGTCTTTTTGATTTTAATTTCCCTAAGCTATAGGACCATAAGTGGAAGTGCCCTAGGCTCTGTTGCTTTGTTTTTTAGATGTTTCAGGAAACACCATACACTTCTCCCGAGTGTCTGTTGGCAATTTACATCCCGCCCATCAGCATAACAAGGCTCCCAGTTCTCCATGGCCTGTCCTGCCTTTCTGGATTTTACACTTTTTTCAGATGGCCCTTTTGACCGGGGGGAAGTGAGACTTCATTGTAGTGCAGATTTCCTTTGCAAGCTTGCTTGGTTGGCCAAAAACGGCGTATGCGTTTTTTCCTGAATATATTCAGGAAAAAACGCATACACCCTTTTTGGCCAAGTGCATCATTGTGGACGTTCTGCCTCTTTTCCTATGCTTTCAATGCAATTTCAGTCTACCTCCTGAAATCGGTTTCCTGCAATTCTGCCCCGCTTTCAAGTCCTCTTGGCAGCCTTACTTCAGTCTATTTTTGGACGATAGCTGTCATTTATAACTCTGCAGGTTTGTGAATTACAGTGCCCCTGAGCTCCTTTCTTCAACTCGCTTTCTTGTGACCTGGCCGCAACACCGCAGGATGGCTTCAGGCCCTAATCTGGTTCTGGCACGGCACGCTGAGCCTTTGGTTAATTCCTCTTCCTGGTGGGAAATGAGAGTTAAATTTGCCCGTCCAGACACCTCCAGCTAGTCTCTCATTGGTTCTCGCTATTCCTGTTCATCTTCCGCAGAAATTGCAAACTGGGCCAAACAGGAGGTTAAAGGGACTGACTCTCCAAGTCGGGAGAGTGTTAGTAAAGCGTCTGGAATGTTGCACCCGAGTACCAGGGTACGAAAACTGAGACATATTTGAACACGTCTCCCGATCACATGGTTGATCATACTCTGGGTTCCACATGCATGATTTACCTGAAGGAAGAATACCTTAAACGTGGGTATTTGAAACCCATGGAATGGGTACCATGCAATATGACTTCAAAGGGTCTTCATTTGCTCACCAAACCTCTCCAATCCTATCACTGCTGCGTTTATGCCCCTGTACACATGCTTGATTCTCTTTCGGAGACATAGCAATCCCTAGGTTTTAAGATACTTACTAGTCAGGTACATTCTTAGGAGTTTAATATGCGGTGTTGAGTCCCTTTCGTTGAGCAAGGAGTAGCTCTTGTCTATTCCATATTTGGCTTAAGGAACTTTATCTGTGCTCATTTCAATCTCTGGTTTTATGCAGCACCCCAACTCACCTTTACCCTTAAGCAAGCATAAGTTGGTTTTCTAAATTTGAGACCCTGTTCTGTTCTGTAATTCAGTTCCTGTGTAGCCAAGTTTACATTCCGTGTATTACTGATATCTTATGATGTTTCTTTTTCTGTGTGACTTATTTCAGTTAGAATCATCATACCTGAATCCACTCATTGTGCTGCTAACGGCCTGATGACACAGATTTCATTGCTGAGTGATATTGCTTTGTAAGTAAATACCACAATTTCTTTATCCATTTTTCACTTTCTGCGATGTTGAACTTGTACTGTAAACGAGGTTCTTGTAAACAGAGCCGTTGGAAACTTTGGGATGGCTGTGTCTTTTTGATTTTAAATTCCCTAAGCTATAGGACCATAAGTGGAAGTGCCCTAGGCTCTGTTGCTTTGTTTTTTAGATGTTTCAGGAAACACCATACACTTCTCCGGAGTGGTTGTTGGCAATTGACATCCCGCCCATCAGCATAACAAGGCTCCCAGTTCTCCATGGCCTGTCCTGCCTTTCTGGATTTTACACTTTTTTCAGATGGCCCTTTTGACCGGGGGGAAGTGAGACTTCATTGTAGTGCAGATTTCCTTTGCAAGCTTGCTTGGTTGGCCAAAAAGGGCGTATGCGTTTTTTCCTGAATATATTCAGGAAAAAACGCATACGCCCTTTTTGGCCAAGTGCATCATTGTGGACGTTCTGCCTCTTTTCCTATGCTTTCAATGCAATTCCAGTCTACCTCCTGAAATCGGTTTCCTGCAATTCTGCCCCGCTTTCAAGTCCTCTTGGCAGCCTTACTTCAGTCTATTTTTGGACGATAGCTGTCATTTATAACTCTGCAGGTTTGTGAATTACAGTGCCCCTGAGCTCCTTTCTTCAACTCGCTTTCTTGTGACCTGGCCGCAACACCGCAGGATGGCTTCAGGCCCTAATCTTGTTCTGGCATGGCACGCTGAGCCTTTGGTTAATTCCTCTTCCTGGTAGGAAATGAGAGTTAAATTTGCCCGTCCAGACACCTCCAGCTAGTCTCCATTGGTTCTTGCTATTCCTGTTCATCTTCCGCAGAAATTGCAAACTGGGCCAAACAGGAGGTTAAAGGGACTGACTCTCCAAGTCGGGAGAGTGTTAGTAAAGCGTCTGGAATGTTGCACCCGGTTACCAGGGGAGGAAAACTGAGACATATTTGAACACGTCTCCCGTTCACATGGTTGATCATACTTGGGTTCCACATGCATGTTTTAGCTGAAGGAAGAATACCTTAAACCTGGAGAGTTGAGACCCGTGGAATGGGTACCATGCAATATGACTTCAAAGGGTCTTCATTTGCTCACCGAACCTCTCCAATCCTATCACTGCTGCGTTTATGCCCCTGTACACACGCTTGATTCTCTTTTGGAGACATAGCAATCCATAGGTTTTACGATACTTACTAGTCAGGTACATTCTTAGGCGTTTAATATGCGGTGTTGAGTCCATTTCGTTGAGCAAGGAGTAGCTCTTGTCTATTCCATATTTGACTTAAGGAACTTTATCTGTGCTCATTTCAATCTCTGGTTTTATGCAGCACCCCAACTCACCTTTACCCTTAAGCAAGCATAAGTTGGTTTTCTAAATTTGAGACCCTTTTCTGTTTTGGAATGCAGTTCCTGTGTAGCCAAGTTTACATTCCGTGTATTACTGATATCTTATGATGTTTCTTTTTCTGTGTGACTTATTTCAGTTAGAATCATCGTACCTGAATCCACTCATTATGCTGCTAAGGGCCTGATGACATAGATTTCATTGCTGAGTGATACTGCATTGTAAGTAAATACCAAAAGTTCTTTATCCATTTTTCACTTTCTGCGATGTTGAACTTGTACTGTAAACGAGGTTCTTGTAAACAGAGGCGTCCCAAACTTTCGGGTGGCTGTGTCTTTTTGATTTTAATTTCCCTAAGCTATAGGACCATAAGTGGAAGTGCCCTAGGCTCTGTTGCTTTGTTTTTTAGATGTTTCAGGAAACACCATACACTTCTCCCGAGTGTCTGTTGGTAATTTACATCCCGCCCATCAGCATAACAAGGCTCCCAGTTCTCCATGACCTGTCCTGCCTTTCTGGATTTTACACTTTTTTCAGATGACCCTTTTGACCGGGGGGAAGTGAGACTTCATTGTAGTGCAGATTTCCTTTGCAAGCTTGCTTGGTTGGCCAAAAACGGCGTATGCGTTTTTTCCTGAATATATTCAGGAAAAAACGCATACGCCCTTTTTGGCCAAGTGCATCATTGTGGACGTTCTGCCTCTTTTCCTATGCTTTCAATGCAATTCCAGTCTACCTCCTGAAATCGGTTTCCTGCAATTCTGCCCCGCTTTCAAGTCATCTTGGCAGCCTTACTTCAGTCTATTTTTGGACGATAGCTGTCATTTATAACTCTGCAGGTTTGTGAATTACAGTGCCCCTGAGCTCCTTTCTTCAACTCGCTTTCTTGTGACCTGGCCGCAACACCGCAGGATGTCTTCAGGCCCTAATCTGGTTCTGGCACGGCACGCTGAGCCTTTGGTTAATTCCTCTTCCTGGTGGGAAATGAGAGTTAAATTTGCCCATCCAGACACCTCCAGCTAGTCTCTCATTGATTCTCGCTATTCGTGTTCATCTTCCACAGAAATTGCAAACTGGGCCAAACAGGAGGTTAAAGGGACTGACTCTCCCAGTGGGGAGAGTGTTAGTAAAGCGTCTGGAATGTTGCACCCGAGTACCAGGGTACAAAAACTGAGACATATTTAAACACGTCTCCCGATGACATGGTTGATCATACTCTAGGTTCCACATGCATGTTTTAGCTGAAGGAAGAATACCTTAAACCTGGGTAGTTGAAACCCGTGGAATGGGTACCATGCAATATGACTTCAAAGGGTCTTCATTTGCTCACCGAACCTCTCCAATCCTATCACTGCTGCGTTTATGCCCCTGTACACATGCTTGATTCTCTTTCAGAGACATAGCAATCCATAGGTTTTAAGATACTTACTAGTCAGGTACATTCTTAGGCGTTTAATATGCGGTGTTGAGTCCATTTCGTTGAGCAAGGAGTAGCTCTTGTCTATTCCATATTTGGCTTCAGGAACTTTATCTGTGCTCATTTCAATCTCTGGTTTTATGCAGCACCCCAACTCACCTTTACCCTTAAGCAAGCATAAGTTGGTTTTCTAAATTTGAGACCCTGTTCTGTTCTGTAATTCAGTTCCTGTGTAGCCAAGGTTCCATTCCGTGTATTACTGATATCTTATGATGTTTCTTTTTCTGTGTGACTTATTTCAGTTAGAATCATCATACCTGAATCCACTCATTGTGCTGCTAAGGGCCTGATGACATAGATTTCATTGCTGAGTGATATTGCTTTGTAAGTAAATACCACAACTTCTTTATCCATTTTTCACTTTTTGCGATGTTGAACTTGTACTGTAAACGAGGTTCTTGTAAACAGAGGTGTCCCAAACATTGGGGTGGCTGTGTCTTTTTGATTTTAATTTCCCTAAGCTATAGGACCATAAGTGGCAGTGCCCTAGGCTCTGTTGCTTTGTTTTTTAGATGTTTCAGGAAACACCATACACTTCTCCCGAGTGTCTGTTGGCAATTTACATGCCGCCCATCAGCATAACAAGGCTCCCAGTTCTCAATGGCCTGTCCTGCCTTTCTGGATTTTACACATTTTTCAGATGGCCCTTTTGACCGGGGGGATGTGAGACTTCATTGTAGTGCAGATTTCCTTTGCAAGCTTGCTTGGTTGGCCAAAAAGGGCGTATGCGTTTTTTCCTGAATATATTCAGGAAAAAACGCATACGCCCTTTTTGGCCAAGTGCATCATTGTGGACGTTCTGCCTCTTTTCCTATGCTTTCAATGCAATTCCAGTCTACCTCCTGAAATCGGTTTCCTGCAATTCTGCCCCGCTTTCAAGTCCTCTTGGCAGCCTTACTTCAGTCTATTTTTGGACGATAGCTGTCATTTATAACTCTGCAGGTTTGTGAATTACAGTGCCCCTGAGCTCCTTTCTTCAACTCGCTTTCTTGTGAGCTGGCCGCAACACCGCAGGATGGCTTCAGGCCCTAATCTGGTTCCGGCACGGCACGCTGAGCCTTTGGATAATTCCTCTTCCTGGTGGGAAATGAGAGTTAAATTTGCCCGTCCAGACACCTCCAGCTAGTCTCTCATTGGTTCTCACTATTCCTGTTCATCTTCCGCAGGAATTGCAAACTGGGCCAAACAGGAGGTTAAAGGGACTGACTCTCCAAGTGGGGAGAGTGTTAGTAAAGCGTCTGGAATGTTGCACGCGAGTACCAGGGTACGAATTCTGAGACATATTTGAACACGTCTCCCGATCACATGGTTGATCATACTCTAGGTTCCACATGCATGTTTTAGCTGAAGGAAGAATACCTTAAACCTGGGTAGTTGAAACCCGTGGAATGGGTACCATGCAATATGACTTCAAAGGGTCTTCATTTGCTCACCGAACCTCTCCAATCCTATCACTGCTGCGTTTATGTCCCTGAACACATGCTTGATTCTCTTTCGGAGACATAGCAATCCATAGGTTTTAAGATACTTACAAGTCAGGTACATTCTTAGGCGTTTAATATGCGGTGTTGAGTCCATTTCGTTGAGCAAGGAGTACCTCTTGTGTATTCCATATTTGGCTTAAGGAACTTTATCTGTGCTCATTTCAATCTCTGGTTTTATGCAGCACCCCAACTCACCTTTCCCCTTAAGCAAGCATAAGTTGGTTTTCTAAATTTGAGACCCTGTTCTGTTTTGGAATGCAGTTCCTGTGTAGCCAAGTTTACATTCCGTGTATTAGTGATATCTTATGATGTTTCTTTTTCTGTGTGACTTATTTCAGTTAGAATCATCGTACCTGAATCCACTCATTATGCTGCTAAGGGCCTGATGACATAGATTTCATTGCTGAGTGATATTGCTTTGTAAGTAAATACCACAACTTCTTTATCAATTTTTCACTTTCTGCGATGTTGAACTTGTACTGTAAACGAGGTTCTTGTAAACCGAGCCCTTCCAAACTTTGGGGTGGCTGTGTCTTTTTGATGTTAATTTCCCTAAGCTATAGGACCATAAGTGGAAGTGCCCTAGGCTCTGTTGCTTTGTTTTTTAGATGTTTCAGGAAACACCATACACTTCTCCCAAGTGTCTGTTGGCAATTTACATCCCGCCCATCAGCATAACAAGGCTCCCAGTTCTCAATGGCCTGTCTTGCCTTTCTGGATTTTACACTTTTTTCAGATGGCCCTTTTGACCGGGGGGAAGTGAGACTTCATTGTAGTGCAGATTTCCTTTGCAAGCTTGCTTGGTTGGCCAAAAAGTGCATATGCATTTTTTCCTGAATATATTCAGGAAAAAACGCATACGCCCTTTTTGGCCAAGTGCATCATTGTGGACGTTCTGCCTCTTTTCCTATGCTTTCAATGCAATTCCAGTCTACCTCCTGAAATCGGTTTCCTGCAATTCTGCCTTGCTTTCAATGCCTCTTCATAGCCTTACCTCAATATATTTTTTAAAAATAGTTGGCCTTTATAACTCTGCAGGTTTTTGAATTGCAGTGGCCCTTAGCTCCATTTTTTAGCTCTTATTTTTGTGGTCTTGCCCCGTAACCACAGGATTCCTTGAAGCCCTATTTTTCTTCTGGGGCACCTTGCTGTGCCTTTGGTTAATTCTTCTTACTGATGTGATATTAGAGTGACATGTGCCCATTGAAACCGCTACAGCTAGTTTCTCACTGGTTCCCCCTATTCCCATTCATCCTCTGCACTAACTGCAGACTGTGCGATACCAGAACTTAAAGGCATTGACTCCATGTGGGGATGTTGTTAGTAAAGCGGCTGGAATGTCGATCCGGAGCCCCAGGAGAGGAAAAATGAGGTGCGTTTTAGAAACCTTTCCCGATCATATGGTATACCAGTCGCTGGGTTTCCCAAGCATGGTTTAGCTGTAGGAAGATTCCCTTCAACCTGGAGTGTTGGGACCCTTGGAATGAGTAGCATGAAGTATTGCATTAAACTTTCGGCAGTTGCTCACCAAAGCTCACCAATCCTCTCAGCCCCAAGTGTCCAGCCTTATGTCTTATCCAGCTGTGGGTCTATATGTGGTCAATCCAGGTTGCATCACAGCCCCTGAGCGAATTTTGTAAGAATTTTTCTCTCTTTCATTGTTTCAGCGTTTTGTTTTTAAAATTTATTTCTATAATGGGGTTTAGCTCCTTTTCACTGCTGTGTTTGTGCCGCTCTGCACACACTTGATTCCCTTATGGAGATATATCAATACATGGGTTTTAAGATTCTTATTCCTCAGATATATTTCTCTGCGCTGTATAGGGTGTGTTGAGGCCTGTTCATTGAGCAAGGTGTAGATCTTGTCTAATACCTATTTGGTTTATTGAACGGTATCTGTGCTAATTTCAAACTCTGGTTTTATGCATCACCCCACCTCTCCTTTCCCCTTAAGCTGACATAAGTGTGTTTTCTAAATGTGAGACACTGTTCTGTTCTGTAATTCATTTCTTGTGCAGCCATATTTACCCTCCCTCTATAAGTGATATATTATGATATGTTTCTTTTTCTGTTTGACTTATTTCAAGTAGTATTATCGGACCTAAATCCACTCTTTATCCTTCTACTAGCCTTATTACATTGATTTCATGGTGAAGAGATATTCCATTGTACATAAGTACCACATCTTCTTTATCCATTGTTCTCTTTCCTGGGATATTTAAGGTGTACTGAAGTTGAGGTTCTTGTAAACAGAGTAGCCCTAAACTGTGGTGTGCTTGTGTCTTGTTGATTTTTAGACTTCCCTAGATATACTCCCATGATTGGAAGTGTCCTATGCTCTGTAGCTCTGTTTTTTAGATGATTTAGGAACCACCATACACTTCTCCAGAGTGGCTCTCGGCAGTTCACACACTGCCCATCAGCGTATAAAGGCTCCCTGTTCTCCATGGCCTGTCCTGCATTTCTGGTTTTTACAATTTTTTAGGATGGCCCTTTTGACCGGTGGGAAGTGAGACTTCTTTGTTGTGCACATTTGCATTGCTTGCTTGCTTCGTTGCCCATAAAGTGCGTATGCGTTTTTTCCTGGATATAATCAGGAAAAAACGCATACGCCCTTTTGGGCCAACTGCATCATTGTCGAAATTCTGCCGCTTTTCATGTGCGTTAAAGACGAGTCCAATCTATCTCTTGAAATCTGTTTCTTGCAATTCTGTCTTGCATTCAGATCCTCTTCTTTGCCTTACCTCAACATATTTTTGGACGTTAGTTTTCATTTATAACTCTGCAGGTTTGTGAATTGCAGTGACCCTGAGCTCCATTTTTTAAGTTGCTCTTTTGTGAGCTGGCCTCAAACCCGCAGGATTGCTTCAGGCCCTATTTTGGCTCCGGCGAGGCAGGCTGAGCCTTTCTTTAATTCTTATTCTTAATGGGAAATTAGAGTGATATGTGCCCGTCCAAACCCCTACAACTCTTCTCTCATTGGTTCCCCCTCTTCACGTTCATCCTCCTCACAATTTGCAAAATGTGTGAAACAGAAGTTTAAATGTGCTGATTCTCCAAGTGGGGAGATTCTAAGTAGCGTGGCTGGAATGGTGAACAGGAGCACCAGGAGAGGATAAATGAGGTGCATTTTAGACACATCTCCCGATCACATGGTGTACAGTCCTCTGGGTTTTCCATGCATGTTTTAGCTGTAGGAAGATCCCTTGAACCTGCAGATTTGGGACCCATTGAATGGGTACCAGGTAGTATTACTTTAAAGGGTGTGCATTTCCTCACCCAACCTCACATTTCTCTTAGCGCAAACAGTTTCCAGCCTTATGTCTCATCCTGCTGTGGGTCTAGATGTGTTCAATCCATGTTGCATCACCGTCCCTGAGGAAAAGTTGTAAGAGGTTTTCTCTGTCTCTCTGTCGTTTATTTTTTTCAATTTATTACTATATTGGTTACAGCTGATTTTCAAAGCTCTGTTTCTTGCTGCTGTACATCCACTTGATTCACGTACAGAGAGACATCAATAAATTCTTTTTCAGATTCTTACCAGTCGTATATATTCTTTTCCGGTGACTTGAGTGTGCTGAGTGCAGTTCTTTTAGCTACCGTGTAGGCCTTGTTGATTATCAGTTTGGTATTTGGAATGGTATCTTTGCTAATTTCAACCTCCTGGATGATGCCTCACCCCTCCCCACCTTTCCCGTTTAGCAGCCTTATGCGTGCTTTCTACATATTTGACTATGTTTTTGTTTTGTAATTTATTTCATGTGTAGCCATTTTGGATTCCACCTTTAAGTGATATCTTATGATATGTGTCTTTTTCTTTTTGAATTCTGTCACTTAGAATGATCATATGTAACTCCTCCGGAGTTGTTACAACTGGCCATATTTCATTGATTTCCAGGCTGAATAATATTCCACTCTACCTAAGTACCACATCTCTATCCATTTTTTCCCTCCAGAGACATTTAAGTTATATCCTAGTCGAGGATCTTTTAAACAGAGAGGGGGTAAACATTGGGGTGCCTGTGTCCTCTCGATTTTTGTTTTTCCCAAGATATACGCCCATGAGTGCAAGTGCCCTATGCTCTGTAGCTCATTTTTTAGATGCTTTAGTAAACACAATACACTTCTCCAGAATGGCCGTTGGCAATATACATTTCCACTATAAGTCTCACAGGGCTCCCTCTTCTCGTTGCCCTGTCCTGCATTTCTGTTGTTTACGCTTTATGAGGATGGCTCTTCTGACTGATGCGAAGTGATGTCTTTTGTAGTATTGACTTCCAGTGCCCACCTGTTTGGTTGGCTAAAAAAGTGTATGCCCTTTTCTTGAATATATACAGAAAAGAACGCATACACCCTTTTTGGCCAACTGCAATGTTGGCAATGTTCAGCTCCTTTTCTTGTGCTTAATGGCGAGTCCTTTCTACCTCCTCAAATCCCTTTCCTGCCATTCTCCCTTGCTTACAAGTCCTTTTCTCTGACTCTCCTCAAGACATTTTTCAGTGATGGATATTTTCAACTCTGCAGTTTTGTGAATTTTACTGCCCCTGAGTTCCATTGTTCAACTCGTGTTTATGGGAACTGGCCACAAAGCAGCGGGATTTCCTCAAGCCCTATACTGTTTCCATGGGCAACCCTAGCCTTTGGTCAATTCGTCTTCCTGATTGGAAATTAGAGTGACATGTGCCTGTCTGAACACCTAGGACTTGTCTCTCATTGTTCCTCATCCTTCCGCTTCATCCTCTGGACAAATTCCAAACTGTACGCAACAGGATGTTGACAGTGCTGACATCTCCAAGTGGGGAGACTGTTAGTAAAGATGCTGGAGGGGTGAACCCGAGCACCAGGAGATGAGGAGATGAGATGCCTTTTCCAAACTCTTCCCGGTCAGACGGTATACCATCCTCTGGGTGTGACAGACATGTTTTAGCAGTAGGAAGAGTCCCATTCATGTAAGGAGAACACCAGGGCTTTTTCAAAATCAGTGTCTCCCCGAAACCCAAACTGGGGAATTTTTTAAGCTACAGCTACACATATGTTCATTAAGGGCCTTGGGAAGTAGGCAGAGTCCAAACTTTAGATGATTGAAGTCTTCAGGGTCAGAAGCACTCACCACCAGCTTCCCTTAGGCTACACTTTAACTGTCATCGATAGATGATGTCAATAAAAATATCTATTCTTTTTCAGATTATTTCCCCTTATAGGTTATTGCAAAATGTTGAGTGTAGTTCCCTGTGCTATACAGTAGTTCCTTGTTGATGATCTATTTTATACATAGCAGTGTGTATGTGTTCATTCCAAACTGTTAATTTATCCCTCCTCCCACCTTTCCCCTTTGGTAATAATAAATTATAAGATTTTATACTTCTCAGAAATGGGGGAGCTGAAAGAGAGGTATCATTTTCAATGGAAAAACATTTAAAACAAGATTGAAGGTTTAACCAAGATTATTAGCTGTACATCCTTGGAAAGAAATCACTTCGTTTCTCTAATATTGACCTGACAAATAAGACAAACCTTTTCACTGAACTTGCTTATAAAAAGTGATGGAAATATCAAATGGAAGTGTTAAAAACATCTTATTTTACCCGAGCCTTATACACTGTTCTATGTTAACTACAGTTTGGCTCACACGTCTGTTCATTGAGGTTACAATAGTCTCAATTTCTGTTACTGATCCTCCAGAGTGGACCCCAACAAGTGTCCCCCTGCCCAGTGTCATTGGGGCCAACAGATCGAGACTGAGTTTGGTTCACAAGCAAAGGAAACTTTATATTTTGATCAGAGAATGGAGAGGTGAGAGCATGCACTACCCCGTGGGCTGTGGGCTGGGCTGCTGTGTAGAGATCCTGTCAGAGTCAGTGGGAGGGAGGGAGGCGGCGGAGCTCTCGAGGGCCGGGTTGGCTGTAGCTCAGGCTCTATATCGTGGAGTCTGCACTGGGCCCCAGAAGCTGAGGTGTCGACCCAGCCATTCTGCACTAGGAAATCTGGTCTGAAGTGCCGGGTGTGGAACCTCTGCATGCGGGACCCTAGGAGCACGTGAAATTAGACAAAGCACAAAGGATAAGAAGGTTAGACTTGACTTTATTGCCCAGATTCTATTTTTATCTCCCAGGGATTTTTAATGGGCTTTGCTGGGGACAAACCCCTCCTCTGCCTTTTGTCCCATTCCTCATTCTTGGAGTGCTGAGGGTGCAGACCCTTCTTCTGTAACTGCTGAGTGCTGAGTTGGGAGCCCTCATACCCTGGAGCGAGGGTCAGAGCTTCTCCCCAGCAGCCTCCCGGTGACGTTGATTGTCCCCAGGACCCCTGCCTCCCTGCTCGTCCACCTGAGCACCAGCATTGGAAGTGTTATAGATTCTAATGACCTTTAAGGGTCCAGGAAAGAGATGTGCAGAGACGCTGTGGGGGCCGGTTTCACCCCGCCCCACATTTGTTCGGCCACCTTAGGCTGACCGTCTCTGCCAGCCTAGATGCTCTGACCAGTAGTCTGCGCTTTCTTCAATTAGGCCCCTGAATTAACGTACAAACAGCACCAGGTGTCAGAGCCCTGCCCGCTCAACTCCCAGACAGTCCAGGGTCAGTGGTGATCAAGGACCATGATGGCTACTGAGTCAACAGCCTTTTGAAGTAAACAGGAGTCCAGCCGGTCTTATTGGCCACCATCATCACGGTGTCTGTAGGCTTTTCTATGGTGACAGTGTGGTATACTGTTCCCCCGCCAAGATTATTAGCTCCCCTCTGGGTGCAGTAAGTCCTGCAAGCAGTAGTCTACTCTTTTGGGACACACTCTTGTTGTTTTATGAGAGAAACTCCAGGTCAAGTGATGTTCACACGAGTCGTCATGGTGCCCTGTTGCCCCCGGTTATCTCTCTGGATGTTGGAGTTGGAGGGCCTCCTCACTCGAGGTCGGTGTGCCCACGGAGCGAACCCTGCAACTTCAGGGCATGGTTGGTGGTTAGGATCACCACGTGGGGTCCTTTTCCCTTAGGAGGGAGGTGGCCTTTTGGGCTGCTGATTTCCAGGTTTTTAGATACCGCCAGTATCTTGGCCAGATGTGGCAGTGGGCCAAGCCCCTTAGTGACCGTAGTTTATCCTACCTGGATGGCATTCTTGCATTGTTCCATTTCAAGTGGTCCCAGTTTTTGCACTAATTCTCCAATGGCGATTCACCTTTCACCGGGAATGTAAAGGTCAAAGGGTTTAGCTAAATTAGGGAGTTCCAGGGCAAGGGTCTGAATTGACTGCTCTTTCCATTCTTGAAAGGCCACTTCTGGATTCTATTCAAAAGGATCATCATCTTTTCCTTTCAGTGTTTCATATAGAGGCCCAGGTAGTAGACTGTAGCTAGGGATCCAGAAGCAGCAAACCCTGGCCTCCCCAGGAACCCCTAAGCTGCCTTCTAGTTTTAGAAAGGGGTAAGGCTGAAAATGGTTTCTTCCCTTTCCTGGGATGGGCTTCTCTGACCTTCTGTGAGAATGAAGCCCAGGCAGGTCACCGCAGTCTGTGATATTTGAGCTTTTTCTTGGACAACTTCTATCCTTTATTGGCTTGGTAGTTCAGAGGCCTCCTTAGTAGGGCTGGCGATCAGAATGTCGTCTGCATATTGAAGGAGGGTTTCCTTTTCCAGAGGTAGAACTTTTAGGTCTTTAGCTAAGCTTTCCCCAAAGATGGTGTGGGAATTTTTGCACCCTTGGGGCCAGACGGCCCGGAAGTATTGTTTTAGTTGTATGTTGAGTCCTGCCACTCACAAGCCAAAATTTCTTGTGACTCTGGGACTAATGGAATACAAAAGAAGGCATCATTGAAGACTAATACAGAATACCATGTCCTGGTGGTTGGTAGAATGACCAGCAGGGTGTAGGAATTAGGAGCAACTGGAGGTATATCCTCGGTGGCTTCACTGACTGTCCTGACATCCTTTACCAGGTCCCCAGCAGCCCATGGGGCTCTCGTGGTCAGACCAATCCCAGAATATGGAGCTCACCTGGGCAGGTACCCCACCCCACCCCAGCCCACGGGGCTCTCGTGGTCAGACCAATCCCAGGATACAGAGCTACCCTTGCAGGTACCGTGGCAGGGCTGGGCACACAGGAACCGTGCACATAGCCCTCATTGCAGAGCACCCCCAGCTCACCTGTCGCTCAGAGCTGACACAGAGCACCTCAGAGCAGGACTTGAACTAACAAACAGCAGCTGCGACAGGTCTGTGACCCTGGGCATCACTCCGTGAGGCCTCCCTCCACCTGGTCTTCCAGAGACTTCCACTGCACCCGGGGCACCAGGCCTCTGTCTCCAACCACCACCCACCCCTCCTCTCCCTGACTCCTGGGTTCCTCTCATTAGGAGAGGGTTTTCTTGAAGTTGTCTCCCACTCATGGGCCAGATAAAAT
Source organism: Delphinus delphis (assembly GCF_949987515.2). Lineage (NCBI taxonomy): Eukaryota > Metazoa > Chordata > Mammalia > Artiodactyla > Delphinidae > Delphinus > Delphinus delphis. The sequence continues at coordinate 1,020,031 of NW_027192679.1, read as the reverse complement.
GATTAGAAAACAAGCCAAAGCTGCAGCCCCTTGTCTATCCTGACTCTCAGGAGCCCACACCTGTTCCTTGGACCTGGCCGGTCCAGCAAGTTCCATTTTCTGCAACTGTGAGCCCCTGAGGGGTGATGATTGGCTGACCTGGGCAGCCTTACCGTGCCGGCCAGCCCTCCCCAGGTGTGCCTGGGTTGAGATCAATATAAATACCACTCCAGGCAGCAAGAGCCCCTGCAGCCGTGCCTGACGCCATTTTCTCTGCCCTGTCAGCAGTCTCGGGGCTGGGCTGGTGGGAGGGAGTGAGAGGCCACGGCTTTGTGGGTGGCCCAGTGTGAGTGGGGCTCTGCTGGACTTTCTGCAGCAGTTGCCAGGCTGCCACCTGCTAAAGAAGAGGATGTGTCACCCATACCTGCTGCTGGAATTTCTCCCTGGGCAGAGGTGAGGAAGGAAAAAAGCAGTGGGGGCAGGGACAGGACGGGTATCTCAGGCAGGGAAATGGAAATCTTCCAGAAGAGCACCCAGGGCCAGGACCATCCTGGCTGGCCTGCAGGCACCAAGTCGGCCGGCATGCTGTCACTCGTGTGGCTCTATGGCCCTTCCTCTAGGCTTTCAAGTCCTTGTATATATTCAGGTGTTTTAACTGGGACGGGTGGGAATAGATCAGCAGCAACTGGCCTGGGGCTCAGCTCACGTTTACTCACAGATGCCTCGGCACGGTGCCCCAGCTTTGCAATGAGGACGCTTGTTGCGTGGGGGCTGCTGGCTGAATGGGAGACGATTCCCCACCACTGACCAACTTCAGAATTGTTTACAACTGGAGCAAGTGCCCTGATACGGTTTTCCTCTGTGTAACTGGTGGGTTCTGTGTTTTTTTTCTCTTTTTCGTTTTTGGTTCAAGGTAGATTTTATTCCTCTTTTTTGTATTTACAGATATAAGCATGGAAATAATTTATTCATATAAATACATGTATGTGCAGGGAATAATTGTTTTTTCTGTTTTATTTTTTAAATTTTATTTCTTTTTAATTTTGAATTTTATTTTATATTTTTATACAGCAGGTTCTTATTGGTTATCTATTTTATACATATAAATGTATACATGCCAATCCCAGTCTCTCAACTCCTCCCACCACCACCCCCCCAACAGCTTTCCCCCCTTGTTGTCCATACGTTTGTTGTCTACATCTGTTGCTCTATTTATGCCTTGCAAAATGGTTAATCTGTACAGTTTTTCTAGGTTCCACATATATGCATGAATATACAAGATTTGTTTTTCTCTTTCTGACTTACTTCACTCTGTATGACAGTCTCTAGATCCATCGACGTCTCTACAAATGACCCAATTTCATTCCTTTTCATGGCTTAGTAATATTCCATTTTATATATGTACCACAGCTTTATGCATTCGTCTGTCTGTGGGCATTTAGGTTGCTTCCATTACCTCGATATTGTAAATAGTGATGCAATGAACATTGCGGTGAATGACTCTTTTTGATTTATGGTTTTGTCTGGGTATATGTCCAGTACTGGGATTGCTGTATCATATGGTAATTCTATTGTTAGTTTCTTAAGAAATTCCATATTGTTCTCCATAATGACTGTATCAATTTATATTCCCAACAATAGTGGAAGAGGGTTCCTTTTCTCCCCACCCTTTCCAGCATTTTTTGTTTGTAGATTTTCAATGATGCCTATTCTACCAGGTGTGAGGTGATACCTCATTGTTGAATCCATTTCGTTGAGCAAGGGGTAGCTCTTGTCTATTACATATTTGGCTTATGGAACGGTATCTGTGCTAATTTCAAACTCTGCTTTTATGCAGCACCCCAACTCACCTTGCCCCTTAAGCAGGCATAAGTTGGTTTTCTAAACTTGAGACCCTGTTCTGTTTTGTAATTCAGTTCATGTGTAGCGAAGTTCACATTCCGTGTATCAGTGATACCTTATGATGTTTCTTTTTCTGTGTGACTTATTTCACTTAGAATCATCGTGCCTCAATCCACTCATTATGCTGGTACGGGCCTGGTGACATAGATTTCATTGCTGAGTGGTATTCTGTTGTACATAAGTAACGCAACTTCTTTATCCATTATTTGCTCTCTGGGATATTTAACTTGTGCCGTAGAAGAGATTTCTGTAAAAAGAGCCGTCCCAAATTTTGGGGTTGCTGTGTCTTTTTGATATTAATTTCCCTAAGCTATAGGACCATAAGTGGAAGTGCCCTAGGCTCTGTTGCTTTGTTTTTTAGATGTTTCAGGAAACACCATACACTTCTCCCGAGTGTCTGTTGGCAATTTACATCCCGCCCATCAGCATAACAAGGCTCCCAGTTCTCCATGGCCTGTCCTGCCTTTCTGGGTTTTACACTTTTTTCAGATGGCCCTTTTGACCGGGGGGAAGTGAGACTTCATTGTAGTGCAGATTTCCTTTGCAAGCTTGCTTGGTTGGCCAAAAAGGGCGTATGCGTTTTTTCCTGAATATATTCAGGAAAAAACGCATATGCCCTTTTGGCAAAGTGCATCATTGTGGACGTTCTGCCTCTTTTCCTATGCTTTCAATGCAATTCCAGTCTACCTCCTGAAATCGGTATCCTGCAATTCTGCCCCGCTTTCAAGTCCTCTTGGCAGCCTTACTTCAGTCTATTTTTGGACGATAGCTGTCATTTATAACTCTGCAGGTTTGTGAATTACAGAGCCCCTGAGCTCCTTTCTTCAACTCGCTTTCTTTTGAGCTGGCCGCAACACCGCAGGATGGCTTCAGGCCCTAATCTGGTTCCGGCACGGCACGCTGAGCCTTTGGTTATTTCCTCTTCCTGGTGGGAAATGAGAGTTAAATTTGCCCGTCCAGACACCTCCAGCTAGTCTCTCATTGGTTCTCCCTATTCCTGTTCATCTTCCGAAGAAATTGCAAACTGGGCCAAATAGGAGCTTAAAGGCACTGACTGTCCAAGTGGGGAGAGTGTTAGTAAAGCGTCTGGAATGTTGCACCCGAGTACCAGGAGAGGAAAATTGAGACATATTTGAACACGTCTCCCGTTCACATGGTTGATCATACTCTGGGTTCCACATGCATGTTTTAGCTGAAGGAAGTATACCTTAAACCTGGAGAGTTGAGACGCGTGTAATGGGTACCATGCAATATGACTTCAAAGGGTCTTCATTTGCTCACGAACCTCTCCAATCCTATCACTGCTGCGTTTATGCCCCTGTACACATGCTTGATTCTCTTTCGGAGACATAGCAATCCATAGGTTTTAAGATATTTACTAGTCAGGTACATTCTTAGGCATTTAATATGGGGTGTTGAGTCCATTTCCTTGAGCAAGGAGTAGCTCTTGTCTATTCCATATTTGGCTTAAGGAAATTTATCTTTGCTCATTTCAATCTCTGGTTTTATGCAGCACCCCAACTCACCTTTCCCCTTAAGCAAGCATAAGTTGGTTTTCTAAATTTGAGACCCTGTTCTGTTCTGTAATTCAGTTCCTGTGTAGCCAAGTTTACATTCCATGTATTACTGATATCTTATGATGTTTCTTTTTCTGTGTGACTTATTTCAGTTAGAATCATCATACCTGAATCCACTCATTGTGCTGCTAAGGGCCTGATGACACAGATTTCATTGCTGAGTGATATTGCTTTGTAAGTAAATACCACAAGTTCTTTATCCATTTTTCACTTTCTGTGATATTGAACTTGTACGGTAAACGAGATTCTTGTAAACAGAGGCGTCCCAAACTTTGGGGTGGCTGTGTCTTTTTGATTTTAATTTCCCTAAGCTATAGGACCATAAGTGGAAGTGCCCTAGGCTCTGTTGCTTTGTTTTTTAGATGTTTCAGGAAACACCATACACTTCTCCCGAGTGTCTGTTGGCCATTTACATCCCGCCCATCAGCATAACAAGGCTCCCAGTTCTCCATGGCCTGTCCTGCCTTTCTGGATTTTACACTTTTTTCAGATGGCCCTTTTGACCGGGGGGAAGTGAGATTTCATTGTAGTGCAGATTTCCTTTGCAAGCTTGCTTGGTTGGCCAAAAAGGGCGTATGCGTTTTTTCCTGAATATATTCAGGAAAAAACGCATACGCCCTTTTTGGCCAAGTGCATCATTGTGGACGTTCTGCCTCTTTTCCTATGCTTTCAATGCAATTCCAGTCTACCTCCTGAAATCGGTTTCCTGCAATTCTGCCCCGTTTTCAAGTCCTCTTGGCAGCCTTACTTCAGTTTATTTTTGGACGATAGCTGTCATTTATAACTCTGCAGGTTTGTGAATTACAGTGCCCCTGAGCTCCTTTCTTCAACTCGCTTTCTTGTGACCTGGCCAAAACACCGCAGGATGGCTTCAGGCCCTAATCTGGTTCTGGCCCGGCACGCTGAGCCTTTGGTTAATTCCTCTTCCTGGTGGGAAATGAGAGTTAAATTTGCCCGTTCAGACACCTCCAGCTAGTCTCTCATTGGTTCTCGCTATTCCTGTTCATCTTCCGCAGAAATTGCAAACTGGGCCAAACAGGAGGTTAAAGGGACTGACTCTCCAAGTGGGGAGAGTGTTAGTAAAGCGTCTGGAATGTTGCACCCGAGGACCAGGGTACGAAAACTGAGACATATTTGAACACGTCTCCCGATCAAATGGTTGATCATACTCTAGGTTCCACATGCATGTTTTAGCTGAAGGAAGAATAACTTAAACCTGGGTAGTTGAAACGCGTGGAATGGGTACCATGCAATATGACTTCAAAGGGTCTTCATTTGCTCACCGAACCTCTCCAATCCTATCACTGCTGCGTTTATGCCCCTGTACACATGCTTGATTCTCTTTCGGAGACATAGCAATCCATAGGTTTTACGATACTTACTAGTCAGGTACATTCTTAGGCGTTTAATATGCGGTGTTGAGTCCATTTCGTTGAGCAAGGAGTAGCTCTTGTCTATTCCATATTTGGCTTAAGGAACTTTATCTGTGCTCATTTCAATCTCTGGTTTTATGCAGCACCCCAACTCACCTTTACCCTTAAGCAAGCATAAGTTGGTTTTCTAAATTTGAGACCCTGTTCTGTTCTGTAATTCAGTTCCTGTGTAGCCAAGTTTCCATTCCGTGTATTACTGATATCTTATGATGTTTCTTTTTCTGTGTGACTTATTTCAGGTAGAATCATCATACCTGAATCCACTCATTGTGCTGCTAAGGGCCTGATGACAGAGATTTCATTGCTGAGTGATATTGCTTTGTAAGTGAATACCACAACTTCTTTATCCATTTTTCACTTTCTGCGATGTTGAACTTGTACTGTAAACGAGGTTCTTGTAAACAGAGGCGTCCCAAACTTTGGGGTGGCTGTGTCTTTTTGATTTTAATTTCCATAAGCTATAGGACCATAAGTGGCAGTGCCCTAGGCTCTGTTGCTTTGTTTTTTAGATGTTTCAGGAAACACCATACACTTCTCCCGAGTGGTTGTTGGCAATTTACATCCCGCCCATCAGCATAACAAGGCTCCCAGTTCTCCATGGCCTGTCCTGCCTTTCTGGATTTTACACTTTTTTCAGATGGCCCTTTTGACCGGGGGGAAGTGAGACTTCATTGTAGTGCAGATTTCCTTTGCAAGCTTGCTTGGTTGGCCAAAAAGGGCGTATGCGTTTTTTCCTGAATATATTCAGGAAAAAACGCATACGCCCTTTTTGGCCAAGTGCATCATTGTGGACGTTCTGCCTCTTTTCCTATGCTTTCAATGCAATTCCAGTCTACCTCCTGAAATCGGTTTCCTGCAATTCTGCCCCGTTTTCAAGTCCTCTTGGCAGCCTTACTTCAGTCTATTTTTGGACGATAGCTGTCATTTATAACTCTGCAGGTTTGTGAATTACAGTGCCCCTGAGCTCCTTTCTTCAACTCGCTTTCTTGTGACCTGGCCGAAACACCGCAGGATGGCTTCAGGCCCTAATCTGGTTCTGGCCCGGCACGCTGAGCCTTTGGTTAATTCCTCTTCCTGGTGGGAAATTAGAGTTAAATTTGCCCGTCCAGACACCTCCAGGTAGTCTCTCATTGGTTCTCGCTATTCCTGTTCATCTTCCGCAGAAATTGCAAACTGGGCCAAACAGGAGGTTAAAGGGACTGACTCTCCAAGTCGGGAGAGTGTTAGTAAAGCGTCTGGAATGTTGCACCCGAGTACCAGGGTATGAAAACTGAGACATATTTGAACACGTCTCCCGTTCACATGGTTGATCATACTTGGGTTCCACATGCATGTTTTAGCTGAAGGAAGAATACCTTAAACCTGGAGAGTTAAGACCCGTGTAATGGGTACCATGTAATATGACTTCAAAGGGTCTTCATTTGCTCACCGAACCTCTCCAATCCTATCACTGCTGCGTTTATGCCCCTGTACACATGCTTGATTCTCTTTCGGAGACATAGCAATCCATAGGTTTTAGGATACTTACTAGTCAGGTACATTCTTAGGCGTTTAATATGCGGTGTTGAGTCCATTTCGTTGAGCAAGGAGTAGCTCTTGTCTATTCCATATTTGACTTAAGGAACTTTATCTGTGCTCATTTCAATCTCTGGTTTTATGCAGCACCCCAACTCACCTTTCCCCTTAAGCAAGCATAAGTTGGTTTTCTAAATTTGAGACCCTGTTCTGTTCTGTAATTCAGTTCCTGTGTAGCCAAGTTTCCATTCCGTGTATTACTGATATCTTATGATGTTTCTTTTTCTGTGTGACTTATTTCAGTTAGAATCATCATACCTGAATCCACTCATTGTGCTGCTAAGGGCCTGATGGCACAGATTTCATTGCTGAGTGATATTGCTTTGTAAGTAAATACCACAACTTCTTTATCCATTTTTCACTTTTTGTGATGTTGAACTTGTACTGTAAACGAGGTTCTTGTAAACAGAGCCATCCCAAACTTTGGGGTGGCTGTGTCTTTTTGATTTTAAATTCCCTAAGCTATAGGACCATAAGTGGAAGTGCCCTAGGCTCTGTTGCTTTGTTTTTTAGATGTTTCAGGAAACACCATACACTTCTCCGGAGTGTTTGTTGGCAATTTACATCCCGCCCATCAGCATAACAAGGCTCCCAGTTCTCCATGGCCTGTCCGGCCTTTCTGGATTTTACACTTTTTTCAGATGGCCCTTTTGACCGGGGGGAAGTGAGACTTCATTGTAGTGCAGATTTCCTTTGCAAGCTTGCTTGGTTGGCCAAAAAGGGCGTATGCGTTTTTTCCTGAATATATTCAGGAAAAAACGCATACGCCCTTTTTGGCCAAGTGCATCATTGTGGACGTTCTGCCTCTTTTCCTATGCTTTCAATGCAATTCCAGTCTACCTCCTGAAATCGGTTTCCTGCAATTCTGCCCCGTTTTCAAGTCCTCTTGGCAGCCTTACTTCAGTCTATTTTTAGACGATAGCTGTCATTTATAATTCTGCAGGTTTGTGAATTACAGTGCCCCTGAGCTCGTTTCTTCAACTTGCTTTCTTGTGACCTGGCCGCAACACCGCAGGATGGCTTCAGGCCCTAATCTGTTTCCGGCACGGCACGCTGAGCCTTTGGTTAATTCCTCTTCATGGTGGGAAATGAGAGTTAAATTTGCCCGTCCAGACACCTCCAGCTAGTCTCTCATTGGTTCTCGCTATTCCTGTTCATCTTCCGCAGAAATTGCAAACTGGGCCAAACAGGAGGTTAAAGGGACTGACTCTCCAAGTGGGGAGAGTGTTAGTAAAGCGTCTGGAATGTTGCACCCTAGTACCATGGTATGAAAACTGAGACATATTTGAACACGTCTCCCGATCAAATGGTTGATCATACTCTAGGTTCCACATGCATGTTTTAGCTGAAGGAAGAATACCTTAAACCTGGGTAGTTGAAACCCGTGGAATGGGTACCATGCAATATGACTTCAAAGGGTCTTCATTTGCTCACCGAACCTCTCCAATCCTATCACTGCTGCGTTTATGCCCCTGTACACATGCTTGATTCTCTTTCGGAGACATAGCAATCCATAGCTTTTACGATACTTACTAGTGAGGTACATTCTTAGGCGTTTAATATGCGGTGTTGAGTCCATTTCGTTGAGCAAGGAGTAGCTCTTGTCTATTCCATATTTGGCTTAAGGAACTTTATCTGTGCTCATTTCAATCTCTGGTTTTATGCAGCAACCCAACTCACCTTTCCCCTTAAGCAAGCATAAGTTGGTTTTAAAATTTGAGAACCTGTTCTGTTTTGGAATTCAGTTCCTGTGTAGCCAAGTTTACATTCCGTGTATTAGATATATCTTATGATGTTTCTTTTTCTGTGTGACTTATTTCAGTTCGAATAATCGTACCTGAATCTACTCATTATGCTGCTACGGGCCTGATGACATAGATTTCATTGCTGAGTGATATTGCTTTGTACGTAAGTACCACAAGTTCTTTATCCATTTTTCACTTTCTGTGATATTGAACTTGTACGGTAAACGAGATTCTTGTAAACAGAGGCGTCCCAAACTTTGGGGTGGCTGTGTCTTTTTGATTTTAATTTCCCTAAGCTATAGGACCATAAGTGGAAGTGCCCTAGGCTCTGTTGCTTTGTTTTTTAGATGTTTCAGGAAACACCATACACTTCTCCCGAGTGTCTGTTGGCAATTTACATCCCGCCCATCAGCATAACAAGGCTCCCAGTTCTCCATGGCCTGTCCTGCCTTTCTGGATTTTACACTTTTTTCAGATGGCCCTTTTGACCGGGGGGAAGTGAGATTTCATTGTAGTGCAGATTTCCTTTGCAAGCTTGCTTGGTTGGCCAAAAAGGGCGTATGCGTTTTTTCCTGAATATATTCAGGAAAAAACGCATACGCCCTTTTTGGCCAAGTGCATCATTGTGGACGTTCTGCCTCTTTTCCTATGCTTTCAATGCAATTCCAGTCTACCTCCTGAAATCGGTTTCCTGCAATTCTGCCCCGTTTTCAAGTCCTCTTGGCAGCCTTACTTCAGTTTATTTTTGGACGATAGCTGTCATTTATAACTCTGCAGGTTTGTGAATTACAGTGCCCCTGAGCTCCTTTCTTCAACTCGCTTTCTTGTGACCTGGCCGCAACACCGCAGGATGGCTTCAGGCCCTAATCTGGTTCCGGCCCGGCACGCTGAGCCTTTGGTTAATTCCTCTTCCTGGTGGGAAATGAGAGTTAAATTTGCCCGTTCAGACACCTCCAGCTAGTCTCTCATTGGTTCTCGCTATTCCTGTTCATCTTCCGCAGAAATTGCAAACTGGGCCAAACAGGAGGTTAAAGGGACTGACTCTCCAAGTGGGGAGAGTGTTAGTAAAGCGTCTGGAATGTTGCACCCGAGGACCAGGGTACGAAAACTGAGACATATTTGAACACGTCTCCCGATCAAATGGTTGATCATACTCTAGGTTCCACATGCATGTTTTAGCTGAAGGAAGAATACCTTAAACCTGGGTAGTTGAAACGCGTGGAATGGGTACCATGCAATATGACTTCAAAGGGTCTTCATTTGCTCACCGAACCTCTCCAATCCTATCACTGCTGCGTTTATGCCCCTGTACACATGCTTGATTCTCTTTCGGAGACATAGCAATCCATAGGTTTTACGATACTTACTAGTCAGGTACATTCTTAGGCGTTTAATATGCGGTGTTGAGTCCATTTCGTTGAGCAAGGAGTAGCTCTTGTCTATTCCATATTTGGCTTAAGGAACTTTATCTGTGCTCATTTCAATCTCTGGTTTTATGCAGCACCCCAACTCACCTTTACCCTTAAGCAAGCATAAGTTGGTTTTCTAAATTTGAGACCCTGTTCTGTTCTGTAATTCAGTTCCTGTGTAGCCAAGTTTCCATTCCGTGTATTACTGATATCTTATGATGTTTCTTTTTCGGTGTGACTTATTTCAGGTAGAATCATCATACCTGAATCCACTCATTGTGCTGCTAAGAGCCTGATGACATAGATTTCATTGCTGAATGATATTGCTTTGTAAGTGAATACCACAACTTCTTTATCCATTTTTCACTTTCTGCGATGTTGAACTTGTACTGTAAACGAGGTTCTTGTAAACAGAGGCGTCCCAAACTTTGGGGTGGCTGTGTCTTTTTGATTTTAATTTCCATAAGCTATAGGACCATAAGTGGCAGTGCCCTAGGCTCTGTTGCTTTGTTTTTTAGATGTTTCAGGAAACACCATACACTTCTCCCGAGTGGTTGTTGGCAATTTACATCCCGCCCATCAGCATAACAAGGCTCCCAGTTCTCCATGGCCTGTCCTGCCTTTCTGGATTTTACACTTTTTTCAGATGGCCCTTTTGACCGGGGGGAAGTGAGACTTCATTGTAGTGCAGATTTCCTTTGCAAGCTTGCTTGGTTGGCCAAAAAGGGCGTATGCGTTTTTTCCTGAATATATTCAGGAAAAAACGCATACGCCCTTTTTGGCCAAGTGCATCATTGTGGACGTTCTGCCTCTTTTCCTATGCTTTCAATGCAATTCCAGTCTACCTCCTGAAATCGGTTTCCTGCAATTCTGCCCCGTTTTCAAGTCCTCTTGGCAGCCTTACTTCAGTCTATTTTTGGACGATAGCTGTCATTTATAACTCTGCAGGTTTGTGAATTACAGTGCCCCTGAGCTCCTTTCTTCAACTCGCTTTCTTGTGACCTGGCCGAAACACCGCAGGATGGCTTCAGGCCCTAATCTGGTTCTGGCCCGGCACGCTGAGCCTTTGGTTAATTCCTCTTCCTGGTGGGAAATTAGAGTTAAATTTGCCCGTCCAGACACCTCCAGGTAGTCTCTCATTGGTTCTCGCTATTCCTGTTCATCTTCCGCAGAAATTGCAAACTGGGCCAAACAGGAGGTTAAAGGGACTGACTCTCCAAGTCGGGAGAGTGTTTGTAAAGCGTCTGGAATGTTGCACCTGAGTACCAGGGTACGAAAACTGAGACATATTTGAACACGTCTCCCGTTCACATGGTTGATCATACTTGGGTTCCACATGCATGTTTTAGCTGAAGGAAGAATACCTTAAACCTGGAGAGTTAAGACCCGTGTAATGGGTACCATGCAATATGACTTCAAAGGGTCTTCATTTGCTCACCGAACCTCTACAATCCTATCACTGCTATGTTTATGCCCCTGTACACATGCTTGATTCTCTTTCGGAGACATAGCAATCCATAGGTTTTAAGATACTTACTAGTCAGGTACATTCTTAGGCGTTTAATATGCGGTGTTGAGTCCATTTCGTTGAGCAAGGAGTAGCTCTTGTCTATTCCATATTTGGCTTAAGGAACTTTATCTGTGCTCATTTCAATCTCTGGTTTTATGCAGCACCCCAACTCACCTTTCCCCTTAAGCAAGAATAAGTTGGTTTTCTAAATTTGAGACCCTGTTCTGTTCTGTAATTCAGTTCCTGTGTAGCCAAGTTTACATTCCATGTATTACTTATATCTTATGATGTTTCTTTTTCTGTGTGACTTATTTCAGGTAGAATCATCATACCTCAATCCACTCATTGTGATGCTAAGGGCCTGATGACATAGATTTCATTGCTGAGTGACATTGCGTTGTAAGTAAATACCACAACTTCTTTATCCATTTTTCACTTTCTGCGATGTTGAACTTGTACTGTAAACGAGGTTCTTGTAAACAGAGGCGTCCCAAACTTTGGGGTGGCTGTGTCTTTTTTATTTTAATTTCCCTAAGCTAAAGGACCATAAGTGGAAGTGCCCTAGGTTATGTTGCTTTGTTTTTTAGATGTTTCAGGAAACACCATACACTTCTCCCGAGTGGTTGTTGGCAATTTACATCCCGCCCATCAGCATAACAAGGCTCCCAGTTCTCCATGGCCTGTCCTGCCTTTCTGGATTTTACACTTTTTTCAGATGGCCCTTTTGACCGGGGGGAAGTGAGACTTCATTGTAGTGCAGATTTCCTTTGCAAGCTTGCTTGGTTGGCCAAAAAGAGCGTATGCGTTTTTTCCTGAATATATTCAGGAAAAAACGCATACGCCCTTTTTGGCCAAGTGCATCATTGTGGACGTTCTGCCTCTTTTCCTATGCTTTCAATGCAATTCCAGTCTACCTCCTGAAATCGGTTTCCTGCAATTCTGTCCCGCTTTCAAGTCCTCTTGGCAGCCTTACTTCAGTCTATTTTTGGACGATAGCTGTCATTTATAACTCTGCAGGTTTGTGAATTACAGTGCCCCTGAGCTCCTTTATTCAACTCGCTTTCTTTTGAGCTGGCCGCAACACCGCAGGATTGCTTCAGGCCCTAATCTGGTTCCGGCACAGCACACTGAGCCTTTGGTTATTTCCTCTTCCTGGTGGGAAATGAGAGTTAAATTTCCCCGTCCAGATACCTCCAGCTAGCCTCTCATTGGTTCTCGCTATTCCTGTTCATCTTCCGCAGAAATTGCAAACTGGGCCAAACAGGAGGTTAAAGGGACTGACTCTCCAAGTCGGGAGAGTGTTAGTAAAGCGTCTGGAATGTTGCACCCGAGTACCAGGGGAGGAAAACGGAGACATATTTGAACACGTCTCCCGTTCACATGGTTGATCATACTCTGGGTCCCACATGCATGTTTTAGCTGAAGGAAGAATACCTTAAACCTGGAGAGTTGAGACCCGTGTAATGGGTACCATGCAATATGACTTCAAAGGGTCTTCATTTGCTCACCGAACCTCTCCAATACTATCACTGCTGCGTTTATACCCCTGTACACACGCTTGATTCTCTTTTGGAGACATAGCAATCCATAGGTTTTAAGATACTTACTAGTCAGGTACATTCTTAGGCTTTTAATATCGGGTTTTGAGTCCATTTCGTTGAGCAAGGAGTAGCTCTTGTCTATTCCATATTTGGCTTAAGGAACTTTATCTGTGCTCATTTCAATCTCTGGTTTTATGCAGCACCCCAACTCACCTTTCCCCTTAAGCAAGCATAAGTTGGTTTTCTACATTTGAGACCCTGTTCTGTTTTGGAATGCAGTTCCTGTGTAGCCAAGTTTCCATTCCGTGTATTAGTGATATCTTATGATGTTTCTTTTTCTGTGTGACTTATTTCAGTTAGAATCATCGTACCTGAATCCACTCATTATGCTGCTACGGGCCTGATGACATAGATTTCATTGCTGAGTGATACTGCATTGTACGTAAGTACCACAAGTTCTTTATCCATTTTTCACTTTCTGTGATATTGAACTTGTACGGTAAACGAGGTTCTTGTAAACGGAGGCGTCCCAAACTTTGGGGTGGCTGTGTCTTTTTGATTTTAATTTCCCTAAGCTATAGGACCATAAGTGGAAGTGCCCTAGGCTCTGTTGCTTTGTTTTTTAGATGTTTCAGGAAACACCATACACTTCTCCCGAGTGTCTGTTGGCAATTTACATCCCGCCCATCAGCATAACAAGGCTCCCAGTTCTCCATGGCCTGTCCTGCCTTTCTGGATTTTACACTTTTTTCAGATGGCCCTTTTGACCGGGGGGAAGTGAGACTTCATTGTAGTGCAGATTTCCTTTGCAAGCTTGCTTGGTTGGCCAAAAAGGGCGTATGCGTTTTTTCCTGAATATATTCAGGAAAAAACGCATACGCCCTTTTTGGCCAAGTGCATCATTGTGGATGTTCTGCCTCTTTTCCTATGCTTTCAATGCAATTCCAGTCTACCTCCTGAAATCGGTTTCCTGCAATTCTGCCCCGCTTTCAAGTCCTCTTGGCAGCCTTACTTCAGTCTATTTTTGGACGATAGCTGTCATTTATAACTCTGCAGGTTTGTGAATTACAGTGCCCCTGAGCTCCTTTCTTCAACTCGCTTTCTTGTGACCTGGCCGCAACACCGCAGGATGGCTTCAGGCCCTAATCTGGTTCCGGCACGGCACGCTGAGCCTTTGGTTATTTCTTCTTCCTGGTGGGAAATGAGAGTTAAATTTGCCCGTCCAGACACCTCCAGCTAGTCTCTCATTGGTTCTCGCTATTCCTGTTCATCTTCCGCAGAAATTGCAAACTGGGCCAAAGAGGAGGTTAAAGGCGCTGACTCTTCAAGTGGGGAGAGTGTTAGTAAAGCGTCTGGAATGTTGCACCCGAGTACCAGGGTACGAAAACTGAGACATATTTGAACACGTCTCCCGTTCACATGGTTGATCATACTTGGGTTCCACATGCATGTTTTAGCTGAAGGAAGAATACCTTAAACCTGGGTAGTTGAAACCCGTGGAATGGGTACCATGCAATATGACTTCAAAGGGTCTTCATTTGCTCACCGAACCTCTCCAATCCTATCACTGCTGCATTTATGCCCCTGTACACATGCTTGATTGTCTTTCGGAGACATAGCAATCCATAGGTTTTAAGATACTTACTAGTCAGGTACATTCTTAGGCGTTTAATATGCAGTGTTGAGTCCATTTCGTTGAGCAAGGAGTAGCTCTTGTCTATTCCATATTTGACTTAAGGAACTTTATCTGTGCTCATTTCAATCTCTGGTTTTATGCAGCACCCCAACTCACCTTTCCCCTTAAGCAAGCATAAGTTGGTTTTCTAAATTTGAGACCCTGTTCTGTTCTGTAATTCAGTTCCTGTGTAGCCAAGTTTCCATTCCGTGTATTACTGATATCTTATGATGTTTCTTTTTCTGTGTGACTTATTTCAGTTAGAATCATCATACCTGAATCCACTCATTGTGCTGCTAAGGGCCTGATGACACAGATTTCATTGCTGAGTGATATTGTTTTGTAAGTAAATACCACAACTTCTTTATCCATTTTTCACTTTCTGCGATGTTGAACTTGTACTGTAAACGAGGTTCTTGTGAACAGAGCCGTTCCAAACTTTGGGGTGGCTGTGTCTTTTTGATTTTAATTTCCCTAAGCTATAGGACCATAAGTGGCAGTGCCCTAGGCTCTGTTGCTTTGTTTTTTAGATGTTTCAGGAAACACCATACACTTCTCCCGAGTGGTTGTTGGCAATTTACATCCCGCCCATCAGCATAACAAGGCTCCCAGTTCTCCATGGCCTGTCCTGCCTTTCTGGATTTTACACTTTTTTCAGATGGCCCTTTTGACCGGGGGGAAGTGAGACTTCATTGTAGTGCAGATTTCCTTTGCAAGCTTGCTTGGTTGGCCAAAAAGGGCGTATGCGTTTTTTCCTGAATATATTCAGGAAAAAACGCATACGCCCTTTTTGGCCAAGTGCATCATTGTGGACGTTCTGCCTCTTTTCCTATGCTTTCAATGCAATTCCAGTCTACCTCCTGAAATCGGTTTCCTGCAATTCTGCCCCGCTTTCAAGTCCTCTTGGCAGCCTTACTTCAGTCTATTTTTGGACGATAGCTGTCATTTATAACTCTGCAGGTTTGTGAATTACAGTGCCCCTGAGCTCCTTTCTTCAACTCGCTTTCTTGTGAGCTGGCGGCAACACCGAAGGATGGCTTCAGGCCCTAATCTGGTTCCGGCACGGCACGCTGAGCCTTTGGTTATTTCCTCTTCCTGGTGGGAAATGAGAGTTAAATTTGCCCGTCCAGACACCTCCAGCTAGCCTCTCACTGGTTCTCGCTATTCCTGTTCATCTTCCGCAGAAATTGCAAACTGGGCCAAACAGGAGGTTAAAGGCGCTGACTCTCCAAGTGGGGAGAGTGTTAGTAAAGCGTCTGGAATGTTGCACCCGAGTACCAGGGGAGGAAAACTGAGACATATTTGAACACGTCTCCCGATCACATGGTTGATCATACTTGGGTTCCACATGCATGTTTTAGCTGAAGGAAGAATACCTTAAACCTGGAGAGTTGAGACCCGTGTAATGGGTACCATGCAATATGACTTCAAAGGGTCTTCATTTGCTCACCGAACCTCTCCAATCCTATCACTGCTGCGTTTATGCCCCTGTACACATGCTTGATTCTCTTTCGGAGACATAGCAATCCATAGGTTTTAAGATACTTACTAGTCAGGTACATTCTTAGGCGTTTAATATGCGGTGTTGAGTCCATTTCGTTGAGCAAGGAGTAGCTCTTGTCTATTCCATATTTGGCTTAAGGAACTTTATCTGTGCTCATTTCAATCTCTGGTTTTATGCAGCACCCCAACTCACCTTTACCCTTAAGCAAGAATAAGTTGGTTTTCTAAATTTGAGACCCTGTTCTGTTCTGTAATTCAGTTCCTGTGTAGCCAAGTTTACATTCCGTGTATTACTGATATCTTATGATGTTTCTTTTTCTGTGTGACTTATTTCAGTTAGAATCATCATACCTCAATCCACTCATTGTGATGCTAAGGGCCTGATGACATAGATTTCATTGCTGAGTGACATTGCGTTGTAAGTAAATACCACAACTTCTTTATCCATTTTTCACTTTCTGCGATGTTGAACTTGTACTGTAAACGAGGTTCTTGTAAACAGAGCCGTCCCAAACTTTGGGGTGGCTGTGTCTTTTTTATTTTAATTTCCCTAAGCTAAAGGACCATAAGTGGAAGTGCCCTAGGTTATGTTGCTTTGTTTTTTAGATGTTTCAGGAAACACCATACACTTCTCCCGAGTGGTTGTTGGCAATTTACATCCCGCCCATCAGCATAACAAGGCTCCCAGTTCTCCATGGCCTGTCCTGCCTTTCTGGATTTTACACTTTTTTCAGATGGCCCTTTTGACCGGGGGGAAGTGAGACTTCATTGTAGTGCAGATTTCCTTTGCAAGCTTGCTTGGTTGGCCAAAAAGAGCGTATGCGTTTTTTCCTGAATATATTCAGGAAAAAACGCATACGCCCTTTTTGGCCAAGTGCATCATTGTGGACGTTCTGCCTCTTTTCCTATGCTTTCAATGCAATTCCAGTCTACCTCCTGAAATCGGTTTCCTGCAATTCTGTCCCGCTTTCAAGTCCTCTTGGCAGCCTTACTTCAGTCTATTTTTGGACGATAGCTGTCATTTATAACTCTGCAGGTTTGTGAATTACAGTGTCCCTGAACTCCTTTATTCAACTCGCTTTCTTTTGAGCTGGCCGCAACACCGCAGGATGGCTTCAGGCCCTAATCTGGTTCCGGCACAGCACGCTGAGCCTTTGGTTATTTCCTCTTCCTGGTGGGAAATGAGAGTTAAATTTCCCCGTCCAGATACCTCCAGCTAGCCTCTCATTGGTTCTCGCTATTCCTGTTCATCTTCCGCAGAAATTGCAAACTGGGCCAAACAGGAGGTTAAAGGGACTGACTCTCCAAGTCGGGAGAGTGTTAGTAAAGCGTCTGGAATGTTGCACCCGAGTACCAGGGGAGGAAAACGGAGACATATTTGAACACGTCTCCCGTTCACATGGTTGATCATACTCTGGGTCCCACATGCATGTTTTAGCTGAAGGAAGAATACCTTAAACCTGGAGAGTTGAGACCCGTGTAATGGGTACCATGCAATATGACTTCAAAGGGTCTTCATTTGCTCACCGAACCTCTCCAATACTATCACTGCTGCGTTTATACCCCTGTACACACGCTTGATTCTCTTTTGGAGACATAGCAATCCATAGGTTTTAAGATACTTACTAGTCAGGTACATTCTTAGGCGTTTAATATCGGGTTTTGAGTCCATTTCGTTGAGCAAGGAGTAGCTCTTGTCTATTCCATATTTGGCTTAAGGAACTTTATCTGTGCTCATTTCAATCTCTGGTTTTATGCAGCACCCCAACTCACCTTTCCCCTTAAGAAAGCATAAGTTGGTTTTCTAAATTTGAGACCCTGTTCTGTTTTGGAATGCAGTTCCTGTGTAGCCAAGTTTCCATTCCGTGTATTAGTGATATCTTATGATGTTTCTTTTT
Organism: Delphinus delphis; assembly: GCF_949987515.2. NCBI lineage: Eukaryota > Metazoa > Chordata > Mammalia > Artiodactyla > Delphinidae > Delphinus > Delphinus delphis. The sequence continues at coordinate 1,002,284 of NW_027192679.1, read as the reverse complement.
CTGTGTGACTTATTTCAGTTAGAATCATCGTGCCTGAATCCACTCATTATGCTGCTACGGGCCTGATGACATAGATTTCATTGCTGAGTGATACTGCATTGTACATAAGTACCACAAGTTCTTTATCCATTTTTCACTTTCTGTGATATTGAACTTGTACGGTAAACGAGGTTCTTGTAAACGGAGGCGTCCCAAACTTTGGGGTGGCTATGTCTTTTTGATTTTAATTTCCCTAAGCTATAGGACCATAAGTGGAAGTGCCCTAGGCTCTGTTGCTTTGTTTTTTAGATGTTTCAGGAAACACCATACACTTCTCCCGAGTGTCTGTTCGCAATTTACATCCCGCCCATCAGCATAACAAGGCTCCCAGTTCTCCATGGCCTGTCCTGCCTTTCTGGATTTTACACTTTTTTCAGATGGCCCTTTTGACCGGGGAGAAGTGAGACTTCATTGTAGTGCAGATTTCTTTTGCAAGTTTGCTTGGTTAGCCAAAAAGGGCGTATGCGTTTTTTCCTGAATATATTCAGGAAAAAACGCATACGCCCTTTTTGGCCAAGTGCATCATTGTGGACGTTCTGCCTCTTTTCCTATGTTTTCAATGCAATTCCAGTCTACCTCCTGAAATCGGTTTCCTGCAATTCTGCCCCGCTTTCAAGTCCTCTTGGCAGCCTTACTTCAGTCTATTTTTGGACGATAGCTGTCATTTATAACTCTGCAGGTTTGTGAATTACAGTGCCCCTGAGCTCCTTTCTTCAACTCGCTTTCTTGTGACCTGGCCGCAACACCGCAGGATGGCTTCAGGCCCTAATCTGGTTCTGGCCCGGCACGCTGAGCCTTTGGTTATTTCTTCTTCCTGGTGGGAAATGAGAGTTAAATTTGCCCGTCCAGACACCTCCAGCTAGTCTCTCATTGGTTCTCGCTATTCCTGTTCATCTTCCGCAGAAATTGCAAACTGGGCCAAAGAGGAGGTTAAAGGCGCTGACTCTTCAAGTGGGGAGAGTGTTAGTAAAGCGTCTGGAATGTTGCACCCGAGTACCAGGGTACGAAAACTGAGACATATTTGAACACGTCTCCCGTTCACATGGTTGATCATACTTGGGTTCCACATGCATGTTTTAGCTGAAGGAAGAATACCTTAAACCTGGGTAGTTGAAACCCGTGGAATGGGTACCATGCAATATGACTTCAAAGGGTCTTCATTTGCTCACCGAACCTCTCCAATCCTATCACTGCTGCATTTATGCCCCTGTACACATGCTTGATTGTCTTTCGGAGACATAGCAATCCTTAGGTTTTAAGATACTTACTAGTCAGGTACATTCTTAGGCGTTTAATATGGGGTGTTGAGTCCATTTCGTTGAGCAAGGAGTAGCTCTTGTCTATTCCATATTTGACTTAGGTAACTTTATCTGTGCTCATTTCAATCTCTGGTTTTATGCAGCACCCCAACTAACCTTTCCCCTTAAGCAAGCATAAGTTGGTTTTCTAAATTTGAGACCCTGTTCTGTTCTGTAATTCAGTTCCTGTGTAGCCAAGTTTCCATTCCGTGTATTACTGATATCTTATGATGTTTCTTTTTCTGTGTGACTTATTTCAGTTAGAATCATCATACCTGAATCCACTCATTGTGCTGCTAAGGGCCTGATGACATAGATTTCATTGCTGAGTGATATTGCTTTGTAAGTAAATACCACAACTTCTTTATCCATTTTTCACTTTCTGCGATGTTGAACTTGTACTGTAAACGAGGTTCTTGTAAACAGAGCCGTTCCAAACTTTGGGGTGGCTGTGTCTTTTTGATTTTAATTTCCCTAAGCTATAGGACCATAAGTGACAGTGCCCTAGGCTCTGTTGCTTTGTTTTTTAGATGTTTCAGGAAACACCATACACTTCTCCCGAGTGGTTGTTAGCAATTTACATCCCGCCCATCAGCATAACAAGGCTCCCAGTTCTCCATGGCCTGTCCTGCCTTTCTGGATTTTACACTTTTTTCAGATGGCCCTTTTGACCGGGGGGAAGTGAGACTTCATTGTAGTGCAGATTTCCTTTGCAAGCTTGCTTGGTTGGCCAAAAAGGGCGTATGCGTTTTTTCCTGAATATATTCAGGAAAAAACGCATACGCCCTTTTTGGCCAAGTGCATCATTGTGGACGTTCTGCCTCTTTTCCTATGCTTTCAATGCAATTCCAGTCTACCTCCTGAAATCGGTTTCCTGCAATTCTGCCCCGCTTTCAAGTCCTCTTGGCAGCCTTACTTCAGTCTATTTTTGGACGATAGCTGTCATTTATAACTCTGCAGGTTTGTGAATTACAGTGGCCCTGAGCTCCTTTCTTCAACTCGCTTTCTTGTGACCTGGCCGCAACACCGCAGGATGGCTTCAGGCCCTAATCTGCTTCCGGCACGGCACGCTGAGCCTTTGGTTATTTCCTCTTCCTGGTGGGAAATGAGAGTTAAATTTGCCCGTCCAGACACCTCCAGCTAGCCTCTCATTGGTTCTCGCTATTCCTGTTCATCTTCCGCAGAAATTGCAAACTGTGCCAAACAGGAGGTTAAAGGCGCTGACTCTCCAAGTGGGTAGAGTGTTAGTAAAGCGTATGGAATGTTGCACCCGAGTACCAGGGGAGGAAAACTGAGACATATTTGCACACGTCTCCCGATCACATGGTTGATCATACTCTGGGTTCCACATGCATGTTTTAGCTGAAGGAAGAATACCTTAAACCTGGAGAGTTAAGACCCGTGCAATGGGTACCATGCAATATGACTTCAAAGGGTCTTCATTTGCTCACCGAACCTCTCCAATCCTATCACTGCTGCGTTTATGCCCCTGTACACATGCGTCATTCAATTTCGGAGACATAGCAATGCATAGGTTTTAAGATACTTACTAATCAGGTACATTCTTAGGCGTTTAATATGCAGTGTTGAGTCCATTTCGTTGAGCAAGGAGTAGCTCTTGTCTATTCCATATTTGGCTTAAGGAACTTTATCTGTGCTCATTTCAATCTCTGGTTTTATGCAGCACCCCAACTCACCTTTACCCTTAAGCAAGCATAAGTTGGTTTTCTTAATTTGAGACCCTGTTCTGTTCTGTAATTCAGTTCCTGTGTAGCCAAGTTTACATTCCGTGTATTTCTGATATCTTATGATGTTTCTTTTTCTGTGTGACTTATTTCAGTTAGAATCATCATACCTGAATCCACTCATTGTCCTGCTAAGGGCCTGATGACACAGATTTCATTGCTGAGTGATATTGCTTTGTAAGTAAATACCACAACTTCTTTATCCATTTTTCACTTTCTGCGATGTTGAACTTGTACTGTAAACGAGGTTCTTGTAAACAGAGCCGTTCCAAACTTTGGGGTGGCTGTGTCTTTTTGATTTTAATTTCCCTAAGCTATAGGACCATAAGTGGAAGTGCCCTAGGTTCTATTGCTTTGTTTTTTAGATGTTTCAGGAAACACCATACACTTCTCCCGAGTGGTTGTTGGCAATTTACATCCCGCCCATCAGCATAACAAGGCTCCCAGTTCTCCATGGCCTGTCCTGCCTTTCTGGATTTTACACTTTTTTCAGATGGCCCTTTTGACCGGGGGGAAGTGAGACTTCATTGTAGTGCAGATTTCCTTTGCAAGCTTGCTTGGTTGGCCAAAAAGGGCGTATGCGTTTTTTCCTGAATATATTCAGGAAAAAACGCATACGCCCTTTTTGGCCAAGTGCATCATTGTGGACGTTCTGCCTCTTTTCCTATACTTTCAATGCAATTTCGGTCTACCTCCTGAAATCGGTTTCCTGCAATTCTGCCCCGCTTTCAAGTCCTCTTGGCAGCCTTACTTCAGTCTATTTTTGGACGATAGCTGTCATTTATAACTCTGCAGGTTTGTGAATTACAGTGCCCCTGAGCTCCTTTCTTCAACTCACTTTCTTTTGAGCTGGCCGCAACACCGCAGGATGGCTTCAGGCCCTAATCTGGTTCCGGTACGGCACGCTGAGCCTTCGGTTATTTCCTCTTCCTGGTGGGAAATGAGAGTTAAATTTGCCCGTCCAGACACCTCCAGCTAGCCTCTCATTGGTTCTCGCTATTCCTGTTCATCTTCCGCAGAAATTGGAAACTGGGCCAAACAGGAGGTTAAAGGGACTGACTCTCCAAGTCGGGAGAGTGTTAGTAAAGCGTCTGGAATGTTGCACCCGAGTACCAGGGGAGGAAAACGGAGACATATTTGAACACGTCTCCCGTTCACATGGTTGATCATACTCTGGGTTCCACATGCATGTTTTAGCTGAAGGAAGAATACCTTAAACCTGGATAGTTGAAACCCGTGGAATGGGTACCATGCAATATGACTTCAAAGGGTCTTCATTTGCTCACCAAACCTCTCCAATCCTATCACTGCTGCGTTTATGCCCCTGTACACATGCTTGATTGTCTTTCGGAGACATAGCAATCCATAGGTTTTAAGATACTTACTAGTCAGGTACATTCTTAGGCGTTTAATATGCGGTGTTGAGTCCATTTCGTTGAGCAAGGAGTAGCTCTTGTCTATTCCATATTTGGCTTAAGGAACTTTATCTGTGCTCATTTCAATCTCTGGTTTTATGCAGCACCCCAACTCACCTTTACCCTTAAACAAGCATAAGTTGGTTTTCTAAATTTGAGACCCTCTTCTGTTCTGTAATTCAGTTCCTGTGTAGCCAAGTTTACATTCCGTGTATTACTGATATCTTATGATGTTTCTTTTTCTGTGTGACTTATTTCAGTTAGAATCATCGTACCTGAATCCACTCATTGTGCTGCTAAGGGCCTGATGACACAGATTTCATTGCTGAGTGATATTGCTTTGTAAGTAAATACCACAACTTCTTTATCCATTTTTCACTTTCTGCGATGTTGAACTTGTACTGTAAACGAGGTTCTTGTAAACAGAGCCGTTCCAAACTTTGGGGTGGCTGTGTCTTTTTGATTTTAATTTCCCTAAGCTATAGGACCATAAGTGGAAGTGCCCTAGGTTCTGTTGCTTTGTTTTTTAGATGTTTCAGGAAACACCATACACTTCTCCCGAGTGGTTGTTGGCAATTTACATCCCGCCCATCAGCATAACAAGGCTCCCAGTTCTCCATGGCCTGTCCTGCCTTTCTGGATTTTACACTTTTTTCAGATGGCCCTTTTGACCGGGGAGAAGTGAGACTTCATTGTAGTGCAGATTTCCTTTGCAAGCTTGCTTGGTTGGCCAAAAAGGGCGTATGCGTTTTTTCCTGAATATATTCAGGAAAAAACGCATACGCCCTTTTTGGCCAAGTGCATCATTGTGGACGTTCTGCCTGTTTTCCTATGCTTTCAATGCAATTCCAGTCTACCTCCTGAAATCGGTTTCCTGCAATTCTGCCCCGCTTTCAAGTCCTCTTGGCAGCCTTACTTCAGTCTATTTTTGGACGATAGCTGTCATTTATAACTCTGCAGGTTTGTTAATTACAGTACCCCTGAGCTCCTTTCTTCAACTCGCTTTCTTGTGAGCTGGCCGCGACACCGCAGGATGGCTTCAGGCCCTAATCTGGTTCCGGCCCGGCATGCTGAGCCTTTGGTTAATTCCTCTTCCTGTTGGGAAATGAGAGTTAAATTTGCCCGTCCAGACACCTCCAGCTAGCCTCTCATTGGTTCTCGCTATTCCTGTTCATCTTCCGAAGAAATTGCAAACTGGGCCAAACAGGAGGTTAAAGGGACTGACTCTCCAAGTCGGGAGAGTGTTAGTAAAGCGTCTGGAATGTTGCACCCAAGTACCAGGGGAGGAAAACGGAGACATATTTGAACACGTCTCCCGATCACATGGTTGATCATACTCTAGGTTCCACATGCATGTTTTAGCTGAAGGAAGAATACCTTAAACCTGGAGAGTTGAGACCCGTGGAATGGGTACCATGCAATATGACTTCAAAGGGTCTTCATTTGTTCACCGAAGCTCTCCAATCCTATCACTGCTGCGTTTATGCCCCTGTACACATGCTTGATTGTCTTTCGGAGACATAGCAATCCATAGGTTTTAAGATACTTACTAGTCAGGTACATTCTTAGGCGTTTAATATGCGGTGTTGAGTCCATTTCGTTGAGCAAGGAGTAGCTCTTGTCTATTCCATATTTGGCTTAAGGAACTTTATCTGTGCTCATTTCAATATCTGGTTTTATGCAGCACCCCAACTCACCTTTCCCCTTAAGCAAGCATAAGTTGGTTTTCTAAATTTGAGACCCTGTTCTGTTTTGGAATGCAGTTCCTGTGTAGCCAAGTTTCCATTCCGTGTATTAGTGATATCTTATGATGTTTCTTTTTCTGTGTGACTTATTTCAGTTAGAATCATCGTACCTGAATCCACTCATTATGCTGCAAAGGGCCTGATGACATAGATTTCATTGCTGAGTGATACTGCATTATACGTAAGTACCACAAGTTCTTTATCCATTTTTCACTTTCTGTGATATTGAAATTGTACGGTAAACGAGGTTCTTGTAAACGGAGGCGTCCCAAACTTTGGGGTGGCTGTGTCTTTTTGATTTTAATTTCCCTAAGCTATAGGACCATAAGTGGAAGTGCCCTAGGCTCTGTTGCTTTGTTTTTTAGGTGTTTCAGGAAACACCATACACTTCTCCCGAATGGTTGTTGGCAATTTACATCCCGCCCTTCAGCATAACAAGGCTCCCAGTTCTCCATGGCCTGTCCTGCCTTTCTGGATTTTACACTTTTTTCAGATGGCCCTTTTGACCGTGGGGAAGTGAGACTTCATTGTAGTGCAGATTTCCTTTGCAAGCTTGCTTGGTTGGCCAAAAAGGGCGTATGCGTTTTTTCCTGAATATATTCAGGAAAAAACGCATACGCCCTTTTTGGCCAAGTGCATCATTGTGGATGTTCTGCCTCTTTTCCTATGCTTTCAATGCAATTCCAGTCTACCTCCTGAAATCGGTTTCCTGCAATTCTGCCCCGCTTTCAAGTCCTCTTGGCAGCCTTACTTCAGTCTATTTTTGGACGATAGCTGTCATTTATAACTCTGCAGGTTTGTGAATTACAGTGCCCCTGAGCTCCTTTCTTCAACTCGCTTTCTTTTGAGCTGGCCGCAACACCGCAGGATGGCTTCAGGCCCTAATCTGGTTCCGGCACGGCACGCTCAGCCTTTGGTTATTTCCTCTTCCTGGTGGGAAATGAGAGTTAAATTTGCCCGTCCAGACACCTCCAGCTAGCCTCGCATTGGTTCTCGCTATTCCTGTTCATCTTCCGCAGAAATTGCAAACTGAGCCAAACAGAAGGTTAAAGGCGCTGACTCTCCAAGTGGGGAGAGTGTTAGTAAAGCGTCTGGAATGTTGCACCCGAGTACCAGGGGAGGAAAACTGAGACATATTTGAACACGTCTCCCGTTCACATGGTTGATCATACTTGGGTTCCACATGCATGTTTTAGCTGAAGGAAGAATACCTTAAACCTGGAGAGTTGAGACCCGTGGAATGGGTACCATGCAATATGACTTCAAAGGGTCTTCATTTGCTCAGCGAACTTCTCCAATCTTATCACTGCTGCGTTTATGCCCCTGTACACATGCTTGATTCTCTTTCGGAGACATAGCAATCCATAGGTTTTAAGATACTTACTAGTCAGGTACATTCTTAGGCGTTTAATATGCGGTGTTGAGTCCATTTCGTTGAGCAAGGAGTAGCTCTTGTCTATTCCATATTTGGCTTAAGGAACTTTATCTGTGCTCATTTCAATCTCTGGTTTTATGCAGCACCCCAACTCACCTTTCCCCTTAAGCAAGCATAAGTTAGTTTTCTAAATTTGAGACCCTGTTCTGTTTTGGAATGCAGTTCCTGTGTAGCCAAGTTTCCATTCTGTGTATTAGTGATATCTTATGATGTTTCTTTTTCTGTGTGACTTATTTCAGTTAGAATCATCGTACCTGAATCCACTCATTATGCTGCTACGGGCCTGATGACATAGATTTCATTGCTGAGTGATACTGCATTGTACATAAGTACCACAAGTTCTTTATCCATTTTTCACTTTCTGTGATATTGAACTTGTACGGTAAAAGAGTTTCTTGTAAACAGAGCCGTTCCAAACTTTGGGGTGGCTGTGTCTTTTTGATTTTAATTTCCCTAAGCTATAGGACCATAAGTGGAAGTGCCCTAGGCTCTGTTGCTTTGTTTTTTAGATGTTTCAGGAAACACCATACACTTCTCCCGAGTGTCTGTTGGCAATTTACATCCCGCCCATCAGCATAACAAGGCTCCCAGTTCTCCATGGCCTGTCCTGCCTTTCTGGATTTTACACTTTTTTCAGATGGCCCTTTTGACCGGGGAGAAGTGAGACTTCATTGTAGTGCAGATTTCTTTTGCAAGTTTGCTTGGTTGGCCAAAAAGGGCGTATGCGTTTTTTCCTGAATATATTCAGGAAAAAACGCATACGCCCTTTTTGGCCAAGTGCATCATTGTGGACGTTCTGCCTCTTTTCCTATGCTTTCAATGCAATTCCAGTCTACCTCCTGAAATCGGTTTCCTGCAATTCTGCCCCGCTTTCAAGTCCTCTTGGCAGCCTTACTTCAGTCTATTTTTGGACGATAGCTGTCATTTATAACTCTGCAGGTTTGTGAATTACAGTGCCCCTGAGCTCCTTTCTTCAACTTGCTTTCTTGTGACCTGGCCGCAACACCGCAGGATGGCTTCAGGCCCTAATCTGGTTCCGGCACGGCACGCTGAGCCTTTGGTTATTTCCTCTTCCTGGTGGGAAATGAGAGTTAAATTTGCCCGTCCAGACACCTCCAGCTAGTCTCTCATTGGTTCTCGCTATTCCTGATCATCTTCCGCAGAAATTGCAAACTGGGCCAAACAGGAGGTTAAAGGCGCTGACTCTTCAAGTGGGGAGAGTGTTAGTAAAGCGTCTGGAATGTTGCACCCGAGTACCTGGGTACGAAAACTGAGACATATTTGAACACGTCTCCCGTTCACATGGTTGATCATACTTGGGTTCCACATGCATGTTTTAGCTGAAGGAAGAATACCTTAAACCTGGATAGTTGAAACCCGTGGAATGGGTACCATGCAATATGACTTCAAAGGGTCTTCATTTGCTCACCGAACCTCTCCAATCCTATCACTGCTGCATTTATGCCCCTGTACACATGCTTGATTCTCTTTTGGAGACATAGCAATCCATAGGTTTTAAGATACTTACTAGTCAGGTACATTCTTAGGCGTTTAATATGCGGTGTTGAGTCCATTTCGTTGAGCAAGGAGTAGCTCTTGTCTATTCCATATTTGACTTAAGGAACTTTATCTGTGCTCATTTCAATCTCTGGTTTTATGCAGCACCCCAACTCACCTTTACCCTTAAGCAAGCATAAGTTGGTTTTCTAAATTTGAGACCTTGTTGTGTTCTGTAATTCGGTTCCTGTGTAGCCAAGTTTCCATTCCGTGTATTACTGATATCTTATGATGTTTCTTTTTCTGTGTGACTTATTTCAGTTAGAATCATCATACCTGAATCCACTCATTGTGCTGCTAAGGGCCTGATGACACAGATTTCATTGCTGAGTGATATTGCTTTGTAAGTAAATACCACAACTTCTTTATCCATTTTTCACTTTCTGCGATGTTGAACTTGTACTGTAAACGAGGATCTTGTAAACAGAGGCGTCCCAAACTTTGGGGTGGCTGTGTCTTTTTGATTTTAATTTCCCTAAGCTATAGGACCATAAGTGGAAGTGCCCTAGACTCTGTTGCTTTGTTTTTTAGATGTTTCAGGAAACACCATACACTTCTCCCGAGTGGTTGTTGGCAATTTACATCCCGCCCATCAGCATAACAAGGCTCCCAGTTCTCCATGGCCTGTCCTGCCTTTCTGGATTTTACACTTTTTTCAGATGCCCCTTTTGACCGGGGGGAAGTGAGACTTCATTGTAGTTCAGGTTTCCTTTGCAAGCTTGCTTGGTTGGCCAAAAAGTGCGTATGCGTTTATTCCTGAATATATTCAGGAAAAAACGCATACGCCCTTTTTGGCCAAGTGCATCATTGTGGACGTTCTGCCTCTTTTCCTATGCTTTCAATGCAATTCCGGTCTACCTCCTGAAATCGGTTTCCTGCAATTCTGCCCCGCTTTCAAGTCCTCTTGGCAGCCTTACTTCAGTCTATTTTTGGACGATAGCTGTCATTTATAACTCTGCAGGTTTGTGAATTACAGTGCCCCTGAGCTCCTTTCTTCAACTCGCTTTCTTTTGAGCTGGCCGCAACACCGCAGGATGGCTTCAGGCCCTAATCTGGTTCCGGCACGGCACGCTGAGCCTTTGGTTATTTCCTCTTCCTGGTGGGAAATGAGAGTTAAATTTGCCCGTCCAGACACCTCCAGCTAGCCTCGCATTGGTTCTCGCTATTCCTGTTCATCTTCCGCAGAAATTGCAAACTGAGCCAAACAGAAGGTTAAAGGCGCTGACTCTCCAAGTGGGGAGAGTGTTAGTAAGCGTCTGGAATGTTGCACCCGAGTACCAGGGGAGGAAAACGGAGACATATTTGAACACGTCTCCCGTTCACATGGTTGATCATACTTGGGTTCCACATGCATGTTTTAGCTGAAGGAAGAATACCTTAAACCTGGAGAGTTGAGACCCGTGGAATGGGTACCATGCAATATGACTTCAAAGGGTCTTCATTTGCTCACCGAACCTCTCCAATCTTATCACTGCTGCGTTTATGCCTTGTACACATGCTTGATTCTCTTTCGGAGACATAGCAATCCATAGGTTTTAAGATACTTACTAGTCAGGTACATTCTTAGGCGTTTAATATGCGGTGTTGAGTCCATTTCGTTGAGCAAGGAGTAGCTCTTGTCTATTCCATATTTGGCTTAAGGAACTTTATCTGTGCTCATTTCAATCTCTGGTTTTATGCAGCACCCCAACTCACCTTTCCCCTTAAGCAAGCATAAGTTGGTTTTCTAAATTTGAGACCCTGTTCTGTTCTGTAATTCAGTTCCTGTGTAGCCAAGTTTCCATTCCGTGTATTACTGATATCTTATGATGTTTCTTTTTCTGTGTGACTTATTTCAGTTAGAATCATCATACCTGAATCCACTCATTGTGCTGCTAAGGGCCTGATGACACAGATTTCATTGCTGAGTGATATTGCTTTGTAAGTAAATACCACAACTTCTTTATCCATTTTTCACTTTCTGCGATGTTGAACTTGTACTGTAAACGAGGTTCTTGTAAACAGAGCCGTTCCAAACTTTGGGGTGGCTGTGTCTTTTTGATTTTAATTTCCCTAAGCTATAGGACCATAAGTGGAAGTGCCCTAGGCTCTGTTGCTTTGTTTTTTAGATGTTTCAGGAAACACCATACACTTCTCCCGAGTGGTTGTTGGCAATTTACATCCCGCCCATCAGCATAACAAGGCTCCCAGTTCTCCATGGCCTGTCCTGCCTTTCTGGATTTTACACTTTTTTCAGATGGCCCTTTTGACCGTGGGGAAGTGAGACTTCATTGTAGTGCAGATTTCCTTTGCAAGCTTGCTTGGTTGGCCAAAAAGGGCGTATGCGTTTTTTCCTGAATATATTCAGGAAAAAACGCATACGCCCTTTTTGGCCAAGTGCATCATTGTGGACGTTCTGCCTCTTTTCCTATGCTTTCAATGCAATTTCGGTCTACCTCCTGAAATCGGTTTCCTGCAATTCTGCCCCGCTTTCAAGTCCTCTTGGCAGCCTTACTTCAGTCTATTTTTGGACGATAGCTGTCATTTATATCTCTGCAGGTTTGTTAATTACAGTGCCCCTGAGCTCCTTTCTTCAACTCGCTTTCTTGTGAGCTGGCTGCGACACCGCAGGATGGTTTCAGGCCCTAATCTGGTTCCGGCCCGGCATGCTGAGCCTTTGGTTAATTCCTCTTCCTGGTGGGAAATGAGAGTTAAATTTGCCCGTCCAGACACCTCCAGCTAACCTCTCATTGGTTCTCGCTATTCCTGTTCATCTTCCGCAGAAATTGCAAACTGGGCCAAACAGGAGGTTAAAGGGACTGACTCTCCAAGTCGGGAGAGTGTTAGTAAAGCGTCTGGAATGTTGTACCCGAGTACCAGGGGAGGAAAACGGAGACATATTTGAACACGTCTCCCGATCACATGGTTGATCATACTCTAGGTTCCACATGCATGTTTTAGCTGAAGGAAGAATACCTTAAACCTGGAGAGTTGAGACCCGTGGAATGGGTACCATGCAATATGACTTCAAAGGGTCTTCATTTGCTCACCGAACCTCTCCAATCCTATCACTGCTGCGTTTATGCCCCTGTACACATGCTTGATTCTCTTTTGGAGACATAGCAATCCATAGGTTTTAAGATACTTACTAGTCAGGTACATTCTTAGGCGTTTAATATGCGGTGTTGAGTCCATTTCGTTGAGCAAGGAGTAGCTCTTGTCTATTCCATATTTGGCTTAAGGAACTTTATCTGTGCTCATTTCAATCTCTGGTTTTATGCAGCACCCCAACTCACCTTTCCCCTTAAGCAAGCATAAGTTGGTTTTCTAAATTTGAGACCCTGTTCTCTTTTGGAATGCTGTTCCTGTGTAGCCAAGTTTCCATTCCGTGTATTAGTGATATCTTATGATGTTTCTTTTTCTGTGTGACTTATTTCAGTTAGAATCATCGTACCTGAATCCACTCATTATGCTGCTACGGGCCTGATGACATAGATTTCATTGCTGAGTGATACTGCATTGTACGTAAGTACCACAAGTTCTTTATCCATTTTTCACTTTCTGTGATATTGAACCTGTACGGTAAACAAGGTTCTTGTAAACGGAGGCGTCCCAAACTTTGGGGTGGCTGTGTCTTTTTGATTTTAATTTCCCTAAGCTATAGGACCATAAGTGGAAGTGCCCTAGGCTTTGTTGCTTTGTTTTTTAGATGTTTCAGGAAACACCATACACTTCTCCCAAGTGTCTGTTGGGAATTTACATCCCGCCCATCAGCATAACAAGGCTCCCAGTTCTCCATGGCCTGTCCTGCCTTTCTGGATTTTACACTTTTCTCAGATGGCCTTTTTGACCGGGGAGAAGTGAGACTTCATTGTAGTGCAGATTTCTTTTGCAAGTTTGCTTGGTTGGCCAAAAAGGGCGTATGCGTTTTTTCCTGAATATATTCAGGAAAAAACGCATACGCCCTTTTTGGCCAAGTGCATCATTGTGGACGTTCTGCCTCTTTTCCTATGCTTTCAATGCAATTCCAGTCTACCTCCTGAAATCGGTTTCCTGCAATTCTGCCCCACTTTCAAGTCCTCTTGGCAGCCTTACTTCAGTCTATTTTTGGACAATAGCTGTCATTTATAACTCTGCAGGTTTGTGAATTACAGTGCCCCTGAGCTCCTTTCTTCAACTTGCTTTCTTGTGACCTGGCCGCAACACCGCAGGATGGCTTCAGGCCCTAATCTGGTTCCGGCACGGCACGCTGAGCCTTTGGTTATTTCCTCTTCCTGGTGGGAAATGAGAGTTAAATTTGCCCGTCCAGACACCTCCAGCTAGTCTCTCATTGGTTCTCGCTATTCCTGATCATCTTCCGCAGAAATTGCAAACTGGGCCAAACAGGAGGTTAAAGGCGCTGACTCTTCAAGTGGGGAGAGTGTTAGTAAAGCGTCTGGAATGTTGCACCCGAGTACCTGGGTACGAAAACTGAGACATATTTGAACACGTCTCCCGTTCACATGGTTGATCATACTTGGGTTCCACATGCATGTTTTAGCTGAAGGAAGAATACCTTAAACCTGGGTAGTTGAAACCCGTGGAATGGGTACCATGCAATATGACTTCAAAGGGTCTTCATTTGCTCACCGAACCTCTCCAATCCTATCACTGCTGCGTTTATGCCCCTGTACACATGCTTGATTCTCTTTCGGAGACATAGCAATCCATAGGTTTTACGATACTTACTAGTCAGTTACATTCTTAGGCGTTTAATATGCGGTGTTGAGTCCATTTCGTTGAGCAAGGAGTAGCTCTTGTCTATTCCATATTTGACTTAAGGAACTTTATCTGTGCTCATTTCAATCTCTGGTTTTATGCAGCACCCCAACTAACCTTTCCCCTTAAGCAAGCATAAGTTGGTTTTCTAAATTTGAGACCCTGTTCTGTTCTTTAATTCAGTTCCTCTGTAGCCAAGTTTCCATTCCATGTATTACTGATATCTTATGATGTTTCTTTTTCTGTGTGACTTATTTCAGTTAGAATCATCATACCTGAATCCACTCATTGTGCTGCTAAGGGCCTGATGACATAGATTTCATTGTTGAGTGATGTTGCTTTGTAAGTGAATACCACAACTTCTTTATCCATTTTTCACTTTCTGCGATGTTGAACTTGTACTGTAAACGAGGTTCTTGTAAACAGAGCCGTTCCAAACTTTGGGGTGGCTGTGTCTTTTTGATTTTAATTTCCCTAAGCTATAGGACCATAAGTGGAAGTGCCCTAGGTTCTGTTGCTTTGTTTTTTAGATGTTTCAGGAAACACCATACACTTTTCCGGAGTGGTTGTTGGCAATTTACATCCCGCCCATCAGCATAACAAGGCTCCCAGTTCTCCATGGCCTGTCCTGCCTTTCTGGATTTTACACTTTTATCAGATGGCCCTTTTGACCGGGGGGAAGTGAGACTTCATTGTAGTGCAGATTTCCTTTGCAAGCTTGCTTGGTTGGCCAAAAAGGGCGTATGCGTTTTTTCCTGAATATATTCAGGAAAAAACGCATACGCCCTTTTTGGCCAAGTGCATCATTGTGGACGTTCTGCCTCTTTTCCTATGCTTTCAATGCAATTCCAGTCTACCTCCTGAAATCGGTTTCCTGCAATTCTGCCCCGCTTTCAAGTCCTCTTGGCAGCCTTACTTCAGTCTATTTTTGGACGATAGCTGTCATTTATAACTCTGCAGGTTTGTGAATTACAGTGCCCCTGAGCTCCTTTCTTCAACTCGCTTTCTTGTGACATGGCCACAATAAAGCAGGATGGCTTCAGGCCCTAATCTGGTTCCGGCACGGCACGCTGAGCCTTTGGTTATTTCCTCTTCCTGGTGGGAAATGAGAGTTAAATTTGCCCGTCCAGACACCTCCAGCTAGTCTCTCATTGGTTCTCGCTATTCCTGTTCATCTTCCGCAGAAATTGCAAACTGGGCCAAACAGGAGGTTAAAGGCGCTGACTCTCCAAGTGGGGAGAGTGTTAGTAAAGCGTCTGGAATGTTGCACCCGAGTACCAGGGGAGGAAAACTGAAACATATTTGAACACGTCTCACGTTCACATGGTTGATCATACTTGGGTTCCACATGCATGTTTTAGCTGAAGGAAGAATACCTTAAACCTGGAGAGTTAAGACACGTGTAATGGGTACCATGCAATATGACTTCAAAGGGTCTTCATTTGCTCACGAACCCCTCCAATCCTATCACTGCTGCGTTTCTGCCCCTGTACACATGCTTGATTCTCTTTTTGAGACATAGCAATCCATAGGTTTTAAGATACTTACTAGTCAGGTACATTCTTAGGCGTTTAATATGCGGTGTTGAGTCCATTTCGTTGAGCAAGGAGTAGCTCTTGTCTATTCCATATTTGACTTAAGGAACTTTATCTGTGCTCATTTCAATCTCTGGTTTTATGCAGCACCCCAACTCACCTTTACCCTTAAGCAAGCATAAGTTGGTTTTCTAAATTTGAGACCCTGTTCTGTTCTGTAATTCAGTTCCTGTGTAGCCAAGTTTACATTCCGTGTATTACTGATATCTTATGATGTTTCTTTTTCTGTGTGACTTATTTCAGTTAGAATCATCATACCTGAATCCACTCACTGTGCTGCTAAGGGCCTGATGACATAGATTTCATTGCTGAGTGATATTGCTTTGTAAGTAAATACCACACCTTCTTTATCCATTTTTCAATTTCTGCGATGTTGAACTTGTACTGTAAACGAGGTTCTTGTAAACAGAGGCGTCCCAAACTTTGGGGTGGCTGTGTCTTTTTGATTTTAATTTCCCTAAGCTATAGGACCATAAGTGGAAGTGCCCTAGGCTCTGTTGCTTTGTTTTTTAGATGTTTCACGAAACACCATACACTTCTCCTGAGTGTCTGTTGGCAATTTACATCCCGCCCATCAGCATAACAAGGCTCCCAGTTCTCCATGGCCTGTCCTGCCTTTCTGGATTTTACACTTTTTTCAGATGGCCCTTTTGACCGGGGGGAAGTGAGACTTCATTGTAGTGCAGATTTCCTTTGCAAGCTTGCTTGGTTGGCCAAAAAGCGCGTATGCGTTTTTTCCTGAATATATTCAGGAAAAAACACATACGCCCTTTTTGGCCAAGTGCATCATTGTGGACGTTCTGCCTCTTTTCCTATGCTTTCAATGCAATTCCAGTCTACCTCCTGAAATCGGTTTCCTGCAATTCTGCCCCGCTTTCAAGTCCTCTTGGCAGCCTTACTTCAGTATATTTTTGGACGATAGCTGTCATTTATAACTCTGCAGGTTTGTGAATTACAGTGTCCCTGAGCTCCTTTCTTCAACTCGCTTTCTTTTGAGCTGGCCGCAACACCGCAGGATGGTTTCAGGCCCTAATCTGGTTCTGGTACGGCACGCTGAGCCTTTGGTTATTTCCTCTTCCTGGTGGGAAATGAGAGTTAAATTTGCCCGTCCAGACACCTCCAGCTAGCCTCTCATTGGTTCTTGCTATTCCTGTCCATCTTCCGCAGAAATTGCAAACTGTACCAAAGAGGAGGTTAAAGGCGCTGACTCTCCAAGTGGGGAGAGTGTTAGTAAAGCGTCTGGAATGTTGCACCCGAGTACCAGGGTACGAAAACTGAGACATATTTGAACACGTCTCCCGTTCACATGGTTGATCATACTCTGGGTTCCACATGCATGTTTTAGCTGAAGGAAGAACACCTTAAACCTGGGTAGTTGAAACCCGTGGAATGGGTACCATTCAATATGACTTCAAAGGGTCTTCATTTGCTCACGAACCTCTCCAATCCTATCACTGCTGCGTTTATGCCCCTGTACACATGCTTGATTCTCTTTTGGAGACATAGCAATCCATAGGTTTTAAGATACTTACTAGTCAGGTACATTCTTAGGCGTTTAATATGCGGTGTTGAGTCCATTTCGTTGAGCAAGGAGTAGCTCTTGTCTATTCCATATTTGTCTTAAGGAACTTTATCTGTGCTCATTTCAATCTCTGGTTTTATGCAGCACCCCAACTCACCTTTCCCCTTAAGCAAGCATAAGTTGGTTTTCTAAATTTGAGACCCTGTTCTGTTCTGTAATTCAGTTCCTGTGTAGCCAAGTTTACATTCCGTGTATTACTGATATCTTATGATGTTTCTTTTTCTGTGTGACTTATTTCAGTTAGAATCATCATACCTGAATCCACTCATTGTGCTGCTAAGGGCCTGATGACATAGATTTCATTGCTGAGTGATATTGCTTTGTAAGTAAATACCACAACTTCTTTATCCATTTTTCACTTTCTGCGATGTTGAACTTGTACTGTAAACGAGGTTCTTGTAAACAGAGGCGTCCCAAACTTTGGGGTGGCTGTGTCTTTTTGATTTTAATTTCCCTAATCTATAGGACCATAAGTGGAAGTGCCCTAGGCTCTGTTGCTTTGTTTTTAGATGTTTCAGGAAACACCATACACTTCTCCCGAGTGTCTGTTGGCAATTTACATCCCGCCCATCAGCATAACAAGGCTCCCAGTTCTCAATGGCCTGTCCTGCCTTTCTGGATTTTACACTTTTTTCAGATGGCCCTTTTGACCGTGGGGAAGTGAGACTTCATTGTAGTGCAGATTTCCTTTGCAAGCTTGCTTGGTTGGCCAAAAAGTGCGTATGCGTTTTTTCCTGAATATATTCAGGAAAAAACGCATACGCCCTTTTTGGCCAAGTGCATCATTGTGGACGTTCTGCCTCTTTTCCTATGCTTTCAATGCAATTCCAGTCTACCTCCTGAAATCGGTTTCCTGCAATTCTGCCCCGCTTTCAAGTCCTCTTGGCAGCCTTACTTCAGTCTATTTTTGGACGATAGCTGTCATTTATAACTCTGCAGGTTTGTGAATTACAGTGCCCCTGAGCTCCTTTCTTCAACTCGCTTTCTTGTGACCTGGCCGCAACACCGCAGGATGGCTTCAGGCCCTAATCTGGTTCCAGTACGGCACGCTGAGCCTTTGGTTATTTCCTCTTCCTGGTGGGAAATGAGAGTTAAATTTGCCCGTCCAGACACCTCCAGCTAGCCTCGCATTGGTTCTCGCTATTCCTGTTCATCTTCCGCAGAAATTGCAAACTGGGCCAAACAGGAGGTTAAAGGCGCTGACTCTCCAAGTGGGGAGAGTGTTAGTAAAGCATCTGGAATGTTGCACCCGAGTACCAGGGTACGAAAACTGAGACATATTTGAACACGTCTCCCGTTCACATGGTTGATCATACTTGGGTTCCACATGCATGTTTTAGCTGAAGGAAGAATACCTTAAACCTGGAGAGTTAAGACACGTGTAATGGGTACCATGCAATATGACTTCAAAGGGTCTTCATTTGCTCACCGAACCTCTCCAATCCTATCACTGCTGCGTTTATGCCCCTGTACACATGCTTGATTCTCTTTCGGAGGCATAGCAATCCATAGGTTTTAAGATACTTACTAGTCAGGTACATTCTTAGGTTTTTAATATGCGGAGTTGAGTCCATTTCGTTGAGCAAGGAGTAGCTCTTGTCTATTCCATATTTGACTTAAGGAACTTTATCTGTGCTCATTTCAATCTCTGGTTTTATGCAGCACCCCAACTCACCTTTTCCCTTAAGCAAGCATAAGTTGGTTTTCTAAATTTGAGACCCTGTTCTGTTCTGTAATTCAGTTCCTGTGTAGCCAAGTTTCCATTCCGTGTATTACTGATATCTTATGATGTTTCTTTTTCTGTGTGACTTATTTCAGTTAGAATCATCATACCTGAATCCACTCATTGTGCTGCTAAGGGCCTGATGACACAGATTTCATTGCTGAGTGATATTGCTTTGTAAGTAAATACCACAACTTCTTTATCCATTTTTCACTTTCTGCGATGTTGAACTTGTACTGTAAACGAGGTTCTTGTAAACAGAGCTGTTCCAAACTTTGGGGTGGCTGTGTCTTTTTGATTTTAATTTCCCTAAGCTATGGGACCATAAGTGGAAGTGCCCTAGGTTCTGTTGCTTTGTTTTTTAGATGTTTCAGGAAACACCATACACTTCTCCCGAGTGGTTGTTGGCAATTTAGATCCCGCCCATCAGCATAACAAGGCTCCCAGTTCTCCATGGCCTGTCCTGCCTTTCTGGATTTTACACTTTTTTCAGATGGCCCTTTTGACCGGGGGGAAGTGAGACTTCATTGTAGTGTAGATTTCCTTTGCAAGCTTGCTTGGTTGGCCAAAAAGGGCGTATGCGTTTTTTCCTGAATATATTCAGGAAAAAACGCATACGCCCTTTTTGGCCAAGTGCATCATTGTGGACGTTCTGCCTCTTTTCCTATGCTTTCAATGCAATTCCAGTCTACCTCCTGAAATCGGTTTCCTGCAATTCTGCCCCCCTTTCAAGTCCTCTTGGCAGCCTTACTTCAGTCTATTTTTGGACGATAGCTGTCATTTATAACTCTGCAGGTTTGTGAATTACAGTGCCCCTGAGCTCCTTTCTTCAACTCGCTTTCTTGTGAGCTTGCCGAAACACCACAGGATGGCTTCAGGCCCTAATCTGGTTCCGGCACGGCACGCTGAGCCTTTGGTTAATTCCTCTTCCTGGTGGGAAATGAGAGTTAAATTTGCCCGTCCAGACACCTCCAGCTAGTCTCTCATTGGTTCTCGCTATTCCTGTTCATCTTCCGCAGAAATTGCAAACTGGGCCAAACAGGAGGTTAAAGGGACTGACTCTCCAAGTCGGGAGAGTGTTAGTAAAGCGTCTGGAATGTTGCACCCGAGTACCAGGGGACGAAAACTGAGACATATTTGAACACTTTTCCCGGTCACACGGTTGATCATACTCTGGGTTCCACATGCATGTTTTAGCTGAAGGAAGAATACCTTAAAGCTGGAGAGTTGAGACCCGTGGAATGGGTACCATGCAATATGACTTCAAAGGGTCTTCATTTGCTCACCGAACCTCTCCAATCTTATCACTGCTCTGTTTATGCCCCAGTACACACGCTTGATTCTCTTTCGGAGACATAGCAATTCCTAGGTTTTAAGATACTTACTAGTCAGGTACATTCTTAGGAGTTTAATATGGGGTGTTGAGTCCATTTCATTGAGCAAGGAGTAGCTCTTGTCTATTCCATATTTGGCTTAAGGAACTTTATCTGTGCTCATTTCAATCTCTGGTTTTATGCAGCACCCCAACTCACCTTTCCCCTTAAGCAAGCATAAGTTGGTTTTCTAAATTTGAGACCCTGTTCTGTTCTGTAATTCAGTTCCTGTGTAGCCAAGTTTACATTCCGTGTATTAGTGATATCTTATGATGTTTCTTTTTCTTTGTGACTTATTTCAGTTAGAATCATCGTACCTGAATCCACTCATTATGCTGCTACGGGCCTGATGACATAGATTTCATTGCTGAGTGATACTGCATTGTACGTAAGTACCACAAGTTCTTTATCCATTTTTCAATTTCTGTGATATTGAACTTGTACGGTAAACGAGGTTCTTGTAAACGGAGGCGTCCCAAACTTTGGGGTGGCTGTGTCTTTTTGATTTTAATTTCCCTAAGCTATAGGATCATTAGTGGAAGTGCCCTAGGCTCTGTTGCTTTGTTTTTTAGATGTTTCAGGAAACACCATACACTTCTCCCGAGTGGTTGTTGGCAATTTACATCCCGCCCATCAGCATAACAAGGCTCCCAGTTCTCCATGGCCTGTCCTGCCTTTTTGGATTTTACACTTTTTTCAGATGGCCCTTTTGACCGGGGGGAAGTGAGACTTCATTGTAGTGCAGATTTCCTTTGCAAGCTTGCTTGGTTGGCCAAAAAGTGCGTATGCGTTTTTTCCTGAATATATTCAGGAAAAAACGCATACGCACTTTTTGGCCAAGTGCATCATTGTGGATGTTCTGCCTCTTTTCCTGTGCTTTCAATGCAATTCCTGTCTACCTCCTGAAATCGGTTTCCTGCAATTCTGCCCCGCTTTCAAGTCCTCTTGGCAGCCTTACTTCAGTCTATTTTTGGACGATAGCTGTCATTTATAAGTCTGCAGGTTTGTGAATTACAGTGCCCCTGAGCTCCTTTCTTCAACTCGCTTTCTTGTGACCTGGCCGCAACACCGCAGGATGGCTTCAGGCCCTAATCTGGTTCTGGCACGGCACGCTGAGACTTTGGTTAATTCCTCTTCCTGGTGGGAAATGAGAGTTAAATTTGCCCGTCCAGACACCTCCAGCTAGTCTCTCATTTGTTCTCGCTATTGCTATTCATCTTCCTCAGAAATTGCAAACTGGGCCAACAGGAGGTTAAAGGGACTGACTCTCCAAGTCGGGAGAGTGTTAGTAAAGCATCTGGAATGTTGCACCCGAGTACCAGGGTACGAAAACTGAGACATATTTGAACACGTCTACCGATCACATGGTTGATCATACTCTAGGTTCCACATGCATGTTTTAGCTGAAGGAAGAATACCTTAAAACTGCAGAGTTGAGACCCGTGGAATGGGTACCATGCAATATGAATTCAAAGGGTCTTCATTTGCTCACTGAACCTCTCCAATCCTATCACTGCTGCGTTTATGCCCCTGTACACATGCTTGATTCTCTTTCGGAGACATAGCAATCCATAGGTTTTAAGATACTTACTAGTCAGGTACATTCTTAGGCGTTTAATATGCGGTGTTGAGTCCATTTCGTTGAGCAAGGAGTACCTCTTGTCTATTCCATATTTGGCTTAAGGAACTTTATCTGTGCTCATTTCAATCTCTGGTTTTATGCAGCACCCCAACTCACCTTTACCCTTAAGCAAGCATAAGTTGGTTTTCTAAATTTGAGACCCTGTTCTGTTCTGTAATTCAGTTCCTGTGTAGCCAAGTTTCCATTCCATGTATTACTGATATCTTATGATGTTTCTTTTTCTGTGTGACTTATTTCAGTTAGAATCATCATACCTGAATCCACTCATTGTGCTGCTAAGGGCCTGATGACATAGATTTCATTGCTGAGTGATATTGCTTTGTAAGTGAATACCACAATTTCTTTATCCATTTTTCACTTTCTGCGATGTTGAACTTGTACTGTAAACGAGGTTCTTGTAAACAGAGCCATTCCAAACTTTGGGGTGGCTGTGTCTTTTTGATTTTAATTTCCCTAAGCTATAGGACCATAAGTGGAAGTGCCCTAGGTTCTGTTGCTTTGTTTTTTAGATGTTTCAGGAAACACCATACACTTCTCCCGAGTGGTTGTTGGCAATTTACATCCCGCCCATCAGCATAACAAGGCTCCCGGTTCTCCATGGCCTGTCCTGCCTTTCTGGATTTTACACTTTTTTCAGATGGCCCTTTTGACCGGGGGGAAGTGAGACTTCATTGTAGTGCAGATTTCCTTTGCAAGCTTGCTTGGTTGGCCAAAAAGGGCGTATGCGTTTTTTCCTGAATATATTCAGGAAAAAACGCATACGCCCTTTTTGGCCAAGTGCATCATTGTGGACGTTCTGCCTCTTTTCCTATGCTTTCAATGCAATTCCAGTCTACCTCCTGAAATCGGTTTCCTGCAATTCTGCCCCGCTTTCAAGTCCTCTTGGCAGCCTTACTTCAGTCTATTTTTGGACGATAGCTGTCATTTATGACTCTGCAGGTTTGTGAATTACAGTGCCCCTGAGCTCCTTTCTTCAACTCGCTTTCTTGTGACCTGGCCGCAACACCGCAGGATGGCTTCAGGCCCTAATCTGGTTCTGGCCCGGCATGCTGAGCCTTTGGTTAATTCCTCTTACTGGTGGGAAATGAGAGTTAAATTTGCCCGTCCAGACACCTCCAGCTAGTCTCTCATTGGTTCTCGCTATTCCTGTTCATCTTCCGCAGAAATTGCAAACTGGGCCAAACAGGAGCTTAAAGGGACTGACTCTCCAAGTCAGGAGAGTGTTAGTAAAGCGTCTGGAATGTTGCAACCGAGTATCAGGGGAGGAAAACTGAGACATATTTGAACACGTCTCCCGTTCACATGGTTGATCATACTCTGGGTTCCACATGCATGTTTTAGCTGAAGGAAGAACACCTTAAACCTGGAGAGTTGAGACCCGTGTAATGGGTACCATGCAGTATGACTTCAAAGGGTCTTCATTTGCTCACCGAACCTCTCCAATCCTATCACTGCTGCGTTTATGCCCCTGTACACATGCTTGATTCTCTTTTGGAGACATAGCAGTCCATAGGTTTTAAGATACTTACTAGTCAGGTACATTCTTAGGCGTTTAATATGGGGTGTTGAGTCCATTTCGTTGAGCAAGGAGTAGCTCTTGTCTATTCCATATTTGGCTTAAGGAACTTTATCTGTGCTCATTTCAATCTCTGGTTTTATGCAGCACCCCAACTCACCTTTCGCCTTAAGCAAGCATAAGTTGGTTTTCTAAATTTGAGACCCTGTTCTGTTTTGGAATGTAGTTCCTGTGTAGCCAAGTTTACATTCCGTGTATTAGTGATATCTTATGATGTTTCTTTTTCTTTGTGACTTATTTCAGTTAGAATCATCGTACCTGAATCCACTCATTATGCTGCTACGGGCCTGATGACATAGATTTCATTGCTGAGTGATACTGCATTGTACGTAAGTACCACAAGTTCTTTATCCATTTTTCACTTTCTGTGATATTGAACTTGTATGGTAAACGAGGTTCTTGTAAACGGAGGCGTCCCAAACATTGGGGTGGCTGTGTCTTTTTGATTTTAATTTCCCTAAGCTATAGGACCATAAGTGGAAGTGCCCTAGGCTCTGTTGCTTTGTTTTTTCGATGTTTCAGGAAACACCATACACTTCTCCTGAGTGTCTGTTGGCAATTTACATCCCGCCCATCAGCATAACAAGGCTCCCAGTTCTCCATGGCCTGTCCTGCCTTTCTGGATTTTACACTTTTTTCAGATGGCCCTTTTGACCGGGGAGAAGTGAGACTTCATTGTAGTGCAGATTTCCTTTGCAAGTTTGCTTGGTTGGCCAAAAAGGGCGTATGCGTTTTTTCCTGAATATATTCAGGAAAAAACGCATATGCCCTTTTTGGCCAAGTGCATCATTGTGGACGTTCTGCCTCTTTTCCTATGCTTTCAATGCAATTCCAGTCTACCTCCTGAAATCGGTTTCCTGCAATTCTGCCCCGCTTTCAAGTCCTCTTGGCAGCCTTACTTCAGTCTATTTTTGGACGATAGCTGTCATTTATAACTCTGCAGGTTTGTGAATTACAGTGCCCCTGAGCTCCTTTCTTCAACTCGCTTTCTTGTGAGCTGGCCGCAACACCGCAGCATGGCTTCAGGCCCTAATCTGGTTCCGGCATGGCACGCTGAGCCTTTGGTTAATTCCTCATCCTGGTGGGAAATGAGAGTTAAATTTGCCTGTCCAGACACCTCCAGCTAGTCTCTCATTGGTTCTCGCTATTCCTGTTCATCTTCCACAGAAATTGCAAACTGGGCCAAACAGGAGGTTAAAGGCGCTGACTCTCCAAGTGGGGAGAGTGTTAGTAAAGCGTCTGAAATGTTGCACCCGAATACCAGAGTACAAAAACTGAGACATATTTGAACACGTCTCCCGATCACATGGTTGATCATACTCTAGGTTCCACATGCATGTTTTAGCTGAAGGAAGAATACCTTAAAACTGGAGAGTTGAGACCCGTGGAATGGGTACCATTCAATATGAATTCAAAGGGTCTTCATTTGCTCACTGAACCTCTCCAACCCTATCATTGCTGCGTTTATGCCCCTGTACACATGCTTGATTCTCTTTCAGAGACATAGCAATCCATAGGTTTTAAGATACTTACTAGTCAGGTACATTCTTAGGCGTTTAATATGCGGTGTTGAGTCCATTTCGTTGAGCAAGGAGTAGCTCTTGTCTATTCCATATTTGGCTTAAGGAACTTTATCTGTGCTCATTTCAATCTCTGGTTTTATGCAGCACCCCAACTCACCTTTCCCCTTAAGCAAGCATAAGTTGGTTTTCTAAATTTGAGACCCTGTTCTGTTCTGTAATTCAGTTCCTGTGTAGCCAAGTTTACATTCCGTGTATTACTGATATCTTATGATGTTTCTTTTTCTGTGTGACTTATTTCAGTTAGAATCATCATACCTGAATCCACTCATTGTGCTGCTAAGGGCCTGATGACACAGATTTCATTGCTGAGTGATATTGCTTTGTAAGTAAATACCACAACTTCTTCATCCATTTTTCACTTTCTGCGATGTTGAACTTGTACTGTAAAAGAGGTTCTTGTAAACAGAGCCGTTCCAAACTTTGGGGTGGCTGTGTCTTTTTGATTTTAATTTCCCTAAGCTATAGGACCATAAGTGGCAGTGCCCTAGGCTCTGTTGCTTTGTTTTTTAGATGTTTCAGGAAACACCATACAGTTCTCCCCAGTGTCTGTTGGCAATTTACATCCCGCCCATCAGCATAACAAGTCTCCCAGTTCTCCATGGCCTGTCCTGCCTTTCTGGATTTTACACTTTTTTCAGATGGCCCTTTTGACCGGGGGGAAGTGAGACTTCATTGTAGTGCAGATTTCATTTGCAAGCTTGCTTGGTTGGCCAAAAAGGGCGTATGCGTTTTTTCCTGAATATATTCAGGAAAAAACGCATACGCCCTTTTTGGCCAAGTGCATCATTGTGGACGTTCTGCCTCTTTTCCTATGCTTTCAATGCAATTCCAGTCTACCTCCTGAAATCGGTTTCCTGCAATTCTGCCCCATTTTCAAGTCCTCTTGGCAGCCTTACTTCAGTATATTTTTGGACGATAGCTGTCATTTATAACTCTGCAGGTTTGTGAATTACAGTGCCCCTGAGCTCCTTTCTTCAACTCGCTTTCTTTTGAGCTGCCCGCAACACCGCAGGATGGCTTCAGGCCCTAATCTTGTTCCGGTACGGCACGCTGAGCCTTTGGTTATTTCCTCTTCCTGGTGGGAAATGAGAGTTAAATTTGCCCGTACAGACACCTCCAGCTAGCCTCTCATTGGTTCTTGCTATTCCTGTTCATCTTCCGCAGAAATTGCAAACTGTGTCAAACAGGAGGTTAAAGGCGCTGACTCTTCAAGTGGAGAGAGTGTTAGTAAAGCGTCTGGAATGTTGCACCCGAGTACCAGGGTACGAAAACTGAGACATATTTGAACACGTCTCCCGTTCACATGGTTGATCATACTCTGGGTTCCACATGCAGGTTTTAGCTGAAGGAAGAATACCTTAAACCTGGAGAGTTAAGACCCGTGTAATGGGTACCATGCAATATGACTTCAAAGGGTCTTCATTTGCTCACCGAACCTCTCCAATCCTGTCACTGCTGCGTTTATGCCCCTGTACACATGCTTGATTCTCTTTCAGAGACATAGCAATCCATAGGTTTTAAGATACTTACTAGTCAGGTACATTCTTAGGCGTTTAATATGCGGTGTTGAGTCCATTTCGTTGAGCAAGGAGTAGCTCTTGTCTATTCCATATTTGGCTTAAGGAACTTTATCTGTGCTCATTTCAATCTCTGGTTTTATGCAGCACCCCAACTCACCTTTACCCTTAAGCAAGCATAAGTTGGTTTTCTAAATTTGAGACCCTGTTCTGTTCTGTAATTCAGTTCCTGTGTAGCCAAGTTTACATTCCGTGTATTAGTCATATCTTATGATGTTTCTTTTTCTGTGTGACTTATTTCAGTTAGAATCATCATACCTGAATCCACTCATTGTGCTGCTAAGGGCCTGATGACACAGATTTCATTGCTGAGTGATATTGCTTTGTAAGTAAATACCACAACTTCTTTATCCATTTTTCACTTTCTGCGATGTTGAACTTGTACTGTAAACGAGGTTCTTGTAAACAGAGCCATTCCAAACTTTGGGGTGGCTGTGTCTTTTTGATTTTAATTTCCCTAAGCTATAGGACCATAAGTGGAAGTGCCCTAGGTTCTGTTGCTTTGTTTTTTAGATGTTTCAGGAAACACCATACACTTCTCCCGAGTGGTTGTTGGCAATTTACATCCCGCCCATCAGCATAACAAGGCTCCCAGTTCTCCATGGCCTGTCCTGCCTTTCTGGATTTTACACATTTTTCAGATGGCCCTTTTGACCGGGGGGAAGTGAGACTTCATGGTAGTGCAGATTTCCTTTGCAAGCTTGCTTGGTTGGCCAAAAAGGGCGTATGCGTTTTTTCCTGAATATATTCAGGAAAAAACGCATACGCCCTTTTTGGCCAAGTGCATCATTGTGGACGTTCTGCCTCTTTTCCTATGCTTTCAATGCAATTCCAGTCTACCTCCTGAAATCGGTTTCCTGCAATTCTGCCCCGCTTTCAAGTCCTCTTGGCAGCCTTACTTCAGTCTATTTTTGGACGATAGCTGTCATTTATAACTCTGCAGGTTTGTGAATTACAGTGCCCCTGAGCTCCTTTCTTCAACTCGCTTTCTTGTGACCTGGCCGCAACACCGCAGGATGGCTTCAGGCCCTAATCTGGTTGCGGCCCGGCATGCTGAGCCTTTGGTTAATTCCTCTTCCTGGTGGGAAATGAGAGTTAAATTTGCCCGTTCAGACACCTCCAGCTAGTCTCTCATTGGTTCTCTCTATTCCTTTTCATCTTCCGCAGAAATTGCAAACTCGGCCAAACAGGAGGTTAAAGGGACTGACTCTCCAAGTCGGGAGAGTGTTAGTAAAGCGTCTGGAATGTTGCACCCGAGTACCAGGGGAGGAAAACTGAGACATATTTGAACACGTCTCCCGTTCACATGGTTGATCATACTCTGGGTTCCACATGCATGTTTTAGCTGAAGGAAGAATACCTTAAACCTGGAGAGTTGAGACCCGTGTAATGGGTACCATGCAGTATGACTTCAAAGGGTCTTCATTTGCTCACCGAACCTCTCCAATCCTATCACTGCTGCATTTATGCCCCCGTACACACGCTTGATTCTCTTTTGGAGACATAGCAATCCATAGGTTTTAAGATACTTACTAGTCAGGTACATTCTTAGGCGTTTAATATGGGGTGTTGAGTCCATTTCGTTGAGCAAGGAGTAGCTCTTGTCTATTCCATATTTGGCTTAAGGACCTTTATCTGTGGTCATTTCAATCTCTGGTTTTATGCAGCACCCCAACTCACCTTTCCCCTTAAGCAAGCATAAGTTGGTTTTCTAAATTTGAGACCCTGTTCTGTTCTGTAATTCAGTTCCTGTGTAGCCAAGTTTACATTCCGTGTATTACTGATATCTTATGATGTTTCTTTTTCTGTGTGACTTATTTCAGTTAGAATCATCATACCTGAATCCACTCATTGTGCTGCTAAGGGCCTGATGACATAGATTTCATTGCTGAGTGATATTGCTTTGTAAGTAAATACCACAACTTCTTTATCCATTTTTCACTTTCTGCGATGTTGAACTTGTACTGTAAACGAGGTTCTTGTAAACAGAGGGGTCCCAAACTTTGGGGTGGCTGTGTCTTTTTGATTTTAATTTCCCTAAGCTATAGGACCATAAGTGGAAGTGCCCTAGGCTCTGTTGCTTTGTTTTTTAGATGTTTCAGGAAACACCATACACTTCTCCTGAGTGTCTGTTGGCAATTTACATCCCGCCCATCAGCATAACAAGGCTCCCAGTTCTCCATGGCCTGTCCTGCCTTTCTGGATTTTACACTTTTTTCAGATGGCCCTTTTGACCGGGGGGAAGTGAGACTTCATTGTAGTGCAGATTTCCTTTGCAAGCTTGCTTGGTTGGCCAAAAAGTGCGTATGCGTTTTTTCCTGAATATATTCAGGAAAAAACGCATACGCCCTTTTTGGCCAAGTGCATCATTGTGGACGTTCTGCCTCTTTTCCTATGCTTTCAATGCAATTCCAGTCTACCTCCTGAAATCGGTTTCCTGCAATTCTGCCCCGCTTTCAAGTCCTCTTGGCAGCCTTACTTCAGTCTATTTTTGGACGATAGCTGTCATTTATAACTCTGCAGGTTTGTGAATTACAGTGCCCCTGAGCTCCTTTCTTCAACTCGCTTTCTTCTGAGCTGGCCGCAACACCGCAGGATGGCTTCAGGCCCTAATCTGTTTCCGGCCCGGCAAGCTGAGCCTTTGGTTAATTCCTCTTCCTGGTGGGAAATGAGAGTTAAATTTGCCCGTTCAGACACCTCCAGCTAGTCTCTCATTGGTTCTCGCTATTCCTGTTCATCTTCCGCAGAAATTGCAAACTGGGCCAAACAGGAGGTTAAAGGGACTGACTCTCCAAGTCGGGAGAGTGTTAGTAAAGCGTCTGGAATGTTGCACCCGAGTACCAGGGGAGGAAAACTGAGACATATTTGAACACGTCTCCCGTTCACATGGTTGATCATACTCTGGGTTCCACATGCATGTTTTAGCTGAAGGAAGAATACCTTAAACCTGGAGAGTTGAGACCCGTGTAATGGGTACCATGCAGTATGAATTCAAAGGGTCTTCATTTGCTCACCGAACCTCTCCAATCCTATCACTGCTGCATTTATGCCCCTGTACACATGCTTGATTCTATTTTGGAGACATAGCAATCCATAGGTTTTAAGATACTTACTAGTCAGGTACATTCTTAGGCGTTTAATATGGGGTGTTGAGTCCATTTCGTTGAGCAAGGAGTAGCTCTTGTCTATTCCATATTTGGCTTAAGGAACTTTATCTGTGCTCATTTCAATCTCTCGTTTTATGCAGCACCCCAACTCACCTTTCCCCTTAAGCAAGCATAAGTTGGTTTTCTAAATTTGAGAACCTGTTCTGTTTTGGAATGCAGTTCCTGTGTAGCCAAGTTTACATTCCGTGTATTAGTGATATCTTATGATGTTTCTTTTTCTGTGTGACTTATTTCAGTTAGAATCATCGTACCTGAATCCACTCATTATGCTGCTACGGGCCTGATGACATAGATTTCATTGCTGAGTGATACTGCATTGTACGTAAGTACCACAAGTTCTTTATCCATTTTTCATTTTCTGTGATATTGAACTTGTACGGTAAACGAGGTTCTTGTAAACGGAGGCGTCTCAAACTTTGGGGTGGCTGTGTCTTTTTGATTTTAATTTCCCTAAGCTATAGGACCATAAGTGGAAGTGCCCTAGGCTCTGTTGCTTTGTTTTTTAGGTGTTTCAGGAAACACCATACACTTCTCCCGAGTGGTTGTTGGCAATTTACATCCCGCCCATCAGCATAACAAGGCTCCCATTCTCCATGGCCTGTCCTGCCTTTCTGGATTTTACACTTTTTTCAGATGGCCCTTTTGACCGGGGGAAGTGAGACTTCATTGTAGTGCAGATTTCCTTTGCAAGCTTGCTTGGTTGGCCAAAAAGGGCGTATGCGTTTTTTCCTGAATATATTCAGGAAAAAACGCATACGCCCTTTTTGGCCAAGTGCATCATTGTGGACGTTCTGCCTCTTTTCCTATGCTTTAAATGCAATTCCAGTCTACCTCCTGAAATGGGTTTCCTGCAATTCTGCCCCGCTTTCAAGTCCTCTTGGCAGCCTTACTTCAGTCTATTTTTGGACGATAGCTGTCATTTATAAATCTGCAGGTTTGTGAATTACAGTGCCCATGAGCTCCTTTCTTCAACTCGCTTTCTTGTGACCTGGCCGCAACACCGCAGGATGGCTTCAGGCCCTAATCTGGTTCCGGCACGGCATGCTGAGCCTTTGGTTAATTCCTCTTCCTGGTGGGAAATGAGAGTTAAATTTGCCCGTTCAGACACCTCCAGCTACTCTCTCATTGGTTCTCGCTATTCCTGTTCATCTTCCGCAGAAATTGCAAACTGGGCCAAACAGGAGGTTAAAGGGACTGACTCTCCAAGTCGGGAGAGTGTTAGTAAAGCGTCTGGAATGTTGCACCCGAGTACCAGGGGAGGAAAACTCAAACATATTTGAACACGTCTCCCGTTCACATGGTTGATCATACTTGGGTTCCACATGCATGTTTTAGCTGAAGGAAGAATACCTTAAACCTGGAGAGTTAAGACCCCTGTAATGGGTACCATGCAATATGACTTCAAAGGGTCTTCATTTGCTCACCGAACCTCTCCAATCCTATCACTGCTGCGTTTCTGCCCCTGTACACATGCTTGATTCTCTTTCGGAGACATAGCAATCCATAGGTTTTAAGATACTTACTAGTCAGGTACATTCTTAGGCGTTTAATATGCGGTGTTGAGTCCATTTTGTTGAGCAAGGAGTAGCTCTTGTCTATTCCATATTTGGCTTAAGGAACTTTATCTGTGCTCATTTCAATCTCTGGTTTTATGCAGCACCCCAACTCACCTTTACCCTTAAGCAAGCATATGTTGGTTTTCTAAATTTGAGACACTGTTCTGTTCTGTAATTCAGTTCCTGTATAGCCAAGTTTCCATTCCGTGTATTACTGATATCTTATGATGTTTCTTTTTCTGTGTGACTTATTTCAGTTAGAATCATCATACCTGAATCCTCTCATTGTGCTGCTAAGGGCCTGATGACACAGATTTCATTGCTGAGTGATATTGCTTTGTAAGTAAATACCACAACTTCTTTATCCATTTTTCACTTTCTGCGATGTTGAACTTGTACTGTAAACGAGGTTCTTGTAAACAGAGCCGTTCCAAACTTTGGGGTGGCTGTGTCTTTTTGATTTTAATTTCCCTAAGCTATAGGACCATAAGTGGAAGTGCCCTAGGTTCTATTGCTTTGTTTTTTAGATGTTTCAGGAAACACCATACACTTCTCCGGAGTGGTTGTTGGCAATTTACATCCCGCCCATCAGCATAACAAGGCTCCCAGTTCTCCATGGCCTGTCCTGCCTTTCTGGATTTTACACTTTTATCAGATGGCCCTTTTGACCGGGGGGAAGTGAGACTTCATTGTAGTGCAGATTTCCTTTGCAAGCTTGCTTGGTTGGCCAAAAAGGGCGTATGCGTTTTTTCCTGAATATATTCAGGAAAAAACGCATACGCCCTTTTTGGCCAAGTGCATCATTGTGGACGTTCTGCCTCTTTTCCTATGCTTTCAATGCAATTCCAGTCTACCTCCTGAAATCGGTTTCCTGCAATTCTGCCCCGCTTTCAAGTCCTCTTGGCAGCCTTACTTCAGTCTATTTTTGGACGATAGCTGTCATTTATAACTCTGCAGGTTTGTGAATTACAGTGCCCCTGAGCTCCTTTCTTCAACTCGCTTTCTTGTGACCTGGCCGCAACACCGCAGGATGGCTTCAGGCCCTAATCTGGTTCCGGCACGGCACGCTGAGCCTTTGGTTATTTCCTCTTCCTGGTGGGAAATGAGAGTTAAATTTGCCCGTCCAGACACCTCCAGCTAGCCTCTCATTGGTTCTCGCTATTCCTGTTCATCTTCCGCAGAAATTGCAAACTGGGCCAAACAGGAGGTTAAAGGCGCTGACTCTCCAAGTGGGTAGAGTGTTAGTAAAGCGTCTGGAATGTTGCACCCGAGTACCAGGGGAGGGAAACTGAGACATATTTGAACACGTCTCCCGATCACATGGTTGATCATACTCTGGGTTCCACATGCATGTTTTAGCTGAAGGAAGAATACCTTAAACCTGGAGAGTTCAGACCCGTGTAATGGGTACCATGCAATATGACTTCAAAGGGTCTTCATTTGCTCACCGAACCTCTCCACTCCTATCACTGCTGCGTTTATGCCCCTGTACACATGCTTGATTCTCTTTCGGAGACATAGCAATGCATAGGTTTTAAGATACTTACTAGTCAGGTACATTCTTAGGCGTTTAATATGCGGTGTTGAGTCCATTTCGTTGAGCAAGGAGTAGCTCTTGTCTATTCCATATTTGGCTTAAGGAACTTTATCTGTGCTCATTTCAATCTCTGGTTTTATGCAGCACCCCAACTCACCTTTACCCTTAAGCAAGCATAAGTTGGTTTTCTTAATTTGAGACCCTGTTCTGTTCTGTAATTCAGTTCCTGTGTAGCCAAGTTTACATTCCGTGTATTACTGATATCTTATGATGTTTCTTTTTCTGTGTGACTTATTTCAGTTAGAATCATCATACCTGAATCCACTCATTGTGCTGCTAAGGGCCTGATGACACAGATTTCATTGCTGAGTGATATTGCTTTGTAAGTAAATACCACAACTTCTTTATCCATTTTTCACTTTCTGCGATGTTGAACTTGTACTGTAAACGAGGTTCTTGTAAACAGAGCCGTTCCAAACTTTGGGGTGGCTGTGTCTTTTTGATTTTAATTTCCCTAAGCTATAGGACCATAAGTGGAAGTGCCCTAGGTTCCATTGCTTTGTTTTTTAGATGTTTCAGGAAACACCATACACTTCTCCCGAGTGGTTGTTGGCAATTTACATCCCGCCCATCAGCATAACAAGGCTCCCAGTTCTCCATGGCCTGTCCTGCCTTTCTGGATTTTACACTTTTTTCAGATGGCCCTTTTGACCGGGGGGAAGTGAGACTTCATTGTAGTGCAGATTTCCTTTGCAAGCTTGCTTGGTTGGCCAAAAAGGGCGTATGCGTTTTTTCCTGAATATATTCAGGAAAAAACGCATACGCCCTTTTTGGCCAAGTGCATCATTGTGGACGTTCTGCCTCTTTTCCTATGCTTTCAATGCAATTCCAGTCTACCTCCTGAAATCGGTTTCCTGCAATTCTGCCCCGCTTTCAAGTCCTCTTGGCAGCCTTACTTCAGTCTATTTTTGGACGATAGCTGTCATTTATAACTCTGCAGGTTTGTGAATTACAGTGCCCCTGAGCTCCTTTCTTCAACTCGCTTTCTTTTGAGCTGGCCGCAACATCGCAGGATGGCTTCAGGCCCTAATCTGGTTCCGGTACGGCATGCTGAGCCTTTGGTTATTTCCTCTTCCTGGTGGGAAATGAGAGTTAAATTTGCCCGTCCAGAAACCTCCAGCTAGCCTCTCATTGGTTCTCGCTATTCCTGTTCATCTTCCGCAGAAATTGCAAACTGTGCCAAACAGGAGGTTAAAGGCGCTGACTCTCCAAGTGGGTAGAGTGTTAGTAAAGCGTATGGAATGTTGCACCCGAGTACCAGGGGAGGAAAACTGAGACATATTTGAACACGTCTCCCGATCACATGGTTGATCATACTCTGGGTTCCACATGCATGTTTTAGCTGAAGGAAGAATACCTTAAACCTGGAGAGTTAAGACCCGTGTAATGGGTACCATGCAATATGACTTCAAAGGGTCTTCATTTGCTCACCGAACCTCTCCACTCCTATCACTGCTGCGTTTATGCCCCTGTACACATGCTTGATTCTCTTTTGGAGACATAGCAATCCATAGGTTTTAAGATACTTACAAGTCAAGTACATTCTTAGGCGTTTAATATGCGGTGTTGTGTCCATTTCA
The DNA here is from genome assembly GCF_949987515.2 of Delphinus delphis. Taxonomy (NCBI): domain Eukaryota; kingdom Metazoa; phylum Chordata; class Mammalia; order Artiodactyla; family Delphinidae; genus Delphinus; species Delphinus delphis. Next base: position 967,762 of record NW_027192679.1, on the reverse strand, counting down.
TTGAGCAAGGAGTAGCTCTTGTCTATTGCATATTTGGCTTAAGGAACTTTATCTGTGCTCATTTCAATCTCTGGTTTTATGCAGCACCCCAACTCACCTTTACCCTTAAGCAAGCATAAGTTGTTTTTCTAAATTTGAGTCCCTGTTCTGTTCTGTAATTCAGTTCCTGTGTAGCCAAGTTTACATTCCGTGTATTACTGATATCTTATGATGTTTCTTTTTCTGTGTGACTTACTTCAGTTAGAATCATCATACCTGAATCCACTCATTGTGCTGCTAAGGGCCTGATGACACAGATTTCATTGCTGAGTGATATTGCTTTGTAAGTAAATACCACAACTTCTTTATCCATTTTTCACTTTCTGCGATGTTGAACTTGTACTGTAAACGAGGTTCTTGTAAACAGAGCCATTCCAAACTTTGGGGTGGCTGTGTCTTTTTGATTTTAATTTCCCTAAGCTATAGGACCATAAGTGGAAGTGCCCTAGGTTCTGTTGCTTTGTTTTTTAGATGTTTCAGGAAACACCATACACTTCTCCCGAGTGGTTGTTGGCAATTTACATCCCGCCCATCAGCATAACAAGGCTCCCAGTTCTCCATGGCCTGTCCTGCCTTTCTGGATTTTACACTTTTTTCAGATGGCCCTTTTGACCGGGGGGAAGTGAGACTTCATTGTAGTGCAGATTTCCTTTGCAAGCTTGCTTGGTTGGCCAAAAAGGGCGTATGCGTTTTTTCCTGAATATATTCAGGAAAAAACGCATACGCCCTTTTTGGCCAAGTGCATCATTGTGGACGTTCTGCCTCTTTTCCTATGCTTTCAATGCAATTCCAGTCTACCTCCTGAAATCGGTTTCCTGCAATTCTGCCCCGCTTTCAAGTCCTCTTGGCAGCCTTACTTCAGTCTATTTTTGGACGATAGCTGTCATTTATAACTCTGCAGGTTTGTGAATTACAGTGCCCCTGATCTCCTTTCTTCAACTCGCTTTCATTTGAGCTGGCCGCAACACTGCAGGATGGCTTCAGGCCCTAATCTGGTTCCGGTACGGCACGCTGAGCCTTTGGTTATTTCCTCTTCCTGGTGGGAAATGAGAGTTAAATTTGCCCGTCCAGACGCCTCCAGCTAGCCTCTCATTGGTTCTCGCTATTCCTGTTCATCTTCCGCAGAAATTGCAAACTGGGCCAAACAGGAGGTTAAAGGCGCTGACTCTCCAAGTGGGGAGAGTGTTAGTAAAGCATCTGGAATGTTGCACCCGAGTACCAGGGGAGGAAAACTGAGACATATTTGAACACGTCTCCCGTTCACATGGTTGATCATACTTGGGTTCCACATGCATGTTTTAGCTGAAGGAAGAATACCTTAAACCTGGAGAGTTGAGACCCGTGTAATGGGTACCATGCAATATGACTTCAAAGGGTCTTCATTTGCTCACCGAACCTCTCCAATCCTATCACTGCTGCGTTTATGCCCCTGTACACATGCTTGATTCTCTTTTGGAGACATAGCAATCCACAGGTTTTACGATACTTACTAGTCAGGTACATTCTTAGGCGTTTAATATGCGGTGTTGAGTCCATTTCGTTGAGCAAGGAGTAGCTCTTGTCTATTCCATATTTGACTTAAGGAACTTTATCTGTGCTCATTTCAATCTCTGGTTTTATGCAGCACCCCAACTCACCTTTACCCTTAAGCAAGCATAAGTTGGTTTTCTAAATTTGAGACCCTGTTCTGTTCTGTAATTCAGTTCCTGTGTAGCCAAGTTTACATTCCGTGTATTACTGATATCTTATGATGTTTCTTTTTCTGTGTGACTTATTTCAGTTAGAATCATCATACCTGAATCCACTCATTGTGCTGCTAAGGGCCTGATGACATAGATTTCATTGCTGAGTGATATTGCTTTGTAAGTAAATACCGCAACTTCTTTATCCATTTTTCACTTTCTGCGATGTTGAACTTGTACTGTAAACGAGGTTCTTGTAAACAGAGCCGTTCCAAACTTTGGGGTGGCTGTGTCTTTTTGATTTTAATTTCCCTAAGCTATAGGACCATAAGTGGCAGTGCCCTAGGCTCTGTTGCTTTGTTTTTTAGATGTTTCAGGAAACACCATACAATTCTCCCAAGTGTCTGTTGGTAATTTACATCCCGCCCATCAGCATAACAAGGCTCCCAGTTCTCAATGGCCTGTTGCCTTTCTGGATTTTACACTTTTTTCAGATGGCCCTTTTGACCGGGGGGAAGTGAGACTTCATTGTAGTGCAGATTTCCTTTGCAAGCTTGCTTGGTTGGCCAAAAAGGGCGTATGCGTTTTTTCCTGAATATATTCAGGAAAAAACGCATACGCCCTTTTTGGCCAAGTGCATCATTGCGGACGTTCTGCCTCTTTTCCTATGCTTTCAATGCAATTCCAGTCTACCTCCTGAAATCGGTTTCCTGCAATTCTGCCCCGCTTTCAAGTCCTCTTGGCAGCCTTACTTCAGTCTATTTTTGGACGATAGCTGTCATTTATAACTCTGCAGGTTTGTGAATTACAGTGCCCCTGAGCTCCTTTCTTCAACTCGCTTTCTTGTGACCTGGCCGCAACACCGCAGGATGGATTCAGGCCCTAATCTGGTTCCGGCACGGCACGCTGAGCCTTTGGTTATTTCCTCTTCCTGGTGGGAAATGAGAGTTAAATTTGCCCGTCCAGACACCTCCAGCTAGCCTCTCATTGGTTCTCGCTATTCCTGTTCATCTTCCGCAGAAATTGCAAACTGGGCCAAACAGGAGGTTAAAGGCGCTGACTCTCCAAGTGGGTAGAGTGTTAGTAAAGCGTATGGAATGTTGCACCCGAGTACCAGGGGAGGAAAACTGAGACATATTTGAACACGTCTCCCGATCACATGGTTGATCATACTCTGGGTTCCACATGCATGTTTTAGCTGAAGGAAGAATACCTTAAACCTGGAGAGTTAAGACCCGTGTAATGGGTACCATGCAATATGACTTCAAAGGGTCTTCATTTGCTCACCGTACCTCTCCAATCCTATCACTGCTGCGTTTATGCCCCTGTACACATGCTTGATTCTCTTTCGGAGACATAGCAATGCATAGGTTTTAAGATACTTACTAGTCAGGTACATTCTTAGGCGTTTAATATGCGGTGTTGAGTCCATTTCGTTGAGCAAGGAGTAGCTCTTGTCTATTCCATATTTGGCTTAAGGAACTTTATCTGTGCTCATTTCAATCTCTGGTTTTATGCAGCACCCCAACTCACCTTTCCCCTTAAGCAAGCATAAGTTGGTTTTCTTAATTTGAGACCCTCTTCTGTTCTGTAATTCAGTTCCTGTGTAGCCAAGTTTACATTCCGTGTATTACTGATATCTTATGATGTTTCTTTTTCTGTGTGACTTATTTCAGTTAGAATCATCATACCTGAATCCACTCATTGTGCTGCTAAGGGCCTGATGACACAGATTTCATTGCTGAGTGATATTGCTTTGTAAGTAAATACCACAACTTCTTTATCCATTTTTCACTTTCTGCGATGTTGAACTTGTACTGTAAACGAGGTTCTTGTAAATAGAGCAGTTCCAAACTTTGGGGTGGCTGTGTCTTTTTGATTTTAATTTCCCTAAGCTATAGGACCATAAGTGGAAGTGCCCTAGGTTCCATTGCTTTGTTTTTTAGATGTTTCAGGAAACACCATACACTTCTCCCGAGTGGTTGTTGGCAATTTACATCCCGCCCATCAGCATAACAAGGCTCCCAGTTCTCCATGGCCTGTCCTGCCTTTCTGGATTTTACACTTTTTTCAGATGGCCCTTTTGACCGGGGGGAAGTGAGACTTCATTGTAGTGCAGATTTCCTTTGCAAGCTTGCTTGGTTGGCCAAAAAGGGCGTATGCGTTTTTTCCTGAATATATTCAGGAAAAAACGCATACGCCCTTTTTGGCCAAGTGCATCATTGTGGACGTTCTGCCTCTTTTCCTATGCTTTCAATGCAATTCCAGTCTACCTCCTGAAATCGGTTTCCTGCAATTCTGCCCCGCTTTCAAGTCCTCTTGGCAGCCTTACTTCAGTATATTTTTGGACGATAGCTGTCATTTATAACTCTGCAGGTTTGTGAATTACAGTGCCCCTGAGCTCCTTTCTTCAACTCGCTTTCTTTTGAGCTGGCCGCAACACTGCAGGATGGCTTCAGGCCCTAATCTGGTTCCGGTCTGGCACGCTGAGCCTTTGGTTATTTCCTCTTCCTGTTGGGAAATGAGAGTTAAATTTGCCCGTCCAGAAACCTCCAGCTAGCCTCTCATTGGTTCTCGCTATTCCTGTTCATCTTCCGCAGAAATTGCAAACTGTGCCAAACAGGAGGTTAAAGGCGCTGACTCTCCAAGTGGGTAGAGTGTTAGTAAAGCGTATGGAATGTTGCACCCGAGTACCAGGGGAGGAAAACTGAGACATATTTGAACACGTCTCCCGATCACATGGTTGATCATACTCTGGGTTCCACATGCATGTTTTAGCTGAAGGAAGAATACCTTAAACCTGGAGAGTTAAGACCCGTGTAATGGGTACCATGCAATATGACTTCAAAGGGTCTTCATTTGCTCACCGAACCTCTCCAATCCTATCACTGCTGCGTTTATGCCCCTGTACACATGCTTGATTCTCTTTTGGAGACATAGCAATCCATAGGTTTTAAGATACTTACAAGTCAAGTACATTCTTAGGCGTTTAATATGCGGTGTTGAGTCCATTTCATTGAGCAAGGAGTAGCTCTTGTCTATTGCATATTTGGCTTAAGGAACTTTATCTGTGCTCATTTCAATCTCTGGTTTTATGCAGCACCCCAACTCACCTTTACCCTTAAGCAAGCATAAGTTGTTTTTCTAAATTTGAGTCCCTGTTCTGTTCTGTAATTCAGTTCCTGTGTAGCCAAGTTTACATTCCGTGTATTACTGATATCTTATGATGTTTCTTTTTCTGTGTGACTTATTTCAGTTAGAATCATCATACCTGAATCCACTCATTGTGCTGCTAAGGGCCTGATGACATAGATTTCATTGCTGAGTGATATTGCTTTGTAAGTAAATACCACAACTTCTTTATCCATTTTTCACTTTCTGCGATGTTGAACTTGTACTGTAAACGAGGTTCTTGTAAACAGAGGCGTCCCAAACTTTGGGGTGGCTGTGTCTTTTTGATTTTAATTTCCCTAAGCTATAGGACCATAAGTGGAAGTGCCCTAGGCTCTGTTGCTTTGTTTTTTAGATGTTTCAGGAAACACCATACACTTCTCCCTAGTGTCTGTTGGCAATTTACATCCCGCCCATCAGCATAACAAGGCTCCCAGTTCTCCATGGCCTGTCCTGCCTTTCTGGATTTTACACTTTTTTCAGATGGCCCTTTTGACCGGGGGGAAGTGAGACTTCATTGTAGTGCAGATTTCCTTTGCAAGCTTGCTTGGTTGGCCAAAAAGGGCGTATGCGTTTTTTCCTGAATATATTCAGGAAAAAACGCATACGCCCTTTTTGGCCAAGTGCATCATTGTGGACGTTCTGCCTCTTTTCCTATGCTTTCAATGCAATTCCAGTCTACCTCCTGAAATCGGTTTCCTGCAATTCTGCCCCGCTTTCAAGTCCTCTTGGCAGCCTTACTTCAGTCTATTTTTGGACGATAGCTGTCATTTATAACTCTGCAGGTTTGTGAATTACAGTGCCCCTGAGCTCCTTTCTTCAACTCGCTTTCTTGTGACCTGGCCGCAACACCGCAGGATGGCTTCAGGCCCTAATCTGGTTCCGGCACGGCACGCTGAGCCTTTGGTTATTTCCTCTTCCTGGTGGGAAATGAGAGTTAAATTTGCCCGTCCAGACACCTCCAGCTAGTCTCTCATTGGTTCTCGCTATTCCTGTTCATCTTCCGCAGAAATTGCAAACTGGGCCAAACAGGAGGTTAAAGGCGCTGACTCTCCAAGTGGGGAGAGTGTTAGTAAAGCGTCTGGAATGTTGCACCCGAGTACCAGGGGAGGAAAACTGAGACATATTTGAACACGTCTCCCGTTCACATGGTTGATCATACTTGGGTTCCACATGCATGTTTTAGCTGAAGGAAGAATACCTAAAATTTGGGTAGTTGAAACCCGTGGAATGGGTACCATGCAATATGACTTCAAAGGGTCTTCATTTGCTCACCGAACCTCTCCAATCCTATCACTGCTGCGTTTATGACCCTGTACACATGCTTGATTCTCTTTCGGAGACATAGCAATCCATAGGTTTTACGATACTTACTAGTCAGGTACATTCTTAGGCGTTTAATATGCGGTGTTGAGTCCATTTCGTTGAGCAAGGAGTAGCTCTTGTCTATTCCATATTTGACTTAAGGAACTTTATCTGTGCTCATTTCAATCTCTGGTTTTATGCAGCACCCCAACTCACCTTTACCCTTAAGCAAGCATAAGTTGGTTTTCTAAATTTGAGACCCTGTTCTGTTCTGTAATTCAGTTCCCGTGTAGCCAAGTTTACATTCCGTGTATTACTGATATCTTATGATGTTTCTTTTTCTGTGTGACTTATTTCAGTTAGAATCATCGTACCTGAATCTACTCATTATGCTGCTACGGGCCTGATGACATAGATTTCATTGCTGAGTGATACTGCATTGTACGTAAGTACCACAAGTTCTTTATCCGTTTTCACATTCTGCGATGTTGAACTTGTACTGTAAACGAGGTTCTTGTAAACAGAGCCGTTCCAAACTTTGGGGTGGCTGTGTCTTTTTGATTTTAATTTCCCTAAGCTATAGGACCATAAGTGGAAGTGCCCTAGGTTCCATTGCTTTGTTTTTTAGATGTTTCAGGAAACACCATACACTTCTCCCGAGTGGTTGTTGGCAATTTACATCCCGCCCATCAGCATAACAAGGCTCCCAGTTCTCCATGGCCTGTCCTGCCTTTCTGGATTTTACACTTTTTTCAGATGGCCCTTTTGACCGGGGGGAAGTGAGACTTCATTGTAGTGCAGATTTCCTTTGCAAGCTTGCTTGGTTGGCCAAAAAGGGCGTATGCGTTTTTTCCTGAATATATTCAGGAAAAAACGCATACGCCCTTTTTGGCCAAGTGCATCATTGTGGACGTTCTGCCTCTTTTCCTATGCTTTCAATGCAATTCCAGTCTACCTCCTGAAATCGGTTTCCTGCAATTCTGCCCCGCTTTCAAGTCCTCTTGGCAGCCTTACTTCAGTGTATTTTTGGACGATAGCTGTCATTTATAACTCTGCAGGTTTGTGAATTACAGTGCCCCTGAGCTCCTTTCTTCAACTCGCTTTCTTTTCAGCTGGCCGCAACACTGCAGGATGGCTTCAGGCCCTAATCTGGTTCCGGTACGGCACGCTGAGCCTTTGGTTATTTCCTCTTCCTGTTGGGAAATGAGAGTTAAATTTGCCCGTCCAGAAACCTCCAGCTAGCCTCTCATTGGTTCTCGCTATTCCTGTTCATCTTCCGCAGAAATTGCAAACTGTGCCAAACAGGAGGTTAAAGGCGCTGACTCTCCAAGTGGGTAGAGTGTTAGTAAAGCGTATGGAATGTTGCACCCGAGTACCAGGGGAGGAAAACTGAGACATATTTGAACACGTCTCCCGATCACATGGTTGATCATACTCTGGGTTCCACATGCATGTTTTAGCTGAAGGAAGAATACGTTAAACCTGGAGAGTTAAGACCCGTGTAATGGGTACCATGCAATATGACTTCAAAGGGTCTTCATTTGCTAACCGAACCTCTCCAATCCTATCACTGCTGCGTTTATGCCCCTGTACACATGCTTGATTCTCTTTTGGAGACATAGCGATCCATAGGTTTTAAGATACTTACAAGTCAAGTACATTCTTAGGCGTTTAATATGCGGTGTTGAGTCCATTTCATTGAGCAAGGAGTAGCTCTTGTCTATTGCATATTTGGCTTAAGGAACTTTATCTGTGCTCATTTCAATCTCTGGTTTTATGCAGCACCCCAACTCACCTTTACCCTTAAGCAAGCATAAGTTGGTTTTCTAAATTTGAGACCCTGTTCTGTTCTGTAATTCAGTTCCTGTGTAGCCAAGTTTACATTCCGTGTATTACTGATATCTTATGATGTTTCTTTTTCTGTGTGACTTATTTCAGTTAGAATCATCATACCTGAATCCACTCATTGTGATGCTAAGGGCCTGATGACATAGATTTCATTGCTGAGTGATATTGCTTTGTAAGTAAATACCACAACTTCTTTATCCATTTTTCACTTTCTGCGATGTTGAACTTGTACTGTAAACGAGGTTCTTGTAAACAGAGGCGTCCCAAACTTTGGGGTGGCTGTGTCTTTTTGATTTTAATTTCCCTAAGCTATAGGACCATAAGTGGCAGTGCCCTAGGCTCTGTTGCTTTGTTTTTTAGATGTTTCAGGAAACACCATACACTTCTCCCGAGTGGTTGTTGGCAATTTACATCCCACCCATCAGCATAACAAGGCTCCCAGTTCTCCATGGCCTGTCCTGCCTTTCTGGATTTTACACTTTTTTCAGATGGCCCTTTTGACCGGGGGGAAGTGAGACTTCATTGTAGTGCAGATTTCCTTTGCAAGCTTGCTTGGTTGGCCAAAAAGGGCGTATGCGTTTTTTCCTGAATATATTCAGGAAAAAACGCATACGCCCTTTTTGGCCAAGTGCATCATTGTGGACGTTCTGCCTCTTTTCCTATGCTTTCAATGCAATTCCAGTCTACCTCCTGAAATCGGTTTCCTGCAATTCTGCCCCACTTTCAAGTCCTCTTGGCAGCCTTACTTCAGTCTATTTTTGGACGATAGCTGTCATTTATAACTCTGCAGGTTTGTGAATTACAGTGCCCCTGAGCTCCTTTCTTCAACTCGCTTTCTTGTGACCTGGCCGCAACACCGCAGGATGGCTTCAGGCCCTAATCTGGTTCCGGCACGGCACGCTGAGCCTTTGGTTATTTCCTCTTCCTGGTGGGAAATGAGAGTTAAATTTGCCCGTCCAGACACCTCCAGCTAGTCTCTCATTGGTTCTCGCTATTCCTGTTCATCTTCCGCAGAAATTGCAAACTGGGCCAAACAGGAGGTTAAAGGCGCTGACTCTCCAAGTGGGGAGAGTGTTAGTAAAGCGTCTGGAATGTTGCACCCGAGTACCAGGGGAGGAAAACTGAGACATATTTGAACACGTCTCCCGTTCACATGGTTGATCATACTCTGGGTTCCACATGCATGTTTTAGCTGAAGGAAGAATACCTAAAACTTGGGTAGTTGAAACCCGTGGAATGGGTACCATGCAATATGACTTCAAAGGGTCTTCATTTGCTCACCGAACCTCTCCAATCCTATCACTGCTGCGTTTATGACCCTGTACACATGCTTGATTCTCTTTCGGAGACATAGCAATCCATAGGTTTTACGATACTTACTAGTCAGGTACATTCTTAGGCGTTTAATATGCGGTGTTGAGTCCATTTCGTTGAGCAAGGAGTAGCTCTTGTCTATTCCATATTTGACTTAAGGAACTTTATCTGTGCTCATTTCAATCTCTGGTTTTATGCAGCACCCCAACTCACCTTTACCCTTAAGCAAGCATAAGTTGGTTTTCTAAATTTGAGACACTGTTCTGTTCTGTAATTCAGTTCCTGTGTAGCCAAGTTTACATTCCGTGTATTACTGATATCTTATGATGTTTCTTTTTCTGTGTGACTTATTTCAGTTAGAATCATCATACCTGAATCCACTCATTGTGCTGCTAAGGGCCTGATGACATAGATTTCATTGCTGAGTGATATTGCTTTGTAAGTGAATACCACAACTTCTTTATCCATTTTTCACTTTCTGCGATGTTGAACTTGTACTGTAAATGAGGTTCTTGTAAACAGAGCCGTTCCAAACTTTGGGGTGGCTGTGTCTTTTTGATTTTAATTTCCCTAAGCTATAGGACCATAAGTGGCAGTGCCCTAGGCTCTGTTGCTTTGTTTTTTAGATGTTTCAGGAAACACCATACACTTCTCCCAAGTGTCTGTTGGCAATTTACATCCCGCCCATCAGCATAACAAGGCTCCCAGTTCTCAATGGCCTGTTGCCTTTCTGGATTTTACACTTTTTTCAGATGGCCCTTTTGACCGGGGGGAAGTGAGACTTCATTGTAGTGCAGATTTCCTTTGCAAGCTTGCTTGGTTGGCCAAAAAGGGCGTATGCGTTTTTTCCTGAATATATTCAGGAAAAAACGCATACGCCCTTTTTGTCCAAGTGCATCATTGTGGACGTTCTGCCTCTTTTCCTATGCTTTCAATGCAATTCCAGTCTACCTCCTGAAATCGGTTTCCTGCAATTCTGCCCCGCTTTCAAGTCCTCTTGGCATCCTTACTTCAGTCTATTTTTGGACGATAGCTGTCATTTATAACTCTGCAGGTTTGTGAATTACAGTGCCCCTGAGCTCCTTTCTTCAACTCGCTTTCTTGTGACCTGGCCGCAACACCGCAGGATGGCTTCAGGCCCTAATCTGGTTCCGGCCCGGCACGCTGAGCCTTTGGTTAATTCCTCTTCCTGGTGGGAAATGAGAGTTAAATTTGCCCGTCCAGACACCTCCAGCTAGTCTCTCATTGGTTCTCGTTATTCCTGTTCATATTCCGCAGAAATTGCAAACTGGGCCAAACAGGAGGTTAAAGGGACTGACTCTCCAAGTGGGGAGAGTGTTAGTAAAGCATCTGGAATGTTGCACCCGAGTACCAGGGGAGGAAAACTGAGACATATTTGAACACGTCTCCCGTTCACATGGTTGATCATACTTGGGTTCCACATGCATGTTTTAGCTGAAGGAAGAATACCTTAAACCTGGAGAGTTAAGACCCGTGTCATGGGTACCATGCAATATGACTTCAAAGGGTCTTCATTTGCTCACCGAACCTCTCCAATCCTATCACTGCTGCGTTTATGCCCCTGTACACATGCTTGATTCTCTTTCGGAGACATAGCAATCCATAGGTTTTAAGATACTTACTAGTCAGGTACATTCTTAGGCGTTTAATATGCGATGTTGAGTCCATTTCGTTGAGCAAGGAGTAGCTCTTGTCTATTCCATATTTGACTTAAGGAACTTTATCTGTGCTCATTTCAATCTCTGGTTTTATGCAGCACCCCAACTCACCTTTACCCTTAAGCAAGCATAAGTTGGTTTTCTAAATTTGAGACCCTGTTCTGTTCTGTAATTCAGTTCCTGTGTAGCCAAGTTTACATTCCGTGTATTACTGATATCTTATGATGTTTCTTTTTCTGTGTGACTTATTTCAGTTAGAATCATCATACCTGAATCCACTCATTGTGCTACTAAGGGCCTGATGACACAGATTTCATAGCTGAGTGATATTGCTTTGTAAGTAAATACCACAACTTCTTTATCCATTTTTCACTTTCTGCGATGTTGAACTTGTACTGTAAACGAGGTTCTTGTAAACAGAGCCGTTCCAAACTTTGGGGTGGCTGTGTCTTTTTGATTTTAATTTCCCTAAGCTATAGGACCATAAGTGGAAGTGCCCTAGGTTCTGTTGCTTTGTTTTTTAGATGTTTCAGGAAACACCATACACTTCTCCCGAGTGGTTGTTGGCAATTTACATCCCGCCCATCAGCATAACAAGGCTCCCAGTTCTCCATGGCCTGTCCTGCCTTTCTGGATTTTACACTTTTTTCAGATGGCCCTTTTGACCGGGGGGAAGTGAGACTTCATGGTAGTGCAGATTTCCTTTGCAAGCTTGCTTGGTTGGCCAAAAAGGGCGTATGCGTTTTTTCCTGAATATATTCAGGAAAAAACGCATACGCCCTTTTTGGCCAAGTGCATCATTGTGGACGTTCTGCCTCTTTTCCTATGCTTTCAATGCAATTCCAGTCTACCTCCTGAAATCAGTTTCCTGCAATTCTGCCCCGCTTTCAAGTCCTCTTGGCAGCCTTACTTCAGTCTATTTTTGGACGATAGCTGTCATTTATAACTCTGCAGGTTTGTGAATTACAGTGCCCCTGAGCTCCTTTCTTCAACTCGCTTTCTTTTGAGCTGGCCGCAACACCGCAGGATGGCTTCAGGCCCTAATCTGGTTCCGGCACGGCACGCTGAGCCTTTGGTTATTTCCTCTTCCTGGTGGGAAATGAGAGTTAAATTTGCCCGTCCAGACACCTCCAGCTAGCCTCTCATTGGTTCTCGCCATTCCTGTTCATCTTCCGCAGAAATTGCAAACTGGGCCAAACAGGAGGTTAAAGGCGCTGACTCTCCAAGTGGGGAGAGTGTTAGTAAAGCGTCTGGAATGTTGCACCCGAGTACCAGGGGAGGAAAACTGAGACATATTTGAACACGTCTCCCGTTCACATGGTTGATCATACTTGGGTTCCACATGCATGTTTTAGCTGAAGGAAGAATACCTTAAACCTGGAGAGTTGAGACCCGTGTAATGGGTACCATGCAATATGACTTCAAAGGGTCTTCATTTGCTCACCGAACCTCTCCAATCCTATCACTGCTGCATTTATGGCCCTGTACACATGCTTGATTCTCTTTTGGAGACATAGCAATCCATAGGTTTTAAGATACTTACTAGTCAGGTACATTCTTAGGCGTTTAATATGCGATGTTGAGTCCATTTCGTTGAGCAAGGAGTAGCTCTTGTCTATTCCATATTTGACTTAAGGAACTTTATCTGTGCTCATTTCAATCTCTGGTTTTATGCAGCACCCCAACTCACCTTTACCCTTAAGCAAGCATAAGTTGGTTTTCTAAATTTGAGACCCTGTTCTGTTCTGTAATTCAGTTCCTGTGTAGCCAAGTTTACATTCCGTGTATTACTGATATCTTATGATGTTTCTTTTTCTGTGTGACTTATTTCAGTTAGAATCATCATACCTGAATCCACTCATTGTGCTACTAAGGGCCTGATGACACAGATTTCATAGCTGAGTGATATTGCTTTGTAAGTAAATACCACAACTTCTTTATCCATTTTTCACTTTCTGCGATGTTGAACTTGTACTGTAAACGAGGTTCTTGTAAACAGAGCCGTTCCAAACTTTGGGGTGGCTGTGTCTTTTTGATTTTAATTTCCCTAAGCTATAGGACCATAAGTGGAAGTGCCCTAGGTTCTGTTGCTTTGTTTTTTAGATGTTTCAGGAAACACCATACACTTCTCCCGAGTGGTTGTTGGCAATTTACATCCCGCCCATCAGCATAACAAGGCTCCCAGTTCTCCATGGCCTGTCCTGCCTTTCTGGATTTTACACTTTTTTCAGATGGCCCTTTTGACCGGGGGGAAGTGAGACTTCATGGTAGTGCAGATTTCCTTTGCAAGCTTGCTTGGTTGGCCAAAAAGGGCGTATGCGTTTTTTCCTGAATATATTCAGGAAAAAACGCATACGCCCTTTTTGGCCAAGTGCATCATTGTGGACGTTCTGCCTCTTTTCCTATGCTTTCAATGCAATTCCAGTCTACCTCCTGAAATCAGTTTCCTGCAATTCTGCCCCGCTTTCAAGTCCTCTTGGCAGCCTTACTTCAGTCTATTTTTGGACGATAGCTGTCATTTATAACTCTGCAGGTTTGTGAATTACAGTGCCCCTGAGCTCCTTTCTTCAACTCGCTTTCTTTTGAGCTGGCCGCAACACCGCAGGATGGCTTCAGGCCCTAATCTGGTTCCGGCACGGCACGCTGAGCCTTTGGTTATTTCCTCTTCCTGGTGGGAAATGAGAGTTAAATTTGCCCGTCCAGACACCTCCAGCTAGCCTCTCATTGGTTCTCGCCATTCCTGTTCATCTTCCGCAGAAATTGCAAACTGGGCCAAACAGGAGGTTAAAGGCGCTGACTCTCCAAGTGGGGAGAGTGTTAGTAAAGCGTCTGGAATGTTGCACCCGAGTACCAGGGGAGGAAAACTGAGACATATTTGAACACGTCTCCCGTTCACATGGTTGATCATACTTGGGTTCCACATGCATGTTTTAGCTGAAGGAAGAATACCTTAAACCTGGAGAGTTGAGACCCGTGTAATGGGTACCATGCAATATGACTTCAAAGGGTCTTCATTTGCTCACCGAACCTCTCCAATCCTATCACTGCTGCATTTATGGCCCTGTACACATGCTTGATTCTCTTTTGGAGACATAGCAATCCATAGGTTTTCCGATACTTACTAGTCAGGTACATTCTTAGGCGTTTAATATGCGGTGTTGAGTCCATTTCGTTGAGCAAGGAGTAGCTCTTGTCTATTCCATATTTGACTTAAGGAACTTTATCTGTGCTCCTTTCAATCTCTGGTTTTATGCAGCACCCCAACTCACCTTTACCCTTAAGCAAGCATAAGTTGGTTTTCTAAATTTGAGACCCTGTTCTGTTCTGTAATTCAGTTCCTGTGTAGCCAAGTTTACATTCCGTGTATTACTGATATCTTATGATGTTTCTTTTTCTGTGTGACTTACTTCAGTTAGAATCATCATACCTGAATCCACTCATTGTGCTGCTAAGGGCCTGATGACACAGATTTCATTGCTGAGTGATATTGCTTTGTAAGTAAATACCACAACTTCTTTATCCATTTTTCACTTTCTGCGATGTTGAACTTGTACTGTAAACGAGGTTCTTGTAAACAGAGCCGTTCCAAACTTTGGGGTGGCTGTGTCTTTTTGATTTTAATTTCCCTACGCTATAGGACCATAAGTGGAAGTGCCCTAGGTTCTGTTGCTTTGTTTTTTAGATGTTTCAGGAAACACCATACACTTCTCCCGAGTGGTTGTTGGCAATTTACATCCCGCCCATCAGCATAACAAGGCTCCCAGTTCTCCATGGCCTGTCCTGCCTTTCTGGATTTTACACTTTTTTCAGATGGCCCTTTTGACCGGGGGGAAGTGAGACTTCATTGTAGTGCAGATTTCCTTTGCAAGCTTGCTTGGTTGGCCAAAAAGGGCGTATGCGTTTTTTCCTGAATATATTCAGGAAAAAACGCATACGCCCTTTTTGGCCAAGTGCATCATTGTGGACGTTCTGCCTCTTTTCCTATGCTTTCAATGCAATTCCAGTCTACCTCCAGAAATCAGTTTCCTGCAATTCTGCCCCGCTTTCAAGTCCTCTTGGCAGCCTTACTTCAGTCTATTTTTGGACGATAGCTGTCATTTATAACTCTGCAGGTTTGTGAATTACAGTGCCCCTGAGCTCCTTTCTTCAACTCGCTTTCTTTTGAGCTGGCCGCAACACCGCAGGATGGCTTCAGGCCCTAATCTGGTTCCGGCACGGCACGCTGAGCCTTTGGTTATTTCCTCTTCCTGGTGGGAAATGAGAGTTAAATTTGCCCGTCCAGACACCTCCAGCTAGCCTCTCATTGGTTCTCGCCATTCCTGTTCATCTTCTGCAGAAATTGCAAACTGGGCCAAACAGGAGGTTAAAGGCGCTGACTCTCCAAGTGGGGAGAGTGTTAGTAAAGCGTCTGGAATGTTGCACCCGAGTACCAGGGGAGGAAAACTGAGACATATTTGAACACGTCTCCCGTTCACATGGTTGATCATACTTGGGTTCCACATGCATGTTTTAGCTGAAGGAAGAATACCTTAAACCTGGAGAGTTGAGACCCGTGTAATGGGTACCATGCAATATGACTTCAAAGGGTCTTCATTTGCTCACCGAACCTCTCCAATCCTATCACTGCTGCATTTATGGCCCTGTACACATGCTTGATTCTCTTTTGGAGACATAGCAATCCATAGGTTTTACGATACTTACTAGTCAGGTACATTCTTAGGCGTTTAATATGCGGTGTTGAGTCCATTTCGTTGAGCAAGGAGTAGCTCTTGTCTATTCCATATTTGACTTAAGGAACTTTATCTGTGCTCCTTTCAATCTCTGATTTTATGCAGCACCCCAACTCACATTTACCCTTAAGCAAGAATAAGTTGGTTTTCTAAATTTGAGACCCTGTTCTGTTCTGTAATTCAGTTCCTGTGTAGCCAAGTTTACATTCCGTGTATTACTGATATCTTATGATGTTTCTTTTTCTGTGTGACTTATTTCAGTTAGAATCATCATACCTGAATCCACTCATTGTGATGCTAAGGGCCTGATGACATAGATTTCATTGCTGAGTGATATTGCTTTGTAAGTAAATACCACAACTTCTTTATCCATTTTTCACTTTCTGCGATGTTGAACTTGTACTGTAAACGAGGTTCTTGTAAACAGAGCCGTTCCAAACTTTGGGGTGGCTGTGTCTTTTTGATTTTAATTTCCCTAAGCTATAGGACCATAAGTGGCAGTGCCCTAGGCTCTGTTGCTTTGTTTTTTAGATGTTTCAGGAAACACCATACACTTCTCCCGAGTGGTTGTTGGCAATTTACAACCACCCATCAGCATAACAATGCTCCCAGTTCTCCATGGCCTGTCCTGCCTTTCTGGATTTTACACTTTTTTCAGATGGCCCTTTTGACCGGGGGGGAAGTGAGACTTCATTGTAGTGCAGATTTCCTTTGCAATCTTGCTTGGTTCGCCAAAAAGGGCGTATGCGTTTTTTCCTGAATATATTCAGGAAAAAACGCATACGCTCTTTTTGGCCAAGTGCATCATTGTGGACGTTCTGCCTCTTTTCATATGCTTTCAATGCAATTCCAGTCTACCTCCTGAAATCGGTTTCCTGCAATTCTGCCCCGCTTTCAAGTCCTCTTGGCAGCCTTACTTCAGTCTATTTTTGGACGATAGCTGTCATTTATAACTCTGCAGGTTTGTGAATTACAGTGCCCCTGAGCTCCTTTCTTCAACTCGCTTTCTTGTGACCTGGCCGCAACACCGCAGGATGGCTTCAGGCCCTAATCTGGTTCCGGCACGGCACGCTGAGCCTTTGGTTAATTCCTCTTCCTGGTGGGAAATGAGAGTTAAATTTGCCCGTCCAGACACCTCCAGCTAGCCTCTCATTGGTTCTCGCCATTCCTGTTCATCTTCCACAGAAATTGCAAACTGGGCCAAACAGGAGGTTAAAGGCGCTGACTCTCCAAGTGGGGAGAGTGTTAGTAAAGCGTCTGGAATGTTGCACCCGAGTACCAGGGGAGGAAAACTGAGACATATTTGAACACGTCTCCCGTTCACATGGTTGATCATACTTGGGTTCCACATGCATGTTTTAGCTGAAGGAAGAATACCTTAAACCTGGAGAGTTGAGACCCGTGTAATGGGTACCATGCAATATGACTTCAAAGGGTCTTCATTTGCTCACCGAACCTCTCCAATCCTATCACTGCTGCATTTATGGCCCTGTACACATGCTTGATTCTCTTTCGGAGACATAGCAATCCATAGGTTTTAAGATACTTACTAGTCAGGTACATTCTTAGGCGTTTAATATGCGGTGTTGAGTCCATTTCGTTGAGCAAGGAGTAGCTCTTGTCTATTCCATATTTGACTTAAGGAACTTTATCTGTGCTCATTTCAATCTCTGGTTTTATGCAGCACCCCAACTCACCTTTACCCTTAAGCAAGCATAAGTTGGTTTTCTAAATTTGAGACCCTGTTCTGTTCTGTAATTCAGTTCCTGTGTAGCCAAGTTTACATTCCGTGTATTACTGATATCTTATGATGTTTCTTTTTCTGTGTGACTTACTTCAGTTAGAATCATCATACCTGAATCCACTCATTGTGCTGCTAAGGGCCTGATGACACAGATTTCATTGCTGAGTGATACTGCATTGTACGTAAATACCACAACTTCTTTATCCATTTTTCACTTTCTGCGATGTTGAACTTGTACTGTAAACGAGGTTCTTGTAAACAGAGCCGTTCCAAACTTTGGGGTGGCTGTGTCTTTTTGATTTTAATTTCCCTAAGCTATAGGACCATAAGTGGAAGTGCCCTAGGTTCTGTTGCTTTGTTTTTTAGATGTTTCAGGAAACACCATACACTTCTCCCGAGTGGTTGTTGGCAATTTACATCCCGCCCATCAGCATAACAAGGCTCCCAGTTCTCCATGGCCTGTCCTGCCTTTCTGGATTTTACACTTTTTTCAGATGGCCCTTTTGACCGGGGGGAAGTGAGACTTCATTGTAGTGCAGATTTCCTTTGCAAGCTTGCTTGGTTGGCCAAAAAGGGCGTATGCGTTTTTTCCTGAATATATTCAGGAAAAAACGCATACGCCCTTTTTGGCCAAGTGCATCATTGTGGACGTTCTGCCTCTTTTCCTATGCTTTCAATGCAATTCCAGTCTACCTCCTGAAATCGGTTTCCTGCAATTCTGCCCCGCTTTCAAGTCCTCTTGGCAGCCTTACTTCAGTCTATTTTTGGACGATAGCTGTCATTTATAACTCTGCAGGTTTGTGAATTACAGTGCCCCTGAGCTCCTTTCTTCAACTCGCTTTCTTTTGAGCTGGCCGCAACACCGCAGGATGGCTTCAGGCCCTAATCTGGTTCCGGCACGGCACGCTGAGCCTTTGGTTATTTCCTCTTCCTGGTGGGAAATGAGAGTTAAATTTGCCCGTCCAGACACCTCCAGCTAGTCTCTCATTGGTTCTCGCTATTCCTGTTCATCTTCCGCAGAAATTGCAAACTGGGCCAAACAGGAGGTTAAAGGCGCTGACTCTCCAAGTGGGGAGAGTGTTAGTAAAGCGTCTGGAATGTTGCACCCGAGTACCAGGGGAGGAAAACTGAGACATATTTGAACACGTCTCTCGTTCACATGGTTGATCATACTTGGGTTCCACATGCATGTTTTAGCTGAAGGAAGAATACCTTAAACCTGGAGAGTTGAGACCCGTGTAATGGGTACCATTCAATATGACTTCAAAGGGTCTTCATTTGCTCACCGAACCTCTCCAATCCTATCACTGCTGCGTTTATGGCCCTGTACACATGCTTGATTCTCTTTTGGAGACATAGCAATCCATAGGTTTTACGATACTTACTAGTCAGGTACATTCTTAGGCGTTTAATATGCGGTGTTGAGTCCATTTCGTTGAGCAAGGAGTAGCTCTTGTCTATTCCATATTTGACTTAAGGAACTTTATCTGTGCTCCTTTCAATCTCTGGTTTTATGCAGCACCCCAACTCACCTTTACCCTTAAGAAAGAATAAGTTGGTTTTCTAAATTTGAGACCCTGTTCTGTTCTGTAATTCAGTTCCTGTGTAGCCAAGTTTACATTCCGTGTATTACTGATATCTTATGATGTTTCTTTTTCTGTGTGACTTATTTCAGTTAGAATCATCATACCTGAATCCACTCATTGTGATGCTAAGGGCCTGATGACATAGATTTCATTGCTGAGTGATATTGCTTTGTAAGTAAATACCACAACTTCTTTATCCATTTTTCACTTTCTGCGATGTTGAACTTGTACTGTAAACGAGGTTCTTGTAAACAGAGCCGTTCCAAACTTTGGGGTGGCTGTGTCTTTTTGATTTTAATTTCCCTAAGCTATAGGACCATAAGTGGCAGTGCCCTAGGCTCTGTTGCTTTGTTTTTTAGATGTTTCAGGAAACACCATACACTTCTCTCGAGTGGTTGTTGGCAATTTACAACCACCCATCAGCATAACAAGGCTCCCAGTTCTCCATGGCCTGTCCTTCCTTTCTGGATTTTACACTTTTTTCAGATGGCCCTTTTGACCGGGGGGAAGTGAGACTTCATTGTAGTGCAGATTTCCTTTGCAAGCTTGCTTGGTTGGCCAAAAAGGGCGTATGCGTTTTTTCCTGAATATATTCAGGAAAAAACGCATACGCCCTTTTTGGCCAAGTGCATCATTGTGGACGTTCTGCCTCTTTTCCTATGCTTTCAATGCAATTCCAGTCTACCTCCTGAAATCGGTTTCCTGCAATTCTGCCCCGCTTTCAAGTCCTCTTGGCATCCTTACTTCAGTCTATTTTTGGACGATAGCTGTCATTTATAACTCTGCAGGTTTGTGAATTACAGTGCCCCTGAGCTCCTTTCTTCAACTCGCTTTCTTGTGACCTGGCCGCAACACCGCAGGATGGCTTCAGGCCCTAATCTGGTTCTGGCCCGGCATGCTGAGCCTTTGGTTAATTCCTCTTCCTGGTGGGAAATGAGAGTTAAGTTTGCCCGTTCAGACACCTCCAGCTAGTCTCTCATTGGTTCTCGCTATTCCTGTTCATCTTCCGCAGAAATTGCAAACTGGGCCAAACAGGAGGTTAAAGGGACTGACTCTCCAAGTCGGGAGAGTGTTAGTAAAGCGTCTGGAATGTTGCACCCGAGTACCAGGGGAGGAAAACTGAGACATATTTGAACACGTCTCCCATTCACACGGTTGATCATACTCTGGGTTCCACATGCATGTTTTAGCTGAAGGAAGAATACCTTAAACCTGGAGAGTTGAGACCCGTGGAATGGGTACCATGCAATATGACTTCAAAGGGCCTTCATTTGCTCACCGAACCTCTCCAATCCTATCACTGCTGTGTTTATGCCCCTGTACACATGCTTGATTCTCTTTTGGAGACATAGCAATCCATAGGTTTTAAGATACTTACTAGTCAGGTACATTCTTAGGTGTTTAATATGGGGTGTTGAGTCCATTTCGTTGAGCAAGGAGTAGCTCTTGTCTATTCCATATTTGGCTTAAGGAACTTTATCTGTGCTCATTTCAATCTCTGATTTTATGAAGCACCCCAACTCACCTTTCCCCTTAAGCAAGCATAAGTTGGTTTTCTAAATTTGAGACCCTGTTCTGTTTTGGAATGCAGTTCCTGTGTAGCCAAGTTTACATTCCGTGTATTACTGATATCTTATGATGTTTCTTTTTCTGTGTGACTTACTTCAGTTAGAATCATCATACCTGAATCCACTCATTGTGCTGCTAAGGGCCTGATGACACAGATTTCATTGCTGAGTGATATTGCTTTGTAAGTAAATACCACAACTTCTTTATCCATTTTTCACTTTCTGTGATGTTGAACTTGTACTGTAAACGAGGTTCTTGTAAACAGAGCCGTTCCAAACTTTGGGGTGGCTGTGTCTTTTTGATTTTAATTTCCCTAAGCTATAGGACCATAAGTGGCAGTGCCCTAGGCTCTGTTGCTTTGTTGTTTAGATGTTTCAGGAAACACCATACACTTCTCCCAAGTGTCTGTTGGCAATTTACATCCCGCCCATCAGCATAACAAGGCTCCCAGTTCTCCATGGCCTGTCCTGCCTTTCTGGATTTTACACTTTTTTCAGATGGCCCTTTTGACCGGGGGGAAGTGAGACTTCATTGTAGTGCAGATTTCCTTTGCAAGCTTGCTTGGTTGGCCAAAAAGGGCGTATGCGTTTTTTCCTGAATATATTCAGGAAAAAACGCATACGCCCTTCTTGGCCAAGTGCATCATTGTGGACGTTCTGCCTCTTTTCCTATGCTTTCAATGCAATTCCAGTCTACCTCCTGAAATCGGTTTCCTGCAATTCTGCCCCGCTTTCAAGTCCTCTTGGCAGCCTTACTTCAGTCTATTTTTGGACGATAGCTGTCATTTATAACTCTGCAGGTTTGTGAATTACAGTGCCCCTGAGCTCCTTTCTTCAACTCGCTTTCTTGTGACCTGGCCGCAACACCGCAGGATGGCTTCAGGCCCTAATCTGGTTCCGGCCCGGCACGCTGAGCCTTTGGTTAATTCCTCTTCCTGGTGGGAAATGAGAGTTAAATTTGCCCGTCCAGACACCTCCAGCTAGTCTCTCATTGGTTCTCGCTATTCCTGTTTATCTTCCGCAGAAATTGCAAACTGGGCCAAACAGGAGGTTAAAGGGACTGTCTCTCCAAGTGGGGAGAGTTTTAGTAAAACGTCTGGAATGTTGCACCCGAGTACCAGGGGAGGAAAACTGAGACATATTTGAATATGTCTCCCGATCACATGGTTGATCATACTCTAGGTTCCACATGCATGTTTTAGCTGAAGGAAGAATACCTTAAACCTGGGTAGTTGAAACCCGTGGAATGGGTACCATGCAATATGACTTCAAAGGGTCTTCATTTGCTCACCGAACCTCTCCAATCCTATCACTGCTGCGTTTATGCCCCTGTACACATGCTTGATTCTCTTTCGGAGACATAGCAATCCATAGGTTTTAAGATACTTACAAGTCAGGTACATTCTTAGGCGTTTAATATGCGGTGTTGAGTCCATTTCGTTGAGCAAGGAGTAGCTCTTGTCTATTCCATATTTGGCTTAAGGAACTTTATCTGTGCTCATTTCAATCTCTGGTTTTATGCAGCACCCCAACTCACCTTTACCCTTAAGCAAGCATAAGTTGGTTTTCTAAATTTGAGATCCTGTTCTGTTCTGTAATTCAGTTCCTGTGTAGCCAAGTTTCCATTCCGTGTATTACTGATATCTTATGATGTTTCTTTTTCTGTGTGACTTATTTCAGTTAGAATCATCATACCTGAATCCACTCATTGTGCTGCTAAGGGCCTGATGACATAGATTTCATTGCTGAGTGATATTGCTTTGTAAGTGAATACCACAACTTCTTTATCCATTTTTCACTTTCTGCGATGTTGAACTTGTACTGTAAATGAGGTTCTTGTAAACAGAGCCGTTCCAAACTTTGGGGTGGCTGTGTCTTTTTGATTTTAATTTCCCTAAGCTATAGGACCATAAGTGGCAGTGCCCTAGGCTCTGTTGCTTTGTTTTTTAGATGTTTCAGGAAACACCATACACTTCTCCCGAGTGTCTGTTGGCAATTTACATCCCGCCCATCAGCATAACAAGGCTCCCAGTTCTCAATGGCCTGTTGCCTTTCTGGATTTTACACTTTTTTCAGATGGCCCTTTTGACCTGGGGGAAGTGAGACTTCATTGTAGTGCAGATTTCCTTTGCAAGCTTGCTTGGTTGGCCAAAAAGGGCGTATGCGTTTTTTCCTGAATATATTCCGGAAAAAATGCATACGCCCTTCTTGGCCAAGTGCATCATTGTGGACGTTCTGCCTCTTTTCCTATGCTTTCAATGCAATTCCAGTCTACCTCCTGAAATCGGTTTCCTGCAATTCTGCCCCGCTTTCAAGTCCTCTTGGCAGCCTTACTTCAGTCTATTTTTGGATGATAGCTGTCATTTATAACTCTGCAGGTTTGTGAATTACAGTGCCCCTGAGCTCCTTTCTTCAACTCGCTTTCTTGTGACCTGGCCAAAACACCGCAGGATGGCTTCAGGCCCTAATCTGGTTCCGGCCCGGCACGCTGAGCCTTTGGTTAATTCCTCTTCCTGGTGGGAAATGAGAGTTAAATTTGCCCGTCCAGACACCTCCAGCTAGCCTCTCATTGGTTCTCGTTATTCCTGTTCATATTCCGCAGAAATTGCAAACTGGGCCAAACAGGAGGTTAAAGGGACTGACTCTCCAAGTGGGGAGAGTGTTAGTAAAGCGTCTGGAATGTTGCACCCGAGTACCAGGGGAGGAAAGCTGAGACATATTTGAACACGTCTCCCGTTCACATGGTTGATCATACTTGGGTTCCACATGCATGTTTTAGCTGAAGGAAGAATACCTTAAACCTGGAGAGTTAAGACCCGTGGAATGGGTACCATGCAATATGACTTCAAAGGGTCTTCATTTGCTCACCGAACCTCTCCAATCCTATCACTGCTGCGTTTATGCCCCTGTACACATGCTTGATTCTCTTTCGGAGACATAGCAATCCATAGGTTTTAAGATACTTACTAGTCAGGTACATTCTTAGGCGTTTAATATGCGGTGTTGAGTCCATTTCGTTGAGCAAGGAGTAGCTCTTTTCTATTCCGTATTTGACTTAAGGAACTTTATCTGTGCTCATTTCAATCTCTGGTTTTATGCAGCACCCCAACTCACCTTTACCCTTAAGCAAGCATAAGTTGGTTTTCTAAATTTGAGACCCTGTTCTGTTCTGTAATTCAGTTCCTGTGTAGCCAAGTTTACATTCCGTGTATTACTGATAACTTATGATGTTTCTTTTTCTGTGTGACTTATTTCAGTTAGAATCATCATACGTGAATCCACTCATTGTGATGCTAAGGGCCTGATGACATAGATTTCATTGCTGAGTGATATTGTTTGTAAGTAAATACCACAACTTCTTTATCCATTTTTCACTTTCTGCGATGTTGAACTTGTACTGTAAACGAGGTTCTTGTAAACAGAGGCGTCCCAAACTTTGGGGTGGCTGTGTCTTTTTGATTTTAATTTCCCTAAGCTATAGGACCATAAGTGGCAGTGCCCTAGGCTCTGTTGCTTTGTTTTTTAGATGTTTCAGGAAACACCATACACTTCTCCCAAGTGTCTGTTGGCAATTTACATCCCGCCCATCAGCATAACAAGGCTCCCAGTTCTCCATGGCCTGTCCTGCCTTTCTGGATTTTACACTTTTTTCAGATGGCCCTTTTGACCGGGGGGAAGTGAGACTTCATTGTAGTGCAGATTTCCTTTGCAAGCTTGCTTGGTTGGCCAAAAAGGGCGTATGCGAATTTTTCCTGAATATATTCAGGAAAAAACGCATACGCCCTTTTTGGCCAAGTGCATCATTGTGGACGTTCTGCCTCTTTTCCTATGCTTTCAATGCAATTCCAGTCTACCTCCTGAAATCGGTTTCCTGAAATTCTGCCGCGCTTTCAAGTCCTCTTGGCAGCCTTACTTCAGTCTATTTTTGGACGATAGCTGTCATTTATAACTCTGCAGGTTTGTGAATTACAGTGCCCCTGAGCTCCTTTCTTCAACTCGCTTTCTTGTGACCTGGACGCAACACCGCAGGATGGCTTCAGGCCCTAATCTGGTTCTTGCATGGCACACTGAGCCTTTGGTTATTTCCTCTTCCTGGTGGGAAATGAGAGTTAAATTTGCCCGTCCAGACACCTCCAGCTAGCCTCTCATTGGTTCTCGCTATTCCTGTTCATCTTCCGCAGAAATTGCAAACTGGGCCAAACAGGAGGTTAAAGGGACTGACTCTCCAAGTCGGGAGAGTGTTAGTAAAGCGTCTGGAATGTTGCACCCGAGTACCAGGGGAGGAAAACTGAGACATATTTGAACACATCTCCCGATCACATGGTTGATCATACTCTAGGTTCCACATGCATGTTTTAGCTGAAGGAAGAATACCTTAAACCTGGGTATTTGAAACCCGTGGAATGGGTACCATGCAATATGACTTCAAAGGGTCTTCATTTGCTCACCGAACATCTCCAATCCTATCACTGCTGCGTTTATGCCCCTGTACACACGCTTGATTCTCTTTCGGAGACATAGCAATCCATAGGTTTTAAGATACTTACTAGTCAGGTACATTCTTAGGCGTTTAATATGCGGTGTTGAGTCCATTTCGTTGAGCAAGGAGTAGCTCTTGTCTATTCCATATTTGGCTTAAGGAACTTTATCTGTGCTCATTTCAATCTCTGGTTTTATGCAGCACCCCAACTCACCTTTCCCCTTAAGGAAGCATAAGTTGGTTTTCTGAATTTGAGACCCTGTTCTGTTCTGTAATTCAGTTCCTGTGTAGCCAAGTTTACATTCCGTGTATTACTGATATCTTATGATGTTTCTTTTTCTGTGTGACTTATTTCAGTTAGAATCATCATACCTGAATCCACTCATTGTGCTGCTAACGGCCTGATGACACAGATTTCATTGCTGAGTGATACTGCATTGTACGTAAATACCACAACTTCTTTATCCATTTTTCACTTTCTGCGATGTTGAACTTGTACTGTAAACGAGGTTCTTGTAAACAGAGCCGTTCCAAACTTTGGGGTGGCTGTGTCTTTTTGATTTTAATTTCCCTAAGCTATAGGACCATAAGTGGAAATGCCCTAGGTTCTGTTGCTTTGTTTTTTAGATGTTTCAGGAAACACCATACACTTCTCCCGAGTGGTTGTTGGCAATTTACATCCCGCCCATCAGCATAACAAGGCTCCCAGTTCTCCATGGCCTGTCCTGCCTTTCTGGATTTTACACTTTTTTCAGATGGCCCTTTTGACCGGGGGGAAGTGAGACTTCATTGTAGTGCAGATTTCCTTTGCAAGCTTGCTTGGTTGGCCAAAAAGGGCGTATGCGTTTTTTCCTGAATATATTCAGGAGAAAACGCATACGCCCTTTTTGGCCAAGTGCATCATTGTGGACGTTCTGCCTCTTTTCCTATGCTTGCAATGCAATTCCAGTCTACCTCCTGAAATCGGTTTCCTGCAATTCTGCCCCGCTTTCAAGTCCTCTTGGCAGCCTTACTTCAGTCTATTTTTGGACGATAGCTGTCATTTATAACTCTGCAGGTTTGTGAATTACAGTGCCCCTGAGCTCCTTTCTTCAACTCGCTTTCTTTTGAGCTGGCCGCAACACCGCAGGATGGCTTCAGGCCCTAATCTGGTTCCGGCACGGCACGCTCAGCCTTTGGTTATTTCCTCTTCCTGGTGGGAAATGAGAGTTAAATTTGCCCGTCCAGACACCTCCAGCTAGCCTCTCATTGGTTCTCGCTATTCCTGTTCATCTTCCGCAGAAATTGCAAACTGGGCCAAACAGGAGGTTAAAGGCGCTGACTCTCCAAGTGGGGAGAGTGTTAGTAAAGCGTATGGAATGTTGCACCCGAGTACCAGGGGAGGAAAACTGAGACATATTTGAACACGTCTCCCGTTCACATGGTTGATCATACTTGGGTTCCACATGCATGTTTTACCTGAAGGAAGAATACCTTAAACCTGGAGAGTTGAGACCCGTGTAATGGGTACCATGCAATATGACTTCAAAGGGTCTTCATTTGCTCACCGAACCTCTCCAATCCTATCACTGCTGCGTTTATGCCCCTGTACACATGCTTGATTCTCTTTCGGAGACATAGCAATCCATAGGTTTTACGATACTTACTAGTCAGGTACATTCTTAGGCGTTTAATATGCGGTGTTGAGTCCATTTCGTTGAGCAAGGAGTAGCTCTTGTCTATTCCATATTTGACTTAAGGAACTTTATCTGTGCTATTTCAATCTCTGGTTTTATGCAGCACCCCAACTCACCTGTCCCCTTAAGCAAGCATAAGTTGGTTTTCTAAATTTGAGACCCTGTTCTGTTCTGTAATTCAGTTCCTGTGTAGCCAAGTTTACATTCCGTGTATTACTGATATCTTATGATGTTTCTTTTTCTGTGTGACTTACTTCAGTTAGAATCATCATACCTGAATCCACTCATTGTGCTGCTAAGGGCCTGATGACACAGATTTCATTGCTGAGTGATATTGCTTTGTAAGTAAATACCACAACTTCTTTATCCATTTTTCACTTTCTGCGATGTTGAACTTGTACTGTAAACGAGGTTCTTGTAAACAGAGGCGTCCCAAACTTTGGGGTGGCTGTGTCTTTTTGATTTTAATTTCCCTAAGCTATAGGACCATAAATGGCAGTGCCCTAGGCTCTGTTGCTTTGTTTTTTAGATGTTTCAGGAAACACCATACACTTCTCCCAAGTGTCTGTTGGCAATTTACATCCCGCCCATCAGCATAACAAGGCTCCCAGTTCTCCATGGCCTGTCCTGCCTTTCTGGATTTTACACTTTTTTCAGATGGCCCTTTTGACCGGGGGGAAGTGAGACTTCATTGTAGTGCAGATTTCCTTTGCAAGCTTGCTTGGTTGGCCAAAAAGGGCGTATGCGAATTTTTCCTGAATATATTCAGGAAAAAACGCATACGCCCTTTTTGGCCAAGTGCATCATTGTGGACGTTCTGCCTCTTTTCCTATGCTTTCAATGCAATTCCAGTCTACCTCCTGAAATCGGTTTCCTGAAATTCTGCCGCGCTTTCAAGTCCTCTTGGCAGCCTTACTTCAGTCTATTTTTGGACGATAGCTGTCATTTATAACTCTGCAGGTTTGTGAATTACAGTGCCCCTGAGCTCCTTTCTTCAACTCGCTTTCTTGTGACCTGGACGCAACACCGCAGGATGGCTTCAGGCCCTAATCTGGTTCTTGCATGGCACACTGAGCCTTTGGTTATTTCCTCTTCCTGGTGGGAAATGAGAGTTAAATTTGCCCGTCCAGACACCTCCAGCTAGCCTCTCATTGGTTCTCGCTATTCCTGTTCATCTTCCGCAGAAATTGCAAACTGGGCCAAACAGGAGGTTAAAGGGACTGACTCTCCAAGTCGGGAGAGTGTTAGTAAAGCGTCTGGAATGTTGCACCCGAGTACCAGGGGAGGAAAACTGAGACATATTTGAACACATCTCCCGATCACATGGTTGATCATACTCTAGGTTCCACATGCATGTTTTAGCTGAAGGAAGAATACCTTAAACCTGGGTATTTGAAACCCGTGGAATGGGTACCATGCAATATGACTTCAAAGGGTCTTCATTTGCTCACCGAACATCTCCAATCCTATCACTGCTGCGTTTATGCCCCTGTACACACGCTTGATTCTCTTTCGGAGACATAGCAATCCATAGGTTTTAAGATACTTACTAGTCAGGTACATTCTTAGGCGTTTAATATGCGGTGTTGAGTCCATTTCGTTGAGCAAGGAGTAGCTCTTGTCTATTCCATATTTGGCTTAAGGAACTTTATCTGTGCTCATTTCAATCTCTGGTTTTATGCAGCACCCCAACTCACCTTTACCCTTAAGCAAGCATAAGTTGGTTTTCTGAATTTGAGACCCTGTTCTGTTCTGTAATTCAGTTCCTGTGTAGCCAAGTTTACATTCCGTGTATTACTGATATCTTATGATGTTTCTTTTTCTGTGTGACTTATTTCAGTTAGAATCATCATACCTGAATCCACTCATTGTGCTGCTAACGGCCTGATGACACAGATTTCATTGCTGAGTGATACTGCATTGTACGTAAATACCACAACTTCTTTATCCATTTTTCACTTTCTGCGATGTTGAACTTGTACTGTAAACGAGGTTCTTGTAAACAGAGCCGTTCCAAACTTTGGGGTGGCTGTGTCTTTTTGATTTTAATTTCCCTAAGCTATAGGACCATAAGTGGAAGTGCCCTAGGTTCTGTTGCTTTGTTTTTTAGATGTTTCAGGAAACACCATACACTTCTCCCGAGTGGTTGTTGGCAATTTACA
The DNA here is from genome assembly GCF_949987515.2 of Delphinus delphis. Lineage (NCBI taxonomy): Eukaryota > Metazoa > Chordata > Mammalia > Artiodactyla > Delphinidae > Delphinus > Delphinus delphis. Next base: position 938,778 of record NW_027192679.1, on the reverse strand, counting down.
TCCCGCCCATCAGCATAACAAGGCTCCCAGTTCTCCATGGCCTGTCCTGCCTTTCTGGATTTTACACTTTTTTCAGATGGCCCTTTTGACCGGGGGGAAGTGAGACTTCATTGTAGTGCAGATTTCCTTTGCAAGCTTGCTTGGTTGGCCAAAAAGGGCGTATGCGTTTTTTCCTGAATATATTCAGGAAAAAACGCATACGCCCTTTTTGGCCAAGTGCATCATTGTGGACGTTCTGCCTCTTTTCCTATGCTTTCAATGCAATTCCAGTCTACCTCCTGAAATCGGTTTCCTGCAATTCTGCCCCGCTTTCAAGTCCTCTTGGCAGCCTTACTGCAGTATATTTTTGGACGATAGCTGTCATTTATAAGTCTGCAGGTTTGCGAATTACAGTGCCCCTGAGCTCCTTTCTTCAACTCGCTTTCTTGTGAGCTAGCTGCAACACCGCAGGATGTCTTCAGGCCCTAACCTGGTTCCGTCACGGAACACTGAGCCTTTGTTTAATTCCTCTTCCTGGTGGGAAATGAGAGTTAAATTTGCCCGTCCAGACACCTCCAGCTAGCCTCTCATTGGTTCTCGCTATTCCTGTTCATCTTCCGCAGAAATTGCAAACTGGGCCAAACAGGAGGTTAAAGGCGCTGACTCTCCAAGTGGGGAGAGTGTTAGTAAAGCGTCTGGAATGTTGCACCCGAGTACCAGGGGAGGAAAACTGAGACATATTTGAACACGTCTCCCGTTCACATGGTTGATCATACTTGGGTTCCACATGCATGTTTTAGCTGAAGGAAGAATACCTTAAACCTGGAGAGTTGAGACCCGTGTAATGGGTACCATGCAATATGACTTCAAAGGGTCTTCATTTGCTCACCGAAACTCTCCAATCCTATCACTGCTGCGTTTATGCCCCTGTACACATGCTTGATTCTCTTTCGGAGACATAGCAATCCATAGGTTTTATGATACTTACTAGTCAGGTACATTCTTAGGCGTTTAATATGCGGTGTTGAGTCCATTTCGTTGAGCAAGGAGTAGCTCTTGTTTATTCCATATTTGACTTAAGGAACTTTATCTGTGCTATTTCAATCTCTGGTTTTATGCAGCACCCCAACTCACCTGTCCCCTTAAGCAAGCATAAGTTGGTTTTCTAAATTTGAGACCCTGTTCTGTTCTGTAATTCAGTTCCTGTGTAGCCAAGTTTACATTCCGTGTATTACTGATATCTTATGATGTTTCTTTTTCTGTGTGACTTACTTCAGTTAGAATCATCATACCTGAATCCACTCATTGTGCTGCTAAGGGCCTGATGACACAGATTTCATTGCTGAGTGATATTGCTTTGTAAGTAAATACCACAACTTCTTTATCCATTTTTCACTTTCTGCGATGTTGAACTTGTACTGTAAACGAGGTTCTTGTAAACAGAGCCGTTCCAAATTTTGGGGTGGCTGTGTCTTTTTGATTTTAATTTCCCTAAGCTATAGGACCATAAGTGGCAGTGCCCTAGGCTCTGTTGCTTTGTTTTTTAGATGTTTCAGGAAACACCATACACTTCTCCCGAGTGTCTGTTGGCAATTTACATCCCGCCCATCAGCATAACAAGGCTCCCAGTTCTCCATGGCCTGTCCTGCCTTTCTGGATTTTACACTTTTTTCAGATGGCCCTTTTGACCGGGGGGAAGTGAGACTTCATTGTAGTGCAGATTTCCTTTGCAAGCTTGCTTGGTTGGCCAAAAAGGGCGTATGCGTTTTTTCCTGAATATATTCAGGAAAAAACGCATACGCCCTTTTTGGCCAAGTGCATCATTGTGGACGTTCTGCCTCTTTTCCTATGCTTTCAATACAATTCCAGTCTACCTCCTGAAATCGGTTTCCTGCAATTCTGCCCCGCTTTCAAGTCCTCTTGGCAGCCTTACTTCAGTCTATTTTTGGACGATAGCTGTCATTTATAACTCTGCAGCTTTGTGAATTACAGTGCCCCTGAGCTCCTTTCTTCAACTCGCTTTCTTCTGACCTGGCCGCAACACCGCAGGATGGCTTCAGGCCCTAATCTGGTTCCGGCACGGCACGCTGAGCCTTTGGTTAATTCCTCTTCCTGGTGGGAAATGAGAGTTAAATTTGCCCGTCCAGACACCTCCAGCTAGTCTCTCATTGGTTCTCGCTATTCCTGTTCATCTTCCGCAGAAATTGCAAACTGGGCCAAACAGGAGGTTAAAGGGACTGACTCTCCAAGTCGGGAGAGTGTTAGTAAAGCGTCCGGAATGTTGCACCCGAGTACCAGGGGAGGAAAACTGAGACATATTTGAACACGTCTCCCGTTCACATGGTTGATCATACTCTGGATTCCACATGCATGTTTTAGCTGAAGGAAGAATACCTTAAACCTGGAGAGTTGAGACCCGTGGAATGGGTACCATGCAATATGACTTCAAAGGGTCTTCATTTGCTCACCGAACCTCTCCAATCCTATCACTGCTGCGTTTATGCCCCTGTACACACGCTTGATTCTCTTTTGGAGACATAGCAATCCATAGGTTTTAAGATACTTACTAGTCAGGTACATTCTTAGGCGTTTAATATGGGGTGTTGAGTCCATTTCGTTGAGCAAGGAGTAGCTATTGTCTATTCCATATTTGGCTTAAGGAACTTTATCTGTGCTCATTTCAATCTCTGGTTTTATGCTGCACCCCAACTCACTTTTCCCCTTAAGCAAGCATAAGTTGGTTTTCTAAATTTGAGACCCTGTTCTGTTTTGGAATGCAGTTCCTGTGTAGCCAAGTTTACATTCCGTGTATTACTGATATCTTATGATGTTTCTTTTTCTGTGTGACTTACTTCAGTTAGAATCATCATACCTGAATCCACTCATTGTGCTGCTAAGGGCCTGATGACACAGATTTCATTGCTGAGTGATATTGCTTTGTAAGTAAATACCACAACTTCTTTATCCATTTTTCACTTTCTGCGATGTTGAACTTGTACTGTAAACGAGGTTCTTGTAAACAGAGCCATTCCAAACTTTGGGGTGGCTGTGTCTTTTTGATTTTAATTTCCCTAAGCTATAGGACCATAAGTGGCAGTGCCCTAGGCTCTGTTGCTTTGTTTTTTAGATGTTTCAGGAAACACCATACACTTCTCCCGAGTGTCTGTTGGCAATTTACATCCCGCCCATCAGCATAACAAGGCTCCCAGTTCTCCATGGCCTGTCCTGCCTTTCTGGATTTTACACTTTTTTCAGATGGCCCTTTTGACCGGGGGGAAGTGAGACTTCATTGTAGTGCAGATTTCCTTTGCAAGCTTGCTTGGTTGGCCAAAAAGGGCGTATGCGTTTTTTCCTGAATATATTCAGGAAAAAACCCATACGCCCTTTTTGGCCAAGTGCATCATTGTGGACGTTCTGCCTCTTTTCCTATGCTTTCAATGCAATTCCAGTCTACCTCCTGAAATCGGTTTCCTGCAATTCTGCCCCGCTTTCAAGTCCTCTTGGCAGCCTTACTTCAGTCTATTTTTGGACGATAGCTGTCATTTATAACTCTGCAGGTTTGTGAATTACAGTGCCCCTGAGCTCCTTTCTTCAACTCGCTTTCTTGTGAGCTGGCCGCAACACCGCTGGATGGCTTCAGGCCCTAATCTGGTTCCGGCACGGCACGCTGAGCCTTTGGTTATTTCCTCTTCCTGGTGGGAAATGAGAGTTAAATTTGCCCGTCCAGACACCTCCAGCTAACCTCTCATTGGTTCTCGTTATTCCTGTTCATATTCCGCAGAAATTGCAAACTGGGCCAAACAGGAGGTTAAAGGGACTGACTCTCCAAGTCAGGAGAGTGTTAGTAAAGCGTCTGGAATGTTGCACCCGAGTACCAGGGTACAAAAACTGAGACATATTTGAACACGTCTCCCGATCACATGGTTGATCATACTCTAGGTTCCACATGCATGTTTTAGCTGAAGGAAGAATACCTTAAACATGGGTAGTTGAAACCCGTGCAATGGGTACCATGCAATATGACTTCAAAGGGTCTTCATTTGCTCACCGAACCTCTCCAATCCTATCACTGCTGCGTTTATGCCCTTGTACACATGCTTGATTCTCTTTCGGAGACATAGCAATCCATAGGTTTTACGATACTTACTAGTCAGGTACATTCTTAGGCGTTTAATATGCGGTGTTGAGTCCATTTCGTTGAGCAAGGAGTAGCTCTTGTCTATTCCATATTTGACTTAAGGAACTTTATCTGTGCTCATTTCAATCTCTGGTTTTATGCAGCACCCCAACTCACCTTTACTCTTAAGCAAGCATAAGTTGGTTTTCTAAATTTGAGACCCTGTTCTGTTCTGTAATTCAGTTCCTGTGTAGCCAAGTTTACATTCCGTGTATTACTGATAACTTATGATGTTTCTTTTTCTGTGTGACTTATTTCAGTTAGAATCATCATACCTGAATCCACTCATTGTGATGCTAAGGGCCTGATGACATAGATTTCATTGCTGAGTGATATTGCTTTGTAAGTAAATACCACAACTTCTTTATCCATTTTTCACTTTCTGCGATGTTGAACTTGTACTGTAAACGAGGTTCTTGTAAACAGAGGCGTCCCAAACTTTGGGGTGGCTGTGTCTTTTTGATTTTAATTTCCCTAAGCTATAGGACCATAAGTGGCAGTGCCCTAGGCTCTGTTGCTTTGTTTTTTAGATGTTTCAGGAAACACCATACACTTCTCCCGAGTGTCTGTTGGCAATTTACATCCCGCCCATCAGCATAACAAGGCTCCCAGTTCTCCATGGCCTGTCCTGCCTTTCTGGATTTTACACTTTTTTCAGATGGCCCTTTTGACCGGGGGGAAGTGAGACTTCATTGTAGTGCAGATTTCCTTTGCAAGCTTGCTTGGTTGGCCAAAAAGGGCGTATGCGTTTTTTCCTGAATATATTCAGGAAAAAACGCATACGCCCTTTTTGGCCAAGTGCATCATTGTGGACGTTCTGCCTCTTTTCCTATGCTTTCAATGCAATTCCAGTCTACCTCCTGAAATCGGTTTCCTGCAATTCTGCCCCGCTTTCAAGTCCTCTTGGCAGCCTTACTTCAGTCTATTTTTGGACGATAGCTGTCATTTATAACTCTGCAGGTTTGTGAATTACAGTGCCCCTGAGCTCCTTTCTTCAACTCGCTTTCTTCTGACCTGGCCGCAACACCGCAGGATGGCTTCAGGCCCTAATCTGCTTCTGGTACGGCACGCTGAGCCTTTGGTTATTTCCTCTTCCTGGTGGGAAATGAGAGTTAAATTTGCCCGTCCAGACACCTCCAGCTAGCCTCTCATTGGATCTCGCTATTCCTGTTCATCTTCCGCAGAAATTGCAAACTGGGCCAAACAGGAGATTAAAGGCGCTGACTCTCCAAGTGGGGAGAGTGTTAGTAAAGCGTCTGGAATGTTGCACCCGAGTACCAGGGGAGGAAAACTGAGACATATTTGAACACGTCTCCCGTTCACATGGTTGATCATACTTGGGTTCCACATGCATGTTTTAGCTGAAGGAAGAATACCTTAAACCTGGAGAGTTGAGACCCGTGTAATGGGTACCATGCAATATGACTTCAAAGGGTCTTCATTTGCTCACCGAACCTCTCCAATCCTATCACTGCTGCGTTTATGCCCCTGTACACATGCTTGATTCTCTTTCGGAGACATAGCAATCCATAGGTTTTACGATACTTACTAGTCAGGTACATTCTTAGGCGTTTAATATGCGGTGTTGAGTCCATTTCGTTGAGCAAGGAGTAGCTCTTGTCTATTCCATATTTGACTTAAGGAACTTTATCTGTGCTCATTTCAATCTCTGGTTTTATGCAGCACCCCAACTCACCTTTACCCTTAAGCAAGCATAAGTTGGTTTTCTAAATTTGAGACCCTGTTCTGTTCTGTAATTCAGTTCCTGTGTAGCCAAGTTTACATTCCGTGTATTACTGATATCTTATGATGTTTCTTTTTCTGTGTGACTTACTTCAGTTAGAATCATCATACCTGAATCCACTCATTGTGCTGCTAAGGGCCTGATGACACAGATTTCATTGCTGAGTGATATTGCTTTGTAAGTAAATACCACAACTTCTTTATCCATTTTTCACTTTCTGCGATGTTGAACTTGTACTGTAAACGAGGTTCTTGTAAACAGAGCCTTTCCAAACTTTGGGGTGGCTGTGTCTTTTTGATTTTAATTTCCCTAAGCTATAGGACCATAAGTGGAAGTGCCCTAGGTTCTGTTGCTTTGTTTTTTAGATGTTTCAGGAAACACCATACACTTCTCCCGAGTGGTTGTTGGCAATTTACATCCCGCCCATCAGCATAACAAGGCTCCCAGTTCTCCATGGCCTGTCCTGCCTTTCTGGATTTTACACTTTTTTCAGATGGCCCTTTTGACCGGGGGGAAGTGAGACTTCATTGTAGTGCAGATTTCCTTTGCAAGCTTGCTTGGTTGGCCAAAAAGGGCGTATGCGTTTTTTCCTGAATATATTCAGGAGAAAACGCATACGCCCTTTTTGGCCAAGTGCATCATTGTGGACGTTCTGCCTCTTTTCCTATGCTTGCAATGCAATTCCAGTCTACCTCCTGAAATCGGTTTCCTGCAATTCTGCCCCGCTTTCAAGTCCTCTTGGCAGCCTTACTTCAGTCTATTTTTGGACGATAGCTGTCATTTATAACTCTGCAGGTTTGTGAATTACAGTGCCCCTGAGCTCCTTTCTTCAACTCGCTTTCTTTTGAGCTGGCCGCAACACCGCAGGATGGCTTCAGGCCCTAATCTGGTTCCGGCACGGCACGCTCAGCCTTTGGTTATTTCCTCTTCCTGGTGGGAAATGAGAGTTAAATTTGCCCGTCCAGACACCTCCAGCTAGCCTCTCATTTGTTCTCGCTATTCCTGTTCATCTTCCGCAGAAATTGCAAACTGGGCCAAACAGGAGGTTAAAGGGACTGACTCTCCAAGTGGGGAGAGTGTTAGTAAAGCGTCTGGAATGTTGCACCCGAGTACCAGGGGAGGAAAACTGAGACATATTTGAACACGTCTCCCGTTCACATGGTTGATCATACTTGGGTTCCACATGCATGTTTTAGCTGAAGGAAGAATACCTTAAACCTGGATAGTTGAAACCCGTGGAAAGGGTACCATGCAATATGACTTCAAAGGGTCTTCATTTGCTCACCGAACCTCTCCAATCCTATCACTGCTGCGTTTATGCCCCTGTACACATGCTTGATTCTCTTTCGGAGACATAGCAATCCATAGGTTTTAAGATACTTACTAGTCAGGTACATTCTTAGGCGTTTAATATGGGGTGTTGAGTCCATTTCGTTGAGCAAGGAGTAGCTCTTGTCTATTCCATATTTGGCTTAAGGAACTTTATCTGTGCTCATTTCAATCTCTGGTTTTATGCAGCACCCCAACTCACCTTTACCCTTAAGCAAGCATAAGTTGGTTTTCTAAATTTGAGACCCTGTTCTGTTCTGTAATTCAGTTCCTGTGTAGCCAAGTTTACATTCCGTGTATTACTGATATCTTATGATGTTTCTTTTTCTGTGTGACTTACTTCAGTTAGAATCATCATACCTGAATCCACTCATTGTGCTGCTAAGGGCCTGATGACACAGATTTCATTGCTGAGTGATATTGCTTTGTAAGTAAATACCACAACTTCTTTATCCATTTTTCACTTTCTGCGATGTTGAACTTGTACTGTAAACGAGGTTCTTGTAAACAGAGGCGTCCCAAACTTTGGGGTGGCTGTGTCTTTTTGATTTTAATTTCCCTAAGCTATAGGACCATAAGTGGCAGTGCCCTAGGCTCTGTTGCTTTGTTTTTTAGATGTTTCAGGAAACACCATACACTTCTCCCGAGTGTCTGTTGGCAATTTACATCCCGCCCATCAGCATAACAAGGCTCCCAGTTCTCCATGGCCTGTCCTGCCTTTCTGGATTTTACACTTTTTTCAGATGGCCCTTTTGACCGGGGGGAAGTGAGACTTCATTGTAGTGCAGATTTCCTTTGCAAGCTTGCTTGGTTGGCCAAAAAGGGCGTATGCGTTTTTTCCTGAATATATTCAGGAAAAAACGCATACGCCCTTCTTGGCCAAGTGCATCATTGTGGACGTTCTGCCTCTTTTCCTATGCTTTCAATGCAATTCCAGTCTACCTCCTGAAATCGGTTTCCTGCAATTCTGCCCCGCTTTCAAGTCCTCTTGGCAGCCTTACTTCAGTCTATTTTTGGACGATAGCTGTCATTTATAACTCTGCAGGTTTGTGAATTACAGTGCCCCTGAGCTCCTTTCTTCAACTCGCTTTCTTGTGACCTGGCCGCAACACCGCAGGATGGCTTCAGGCCCTAATCTGGTTCCGGCCCGGCACGCTGAGCCTTTGGTTAATTCCTCTTCCTGGTGGGAAATGAGAGTTAAATTTGCCCGTCCAGACACCTCCAGCTAGTCTCTCATTGGTTCTCGCTATTCCTGTTCATCTTCCGCAGAAATTACAAACTGGGCCAAACAGGAGGTTAAAGGGACTGGCTCTCCAAGTCGGGAGAGTGTTAGTAAAGCGTCTGGAATGTTGCACCCGAGTACCAGGGGAAGAAAACTGAAACATACTTGAACACGTCTCCCGTTCACATGGTTGATCATACTTGGGTTCCACATGCATGTTTTAGCTGAAGGAAGAATACCTTAAACCTGGAGAGTTAAGACCCGTGTAATGGGTACCATGCAATATGACTTCAAAGGGTCTTCATTTGCTCACCAAACCTCTCCAATCCTATCACTGCTGCGTTTATGCCCCTGTACACATGCTTGATTGTCTTTCGGAGACAAAGCAATCCATAGGTTTTAAGATACTTACTAGTCAGGTACATCCTTAGGCGTTTAATATGCGGTGTTGAGTCCATTTCGTTGAGCAAGGAGTAGCTCTTGTCTATTCCATATTTGACTTAAGGAACTTTATCTGTGCTCATTTCAATCTCTGGTTTTCTGCAGCACCCCAACTCACCTTTACCCTAAAGCAAGCATAAGTTGGTTTTCTAAATTTGAGACCCTGTTGTGTTCTGTAATTCAGTTCCTGTGTAGCCAAGTTTCCATTCGGTGTATTACTGATATCTTATGATGTTTCTTTTTCTGTGTGACTTATTTCAGTTAGAATCATCATACCTGAATCCACTCATTGTGATGCTAAGGGCCTGATGACATAGATTTCATTGCTGAGTGATATTGCTTTGTAAGTAAATACCACAACTTCTTTATCCATTTTTCACTTTCTGCGATGTTGAACTTGTACTGTAAACGAGGTTCTTGTAAACAGAGCCGTTCCAAACTTTGGGGTGGCTGTGTCTTTTTGATTTTAATTTCCCTAAGCTATAGGACCATAAGTGGCAGTGCCCTAGGCTCTGTTGCTTTGTTTTTTAGATGTTTCAGGAAACACCATACACTTCTCCCGAGTGGTTGTTGGCAATTTACAACCACCCATCAGCATAACAAGGCTCCCAGTTCTCCATGGCCTGTCCTGCCTTTCTGGATTTTACACTTTTTTCAGATGGCCCTTTTGACCGGGGGGGAAGTGAGACTTCATTGTAGTGCAGATTTCCTTTGCAAGCTTGCTTGGTTGGCCAAAAAGTGTGTATGCGTTTTTTCCTGAATATATTCATGAAAAAACGCATACGCCCTTTTTGGCCAAGTGCATCATTGTGGACGTTCTGCCTCTTTTCCTATGCTTTCAATGCAATTCCAGTCTACCTCCTGAAATCGGTTTCCTGCAATTCTGCCCCGCTTTCAAGTCCTCTTGGCAGCCTTACTTCAGTCTATTTTTGGACGATAGCTGTGATTTATAACTCTGCAGGTTTGTGAATTACAGTGCCCCTGAGCTCCTTTCTTCAACTCGCTTTCTTTTGAGCTGGCCGCAACACCGCAGGATGGCTTCAGGCCCTAATCTGGTTCCGGCACGGCACGCTGAGCCTTTGGTTAATTCCTCTTCCTGGTGGGAAATGAGAGTTAAATTTGCCCGTCCAGACACCTCCAGCTAGTCTCTCATTGGTTCTCACTATTCCTGTTCATCTTCCGCAGAAATTGCAAACTGGGCCAAACAGGAGGTTAAAGGCGCTGACTCTCCAAGTGGGGAGAGTGTCAGTAAAGCGTCTGGAATGTTGCACCCGAGTACCAGGGGAGGAAAACTGAGACATATTTGAACACGTCTCCCGTTCACATGGTTGATCATACTTGGGTTCCACATGCATGTTTTAGCTGAAGGAAGAATACCTTAAACCTGGAGAGTTAAGACCCGTGTAATGGGTACCATGCAATATGACTTCAAAGGGTTTTCATTTGCTCACCGAACCTCTCCAATCCTATCACTGCTGCGTTTATGCCCCTGTACACATGCTTGATTCTCTTTCGGAGACATAGCAATCCATAGGTTTTAAGATACTTACTAGTCAGGTACATTCTTAGGCGTTTAATATGCGGTGTTGAGTCCATTTCGTTGAGCAAGGAGTAGCTCTTGTCTATTCCATATTTGACTTAAGGAACTTTATCTGTGCTCATTTCAATCTCTGGTTTTATGCAGCACCCCAACTCACCTTTACCCTTAAGCAAGCATAAGTTGGTTTTCTAAATTTGAGACCCTGTTCTGTTCTGTAATTCAGTTCCTGTGTAGCCAAGTTTACATTCCGTGTATTACTGATATCTTATGATGTTTCTTTTTCTGTGTGACTTACTTCAGTTAGAATCATCATACCTGAATCCACTCATTGTGCTGCTAAGGGCCTGATGACACAGATTTCATTGCTGAGTGATATTGCTTTGTAAGTAAATACCACAACTTCTTTATCCATTTTTCACTTTCTGCGATGTTGAACTTGTACTGTAAACGAGGTTCTTGTAAACAGAGCCGTTCCAAACTTTGGGGTGGCTGTGTCTTTTTGATTTTAATTTCCCTAAGCTATAGGACCATAAGTGGAAGTGCCCTAGGTTCTGTTGCTTTGTTTTTTAGATGTTTCAGGAAACACCATACACTTCTCCCGAGTGTCTGTTGGCAATTTACATCCCGCCCATCAGCATAACAAGGCTCCCAGTTCTCCATGGCCTGTCCTGCCTTTCTGGATTTTACACTTTTTTCAGATGGCCCTTTTGACCGGGGGGAAGTGAGACTTCATTGTAGTGCAGATTTCCTTTGCAAGCTTGCTTGGTTGGCCAAAAAGGGCGTATGCGTTTTTTCCTGAATATATTCAGGAAAAAACGCATACGCCCTTTTTGGCCAAGTGCATCATTGTGGACGTTCTGCCTCTTTTCCTATGCTTTCAATGCAATTCCAGTCTACCTCCTGAAATCGGTTTCCTGCAATTCTGCCCCGCTTTCAAGTCCTCTTGGCAGCCTTACTTCAGTCTATTTTTGGACGATAGCTGTCATTTATAACTCTGCAGGTTTGTGAATTACAGTGCCCCTGAGCTCCTTTCTTCAACTCGCTTTCTTGTGACCTGGCCGCAACACCGCAGGATGGCTTCAGGCCCTAATCTGGTTCTGACCCGGCATACTGAGCCTTTGGTTAATTCCTCTTCCTGGTGGGAAATGAGAGTTAAATTTGCCCGTCCAGACACCTCCAGCTAGCCTCTCATTGGTTCTCGCTATTCCTGTTCATCTTCCGCAGAAATTGCAAACTGTGCCAAACAGGAGGTTAAAGGCGCTGACTCTCCAAGTGGGGAGAGTGTTAGTAAAGCGTCTGGAATGTTGCACCCGAGTACCAGGGGAGGAAAACTGAGACATATTTGAACACGTCTCCCGATCACATGGTTGATCATACTCTAGGTTCCACATGCATGTTTTAGCTGAAGGAAGAATACCTTAAACCTGGGTAGTTGAAACCCGTGGAATGGGTACCATGCAATATGACTTCAAAGGGTCTTCATTTGCTCACCGAACCTCTCCAATCCTATCACTGCTGCGTTTATGCCCCTGTACACATGCTTGATTCTCTTTCGGAGACATAGCAATGCATAGGTTTTCCGATACTTACAAGTCAGGTACATTCTTAGGCGTTTAATATGGGGTGTTGAGTCCATTTCGTTGAGCAAGGAGTAGCTCTTGTCTATTCCATATTTGGCTTAAGGAACTTTATCTGTGCTCATTTCAATCTCTGGTTTTATGCAGCACCCCAACTCACCTTTCCCCTTAAGCAAGCATAAGTTGGTTTTCTAAATTTGAGACCCTGTTCTGTTCTGTAATTCAGTTCCTGTGTAGCCAAGTTTACATTCCGTGTATTACTGATAACTTATGATGTTTCTTTTTCTGTGTGACTTATTTCAGTTAGAATCATCATACCTGAATCCACTCATTGTGATGCTAAGGGCCTGATGACATAGATTTCATTGCTGAGTGATATTGCTTTGTAAGTAAATACCACAACTTCTTTATCCATTTTTCACTTTCTGCGATGTTGAACTTGTACTGTAAACGAGGTTCTTGTAAACAGAGGCGTCCCAAACTTTGGGGTGGCTGTGTCTTTTTGATTTTAATTTCCCTAAGCTATAGGACCATAAGTGGCAGTGCCCTAGGCTCTGTTGCTTTGTTTTTTAGATGTTTCAGGAAACACCATACACTTCTCCCGAGTGTCTGTTGGCAATTTACATCCCGCCCATCAGCATAACAAGGCTCCCAGTTCTCCATGGCCTGTCCTGCCTTTCTGGATTTTACACTTTTTTCAGATGGCCCTTTTGACCGGGGGGAAGTGAGACTTCATTGTAGTGCAGATTTCCTTTGCAAGCTTGCTTGGTTGGCCAAAAAGGGCGTATGCGTTTTTTCCTGAATATATTCAGGAAAAAACGCATACGCCCTTTTTGGCCAAGTGCATCATTGTGGACGTTCTGCCTCTTTTCCTATGCTTTCAATGCAATTCCAGTCTACCTCCTGAAATCGGTTTCCTGCAATTCTGCCCCGCTTTCAAGTCCTCTTGGCAGCCTTACTTCAGTCTATTTTTGGACGATAGCTGTCATTTATAACTCTGCAGGTTTGTGAATTACAGTGCCCCTGAGCTCCTTTCTTCAACTCGCTTTCTTTTGAGCTGGCCGCAACACCACAGGATGGCTTCAGGCCCTAATCTGGTTCCGGTACGGCATGCTGAGCCTTTGGTTATTTCCTCTTCCTGGTGGGAAATGAGAGTTAAATTTGCCCGTCCAGACACCTCCAGCTAGCCTCTCATTGGTTCTCGCTATTCCTGTTCATCTTCCGCAGAAATTGCAAACTGGGCCAAGCAGGAGGTTAAAGGCGCTGACTCTCCAGGTGGGGAGAGTGTTAGTAAAGCGTCTGGAATGTTGCACCCGAGTACCAGGGGAGGAAAACTGAGACATATTTGAACAAGTCTCCCGTTCACATGGTTGATCATACTTGGGTTCCACATGCATGTTTTAGCTGAAGGAAGAATACCTTAAACCTGGAGAGTTGAGACCCGTGGAATGGGTACCATGCAATATGACTTCAAAGGGTCTTCATTTGCTCACCGAACCTCTCCAATCCTATCACTGCTGCGTTTATGCCCTTGTACACATGCTTGATTCTCTTTCGGAGACATAGCAATCCATAGGTTTTACGATACTTACTAGTCAGGTACATTCTTAGGCGTTTAATATGCGGTGTTGAGTCCATTTCGTTGAGCAAGGAGTAGCTCTTGTCTATTCCATATTTGACTTAAGGAACTTTATCTGTGCTCATTTCAATCTCTGGTTTTATGCAGCACCCCAACTCACCTTTACTCTTAAGCAAGCATAAGTTGGTTTTCTAAATTTGAGACCCTGTTCTGTTCTGTAATTCAGTTCCTGTGTAGCCAAGTTTACATTCCGTGTATTACTGATAACTTATGATGTTTCTTTTTCTGTGTGACTTATTTCAGTTAGAATCATCATACCTGAATCCACTCATTGTGATGCTAAGGGCCTGATGACATAGATTTCATTGCTGAGTGATATTGCTTTGTAAGTAAATACCACAACTTCTTTATCCATTTTTCACTTTCTGCGATGTTGAACTTGTACTGTAAACGAGGTTCTTGTAAACAGAGGCGTCCCAAACTTTGGGGTGGCTGTGTCTTTTTGATTTTAATTTCCCTAAGCTATAGGACCATAAGTGGCAGTGCCCTAGGCTCTGTTGCTTTGTTTTTTAGATGTTTCAGGAAACACCATACACTTCTCCCGAGTGTCTGTTGGCAATTTACATCCCGCCCATCAGCATAACAAGGCTCCCAGTTCTCCATGGCCTGTCCTGCCTTTCTGGATTTTACACTTTTTTCAGATGGCCCTTTTGACCGGGGGGAAGTGAGACTTCATTGTAGTGCAGATTTCCTTTGCAAGCTTGCTTGGTTGGCCAAAAAGGGCGTATGCGTTTTTTCCTGAATATATTCAGGAAAAAACGCATACGCCCTTTTTGGCCAAGTGCATCATTGTGGACGTTCTGCCTCTTTTCCTATGCTTTCAATGCAATTCCAGTCTACCTCCTGAAATCGGTTTCCTGCAATTCTGCCCCGCTTTCAAGTCCTCTTGGCAGCCTTACTTCAGTCTATTTTTGGACGATAGCTGTCATTTATAACTCTGCAGGTTTGTGAATTACAGTGCCCCTGAGCTCCTTTCTTCAACTCGCTTTCTTCTGACCTGGCCGCAACACCGCAGGATGGCTTCAGGCCCTAATCTGCTTCTGGTACGGCACGCTGAGCCTTTGGTTATTTCCTCTTCCTGGTGGGAAATGAGAGTTAAATTTGCCCGTCCAGACACCTCCAGCTAGCCTCTCATTGGATCTCGCTATTCCTGTTCATCTTCCGCAGAAATTGCAAACTGGGCCAAACAGGAGATTAAAGGCGCTGACTCTCCAAGTGGGGAGAGTGTTAGTAAAGCGTCTGGAATGTTGCACCCGAGTACCAGGGGAGGAAAACTGAGACATATTTGAACACGTCTCCCGTTCACATGGTTGATCATACTTGGGTTCCACATGCATGTTTTAGCTGAAGGAAGAATACCTTAAACCTGGAGAGTTGAGACCCGTGTAATGGGTACCATGCAATATGACTTCAAAGGGTCTTCATTTGCTCACCGAACCTCTCCAATCCTATCACTGCTGCGTTTATGCCCCTGTACACATGCTTGATTCTCTTTCGGAGACATAGCAATCCATAGGTTTTACGATACTTACTAGTCAGGTACATTCTTAGGCGTTTAATATGCGGTGTTGAGTCCATTTCGTTGAGCAAGGAGTAGCTCTTGTCTATTCCATATTTGACTTAAGGAACTTTATCTGTGCTCATTTCAATCTCTGGTTTTATGCAGCACCCCAACTCACCTTTACCCTTAAGCAAGCATAAGTTGGTTTTCTAAATTTGAGACCCTGTTCTGTTCTGTAATTCAGTTCCTGTGTAGCCAAGTTTACATTCCGTGTATTACTGATATCTTATGATGTTTCTTTTTCTGTGTGACTTACTTCAGTTAGAATCATCATACCTGAATCCACTCATTGTGCTGCTAAGGGCCTGATGACACAGATTTCATTGCTGAGTGATATTGCTTTGTAAGTAAATACCACAACTTCTTTATCCATTTTTCACTTTCTGCGATGTTGAACTTGTACTGTAAACGAGGTTCTTGTAAACAGAGGCGTCCCAAACTTTGGGGTGGCTGTGTCTTTTTGATTTTAATTTCCCTAAGCTATAGGACCATAAGTGGCAGTGCCCTAGGCTCTGTTGCTTTGTTTTTTAGATGTTTCAGGAAACACCATACACTTCTCCCGAGTGTCTGTTGGCAATTTACATCCCGCCCATCAGCATAACAAGGCTCCCAGTTCTCCATGGCCTGTCCTGCCTTTCTGGATTTTACACTTTTTTCAGATGGCCCTTTTGACCGGGGGGAAGTGAGACTTCATTGTAGTGCAGATTTCCTTTGCAAGCTTGCTTGGTTGGCCAAAAAGGGCGTATGCGTTTTTTCCTGAATATATTCAGGAGAAAACGCATACGCCCTTTTTGGCCAAGTGCATCATTGTGGACGTTCTGCCTCTTTTCCTATGCTTGCAATGCAATTCCAGTCTACCTCCTGAAATCGGTTTCCTGCAATTCTGCCCCGCTTTCAAGTCCTCTTGGCAGCCTTACTTCAGTCTATTTTTGGACGATAGCTGTCATTTATAACTCTGCAGGTTTGTGAATTACAGTGCCCCTGAGCTCCTTTCTTCAACTCGCTTTCTTTTGAGCTGGCCGCAACACCGCAGGATGGCTTCAGGCCCTAATCTGGTTCCGGCACGGCACGCTCAGCCTTTGGTTATTTCCTCTTCCTGGTGGGAAATGAGAGTTAAATTTGCCCGTCCAGACACCTCCAGCTAGCCTCTCATTTGTTCTCGCTATTCCTGTTCATCTTCCGCAGAAATTGCAAACTGGGCCAAACAGGAGGTTAAAGGGACTGACTCTCCAAGTGGGGAGAGTGTTAGTAAAGCGTCTGGAATGTTGCACCCGAGTACCAGGGGAGGAAAACTGAGACATATTTGAACACGTCTCCCGTTCACATGGTTGATCATACTTGGGTTCCACATGCATGTTTTAGCTGAAGGAAGAATACCTTAAACCTGGATAGTTGAAACCCGTGGAAAGGGTACCATGCAATATGACTTCAAAGGGTCTTCATTTGCTCACCGAACCTCTCCAATCCTATCACTGCTGCGTTTATGACCCTGTACACATGCTTGATTCTCTTTCGGAGACATAGCAATCCATAGGTTTTAAGATACTTACTAGTCAGGTACATTCTTAGGCGTTTAATATGGGGTGTTGAGTCCATTTCGTTGAGCAAGGAGTAGCTCTTGTCTATTCCATATTTGGCTTAAGGAACTTTATCTGTGCTCATTTCAATCTCTGGTTTTATGCAGCACCCCAACTCACCTTTACCCTTAAGCAAGCATAAGTTGGTTTTCTAAATTTGAGACCCTGTTCTGTTCTGTAATTCAGTTCCTGTGTAGCCAAGTTTACATTCCGTGTATTACTGATATCTTATGATGTTTCTTTTTCTGTGTGACTTACTTCAGTTAGAATCATCATACCTGAATCCACTCATTGTGCTGCTAAGGGCCTGATGACACAGATTTCATTGCTGAGTGATATTGCTTTGTAAGTAAATACCACAACTTCTTTATCCATTTTTCACTTTCTGCGATGTTGAACTTGTACTGTAAACGAGGTTCTTGTAAACAGAGGCGTCCCAAACTTTGGGGTGGCTGTGTCTTTTTGATTTTAATTTCCCTAAGCTATAGGACCATAAGTGGCAGTGCCCTAGGCTCTGTTGCTTTGTTTTTTAGATGTTTCAGGAAACACCATACACTTCTCCCGAGTGTCTGTTGGCAATTTACATCCCGCCCATCAGCATAACAAGGCTCCCAGTTCTCCATGGCCTGTCCTGCCTTTCTGGATTTTACACTTTTTTCAGATGGCCCTTTTGACCGGGGGGAAGTGAGACTTCATTGTAGTGCAGATTTCCTTTGCAAGCTTGCTTGGTTGGCCAAAAAGGGCGTATGCGTTTTTTCCTGAATATATTCAGGAAAAAACGCATACGCCCTTTTTGGCCAAGTGCATCATTGTGGACGTTCTGCCTCTTTTCCTATGCTTTCAATGCAATTCCAGTCTACCTCCTGAAATCGGTTTCCTGCAATTCTGCCCCGCTTTCAAGTCCTCTTGGCAGCCTTACTTCAGTCTATTTTTGGACGATAGCTGTCATTTATAACTCTGCAGGTTTGTGAATTACAGTGCCCCTGAGCTCCTTTCTTCAACTCGCTTTCTTGTGACCTGGTCGCAACACCGCAGGATGGCTTCAGGCCCTAATCTGGTTCCGGCCCGGCACGCTGAGCCTTTGGTTAATTCCTCTTCCTGGTGGGAAATGAGAGTTAAATTTGCCCGTCCAGACACCTCCAGCTAGTCTCTCATTGGTTCTCGCTATTCCTGTTCATCTTCCGCAGAAATTGCAAACTGGGCCAAACAGGAGGTTAAAGGGACTGGCTCTCCAAGTCGGGAGAGTGTTAGTAAAGCGTCTGGAATGTTGCACCCGAGTACCAGGGGAAGAAAACTGAAACATACTTGAACACGTCTCCCGTTCACATGGTTGATCATACTTGGGTTCCACATGCATGTTTTAGCTGAAGGAAGAATACCTTAAACCTGGAGAGTTAAGACCCGTGTAATGGGTACCATGCAATATGACTTCAAAGGGTCTTCATTTGCTCACCAAACCTCTCCAATCCTATCACTGCTGCGTTTATGCCCCTGTACACATGCTTGATTGTCTTTCGGAGACAAAGCAATCCATAGGTTTTAAGATACTTACTAGTCAGGTACATCCTTAGGCGTTTAATATGCGGTGTTGAGTCCATTTCGTTGAGCAAGGAGTAGCTCTTGTCTATTCCATATTTGACTTAAGGAACTTTATCTGTGCTCATTTCAATCTCTGGTTTTCTGCAGCACCCCAACTCACCTTTACCCTAAAGCAAGCATAAGTTGGTTTTCTAAATTTGAGACCCTGTTGTGTTCTGTAATTCAGTTCCTGTGTAGCCAAGTTTCCATTCGGTGTATTACTGATATCTTATGATGTTTCTTTTTCTGTGTGACTTATTTCAGTTAGAATCATCATACCTGAATCCACTCATTGTGATGCTAAGGGCCTGATGACATAGATTTCATTGCTGAGTGATATTGCTTTGTAAGTAAATACCACAACTTCTTTATCCATTTTTCACTTTCTGCGATGTTGAACTTGTACTGTAAACGAGGTTCTTGTAAACAGAGCCGTTCCAAACTTTGGGGTGGCTGTGTCTTTTTGATTTTAATTTCCCTAAGCTATAGGACCATAAGTGGCAGTGCCCTAGGCTCTGTTGCTTTGTTTTTTAGATGTTTCAGGAAACACCATACACTTCTCCCGAGTGGTTGTTGGCAATTTACAACCACCCATCAGCATAACAAGGCTCCCAGTTCTCCATGGCCTGTCCTGCCTTTCTGGATTTTACACTTTTTTCAGATGGCCCTTTTGACCGGGGGGGAAGTGAGACTTCATTGTAGTGCAGATTTCCTTTGCAAGCTTGCTTGGTTGGCCAAAAAGTGTGTATGCGTTTTTTCCTGAATATATTCATGAAAAAACGCATACGCCCTTTTTGGCCAAGTGCATCATTGTGGACGTTCTGCCTCTTTTCCTATGCTTTCAATGCAATTCCAGTCTACCTCCTGAAATCGGTTTCCTGCAATTCTGCCCCGCTTTCAAGTCCTCTTGGCAGCCTTACTTCAGTCTATTTTTGGACGATAGCTGTGATTTATAACTCTGCAGGTTTGTGAATTACAGTGCCCCTGAGCTCCTTTCTTCAACTCGCTTTCTTTTGAGCTGGCCGCAACACCGCAGGATGGCTTCAGGCCCTAATCTGGTTCCGGCACGGCACGCTGAGCCTTTGGTTAATTCCTCTTCCTGGTGGGAAATGAGAGTTAAATTTGCCCGTCCAGACACCTCCAGCTAGTCTCTCATTGGTTCTCACTATTCCTGTTCATCTTCCGCAGAAATTGCAAACTGGGCCAAACAGGAGGTTAAAGGCGCTGACTCTCCAAGTGGGGAGAGTGTCAGTAAAGCGTCTGGAATGTTGCACCCGAGTACCAGGGGAGGAAAACTGAGACATATTTGAACACGTCTCCCGTTCACATGGTTGATCATACTTGGGTTCCACATGCATGTTTTAGCTGAAGGAAGAATACCTTAAACCTGGAGAGTTAAGACCCGTGTAATTGGTACCATGCAATATGACTTCAAAGGGTTTTCATTTGCTCACCGAACCTCTCCAATCCTATCACTGCTGCGTTTATGCCCCTGTACACATGCTTGATTCTCTTTCGGAGACATAGCAATCCATAGGTTTTAAGATACTTACTAGTCAGGTACATTCTTAGGCGTTTAATATGCGGTGTTGAGTCCATTTCGTTGAGCAAGGAGTAGCTCTTGTCTATTCCATATTTGACTTAAGGAACTTTATCTGTGCTCATTTCAATCTCTGGTTTTATGCAGCACCCCAACTCACCTTTACCCTTAAGCAAGCATAAGTTGGTTTTCTAAATTTGAGACCCTGTTCTGTTCTGTAATTCAGTTCCTGTGTAGCCAAGTTTACATTCCGTGTATTACTGATATCTTATGATGTTTCTTTTTCTGTGTGACTTACTTCAGTTAGAATCATCATACCTGAATCCACTCATTGTGCTGCTAAGGGCCTGATGACACAGATTTCATTGCTGAGTGATATTGCTTTGTAAGTAAATACCACAACTTCTTTATCCATTTTTCACTTTCTGCGATGTTGAACTTGTACTGTAAACGAGGTTCTTGTAAACAGAGCCGTTCCAAACTTTGGGGTGGCTGTGTCTTTTTGATTTTAATTTCCCTAAGCTATAGGACCATAAGTGGAAGTGCCCTAGGTTCTGTTGCTTTGTTTTTTAGATGTTTCAGGAAACACCATACACTTCTCCCGAGTGTCTGTTGGCAATTTACATCCCGCCCATCAGCATAACAAGGCTCCCAGTTCTCCATGGCCTGTCCTGCCTTTCTGGATTTTACACTTTTTTCAGATGGCCCTTTTGACCGGGGGGAAGTGAGACTTCATTGTAGTGCAGATTTCCTTTGCAAGCTTGCTTGGTTGGCCAAAAAGGGCGTATGCGTTTTTTCCTGAATATATTCAGGAAAAAACGCATACGCCCTTTTTGGCCAAGTGCATCATTGTGGACGTTCTGCCTCTTTTCCTATGCTTTCAATGCAATTCCAGTCTACCTCCTGAAATCGGTTTCCTGCAATTCTGCCCCGCTTTCAAGTCCTCTTGGCAGCCTTACTTCAGTCTATTTTTGGACGATAGCTGTCATTTATAACTCTGCAGGTTTGTGAATTACAGTGCCCCTGAGCTCCTTTCTTCAACTCGCTTTCTTGTGACCTGGCCGCAACACCGCAGGATGGCTTCAGGCCCTAATCTGGTTCTGACCCGGCATACTGAGCCTTTGGTTAATTCCTCTTCCTGGTGGGAAATGAGAGTTAAATTTGCCCGTCCAGACACCTCCAGCTAGCCTCTCATTGGTTCTCGCTATTCCTGTTCATCTTCCGCAGAAATTGCAAACTGGGCCAAACAGGAGGTTAAAGGCGCTGACTCTCCAAGTGGGGAGAGTGTTAGTAAAGCGTCTGGAATGTTGCACCCGAGTACCAGGGGAGGAAAACTGAGACATATTTGAACACGTCTCCCGATCACATGGTTGATCATACTCTAGGTTCCACATGCATGTTTTAGCTGAAGGAAGAATACCTTAAACCTGGGTAGTTGAAACCCGTGGAATGGGTACCATGCAATATGACTTCAAAGGGTCTTCATTTGCTCACCGAACCTCTCCAATCCTATCACTGCTGCGTTTATGCCCCTGTACACATGCTTGATTCTCTTTCGGAGACATAGCAATGCATAGGTTTTCCGATACTTACAAGTCAGGTACATTCTTAGGCGTTTAATATGGGGTGTTGAGTCCATTTCGTTGAGCAAGGAGTAGCTCTTGTCTATTCCATATTTGGCTTAAGGAACTTTATCTGTGCTCATTTCAATCTCTGGTTTTATGCAGCACCCCAACTCACCTTTCCCCTTAAGCAAGCATAAGTTGGTTTTCTAAATTTGAGACCCTGTTCTGTTCTGTAATTCAGTTCCTGTGTAGCCAAGTTTACATTCCGTGTATTACTGATATCTTATGATGTTTCTTTTTCTGTGTGACTTATTTCAGTTAGAATCATCATACCTGAATCCACTCATTGTGCTGCTAAGGGCCTGATGACACAGATTTCATTGCTGAGTGATATTGCTTTGTAAGTAAATACCACAACTTCTTTATCCATTTTTCATTTTCTGCGATGTTGAACTTGTACTGTAAACGAGGTTCTTGTAAACAGAGCCGTTCCAAACTTTGGGGTGGCTGTGTCTTTTTGATTTTAATTTCCCTAAGCTATAGGACCATAAGTGGAAGTGCCCTAGGTTCTGTTGCTTTGTTTTTTAGATGTTTCAGGAAACACCATACACTTCTCCCGAGTGGTTGTTGGCAATTTACATCCCGCCCATCAGCATAACAAGGCTCCCAGTTCTCCATGGCCTGTCCTGCCTTTATGGATTTTACACTTTTTTCAGATGGCCCTTTTGACCGGGGGGAAGTGAGACTTCATTGTAGTGCAGATTTCCTTTGCAAACTTGCTTGGTTGGCCAAAAAGGGCGTATGCGTTTTTTCCTGAATATATTCAGGAAAAAACGCATACGCCCTTTTTGGCCAAGTGCATCATTGTGGACGTTCTGCCTCTTTTCCTATGCTTTCAATGCAATTCCAGTCTACCTCCTGAAATCGGTTTCCTGCAATTCTGCCCCGCTTTCAAGTCCTCTTGGCAGCCTTACTTCAGTCTATTTTTGGACGATAGCTGTCATTTATAACTGCAGGTTTGTGAATTACAGTGCCCCTGAGCTCCTTTCTTCAACTCGGTTTCTTTTGAGCTGGCCGCAACACCGCAGGATGGCTTCAGGCCCTAATCTGGTTCCGGCACGGCACGCTGAGCCTTTGGTTATTTCCTCTTCCTGTTGGGAAATGAGAGTTAAATTTGCCCGTCCAGACACCTCCAGCTAGCCTCTCATTGGTTCTCGCTATTCCTGTTCATCTTCCACAGAAATTGCAAACTGGGCCAAACAGGAGGTTAAAGGCGCTGACTCTCCAAGTGGGGAGAGTGTTAGTAAAGCGTCTGGAATGTTGCACCCGAGTACCAGGGGAGGAAAACTGAGACATATTTGAACACGTCTCCCGTTCACATTGTTGATCATACTCTGGGTTCCACATGCATGTTTTAGCTGAAGGAAGAATACCTTAAACCTGGAGAGTTGAGACCCGTGTAATGGGTACCATGCAATATGACTTCAAAGGGTCTTCATTTGCTCACCGAACCTCTCCAATCCTATCACTGCTGCGTTTATGTCCCTGTACACATGCTTGATTCTCTTTCGGAGACATAGCAATCCATAGGTTTTAAGATACTTATTAGTCAGGTACATTCTTAGGTGTTTAATATGCGGTGTTGAGTCCATTTCGTTGAGCAAGGAGTAGCTCTTGTCTATTCCATATTTGACTTAAGGAACTTTATCTGTGCTCATTTCAATCTCTGGTTTTATGCAGCACCCCAACTCACCTTTACCCTTAAGCAAGCATAAGTTGGTTTTCTAAATTTCAGACCCTGTTCTGTTCTGTAATTCAGTTCCTGTGTAGCCAAGTTTACATTCCGTGTATTACTGATATCTTATGATGTTTCTTTTTCTGTGTGACTTACTTCAGTTAGAATCATCATACTTGAATCCACTCATTGTGCTGCTAAGGGCCTGATGACACAGATTTCATTGCTGAGTGATATTGCTTTGTAAGTAAATACCACAACTTCTTTATCCATTTTTCACTTTCTGCGATGTTGAACTTGTACTGTAAACGAGGTTCTTGTAAACAGAGCCGCTCCAAACTTTGGGGTGGCTGTGTCTTTTTGATTTTAATTTCCCTAAGCTATAGGACCATAAGTGGAAGTGCCCTAGGTTCTGTTGCTTTGTTTTTTAGATGTTTCAGGAAACACCATACACTTCTCCCGAGTGGTTGTTGGCAATTTACATCCCGCCCATCAGCATAACAAGGCTCCCAGTTCTCCATGGCCTGTCCTGCCTTTCTGGATTTTACACTTTTTTCAGATGGCCCTTTTGACCGGGGGGAAGTGAGACTTCATTGTAGTGCAGATTTCCTTTGCAAGCTTGCTTGGTTGGCCAAAAAGGGCGTATGCGTTTTTTCCTGAATATATTCAGGAAAAAACGCATACACCCTTTTTGGCCAAGTGCATCATTGTGGACGTTCTGCCTCTTTTCCTATGCTTGCAATGCAATTCCAGTCTACCTTCTGAAATCGGTTTCCTGCAATTCTGCCCCGCTTTCAAGTCCTCTTGGCAGCCTTACTTCAGTCTATTTTTGGACGATAGCTGTCATTTATAACTCTGCAGGTTTGTGAATTACAGTGCCCCTGAGCTCCTTTCTTCAACTCGCTTTCTTGTGACCTGGCCGCAACACCGCAGGATGGCTTCAGGCCCTAATCTGGTTCCGGCACGGCACGCTGAGCCTTTGGTTAATTCCTCTTCCTGGTGGGAAATGAGAGTTAAATTTGCCCGTCCAGACCCCTCCAGCTAGTCTCTCATTGGTTCTCGCTATTCCTGTTCATCTTCCGCAGAAATTGCAAACTGGGCCAAACAGGAGGTTAAAGGTGCTGACTCTCCAAGTGGGGAGAGTGTTAGTAAAGCGTCTGGAATGTTGCACCCGAGGACCAGGGGAGGAAAACTGAGACATATTTGAACACGTCTCCCATTCACACGGTTGATCATACTCTGGGTTCCACATGCATGTTTTAGCTGAAGGAAGAATACCTTAAACCTGGAGAGTTGAGACCCGTGTAATGGGTACCATGCAATATGACTTCAAAGGGTCTTCATTTGCTCACCGAACCTCTCCAATCCTATCCCTGCTGCGTTTATGCCCCTGTACACATGCTTGATTCTCTTTCGGAGACATAGCAATCCATAGGTTTTATGATACTTACTAGTCAGGTACATTCTTAGGCGTTTAATATGCGGTGTTGAGTCCATTTCGTTGAGCAAGGAGTAGCTCTTGTCTATTCCATATTTGGCTTAAGGAACTTTATCTGTGCTCATTTCAATCTCTGGTTTTATGCAGCACCCCAACTCACCTTCCCCCTTAAGCAAGCGTAAGTTGCTTTTCTAAACTTGAGACACTGTTCTGTTTTGTAATTTAGTTCATGTGTAGCCAAGTTCACATTCTGTGTATTAGTGATACCTTATGATGTTACTTTTCTGTGTGACTTATTTCAGTTCGAATCATCATACCTGAATCCACTCATTATGCTGCTACGGGCCTGATGACATAGATTTCATTGCTGAGTGATATTGCATTGTACGTAAGTACCACAATTTCTTTATCCATTTTTCACTTTCTGCGATATTGAACTTGTACCGTAAACGAGGTTCTTGTAAACAAAGGCGTCCCAAACTTTGGGGTGGCTGTGTATTTTTGATTTTAATTTCCCTAAGCTATAGGACCATAAGTGGAAGTGCCCTAGGCTCTGTTGCTTTGTTTTTTAGATGTTTCAGGAAACACCATACACTTCTCCAGAGTGGCTGTTGGCAATTTACATCCCGCCCATCAGCATAAGTAGGCTCCCAGTTCTCCATGGCCTGTCGTGCCTTTATGGATTTTACACTTTTTTCAGATGGCCCTTTTGACCAGGTGGAAGTGAGACTTCATTGTAGTGCAGATTTCCTTTGCAAGCTTGCTTGGTTGGCCAAAAAGGGCGTATGCGTTTTTTTCTGAATATATTCAGGAAAAAACGCATACGCCCTTTTTGGCCAAGTGCATCATTGTCGAGTTTCTGACTCTCTTCGTATGCTTTCAATGCAATTCCAGTCTACCTCCTGAAATCGGTTTCCTGCAATTCTGCCTTGCTTTCAATGCCTCTTCATAGCCTTACCTCAATATATTTTTTAAAAATAGTTGGCCTTTATAACTCTGCAGGTTTTTGAATTGCAGTGGCCCTTAGCTCCATTTTTTAGCTCTTATTTTTGTGGTCTTGCCCCATAACCACAGGATTCCTTGAAGCCCTATTTTTCTTCTGGGGCACCTTGCTGTGCCTTTGGTTAATTCTTCTTACTGATGTGATATTAGAGTGACATGTGCCCATTGAACCGCTACAGCTAGTTTCTCACTGGTTCCCCCTATTCCCATTCATCCTCTGCACTAACTGCAGACTGTGCGATACCAGAACTTAAAGGCATTGACTCCATGTGGGGATGTTGTTAGTAAAGCGGCTGGAATGTCGATCCGGAGCCCCAGGAGAGGAAAAATGAGGTGCGTTTTAGAAACCTTTCCCGATCATATGGTATACCAGTCGCTGGGTTTCCCAAGCATGGTTTAGCTGTAGGAAGATTCCCTTCAACCTGGAGTGTTGGGACCCTTGGAATGAGTAGCATGAAGTATTGCATTAAACTTTCGGCAGTTGCTAACCAAAGCTCACCAATCCTCTCAGCCCCAAGTGTCCAGCCTTATGTCTTATCCAGCTGTGGGTTTATATGTGGTCAATCCAGGTTGCATCACAGCCCCTGAGCGAATTTTGTAAGAATTTTTCTCTCTTTCATTGTTTCAGCGTTTTGTTTTTAAAATTTATTTCTATAATGGGGTTTAGCTCCTTTTCACTGCTGTGTTTGTGCCGCTCTGCACACACTTGATTCCCTTATGGAGATATATCAATACATGGGTTTTAAGATTCTTATTCCTCAGATATATTTCTCTGCGGTGTATAGGGTGTGTTGAGGCCTGTTCATTGAGCAAGGTGTAGATCTTGTCTAATACCTATTTGGTTTATTGAACGGTATCTGTGCTAATTTCAAACTCTGGTTTTATGCATCACCCCACCTCTCCTTTCCCCTTAAGCTGACATAAGTGTGTTTTCTAAATGTGAGACACTGTTCTGTTCTGTAATTCATTTCTTGTGCAGCCATATTTACCCTCCCTCTATAAGTGATATCTTATGATATGTTTCTTTTTCTGTTTGACTTATTTCAAGTAGTATTATCGGACCTAAATCCACTCTTTATCCTTCTACTAGCCTTATTACATTGATTTCATGGTGAAGAGATATTCCATTGTACATAAGTACCACATCTTCTTTATCCATTGTTCTCTTTCCTGGGATATTTAAGGTGTACTGAAGTTGAGGTTCTTGTAAACAGAGTAGCCCTAAACTGTGGTGTGCTTGTGTCTTGTTGATTTTTAGACTTCCCTAGATATACTCCCATGATTGGAAGTGTCCTATGCTCTGTAGCTCTGTTTTTTAGATGATTTAGGAACCACCATACACTTCTCCAGAGTGGCTCTCGGCAGTTCACACACTGCCCATCAGCGTATAAAGGCTCCCTGTTCTCCATGGCCTGTCCTGCATTTCTGGTTTTTACAATTTTTTAGGATGGCCCTTTTGACCGGTGGGAAGTGAGACTTCTTTGTTGTGCACATTTGCATTGCTTGCTTGCTTCGTTGCCCATAAAGTGCGTATGCGTTTTTTCCTGGATATAATCAGGAAAAAACGCATACGCCCTTTTGGGCCAACTGCATCATTGTCGAAATTCTGCCGCTTTTCATGTGCGTTAAAGACGAGTCCAATCTATCTCTTGAAATCTGTTTCTTGCAATTCTGTCTTGCATTCAGATCCTCTTCTTTGCCTTACCTCAACATATTTTTGGACGTTAGTTTTCATTTATAACTCTGCAGGTTTGTGAATTGCAGTGACCCTGAGCTCCATTTTTTAAGTTGCTCTTTTGTGAGCTGGCCTCAAACCCGCAGGATTGCTTCAGGCCCTATTTTGGCTCCGGCGAGGCAGGCTGAGCCTTTCTTTAATTCTTATTCTTAATGGGAAATTAGAGTGATATGTGCCCGTCCAAACCCCTACAACTCTTCTCTCATTGGTTCCCCCTCTTCACGTTCATCCTCCTCACAATTTGCAAAATGTGTGAAACAGAAGTTTAAATGTGCTGATTCTCCAAGTGGGGAGATTCTAAGTAGCGTGGCTGGAATGGTGAACAGGAGCACCAGGAGAGGATAAATGAGGTGCATTTTAGACACATCTCCCGATCACATGGTGTACAGTCCTCTGGGTTTTCCATGCATGTTTTAGCTGTAGGAAGATCCCTTGAACCTGCAGATTTGGGACCCATTGAATGGGTACCAGGTAGTATTACTTTAAAGGGTGTGCATTTCCTCACCCAACCTCACATTTCTCTTAGCACAAACAGTTTCCAGCCTTATGTCTCATCCTGCTGTGGGTCTAGATGTGTTCAATCCATGTTGCATCACCGTCCCTGAGGAAAAGTTGTAAGAGGTTTTCTCTGTCTCTCTGTCGTTTATTTTTTTCAATTTATTACTATATTGGTTACAGCTGATTTTCAAAGCTCTGTTTCTTGCTGCTGTACATCCACTTGATTCACGTACAGAGAGACATCAATAAATTCTTTTTCAGATTCTTACCAGTCGTATATATTCTTTTCCGGTGACTTGAGTGTGCTGAGTGCAGTTCTTTTAGCTACCGTGTAGGCCTTGTTGATTATCAGTTTGGTATTTGGAATGGTATCTTTGCTAATTTCAACCTCCTGGATGATGCCTCACCCCTCCCCACCTTTCCCGTTTAGCAGCCTTATGCGTGTTTTCTACATATTTGACTATGTTTTTGTTTTGTAATTTATTTCATGTGTAGCCATTTTGGATTCCACCTTTAAGTGATATCTTATGATATGTGTCTTTTTCTTTTTGAATTCTGTCACTTAGAATGATCATACGTAACTCCTCCGGAGTTGTTACAACTGGCCATATTTCATTGATTTCCAGGCTGAATAATATTCCACTCTACCTAAGTACCACATCTCTATCCATTTTTTCCCTCCAGAGACATTTAAGTTATATCCTAGTCGAGGATCTTTTAAACAGAGAGGGGGTAAACATTGGGGTGCCTGTGTCCTCTCGATTTTTGTTTTTCCCAAGATATACGCCCATGAGTGCAAGTGCCCTATGCTCTGTAGCTCATTTTTTAGATGCTTTAGTAAACACAATACACTTCTCCAGAATGGCCGTTGGCAATATACATTTCCACTATAAGTCTCACAGGGCTCCCTCTTCTCGTTGCCCTGTCCTGCATTTCTGTTGTTTACGCTTTATGAGGATGGCTCTTCTGACTGATGCGAAGTGATGTCTTTTGTAGTATTGACTTCCAGTGCCCACCTGTTTGGTTGGCTAAAAAAGTGTATGCCCTTTTCTTGAATATATACAGAAAAGAACGCATACACCCTTTTTGGCCAACTGCAATGTTGGCAATGTTCAGCTCCTTTTCTTGTGCTTAATGGCGAGTCCTTTCTACCTCCTCAAATCCCTTTCCTGCCATTCTCCCTTGCTTACAAGTCCTTTTCTCTGACTCTCCTCAAGACATTTTTCAGTGATGGATATTTTCAACTCTGCAGTTTTGTGAATTTTACTGCCCCTGAGTTCCATTGTTCAACTCGTGTTTATGGGAACTGGCCACAAAGCAGCGGGATTTCCTCAAGCCCTATACTGTTTCCATGGGCAACCCTAGCCTTTGGTCAATTCGTCTTCCTGATTGGAAATTAGAGTGACATGTGCCTGTCTGAACACCTAGGACTTGTCTCTCATTGTTCCTCATCCTTCCGCTTCATCCTCTGGACAAATTCCAAACTGTACGCAACAGGATGTTGACAGTGCTGACATCTCCAAGTGGGGAGACTGTTAGTAAAGATGCTGGAGGGGTGAACCCGAGCACCAGGAGATGAGGAGATGAGATGCCTTTTCCAAACTCTTCCCGATCAGACGGTATACCATCCTCTGGGTGTGACAGACATGTTTTAGCAGTAGGAAGAGTCCCATTCATGTAAGGAGAACACCAGGGCTTTTTCAAAATCAGTGTCTCCCCGAAACCCAAACTGGGGAATTTTTTAAGCTACAGCTACACATATGTTCATTAAGGGCCTTGGGAAGTAGGCAGAGTCCAAACTTTAGATGATTGAAGTCTTCAGGGTCAGAAGCACTCACCACCAGCTTCCCTTAGGCTACACTTTAACTGTCATCGATAGATGATGTCAATAAAAATATCTATTCTTTTTCAGATTATTTCCCCTTATAGGTTATTGCAAAATGTTGAGTGTAGTTCCCTGTGCTATACAGTAGTTCCTTGTTGATGATCTATTTTATACATAGCAGTGTGTATGTGTTCATTCCAAACTGTTAATTTATCCCTCCTCCCACCTTTCCCCTTTGGTAATAATAAATTATAAGATTTTATACTTCTCAGAAATGGGGGAGCTGAAAGAGAGGTATCATTTTCAATGGAAAAGCATTTAAAACAAGATTGAAGGTTTAACCAAGATTATTAGCTGTACATCCTTGGAAAGAAATCACTTCGTTTCTCTAATATTGACCTGACAAATAAGACAAACCTTTTCACTGAACTTGCTTATAAAAAGTGATGGAAATATCAAATGGAAGTGTTAAAAACATCTTATTTTACCCGAGCCTTATACACTGTTCTATGTTAACTACAGTTTGGCTCACACATCTGTTCATTGAGGTTACGATAGTCTCAATTTCTGTTACTGATCCTCCAGAGTGGACCCCAACAAGTGTCCCCCTGCCCAGTGTCATTGGGGCCAACAGATCGAGACTGAGTTTGGTTCACAAGCAAAGGAAACTTTATATTTTGATCAGAGAATGGAGAGGTGAGAGCATGCACTACCCCGTGGGCTGTGGGCTGGGCTGCTGTGTAGAGATCCTGTCAGAGTCAGTGGGAGGGAGGGAGGCGGCGGAGCTCTCGAGGGCCGGGTTGGCTGTAGCTCAGGCTCTATATCGTGGAGTCTGCACTGGGCCCCAGGAGCTGAGGTGTTGACCCAGCCATTCTGCACTAGGAAATCTGGTCTGAAGTGCCGGGTGTGGAATCTCTGCATGCGGGACCCTAGGAGCACGTGAAATTAGACAAAGCACAAAGGATAAGAAGGTTAGACTTGACTTTATTGCCCAGATTCTATTTTTATCTCCCAGGGATTTTTAATGGGCTTTGCTGGGGACAAACCCCTCCTCTGCCTTTTGTCCCATTCCTCATTCTTGGAGTGCTGAGGGTGCAGACCCTTCTTCTGTAACTGCTGAGTGCTGAGTTGGGAGCCCTCATACCCTGGAGCGAGGGTCAGAGCTTCTCCCCAGCAGCCTCCCGGTGACGTTGATTGTCCCCAGGACCCCTGCCTCCCTGCTCGTCCACCTGAGCACCAGCATTGGAAGTGTTATAGCTTCTAATGACCTTTAAGGGTCCAGGAAAGAGATGTACAGAGACGCTGTGGGGGCCGGTTTCACCCCGCCCCACATTTGTTCGGCCACCTTAGGCTGACCGTCTCTGCCAGCCTAGATGCTCTGACCAGTAGTCTGCGCTTTCTTCAATTAGGCCCCTGAATTAACGTACAAACAGCACCAGGTGTCAGAGCCCTGCCCGCTCAACTCCCAGACAGTCCAGGGTCAGTGGTGATCAAGGACCATGATGGCTACTGAGTCAACAGCCTTTTGAAGTAAACAGGAGTCCAGCCGGTCTTATTGGCCACCATCATCACGGTGTCTGTAGGCTTTTCTATGGTGACAGTGTGGTATACTGTTCCCCCGCCAAGATTATTAGCTCCCCTCTGGGTGCAGTAAGTCCTGCAAGCAGTAGTCTACTCTTTTGGGACACACTCTTGTTGTTTTATGAGAGAAACTCCAGGTCAAGTGATGTTCACACGAGTCGTCATGGTGCCCTGTTGCCCCCGGTTATCTCTCTGGATGTTGGAGTTGGAGGGCCTCCTCACTCGAGGTTGGTGTGCCCACGGAGCGAACCCTGCAACTTCAGGGCATGGTTGGTGGTTAGGATCACCACGTGGGGTCCTTTTCCCTTAGGAGGGAGGTGGCCTTTTGGGCTGCTGATTTCCAGGTTTTTAGATACCGCCAGTATCTTGGCCAGATGTGGCAGTGGGCCAAGCCCCTTAGTGACCGTAGTTTATCCTACCTGGATGGCATTCTTGCATTGTTCCATTTCAAGTGGTCCCAGTTTTTGCACTAATTCTCCAATGGCGATTCACCTTTCACCGGGAATGTAAAGGTCAAAGGGTTTAGCTAAATTAGGGAGTTCCAGGGCAAGGGTCTGAATTGACTGCTCTTTCCATTCTTGAAAGGCCACTTCTGGATTCTATTCAAAACGATCGTCATCTTTTCCTTTCAGTGTTTCATATAGAGGCCCAGCTAGTAGACTGTAGCTAGGGATCCAGAAGCAGCAAACCCTGGCCTCCCCAGGAACCCCTAAGCTGCCTTCTAGTTTTAGAAAGGGGTAAGGCTGAAAATGGTTTCTTCCCTTTCCTGGGATGGGCTTCTCTGACCTTCTGTGAGAATGAAGCCCAGGCAGGTCACCGCAGTCTGTGATATTTGAGCTTTTTCTTGGACAACTTCTATCCTTTATTGGCTTGGTAGTTCAGAGGCCTCCTTAGTAGGGCTGGTGATCAGAATGTCGTCTGCATATTGAAGGAGGGTTTCCTTTTCCAGAGGTAGAACTTTTAGGTCTTTAGCTAAGCTTTCCCCAAAGATGGTGTGGGAATTTTTGCACCCTTGGGGCCAGACGGCCCGGAAGTATTGTTTTAGTTGTATGTTGAGTCCTGCCACTCACAAGCCAAAATTTCTTGTGACTCTGGGACTAATGGAATACAAAAGAAGGCATCATTGAAGACTAATACAGAATACCATGTCCTGGTGGTTGGTAGAATGACCAGCAGGGTGTAGGAATTAGGAGCAACTGGAGGTATATCCTCGGTGGCTTCACTGACTGTCCTGACATCCTTTACCAGGTCCCCAGCAGCCCATGGGGCTCTCGTGGTCAGACCAATCCCAGAATATGGAGCTCACCTGGGCAGGTACCCCACCCCCACCCCAGCCCACGGGGCTCTCGTGGTCAGACCAATCCCAGGATACAGAGCTACCCTTGCAGGTACCGTGGCAGGGCTGGGCACACAGGAACCGTGCACATAGCCCTCATTGCAGAGCATCCCCAGCTCACCTGTCGCTCAGAGCTGACACAGAGCACCTCAGAGCAGGACTTGAACTAACAAACAGCAGCTGCGACAGGTCTGTGACCCTGGGCATCACTCCGTGAGGCCTCCCTCCACCTGGTCTTCCAGAGACTTCCACTGCACCCGGGGCACCAGGCCTCT
The DNA here is from genome assembly GCF_949987515.2 of Delphinus delphis. Lineage (NCBI taxonomy): Eukaryota > Metazoa > Chordata > Mammalia > Artiodactyla > Delphinidae > Delphinus > Delphinus delphis. Next base: position 905,884 of record NW_027192679.1, on the reverse strand, counting down.
GTCTCCAACCACCACCCACCCCTCCTCTCCCTGACTCCTGGGTTCCTCTCATTAGGAGAGGGTTTTCTTGAAGTTGTCTCCCACTCATGGGCCAGATAAAATGATTAGAAAACAAGCCAAAGCTGCAGCCCCTTGTCTATCCTGACTCTCAGGAGCCCACACCTGTTCCTTGGACCTGGCCGGTCCAGCAAGTTCCATTTTCTGCAACTGTGAGCCCCTGAGGGGTGATGATTGGCTGACCTGGGCAGCCTTACCATGCCGGCCAGCCCTCCCCAGGTGTGCCTGGGTTGAGATCAATATAAATACCACTCCAGGCAGCAAGAGCCCCTGCAGCCGTGCCTGACGCCATTTTCTCTGCCCTGTCAGCAGTCTCGGGGCTGGGCTGGTGGGAGGGAGTGAGAGGCCACGGCTTTGTGGGTGGCCCAGTGTGAGTGGGGCTCTGCTGGACTTTCTGCAGCAGTTGCCAGGCTGCCACCTGCTAAAGAAGAGGATGTGTCACCCATACCTGCTGCTGGAATTTCTCCCTGGGCAGAGGTGAGGAAGGAAAAAAGCAGTGGGGGCAGGGACAGGACGGGTATCTCAGGCAGGGAAATGGAAATCTTCCAGAAGAGCACCCAGGGCCAGGACCATCCTGGCTGGCCTGCAGGCACCAAGTCGGCCGGCATGCTGTCACTCGTGTGGCTCTATGGCCCTTCCTCTAGGCTTTCAAGTCCTTGTATATATTCAGGTGTTTTAACTGGGACGGGTGGGAATAGATCAGCAGCAACTGGCCTGGGGCTCAGCTCACGTTTACTCACAGATGCCTCGGCACGGTGCCCCAGCTTTGCAATGAGGACGCTTGTTGCGTGGGGGCTGCTGGCTGAATGGGAGACGATTCCCCACCACTGACCAACTTCAGAATTGTTTACAACTGGAGCAAGTGCCCTGATACGGTTTTCCTCTGTGTAACTGGTGGGTTCTGTGTTTTTTTTCTCTTTTTCGTTTTTGGTTCAAGGTAGATTTTATTCCTCTTTTTTGTATTTACAGATATAAGCATGGAAATAATTTATTCATATAAATACATGTATGTGCAGGGAATAATTGTTTTTTCTGTTTTATTTTTTAAATTTTATTTCTTTTTAATTTTGAATTTTATTTTATATTTTTATACAGCAGGTTCTTATTGGTTATCTATTTTATACATATAAATGTATACATGCCAATCCCAGTCTCTCAACTCCTCCCACCACCACCCCCCCAACAGCTTTCCCCCCTTGTTGTCCATACGTTTGTTGTCTACATCTGTTGCTCTATTTATGCCTTGCAAAATGGTTAATCTGTACAGTTTTTCTAGGTTCCACATATATGCATGAATATACAAGATTTGTTTTTCTCTTTCTGACTTACTTCACTCTGTATGACAGTCTCTAGATCCATCGACGTCTCTACAAATGACCCAATTTCATTCCTTTTCATGGCTTAGTAATATTCCATTTTATATATGTACCACAGCTTTATGCATTCGTCTGTCTGTGGGCATTTAGGTTGCTTCCATTACCTCGATATTGTAAATAGTGATGCAATGAACATTGCGGTGAATGACTCTTTTTGATTTATGGTTTTGTCTGGGTATATGTCCAATACTGGGATTGCTGTATCATATGGTAATTCTATTGTTAGTTTCTTAAGAAATTCCATATTGTTCTCCATAATGACTGTATCAATTTATATTCCCAACAATAGTGGAAGAGGGTTCCTTTTCTCCACACCCTTTCCAGCATTTTTTGTTTGTAGATTTTCAATGATGCCTATTCTACCAGGTGTGAGGTGATACCTCATTGTTGAATCCATTTCGTTGAGCAAGGGGTAGCTCTTGTCTATTACATATTTGGCTTATGGAACGGTATCTGTGCTAATTTCAAACTCTGCTTTTATGCAGCACCCCAACTCACCTTCCCCCTTAAGCAGGCATAAGTTGGTTTTCTAAACTTGAGCCCCTGTTCTGTTTTGTAATTCAGTACATGTGTAGCGAAGTTTACATTCCGTGTATTAGTGATACCTTATGATGTTTCTTTTTCTGTGTGACTTATTTCACTTAGAATCATCGTGCCTCAATCCACTCATTATGCTGGTATGGGCCTGGTGACATAGATTTCATTGCTGAGTGGTATTCTGTTGTACATAAGTACCGCAACTTCTTTATCCATTATTTGCTCTCTGGGATATTTAACTTGTGCCGTAGAAGAGATTTCTGTAAAAAGAGCCGTCCCAAATTTTGGGGTTGCTGTGTCTTTTTGATATTAATTTCCCTAAGCTATAGGACCATAAGTGGAAGTGCCCTAGGCTCTGTTGCTTTGTTTTTTAGATGTTTCAGGAAACACCATACACTTCTCCCGAGTGTCTGTTGGCAATTTACATCCCGCCCATCAGCATAACAAGGCTCCCAGTTCTCCATGGCCTGTCCTGCCTTTCTGGGTTTTACACTTTTTTCAGATGGCCCTTTTGACCGGGGGGAAGTGAGACTTCATTGTAGTGCAGATTTCCTTTGCAAGCTTGCTTGGTTGGCCAAAAAGGGCGTATGCGTTTTTTCCTGAATATATTCAGGAAAAAACGCATACGCCCTTTTGGCAAAGTGCATCATTGTGGACGTTCTGCCTCTTTTCCTATGCTTTCAATGCAATTCCAGTCTACCTCCTGAAATCGGTATCCTGCAATTCTGCCCCGCTTTCAAGTCCTCTTGGCAGCCTTACTTCAGTATATTTTTGGACGATAGCTGTCATTTATAACTCTGCAGGTTTGTGAATTACAGAGCCCCTGAGCTCCTTTCTTCAACTCGCTTTCCTTTGAGCTGGCCGCAACACCGCAGGATGGCTTCAGGCCCTAATCTGGTTCCGGCACGGCACGCTGAGCCTTTGGTTATTTCCTCTTCCTGGTGGGAAATGAGAGTTAAATTTGCCCGTCCAGACACCTCCAGCTAGTCTCTCATTGGTTCTCCCTATTCCTGTTCATCTTCCGCAGAAATTGCAAACTGGGCCAAATAGGAGCTTAAAGGCACTGACTGTCCAAGTGGGGAGAGTGTTAGTAAAGCGTCTGGAATGTTGCACCCGAGTACCAGGGTATGAAAACTGAGACATATTTGAACACGTCTCCCGATCACACGGTTGATCATACTCTGGGTTCCACATGCATGTTTTAGCTGAAGGAAGAATACCTTACCCTGGAGAGTTGAGACCCGTGGAATGGGTACCATGCAATATGACTTCAAAGGGTCTTCATTTGCTCACCGAACCTCTCCAATCCTATCACTGCTGCGTTTATGCCCCTGTACACATGCTTGATTCTCTTTCGGAGACATAGCAATCCATAGGTTTTAAGATACTTACTAGTCAGGTACATTCTTAGGCGTTTAATATGCGGTGTTGAGTCCATTTCGTTGAGCAAGGAGTAGCTCTTGTCTATTCCATATTTGACTTAAGGAACTTTATCTGTGCTCATTTCAATCTCTGGTTTTATGCAGCACCCCAACTCACCTTTACCCTTAAGCAAGCATAAGTTGTTTTTCTAAATTTGAGACCCTGTTCTGTTCTGTAATTCAGTTCCTCTGTAGCCAAGTTTACATTCCGTGTATTACTGATATCTTATGATGTTTCTTTTTCTGTGTGACTTATTTTACTTAGAATCATCATACCTGAATCCACTCATTGTGCTGCTAAGGGCCTGATGACACAGATTTCATTGCTGAGTGATATTGCTTTGTAAGTAAATACCACAACTTCTTTATCCATTTTTCACTTTCTGCGATGTTGAACTTGTACTGTAAACGAGGTTCTTGTAAACAGAGCCGTTCCAAACTTTGGCGTGGCTGTGTCTTTTTGATTTTAATTTCCCTAAGCTATAGGACCATAAGTGGAAGTGCCCTAGGTTCTGTTGCTTTGTTTTTTAGATGTTTCAGGAAACACCATACACTTCTCCCAAGTGGTTGTTGGCAATTTACATCCCGCCCATCAGCATAACAAGGCACCCAGTTCTCCATGGCCTGTCCTGCCTTTCTGGATTTTACACTTTTTTCAGATGGCCCTTTTGACCGGGGGGAAGCGAGACTTCATTGTAGTGCAGATTTCCTTTGCAAGCTTGCTTGGTTGGCCAAAAAGGGCGTATGCGTTTTTTCCTGAATATATTCAGGAAAAAACGTATACGCCCTATTTGGCCAAGTGCATCATTGTGGACGTTCTGCCTCTTTTCCTATGCTTTCAATGCAATTCCAGTCTACCTCCTGAAATCGGTTTCCTGCAATTCTGCCCCGCTTTCAAGTCCTCTTGGCAGCCTTACTTCAGTCTATTTTTGGACGATAGCTGTCATTTATAACTCTGCAGGTTTGTGAATTACAGTGCCCCTGAGCTCCTTTCTTCAACTCGCTTTCTTGTGACCTGGCCGCAACACCGCAGGATGGCTTCAGGCCCTAATCTGGTTCCGGCCCGGCACGCTGAGCCTTTGGTTAATTCCTCTTCCTGGTGGGAAATGAGAGTTAAATTTGCCCGTCCAGACACCTCCAGCTAGCCTCTCATTGGTTCTCGCTATTCCTGTTCATCTTCCGAAGAAATTGCAAACTGGGCCAAACAGGAGGTTAAAGGGACAGACTCTCCAAGTCGGGAGAGTGTTAGTAAAGCGTCTGGAATGTTGCACCCGAGTACCAGGGGAGGAAAATTGAGACATATTTGAACACGTCTCCCGTTCACATGGTTGATCATACTCTGGGTTCCACATGCATGTTTTAGCTGAAGGAAGAATACCTTAAACCTGGAGAGTTGAGACCCGTGTAATGGGTACCATGCAATATGACTTGAAAGGGTCTTCATTTGCTCACTGAACCTCTCCAATCCTATCACTGCTGCGTTTATGCCCCTGTACACACGCTTGATTCTCTTTTGGAGACGTAGCAATCCATAGATTTTAAGATACTTACTAGTCAGGTACATTCTTATGCGTTTAATATGCGGTGTTGAGTCCATTTCGTTGAGCAAGGAGTAGCTCTTGTCTATTCCATATTTGGCTTAAGGAACTTTATCTGTGCTCATTTCAATCTCTGGTTTTATGCAGCACCCCAAGTCACCTTTCCCCTTAAGCAAGCATAAGTTGGTTTTCTAAATTTGAGACCCTGTTCTGTTCTGTAATTCAGTTCCTGTGTAGCCAAGTTTACATTCCGTGTATTACTGATATCTTATGATGTTTCTTTTTCTGTGTGACTTATTTCAGTTAGAATCATCATACCTGAATCCACTTATTGTGCTGCTAAGGGCCTTGTGACACAGATTTCATTGCTGAGTGATATTGCTTTTTAAGTAAATACCACAACTTCTTTATCCATTTTTCACTTTCTGCGATGTTGAACTTGTACTGTAAACGAGGTTCTTGTAAACAGAGCTGTTCCAAACTTTGGGGTGGCTGTGTCTTTTTGATTTTAATTTCCCTAAGCTATAGGACCATAAGTGGCAGTGCCCTAGTCTCTGTTGCTTTGTGTTTTAGATGTTTCAGGAAACACCATACACTTCTCCCGAGTGTCTGTTGGCAATTTACATCCCGCCCATCAGCATAACAAGGCTCCCAGTTCTCCATGGCCTGTCCTGCCTTTGTGGATTTTACACTTTTTTCAGATGGCCCTTTTGACCGGGGGGAAGTGAGACTTCATTGTAGTGCAGATTTCCTTTGCAAGCTTGCTTGGTTGGCCAAAAAGGGCGTATGCGTTTTTTCCTGAATATATTCAGGAAAAAACGCATACGCCCTTTTTGGCCAAGTGCATCATTGTGGACGTTCTGCCTCTTTTCCTATGCTTTCAATGCAATTCCACTCTACCTCCTGAAATCGGTTTCCTGCAATTCTGCCCCGCTTTCAAGTCCTCTTGGCAGCCTTACTTCAGTATATTTTTGGACGATAGCTGTCATTTATAACTCTGCAGGTTTGTGAATTACGGTGCCCCTGAGCTCCTTTCTTCAACTCGCTTTCTTTTGAGCTGGCCGCAACACCGCAGGATGGCTTCAGGCCCTAATCTGGTTCCGGTACAGCACGCTGAGCCTTTGGTTAATTCCTCTTCCTGGTGGGAAATGAGAGTTAAATTTGCCCGTCCAGACACCTCCATCTAGCCTCTCATTGGTTCTCGCTATTCCTGTTCATCTTCTGCAGAAATTGCAAACTGGGCCAACAGGAGGTTAAAGGGACTGACTCTCCAAGTCGGGAGAGTGTTAGTAAAGCGTCTGGAATGTTGCACCCGAGTACCAGGGTACAAAAACTGAGACATATTTGAACACATCTCCCGATCACATGGTTGATCGTACTCTAGGTTCCACATGCATGTTTTAGCTGAAGGAAGAATACCTAAAACCTGGGTAGTTGAAACCCGTGGAATGGGTACCATGCAATATGACTTCAAAGGGTCTTCATTTGCTCACCGAACCTCTCCAATCCTATCACTGCTGCGTTTATGTCCCTGTACACATGCTTGATTCTCTTTCGGAGACATAGCAATCCATAGGTTTTAAGATACTTACTAGTCAGGTACATTCTTAGGCGTTTAATATGGGGTGTTGAGTCCATTTCGTTGAGCAAGGAGTAGCTCTTGTCTATTCCATATTTGGCTTAAGGAACTTTATCTGTGCTCATTTCAGTCTCTGGTTTTATGCAGCACCACAACTCACCTTTCCCCTTAAGCAAGCATAAGTTGGTTTTCTAAATTTGAGACCCTGTTCTGTTCTGTAATTCAGTTCCTGTGTAGCCAAGTTTACATTCCGTGTATTACTGATATCTTATGATGTTTCTTTTTCTGTGTGACTTATTTCAGGTAGAATCATCATACCTGAATCCACTCATTGTGCTGCTAAGGGCCTGATGACACAGATTTCATTGCTGAGTGTTATTGCTTTGTAAGTAAATACCACAACTTCTTTATCCATTTTTCACTTTCTGCGATGTTGAACTTGTACTGTAAAGGAGGTTCTTGTAAACAGAGGCGTCCCAAACTTTGGGGTGGCTGTGTCTTTTTGATTTTAATTTCCCTAAGCTATAGGACCATAAGTGGCAGTGCCCTAGTCTCTGATGCTTTGTATTTTAGATGTTTCAGGAAACACCATACACTTCTCCCGAGTGTCTGTTGGCAATTTACATCCCGCCCATCAGCATAACAAGGCTCCCAGTTCTCCATGGCCTGTCCTGCCTTTCTGGATTTTACACTTTTTTCAGATGGCCCTTTTGACCGGGGGGAAGTGAGACTTCATTGTAGTGCAGATTTCCTTTGCAAGCTTGCTTGGTTGGCCAAAAAGGGCGTATGCGTTTTTTCCTGAATATATTCAGGAAAAAACGCATACGCCCTTTTTGGCCACGTGCATCATTGTGGACGTTCTGCCTCTTTTCCTATGCTTTCAATGCAATTCCAGTCTACCTCCTGAAATCGGTTTCCTGCAATTCTGCCCCGCTTTCAAGTCCTCTTGGCAGCCTTACTTCAGTCTATTTTTGGACGATAGCTGTCATTTATAACTCTGCAGGTTTGTGAATTACAGTGCCCCTGAGCTCCTTTCTTCAACTTGCTTTCTTTTGAGCTGGCCGCAACACCGCAGGATGGCTTCAGGCCCTAATCTGGTTCCGGCACGGCACGCTGAGCCTTTGGTTAATTCCTCTTCCTGGTGGGAAATGAGAGTTAAATTTGCCCGTCCAGAAACCTCCAGCTAGCCTCTCATTGGTTCTCGCTATTCCTGTTCATCTTCCGAAGAAATTGCAAACTTAGCCAAACAGGAGTTTAAAGGGACTGACTCTCCAAGTCGGCAGAGTGTTAGTAAAGCGTCTGGAATATTGCACCCGAGTACCAGGGTACGAAAACTGAGATATATTTGAACACATCTCCCGATCACATGGTTGATCATACTCTAGGTTCCACATGCATGTTTTAGCTGAAGGAAGAATACCTTAAACCTGGAGAGTTGAGACCCGTGTAATGGGTACCATGCAATATGACTTCAAAGGGTCTTCATTTGCTCACGAACCTCTCCAATCCTATCACTGCTGCGTTTATGCCCCTGTACACATGCTTGATTCTCTTTCGGAGACATAGCAATCCATAGGTTTTAAGATACTTACTAGTCAGGTACATTCTTAGGCATTTAATATGGGGTGTTGAGTCCATTTCGTTGAGCAAGGAGTAGCTCTTGTCTATTCCATATTTGGCTTAAGGAAATTTATCTGTGCTCATTTCAATCTCTGGTTTTATGCAGCACCCCAACTCACCTTTCCCCTTAAGCAAGCATAAGGTGGTTTTCTAAATTTGAGACCCTGTTCTGTTCTGTAGTTCAGTTCCTGTGTAGCCAAGATTACATTCCGTGTATTACTGATATCTTATGATGTTTCTTTTTCTGTGTGATTTATTTCAGTTAGAATCATCATACCTGAATCCACTCATTTTGCTGCTACGGGCCTGATGACATAGATTTCATTGCTGAGTGATACTGCATTGTACGTAAGTACCACAAGTTCTTTATCCATTTTTCACTTTCTGTGATATTGAACTTGTACGGTAAACGAGACTCTTGTAAACAGAGGCGTCCCAAACTTTGGGGTGGCTGTGTCTTTTTGATTTTAATTTCCCTAAGCTATAGGACCATAAGTGGAAGTGCCCTAGGCTCTGTTGCTTTGTTTTTTAGATGTTTCAGGAAACACCATACACTTCTCCCGAGTGTCTGTTGGCAATTTACATCCCGCCCATCAGCATAACAAGGCTCCCAGTTCTCCATGGCCTGTCCTGCCTTTCTGGATTTTACACTTTTTTCAGATGGCCCTTTTGACCGGGGAGAAGTGAGATTTCATTGTAGTGCAGATTTCCTTTGCAAGCTTGCTTGGTTGGCCAAAAAGGGCGTATGCGTTTTTTCCTGAATATATTCAGGAAAAAACGCATATGCCCTTTTTGGCCAAGTGCATCATTGTGGACGTTCTGCCTCTTTTCCTATGCTTTCAATGCAATTCCAGTCTACCTCCTGAAATCGGTTTCCTGCAATTCTGCCCCGTTTTCAAGTCCTCTTGGCAGCCTTACTTCAGTTTATTTTTGGACGATAGCTGTCATTTATAACTCTGCAGGTTTTCAATTACAGTGCCCCTGAGCTCCTTTCTTCAACTCGCTTTCTTGTGACCTGGCCAAAACACCGCAGGATGGCTTCAGGCCCTAATCTGGTTCTGGCCCGGCACGCTGAGCCTTTGGTTAATTCCTCTTCCTGGTGGGAAATGAGAGTTCAATTTGCCCGTTCAGACACCTCCAGCTAGTCTCTCATTGGTTCTCGCTATTCCTGTTCATCTTCTGCAGAAATTGCAAACTGGGCCAAACAGGAGGTTAAAGGGACTGACTCTCCAAGTGGGGAGAGTGTTAGTAAAGCGTCTGGAATGTTGCACCCGAGTACCAGGGTACGAAAACTGAGACATATTTGAACACGTCTCCCGATCAAATGGTTGATCATACTCTAGGTTCCACATGCATGTTTTAGCTGAAGGAAGAATACCTTAAACCTGGGTAGTTGAAACGCGTGGAATGGGTACCATGCAATATGACTTCAAAGGGTCTTCATTTGCTCACCGAACCTCTCCAATCCTATCACTGCTGCGTTTATGCCCCTGTACACATGCTTGATTCTCTTTCGGAGACATAGCAATCCATAGGTTTTAAGATACTTACTAGTCAGGTACATTCTTAGGCGTTTAATATGCGTTGTTGAGTCCATTTCGTTGAGCAAAGAGTAGCTCTTGTCTATTCCATATTTGGCTTAAGGAACTTTATCTGTGCTCATTTCAATCTCTGGTTTTATGCAGCACCCCAACTCACCTTTCCCCTTAAGCAAGCATAAGTTGGTTTTCTAAATTTGAGACCCTGTTCTGTTCTGTAATTCAGTTCCTGTGTAGCCAAGTTTCCATTCCGTGTATTACTGATATCTTATGATGTTTCTTTTTCTGTGTGACTTATTTCAGGTAGAATCATCATACCTGAATCCACTCATTGTGCTGCTAAGGGCCTGATGACATAGATTTCATTGCTGAATGATATTGCTTTGTAAGTGAATACCACAACTTCTTTATCCATTTTTCACTTTCTGCGATGTTGAACTTGTACTGTAAACGAGGTTCTTGTAAACAGAGGCGTCCCAAACTTTGGGGTGGCTGTGTCTTTTTGATTTTAATTTCCCTAAGCTATAGGACCATAAGTGGCAGTGCCCTAGGCTCTGTTGCTTTGTTTTTTAGATGTTTCAGGAAACACCATACACTTCTCCCGAGTGGTTGTTGGCAATTTACATCCCGCCCATCAGCATAACAAGGCTCCCAGTTCTCCATGGCCTGTCCTGCCTTTCTGGATTTTACACTTTTTTCAGATGGCCCTTTTGACCGGGGGGGAAGTGAGACTTCATTGTAGTGCAGATTTCCTTTGCAAGCTTGCTTGGTTGGCCAAAAAGGGCGTATGCGTTTTTTCCTGAATATATTCAGGAAAAAACGCATACGCCCTTTTTGGCCAAGTGCATCATTGTGGACGTTCTGCCTCTTTTCCTATGCTTTCAATGCAATTCCACTCTACCTCCTGAAATCGGTTTCCTGCAATTCTGCCCCGCTTTCAAGTCCTCTTGGCAGCCTTACTTCAGTCTATTTTTGGACGATAGCTGTCATTTATAACTCTGCAGGTTTGTGAATTACAGTGCCCCTGAGCTCCTTTCTTCAACTCGCTTTCTTGTGACCTGGCCGAAACACCGCAGGATGGCTTCAGGCCCTAATCTGGTTCTGGCCCGGCACGCTGAGCCTTTGGTTAATTCCTCTTCCTGGTGGGAAATGAGAGTTAAATTTGCCCGTTCAGACACCTCCAGCTAGTCTCTCATTGGTTCTCGCTATTCCTGTTCATCTTCCGCAGAAATTGCAAACTGGGCCAAACAGGAGGTTAAAGGGACTGACTCTCCAAGTCGGGAGAGTGTTAGTAAAGCGTCTGGAATGTTGCACCCGAGTACCAGGGTACGAAAACTGAGACATATTTGAACACGTCTCCCGTTCACATGGTTGATCATACTTGGGTTCCACATGCATGTTTTAGCTGAAGGAAGAATACCTTAAACCTGGAGAGTTAAGACCCGTGTAATGGGTACCATGCAATATGACTTCAAAGGGTCTTCATTTGCTCACCGAACCTCTCCAATCCTATCACTGCTGCGTTTATGCCCCTGTACACATGCTTGATTCTCTTTCGGAGACATAGCAATCCATAGGTTTTAAGATACTTACTAGTCAGGTACATTCTTAGGCGTTTAATATGCGGTGTTGAGTCCATTTCGTTGAGCAAGGAGTAGCTCTTGTCTATTCCATATTTGGCTTAAGGAACTTTATCTGTGCTCATTTCAATCTCTGGTTTTATGCAGCACCCCAACTCACCTTTCCCCTTAAGCAAGCATAAGTTGGTTTTCTAAATTTGAGACCCTGTTCTGTTTTGGAATTCAGTTCCTGTGTAGCCAAGTTTACATTCCGTGTATTAGTGATATCTTATGATGTTTCTTTTTCTGTGTGACTTATTTCAGTTAGAATCATCGTACCTGAATCCACTCATTGTGCTGCTAAGGGCCTGATGACATAGATTTCATTGCTGAATGATATTGCTTTGTAAGTGAATACCACAACTTCTTTATCCATTTTTCACTTTCTGCGATGTTGAACTTGTACTGTAAACGAGGTTCTTGTAAACAGAGGCGTCCCAAACTTTGGGGTGGCTGTGTCTTTTTGATTTTAATTTCCCTAAGCTATAGGACCATAAGTGACAGTGCCCTAGGCTCTGTTGCTTTGTTTTTTAGATGTTTCAGGAAACACCATACACTTCTCCCGAGTGTCTGTTGGCAATTTACATCCCGCCCATCAGCATAACAAGGCTCCCAGTTCTCCATGGCCTGTCCTGCCTTTCTGGATTTTACACTTTTTTCAGATGGCCCTTTTGACCGGGGGGAAGTGAGACTTCATTGTAGTGCAGATTTCCTTTGCAAGCTTGCTTGGTTGGCCAAAAAGGGCGTATGCGTTTTTTCCTGAATATATTCAGGAAAAAACGCATACGCCCTTTTTGGCCAAGTGCATCATTGTGGACGTTCTGCCTCTTTTCCTATGCTTTCAATGCAATTCCACTCTACCTCCTGAAATCGGTTTCCTGCAATTCTGCCCCGCTTTCAAGTCCTCTTGGCAGCCTTACTTCAGTCTATTTTTGGACGATAGCTGTCATTTATAACTCTGCAGGTTTGTGAATTACAGTGCCCCTGAGCTCCTTTCTTCAACTCGCTTTCTTGTGACCTGGCCGAAACACCGCAGGATGGCTTCAGGCCCTAATCTGGTTCCGGCACGGCACGCTGAGCCTTTGGTTAATTCCACTTCCTGGTGGGAAATGAGAGTTAAATTTGCCCGTTCAGACACCTCCAGCTAGTCTCTCATTGGTTCTCGCTATTCCTGTTCATCTTCCGCAGAAATTGCAAACTGGGCCAAACAGGAGGTTAAAGGGACTGACTCTCCAAGTCGGGAGAGTGTTAGTAAAGCGTCTGGAATGTTGCACCCGAGTACCTGGGTACGAAAACTGAGACATATTTGAACACGTCTCCCGATCAAATGGTTGATCATACTCTAGGTTCCACATGCATGTTTTAGCTGAAGGAAGAATACCTTAAACCTGGGTAGTTGAAACCCGTGGAATGGGTACCATGCAATATGACTTCAAAGGGTCTTCATTTGCTCACCGAACCTCTCCAATCCTATCACTGCTGCGTTTATGCCCCTGTACACATGCTTGATTCTCTTTCGGAGACATAGCAATCCATAGGTTTTAAGATACTTACTAGTCAGGTACATTCTTAGGCGTTTAATATGCGGTGTTGAGTCCATTTCGTTGAGCAAGGAGTAGCTCTTGTCTATTCCATATTTGGCTTAAGGAACTTTATCTGTGCTCATTTAAATCTGTGGTTTTATGCAGCACCCCAACTCACCTTTACCCTTAAGCAAGAATAAGTTGGTTTTCTAAATTTGAGACCCTGTTCTGTTCTGTAATTCAGTTCCTGTGTAGCCAAGTTTCCATTCCGTGTATTACTGATATCTTATGATGTTTCTTTTTCTGTGTGACTTATTTCAGTTAGAATCATCATACCTGAATCCACTCATTGTGCTGCTAAGTGCCTGATGACATAGATTTCATTGCTGAGTGATATTGCTTTGTAAGTAAATACCACAACTTCTTTATCCATTTTTTACTTTCTGCGATGTTGAACTTGTACTGTAAACGAGGTTCTTGTAAACAGAGGCGTCCCAAACTTTGGGGTGGCTGTGTCTTTTTGATTTTAATTTCCCTAAGCTATAGGACCATAAGTGGCAGTGCCCTAGGCTCTGTTGCTTTGTTTTTTAGATGTTTCAGGAAACACCATACACTTCTCCCGAGTGTCTGTTGGCAATTTACATCCCGCCCATCAGCATAACAAGGCTCCCAGTTCTCCATGGCCTGTCCTGCCTTTCTGGATTTTACACTTTTTTCAGATGGCCCTTTTGACCGGGGGGAAGTGAGACTACATTGTAGTGCAGATTTCCTTTGCAAGCTTGCTTGGTTGGCCAAAAAGGGCGTATGCGTTTTTTCCTGAATATATTCAGGAAAAAACGCATACGCCCTTCTTGGCCAAGTGCATCATTGTGGACGTTCTGCCTCTTTTCCTATGCTTTCAATGCAATTCCAGTCTACCTCCTGAAATCGGTTTCCTGCAATTCTGCCCCGCTTTCAAGTCCTCTTGGCAGCCTTACTTCAGTCTATTTTTGGACGATAGCTGTCATTTATAACTCTGCAGGTTTGTGAATTACAGTGCCCCTGAGCTCCTTTCTTCAACTCGCTTTCTTGTGACCTGGCCGCAACACCGCAGGATGGCTTCAGGCCCTAATCTGGTTCCGGCACGGCACACTGAGCCTTTGGTTAATTCCTCTTCCTGGTGGGAAATGAGAGTTAAATTTCCCCGTCCAGACACCTCCAGCTAGCCTCTCATTGGTTCTTGCTATTCCTGTTCATCTTCCACAGAACTTGCAAACTGGGCCAAACAGGAGGTTAAAGGGACTGACTCTCCAAGTCGGGAGAGTGTTAGTAAAGCGTCTGGAATGTTGCACCCTAGTACCAGGGTACGAAAACTGAGGCATATTTGAACACGTCTCCCGATCACATGGTTGATCATACTCTAGGTTCCACATGCATGTTTTAGCTGAAGGAAGAATACCTTAAACCTGGGTAGTTGAAACCCGTGGAATGGGTACCATGCAATATGACTTCAAAGGGTCTTCATTTGCTCACCGAACCTCTGCAATCCTATCACTGCTGCGTTTATGCCCCTGTACACATGCTTGATTCTCTTTCGGAGACATAGCAATCCATAGGTTTTAAGATACTTACTAGTCAGGTACATTCTTAGGTGTTTAATATGCGGTGTTGAGTCCATTTCGTTGAGCAAGGAGTAGCTCTTGTCTATTCCATATTTGGCTTAAGGAACTTTATCTGTGCTCATTTCAATCTCTGGTTTTATGCAGCACCCCAACTCACTTTTACCCTTAAGCAAGCATAAGTTGGTTTTCTAAATTTGAGATCCTGTTCTGTTCTGTAATTCAGTTCCTGTGTAGCCAAGTTTCCATTCCGTGTATTACTGATATCTTATGATGTTTCTTTTTCTGTGTGACTTATTTCAGTTAGAGTCATCATACCTGAATCCACTCATTGTGCTGCTAAGGGCCTGATGACACAGATTTCATTGCTGAGTGATATTGCTTTGTAAGTAAATACCACATCTTCTTTATCCATTTTTCACTTTCTGCGATGTTGAACTTGTACTGTAAACGAGGTTCTTGTAAACAGAGCCGTTCCAAACTTTGGGGTGGCTGTGTCTTTTTGATTTTAATTTCCCTAAGCTATAGGACCATAAGTGGAAGTGCCCTAGGTTCTGTTGCTTTGTTTTTTAGATGTTTCAGGAAACACCATACACTTCTCCCAAGTGGTTGTTGGCAATTTACATCCCGCCCATCAGCATAACAAGGCTCCCAGTTCTCCATGGCCTGTCCTGCCTTTCTGGATTTTACACTTTTTTCAGATGGCCCTTTTGACCGGGGGGAAGTGAGACTTCATGGTAGTGCAGATTTCCTTTGCAAGCTTGCTTGGTTGACCAAAAAGGGCGTATGCGTTTTTTCCTGAATATATTCAGGAAAAAACGCATACGCCCTTTTTGGCCAAGTGCATCATTGTGGACGTTCTGCCTCTTTTCCTATGTTTTCAATGCAATTCCAGTCTACCTCCTGAAATCGGTTTCCTGCAATTCTGCCCCGCTTTCAAGTCCTCTTGGCAGCCTTACTTCAGTCTATTTTTGGACGATAGCTGTCATTTATAACTCTGCAGGTTTGTGAATTACAGTGCCCCTGAGCTCTTTTCTTCAACTCGCTTTCTTGTGACCTGGCCGAAACACCGCAGGATGGCTTCTGACCCTAATCTGGTTCCGGCACGGCACACTGAGCCTTTGGTTATTTCCTCTTCCTGGTGGGAAATGAGAGTTAAATTTGCCCGTCCAGACACCTCCAGCTAGCCTCTCATTGGTTCGCACTATTCCTGTTCATCTTCTGCAGAAATTGCAAACTGGGCCAAACAGGAGGTTAAAGGCGCTGACTCTCCAAGTCGGGAGAGTGTTAGTAAAGCGTCTGGAATGTTGCACCCGAGTACCAGGGGAGGAAAACTGAGACATATTTGAACACGTCTCCCGATCACATGGTTGATCATACTCTAGGTTCCACATGCATGTTTTAGCTGAAGGAAGAATACCTTAAACCTGGAGAGTTGAGACCCGTGTAATGGGTACCATGCAATATGACTTCAAAGGGTCTTCATTTGCTCACCGAACCTCTCCAATCCAATCACTGCTGCGTTTATGCCCCTGTACACGTGCTTGATTCTCTTTCGGAGACATAGCAATCCATAGGTTTTACGATACTTACTAGTCAGGTACATTCTTAGGCGTTTAATATGGGGTGTTGAGTCCATTTCGTTGAGCAAGGAGTAGCTCTTGTCTATTCCATATTTGGCTTAAGGAACTTTATCTGTGCTCATTTCAATCTCTGGTTTTATGCAGCACCCCAACTCACCTTTCCCCTTAAGCAAGCATAAGTTGGTTTTCTAAATTTGAGACCCTGTTCAGTTTTGGAATGCAGTTCCTATGTAGCCAAGTTTACATTCCGTGTATTAGTGATATCTTATGATGTTTCTTTTTCTGTGTGACTTATTTCAGTTAGAATCATCATACCTGAACACACTCATTGTGCTGCTAAGGGCCTGATGACACAGATTTCATTGCTGAGTGATATTGCTTTGTAAGTAAATACCACAACTTCTTTATCCATTTTTCACTTTCTGCGATGTTGAACTTGTACTGTAAACGAGGTTCTTGTAAACAGAGGCGTCCCAAACTTTGGGGTGGCTGTGTCTTTTTAATTTTAATTTCCCTAAGCTATAGGACCATAAGTGGCAGTGCCCTAGGCTCTGTTGCTTTGTTTTTTAGATGTTTCAGGAAACACCATACACTTCTCCCGAGTGTCTGTTGGCAATTTACATCCCGCCCATCAGCATAACAAGGCTCCCAGTTCTCCATGGCCTGTCCTGCCTTTCTGGATTTTACACTTTTTCAGATGGCCCTTTTGACCGGGGGGAAGTGAGACTTCATTGTAGTGCAGATTTCCTTTGCAAGCTTGCTTGGTTGGCCAAAAAGGGCGTATGCGTTTTTTCCTGAATATATTCAGGAAAAAACGCATACGCCCTTTTTGGCCAAGTGCATCATTGTGGACGTTCTGCCTCTTTTCCTATGCTTGCAATGCAATTCCAGTCTACCTTCTGAAATCGGTTTCCTGCAATTCTGCCCCGCTTTCAAGTCCTCTTGGCAGCCTTACTTCAGTCTATTTTTGGACGATAGCTGTCATTTATAACTCTGCAGGTTTGTGAATTACAGTGCCCCTGAGCTCCTTTCTTCAACTCGCTTTCTTGTGACCTGGCCGCAACACCGCAGGATGGCTTCAGGCCCTAATCTGGTTCCGGCACGGCACGCTGAGCCTTTGGTTAATTCCTCTTCCTGGTGGGAAATGAGAGTTAAATTTGCCCGTCCAGACCCCTCCAGCTAGTCTCTCATTGGTTCTCGCTATTCCTGTTCATCTTCCGCAGAAATTGCAAACTGGGCCAAACAGGAGGTTAAAGGTGCTGACTCTCCAAGTGGGGAGAGTGTTAGTAAAGCGTCTGGAATGTTGCACCCGAGGACCAGGGGAGGAAAACTGAGACATATTTGAACACGTCTCCCATTCACACGGTTGATCATACTCTGGGTTCCACATGCATGTTTTAGCTGAAGGAAGAATACCTTAAACCTGGAGAGTTGAGACCCGTGTAATGGGTACCATGCAATATGACTTCAAAGGGTCTTCATTTGCTCACCGAACCTCTCCAATCCTATCCCTGCTGCGTTTATGCCCCTGTACACATGCTTGATTCTCTTTCGGAGACATAGCAATCCATAGGTTTTATGATACTTACTAGTCAGGTACATTCTTAGGCGTTTAATATGCGGTGTTGAGTCCATTTCGTTGAGCAAGGAGTAGCTCTTGTCTATTCCATATTTGGCTTAAGGAACTTTATCTGTGCTCATTTCAATCTCTGGTTTTATGCAGCACCCCAACTCACCTTCCCCCTTAAGCAAGCGTAAGTTGCTTTTCTAAACTTGAGACACTGTTCTGTTTTGTAATTTAGTTCATGTGTAGCCAAGTTCACATTCTGTGTATTAGTGATACCTTATGATGTTACTTTTCTGTGTGACTTATTTCAGTTCGAATCATCATACCTGAATCCACTCATTATGCTGCTACGGGCCTGATGACATAGATTTCATTGCTGAGTGATATTGCATTGTACGTAAGTACCACAATTTCTTTATCCATTTTTCACTTTCTGCGATATTGAACTTGTACCGTAAACGAGGTTCTTGTAAACAAAGGCGTCCCAAACTTTGGGGTGGCTGTGTATTTTTGATTTTAATTTCCCTAAGCTATAGGACCATAAGTGGAAGTGCCCTAGGCTCTGTTGCTTTGTTTTTTAGATGTTTCAGGAAACACCATACACTTCTCCAGAGTGGCTGTTGGCAATTTACATCCCGCCCATCAGCATAAGTAGGCTCCCAGTTCTCCATGGCCTGTCGTGCCTTTATGGATTTTACACTTTTTTCAGATGGCCCTTTTGACCAGGTGGAAGTGAGACTTCATTGTAGTGCAGATTTCCTTTGCAAGCTTGCTTGGTTGGCCAAAAAGGGCGTATGCGTTTTTTTCTGAATATATTCAGGAAAAAACGCATACGCCCTTTTTGGCCAAGTGCATCATTGTCGAGTTTCTGACTCTCTTCGTATGCTTTCAATGCAATTCCAGTCTACCTCCTGAAATCGGTTTCCTGCAATTCTGCCTTGCTTTCAATGCCTCTTCATAGCCTTACCTCAATATATTTTTTAAAAATAGTTGGCCTTTATAACTCTGCAGGTTTTTGAATTGCAGTGGCCCTTAGCTCCATTTTTTAGCTCTTATTTTTGTGGTCTTGCCCCATAACCACAGGATTCCTTGAAGCCCTATTTTTCTTCTGGGGCACCTTGCTGTGCCTTTGGTTAATTCTTCTTACTGATGTGATATTAGAGTGACATGTGCCCATTGAACCGCTACAGCTAGTTTCTCACTGGTTCCCCCTATTCCCATTCATCCTCTGCACTAACTGCAGACTGTGCGATACCAGAACTTAAAGGCATTGACTCCATGTGGGGATGTTGTTAGTAAAGCGGCTGGAATGTCGATCCGGAGCCCCAGGAGAGGAAAAATGAGGTGCGTTTTAGAAACCTTTCCCGATCATATGGTATACCAGTCGCTGGGTTTCCCAAGCATGGTTTAGCTGTAGGAAGATTCCCTTCAACCTGGAGTGTTGGGACCCTTGGAATGAGTAGCATGAAGTATTGCATTAAACTTTCGGCAGTTGCTAACCAAAGCTCACCAATCCTCTCAGCCCCAAGTGTCCAGCCTTATGTCTTATCCAGCTGTGGGTTTATATGTGGTCAATCCAGGTTGCATCACAGCCCCTGAGCGAATTTTGTAAGAATTTTTCTCTCTTTCATTGTTTCAGCGTTTTGTTTTTAAAATTTATTTCTATAATGGGGTTTAGCTCCTTTTCACTGCTGTGTTTGTGCCGCTCTGCACACACTTGATTCCCTTATGGAGATATATCAATACATGGGTTTTAAGATTCTTATTCCTCAGATATATTTCTCTGCGGTGTATAGGGTGTGTTGAGGCCTGTTCATTGAGCAAGGTGTAGATCTTGTCTAATACCTATTTGGTTTATTGAACGGTATCTGTGCTAATTTCAAACTCTGGTTTTATGCATCACCCCACCTCTCCTTTCCCCTTAAGCTGACATAAGTGTGTTTTCTAAATGTGAGACACTGTTCTGTTCTGTAATTCATTTCTTGTGCAGCCATATTTACCCTCCCTCTATAAGTGATATCTTATGATATGTTTCTTTTTCTGTTTGACTTATTTCAAGTAGTATTATCGGACCTAAATCCACTCTTTATCCTTCTACTAGCCTTATTACATTGATTTCATGGTGAAGAGATATTCCATTGTACATAAGTACCACATCTTCTTTATCCATTGTTCTCTTTCCTGGGATATTTAAGGTGTACTGAAGTTGAGGTTCTTGTAAACAGAGTAGCCCTAAACTGTGGTGTGCTTGTGTCTTGTTGATTTTTAGACTTCCCTAGATATACTCCCATGATTGGAAGTGTCCTATGCTCTGTAGCTCTGTTTTTTAGATGATTTAGGAACCACCATACACTTCTCCAGAGTGGCTCTCGGCAGTTCACACACTGCCCATCAGCGTATAAAGGCTCCCTGTTCTCCATGGCCTGTCCTGCATTTCTGGTTTTTACAATTTTTTAGGATGGCCCTTTTGACCGGTGGGAAGTGAGACTTCTTTGTTGTGCACATTTGCATTGCTTGCTTGCTTCGTTGCCCATAAAGTGCGTATGCGTTTTTTCCTGGATATAATCAGGAAAAAACGCATACGCCCTTTTGGGCCAACTGCATCATTGTCGAAATTCTGCCGCTTTTCATGTGCGTTAAAGACGAGTCCAATCTATCTCTTGAAATCTGTTTCTTGCAATTCTGTCTTGCATTCAGATCCTCTTCTTTGCCTTACCTCAACATATTTTTGGACGTTAGTTTTCATTTATAACTCTGCAGGTTTGTGAATTGCAGTGACCCTGAGCTCCATTTTTTAAGTTGCTCTTTTGTGAGCTGGCCTCAAACCCGCAGGATTGCTTCAGGCCCTATTTTGGCTCCGGCGAGGCAGGCTGAGCCTTTCTTTAATTCTTATTCTTAATGGGAAATTAGAGTGATATGTGCCCGTCCAAACCCCTACAACTCTTCTCTCATTGGTTCCCCCTCTTCACGTTCATCCTCCTCACAATTTGCAAAATGTGTGAAACAGAAGTTTAAATGTGCTGATTCTCCAAGTGGGGAGATTCTAAGTAGCGTGGCTGGAATGGTGAACAGGAGCACCAGGAGAGGATAAATGAGGTGCATTTTAGACACATCTCCCGATCACATGGTGTACAGTCCTCTGGGTTTTCCATGCATGTTTTAGCTGTAGGAAGATCCCTTGAACCTGCAGATTTGGGACCCATTGAATGGGTACCAGGTAGTATTACTTTAAAGGGTGTGCATTTCCTCACCCAACCTCACATTTCTCTTAGCACAAACAGTTTCCAGCCTTATGTCTCATCCTGCTGTGGGTCTAGATGTGTTCAATCCATGTTGCATCACCGTCCCTGAGGAAAAGTTGTAAGAGGTTTTCTCTGTCTCTCTGTCGTTTATTTTTTTCAATTTATTACTATATTGGTTACAGCTGATTTTCAAAGCTCTGTTTCTTGCTGCTGTACATCCACTTGATTCACGTACAGAGAGACATCAATAAATTCTTTTTCAGATTCTTACCAGTCGTATATATTCTTTTCCGGTGACTTGAGTGTGCTGAGTGCAGTTCTTTTAGCTACCGTGTAGGCCTTGTTGATTATCAGTTTGGTATTTGGAATGGTATCTTTGCTAATTTCAACCTCCTGGATGATGCCTCACCCCTCCCCACCTTTCCCGTTTAGCAGCCTTATGCGTGTTTTCTACATATTTGACTATGTTTTTGTTTTGTAATTTATTTCATGTGTAGCCATTTTGGATTCCACCTTTAAGTGATATCTTATGATATGTGTCTTTTTCTTTTTGAATTCTGTCACTTAGAATGATCATACGTAACTCCTCCGGAGTTGTTACAACTGGCCATATTTCATTGATTTCCAGGCTGAATAATATTCCACTCTACCTAAGTACCACATCTCTATCCATTTTTTCCCTCCAGAGACATTTAAGTTATATCCTAGTCGAGGATCTTTTAAACAGAGAGGGGGTAAACATTGGGGTGCCTGTGTCCTCTCGATTTTTGTTTTTCCCAAGATATACGCCCATGAGTGCAAGTGCCCTATGCTCTGTAGCTCATTTTTTAGATGCTTTAGTAAACACAATACACTTCTCCAGAATGGCCGTTGGCAATATACATTTCCACTATAAGTCTCACAGGGCTCCCTCTTCTCGTTGCCCTGTCCTGCATTTCTGTTGTTTACGCTTTATGAGGATGGCTCTTCTGACTGATGCGAAGTGATGTCTTTTGTAGTATTGACTTCCAGTGCCCACCTGTTTGGTTGGCTAAAAAAGTGTATGCCCTTTTCTTGAATATATACAGAAAAGAACGCATACACCCTTTTTGGCCAACTGCAATGTTGGCAATGTTCAGCTCCTTTTCTTGTGCTTAATGGCGAGTCCTTTCTACCTCCTCAAATCCCTTTCCTGCCATTCTCCCTTGCTTACAAGTCCTTTTCTCTGACTCTCCTCAAGACATTTTTCAGTGATGGATATTTTCAACTCTGCAGTTTTGTGAATTTTACTGCCCCTGAGTTCCATTGTTCAACTCGTGTTTATGGGAACTGGCCACAAAGCAGCGGGATTTCCTCAAGCCCTATACTGTTTCCATGGGCAACCCTAGCCTTTGGTCAATTCGTCTTCCTGATTGGAAATTAGAGTGACATGTGCCTGTCTGAACACCTAGGACTTGTCTCTCATTGTTCCTCATCCTTCCGCTTCATCCTCTGGACAAATTCCAAACTGTACGCAACAGGATGTTGACAGTGCTGACATCTCCAAGTGGGGAGACTGTTAGTAAAGATGCTGGAGGGAAGATGCTGGAGGGGTGAACCCGAGCACCAGGAGATGAGGAGATGAGATGCCTTTTCCAAACTCTTCCCGATCAGACGGTATACCATCCTCTGGGTGTGACAGACATGTTTTAGCAGTAGGAAGAGTCCCATTCATGTAAGGAGAACACCAGGGCTTTTTCAAAATCAGTGTCTCCCCGAAACCCAAACTGGGGAATTTTTTAAGCTACAGCTACACATATGTTCATTAAGGGCCTTGGGAAGTAGGCAGAGTCCAAACTTTAGATGATTGAAGTCTTCAGGGTCAGAAGCACTCACCACCAGCTTCCCTTAGGCTACACTTTAACTGTCATCGATAGATGATGTCAATAAAAATATCTATTCTTTTTCAGATTATTTCCCCTTATAGGTTATTGCAAAATGTTGAGTGTAGTTCCCTGTGCT
The DNA here is from genome assembly GCF_949987515.2 of Delphinus delphis. NCBI lineage: Eukaryota > Metazoa > Chordata > Mammalia > Artiodactyla > Delphinidae > Delphinus > Delphinus delphis. The sequence continues at coordinate 883,106 of NW_027192679.1, read as the reverse complement.
ATACAGTAGTTCCTTGTTGATGATCTATTTTATACATAGCAGTGTGTATGTGTTCATTCCAAACTGTTAATTTATCCCTCCTCCCACCTTTCCCCTTTGGTAATAATAAATTATAAGATTTTATACTTCTCAGAAATGGGGGAGCTGAAAGAGAGGTATCATTTTCAATGGAAAAGCATTTAAAACAAGATTGAAGGTTTAACCAAGATTATTAGCTGTACATCCTTGGAAAGAAATCACTTCGTTTCTCTAATATTGACCTGACAAATAAGACAAACCTTTTCACTGAACTTGCTTATAAAAAGTGATGGAAATATCAAATGGAAGTGTTAAAAACATCTTATTTTACCCGAGCCTTATACACTGTTCTATGTTAACTACAGTTTGGCTCACACATCTGTTCATTGAGGTTACGATAGTCTCAATTTCTGTTACTGATCCTCCAGAGTGGACCCCAACAAGTGTCCCCCTGCCCAGTGTCATTGGGGCCAACAGATCGAGACTGAGTTTGGTTCACAAGCAAAGGAAACTTTATATTTTGATCAGAGAATGGAGAGGTGAGAGCATGCACTACCCCGTGGGCTGTGGGCTGGGCTGCTGTGTAGAGATCCTGTCAGAGTCAGTGGGAGGGAGGGAGGCGGCGGAGCTCTCGAGGGCCGGGTTGGCTGTAGCTCAGGCTCTATATCGTGGAGTCTGCACTGGGCCCCAGGAGCTGAGGTGTTGACCCAGCCATTCTGCACTAGGAAATCTGGTCTGAAGTGCCGGGTGTGGAATCTCTGCATGCGGGACCCTAGGAGCACGTGAAATTAGACAAAGCACAAAGGATAAGAAGGTTAGACTTGACTTTATTGCCCAGATTCTATTTTTATCTCCCAGGGATTTTTAATGGGCTTTGCTGGGGACAAACCCCTCCTCTGCCTTTTGTCCCATTCCTCATTCTTGGAGTGCTGAGGGTGCAGACCCTTCTTCTGTAACTGCTGAGTGCTGAGTTGGGAGCCCTCATACCCTGGAGCGAGGGTCAGAGCTTCTCCCCAGCAGCCTCCCGGTGACGTTGATTGTCCCCAGGACCCCTGCCTCCCTGCTCGTCCACCTGAGCACCAGCATTGGAAGTGTTATAGCTTCTAATGACCTTTAAGGGTCCAGGAAAGAGATGTGCAGAGACGCTGTGGGGGCCGGTTTCACCCCGCCCCACATTTGTTCGGCCACCTTAGGCTGACCGTCTCTGCCAGCCTAGATGCTCTGACCAGTAGTCTGCGCTTTCTTCAATTAGGCCCCTGAATTAACGTACAAACAGCACCAGGTGTCAGAGCCCTGCCCGCTCAACTCCCAGACAGTCCAGGGTCAGTGGTGATCAAGGACCATGATGGCTACTGAGTCAACAGCCTTTTGAAGTAAACAGGAGTCCAGCCGGTCTTATTGGCCACCATCATCACGGTGTCTGTAGGCTTTTCTATGGTGACAGTGTGGTATACTGTTCCCCCGCCAAGATTATTAGCTCCCCTCTGGGTGCAGTAAGTCCTGCAAGCAGTAGTCTACTCTTTTGGGACACACTCTTGTTGTTTTATGAGAGAAACTCCAGGTCAAGTGATGTTCACACGAGTCGTCATGGTGCCCTGTTGCCCCCGGTTATCTCTCTGGATGTTGGAGTTGGAGGGCCTCCTCACTCGAGGTTGGTGTGCCCACGGAGCGAACCCTGCAACTTCAGGGCATGGTTGGTGGTTAGGATCACCACGTGGGGTCCTTTTCCCTTAGGAGGGAGGTGGCCTTTTGGGCTGCTGATTTCCAGGTTTTTAGATACCGCCAGTATCTTGGCCAGATGTGGCAGTGGGCCAAGCCCCTTAGTGACCGTAGTTTATCCTACCTGGATGGCATTCTTGCATTGTTCCATTTCAAGTGGTCCCAGTTTTTGCACTAATTCTCCAATGGCGATTCACCTTTCACCGGGAATGTAAAGGTCAAAGGGTTTAGCTAAATTAGGGAGTTCCAGGGCAAGGGTCTGAATTGACTGCTCTTTCCATTCTTGAAAGGCCACTTCTGGATTCTATTCAAAACGATCGTCATCTTTTCCTTTCAGTGTTTCATATAGAGGCCCAGCTAGTAGACTGTAGCTAGGGATCCAGAAGCAGCAAACCCTGGCCTCCCCAGGAACCCCTAAGCTGCCTTCTAGTTTTAGAAAGGGGTAAGGCTGAAAATGGTTTCTTCCCTTTCCTGGGATGGGCTTCTCTGACCTTCTGTGAGAATGAAGCCCAGGCAGGTCACCGCAGTCTGTGATATTTGAGCTTTTTCTTGGACAACTTCTATCCTTTATTGGCTTGGTAGTTCAGAGGCCTCCTTAGTAGGGCTGGTGATCAGAATGTCGTCTGCATATTGAAGGAGGGTTTCCTTTTCCAGAGGTAGAACTTTTAGGTCTTTAGCTAAGCTTTCCCCAAAGATGGTGTGGGAATTTTTGCACCCTTGGGGCCAGACGGCCCGGAAGTATTGTTTTAGTTGTATGTTGAGTCCTGCCACTCACAAGCCAAAATTTCTTGTGACTCTGGGACTAATGGAATACAAAAGAAGGCATCATTGAAGACTAATACAGAATACCATGTCCTGGTGGTTGGTAGAATGACCAGCAGGGTGTAGGAATTAGGAGCAACTGGAGGTATATCCTCGGTGGCTTCACTGACTGTCCTGACATCCTTTACCAGGTCCCCAGCAGCCCATGGGGCTCTCGTGGTCAGACCAATCCCAGAATATGGAGCTCACCTGGGCAGGTACCCCACCCCCACCCCAGCCCACGGGGCTCTCGTGGTCAGACCAATCCCAGGATACAGAGCTACCCTTGCAGGTACCGTGGCAGGGCTGGGCACACAGGAACCGTGCACATAGCCCTCATTGCAGAGCATCCCCAGCTCACCTGTCGCTCAGAGCTGACACAGAGCACCTCAGAGCAGGACTTGAACTAACAAACAGCAGCTGCGACAGGTCTGTGACCCTGGGCATCACTCCGTGAGGCCTCCCTCCACCTGGTCTTCCAGAGACTTCCACTGCACCCGGGGCACCAGGCCTCTGTCTCCAACCACCACCCACCCCTCCTCTCCCTGACTCCTGGGTTCCTCTCATTAGGAGAGGGTTTTCTTGAAGTTGTCTCCCACTCATGGGCCAGATAAAATGATTAGAAAACAAGCCAAAGCTGCAGCCCCTTGTCTATCCTGACTCTCAGGAGCCCACACCTGTTCCTTGGACCTGGCCGGTCCAGCAAGTTCCATTTTCTGCAACTGTGAGCCCCTGAGGGGTGATGATTGGCTGACCTGGGCAGCCTTACCATGCCGGCCAGCCCTCCCCAGGTGTGCCTGGGTTGAGATCAATATAAATACCACTCCAGGCAGCAAGAGCCCCTGCAGCCGTGCCTGACGCCATTTTCTCTGCCCTGTCAGCAGTCTCGGGGCTGGGCTGGTGGGAGGGAGTGAGAGGCCACGGCTTTGTGGGTGGCCCAGTGTGAGTGGGGCTCTGCTGGACTTTCTGCAGCAGTTGCCAGGCTGCCACCTGCTAAAGAAGAGGATGTGTCACCCATACCTGCTGCTGGAATTTCTCCCTGGGCAGAGGTGAGGAAGGAAAAAAGCAGTGGGGGCAGGGACAGGACGGGTATCTCAGGCAGGGAAATGGAAATCTTCCAGAAGAGCACCCAGGGCCAGGACCATCCTGGCTGGCCTGCAGGCACCAAGTCGGCCGGCATGCTGTCACTCGTGTGGCTCTATGGCCCTTCCTCTAGGCTTTCAAGTCCTTGTATATATTCAGGTGTTTTAACTGGGACGGGTGGGAATAGATCAGCAGCAACTGGCCTGGGGCTCAGCTCACGTTTACTCACAGATGCCTCGGCACGGTGCCCCAGCTTTGCAATGAGGACGCTTGTTGCGTGGGGGCTGCTGGCTGAATGGGAGACGATTCCCCACCACTGACCAACTTCAGAATTGTTTACAACTGGAGCAAGTGCCCTGATACGGTTTTCCTCTGTGTAACTGGTGGGTTCTGTGTTTTTTTTCTCTTTTTCGTTTTTGGTTCAAGGTAGATTTTATTCCTCTTTTTTGTATTTACAGATATAAGCATGGAAATAATTTATTCATATAAATACATGTATGTGCAGGGAATAATTGTTTTTTCTGTTTTATTTTTTAAATTTTATTTCTTTTTAATTTTGAATTTTATTTTATATTTTTATACAGCAGGTTCTTATTGGTTATCTATTTTATACATATAAATGTATACATGCCAATCCCAGTCTCTCAACTCCTCCCACCACCACCCCCCCAACAGCTTTCCCCCCTTGTTGTCCATACGTTTGTTGTCTACATCTGTTGCTCTATTTATGCCTTGCAAAATGGTTAATCTGTACAGTTTTTCTAGGTTCCACATATATGCATGAATATACAAGATTTGTTTTTCTCTTTCTGACTTACTTCACTCTGTATGACAGTCTCTAGATCCATCGACGTCTCTACAAATGACCCAATTTCATTCCTTTTCATGGCTTAGTAATATTCCATTTTATATATGTACCACAGCTTTATGCATTCGTCTGTCTGTGGGCATTTAGGTTGCTTCCATTACCTCGATATTGTAAATAGTGATGCAATGAACATTGCGGTGAATGACTCTTTTTGATTTATGGTTTTGTCTGGGTATATGTCCAATACTGGGATTGCTGTATCATATGGTAATTCTATTGTTAGTTTCTTAAGAAATTCCATATTGTTCTCCATAATGACTGTATCAATTTATATTCCCAACAATAGTGGAAGAGGGTTCCTTTTCTCCACACCCTTTCCAGCATTTTTTGTTTGTAGATTTTCAATGATGCCTATTCTACCAGGTGTGAGGTGATACCTCATTGTTGAATCCATTTCGTTGAGCAAGGGGTAGCTCTTGTCTATTACATATTTGGCTTATGGAACGGTATCTGTGCTAATTTCAAACTCTGCTTTTATGCAGCACCCCAACTCACCTTCCCCCTTAAGCAGGCATAAGTTGGTTTTCTAAACTTGAGACCCTGTTCTGTTTTGTAATTCAGTACATGTGTAGCGAAGTTTACATTCCGTGTATTAGTGATACCTTATGATGTTTCTTTTTCTGTGTGACTTATTTCACTTAGAATCATCGTGCCTCAATCCACTCATTATGCTGGTATGGGCCTGGTGACATAGATTTCATTGCTGAGTGGTATTCTGTTGTACATAAGTACCGCAACTTCTTTATCCATTATTTGCTCTCTGGGATATTTAACTTGTGCCGTAGAAGAGATTACTGTAAAAAGAGCCATCCCAAATTTTGGGGTTGCTGTGTCTTTTTGATATTAATTTCCCTAAGCTATAGGACCATAAGTGGAAGTGCCCTAGGCTCTGTTGCTTTGTTTTTTAGATGTTTCAGGAAACACCATACACTTCTCCCGAGTGTCTGTTGGCAATTTACATCCCGCCCATCAGCATAACAAGGCTCCCAGTTCTCCATGGCCTGTCCTGCCTTTCTGGGTTTTACACTTTTTTCAGATGGCCCTTTTGACCGGGGGGAAGTGAGACTTCATTGTAGTGCAGATTTCCTTTGCAAGCTTGCTTGGTTGGCCAAAAAGGGCGTATGCGTTTTTTCCTGAATATATTCAGGAAAAAACGCATACGCCCTTTTGGCAAAGTGCATCATTGTGGACGTTCTGCCTCTTTTCCTATGCTTTCAATGCAATTCCAGTCTACCTCCTGAAATCGGTATCCTGCAATTCTGCCCCGCTTTCAAGTCCTCTTGGCAGCCTTACTTCAGTATATTTTTGGACGATAGCTGTCATTTATAACTCTGCAGGTTTGTGAATTACAGAGCCCCTGAGCTCCTTTCTTCAACTCGCTTTCTTTTGAGCTGGCCGCAACACCGCAGGATGGCTTCAGGCCCTAATCTGGTTCCGGCACGGCACGCTGAGCCTTTGGTTATTTCCTCTTCCTGGTGGGAAATGAGAGTTAAATTTGCCCGTCCAGACACCTCCAGCTAGTCTCTCATTGGTTCTCCCTATTCCTGTTCATCTTCCGCAGAAATTGCAAACTGGGCCAAATAGGAGCTTAAAGGCACTGACTGTCCAAGTGGGGAGAGTGTTAGTAAAGCGTCTGGAATGTTGCACCCGAGTACCAGGGTATGAAAACTGAGACATATTTGAACACGTCTCCCGATCACATGGTTGATCATACTCTGGGTTCCACATGCATGTTTTAGCTGAAGGAAGAATACCTTACCCTGGAGAGTTGAGACCCGTGGAATGGGTACCATGCAATATGACTTCAAAGGGTCTTCATTTGCTCACCGAACCTCTCCAATCCTATCACTGCTGCGTTTATGCCCCTGTACACATGCTTGATTCTCTTTCGGAGACATAGCAATCCATAGGTTTTAAGATACTTACTAGTCAGGTACATTCTTAGGCGTTTAATATGCGGTGTTGAGTCCATTTCGTTGAGCAAGGAGTAGCTCTTGTCTATTCCATATTTGACTTAAGGAACTTTATCTGTGCTCATTTCAATCTCTGGTTTTATGCAGCACCCCAACTCACCTTTACCCTTAAGCAAGCATAAGTTGTTTTTCTAAATTTGAGACCCTGTTCTGTTCTGTAATTCAGTTCCTCTGTAGCCAAGTTTACATTCCGTGTATTACTGATATCTTATGATGTTTCTTTTTCTGTGTGACTTATTTTAGTTAGAATCATCATACCTGAATCCACTCATTGTGCTGCTAAGGGCCTGATGACACAGATTTCATTGCTGAGTGATATTGCTTTGTAAGTAAATACCACAACTTCTTTATCCATTTTTCACTTTCTGCGATGTTGAACTTGTACTGTAAACGAGGTTCTTGTAAACAGAGCCGTTCCAAACTTTGGCGTGGCTGTGTCTTTTTGATTTTAATTTCCCTAAGCTATAGGACCATAAGTGGAAGTGCCCTAGGTTCTGTTGCTTTGTTTTTTAGATGTTTCAGGAAACACCATACACTTCTCCCAAGTGGTTGTTGGCAATTTACATCCCGCCCATCAGCATAACAAGGCACCCAGTTCTCCATGGCCTGTCCGGCCTTTCTGGATTTTACACTTTTTTCAGATGGCCCTTTTGACCGGGGGGAAGCGAGACTTCATTGTAGTGCAGATTTCCTTTGCAAGCTTGCTTGGTTGGCCAAATAGGGCGTATGCGTTTTTTCCTGAATATATTCAGGAAAAAACGTATACGCCCTATTTGGCCAAGTGCATCATTGTGGACGTTCTGCCTCTTTTCCTATGCTTTCAATGCAATTCCAGTCTACCTCCTGAAATCGGTTTCCTGCAATTCTGCCCCGCTTTCAAGTCCTCTTGGCAGCCTTACTTCAGTCTATTTTTGGACGATAGCTGTCATTTATAACTCTGCAGGTTTGTGAATTACAGTGCCCCTGAGCTCCTTTCTTCAACTCGCTTTCTTGTGACCTGGCCGCAACACCGCAGGATGGCTTCAGGCCCTAATCTGGTTCCGGCCCGGCACGCTGAGCCTTTGGTTAATTCCTCTTCCTGGTGGGAAATGAGAGTTAAATTTGCCCGTCCAGACACCTCCAGCTAGCCTCTCATTGGTTCTCGCTATTCCTGTTCATCTTCCGAAGAAATTGCAAACTGGGCCAAACAGGAGGTTAAAGGGACAGACTCTCCAAGTCGGGAGAGTGTTAGTAAAGCGTCTGGAATGTTGCACCCGAGTACCAGGGGAGGAAAATTGAGACATATTTGAACACGTCTCCCGTTCACATGGTTGATCATACTCTGGGTTCCACATGCATGTTTTAGCTGAAGGAAGAATACCTTAAACCTGGAGAGTTGAGACCCGTGTAATGGGTACCATGCAATATGACTTGAAAGGGTCTTCATTTGCTCACTGAACCTCTCCAATCCTATCACTGCTGCGTTTATGCCCCTGTACACACGCTTGATTCTCTTTTGGAGACGTAGCAATCCATAGATTTTAAGATACTTACTAGTCAGGTACATTCTTAGGCGTTTAATATGCGGTGTTGAGTCCATTTCGTTGAGCAAGGAGTAGCTCTTGTCTATTCCATATTTGGCTTAAGGAACTTTATCTGTGCTCATTTCAATCTCTGGTTTTATGCAGCACCCCAAGTCACCTTTCCCCTTAAGCAAGCATAAGTTGGTTTTCTAAATTTGAGACCCTGTTCTGTTCTGTAATTCAGTTCCTGTGTAGCCAAGTTTACATTCCGTGTATTACTGATATCTTATGATGTTTCTTTTTCTGTGTGACTTATTTCAGTTAGAATCATCATACCTGAATCCACTTATTGTGCTGCTAAGGGCCTTGTGACACAGATTTCATTGCTGAGTGATATTGCTTTTTAAGTAAATACCACAACTTCTTTATCCATTTTTCACTTTCTGCGATGTTGAACTTGTACTGTAAACGAGGTTCTTGTAAACAGAGCTGTTCCAAACTTTGGGGTGGCTGTGTCTTTTTGATTTTAATTTCCCTAAGCTATAGGACCATAAGTGGCAGTGCCCTAGTCTCTGTTGCTTTGTGTTTTAGATGTTTCAGGAAACACCATACACTTCTCCCGAGTGTCTGTTGGCAATTTACATCCCGCCCATCAGCATAACAAGGCTCCCAGTTCTCCATGGCCTGTCCTGCCTTTGTGGATTTTACACTTTTTTCAGATGGCCCTTTTGACCGGGGGGAAGTGAGACTTCATTGTAGTGCAGATTTCCTTTGCAAGCTTGCTTGGTTGGCCAAAAAGGGCGTATGCGTTTTTTCCTGAATATATTCAGGAAAAAACGCATACGCCCTTTTTGGCCAAGTGCATCATTGTGGACGTTCTGCCTCTTTTCCTATGCTTTCAATGCAATTCCAGTCTACCTCCTGAAATCGGTTTCCTGCAATTCTGCCCCGCTTTCAAGTCCTCTTGGCAGCCTTACTTCAGTATATTTTTGGACGATAGCTGTCATTTATAACTCTGCAGGTTTGTGAATTACGGTGCCCCTGAGCTCCTTTCTTCAACTCGCTTTCTTTTGAGCTGGCCGCAACACCGCAGGATGGCTTCAGGCCCTAATCTGGTTCCGGTACAGCACGCTGAGCCTTTGGTTAATTCCTCTTCCTGGTGGGAAATGAGAGTTAAATTTGCCCGTCCAGACACCTCCAGCTAGCCTCTCATTGGTTCTCGCTATTCCTGTTCATCTTCCGCAGAAATTGCAAACTGGGCCAACAGGAGGTTAAAGGGACTGACTCTCCAAGTCGGGAGAGTGTTAGTAAAGCGTCTGGAATGTTGCACCCGAGTACCAGGGTACGAAAACTGAGACATATTTGAACACATCTCCCGATCACATGGTTGATCATACTCTAGGTTCCACATGCATGTTTTAGCTGAAGGAAGAATACCTAAAACCTGGGTAGTTGAAACCCGTGGAATGGGTACCATGCAATATGACTTCAAAGGGTCTTCATTTGCTCACCGAACCTCTCCAATCCTATCACTGCTGCGTTTATGTCCCTGTACACATGCTTGATTCTCTTTCGGAGACATAGCAATCCATAGGTTTTAAGATACTTACTAGTCAGGTACATTCTTAGGCGTTTAATATGGGGTGTTGAGTCCATTTCGTTGAGCAAGGAGTAGCTCTTGTCTATTCCATATTTGGCTTAAGGAACTTTATCTGTGCTCATTTCAGTCTCTGGTTTTATGCAGCACCACAACTCACCTTTCCCCTTAAGCAAGCATAAGTTGGTTTTCTAAATTTGAGACCCTGTTCTGTTCTGTAATTCAGTTCCTGTGTAGCCAAGTTTACATTCCGTGTATTACTGATATCTTATGATGTTTCTTTTTCTGTGTGACTTATTTCAGGTAGAATCATCATACCTGAATCCACTCATTGTGCTGCTAAGGGCCTGATGACACAGATTTCATTGCTGAGTGTTATTGCTTTGTAAGTAAATACCACAACTTCTTTATCCATTTTTCACTTTCTGCGATGTTGAACTTGTACTGTAAACGAGGTTCTTGTAAACAGAGGCGTCCCAAACTTTGGGGTGGCTGTGTCTTTTTGATTTTAATTTCCCTAAGCTATAGGACCATAAGTGGCAGTGCCCTAGTCTCTGATGCTTTGTATTTTAGATGTTTCAGGAAACACCATACACTTCTCCCGAGTGTCTGTTGGCAATTTACATCCCGCCCATCAGCATAACAAGGCTCCCAGTTCTCCATGGCCTGTCCTGCCTTTCTGGATTTTACACTTTTTTCAGATGGCCCTTTTGACCGTGGGGAAGTGAGACTTCATTGTAGTGCAGATTTCCTTTGCAAGCTTGCTTGGTTGGCCAAAAAGGGCGTATGCGTTTTTTCCTGAATATATTCAGGAAAAAACGCATACGCCCTTTTTGGCCAAGTGCATCATTGTGGACGTTCTGCCTCTTTTCCTATGCTTTCAATGCAATTCCAGTCTACCTCCTGAAATCGGTTTCCTGCAATTCTGCCCCGCTTTCAAGTCCTCTTGGCAGCCTTACTTCAGTCTATTTTTGGACGATAGCTGTCATTTATAACTCTGCAGGTTTGTGAATTACAGTGCCCCTGAGCTCCTTTCTTCAACTTGCTTTCTTTTGAGCTGGCCGCAACACCGCAGGATGGCTTCAGGCCCTAATCTGGTTCCGGCACGGCACGCTGAGCCTTTGGTTAATTCCTCTTCCTGGTGGGAAATGAGAGTTAAATTTGCCCGTCCAGAAACCTCCAGCTAGCCTCTCATTGGTTCTCGCTATTCCTGTTCATCTTCCGCAGAAATTGCAAACTTAGCCAAACAGGAGTTTAAAGGGACTGACTCTCCAAGTCGGGAGAGTGTTAGTAAAGCGTCTGGAATATTGCACCCGAGTACCAGGGTACGAAAACTGAGATATATTTGAACACATCTCCCGATCACATGGTTGATCATACTCTAGGTTCCACATGCATGTTTTAGCTGAAGGAAGAATACCTTAAACCTGGAGAGTTGAGACCCGTGTAATGGGTACCATGCAATATGACTTCAAAGGGTCTTCATTTGCTCACGAACCTCTCCAATCCTATCACTGCTGCGTTTATGCCCCTGTACACATGCTTGATTCTCTTTCGGAGACATAGCAATCCATAGGTTTTAAGATACTTACTAGTCAGGTACATTCTTAGGCATTTAATATGGGGTGTTGAGTCCATTTCGTTGAGCAAGGAGTAGCTCTTGTCTATTCCATATTTGGCTTAAGGAAATTTATCTGTGCTCATTTCAATCTCTGGTTTTACGCAGCACCCCAACTCACCTTTCCCCTTAAGCAAGCATAAGGTGGTTTTCTAAATTTGAGACCCTGTTCTGTTCTGTAGTTCAGTTCCTGTGTAGCCAAGATTACATTCCGTGTATTACTGATATCTTATGATGTTTCTTTTTCTGTGTGATTTATTTCAGTTAGAATCATCATACCTGAATCCACTCATTTTGCTGCTAAGGGCCTGATGACACAGATTTCATTGCTGAGTGATATTGCTTTGTAAGTAAATACGACAACTTCTTTATCCATTTTTCACTTTCTGTGATGTTGAACTTGTACGGTAAACGAGGTTCTTGTAAACAGAGCCGTTCCAAACTTTGGGGTGCCTGTGTCTTTTTGATTTTAATTTCCCTAAGCTATAGGACCATAAGTGGAAGTGCCCTAGGCTCTGTTGCTTTGTTTTTTAGATGTTTCAGGAAACACCATACACTTCTCCCGAGTGTCTGTTGGCAATTTACATCCCGCCCATCAGCATAACAAGGCTCCCAGTTCTCCATGGCCTGTCCTGCCTTTCTGGATTTTACACTTTTTTCAGATGGCCCTTTTGACCGGGGAGAAGTGAGATTTCATTGTAGTGCAGATTTCCTTTGCAAGCTTGCTTGGTTGGCCAAAAAGGGCGTATGCGTTTTTTCCTGAATATATTCAGGAAAAAACGCATACGCCCTTTTTGGCCAAGTGCATCATTGTGGACGTTCTGCCTCTTTTCCTATGCTTTCAATGCAATTCCAGTCTACCTCCTGAAATCGGTTTCCTGCAATTCTGCCCCGTTTTCAAGTCCTCTTGGCAGCCTTACTTCAGTTTATTTTTGGACGATAGCTGTCATTTATAACTCTGCAGGTTTTCAATTACAGTGCCCCTGAGCTCCTTTCTTCAACTCGCTTTCTTGTGACCTGGCCAAAACACCGCAGGATGGCTTCAGGCCCTAATCTGGTTCTGGCCTGGCACGCTGAGCCTTTGGTTAATTCCTCTTCCTGGTGGGAAATGAGAGTTAAATTTGCCCGTTCAGACACCTCCAGCTAGTCTCTCATTGGTTCTCGCTATTCCTGTTCATCTTCCGCAGAAATTGCAAACTGGGCCAAACAGGAGGTTAAAGGGACTGACTCTCCAATTCGGGAGAGTGTTAGTAAAGCGTCTGGAATGTTGCACCCGAGTACCAGGGTACGAAAACTGAGACATATTTGAACACGTCTCCCGATCACATGGTTGATCATACTCTAGGTTCCAAATGCATGTTTTAGCTGAAGGAAGAATACCTTAAACCTGGGTAGTTGAAACCCGTGTAATGGGTACCATGCAATATGACTTCAAAGGGTCTTCATTTGCTCACCGAACCTCTCCAATCCTATCACTGCTCCGTTTATGCCCCTGTACACATGCTTGATTCTCTTTTGGAGACATAGCAATCCATAGGTTTTAAGATACTTACTAGTCAGGTACATTCTTAGGCGTTTAATATGGGGTGTAGAGTCCATTTCGTTGAGCAAGGAGTAGCTCTTGTCTATTCCATATTTGTCTTAGGGAACTTTATCTGTGCTCATTTCAATCTGTGGTTTTATGTAGCACCCCAACTCACCTTTCCCCTTAAGGAAGCATAAGTTGGTTTTCTAAATTTGAGATCCTGTTCTGTTTTGGAATTCAGTTCCTGTGTAGCCAAGTTTACATTCCGTGTATTAGTGATATCTTATGATGTTTCTTTTTCTGTGTGACTTATTTCAGTTAGAATCATCGTACCTGAATCCACTCATTATGCTGCTACGGGCCTGATGACATAGATTTCATTGCTGAGTGATACTGCATTGTACGTAAGTACGACAAGTTCTTTATCCATTTTTCACTTTCTGTGATATTGAACTTGTACGGTAAACGAGGTTCTTGTAAACAGAGGCGTCCCAAACTTTGGGGTGGCTGTGTCTTTTTGATTTTAATTTCCCTAAGCTATAGGACCATAAGTGGAAGTGCCCTAGGCTCTGTTGCTTTGTTTTTTAGATGTTTCAGGAAACACCATACACTTCTCCCGAGTGGCTGTTGGCAATTTACATCCCGCCCATCAGCATAACAAGGCTCCCTGTTCTGCATGGCCTGTCCTGCCTTTCTGGATTTTACACTTTTCTCAGATGGCCCTTTTGACCGCGGGGAAGTGAGACTTCATTGTAGTGCAGATTTCCTTTGCAAGTTTGCTTGGTTGGCAAAAAAGTGCGTATGCGTTTTTTCCTGAATATATTCAGGAAAAAACGCATACGCCCTTTTTGGCCAAGTGCATCATTGTGGACGTTCTGCCTCTTTTCCTATGCTTTCAATGCAATTCCAGTCTACCTCCTGAAATCGGTTTCCTGCAATTCTGCCCCGCTTTCAAGTCCTCTTGGCAGCCTTACTTCAGTATATTTTTGGACGATAGCTGTCATTTATAACTCTGCAGGTTTGTGAATTACAGTGCCCCTGAGCTCCTTTCTTCAACTCGCTTTCTTTTGAGCTGGCCGCAACACCGCAGGATGGCTTCAGGCCCTAATCTGGTTCCGGCACGGCACGCTGAGCCTTTGGTTATTTCCTCTTCCTGGTGGGAAATGAGAGTTAAATTTGCCCGTCCAGACACCTCCAGCTAGTCTCTCATTGGTTCTCGCTATACCTGTTCATCTTCCGCAGAAATTGCAAACTGGGCCAAACAGGAGGTTAAAGGGTCTGACTCTCCAAGTCGGGAGAGTGTTAGTAAAGCGTCTGGAATGTTGCACCCGAGTACCAGGGTACGAAAACTGAGACATATTTGAACACGTCTCCCGATCACATGGTTGATCATACTCTAGGTGCCACATGCATGTTTTAGCTGAAGGAAGAATACCTTAAACCTGGGTAGTTGAAACCCGTGGAATGGGTACCATGCAATATGACTTCAAAGGGTCTTCATTTGCTCACCGAACCTCTCCAATCCTATCACTGCTCCGTTTATGCCCCTGTACACATGCTTGATTCTCTTTCGGAGACATAGCAATCCATAGGTTTTAAGATACTTACTAGTCAGGTACATTCTTAGGTGTTTAATATGCGATGTTGAGTCCATTTCGTCCAGCAAGGAGTAGCTCTTGTCTATTCCATATTTGGCTTAAGGAACTTTATCTGTGCTCATTTCAATCTCTGGTTTTATGCAGCACCCCAACTCACCTTTCCCCTTAAGGAAGCATAAGTTGGTTTTCTAAATTTGAGACCCTGTTCTGTTCTGTAATTCAGTTCCTGTGTAGCCAAGTTTACATTCCGAATATTACTGATATCTTATGATGTTTCTTTTTCTGTGTGACTTATTTCAGTTAGAATCATCATACCTGAATCCACTCATTGTGCTGCTAAGGGCCTGATGACATAGATTTCATTGCTGAGTGATATTGCTTTGTAAGTAAATACCACAACTTCTTTATCCATTTTTCACTTTCTGCGATGTTGAACTTTTACTGTAAACGAGGTTCTTGTAAACAGAGGTATCCCAAACTTTGGAGTGGCTGTGTCTTTTTGATTTTAATTTCCCTAAGTTATAGGACCATAAGTGGAAGTGCCCTAGGCTCTGTTTCTTTGTTTTTTCGATGTTTCAGGAAACACCATACACTTCTCCCGAGTGTCTGTTGGCAATTTACATCCCGCCCATCAGCATAACAAGGCTCCCAGTTCTCCATGGCCTGTCCTGCCTTTCTGGATTTTACACTTTTTTCAGATGGCCCTTTTGACCGTGGGGAAGTGAGACTTCATTGTAGTGCAGATTTCCTTTGCAAGCTTGCTTGGTTGGCCAAAAAGGGCGTATGCGTTTTTTCCTGACTATATTCAGGAAAAAACGCATACGCGCTTTTTGGCCAAGTGCATCATTGTGGACGTTCTGCCTCTTTTCCTATGCTTTCAATGCAATTCCAGTCTACCTCCTGAAATCGGTTTCCTGCAATTCTGCCCCGCTTTCAAGTCCTCTTGGCAGCCTTAATTCAGTATATTTTTGGACGATAGCTGTCATTTATAACTCTGCAGGTTTGTGAATTACAGTGCCCCTGAGCTCCTTTCTTCAACTCGCTTTCTTGTGAGCTGGCCGCAACACCGCAGGATGGCTTCAGGACCTAATCTGGTTCCGGCACGGCATGCTGAGCCTTTGGTTATTTCCTCTTCCTGGTGGGAAATGAGAGTTAATTTTGCCCGTCCAGACGCCTCCAGCTAGTCTCTCATTGGTTCTCCCTATTCCTGTTCATCTTCCGCAGAAATTGCAAACTGGGCCAAACAGGAGGTTAAAGGCGCTGACTCTTCAAGTGGGGAGAGTGTTACTAAAGCGTCTGGAATTTTGCACCCGAGTACCAGGGGAGGAAAACTGAGACATATTTGAACACGTCTCCCGTTCACACGGTTGATCATACTCTGGGTTCCACATGCATGTTTTAGCTGAAGGAAGAATACCTTAAACCTGCAGAGTTGAGATCCGTGTAATGGGTACCATGCAATTTGACTTCAAGGGGTCTTCATTTGCTCACCGAACCTCTCCAATCCTATCACTGCTGCGTTTATGCCCCTGTACACACGCTTGATTCTCTTTTGGAGACATAGCAATCCATAGGTTTTAAGATACTTACTAGTCAGGTACATCCTTAGGCGTTTAATATGGGGTGTTGAGTCCATTTCATTGAGCAAGGAGTACCTCTTGTCTTTTCCATATTTGGCTTAAGGAATTTTATCTGTGCTCATTTCAATCTCTGGTTTTATGCAGCACCCCAACTCACCTTTCCCCTTAAGGAAGCATAAGTTGGTTTTCTAAATTTGAGACCCTGTTCTGTTTTGGAATTCAGTTCCTGTGTAGCCAAGTTTACATTCCGTGTATTAGTGATATCTTATGATGTTTCTTTTTCTGTGTGACTTATTTCAGTTAGAATCATTGTACCTGAATCCACTCATTATGCTGCTATGGGCCTGATGACATAGATTTCACTGCTGAGTGATACTGCATTGTACGTATGTACCACAAGTTCTTTATCCATTTTTCACTTTCTGTGATATTGAACTTGTACGGTAAACGAGGTCTTGTAAACAGAGGCGTCCCAAATTTTGGGGTGGCTGTGTCTTTTTGATTTTAATTTCCCAAATCTATAGGACCATAAGTGGAAGTGCCCTAGGCTCTGTTGCTTTGGTTTTTAGATGTTTCAAAACACCATACACTTCTCCCGAGTGTCTGTTGACAATTTACATCCCGCCCATCAGCATAACAAGACTCCCAGTTCTCCATGGCCTGTCCTGCTTTTCTGGATTTTACACTTTTTTCAGATGGCCCTTGTGACCGGGGAAAGTGAGACTTCATTGTAGTGCAGATTTCCTTTGCAAGCTTGCTTGGTTGGCCAAAAAGGGCGTATGCGTTTTTTCCTGAATATATTCAGGAAAAAACGCATACGCCCTTTTTGGCCAAGTGCATCATTGTGGACGTTCTGCCTCTTTTCCTATGCTTTCCATGCAATTCCAGTCTACCTCCTGAAATCGGTTTCCTGCAATTCTTCCCCGCTTTCAAGTCCTCTTGGCAGCCTTACTTCAGTATATTTTTGGACGATAGCTGTCAATTATAACGCTGCAGGTTTGTGAATTACAGTGCCCCTGAGCTCCTTTCTTCAACTCGCTTTCTTGTGACCTGGCCGCAACACTGCAGGATGGCTTCAGGCCCTAATCTGGTTCCGGCACGGCACACTGAGCCTGTGGTTAATTCCTCTTCCTGGTGGGAAATGAGAGTTAAATTTGCCCGTCCAGACACCTCCAGCTAGTCTCTCATTGGTTCTCGCTATTCCTGTTCATCTTCCGCAGAAATTGCAAACTGGGCCAAACAGGAGGTTAAAGGGACTGACTCTCCAATTCGGGAGAGTGTTAGTAAAGCGTCTGGAATGTTGCACCCGAGTACCAGGGTACGAAAACTGAGACATATTTGAACACGTCTCCCGATCACATGGTTGATCATACTCTAGGTTCCAAATGCATGTTTTAGCTGAAGGAAGAATACCTTAAACCTGGGTAGTTGAAACCCGTGGAATGGGTACCATGCAATATGACTTCAAAGGGTCTTCATTTGCTCACCGAACCTCTCCAATCCTATCACTGCTCCGTTTATGCCCCTGTACACATGCTTGATTCTCTTTTGGAGACATAGCAATCCATAGGTTTTAAGATACTTACTAGTCAGGTACATTCTTAGGCGTTTAATATGGGGTGTAGAGTCCATTTCGTTGAGCAAGGAGTAGCTCTTGTCTATTCCATATTTGGCTTAGGGAACTTTATCTGTGCTCATTTCAATCTGTGGTTTTATGCAGCACCCCAACTCACCTTTCCCCTTAAGGAAGCATAAGTTGGTTTTCTAAATTTGAGATCCTGTTCTGTTTTGGAATTCAGTTCCTGTGTAGCCAAGTTTACATTCCGTGTATTACTGATATCTTATGATGTTTCTTTTTCTGTGTGACTTATTTCAGTTAGAATCATCTTACTTGAATCCACTCATTATGCTGCCACGGGCCTGATGACATAGATTTCATTGCTGAGTGATACTGCATTGTACATAAGTACCACAAGTTCTTTATCCATTTTTCACTTTCTGTGATACTGAACTTGTACGGTAAATGAGGTTCTTGTAAACGGAGGCGTCCCAAACTTTGGGGTGGCTGTGCCTTTTTGATTTTAATTTCCCTAAGCTATAGGACAATAATTGGAAGTGCCCTAGGCTCTGTTGCTTTGTGTTTTAGATGTTTCAGGAAACACCATACACTTCTCCCGAGTGTCTGTTGGCAATTTACATCCCGCCCATCAGCATAACAAGGCTCCCAGTTCTCCATGGCCTGTCCTGCCTTTCTGGATTTTACACTTTTTTCAGATGGCCCTTTTGACCGGGGGGAAGTGAGACTTCATTGTAGTGCAGATTTCCTTTGCAAGCTTGCTTGATTGGCCTAAAAGGGCGTATGCTTTTTTTCCTGAATATATTCAGGAAAAAACGCATACGCCCTTTTTGGCCAAGTGCATCATTGTGGACGTTCTGCCTCCTTTCCTATGCTTGAAATGCAATTCCAGTCTACCTCCTGAAATCGGTTTCCTGCAATTCTGCCCCGCTTTCAAGTCCTCTTGGCAGCCTTACTTCAGTCTATTTTTGGACGATAGCTGTCATTTATAACTGCAGGTTTGTGAATTACAGTGCCCCTGAGCTCCTTTCTTCAACTCGGTTTCTTGTGACCTGGACGCAACACCGCAAGATGGCTTCAGGCCCTAATCTGGTTCTGGTACGGCACGCTGAGCCTTTGGTTAATTCCTCTTCCTGGTGGGAAATGAGAGTTAAATTTGCCCGTCCAGACACCTCCAGCTAGTTTCTCATTGGTTCTCGCTATTCCTGTTCATCTTCCGCAGAAATTGCAAACTGGGCCAAACAGGAGGTTAAAGGCGCTGACTCTGCAAGTGGGGAGAGTGTTAGTAAAGCGTCTGGAATGTTGCACCCGAGTACCAGGGGACGAAAATTGAGACATATTTGAACACGTCTCCTGCTCACACAGTTGGTCATACTCTGGGTTCCACATGCATGTTTTAGCTGAAGGAAGAATACCTTAAACCTGGAGAGTTGAGACCCGTGTAATGGGTACCATGCAATATGACTTCAAAGGGTCTTCATATGGTCACCTAATCTCTCCAATCCTATCACTGCTGCGTTTATGCCCCTGTACACACGCTTGATTCTCTTTCGGAGACATAGCAATCCATAGGTTTTAAGATACTTACTAGTCAGGTACATTCTTAGGCGTTTAATATGTGGTGTTGAGTCCATTTCGTTGAGCAAGGAGTAGCTCTTGTCTATTCCATATTTGGCTAAGGAACTTTATCTGTGCTCATTTCAATCTCTGGTTTTATGCAGCACCCCAACTCACCTTTCCCCTTAAGCAAGCATAAGTTGGTTTTCTAAATTTGAGACCCTGTTCTGTTCCGTAATTCATTTCCTGTGTAGTCAAGTTTACATTCCGTGTATTAGTGATATCTTTTGATGTTTCTTTTTCTGTGTGACTTATTTCAGTTAGAATCATCATAGCTGAATCCACTCATTGTGCTGCTATGGGCCTGATGACATAGATTTCATTGCTGAGTGATACTGCATTGTACGTAAGTACCACAAGTTCTTTATCCATTTTTCACTTTCTGCGATGTTGAACTTGTACTGTAAACGAGGTTCTTGTAAACAGAGCCGTTCCAAACTTTGGGGTGGCTGTGTCTTTTTGGTTTTAATTTCCCTAAGCTATAGGACCATAAGTGGAAGTGCCCTAGGTTCTGTTGCTTTGTTTTTTAGATGTTTCAGGAAACACCATACACTTCTCCCGAGTGTCTGTTGGCAATTTACATCCCGCCCATCAGCATAACAAGGCTCCCAGTTCTCCATGGCCTGTCCTGCCTTTCTGGATTTTACACTTTTTTCAGATGGCCCTTTTGACCGGGGGGAAGTGAGACTTCATTGTAGTGCAGATTTCCTTTGCAAGCTTGCTTGGTTGGCCAAAAAGGGCGTATGCGTTTTTTCCTGAATATATTCAGGAAAAAACGCATACGCCCTTTTTGCCCAAGTGCATCATTGTGGACGTTCTGCCTCTTTTCCTATGCTTTCAATGCAATTCCAGTCTACCTCCTGAAATTGGTTTCCTGTAATTCTGCCCCGCTTTCAAGTCCTCTTGGCAGCCTTACTTCAGTCTATTTTTGGACGATAGCTGTCATTTATAACTCTGCAGGTTTGTGAATTACAGTGCCCCTGAGCTCCTTTCTTCAACTCGCTTTCTCGTGACCTGGCTGCAACACTGCAGGATGGCTTCAGGCCCTAATCTGGTTCCGGTCTGGCACGCTGAGCCTTTGGTTAATTCCTCTTCCTGGTGGGAAATGAGAGTTAAATTTGCCCGTCCAGACACCTCCAGCTAGTCTCTCATTGGTTCTCGCTATTCCTGTTCATCTTCCGCAGAAATTGCAAACTGGGCCAAACAGGAGGTTAAAGGGACTGACTCTCCAAGTCCGGAGAGTGTTAGTAAAGCGTCTGGAATGTTGCACCCGAGTACCAGGGTAAGGAAACTGAGACATATTTGAACACGTCTCCCGATCACATGGTTGATCATACTCTAGGTTCCACATGCATGTTTTAGCTGAAGGAAGAATACCTTAAACCTGGGTAGTTGAAACCCGTGGAATGGGTACCATGCAATATGACTTCAAAGGGTCTTCATTTGCTCACCGAACCTCTCCAATCCTATCACTGCTGCGTTTATGCCCCTGTACACATGCTTGATTCTCTTTTGGAGACATTGCAATCCATAGGTTTTAAGATACTTACTAGTCAGGTACATTCTTAGGCGTTTAATATGCGGTGTTGAGTCCATTTCGTTGAGCAAGGAGTAGCTCTTGTCTATTCCATATTTGGCTAAGGAACTTTATCTGTGCTCATTTCAATCTCTGGTTTTATGCAGCACCCCAACTCACCTTTCCCCTTAAGCAAGCATAAGTTGGTTTTCTAAATTTGAGACCCTGTTCTGTTCTGTAATTCAGTTCCTGTGTAGCCAAGTTTCCATTCCGTGTATTACTGATATCTTATGATGTTTCTTTTCCTGTGTGACTTATTTCAGTTAGAATCATCATACCTGAATCCACTCATTGTGCTGCTAAGGGCCTGATGACATAGATTTCATTGCTGAGTGATATTGCTTTTTAAGTGAATACCACAACTTCTTTATCCATTTTTCACTTTCTGCGATGTTGACCTTGTACTGTAAACGAGGTTCTTGTAAACAGAGCCCTTCCAAACTTTGGGGTGGCTGTGTCTTTTTGATTTTAATTTCCCTAGGCTATAGGACCATAAGTGGAAGTGCCCTAGGCTCTGTTGCTTTGTTTTTTAGATGTTTCAGGAAACACCATACACTTCTCCCAAGTGTCTGTTGGCAATTTACATCCCGCCCATCAGCATAACAAGGCTCCCAGTTCTCAATGGCCTGTTACCTTTCTGGATTTTACACTTTTTTGAGATGGCCCTTTTGACCGGGGGGGAAGTGAGACTTCATTGTAGTGCAGATTTCCTTTGCAAGCTTGCTTGGTTGGCCAAAAAGTGCGTATGCGTTTTTTCCTGAATATATTCAGGAAAAAACGCATACGCCCTTTTTGGCCAAGTGCATCATTGTGGATGTTCTGCCTCTTTTCCTATGCTTTCAATGCAATTCCAGTCTACCTCCTGAAATTGGTTTCCTGCAATTCTGCCCCGCTTTCTAGTCCTCTTGGCAGCCTTACTTCAGTATATTTTTGGACGATAGCTGTCATTTATAACTCTGCAGGTTTGTGAATTACAGTGCCCCTGAGCTCCTTTCTTCAACTCACTTTCTTGTGACCTGGCCGCAACACCGCAGGATGGCTTCAGGCCCTAATCTGGTTCCGTCCCGGCATACTGAGCCTTTGGTTAATTCCTATTCCTGGTGGGAAATGAGAGTTAAATTTGCCCGTCCAGACACCTCCAGCTAGCCTCTCATTGGTTCTCGCTATTCCTGTTCATCTTCCGCAGAAATTGCAAACTGGGCCAAACAGGAGGTTAAAGGGACTGACTCTCCAAGTTGGGAGAGTGTTAGTAAAGCGTCTGGAATGTTGCACCCGAGTACCAGGGGGGGAAAACTGAGACATATTTGAACACGTCTCCCGTTCACATGGTTGATCATACTCTGGGTTCCACATGCATGTTTTAGCTGAAGGAAGAATACCTTAAACCTGGACAGTTGAGACCCGTGTAATGGGTACCATGCAATATGTCTTCAAAGGGTCTTCATTTGCTCACGAACCTCTCCAATCCTATCACTGCTGCATTTATGCCCCTGTACACATGCTTGATTCTCTTTCGGAGACATAGCAATCCATAGGTTTTAAGATACTTACTAGTCAGGTACATTCTTAGGCGTTTAATATGGGGTGTTGAGTCCATTTCGTTGAGCAAGGAGTAGCTCTTGTCTATTCCATATTTGGCTTAAGGAACTTTATCTGTGCTCATTTCAATCTCTGGTTTTATGCAGCACCCCAACTCACCTTTCCCCTTAAGCAAGCATAAGTTGGTTTTCTAAATTTGAGACCCTGTTCTGTTCTGTAATTCAGTTCCTGTGTAGCCAAGTTTACATTCCGTGTATTAGAGATATCTTTTGATGTTTCTTTTTCTGTGTGACTTATTTCAGTTAGAATCATCATAGCTGAATCCACTCATTGTGCTGCTATGGGCCTGATGACATAGATTTCATTGCTGAGTGATACTGCATTGTACGTAAGTACCACAATTTCTTTATCCATTTTTCACTTTCTGCGATGTTGAACTTGTACTGTAAACGAGGTTCTTGTAAACAGAGCCGTTCCAAACTTTGGGGTGGCTGTGTCTTTTTGATTTTAATTTCCCTAATCTATAGGACCATAAGTGGAAGTGCCCTAGGTTCTGTTGCTTTGTTTTTTAGATGTTTCAGGAAACACCATACACTTCTCCCGAGTGTCTGTTGGCAATTTACATCCCGCCCATCAGCATAACAAGGCTCCCAGTTCTCCATGGCCTGTCCTGCCTTTCTGGATTTTACACTTTTTTCAGATGGCCCTTTTGACCGGGGGGAAGTGAGACTTCATTGTAGTGCAGATTTCCTTTGCAAGCTTGCTTGGTTGTCCAAAAAGTGCGTATGCGTTTTTTCCTGAATACATTCAGGAAAAAACGCATATGCCCTTTTTGGCCAAGTGCATCATTGTGGACGTTCTGCCTCTTTTCCTATGCTTTCAATGCAATTCCAGTCTACCTCCTGAAATCGGTTTCCTGCAATTCTGCCCCACTTTCAAGTCCTCTTGGCAGCCTTACTTCAGTCTATTTTTGGACGATAGCTGTCATTTATAACTCTGCAGGTTTGTGAATTACAGTGCCCCTGAGCTCCTTTCTTCAACTCGTTTTCTTGTGACCTGGCCGCAACACCGCAGGATGGCTTCAGGCCCTAATCTGGTTCCGGCCCGGCATGCTGAGCCTTTGGTTAATTCCTCTTCCTGGTGGGAAATGAGAGTTAAATTTGCCCGTCCAGACACCTCCAGCTAGCCTCTCATTGGTTCTCGCTATTCCTGTTCATCTTCCGCAGAAATTGCAAACTGGGCCAACAGGAGGTTAAAGGGACTGACTCTCCAAGTCCGGAGAGTGTTAGTAAAGCATCTGGAATGTTGCACCCGAGTACCAGGTGGGGAAACCTGAGACATATTTGAACACGTCTCCCGTTCACATGGTTGATCATACTCTGGGTTCCACATGCATGTTTTAGCTGAAGGAAGAATACCTTAAACCTGGGTAGTTGAAACCCGTGTAATGGGTACCATGCAATATGACTTCAAAGGGTCTTCATTTGCTCACCGAACCTCTCCAATCCTATCACTGCTGCGTTTATGCCCCTGTACACATGCTTGATTCTCTTTCGGAGACATAGCAATCCATAGGTTTTAAGATACTTACTAGTCAGGTACATTCTTAGGCGTTTAATATGCGGTGTTGAGTCCATTTCGTTGAGCAAGGAGTAGCTCTTGTCTATTCCATATTTGGCTAAGGAACTTTATCTGTGCTCATTTCGATCTCTGGTTTTATGCAGCACCCCAACTCACCTTTACCCTTAAGCAAGCATAAGTTGGTTTTCTAAATTTGAGACCCTGTTCTGTTTTGGAATGCAGTTCCTGTGTAGCCAAGTTTACATTCCATGTACTACTGATATCTAATGATGTTTCTTTTTCTGTGTGACTTATTTCAGTTAGAATCATCATACCTGAATCCACTCATTGTGCTGCTAAGGGCCTGATGACACAGATTTCATTGCTGAGTGATATTGCTTTGTAAGTAAATACCACAACTTCTTTATCCATTTTTCACTTTCTGTGATGTTGAACTTGTACTGTAAACGAGGTTCTTGTAAACAGAGGCGTCCCAAACTTTCGGGTGCCTGTGTCTTTTTTATTTTAATTTCCCTAAGCTATAAGACCATAAGTGGCAGTGCCCTAGGCTCTGTTGCTTTGTTTTTTAGATGTTTCAGGAAACACCTTACACTTCTCCCGTGTGTCTGTTGGCAATTTACATCCCGCCCATCAGCATAACAAGGCTCCCAGTTCTCCATGGCCTGTCCTGCCTTTCTGGATTTTACACTTTTTTCAGATGGCCCTTTTGACCGGGGGGAAGTGAGACTTCATTGTAGTGCAGATTTCCTTTGCAAGCTTGCTTGATTGGCCTAAAAGGGCGTATGCTTTTTTTCCTGAATATATTCAGGAAAAAACGCATACGCCCTTTTTGGCCAAGTGCATCATTGTGGACGTTCTGCCTCTTTTCCTATGCTTTCAATGCAATTCCAGTCTACCTCCTGAAATCGGTTTCCTGCAATTCTGCCCCGCTTTCAAGTCCTCTTGGCAGCCTTACTTCAGTCTATTTTTGGACGATAGCTGTCATTTATAACTCTGCAGGTTTGTGAATTACAGTGCCCCTGAGCTCCTTTCTTCAACTCGCTTTCTTGTGACCTGGCCGCAACACCGCAGGATGTATTCAGGCCCTAATCTGGTTCCGGCACGGCACGCTGAGCCTTTGGTTAATTCCTCTTCCTGGTGGGAAATGAGAGTTAAATTTGCCCATCCAGACACCTCCAGCTAGTCTCTCATTGGTTCTCGCTATTCCTGTTCATCTTCCGCAGAAATTGCAAACTGAGCCAAACAGGAGGTTAAAGGGACTGACTCTCCAAGTCGGGAGACTGTTAGTAAAGCGTCTGGAATGTTGCATCCGAGTACCAGGGTACGAAAACTGAGACATATTTGAACACGTCTCCCGATCACATGGTTCATCATACTCTAGGTTCCACATGCATGTTTTTGCTGAAGGAAGAATACCTTAAACCTGGGTAGTTGAAACCCGTGGAATGGGTACCATGCAATATGACTTCAAAGGGTCTTCATTTGCTCACGAACCTCTCCAATCCTATCACTGCTGCATTTATGCCCCTGTACACATGCTTGATTCTCTTTCGGAGACATAGTAATCCATAGGTTTTAAGATACTTACTAGTCAGGTACATTCTTAGGCGTTTAATATGGGATGTTGAGTCCATTTCGTTGAGCAAGGAGTAGCTCTTGTCTATTCCATATTTGGCTTAAGGAACTTTATCTGTGCTCATTTCAATCTCTGGTTTTATGCAGCACCCCAACTCACCTTTACCCTTAAGCAAGAATAAGTTGGTTTTCTAAATTTGAGACCCTGTTCTGTTCTGTAATTCAGTTCCTGTGTAGCCAAGTTTCCATTCCGTGTATTACTGATACCTTATGATGTTTCTTTTTCTGTGTGACTTATTTCAGTTAGAATCATCATACCTGAATCCACTCATTGTGCTGCTAAGGGCCTGATGACACAGATTTCATTGCTGAGTGATATTGCTTTGTAAGTAAATACCACAACTTCTTTATCCATTTTTCACTTTCTGCGATGTTGAACTTGTACTGTAAACGAGGTTCTTGTAAACAGAGCCGTTCCAAACTTTGGGGTGGCTGTGTCTTTTTGATTTTAATTTCCCTAAGCTATAGGACCATAAGTGGAAGTGCCCTAGGTTCTGTTGCTTTGTTTTTTAGATGTTTCAGGAAACACCATACACTTCTCCCAAGTGGTTGTTGGCAATTTACATCCCGCCCATCAGCATAACAAGGCTCCCAGTTCTCCATGGCCTGTCCTGCCTTTCTGGATTTTACACTTTTTTCAGATGGCCCTTTTGACCGGGGGGAAGTGAGACTTCATTGTAGTGCAGATTTCCTTTGCAAGCTTCCTTGGTTGGACAAAAAGGGCGTATGCGTTTTTTCCTGAATATATTCAGGAAAAAACGCATACGCCCTTTTTGGCCAAGTGCATCATTGTGGACGTTCTGCCTCTTTTCCTATGCTTTCAATGAAATTCCAGTCTACCTCCTGAAATCGGTTTCCTGCAATTCTGCCCCGCTTTCAAGTCCTCTTGGCAGCCTTACTTCAGTATATTTTTGGACAATAGCTGTCATTTATAACTCTGCAGGTTTGTGAATTACAGTGCCCCTGAGCTCCTTTCTTCAACTCGCTTTCTTTTGAGCTGGCCGCAACACCGCAGGATGGCTTCAGGCCCTAATCTGGTTCCGGTACGGCACGCTGAGCCTTTGGTTATTTCCTCTTCCTGGTGGGAAATGAGAGTTAAATTTGCCCGTCCAGACACCTCCAGCTACCCTCTCATTGGTTCTCGCTATTCCTGTTCATCTTCCGCAGAAATTGCAAACTGGGCCAAACAGGAGGTTAAAGGCGCTGACTCTCCAAGTGGGGAGAGTGTCAGTAAAGCGTCTGGAATGTTGCACCCGAGTACCAGGGGAGGAAAACTGAGACATATTTGAACACGTCTCCCGTTCACATGGTTGATCATACTTGGGTTCCACATGCATGTTTTAGCTGAAGGAAGAATACCTTAAACCTGGGTAGTTGAAACCCGTGGAATGGGTACCATGCAATATGACTTCAAAGGGTCTTCATTTGCTCACCGAACCTCTCCAATCCTATCACTGCTGCGTTTATGCCCCTGTACACATGCTTGATTCTCTTTTGGAGACATAGCAATCCATAGGTTTTACGATACTTACTAGTCAGGTACATTCTTAGGCGTTTAATATGCGGTGTTGAGTCCATTTCATTGAGCAAGGAGTAGCTCTTGTCTATTCCATATTTGACATAAGGAACTTTATCTGTGCTCATTTCGATCTCTGGTTTTATGCAGCACCCCAACTCACCTTTACCCTTAAGCAAGCATAAGTTGGTTTTCTAAATTTGAGACCCTGTTCTGTTTTGGAATGCAGTTCCTGTGTAGCCAAGTTTACATTCCGTGTATTACTGATATCTTATGATGTTTCTTTTTCTGTGTGACTTATTTCAGTTAGAATCATCATACCTGAATCCACTCATTGTGCTGCTACGGGCCTGATGACATAGATTTCATTGCTGATTGATATTGCTTTGTACGTAAATTTCACAACTTCTTTATCCATTTTTCACTTTCTGCGATATTGAACTTGTACCGTAAACGAGGTTCTTGTAAACAGAGGCGTCCCAAACTTTGGGGTGGCTGTGTCTTTTTGATTTTAATTTCCCTAACCTATAGGACCATAAGTGGAAGTGCCCTAGGCTCTGTTGCTTTGTTTTTTAGATGTTTCAGGAAACACCATACACTTCTCCCGAGTGGTTGTTGGCAATTTACATCCCGCCCATCAGCATAACAAGGCTCCCAGTTCTCCATGGCCTGTCCTGCCTTTCTGGATTTTACACTTTTTACAGATGGCCCTTTTGACCGGGGGGAAGTGAGACTTCATTGTAGTGCAGATTTCCTTTGCAAGCTTGCTTGGTTGGCCAAAAAGGGCATATGAGTTTTTTCCTGAATATATTCAGGAAAAAACGCATACGCCCTTTTTGGCCAAGTGCATCATTGTGGACGTTCTGCCTCTTTTCCTATGCTTTCAATGCTATTCCAGTCTACCTCCTGAAATCGGTTTCCTGCAATTCTGTCCCGCTTTCAAGTCCTCTTGGCAGCCTTACTTCAGTCTATTTTTGGACGATAGCTGTCATTTATAACTCTGCAGGCTTGTGAATTACAGTGCCCCTGAGCTCCTTTCTTCAACTCGCTTTCTTTTGAGCTGGCCGCAACACCGCAGGATGGCTTCAGGCCCTAATCTGGTTCCGGCACGGCACGCTGAGCCTTTGGTTAATTCCTCTTCCTGGTGGGAAATGAGAGTTAAATTTGCCCGTCCAGACATCTCCAGCTAGTCTCTCATTGGTTCTCGCTATTCCTGTTCATCTTTCGCAGAAATTGCAAACTGGGCCAAACAGGAGGTTAAAGGGACTGACTCTCCAAGTCGGGAGAGTGTTAGTAAAGCGTCTGGAATGTTGCACCCGAGTACCAGGGTACGAAAACTGAGACATATTTGAACACGTCTCCCGATCACATGGTTGATCATACTCTAGGTTCCACATGCATGTTTTAGCTGAAGGAAGAGTACCTTAAACCTGGGTATTTGAAACCCGTGGAATGGGTACCATGCAATATGACTTCAAAGGGTCTTCATTTGCTCACCGAACATCTCCAATCCTATCACTGCTGCGTTTATGCCCCTGTACACTTGCTTAATTCTCTTTTGGAGACATAGCAATCCATAGGTTTTAAGATACTTACTAGTCAGGTACATTCTTAGGCGTTTAATATGCGGAGTTGAGTCCATTTCGTTGAGCAATGAGTAGCTCTTGTCTATTCCATATTTGGCTTAAGGAACTTTATCTGTGCTCATTTCAATCTCTGGTTTTATGCAGCACCCCAACTCACCTTTCCCCTTAAGCAAGCATAAGTTGGTTTTCTAAATTTGAGACCCTGTTCTGTTCTGTAATTCAGATCCTGTGTAGCCAAGTTTACATTCCGTGTATTACTGATATCTTATGATGTTTCTTTTTCTGTGTGACTTATTTCAGTTAGAATCATCATACCTGAATCCACTCATTGTGCTGCTAAGGGCCTGATGACACAGATTTCATTGCTGAGTGATATTGCTTTGTAAGTAAATACCACAACTTCTTTATCCATTTTTCACTTTCTGTGATGTTGAACTTGTACTGTAAACGAGGTTCTTGTAAACAGAGCCGTTCCAAACTTTGGGGTGGCTGTGTCTTTTTGATTTTAATTTCCCTAAGCTATAGGACCATAAGTGGCAGTGCCCTAGGCTCTGTTGCTTTGTTTTTTAAATGTTTCAGGACACACCATACACTTCTCCAGAGTGGTTGTTGGCAATTTACATCCCGCCCATCAGCATAACAAGGCTCCCGGTTCTCCATGGCCTGTCCTGCCTTTCTGGATTTTACACTTTTTTCAGATGGCCCATTTGACCGGGGGGAAGTGAGACTTCATTGTAGTGCAGATTTCCTTTGCAAGCTTGCTTGGTTGGCCAAAAAGGGCGTATGCGTTTTTTCCTGAATATATTCAGGAAAAAACGCATACACCCTTTTTGGCCAAGTGCATCATTGTGGACGTTCTGCCTCTTTTCCTATGCTTTAAATGCAATTCCAGTCTACCTCCTGAAATCGGTTTCCTGCAATTCTGCTCCGCTTTCAAGTCCTCTTGGCAGCCTTACTTCAGTCTATTTTTGGACGATAGCTGTCATTTATAACTCTGCAGGTTTGTGAATTACAGTGCCCCTGAGCTCCTTTCTTCAACTCGCTTTCTTGTGAGCTGGCCGCAACACCGCAGGATGGCTTCAGGCCCTAATCTGGTTCTGGCCCGGCATGCTGAGCCTTTGGTTAATTCCTCTTCCTCTTGGGAAATGAGAGTTAAATTTGCCCGTCCAGACACCTCCAGCTAGCCTCTCATTGGTTCTCGCTATTCCTGTTCATCTTCCGCAGAAATTGCAAACTGGGCCAAACAGGAGGTTAAAGGGACTGACTCTCCAAGTGGGGAGAGTGTTAGTAAAGCGTCTGGAATGTTGCACCCGAGTACCAGGGGAGGAAAACGGAGACATATTTGAACACGTCTCCCGTTCACATGGTTGATCATACTCTGGGTTCCACATGCATGTTTTAGCTGAAGGAAGAATACCTTAAACCTGGGTAGTTGAAACCCGTGGAATGGGTACCATGCAATATGACTTCAAAGGGTCTTCATTTGCTCACCGAACCTCTCCAATCCTATCACTGCTGCGTTTATGCCCCTGTACACATGCTTGATTCTCTTTCGGAGACATAGCAATCCCTAGGTTTTAAGATACTTACTAGTCAGGTACATTCTTAGGCGTTTAATATGCGGTGTTGAGTCCATTTCGTTGAGCAAGGAGTAGCTCTTGTCTATTCCATATTTGACTTAAGGAACTTTATCTGTGCTCATTTCAATCTCTGGTTTTATGCAGCACCCCAACTCACCTTTCCCCTTAAGCAAGCATAAGTTGGTTTTCTAAATTTGAGACCCTGTTCTGTTCTGTAATTCAGATCCTGTGTAGCCAAGTTTACATTCCGTGTATTACTGATATCTTATGATGTTTCTTTTTCTGTGTGACTTATTTCAGTTAGAATCATCATACCTGAATCCACTCATTGTGCTGCTAAGGGCCTGATGACACAGATTTCATTGCTGAGTGATATTGCTTTGTAAGTAAATACCACAACTTCTTTATCCATTTTTCACTTTCTGTGATGTTGAACTTGTACTGTAAACGAGGTTCTTGTAAACAGAGCCGTTCCAAACTTTGGGGTGGCTGTGTCTTTTTGATTTTAATTTCCCTAAGCTATAGGACCATAAGTGGCAGTGCCCTAGGCTCTGTTGCTTTGTTTTTTAAATGTTTCAGGACACACCATACACTTCTCCCGAGTGGTTGTTGGCAATTTACATCCCGCCCATCAGCATAACAAGGCTCCCGGTTCTCCATGGCCTGTCCTGCCTTTCTGGATTTTACACTTTTTTCAGATGGCCCATTTGACCGGGGGGAAGTGAGACTTCATTGTAGTGCAGATTTCCTTTGCAAGCTTGCTTGGTTGGCCAAAAAGGGCGTATGCGTTTTTTCCTGAATATATTCAGGAAAGAACGCATACGCCCTTTTTGGCCAAGTGCATCATTGTGGACGTTCTGCCTCTTTTCCTATGCTTTAAATGCAATTCCAGTCTACCTCCTGAAATCGGTTTCCTGCAATTCTGCTCCGCTTTCAAGTCCTCTTGGCAGCCTTACTTCAGTCTATTTTTGGACGATAGCTGTCATTTATAACTCTGCAGGTTTGTGAATTACAGTGCCCCTGAGCTCCTTTCTTCAACTCGCTTTCTTGTGAGCTGGCCGCAACACCGCAGGATGGCTTCAGGCCCTAATCTGGTTCTGGCCCGGCATGCTGAGCCTTTGGTTAATTCCTCTTCCTCTTGGGAAATGAGAGTTAAATTTGCCCGTCCAGACACCTCCAGCTAGCCTCTCATTGGTTCTCGCTATTCCTGTTCATCTTCCGCAGAAATTGCAAACTGGGCCAAACAGGAGGTTAAAGGGACTGACTCTCCAAGTGGGGAGAGTGTTAGTAAAGCGTCTGGAATGTTGCACCCGAGTACCAGGGGAGGAAAATGGAGACATATTTGAACACGTCTCCCGTTCACATGGTTGATCATACTCTGGGTTCCACATGCATGTTTTAGCTGAAGGAAGAATACCTTAAACCTGGGTAGTTGAAACCCGTGGAATGGGTACCATGCAATATGACTTCAAAGGGTCTTCATTTGCTCACCGAACCTCTCCAATCCTATCACTGCTGCGTTTATGCCCCTGTACACATGCTTGATTCTCTTTCGGAGACATAGCAATCCCTAGGTTTTAAGATACTTACTAGTCAGGTACATTCTTAGGCGTTTAATATGCGGTGTTGAGTCCATTTCGTTGAGCAAGGAGTAGCTCTTGTCTATTCCATATTTGACTTAAGGAACTTTATCTGTGCTCATTTCAATCTCTGGTTTTATGCAGCACCCCAACTCACCTTTACCCTTAAGCAAGCATAAGTTGGTTTTCTAAATTTGAGACCCTGTTCTGTTCTGTAATTCAGTTCCTGTGTAGCCAAGTTTACATTCCGTGTATTACTGATATCTTATGATGTTTCTTTTTCTGTGTGACTTATTTCAGTTAGAATCATCGTACCTGAATCCACTCATTGTGCTTCTAAGGGCCTGATGACACAGATTTCATTGCTGAGTGATATTGCTTTGTAAGTAAATACCACAACTTCTTTATCCATTTTTCACTTTCTGCGATGTTGAACTTGTACTGTAAACGAGGTTCTTGTAAACAGAGCCATTCCAAACTTTGGGGTGGCTGTGTCTTTTTGATTTTAATTTCCCTAAGCTATAGGACCATAAGTGGAAGTGCCCTAGGTTCTGTTGCTTTGTTTTTTAGATGTTTCAGGAAACTCGATACACTTCTCCCGAGTGGTTGTTGGCAATTTACATCCCGCCCATCAGCATAACAAGGCTCCCAGTTCTCCATGGCCTGTCCTGCCTTTCTGGATTTTACACTTTTTTCAGATGGCCCTTTTGACCGGGGGGAAGTGAGACTTCATTGTAGTGCAGGTTTCCTTTGCAAGCTTGCTTGGTTGGCCAAAAAGGGCGTATGCGTTTTTTCCTGAATATATTCAGGAAAAAACGCATACGCCATTTTTGGCCAAGTGCATCATTGTGGACGTTCTGCCTCTTTTCCTATGCTTTCAATGCAATTCCAGTCTACCTCCTGAAATCGGTTTCCTGCAATTCTGCCCCGCTTTCAAGTCCTCTTGGCAGCCTTACTTCAGTCTATTTTTGGACGATAGCTGTCATTTATAACTCTGCAGGTTTGTGAATTACAGTGCCCCTGAGCTCCTTTCTTCAACTCGCTTTCTTGTGAGCTGGCCGCAACACCGCAGGATGGCTTCAGACCCTAATCTGGTTCCGGCACGGCACGCTGAGCCTTTGGTTATTTCCTCTTCCTGGTGGGAAATGAGAGTTAAATTTGCCCGTCCAGACACCTCCAGCTAGTCTCTCATTGGTTCTCGCTATTCCTGTTCATCTTCCGTAGAAATTGCAAACTGGGCCAAACAGGAGGTTAAAGGGACTGACTCTCCAAGTGGGGAGAGTGTTAGTAAAGCCTCTGGAATGTTGCACCTGAGTACCAGGGTACGAAAACTGAGACATATTTGAAGACGTCTCCCGTTCACATGGTTGATCATACTTGGGTTCCACATGCATGTTTTAGCTGAAGGAAGAATACCTAACACCGGGGTAGTTGAAACCCGTGGAATGGGTACCATGCAATATGACTTCAAAGGGTCTTCATTTGCTCACCGAACCTCTCCAATCCTATCACTGCTGCATTTATGCCCCTGTACACATGCTTGATTCCCTTTCGGAGACATAGCAATCCATAGGTTTTAAGATACTTACTAGTCAGGTACATTCTTAGGCGTTTAATATGCGGTGTTGAGTCCATTTCGTTGAGCAAGGAGTAGCTCTTGTCTATTCCATATTTGACTTAAGGAACTTTATCTGTGCTCATTTCAATCTCTGGTTTTATGCAGCACCCCAACTCACCTTTCCCCTTAAGCAAGCATAAGTTGGTTTTCTAAATTTGAGACCCTGTTCTGTTCTGTAATTCAGTTCCTGTGTAGCCAAGTTTCCATTCCGTGTATTACTGATATCTTATGATGTTTCTTTTTCTGTGTGACTTATTTCAGTTAGAATCATCATACCTGAATCCACTCATTGTGCTGCTAAGGGCCTGATGACACAGATTTCATTGCTGAGTGATATTGCTTTGTAAATAAATACCAAAACTTCTTTATCCATTTTTCACCTTCTGCGATGTTGAACTTGTACTGTAAACGAGGTTCTTGTAAACAGAGCCGTTGCAAACTTTGGGGTGTATGTGTCTTTTTGATTTTAATTTCCCTAAGCTATAGGACCATAAGTGGAAGTGCCCTAGGTTCTGTTGCTTTGTTTTTTACATGTTTCAGGAAACACGATACACTTCTCCCGAGTGGTTGTTGGCAATTTACATCCCGCCCATCAGCATAACAAGGCTCCCAGTTCTCCATGGCCTGTACTGCCTTTCTGGATTTTAGACTTTTTTCAGATGGCCCTTTTGACCGGGGGGAAGTGAGACTTCATTGTAGTGCAGATTTCCTTTGCAAGCTTGCTTGGTTGGCCAAAAAGGGCGTATGCGTTTTTTCCTGAATATATTCAGGAATAAACGCATACACCCTTTTTGGCCAAGTGCATCATTGTGGACGTTCTGCCTCTTTTCCTATGCTTTCAATGCAATTCCAGTCTACCTCCTGAAATCGGTTTCCTGCAATTCTGCCCTGCTTTCAAGTCCTCTTGGCAGCCTTACTTCAGTCTATTTTTGGACGATAGCTGTCATTTATAACTCTGCAGGTTTGTGAATTACAGTGCCCCTGAGCACCTTTCTTCAACTCGCTTTCTTTTGAGCTGGCCACAACACCGCAGGATGGCTTCAGGCCCTAATCTGGTTCCGGTACGGCATGCTGAGCCTTTGGTTATTTCCTCTTCCTGGTGGGAAATGAGAGTTAAATTTGCCCGTCCAGACACCTCCAGCTAGCCTCTCATTGGTTCTCGCTATTCCTGTTCATCTTCCGCAGAAATTGCAAACTGGGCCAAACAGGAGGTTAAAGGCGCTGACTCTCCAAGTGGGGAGAGTGTTAGTAAAGCGTCTGGAATGTTGCACCCGAGTACCAGGGGAGGAAAACTGAGACATATTTGAACACGTCTCCCGATCACATGGTTGATCATACTCTGGGTTCCACATGCATGTTTTAGCTGAAGGAAGAATACCTAAAACCTGGGTAGTTGAAACCCGTGGAATGGGTACCATGCAATATGAGTTCAAAGGGTCTTCATTTGCTCACCGAACCTCTCCAATCCTATCACAGCTGCGTTTATGCCCCTGTACACATGCTTGATTCTCTTTCGGAGACATAGCAATCCCTAGGTTTTAAGATACTTACTAGTCAGGTACATTCTTAGGAGTTTAATATGCGGTGTTGAGTCCATTTCGTTGAGCAAGGAGTAGCTCTTGTCTATTCCATATTTGGCTTAAGGAACTTTATCTGTGCTCATTTCAATCTCTGGTTTTATGCAGCACCCCAACTCACCTTTCCCCTTAAGCAAGCATAAGTTGGTTTTCTAAATTTGAGACCCTGTTCTGTTCTGTAATTCAGTTCCTGTGTAGCCAAGTTTACATTCCGTGTATTACTGATATCTTATGATGTTTCTTTTTCTTTGTGACTTATTTCAGTTAGAATCATCAGAGCTGAATCCACTCGTTGTGCTGCTAAGGGCCTGATGAAACAGATTTCATTGCTGAGTGATATTGCTTTGTAAGTAAATACCACAACTTCTTTATCCATTTTTCACTTTCTGCGATGTTGAACTTGTACTGTAAACGAGGTTCTTGTAAACAGAGCTGATCCAAACTTTGGGGTGGCTGTGTCTTTTTGATTTTAATTTCCCTAAGCTATAGGACCATAAGTGGAAGTGCCCTAGGTTCTGTTGCTTTGTTTTTTAGATATTTCAGGAAACACCATACACTTCTCCCAAGTGGTTGTTGGCAATTTACATCCCGCCCATCAGCATAACAAGGCTCCCAGTTCTCCATGGCCTGTCCTGCCTTTCTGGATTTTACACTTTTTTCAGATGGCCCTTTTGACCGGGGGGAAGTGAGACTTCATTGTAGTGCAGATTTCCTTTGCAAGCTTGCTTGGTTGGCCAAAAAGGGCGTATGCGTTTTTTCCTGAATATATTCAGGAAAAAACGCATACGCCCTTTTTGGCCAAGTGCATCATTGTGGACGTTCTGCCTCTTTTCCTATGCTTTCAATGCAATTCCAGTCTACCTCCTGAAATCGGTTTCCTGCAATTCTGCCCCGCTTTCAAGTCCTCCTGGCAGCCTTACTTCAGTCTATTTTTGGACGATAGCTGTCATTTATAACTCTGCAGGTTTGTGAATTACAGTGCCCCTGAGCTCCTTTCTTCAACTCGCTTTCTTGTGAGCTCGCCGCGACACCGCAGGATGGCTTCAGGCCCTAATCTGGTTCCGGCACGGCATGCTGAGCCTTTGGTTAATTCCTCTTCCTGGTGGGAAATGAGAGTTAAATTTCCCGTCCAGACACCTCCAGCTAGCCTCTCATTAGTTCTCGCTATTCCTGTTCATCTTCCGCAGAAATTGCAAACTGGGCCAAACAGGAGGTTAAAGGGACTGACTCTCCAAGTGGGGAGAGTGTTAGTAAAGTGTCTGGAATGTTGCACCCGAGTACCAGGGTACGAAAACTGAGACATATTTGAACACGTCTCCCGATCACATGGTTGATCATACTCTAGGTTCCACATGCATGTTTTAGCTGAAGGAAGAATACCTTAAACCTGGGTATTTGAAACCCGTGGAATGGGTACCATTCAATATGACTTCAAAGGGTCTTCATTTGCTCACCGAACCTCTCCAATCCTTTCACTGCTGCGTTTATGCCCCTGTACACATGCTTGATTCTCTTTCGGAGACATAGCAATCCATAGGTTCTAAGATACTTACTAGTCAGGTACATTCTTAGGCGTTTAATATGCGGTGTTGAGTCCATTTCATTGAGCAAGGAGTAGCTCTTGTCTATTCCATATTTGGCTTAAGGAACTTTATCTGTGCTCATTTCAATCTCTGGTTTTATGCAGCACCCCAACTCACCTTTACCCTTAAGCAAGAATAAGTTGGTTCTCTAAATTTGAGACCCTGTTCTGTTCTGTAATTCAGTTCCTGTGTAGCCAAGTTTACATTCCGTGTATTACTGATATCTTATGATGTTTCTTTTTCTGTGTGACTTATTTCAGTTAGAATCATCATACCTGAATCCACTCATTGTGCTGCTAAGGGCCTGATGACAGAGATTTCATTGCTGAGTGATATTGCTTTGTAAGTAAATACCACAACTTCTTTATCCATTTTTCACTTTCTGCGATGTTGAACTTGTACTGTAAACGAGGTTCTTGTAAACAGAGGCGTCCCAAACTTTGGGGTGGCTGTGTCTTTTTGATTTTAATTTCCCTAAGCTATAAGACCATAAGTGGAAGTGCTCTAGGTTCTGTTGCTTTGTTTTTTAGATGTTTTCAGGAAACACCATACACTTCTCCCGAGTGTCTATTGGCAATTTATATCCCGCCCATCAGCATAACAAGGCTCCCAGTTCTCCATGGCCTGTCCTGCCTTTCTGGATTTTACACTTTTTTCAGATGGCCCTTTTGACCGGGGGGAAGTGAGAGTTCATTGTAGTGCAGATTTCCTTTGCAAGCTTGCTTGGTTGGCCAAAAAGGGCGTATGCGTTTTTTCCTGAATATATTCAGGAAAAAACGCATACGCACTTTTTGGCCAAGTGCATCATTGTGGACGTTCTGCCTCTTTTCCTATGCTTTCAATGCAATTCCAGTCTACCTCCTGAAATCGGTTTCCTGCAATTCTGCCCCGCTTTCAAGTCCTCCTGGCAGCCTTACTTCAGTCTATTTTTGGACGATAGCTGTCATTTATAACTCTGCAGGTTTGTGAATTACAGTGCCCCTGAGCTCCTTTCTTCAACTCGCTTTCTTGTGAGCTCGCCGCGACACCGCAGGATGGCTTCAGGCCCTAATCTGGTTCCGGCCCGGCATGCTGAGCCTTTGGTTAATTCCTCTTCCTGGTGGGAAATGAGAGTTAAATTTCCCGTCCAGACACCTCCAGCTAGCCTCTCATTGGTTCTCGCTATTCCTGTTCATCTTCCGCAGAAATTGCAAACTGGGCCAAACAGGAGGTTAAAGGGACTGACTCTCCAAGTGGGGAGAGTGTTAGTAAAGTGTCTGGAATGTTGCACCCGAGTACCAGGGTACGAAAACTGAGACATATTTGAACACATCTCCTGATCACATGGTTGATCATACTCTGGGTTCCACATGCATGTTTTAGCTGAAGGAAGAATACCTAAAACCTGGGTAGTTGAAACCCGTGGAATGGGTACCATGCAATATGACTTCAAAGGGTCTTCATTTGCTCACCGAACCTCTCCAATCCTATCACTGCTGCGTTTATGCCCCTGTACACATGCTTGATTCTCTTTTGGAGACATAGCAATCCCTAGGTTTTAAGATACTTACTAGTCAGGTACATTCTTAGGCGTTTAATATGCGGTGTTGAGTCCATTTCGTTGAGCAAGGAGTAGCTCTTGTCTATTCCATATTTGACTTAAGGAACCTTATCTGTGCTCATTTCAATCTCTGGTTTTATGCAGCACCCCAACTCACCTTTACCCTTAAGCAAGCATAAGTTGGTTTTCTAAATTTGAGACCCTGTTCTGTTCTGTAATTCAGTTCCTGTGTAGCCAAGTTTACATTCCGTGTATTACTGATATCTTATGATGTTTCTTTTTCTGTGTGACTTATTTCAGTTAGAATCATCGTACCTGAATCCACTCATTGTAATGCTAAGGGCCTGATGACACAGATTTCATTGCTGAGTGATATTGCTTTGTAAGTAAATACCACAACTTCTTTATCCATTTTTCACTTTCTGCAATGTTGAACTTGTACTGTAAACGAGGTTCTTGTAAACAGAGCCGTTCCAAACTTTGGGGTGGCTGTGTCTTTTTGATTTTAATTTCCCTAAGCTATAGGACCATAAGTGGAGGTGCCCTAGGTTCTGTTGCTTTGTTTTTTAGATGTTTCAGGAAACACCATACACTTCTCCCGAGTGGTTGTTGGCAATTTACATCCCACCCATCAGCATAACAAGGCTCCCAGTTCTCCATGGCCTGTCTTGCCTTTCTGGATTTTACACTTTTTTCAGATGGCCCTTTTGACCGGGGGGAAGTGAGACTTCATTGTAGTGCAGATTTCCTTTGCAAGCTTGTTTGGTTGGCCAAAAAGGGCGTATGCGTTTTTTCCTGAATATATTCAGGAAAAAACGCATACGCCCTTTTTGGCCAAGTGCATCATTGTGGACGTTCTGCCTCTTTTCCTATGCTTTCAATGCAATTCCAGTCTACCTCCTGAAATCGGTTTCCTGCAATTCTGCCCCGCTTTCAAGTCCTCTTGGCAGCCTTACTTCAGTCTATTTTTGGACGATAGCTGTCATTTATAACTCTGCAGGTTTGTGAATTACAGTGCCCCTGAGCTCCTTTCTTCAACTCGCTTTCTTGTTACCTGGCCGCAACACCGCAGGATGGCTTCAGGCCCTAATCTGGTTCTGGCACGGCACACTGAGCCTTTGGTTATTTCCTCTTCCTGGTGGGAAATGAGAGTTAAGTTTGCCCGTCCAGACACCTCCAGCTAGCCTCTCATTGGTTCTCGCTATTCCTGTTCATCTTCCGCAGAAATTGCAAACTGAGCCAAACAGGAGGTTAAAGGCGCTGACTCTCCAAGTGGGGAGAGTGTTAGTAAAGCGTCTGGAATGTTGCACCCGAGTACCAGGGGAGGAAAACTGAGACATATTTGAACACGTCTCCCACTCACACGGTTGATCATACTCTGGGTTCCACATGCATGTTTTAGGTGAAGGAAGAATACCTTAAACCTGGAGAGTTGAGACCCGTGTACTGGGTACCATGCAATATGACTTCAAAGCGTCTTCATTTGCTCACCGAACCTCTCCAATCCTATCACTGCTGCGTTTATGCCCCTGTACACACGCTTGATTCTCTTTTGGAGACATAGCAATCCATAGGTTTTAAGATACTTACTAGTCAGGTACATTCTTAGGCGTTTAATATGGGGTGTTGAGTCCATTTCGTTGAGCAAGGAGTAGCTCTTGTCTATTCCATATTTGACTTAAGGAACTTTATCTGTGCTCATTTCAATCTCTGGTTTTATGCAGCACCCCAACTTACCTTTACCCTTAAGCAAGCATAAGTTGGTTTTCTAAATTTGAGACCCTGTTCTGTTCTGTAATTCAGTTCCTGTGTAGCCAAGTTTACATTCCGTGTATTACTGATATCTTATGATGTTTCTTTTTCTGTGTGACTTATTTCAGTTAGAATCAACATACCTGAATCCACTCATTGTGCTGCTAAGGGCCTGATGACACAGATTTCATTGCTGAGTGATATTGCTTTTTAAGTAAATACCACAACTTCTTTATCCATTTTTCACTTTCTGCGATGTTGAACTTGTACTG
The DNA here is from genome assembly GCF_949987515.2 of Delphinus delphis. Lineage (NCBI taxonomy): Eukaryota > Metazoa > Chordata > Mammalia > Artiodactyla > Delphinidae > Delphinus > Delphinus delphis. The sequence continues at coordinate 843,096 of NW_027192679.1, read as the reverse complement.
TAAACGAGGTTCTTGTAAACAGAGCCGTTCCAAACTTTGGGGTGGCTGTGTCTTTTTGATTTTAATTTCCCTAAGCTATAGGACCATAAGTGGAAGTGCCCTAGGTTCTGTTGCTTTGTTTTTTAGATGTTTCAGGAAACACCATACACTTCTCCCAAGTGGTTGTTGACAATTTACATCCCACCCATCAGCATAACAAGGCTCCCAGTTCTCCATGGCCTGTCCTGCCTTTCTGGATTTTACACTTTTTTCAGATGGCCCTTTTGACCGGGGGGAAGTGAGACTTCATTGTAGTGCAGATTTCTTTGCAAGCTTGCTTGGTTGGCCAAAAAGGGCGTATGCGTTTTTTCCTGAATATATTCAGGAAAAAACGCATACGCCCTTTTTGGCCAAGTGCATCATTGTGGACGTTCTGCCTCTTTTCCTATGCTTTCAATGCAATTCCAGTCTACCTCCTGAAATCGGTTTCCTGCAATTCTGCCCCGCTTTCAAGTCCTCTTGGCAGCCTTACTTCAGTCTATTTTTGGACGATAGCTGTCATTTATAACTCTGCAGGTTTGTGAATTACAGTGCCCCTGAGCTCCTTTCTTCAACTCGCTTTCTTGTGACCTGGCCGCAACACCGCAGGATGGCTTCAGGTCCTAATCTGGTTCTGGCACGGCATGCTGAGCCTTTGGTTAATTCCTCTTCCTGGTGGGAAATGAGAGTTAAATTTGTCCATCCAGACACCTCCAGCTAGCCTCTCATTGGTTCTCGCTATTCCTGTTCATCTTCCGCAGAAACTGCAAACTGGGCCAAACAGGAGGTTAAAGGCGGTGACTCTCCAAGTGGGGAGAGTGTTAGTAAAGCGTCTGGAATGTTGCACCCGAGTACCAGGGGAGGAAAACTGAGACATATTTGAATACGTCTCCCGTTCACATGGTTGATCATACTTGGGTTCCACATGCATGTTTTAGCTGAAGGAAGAATACCTTAAACCTGGAGAGTTGAGACGCGTGTAATGGTTACCATGCAATATGACTTCAAAGGGTCTTCATTTGCTCACCGAACCTCTCCAATCCTATCACTGCTGCGTTTATGCCCCTGTACACATGCTTGGTTCTCTTTTGGAGACATAGCAATCCATAGCTTTTACGATACTTACTAGTCAGGTACATTCTTAGGCGTTTAATATGCGGTGTTGAGTCCATTTCGTTGAGCAAGGAGTAGCTCTTGTCTATTCCATATTTGACTTAAGGAACTTTATCTGTGCTCATTTCAATCTCTGGTTTTATGCAGCACCCCAACTCACCTTTACCCTTAAGCAAGCATAAGTTGGTTTTCTAAATTTGAGACCCTGTTCTGTTTTGGAATGCAGTTCCTGTGTAGCCAAGTTTACATTCCGTGTATTAGTGATATCTTATGATGTTTCTTTTTCTGTGTGACTTATTTCAGTTAGAATCATCATACCTGAATCCACTCATTGTGCTGCTAAGGGCCTGATGACATACATTTCATTGCTGAGTGATATTGCTTTGTAAGTAAATATCACAACTTCTTTATCCATTTTTCACTTTCTGCGATGTTGAACTTGTACTGTAAACGAGGTTCTTGTAAACAGAGCCGTTCCAAACTTTGGGGTGGCTGTGTCTTTTTGATTTTAATTTCCCTAAGCTATAGGACCATAAGTGGAAGTGCCCTAGGTTCTGTTGCTTTGTTTTTTAGATGTTTCAGGAAACTCGATACACTTCTCCCGAGTGGTTGTTGGCAATTTACATCCCGCCCATCAGCATAACAAGGCTCCCAGTTCTCCATGGCCTGTCCTGCCTTTCTGGATTTTACACTTTTTTCAGATGGCCCTTTTGACCGGGGGGAAGTGAGACTTCATTGTAGTGCAGATTTCCTTTGCAAGCTTGCTTGGTTGGCCAAAAAGGGCGTATGCGTTTTTTCCTGAATATATTCAGGAAAAAACGCATACGCCCTTTTTGGCCAAGTGCATCATTGTGGACGTTCTGCCTCTTTTACTATGCTTTCAATGCAATTCCAGTCTACCTCCTGAAATCGTTTTCCTGCAATTCTGCCCCGCTTTCAAGTCCTCTTGGCAGCCTTACTTCAGTATATTTTTGGACGATAGCTGTCATTTATAACTCTGCAGGTTTGTGAATTACAGTGCCCCTGAGCTCCTTTCTTCAACTCGCTTTCTTGTGACCTGGCCGCAACACCGCAGGATGGCTTCAGGCCCTAATCTGGTTCCGGCATGGCACGCTGAGCCTTTGGTTATTTCCTCTTCCTGGTGGGAAATGAGAGTTAAATTTGCCCGTCCAGACACCTCCAGCTAGTATCTCATTGGTTCTCGCTATTCCTGTTCATCTTCCGCAGAAATTGCAAACTGGGCCAAACAGGAGGTTATAGGGACTGACTCTCCAAGTCGGGAGAGTGTTATATAGCGTCTGGAATGTTGCACCCGAGTACCAGGGTACGAAAACTGAGACATATTTGAACACGTCTCCCGATCACATGGTTGATCATACTCTAGGTTCCACATGCATATTTTAGCTAAAGGAAGAATACCTTAAACCTGGGTAGTTGAAACCCGTGGAATGGGTACCATGCAATATGACTTCAAAGGGTCTTCATTTGCTCACGAACCTCTCCATCCTATCACTGCTGCGTTTATGCCCCTGTACACATGCTTGATTCTCTTTCGGAGACATAGCAATCCATAGGTTTTAAGATACTTACTAGTCAGGTACATTTTTAGGCGTTTAATATGCGGTGTTGAGTCCATTTCGTTGAGCAAGGAGTAGCTCTTGTCTATTCCATATTTGGCTTAAGGAACTTTATCTGTGCTCATTTCAATCTCTGGTTTTATGCAGCACCCCAACTCACCTTTCCCCTTAAGCAAGCATAAGTTGGTTTTCTAAATTTGAGACCCTGTTCTGTTCTGTAATTCAGTTCCTGTGTAGCCAAGTTTACATTCTGTGTATTACTGATATCTTATGATGTTTCTTTTTCTGTGTGACTTATTTCAGTTAGAATCATCATACCTGAATCCACTCATTGTGCTGCTAAGGGCCTGATGACATAGATTTCATTGCTGAGTGATATTGCTTTGTAAGTAAATACCACAACTTCTTTATCCATTTTTCACTTTCTGCGATGTTGAACTTGTACTGTAAACGAGGTTCTTGTAAACAGAGGCGTCCCAAACTTTGCGGTGGCTGTGTCTTTTTGATTTTAATTTCCCTAAGCTATAGGACCATAAGTGGAAGTGCCCTAGGCTCTGGTGCTTTGTTTTTTAGATGTTTCAGGAAACACCATACACTTCTCCCGAGTGTCTGTTGGCAATTTACATCCCGCCCATCAGCATAACAAGGCTCCCAGTTCTCCATGGCCTGTCCTGCCTTTCTGGATTTTACACTTTTTTCAGATGGCCCTTTTGACCGGGGGGAAGTGAGACTTCATTGTAGTGCAGATTTCCTTTGCAAGCTTGCTTGGTTGGCCAAAAAGGGCGTATGCGTTTTTTCCTGAATATATTCAGGAAAAAACGCATACGCCCTTTTTGGCCAAGTGCATCATTGTGGACGTTCTGCCTCTTTTCCTATGCTTTCAATGCAATTCCAGTCTACCTCCTGAAATCAGTTTCCTGCAATTCTGCCCCGCTTTCAAGTCCTCTTGGCAGCCTTACTTCAGTCTATTTTTGGACGATAGCTGTCATTTATAACTCTGCAGGTTTGTGAATTACAGTGCCCCTGAGCTCCTTTCTTCAACTCGCTTTCTTGTTACCTGGCCGCAACACCGCAGGATGGCTTCAGGCCCTAATCTGGTTCTGGCACGGCACACTGAGCCTTTGGTTATTTCCTCTTCCTGGTGGGAAATGAGAGTTAAGTTTGCCCGTCCAGACACCTCCAGCTAGCCTCTCATTGGTTCTCGCTATTCCTGTTCATCTTCCGCAGAAATTGCAAACTGAGCCAAACAGGAGGTTAAAGGCGCTGACTCTCCAAGTGGGGAGAGTGTTAGTAAAGCGTCTGGAATGTTGCACCCGAGTACCAGGGGAGGAAAACTGAGACATATTTGAACACGTCTCCCACTCACACGGTTGATCATACTCTGGGTTCCACATGCATGTTTTAGGTGAAGGAAGAATACCTTAAACCTGGAGAGTTGAGACCCGTGTACTGGGTACCATGCAATATGACTTCAAAGCGTCTTCATTTGCTCACCGAACCTCTCCAATCCTATCACTGCTGCGTTTATGCCCCTGTACACACGCTTGATTCTCTTTTGGAGACATAGCAATCCATAGGTTTTAAGATACTTACTAGTCAGGTACATTCTTAGGCGTTTAATATGGGGTGTTGAGTCCATTTCGTTGAGCAAGGAGTAGCTCTTGTCTATTCCATATTTGACTTAAGGAACTTTATCTGTGCTCATTTCAATCTCTGGTTTTATGCAGCACCCCAACTTACCTTTACCCTTAAGCAAGCATAAGTTGGTTTTCTAAATTTGAGACCCTGTTCTGTTCTGTAATTCAGTTCCTGTGTAGCCAAGTTTACATTCCGTGTATTACTGATATCTTATGATGTTTCTTTTTCTGTGTGACTTATTTCAGTTAGAATCAACATACCTGAATCCACTCATTGTGCTGCTAAGGGCCTGATGACACAGATTTCATTGCTGAGTGATATTGCTTTTTAAGTAAATACCACAACTTCTTTATCCATTTTTCACTTTCTGCGATGTTGAACTTGTACTGTAAACGAGGTTCTTGTAAACAGAGCCGTTCCAAACTTTGGGGTGGCTGTGTCTTTTTGATTTTAATTTCCCTAAGCTATAGGACCATAAGTGGAAGTGCCCTAGGTTCTGTTGCTTTGTTTTTTAGATGTTTCAGGAAACACCATACACTTCTCCCAAGTGGTTGTTGACAATTTACATCCCACCCATCAGCATAACAAGGCTCCCAGTTCTCCATGGCCTGTCCTGCCTTTCTGGATTTTACACTTTTTTCAGATGGCCCTTTTGACCGGGGGGAAGTGAGACTTCATTGTAGTGCAGATTTCTTTGCAAGCTTGCTTGGTTGGCCAAAAAGGGCGTATGCGTTTTTTCCTGAATATATTCAGGAAAAAACGCATACGCCCTTTTTGGCCAAGTGCATCATTGTGGACGTTCTGCCTCTTTTCCTATGCTTTCAATGCAATTCCAGTCTACCTCCTGAAATCGGTTTCCTGCAATTCTGCCCCGCTTTCAAGTCCTCTTGGCAGCCTTACTTCAGTCTATTTTTGGACGATAGCTGTCATTTATAACTCTGCAGGTTTGTGAATTACAGTGCCCCTGAGCTCCTTTCTTCAACTCGCTTTCTTGTGACCTGGCCGCAACACCGCAGGATGGCTTCAGGTCCTAATCTGGTTCTGGCACGGCATGCTGAGCCTTTGGTTAATTCCTCTTCCTGGTGGGAAATGAGAGTTAAATTTGTCCATCCAGACACCTCCAGCTAGCCTCTCATTGGTTCTCGCTATTCCTGTTCATCTTCCGCAGAAACTGCAAACTGGGCCAAACAGGAGGTTAAAGGCGGTGACTCTCCAAGTGGGGAGAGTGTTAGTAAAGCGTCTGGAATGTTGCACCCGAGTACCAGGGGAGGAAAACTGAGACATATTTGAATACGTCTCCCGTTCACATGGTTGATCATACTTGGGTTCCACATGCATGTTTTAGCTGAAGGAAGAATACCTTAAACCTGGAGAGTTGAGACGCGTGTAATGGTTACCATGCAATATGACTTCAAAGGGTCTTCATTTGCTCACCGAACCTCTCCAATCCTATCACTGCTGCGTTTATGCCCCTGTACACATGCTTGGTTCTCTTTTGGAGACATAGCAATCCATAGCTTTTACGATACTTACTAGTCAGGTACATTCTTAGGCGTTTAATATGCGGTGTTGAGTCCATTTCGTTGAGCAAGGAGTAGCTCTTGTCTATTCCATATTTGACTTAAGGAACTTTATCTGTGCTCATTTCAATCTCTGGTTTTATGCAGCACCCCAACTCACCTTTACCCTTAAGCAAGCATAAGTTGGTTTTCTAAATTTGAGACCCTGTTCTGTTTTGGAATGCAGTTCCTGTGTAGCCAAGTTTACATTCCGTGTATTAGTGATATCTTATGATGTTTCTTTTTCTGTGTGACTTATTTCAGTTAGAATCATCATACCTGAATCCACTCATTGTGCTGCTAAGGGCCTGATGACATACATTTCATTGCTGAGTGATATTGCTTTGTAAGTAAATATCACAACTTCTTTATCCATTTTTCACTTTCTGCGATGTTGAACTTGTACTGTAAACGAGGTTCTTGTAAACAGAGCCGTTCCAAACTTTGGGGTGGCTGTGTCTTTTTGATTTTAATTTCCCTAAGCTATAGGACCATAAGTGGAAGTGCCCTAGGTTCTGTTGCTTTGTTTTTTAGATGTTTCAGGAAACTCGATACACTTCTCCCGAGTGGTTGTTGGCAATTTACATCCCGCCCATCAGCATAACAAGGCTCCCAGTTCTCCATGGCCTGTCCTGCCTTTCTGGATTTTACACTTTTTTCAGATGGCCCTTTTGACCGGGGGGAAGTGAGACTTCATTGTAGTGCAGATTTCCTTTGCAAGCTTGCTTGGTTGGCCAAAAAGGGCGTATGCGTTTTTTCCTGAATATATTCAGGAAAAAACGCATACGCCCTTTTTGGCCAAGTGCATCATTGTGGACGTTCTGCCTCTTTTACTATGCTTTCAATGCAATTCCAGTCTACCTCCTGAAATCGTTTTCCTGCAATTCTTCCCCGCTTTCAAGTCCTCTTGGCAGCCTTACTTCAGTATATTTTTGGACGATAGCTGTCATTTATAACTCTGCAGGTTTGTGAATTACAGTGCCCCTGAGCTCCTTTCTTCAACTCGCTTTCTTGTGACCTGGCCGCAACACCGCAGGATGGCTTCAGGCCCTAATCTGGTTCCGGCATGGCACGCTGAGCCTTTGGTTATTTCCTCTTCCTGGTGGGAAATGAGAGTTAAATTTGCCCGTCCAGACACCTCCAGCTAGTATCTCATTGGTTCTCGCTATTCCTGTTCATCTTCCGCAGAAATTGCAAACTGGGCCAAACAGGAGGTTATAGGGACTGACTCTCCAAGTCGGGAGAGTGTTATATAGCGTCTGGAATGTTGCACCCGAGTACCAGGGTACGAAAACTGAGACATATTTGAACACGTCTCCCGATCACATGGTTGATCATACTCTAGGTTCCACATGCATATTTTAGCTAAAGGAAGAATACCTTAAACCTGGGTAGTTGAAACCCGTGGAATGGGTACCATGCAATATGACTTCAAAGGGTCTTCATTTGCTCACGAACCTCTCCATCCTATCACTGCTGCGTTTATGCCCCTGTACACATGCTTGATTCTCTTTCGGAGACATAGCAATCCATAGGTTTTAAGATACTTACTAGTCAGGTACATTTTTAGGCGTTTAATATGCGGTGTTGAGTCCATTTCGTTGAGCAAGGAGTAGCTCTTGTCTATTCCATATTTGGCTTAAGGAACTTTATCTGTGCTCATTTCAATCTCTGGTTTTATGCAGCACCCCAACTCACCTTTCCCCTTAAGCAAGCATAAGTTGGTTTTCTAAATTTGAGACCCTGTTCTGTTCTGTAATTCAGTTCCTGTGTAGCCAAGTTTACATTCTGTGTATTACTGATATCTTATGATGTTTCTTTTTCTGTGTGACTTATTTCAGTTAGAATCATCATACCTGAATCCACTCATTGTGCTGCTAAGGGCCTGATGACATAGATTTCATTGCTGAGTGATATTGCTTTGTAAGTAAATACCACAACTTCTTTATCCATTTTTCACTTTCTGCGATGTTGAACTTGTACTGTAAACGAGGTTCTTGTAAACAGAGGCGTCCCAAACTTTGCGGTGGCTGTGTCTTTTTGATTTTAATTTCCCTAAGCTATAGGACCATAAGTGGAAGTGCCCTAGGCTCTGGTGCTTTGTTTTTTAGATGTTTCAGGAAACACCATACACTTCTCCCGAGTGTCTGTTGGCAATTTACATCCCGCCCATCAGCATAACAAGGCTCCCAGTTCTCCATGGCCTGTCCTGCCTTTCTGGATTTTACACTTTTTTCAGATGGCCCTTTTGACCGGGGGGAAGTGAGACTTCATTGTAGTGCAGATTTCCTTTGCAAGCTTGCTTGGTTGGCCAAAAAGGGCGTATGCGTTTTTTCCTGAATATATTCAGGAAAAAACGCATACGCCCTTTTTGGCCAAGTGCATCATTGTGGACGTTCTGCCTCTTTTCCTATGCTTTCAATGCAATTCCAGTCTACCTCCTGAAATCAGTTTCCTGCAATTCTGCCCCGCTTTCAAGTCCTCTTGGCAGCCTTACTTCAGTCTATTTTTGGACGATAGCTGTCATTTATAACTCTGCAGGTTTGTGAATTACAGTGCCCCTGAGCTCCTTTCTTCAACTCGCTTTCTTTTGAGCTGGCCGCAACACCACAGGATGGCTTCAGGCCCTAATCTGGTTCCGGCACGGCACGCTGAGCCTTTGGTTAATTCCTCTTCCTGGTGGGAAATGAGAGTTAAATTTGCCCGTCCAGACACCTCCAGCTAGCCTCTCATTGGTTCTCGCTATTCCTGTTCATCTTCCGCAGAAACTGCAAACTGGGCCAAACAGGAGGTTAAAGGCGGTGACTCTCCAAGTGGGGAGAGTGTTAGTAAAGCGTCTGGAATGTTGCACCCGAGTACCAGGGGAGGAAAACTGAGACATATTTGAATACGTCTCCCGTTCACATGGTTGATCATACTTGGGTTCCACATGCATGTTTTAGCTGAAGGAAGAATACCTTAAACCTGGAGAGTTGAGACGCGTGTAATGGTTACCATGCAATATGACTTCAAAGGGTCTTCATTTGCTCACCGAACCTCTCCAATCCTATCACTGCTGCGTTTATGCCCCTGTACACATGCTTGGTTCTCTTTTGGAGACATAGCAATCCATAGCTTTTACGATACTTACTAGTCAGGTACATTCTTAGGCGTTTAATATGCGGTGTTGAGTCCATTTCGTTGAGCAAGGAGTAGCTCTTGTCTATTCCATATTTGACTTAAGGAACTTTATCTGTGCTCATTTCAATCTCTGGTTTTATGCAGCACCCCAACTCACCTTTCCCCTTAAGCAAGCATAAGTTGGTTTTCTAAATTTGAGACCCTGTTCTGTTCTGTAATTCAGTTCCTGTGTAGCCAAGTTTACATTCCGTGTATTACTGATATCTTATGATGTTTCTTTTTCTGTGTGACTTATTTCAGTTAGAATCATCATACCTGAATCCACTCATTGTGCTGCTAAGGGCCTGATGACATAGATTTCATTGCTGAGTGATATTGCTTTGTAAGTAAATACCACAACTTCTTTATCCATTTTTCACTTTCTGCGATGTTGAACTTGTACTGTAAACGAGGTTCTTGTAAACAGAGGCGTCCCAAACTTTGCGGTGGCTGTGTCTTTTTGATTTTAATTTCCCTAAGCTATAGGACCATAAGTGGAAGTGCCCTAGGCTCTGGTGCTTTGTTTTTTAGATGTTTCAGGAAACACCATACACTTCTCCCGAGTGTCTGTTGGCAATTTACATCCCGCCCATCAGCATAACAAGGCTCCCAGTTCTCCATGGCCTGTCCTGCCTTTCTGGATTTTACACTTTTTTCAGATGGCCCTTTTGACCGGGGGGAAGTGAGACTTCATTGTAGTGCAGATTTCCTTTGCAAGCTTGCTTGGTTGGCCAAAAAGGGCGTATGCGTTTTTTCCTGAATATATTCAGGAAAAAACGCATACGCCCTTTTTGGCCAAGTGCATCATTGTGGACGTTCTGCCTCTTTTCCTATGCTTTCAATGCAATTCCAGTCTACCTCCTGAAATCAGTTTCCTGCAATTCTGCCCCGCTTTCAAGTCCTCTTGGCAGCCTTACTTCAGTCTATTTTTGGACAATAGCTGTCATTTATAACTCTGCAGGTTTGTGAATTACAGTGCCCCTGAGCTCCTTTCTTCAACTCGCTTTCTTTTGAGCTGGCCGCAACACCACAGGATGGCTTCAGGCCCTAATCTGGTTCCGGCACGGCACGCTGAGCCTTTGGTTAATTCCTCTTCCTGGTGGGAAATGAGAGTTAAATTTGCCCGTCCAGACACCTCCAGCTAGCCTCTCATTGGTTCTCGCTATTCCTGTTCATCTTCCGCAGAAACTGCAAACTGGGCCAAACAGGAGGTTAAAGACGGTGACTCTCCAAGTGGGGAGAGTGTTAGTAAAGCGTCTGGAATGTTGCACCCGAGTACCAGGGGAGGAAAACTGAGACATATTTGAATACGTCTCCCGTTCACATGGTTGATCATACTTGGGTTCCACATGCATGTTTTAGCTGAAGGAAGAATACCTTAAACCTGGAGAGTTGAGACGCGTGTAATGGTTACCATGCAATATGACTTCAAAGGGTCTTCATTTGCTCACCGAACCTCTCCAATCCTATCACTGCTGCGTTTATGCCCCTGTACACATGCTTGGTTCTCTTTTGGAGACATAGCAATCCATAGCTTTTACGATACTTACTAGTCAGGTACATTCTTAGGCGTTTAATATGCGGTGTTGAGTCCATTTCGTTGAGCAAGGAGTAGCTCTTGTCTATTCCATATTTGACTTAAGGAACTTTATCTGGGCTCATTTCAATCTCTGGTTTTATGCAGCACCCCAACTCACCTTTACCCTTAAGCAAGCATAAGTTGGTTTTCTAAATTTGAGACCCTGTTCTGTTCTGTAATTCAGTTCCTGTATAGCCAAGTTTCCATTCTGTGTATTACTGATATCTTATGATGTTTCTTTTTCTGTGTGACTTATTTCAGTTAGAATCATCATACCTGAATCCACTCATTGTGCTGCTAAGGGCCTGATGACATACATTTCATTGCTGAGTGATATTGCTTTGTAAGTAAATATCACAACTTCTTTATCCATTTTTCACTTTCTGCGATGTTGAACTTGTACTGTAAACGAGGTTCTTGTAAACAGAGGCGTCCCAAACTTTGGGGTGGCTGTGTCTTTTTGATTTTAATTTCCCTAAGCTATAGGACCATAAGTGGCAGTGCCCTAGGCTCTGTTGCTTTGTATTTTAGATGTTTCAGGAAACACCATACACTTCTCCAGAGTGTCTGCTGGCAATTTACATCCCGCCCATCAGCATAACAAGGCTCCCAGTTCTCCATGGCCTGTCCTGCCTTTCTGGATTTTACACTTTTTTCAGATGGCCCTTTTGACCAGGGGGAAGTGAGACTTCATTGTAGTGCAGATTTCCTTTGCAAGCTTGCTTGGTTGGCCAAAAAGGGCGTATGCGTTTTTTCCTGAATATATTCAGGAAAAAACGCATACGCCCTTTTTGGCCAAGTGCATCATTGTGGACGTTCTGCCTCTTTTCCTATGCTTTCAATGCAATTCCAGTCTACCTCCTGAAATCGGTTTCCTGCAATTCTGCCCCGCTTTCAAGTCCTCTTGGCAGCCTTACTTCAGTCTATTTTTGGACGATAGCTGTCATTTATAACTCTGCAGGTTTGTGAATTACAGTGCCCCTGAGCTCCTTTCTTCAATTCGCTTTCTTTGGACCTGGCCGCAACACCGCAGGATGGCTTCAGGCCCTAATCTGGTTCCGGTACGGCACGCTGAGCCTTTGGTTATTTCCTCTTCCTGGTGGGAAATGAGAGTTAAATTTGCCCGTCCAGACACCTCCAGCTAGCCTCTCATTGGTTCTCGCTATTCCTGTTCATCTTCCGCAGAAATTTCAAACTGTGCCAAACAGGAGGTTAAAGGCGCTGACTCTCCAAGTGGGGAGAGTGTTAGTAAAGCGTCTGGAATGTTGCACCCGAGTACCAGGGGAGGAAAACTGAGACATATTTGAACACGTCTCCCGATCACATGGTTGATCATACTCTGGGTTCCACATGCATGTTTTAGCTGAAGGAAGAATACCTAAAACCTGCGTAGTTGAAACCCGTGGAATGGGTACCATGCAATATGACTTCAAAGGGTCTTCATTTGCTCACCGAACCTCTCCAATCCTATCACTGCTGCGTTTATGCCCCTGTACACATGCTTGATTCTCTTTCAGAGACGTAGCAATCTATAGGTTTTAAGATACTTACTAGTCAGGTACATTCTTAGGCGTTTAATATGCGGTGTTGAGTCCATTTCGTTGAGCAAGGAGTAGCTCTTGTCTATTCCATATTTGGCTTAAGGAACTTTATCTGTGCTCATTTCAATCTCTGGTTTTATGCAGCAACCCAACTCACCTTTCCCCTTTAGCAAGCATAAGATGGTTTTCTAAATTTGAGAACCTGTTCTGTTTTGGAATTCAGTTCCTGTGTAGCCAAGTTTACATTCCGTGTATTAGTGATATCTTATGATGTTTCTTTTTCTGTGTGACTTATTTCAGTTAGAATCATCGTACCTGAATCTACTCATTATGCTGCTACGGGCCTGATGACATAGATTTCATTGCTGAGTGATACTGCATTGTACGTACGTACCACAAGTTCTTTATCCATTTTTCACATTCTGTGATATTGAACTTGTACGGTAAACGAGATTCTTGTAAACAGAGGCGTCCCAAACTTTGGGGTGGCTGTGTCTTTTTGATTTTAATTTCCCTAAGCTATAGGACCATAAGTGGAAGTGCCCTAGGCTCTGTTGCTTTGTTTTTTAGATGTTTCAGGAAACACCATACACTTCTCCCGAGTGTCTGTTGGCAATTTACATCCCGCCCATCAGCGTAACAAGGCTCTAAGTTCTCCATGGCCTGTCCTGCCTTTCTGGATTTTACACTTTTTTCAGATGGCCCATTTGACCGGGGGGAAGTGAGACTTCATTGTAGTGCAGATTTCCTTTGCAAGCTTGCTTGGTTGGCCAAAAAGGGCGTATGCGTTTTTTCCTGAATATATTCAGGAAAAAACGCATACGCCCTTTTTGGCCAAGTGCATCATTCTGGACGTTCTGCCTCTTTTCCTATGCTTTCAATGCAATTCCAGTCTACCTCCTGAAATCGGTTTCCTGCAATTCTGCCCCGTTTTCAAGTCCTCTTGGCAGCCTTACTTCAGTATATTTTTGGACGATAGCTGTCATTTATAACTCTGCAGGTTTGTGAATTACAGTGCCCCTGAGCTCCTTTCTTCAACTCGCTTTCTTGTGACCTGGCCACAACACCGCAGGATGGCTTCAGGCCCTAATCTGGTTCTGGCCCGGCACGCTGAGCCTTTGGTTAATTCCTCTTCCTGGTGGGAAATGAGAGTTAAATTTGCCCGTTCAGACACCTCCAGCTAGTCTCTCATTGGTTCTCGCTATTCCTGTTCATCTTCCGCAGAAATTGCAAACTGGGCCAAACAGGAGGTTAAAGGGACTGACTCTCCAAGTGGGGAGAGTGTTAGTAAAGTGTCTGGAATGTTGCACCCGAGTACCAGGGGAGAAAACTGAGACATATTTGAACACGTCTCCCGATCACATGGTTGATCATACTCTGGGTTCCACATGCATGTTTTAGCTGAAGGAAGAATACCTAAAACCTGGGTAGTTGAAACCCGTGGAATGGGTACCATGCAATATGACTTCAAAGGGTCTTCATTTGCTCACCGAACCTCTCCAATCCTATCACTGCTGCGTTTATGCCCCTGTACACATGCTTGATTCTCTTTCAGAGACGTAGCAATCTATAGGTTTTAAGATACTTACTAGTCAGGTACATTCTTAGGCGTTTAATATGCGGTGTTGAGTCCATTTCGTTGAGCAAGGAGTAGCTCTTGTCTATTCCATATTTGGCTTAAGGAACTTTATCTGTGCTCATTTCAATCTCTGGTTTTATGCAGCACCCCAACTCACCTTTACCCTTAAGCAAGCATAAGTTGGTTTTCTAAATTTGAGACCCTGTTCTGTTCTGTAATTCAGTTCCTGTGTAGCCAAGTTTCCATTCCGTGTATTACTGATATCTTATGATGTTTCTTTTTCTGTGTGACTTATTTCAGTTAGAATCATCATACCTGAATCCACTCATTGTGCTGCTAAGGGCCTGATGACATAGATTTCATTGCTGAGTGATATTGCTTTGTAAGTGAATACCACAACTTCTTTATCCATTTTTCACTTTCTGCGATGTTGAACTTGTACTGTAAACGAGGTTCTTGTAAACAGAGGCGTCCCAAACTTTGGGGTGGCTGTGTCTTTTTGATTTTAATTTCCCTAAGCTATAGGACCATAAGTGGAAGTGCCCTAGGCTCTGTTGCTTTGTTTTTTAGATGTTTCAGGAAACACCATACACTTCTCCCGAGTGTCTGTTGGCAATTTACATCCCGCCCATCAGCATAACAAGGCTCCCAGTTCTCCATGGCCTGTCCTGCCTTTCTGGATTTTACACTTTTTTCAGATGGCCCTTTTGACCGGGGGGAAGTGAGACTTCATTGTAGTGCAGATTTCCTTTGCAAGCTTGCTTGGTTGGCCAAAAAGGGCGTATGCGTCTTTTCCTGAATATATTCAGGAAAAAACGCATACGCCCTTTTTGGCCAAGTGCATCATTGTGGACGTTCTGCCTCTTTTCCTATGCTTTCAATGCAATTCCAGTCTACCTCCTGAAATCGGTTTCCTGCAATTCTGCCCCGCGTTCAAGTCCTCTTGGCAGCCTTACTTCAGTCTATTTTTGGACGATAGCTGTCATTTATAACTCTGCAGGTTTGTGAATTACAGTGCCCCTGAGCTCCTTTCTTCAACTCGCTTTCTTGTGACCTGGCCGCAACACCGCAGGATGGCTTCAGACCCTAATCTGGTTCCGGCCCGGCATGCTGAGCCTTTGGTTAATTCCTCTTCCTGGTGGGAAATGAGAGTTAAATTTGCCCGTCCAGACACCTCCAGCTAGCCTCTCATTGGTTCTCGCTATTCCTGTTCATCTTCCGCAGAAATTGCAAACTGGGCCAAACAGGAGGTTAAAGGGACTGACTCTCCAAGTCGGGAGAGTGTTAGTAAAGCGTCTGGAATGTTGCTCCCGAGTACCAGGGTACGAAAACTGAGACATATTTGAACACGTCTCCCGTTCACATGGTTGATCATACTTGGCTTCCACATGCATGTTTTAGCTGAAGGAAGAATACCTTAAACCTGGAGAGTTAAGACCCGTGTAATGGGTACCATGCAATATGACTTCAAAGGGTCTTCATTTGCTCACCGAACCTCTCCAATCCTATCACTGCTGCGTTTATGCCCCTGTACACATGCTTGATTCTCTTTCGGAGACATAGCAATCCATAGGTTTTAAGATACTTACTAGTCAGGTACATTCTTAGGCGTTTAATATGCGGTGTTGTGTCCATTTCGTTGAGCAAGGAGTAGCTCTTGTCTATTCCATATTTGACTTAAGGAACTTTATCTGTGCTCATTTCAATCTCTGGTTTTATGCAGCACCCCAACTCACCTTTACCCTTAAGCAAGCATAAGTTGGTTTTCTAAATTTGAGACCCTGTTCTGTTCTGTAATTCAGTTCCTCTGTAGCCAAGCTTACATTCCGTGTATTACTGATATCTTATGATATTTCTTTTTCTGTGTGACTTATTTCAGTTAGAATCATCATACCTGAATCCACTCCTTGTGCTGCTAAGGGCCTGATGACACAGATTTCACTGCTGAGTGATATTGCTTTGTAAGTAAATACCACAACTTCTTTATCCATTTTTCACTTTCTGCGATGTTGAACTTGTACTGTAAACGAGGTTCTTGTAAACAGAGCCGTTCCAAACTTTGGGGTGGCTGTGTCTTTTTTATTTTAATTTCCCTAAGCTATAGGACCATAAGTGGAAGTGCCCTAGGTTCTGTTGCTTTGTTTTTTCGATGTTTCAGGAAACACCATACACTTCTCCCGAGTGTCTGTTGGCAATTTACATCCCGCCCATCAGCATAACAAGGCTCCCAGTTCTCCATGGCCTGTCCTGCCTTTCTGGATTTTACACTTTTTTCAGATGGCCCTTTTGACCGGGGGGAAGTGAGACTTCATTGTAGTGCAGATTTCCTTTGCAAGCTTGCTTGGTTGGCCAAAAAGGGCGTATGCATTTTTTCCTGAATATATTCAGGAAAAAACGCATACGCCCTTTTTGGCCAAGTGCATCATTGTGGACGTTCTGCCTCTTTTCCTATGCTTTCAATGCAATTCCAGTCTACCTCCTGAAATCGGTTTCCTGCAATTCTGCCCCACTTTCAAGTCCTCTTGGCAGCCTTATTTCAGTATATTTTTGGACGATAGCTGTCATTTATAACTCTGCAGGTTTGTGAATTACAGTGCCCCTGAGCTCCTTTCTTCAACTCGCTTTCTTGTGACCTGGCCGCAACACCGCAGGATGGCTTCAGGCCCTAATCTGGTTCCGGCACGGCACGCTGAGCCTTTGGTTATTTCCCCTTCCTGGTGGGAAATGAGAGTTAAATTTGCCCGTCCAGACACCTCCAGCTAGTCTCTCATTGGTTCTCCCTATTCCTGTTCATCTTCCGCAGAAATTGCAAACTGGGCCAAACAGGAGGTTAAAGGCGTTGACTCTCCAAGTGGGGAGAGTGTTAGTAAAGCGTCTGGAATGTTGCACCCGAGTACCAGGGGAGGAAAACTGAGACATATTTGAACACGTCTCCCGTTCACATGGTTGATCATACTTGGGTTCCACATGCATGTTTTAGCTGAAGGAAGAATACCTTAAACCTAGAGAGTTAAGACCCGTGTAATGGGTACCATGCAATATGACTTCAAAGGGTCTTCATTTGCTCACCGAACCTCTCCAATCCTATCACTGCTGTGTTTATGCCCCTGTACACATGCTTGATTCTCTTTTGGAGACATAGCAATCCATAGGTTTTAAGATACTTACTAGTCAGGTACATTCTTAGGCGTTTAATATGCGGTGTTGAGTCCATTTCGTTGAGCAAGGAGTAGCTCTTGTCTATTCCATATTTGGCTTAAGGAACTTTATCTGTGCTCATTTCAATCTCTGGTTTTATGCAGCACCCCAACTCACCTTTCCCCTTAAGCAAGCATAAGTTGGTTTTCTAAATTTGAGACCCTGTTCTGTTCTGTAATTCAGTTCCTGTGTAGCCAAGTTTACATTCCGTGTATTACTGATATCTTATGATGTTTCTTTTTCTGTGTGACTTATTTCAGTTAGAATCATCATACCTGAATCCACTCGTTGTGCTGCTAAGGGCCTGATGACACAGATTTCATTGCTGAGTGATATTGCTTTGTAAGTAAATACCACAACTTCTTTATCCATTTTTCACTTTCTGCGATGTTGAACTTGTACTGTAAACGAGGTTCTTGTAAACAGAGACATTCCAAACTTTGGGGTGGCTGTGTCTTTTTGATTTTAATTTCCCTAAGCTATAGGACCATAAGTGGAAGTGCCCTAGGTTCTGTTGCTTTGTTTTTTAGATGTTTCAGGAAACACCATACACTTCTCCCGAGTGGTTGTTGGCAATTTACATCCCGCCCATCAGCATAACAAGGCTCCCAGTTCTCCATGGCCTGTCCTGCCTTTCTGGATTTTACACTTTTTTCAGATGGCCCTTTTGACCGGGGGGAAGTGAGACTTCATTGTAGTGCAGATTTCCTTTGCAAGCTTGCTTGGTTGGCCAAAAAGGGCGTATGCATTTTTTCCTGAATATATTCAGGAAAAAACGCATACGCCCTTTTTGGCCAAGTGCATCATTGTGGACGTTCTGCCTCTTTTCCTATGCTTTCAATGCAATTCCAGTCTACCTCCTGAAATCGGTTTCCTGCAATTCTGCCCCGCTTTCAAGTCCTCTTGGCAGCCTTACTTCAGTCTATTTTTGGACAATAGCTGTCATTTATAACTCTGCAGGTTTGTGAATTACAGTGCCCCTGAGCTCCTTTCTTCAACTCGCTTTCTTGTGACCTGGCTGCAACACCGCAGGATGGCTTCAGGCCCTAATCTGGTTCCGGCCCGCCATGCTGAGCCTTTGGTTAATTCCTCTTCCTGGTGGGAAATGAGAGTTAAATTTCCCCGTCCAGACACCTCCAGCTAGCCTCTCATTTGTTCTCTCTATTCCTGTTCATCTTCCGCAGAAATTGCAAACTGTGCCAAACAGGAGGTTAAAGGCGCTGACTCTCCAAGTGGGGAGAGTGTTAGTAAAGCGTCTGGAATTTTGCACCCGAGTACCAGGGGAGGAAAACTGAGACATATTTGAACACGTCTCCCGATCACATGGTTGATCATAGTCTGGGTTCCACATGCATGTTTTAGCTGAAGGAAGAATACCTAAAACCTGGGTAGTTGAAACCCGTGGAATGGGTACCATGCAATATGACTTCAAAGGGTCTTCATTTGCTCACCGAACCTCTCCAATCCTATCACTGCTGCGTTTATGCCCCTGTACACATGCTTGATTCTCTTTCGGAGACATAGCAATCCATAGGTTTTAAGATACTTACGAGTCAGGTACATTCTTAGGCGTTTAATATGCGGTGTTGAGTCCATTTCGTTGAGCAAGGAGTAGCTCTTGTCTATTCCATATTTGGCTTAAGGAACTTTATCTCTGCTCATTTCAATCTCTGGTTTTATGCAGCACCCCAACTCACCTTTCCCCTTAAGCAAGCATAAGTTGCTTTTCTAAATTTGAGAACCTGTTCTGTTTTGCAATTCAGTTCCTGTGTAGCCAAGTTTACATTCCGTGTAATTAATGATATCTTATGATGTTTCTTTTTCTGTGTGACTTATTTCAGTTAGAATCATCGTACCTGAATCCACTCATTATGCTGCTACGGGCCTGATGACATAGATTTCATTGCTGAGTGATACTGCATTGTACGTAAATACCACAAGTTCTTTATCCATTTTTCACTTTCTGTGATATTGAACTTGTACGGTAAACGAGGTTCTTGTTAACAGAGGCGTCCCAAACTTTGGGGTGGCTGTGTCTTTTTGATTTTAATTTCCCTAAGCTATAGGACCATAAGTGGAAGTGCCCTAGGCTCTGTTGATTTGTTTTTTAGATGTTTCAGGAAACACCATACACTTCTCCCGAGTGTCTGTTGGCAATTTACATCCCGCCCATCAGCATAACAAGGCTCCCAGTTCTCCATGGCCTGTCCTGCCTTTCTGGATTTTACACTTTTTTCAGATGGCCCTTTTGACCGGGGGGAAGTGAGACTTCATTGTAGTGCAGATTTCCTTTGCAAGTTTGCTTGGTTGGCCAAAAAGGGCGTATGCGTTTTTTCCTGAATATATTCAGGAAAAAACGCATACACCCTTTTTGGCCAAGTGCATCATTGTGGACGTTCTGCCTCTTTTCCTATGCTTTCAATGCAATTCCAGTCTACCTCCTGAAATTTGTTTCCTGCAATTCTGCCCCGCTTTCAAGTTCTCTTGGCAGCCTTAGTTCAGTCTATTTTTGGACGATAGCTGTCATTTATAAGTCTTTAGATTTGTGAATTACAGTGCCCCTGAGCTCGTTTCTTCAACTCGCTTTCTTGTGACCTGGCCGCAACACCGCAGGATGGCTTCAGGCCCTAATCTGGTTCCGGCACGGCATGCTGAGCCTTTGGTTAATTCCTCTTCCTGGTGGGAAATGAGAGTTAAATTTGCCCGTTCAGACACCTCCAGCTAGTCTCTCATTGGTTCTCGCTATTCCTGTTCATCTTCCGCAGAAATTGCAAACTGGGCCAAACAGGAGGTTAAAGGGACTAACTCTCCAAGTCGGGAGAGTGTTAGTAAAGCGTCTGGAATGTTCCAGCCGAGTACCAGGGTATGAAAACTGAGACATATTTGAACACGTCTCCCGATCACATGGTTGATCATACTCTAGGTTCCACATGCATGTTTTAGCTGAAGGAAGAATACCTTAAACCTGGGTATTTGAAACCCGTGGAATGGGTACCCTGCAATATGACTTCAAAGGGTCTTCATTTGCTCACCGAACCTCTCCAATCCTATCACTGCTGCGTTTATGCCCCTGTACACATGCTTGATTCTCTTTCGGAGACATAGCAATCCATAGGTTTTAAGATACTTACTAGTCAGGTACATTCTTAGGCGTTTAATATGCGGTGTTGAGTCCATTTCGTTGAGCAAGGAGTAGCTCTTGTCTATTCCATATTTGGCTTAAGGAACTTTATCTGTGCTCATTTCAATCTCTGGTTTTATGCAGCACCCCAACTCACCTTTACCCTTAAGCAAGCATAAGTTGGTTTTCTAAATTTGAGACCCTGTTCTGTTCTGTAATTCAGTTCCTGTGTAGCCAAGTTTCCATTCCGTGTATTACTGATATCTTATGATGTTTCTTTTTCTGTGTGACTTATTTCAGTTAGAATCATCATACCTGAATCCACTCATTGTGCTGCTAAGGGCCTGATGACATAGATTTCATTGCTGAGTGATATTGCTTTGTAAGTAAATACCACAACTTCTTTATCCATTTTTCACTTTCTGAGATGTTGAACTTGTACTGTAAACGAGGTTCTTGTGAACAGAGCCGTTCCGAACTTTGGGGTGGCTGTGTCTTTTTGATTTTAATTTCCCTAAGCTATAGGACCATAAGTGGAAGTGCCCTAGGCTCTGTTGCTTTGTTTTTTAGATGTTTCAGGAAACACCATACACTTCTCCCAAGTGTCTGTTGGCAATTTACATCTCGCCCATCAGCATAACAAGCTCCCAGTTCTCAATGGCCTGTTGCCTTTCTGCATTTTACACTTTTTTCAGATGGCCCTTTTGACCAGGGGGAAGTGAGACTTCATTGTAGTGCAGATTTCCTTTGCAAGCTTGCTTGGTTGGCGAAAAAGGGCCTATGCGTTTTTTCCTGAATATAGTCAAGAAAAAACTCATACGCCCTTTTTGGCCAAGTGCATCATTGTGGACGTTCTGCCTCTTTTCCTATGCTTTCAATGCAATTCCAGTCTACCTCCTGAAATCGGTTTCCTGCAATTCTGCCCCGCTTTCAAGTCCTCTTGGCAGACTTACTTCAGTCTATTTTTGGACGATAGCTGTCATTTATAACTCTGCAGGTTTGTGAATTACAGTGCCCCTGAGCTCCTTTCTTCAACTCGCTTTCTTGTGACCTGGCTGCAACACCGCAGGATGGCTTCAGGCCCTAATCTGGTTCCGGCCCGGCATGCTGAGCCTTTGGTTAATTCCTCTTCCTGCTGGGAAATGAGAGTTAAATTTGCCCGTCCAGACACCTCCAGCTAGCCTCTCATTGGTTCTCGCTATTCCTGTTCATCTTCCGCAGAAATTGCAAACTGGGCCAAACAGGAGGTTAAAGGCGCTGACTCTCCAAGTGGGGAGAGTGTTAGTAAAGCGTCTGGAATGTTGCATCCGAGTACCAGGGTACGAAAACTGAGACATATTTGAACACGTCTCCCGATCACATGGTTGATCATACTCTAGGTTCCACATGCATGTTTTAGCTGAAGGAAGAATACCTTAAACCTGGAGAGTTGAAACCCGTGGAATGGGTACCATGCAATATGACTTCAAAGGGTCTTCATTTGCTCATCGAACCTCTCCAATACTATCACTGCTGCGTTTATACCCCTGTACACACGCTTGATTCTCTTTTGGAGACATAGCAATCCATAGGTTTTAAGATACTTACTAGTCAGGTACATTCTTAGGCGTTTAATATCGGGTTTTGAGTCCATTTCGTTGAGCAAGGAGTAGCTCTTGTCTATTCCATATTTGGCTTAAGGAACTTTATCTGTGCTCATTTCAATCTCTGGTTTTATGCAGCACACCAACTCACCTTTACCCTTAAGCAAGCATAAGTTGGTTTTCTAAATTTGAGACCCTGTTCTGTTCTTTAATTCAGTTCCTGTGTAGCCAAGTTTCCATTCCATGTATTACTGATATCTTATGATGTTTCTTTTTCTGTGTGACTTATTTCAGTTAGAATCATCATACCTGAATCCACTCATTGTGCTGCTAAGGGCCTGATGACATAGATTTCATTGCTGAGTGATATTGCTTTGTAAGTGAATACCACAACTTCTTTATCCATTTTTCACTTTCTGCGATGTTGAACTTGTACTGTAAACGAGGTTCTTGTAAACAGAGCCGTTCCAAACTTTGGGGTGGCTGTGTCTTTTTGATTTTAATTTCCCTAAGCTATAGGACCATAAGTGGAAGTGCCCTAGGTTCTGTTGCTTTGTTTTTTAGATGTTTCAGGAAACACCATACACTTCTCCCAAGTGGTTGTTGGCAATTTACATCCCGCCCATCAGCATAACAAGGCTCCCAGTTCTCCATGGCCTGTCCTGCCTTTCTGGATTTTACACTTTTTTCAGATGGCCCTTTTGACCGGGGGGAAGTGAGACTTCATTGTAGTGCAGATTTCCTTTGCAAGCTTGCTTGGTTGGCCAAAAAGGGCGTATGCGTTTTTTCCTGAATATATTCAAGAAAAAACGCATACGCCCTTTTTGGCCAAGTGCATCATTGTGGACGTTCTGCCTCTTTTCCTATGCTTTCAATGCAATTTCAGTCTACCTCCTGAAATCGGTTTCCTGCAATTCTGCCCCGCTTTCAAGTCCTCTTGGCAGCCTTACTTCAGTCTATTTTTGGACGATAGCTGTCATTTAAAACTCTGCAAGTTTGTGAATTACAGTGCCCCTGAGCTCCTTTCTTCAACTCGCTTTCTTGTGACCTGGCCGCAACACCGCAGGATGGTTTCAGGCCCTAATCTGGTTCCAGTACGGCACGCTGAGCCTTTGGTTATTTCCTCTTCCTGGTGGGAAATGAGAGTTAAATTTGCCCGTCCAGACACCTCCAGCTAGCCTCTCATTGGTTCTCGCTATTCCTGTTCATCTTCCGCAGAAATTGCAAACTGTGCCAAACAGGAGGTTAAAGGCGCTGACTCTCCAAGTGGGGAGAGTGTTAGTAAAGCGTCTGGAATGTTGCACCCGAGTACTAGGGGAGGAAAACTGAGACATATTTGAAGACATCTCCCGATCACATGGTTGATCATACTCTGGGTTCCACATGCATGTTTTAGCTGAAGGAAGAATACCTAACACCGGGGTAGTTGAAACCCGTGGAATGGGTACCATGCAATATGAGTTCAAAGGGTCTTCATTTGCTCACCGAACATCTCCAATCCTATCACTGCTGCGTTTATGCCCCTGTACACATGCTTGATTCTCTTTCGGAGACATAGCAATCCATAGGTTTTAAGATACTTACTAGTCAGGTACATTCTTAGGCGTTTAATATGCGATGTTGAGTCCATTTCGTTGAGCAAGGAGTAGCTCTTGTCTATTCCATATTTGGCTTAAGGAACTTTATCTGTGCTCATTTCAATCTCTGGTTTTATGCAGCACCCCAACTCACCTTTCCCCTTAAGCAAGCATAAGTTGGTTTTCTAAATTTGAGAACCTGTTCTATTCTGCAATTCAGTTCCTGTGTAGCCAAGTTTACATTCCGTGTATTAGTGATATCTTATGATGTTTCTTTTTCTGTGTGACTTATTTCAGTTAGAATCATCGTACCTGAATCCACTCATTATGCTGCTACGGGCCTGATGACATAGATTTCATTGCTGAGTGATACTGCATTGTACGTAAGTACCACAAGTTCTTTATCCATTTTTCACTTTCTGTGATATTGAACTTGTACGGTAAACGAGGTTCTTGTAAACAGAGCCGTTCCAAACTTTGGGGTGGCTGTGTCTTTTTGATTTTAATTTCCCTAATCTATAGGACCATAAGTGGAAGTGCCCTAGGCTCTGTTGCTTTGTTTTTTAGATGTTTCAGGAAACACCATACACTTCTCCCGAGTGGTTGTTGGCAATTTACATCCCGCCCATCAGCATAACAAGGCTCCCAGTTCTCCATGTCCTGTCCTGCCTTTCTGGATTTTACACGTTTTTCAGATGGCCCTTTTGACCAGGGGGAAGTGAGACTTCATTGTAGTGCAGATTTCCTTTGCAAGCTTGCTTGGTTGGCCAAAAAGGGCGTATGCGTTTTTTCCTGAATATATTCAGGAAAAAACGCATACGCCCTTTTTGGCCAAGTGCATCATTGTGGACGTTCTGCCTCTTTTCCTATGTTTTCAATGCAATTCCAGTCTACCTCCTGAAATCGGTTTCCTGCATTTCTGCCCCGCTTTCAAGTCCTCTTGGCAGCCTTACTTCAGTCTATTTTTGGACGATAGCTGTCATTTATAACTCTGCAGGTTTGTGAATTACAGTGCCCCTGAGCTCCTTTCTTCAACTCGCTTTCTTGTGACCTGGCTGCAACACCGCAGGATGGCTTCAGGCCCTAATCTGGTTCCGGCATGGCATGCTGAGCCCTTGGTTAATTCGTCTTCCTGGTGGGAAATGAGAGTTAAATTTGCCCGTCCAGACACCTCCAGCTAGTCTCTCATTGGTTCTCGCTATTCCTGTTCATCTTCCACAGAAATTGCAAACTGGGCCAAACAGGAGGTTAAAGGCGCTGACTCTCCAGGTGGGAAGAGTGTTAGTAAAGCGTCTGGAATGTTGCACCCGAGTACCAGGGTACGAAAACTGAGACATATTTGAACACGTCTCCCGATCACATGGTTGATCATACTCTAGGTCCCACATGCATGTTTTAGCTGAAGGAAGAATACCTTAAACCTGGGTAGTTGAAACCCGTGGAATGGGTACCATGCAATATGACTTCAAAGGATCTTCATTTGCTCACGAACCTCTCCAATCCTATCACTGCTGCGTTTATGCCCCTGTACACATGCTTGATTCTCTTTCGGAGACATAGCAATCCATAGGTTTTAAGATACTTACTAGTCAGGTACATTCTTAGGCATTTAATATGCGGTGTTGAGTCCATTTCGTTGAACAAGGAGTAGCTCTTGTCTATTCCATATTTGGCTTAAGGAACTTTATCTGTGCTGATTTCAATCTCTGGTTTTATGCAGCACCCCAACTCACCTTTCCCCTTAAGCAAGCATAAGTTGGTTTTCTAAATTTGAGACCCTGTTCTGTTCTGTAATTCAGTTCCTGTGTAGCCAAGTTTCCATTCCGTGTATTACTGATATCTTATGATGTTTCTTTTTCTGTGTGACTTATTTCAGTTAGAATCATCATACCTGAATCCACTCATTGTGCTGCTAAGGGCCTGATGACACAGATTTCATTGCTGAGTGATATTGCTTTGTAAGTAAATACCACAACTTCTTTATCCATTTTTCACTTTCTGCGATGTTGACCTTGTACTGTAAACGAGGTTCTTGTAAACAGAGCCGTTCCAAACTTTGGGGTGGCTGTGTCTTTTTGATTTTAATTTCCCTAAGCTATAGGACCATAAGTGGAAGTGCCCTAGGTTCTGTTGCTTTGTTTTTTAGATGTTTCAGGAAACACCATACACTTCTCCTGAGTGGTTGTTGGCAATTTACATCCCGCCCATCAGCATAACAAGGCTCCCAGTTCTCCATGGCCTGTCCTGCCTTTCTGGATTTTACACTTTTTTCAGATGGCCCTTTTGACCGGGGGGAAGTGAGACTTCATTGTAGTGCAGATTTCCTTTGCAAGCTTGCTTGGTTGGCCAAAAAGGGCGTATGCGTTTTTTCCTGAATATATTCAGGAAAAAACGCATACGCCCTTTTTGGCCAAGTGCATCATTGTGGACGTTCTGCCTCTTTTCCTATGCTTTCAATGCAATTCCAGTCTACCTCCTGAAATCGGTTTCCTGCAATTCTGCCCCGCTTACAAGTCCTCTTGGCAGCCTTACTTCAGTCTATTTTTGGACGATAGCTGTCATTTATAACTCTGCAGGTTTGTGAATTACAGTGCCCCTGAGCTCCTTTCTTCAACTCGCTTTCTTGTGACCTGGCTGCAACACCGCAGGATGGCTTCAGGCCCTAATCTGGTTCTGGCACGGCACGCTGAGCCTTGGTTAATTCCTCTTCCTGCTGGGAAATGAGAGTTAAATTTGCCCGTCCAGACACATCTGGCTAGTCTCTCATTGGTTCTCGCTATTCCTGTTCATCTTCCACAGAAATTGCAAACTGGGCCAAACAGGAGGTTAAAGGGACTGCCTCTCCAAGTGGGGAGAGTGTTAGTAAAGCGTCTGGAATGTTGCACCCGAGTACCAAGGTACGAAAACTGAGACATATTTGAACACGTCTCCCGATCACATGGTTGATCATACTCTAGGTTCCACATGCATGTTTTAGCTGAAGGAAGAATACCTTAAACCTGGGTAGTTGAAACCCGTGGAATGTGTACCATGCAATATGACTTCAAAGGGTCTTCATTTGCTGACGAACCTCTCCAATCCTATCACTGCTGCGTTTATGCCCCTGTACACATGCTTGATTCTCTTTCGGAGACATAGCAATCCCTTGGTTTTAAGATACTTACTAGTCAGGTACATTCTTAGGAGTTTAATATGCGGTGTTGAGTCCATTTCGTTGAGCAAGGAGTAGCTCTTGTCTCTTCCATATTTGGCTTAAGGAACTTTATCTGTGCTCATTTCAATATCTGGTTTTATGCAGCACCCCTACTCACCTTTACCCTTAAGCAAGCATAAGTTGGTTTTCTAAATTTGAGACCCTGTTCTGTTCTGTAATTCAGTTCCTGTGTAGCCAAGTTTCCATTCCGTGTATTAGTGATATCTTATGATGTTTCTTTTTCAGTGTGACTTATTTCAGTTAGAATCATCGTACCTGAATCTACTCATTATGCTGCTACGGGCCTGATGACATAGATTTCATTGCTGAGTGATACTGCATTGTACGTAAGTACCACAAGTTCTTTATCCATTTTTCACTTTCTGTGATATTGAACTTGTACGGTAAACGAGGTTCTTGTAAACAGAGGCGTCCCAAACTTTGGGGTGGCTGTGTCTTTTTGATTTTAATTTCCCTAAGCTATAGGACCATAAGTGGAAGTGCCCTAGGCTCTGTTGCTTTGTTTTTTAGATGTTTCAGGAAACACCATACACTTCTCCCAAGTGGTTGTTGGCAATTTACATCCCGCCCATCAGCATAACAAGGCTCCCTGTTCTCCATGGCCTGTCCTGCCTTTCTGGATTTTACACTTTTTTCAGATGGCCCTTTTGACCGGGGGGAAGTGAGACTTCATTGTAGTGCAGATTTCCTTTGCAAGCTTGCTTGGTTGGCCAAAAAGGGCGTATGCGTTTTTTCCTGAATATATTCAGGAAAAAACGCATACGCCCTTTTTGGCCAAGTGCATCATTGTGGACGTTCTGCCTCTTTTCCTATGCTTTCAATGCAATTCCAGTCTACCTCCTGAAATCGGTTTCCTGCAATTCTGCCCCGCTTTCAAGTCCTCTTGGCAGCCTTACTTCAGTCTATTTTTGGACAATAGCTGTCATTTATAACTCTGCAGGTTTGTGAATTACAGTGCCCCTGAGCTCCTTTCTTCAACTCGCTTTCTTGTGACCTGGCTGCAACACCGCAGGATGGCTTCAGGCCCTAATCTGGTTCCGGCCCGCCATGCTGAGCCTTTGGTTAATTCCTCTTCCTGGTGGGAAATGAGAGTTAAATTTGCCCGTCCAGACACCTCCAGCTAGCCTCTCATTTGTTCTCTCTATTCCTGTTCATCTTCCGCAGAAATTGCAAACTGTGCCAAACAGGAGGTTAAAGGCGCTGACTCTCCAAGTGGGGAGAGTGTTAGTAAAGCGTCTGGAATTTTGCACCCGAGTACCAGGGGAGGAAAACTGAGACATATTTGAACACGTCTCCCGATCACATGGTTGATCATAGTCTGGGTTCCACATGCATGTTTTAGCTGAAGGAAGAATACCTAAAACCTGGGTAGTTGAAACCCGTGGAATGGGTACCATGCAATATGACTTCAAAGGGTCTTCATTTGCTCACCGAACCTCTCCAATCCTATCACTGCTGCGTTTATGCCCCTGTACACATGCTTGATTCTCTTTCGGAGACATAGCAATCCATAGGTTTTAAGATACTTACGAGTCAGGTACATTCTTAGGCGTTTAATATGCGGTGTTGAGTCCATTTCGTTGAGCAAGGAGTAGCTCTTGTCTATTCCATATTTGGCTTAAGGAACTTTATCTCTGCTCATTTCAATCTCTGGTTTTATGCAGCACCCCAACTCACCTTTCCCCTTAAGCAAGCATAAGTTGCTTTTCTAAATTTGAGAACCTGTTCTGTTTTGCAATTCAGTTCCTGTGTAGCCAAGTTTACATTCCGTGTAATTAATGATATCTTATGATGTTTCTTTTTCTGTGTGACTTATTTCAGTTAGAATCATCGTACCTGAATCCACTCATTATGCTGCTACGGGCCTGATGACATAGATTTCATTGCTGAGTGATACTGCATTGTACGTAAATACCACAAGTTCTTTATCCATTTTTCACTTTCTGTGATATTGAACTTGTACGGTAAACGAGGTTCTTGTTAACAGAGGCGTCCCAAACTTTGGGGTGGCTGTGTCTTTTTGATTTTAATTTCCCTAAGCTATAGGACCATAAGTGGAAGTGCCCTAGGCTCTGTTGATTTGTTTTTTAGATGTTTCAGGAAACACCATACACTTCTCCCGAGTGTCTGTTGGCAATTTACATCCCGCCCATCAGCATAACAAGGCTCCCAGTTCTCCATGGCCTGTCCTGCCTTTCTGGATTTTACACTTTTTTCAGATGGCCCTTTTGACCGGGGGGAAGTGAGACTTCATTGTAGTGCAGATTTCCTTTGCAAGTTTGCTTGGTTGGCCAAAAAGGGCGTATGCGTTTTTTCCTGAATATATTCAGGAAAAAACGCATACACCCTTTTTGGCCAAGTGCATCATTGTGGACGTTCTGCCTCTTTTCCTATGCTTTCAATGCAATTCCAGTCTACCTCCTGAAATTTGTTTCCTGCAATTCTGCCCCGCTTTCAAGTTCTCTTGGCAGCCTTAGTTCAGTCTATTTTTGGACGATAGCTGTCATTTATAAGTCTTTAGATTTGTGAATTACAGTGCCCCTGAGCTCGTTTCTTCAACTCGCTTTCTTGTGACCTGGCCGCAACACCGCAGGATGGCTTCAGGCCCTAATCTGGTTCCGGCACGGCATGCTGAGCCTTTGGTTAATTCCTCTTCCTGGTGGGAAATGAGAGTTAAATTTGCCCGTTCAGACACCTCCAGCTAGTCTCTCATTGGTTCTCGCTATTCCTGTTCATCTTCCGCAGAAATTGCAAACTGGGCCAAACAGGAGGTTAAAGGGACTAACTCTCCAAGTCGGGAGAGTGTTAGTAAAGCGTCTGGAATGTTCCAGCCGAGTACCAGGGTATGAAAACTGAGACATATTTGAACACGTCTCCCGATCACATGGTTGATCATACTCTAGGTTCCACATGCATGTTTTAGCTGAAGGAAGAATACCTTAAACCTGGGTATTTGAAACCCGTGGAATGGGTACCCTGCAATATGACTTCAAAGGGTCTTCATTTGCTCACCGAACCTCTCCAATCCTATCACTGCTGCGTTTATGCCCCTGTACACATGCTTGATTCTCTTTCGGAGACATAGCAATCCATAGGTTTTAAGATACTTACTAGTCAGGTACATTCTTAGGCGTTTAATATGCGGTGTTGAGTCCATTTCGTTGAGCAAGGAGTAGCTCTTGTCTATTCCATATTTGGCTTAAGGAACTTTATCTGTGCTCATTTCAATCTCTGGTTTTATGCAGCACCCCAACTCACCTTTACCCTTAAGCAAGCATAAGTTGGTTTTCTAAATTTGAGACCCTGTTCTGTTCTGTAATTCAGTTCCTGTGTAGCCAAGTTTCCATTCCGTGTATTACTGATATCTTATGATGTTTCTTTTTCTGTGTGACTTATTTCAGTTAGAATCATCATACCTGAATCCACTCATTGTGCTGCTAAGGGCCTGATGACATAGATTTCATTGCTGAGTGATATTGCTTTGTAAGTAAATACCACAACTTCTTTATCCATTTTTCACTTTCTGAGATGTTGAACTTGTACTGTAAACGAGGTTCTTGTGAACAGAGCCGTTCCGAACTTTGGGGTGGCTGTGTCTTTTTGATTTTAATTTCCCTAAGCTATAGGACCATAAGTGGAAGTGCCCTAGGCTCTGTTGCTTTGTTTTTTAGATGTTTCAGGAAACACCATACACTTCTCCCAAGTGTCTGTTGGCAATTTACATCTCGCCCATCAGCATAACTAGCTCCCAGTTCTCAATGGCCTGTTGCCTTTCTGCATTTTACACTTTTTTCAGATGGCCCTTTTGACCGGGGGGAAGTGAGACTTCATTGTAGTGCAGATTTCCTTTGCAAGCTTGCTTGGTTGGCGAAAAAGGGCCTATGCGTTTTTTCCTGAATATAGTCAAGAAAAAACTCATACGCCCTTTTTGGCCAAGTGCATCATTGTGGACGTTCTGCCTCTTTTCCTATGCTTTCAATGCAATTCCAGTCTACCTCCTGAAATCGGTTTCCTGCAATTCTGCCCCGCTTTCAAGTCCTCTTGGCAGACTTACTTCAGTCTATTTTTGGACGATAGCTGTCATTTATAACTCTGCAGGTTTGTGAATTACAGTGCCCCTGAGCTCCTTTCTTCAACTCGCTTTCTTGTGACCTGGCTGCAACACCGCAGGATGGCTTCAGGCCCTAATCTGGTTCCGGCCCGGCATGCTGAGCCTTTGGTTAATTCCTCTTCCTGGTGGGAAATGAGAGTTAAATTTGCCCGTCCAGACACCTCCAGCTAGCCTCTCATTGGTTCTCGCTATTCCTGTTCATCTTCCGCAGAAATTGCAAACTGGGCCAAACAGGAGGTTAAAGGCGCTGACTCTCCAAGTGGGGAGAGTGTTAGTAAAGCGTCTGGAATGTTGCATCCGAGTACCAGGGTACGAAAACTGAGACATATTTGAACACGTCTCCCGATCACATGGTTGATCATACTCTAGGTTCCACATGCATGTTTTAGCTGAAGGAAGAATACCTTAAACCTGGAGAGTTGAAACCCGTGGAATGGGTACCATGCAATATGACTTCAAAGGGTCTTCATTTGCTCATCGAACCTCTCCAATACTATCACTGCTGCGTTTATACCCCTGTACACACGCTTGATTCTCTTTTGGAGACATAGCAATCCATAGGTTTTAAGATACTTACTAGTCAGGTACATTCTTAGGCGTTTAATATCGGGTTTTGAGTCCATTTCGTTGAGCAAGGAGTAGCTCTTGTCTATTCCATATTTGGCTTAAGGAACTTTATCTGTGCTCATTTCAATCTCTGGTTTTATGCAGCACCCCAACTCACCTTTACCCTTAAGCAAGCATAAGTTGGTTTTCTAAATTTGAGACCCTGTTCTGTTCTTTAATTCAGTTCCTGTGTAGCCAAGTTTCCATTCCATGTATTACTGATATCTTATGATGTTTCTTTTTCTGTGTGACTTATTTCAGTTAGAATCATCATACCTGAATCCACTCATTGTGCTGCTAAGGGCCTGATGACATAGATTTCATTGCTGAGTGATATTGCTTTGTAAGTGAATACCACAACTTCTTTATCCATTTTTCACTTTCTGCGATGTTGAACTTGTACTGTAAACGAGGTTCTTGTAAACAGAGCCGTTCCAAACTTTGGGGTGGCTGTGTCTTTTTGATTTTAATTTCCCTAAGCTATAGGACCATAAGTGGAAGTGCCCTAGGTTCTGTTGCTTTGTTTTTTAGATGTTTCAGGAAACACCATACACTTCTCCCAAGTGGTTGTTGGCAATTTACATCCCGCCCATCAGCATAACAAGGCTCCCAGTTCTCCATGGCCTGTCCTGCCTTTCTGGATTTTACACTTTTTTCAGATGGCCCTTTTGACCGGGGGGAAGTGAGACTTCATTGTAGTGCAGATTTCCTTTGCAAGCTTGCTTGGTTGGCCAAAAAGGGCGTATGCGTTTTTTCCTGAATATATTCAAGAAAAAACGCATACGCCCTTTTTGGCCAAGTGCATCATTGTGGACGTTCTGCCTCTTTTCCTATGCTTTCAATGCAATTTCAGTCTACCTCCTGAAATCGGTTTCCTGCAATTCTGCCCCGCTTTCAAGTCCTCTTGGCAGCCTTACTTCAGTCTATTTTTGGACGATAGCTGTCATTTAAAACTCTGCAAGTTTGTGAATTACAGTGCCCCTGAGCTCCTTTCTTCAACTCGCTTTCTTGTGACCTGGCCGCAACACCGCAGGATGGTTTCAGGCCCTAATCTGGTTCCAGTACGGCACGCTGAGCCTTTGGTTATTTCCTCTTCCTGGTGGGAAATGAGAGTTAAATTTGCCCGTCCAGACACCTCCAGCTAGCCTCTCATTGGTTCTCGCTATTCCTGTTCATCTTCCGCAGAAATTGCAAACTGTGCCAAACAGGAGGTTAAAGGCGCTGACTCTCCAAGTGGGGAGAGTGTTAGTAAAGCGTCTGGAATGTTGCACCCGAGTACTAGGGGAGGAAAACTGAGACATATTTGAAGACATCTCCCGATCACATGGTTGATCATACTCTGGGTTCCACATGCATGTTTTAGCTGAAGGAAGAATACCTAACACCGGGGTAGTTGAAACCCGTGGAATGGGTACCATGCAATATGAGTTCAAAGGGTCTTCATTTGCTCACCGAACATCTCCAATCCTATCACTGCTGCGTTTATGCCCCTGTACACATGCTTGATTCTCTTTCGGAGACATAGCAATCCATAGGTTTTAAGATACTTACTAGTCAGGTACATTCTTAGGCGTTTAATATGCGATGTTGAGTCCATTTCGTTGAGCAAGGAGTAGCTCTTGTCTATTCCATATTTGGCTTAAGGAACTTTATCTGTGCTCATTTCAATCTCTGGTTTTATGCAGCACCCCAACTCACCTTTCCCCTTAAGCAAGCATAAGTTGGTTTTCTAAATTTGAGAACCTGTTCTATTCTGCAATTCAGTTCCTGTGTAGCCAAGTTTACATTCCGTGTATTAGTGATATCTTATGATGTTTCTTTTTCTGTGTGACTTATTTCAGTTAGAATCATCGTACCTGAATCCACTCATTATGCTGCTACGGGCCTGATGACATAGATTTCATTGCTGAGTGATACTGCATTGTACGTAAGTACCACAAGTTCTTTATCCATTTTTCACTTTCTGTGATATTGAACTTGTACGGTAAACGAGGTTCTTGTAAACAGAGCCGTTCCAAACTTTGGGGTGGCTGTGTCTTTTTGATTTTAATTTCCCTAATCTATAGGACCATAAGTGGAAGTGCCCTAGGCTCTGTTGCTTTGTTTTTTAGATGTTTCAGGAAACACCATACACTTCTCCCGAGTGGTTGTTGGCAATTTACATCCCGCCCATCAGCATAACAAGGCTCCCAGTTCTCCATGTCCTGTCCTGCCTTTCTGGATTTTACACGTTTTTCAGATGGCCCTTTTGACCAGGGGGAAGTGAGACTTCATTGTAGTGCAGATTTCCTTTGCAAGCTTGCTTGGTTGGCCAAAAAGGGCGTATGCGTTTTTTCCTGAATATATTCAGGAAAAAACGCATACGCCCTTTTTGGCCAAGTGCATCATTGTGGACGTTCTGCCTCTTTTCCTATGTTTTCAATGCAATTCCAGTCTACCTCCTGAAATCGGTTTCCTGCATTTCTGCCCCGCTTTCAAGTCCTCTTGGCAGCCTTACTTCAGTCTATTTTTGGACGATAGCTGTCATTTATAACTCTGCAGGTTTGTGAATTACAGTGCCCCTGAGCTCCTTTCTTCAACTCGCTTTCTTGTGACCTGGCTGCAACACCGCAGGATGGCTTCAGGCCCTAATCTGGTTCCGGCATGGCATGCTGAGCCCTTGGTTAATTCGTCTTCCTGGTGGGAAATGAGAGTTAAATTTGCCCGTCCAGACACCTCCAGCTAGTCTCTCATTGGTTCTCGCTATTCCTGTTCATCTTCCACAGAAATTGCAAACTGGGCCAAACAGGAGGTTAAAGGCGCTGACTCTCCAGGTGGGAAGAGTGTTAGTAAAGCGTCTGGAATGTTGCACCCGAGTACCAGGGTACGAAAACTGAGACATACTTGAACACGTCTCCCGATCACATGGTTGATCATACTCTAGGTCCCACATGCATGTTTTAGCTGAAGGAAGAATACCTTAAACCTGGGTAGTTGAAACCCGTGGAATGGGTACCATGCAATATGACTTCAAAGGATCTTCATTTGCTCACGAACCTCTCCAATCCTATCACTGCTGCGTTTATGCCCCTGTACACATGCTTGATTCTCTTTCGGAGACATAGCAATCCATAGGTTTTAAGATACTTACTAGTCAGGTACATTCTTAGGCATTTAATATGCGGTGTTGAGTCCATTTCGTTGAACAAGGAGTAGCTCTTGTCTATTCCATATTTGGCTTAAGGAACTTTATCTGTGCTGATTTCAATCTCTGGTTTTATGCAGCACCCCAACTCACCTTTCCCCTTAAGCAAGCATAAGTTGGTTTTCTAAATTTGAGACCCTGTTCTGTTCTGTAATTCAGTTCCTGTGTAGCCAAGTTTCCATTCCGTGTATTACTGATATCTTATGATGTTTCTTTTTCTGTGTGACTTATTTCAGTTAGAATCATCATACCTGAATCCACTCATTGTGCTGCTAA
This sequence comes from Delphinus delphis, assembly GCF_949987515.2. Taxonomy (NCBI): domain Eukaryota; kingdom Metazoa; phylum Chordata; class Mammalia; order Artiodactyla; family Delphinidae; genus Delphinus; species Delphinus delphis. The sequence continues at coordinate 808,463 of NW_027192679.1, read as the reverse complement.
GGGCCTGATGACACAGATTTCATTGCTGAGTGATATTGCTTTGTAAGTAAATACCACAAGTTCTTTATCCATTTTTCACTTTCTGCGATGTTGACCTTGTACTGTAAACGAGGTTCTTGTAAACAGAGCCGTTCCAAACTTTGGGGTGGCTGTGTCTTTTTGATTTTAATTTCCCTAAGCTATAGGACCATAAGTGGAAGTGCCCTAGGTTCTGTTGCTTTGTTTTTTAGATGTTTCAGGAAACACCATACACTTCTCCTGAGTGGTTGTTGGCAATTTACATCCCGCCCATCAGCATAACAAGGCTCCCAGTTCTCCATGGCCTGTCCTGCCTTTCTGGATTTTACACTTTTTTCAGATGGCCCTTTTGACCGGGGGGAAGTGAGACTTCATTGTAGTGCAGATTTCCTTTGCAAGCTTGCTTGGTTGGCCAAAAAGGGCGTATGCGTTTTTTCCTGAATATATTCAGGAAAAAACGCATACGCCCTTTTTGGCCAAGTGCATCATTGTGGACGTTCTGCCTCTTTTCCTATGCTTTCAATGCAATTCCAGTCTACCTCCTGAAATCGGTTTCCTGCAATTCTGCCCCGCTTACAAGTCCTCTTGGCAGCCTTACTTCAGTCTATTTTTGGACGATAGCTGTCATTTATAACTCTGCAGGTTTGTGAATTACAGTGCCCCTGAGCTCCTTTCTTCAACTCGCTTTCTTGTGACCTGGCTGCAACACCGCAGGATGGCTTCAGGCCCTAATCTGGTTCTGGCACGGCACGCTGAGCCTTGGTTAATTCCTCTTCCTGCTGGGAAATGAGAGTTAAATTTGCCCGTCCAGACACATCTGGCTAGTCTCTCATTGGTTCTCGCTATTCCTGTTCATCTTCCACAGAAATTGCAAACTGGGCCAAACAGGAGGTTAAAGGGACTGCCTCTCCAAGTGGGGAGAGTGTTAGTAAAGCGTCTGGAATGTTGCACCCGAGTACCAAGGTACGAAAACTGAGACATATTTGAACACGTCTCCCGATCACATGGTTGATCATACTCTAGGTTCCACATGCATGTTTTAGCTGAAGGAAGAATACCTTAAACCTGGGTAGTTGAAACCCGTGGAATGTGTACCATGCAATATGACTTCAAAGGGTCTTCATTTGCTGACGAACCTCTCCAATCCTATCACTGCTGCGTTTATGCCCCTGTACACATGCTTGATTCTCTTTCGGAGACATAGCAATCCCTTGGTTTTAAGATACTTACTAGTCAGGTACATTCTTAGGAGTTTAATATGCGGTGTTGAGTCCATTTCGTTGAGCAAGGAGTAGCTCTTGTCTCTTCCATATTTGGCTTAAGGAACTTTATCTGTGCTCATTTCAATATCTGGTTTTATGCAGCACCCCTACTCACCTTTACCCTTAAGCAAGCATAAGTTGGTTTTCTAAATTTGAGACCCTGTTCTGTTCTGTAATTCAGTTCCTGTGTAGCCAAGTTTCCATTCCGTGTATTAGTGATATCTTATGATGTTTCTTTTTCAGTGTGACTTATTTCAGTTAGAATCATCGTACCTGAATCTACTCATTATGCTGCTACGGGCCTGATGACATAGATTTCATTGCTGAGTGATACTGCATTGTACGTAAGTACCACAAGTTCTTTATCCATTTTTCACTTTCTGTGATATTGAACTTGTACGGTAAACGAGGTTCTTGTAAACAGAGGCGTCCCAAACTTTGGGGTGGCTGTGTCTTTTTGATTTTAATTTCCCTAAGCTATAGGACCATAAGTGGAAGTGCCCTAGGCTCTGTTGCTTTGTTTTTTAGATGTTTCAGGAAACACCATACACTTCTCCCAAGTGGTTGTTGGCAATTTACATCCCGCCCATCAGCATAACAAGGCTCCCTGTTCTCCATGGCCTGTCCTGCCTTTCTGGATTTTACACTTTTTTCAGATGGCCCTTTTGACCGGGGGGAAGTGAGACTTCATTGTAGTGCAGATTTCCTTTGCAAGCTTGCTTGGTTGGCCAAAAAGGGCGTATGCGTTTTTTCCTGAATATATTCAGGAAAAAACGCATACGCCCTTTTTGGCCAAGTGCATCATTGTGGACGTTCTGCCTCTTTTCCTATGCTTTCAATGCAATTCCAGTCTACCTCCTGAAATCGGTTTCCTGCAATTCTGCCCCGCTTTCAAGTCCTCTTGGCAGCCTTACTTCAGTCTATTTTTGGACGATAGCTGTCATTTATAACTCTGCAGGTTTGTGAATTACAGTGCCCCTGAGCTCCTTTCTTCAACTCGCTTTCTTGTGACCTGGCTGCAACACCGCAGGATGGCTTCAGGCCCTAATCTGGTTCTGGCACGGCACTCTGAGCCTTGGTTAATTCCTCTTCCTGCTGGGAAATGAGAGTTAAATTTGCCCATCCAGACACATCCGGCTCGTCTCTCATTGGTTCTCGCTATTCCTGTTCATCTTCCACAGAAATTGCAAACTGGGCCAAACAGGAGGTTACAGGGACTGACTCTCCAAGTGGGGAGAGTGTTAGTAAAGCGTCTGGAATGTTGCACCCGAGTACCAGGGTACGAAAACTGAGACATATTTGAACACGTCTCCCGATCACATGGTTCATCATACTCTAGGTTCCACATGCATGTTTTAGCTGAAGGAAGAATACCTTAAACCTGGGTAGTTGAAACCCGTGGAATGGGTACCATGCAATATGACTTCAAAGGGTCTTCATTTGCTCACGAACCTCTCCAGTCCTATCACTGCTGCGTTTATGCCCCTGTACACATGCTTGATTCTCTTTCGGAGACATAGCAATCCATAGGTTTTAAGATACTTACTAGTCAGGTACATTCTTAGACGTTTAATATGCGGTGTTGAGTCCATTTCATTGAGCAAGGAGTAGCTCTTGTCTATTCCATATTTGGCTTAAAGAACTTTATCTGTGCTCATTTCAATCTCTGGTTTTATGCAGCACCCCAACTCACCTTTACCCTTAAGCAAGCATAAGTTGGTTTTCTAAATTTGAGACCCTGTTCTGTTCTTTAATTCAGTTCCTGTGTAGCCAAGTTTCCATTCCGTGTATTAGTGATATCTTATGATGTTTCTTTTTCTGTGTGACTTATTTCAGTTAGAATCATCATACCTGAATCCACTCATTGTGCTGCTAAGGGCCTGATGACACAGATTTCATTGCTGAGTGATATTGCTTTGTAAGTAAATACCACAACTTCTTTATCCATTTTTCACTTTCTGCGATGTTGAACTTGTACTGTAAACGAGGTTCTTGTAAACAGAGCCGTTCCAAACTTTGGGGTGATGTGTCTTTTTGATTTTATTTTCCCTAAGCTATAGGACCATAAGTGGAAGTGCCCTAGGCTCTGTTGCTTTGTTTTTTAGATGTTTCAGGAAACACCATACACTTCTCCCGAGTGGTTGTTGGCAATTTACATCCCGCCCATCAGCATAACAAGGCTCCCAGTTCTCCATGGCCTTTCCTGCCTTTCTGGATTTTACACTTTTTTCAGATGGCCCTTTTGACCGGGGGGAAGTGAGACTTCATTGTAGTGCAGATTTCCTTTGCAAGCTTGCTTGGTTGGCCAAAAAGTGCGTATGCGTTTTTTCCTGAATATATTCAGGAAAAAACGCATACGCCCTTTTTGGCCAAGTGCATCATTGTGGACGTTCTGCCTCTTTTCCTATGCTTTCAATGCAATTCCAGTCTACCTCCTGAAATCGGTTTCCTGCAATTCTGCCCCACTTTCAAGTCCTCTTGGCAGCCTTACTTCAGTCTATTTTTGGACGATAGCTGTCATTTATAACTCTGCAGGTTTGTGAATTACAGTGCCCCTGAGCTCCTTTCTTCAACTCGTTTTCTTGTGACCTGGCTGCAACACCGCTGGATGGCTTCAGGCCCTAATCTGGTTCCGGCACGGCATGCTGAGCCTTTGGTTATTTCCTCATCCTGGTTGGAAATGAGAGTTAAATTTGCCCTTCCAGACACCTCTAGCTAGTCTCTCATTGGTTCTCCCTATTCCTGTTCATCTTCCGCAGAAATTGCAAATGGGGCCAAACAGGAGGTTAAAGGTGCTGACTCTCCAAGTGGGGAGAGTGTTAATAAAGCGTCTGGAATGTTTCACCCGAGTACCAGGGGAGGAAAACTGAGACATATTTGAACACGTCTCCCGTTCACATGGTTGATCATACTCTAGGTTCCACATGCATGTTTTAGCTGAAGGAAGAATACCTTAAACCTGGGTAGTTGAAACCCGTGGAATGGGTACCATGCAATATGACTTCAAAGGGTCTTCATTTGCTCACCGAACCTCTCCAATCCTATCACTGCTGCGTTTATGCCCCTGTACACATGCTTGATTCTCTTTTGGAGACATAGCAATCCATAGGTTTTAAGATATTTACTAGTCAGGTACATTCTTAGACGTTTAATATGGGGTGTTGAGTCCATTTCGTTGAGCAAGGAGTAGCTCTTGTCTATTCCGTATTTGGCTTAAGGAACTTTATCTGTGCTCATTTCAATCTCTGGTTTTATGCAGCACCCCAACTCACCTTCCCCCTTAAGCAAGCATAAGTTGGTTTTCTAAACTTGAGACACTGTTCTGCTTTGTAATTCAGTTCATGTGTAGCCAAGTTCACATTCTGTGTATTAGTGATACCTTATGATGTTTCTTTTCTGTGTGACTTATTTCAGTTCGAATCATCATACCTGAATCCACTCATTATGCTGCTACGGGCCTGATGACATAGATTTCATTGCTGAGTGATATTGCATTGTACGTAAGTACCACAAGTTCTTTATCCATTTTTCACTTTCTGTGATATTGAACTTGTACCGTAAACGAGGTTCTTGTAAACAGAGGCGTCCCAAACTTTGGGGTGGCTGTGTCTTTTTGATTTTAATTTCCCTAAGCTATAGGACCATAAGTGGAAGTGCCCTACGCTCTGTTGCTTTGTTTTTTAGATGTTTCAGGAAACACCATACACTTCTCCAGAGTGGCTGTTGGCAATTTACATCCCGCCCATCAGCATAAGAAGGCTCCCAGTTCTCCATGGTCTGTCGTGCCTTTATGGATTTTACACTTTTTTCAGATGGCCCTTTTGACCAGGTGGAAGTTAGACTTCATTGTAGTGCAGATTTCCTTTGCAAGCTTGCTTGGTTGGCCAAAAAGGGCGTATGCGTTTTTTCCTGAATATATTCAGGAAAAAACACATACGCCCTTTTTGGCCAAGTGCATCATTGTCGAGTTTCTGACTCTTCATATGCTTTCAATGCAATTCCAGTCTACCTCCTGAAATCGGTTTCCTGCAATTCTGCCTTGCTTTCAATGCCTCTTCATAGCCTTACCTCAATATATTTTTTAAAAATAGTTGGCCTTTATAACTCTGCAGGTTTTTGAATTGCAGTGGCCCTTAGGTCCATTTTTTAGCTCTTATTTTTGTGGTCTTGCCCCATAACCACAGGATTCCTCGAAGCCCTGTTTTTCTTCTGGGGCACCTTGCTGTGCTTTTGGTTAATTCTTCTTACTGATGTGATATTAGAGTGACATGTGCCCATTGAAACCGCTACAGCTAGTTTCTCACTGGTTCCCCCTATTCCCATTCATCCTCTGCACTAACTGCAGACTGTGCGATACCAGAACTTAAAGGCATTGACTCCATGTGGGGATGTTGTTAGTAAAGCGGCTGGAATGTCGATCCGGAGCCCCAGGAGAGGAAAAATGAGGTGCGTTTTAGAAACCTTTCCCGATCATATGGTATACCAGTCGCTGGGTTTCCCAAGCATGGTTTAGCTGTAGGAAGATTCCCTTCAACCTGGAGTGTTGGGACCCTTGGACTGAGTAGCATGAAGTATTGCATTAAACTTTCGGCAGTTGCTCACCAAAGCTCACCAATCCTGTCAGCCCCAAGTGTCCAGCCTTATGTCTTATCCAGCTGTGGGTTTATATGTGGTCAATCCAGGTTGCATCACAGCCCCTGAGCGAATTTTGTAAGAATTTTTCTCTCTTTCATTGTTTCAGCGTTTTGTTTTTAAAATTTATTTCTATAATGGGGTTTAGCTCCTTTTCACTGCTGTGTTTGTGCTGCTCTGCACACACTTGATTCCCTTATGGAGATATATCAATACATGGGTTTTAAGATTCTTATTCCTCAGATATATTTCTCTGCGGTGTATAGGGTGTGTTGAGGCCTGTTCATTGAGCAAGGTGTAGATCTTGTCTAATACCTATTTGGTTTATTGAACGGTATCTGTGCTAATTTCAAACTCTGGTTTTATGCATCACCCCACCTCTCCTTTCCCCTTAAGCTGACATAAGTGTGTTTTCTAAATGTGAGACACTGTTCTGTTCTGTAATTCATTTCTTGTGCAGCCATATTTACCCTCCCTCTATAAGTGATATCTTATGATATGTTTCTTTTTCTGTTTGACTTATTTCAAGTAGTATTATCGGACCTAAATCCACTCTTTATCCTTCTACTAGCCTTATTACATTGATTTCATGGTGAAGAGATATTCCATTGTACATAAGTACCACATCTTCTTTATCCATTGTTCTCTTTCCTGGGATATTTAAGGTGTACTGAAGTTGAGGTTCTTGTAAACAGAGTAGCCCTAAACTGTGGTGTGCTTGTGTCTTGTTGATGTTTAGACTTCCCTAGATATACTCCCATGATTGGAAGTGTCCTATGCTCTGTAGCTCTGTTTTTTAGATGATTTAGGAACCACCATACACTTCTCCAGAGTGGCTCTCGGCAGTTCACACACTGCCCAGCAGCGTATAAAGGCTCCCTGTTCTCCATGGCCTGTCCTGCATTTCTGGTTTTTACAATTTTTTAGGATGGCCCTTTTGACCGGGGGGAAGTGAGACTTCTTTGTTGTGCACATTTGCATTGCTTGCTTGCTTCGTTGCCCATAAAGTGCATATGCGTTTTTTCCTGGATATAATCAGGAAAAAACGCATACGCCCTTTTGGGCCAACTGCATCATTGTCGAAATTCTGCCGCTTTTCATGTGCGTTAAAGACGAGTCCAATCTATCTCTTGAAATCTGTTTCTTGCAATTCTGTCTTGCATTCAGATCCTCTTCTTTGCCTTACCTCAACATATTTTTGGACGTTAGTTTTCATTTATAACTCTGCAGGTTTGTGAATTGCAGTGACCCTGAGCTCCATTTTTTAAGTTGCTCTTTTGTGAGCTGGCCTCAAACCCGCAGGATTGCTTCAGGCCCTATTTTGGCTCTGGCGAGGCAGGCTGAGCCTTTCTTTAATTCTTATTCTTAATGGGAAATTAGAGTGATATGTGCCCGTCCAAACCCCTACAACTCTTCTCTCATTGGTTCCCCCTCTTCACGTTCATCCTCCTCACAATTTGCAAAATGTGTGAAACAGAAGTTTAAATGTGCTGATTCTCCAAGTGGGGAGATTCTAAGTAGCGTGGCTGGAATGGTGAACAGGAGCACCAGGAGAGGATAAATGAGGTGCATTTTAGACACATCTCCCGATCACATGGTGTACAGTCCTCTGGGTTTTCCATGCATGTTTTAGCTGTAGGAAGATCCCTAGAACCTGTAGATTTGGGACCCATTGAATGGGTACCAGGTAGTATTACTTTAAAGGGTGTGCATTTCCTCACCCAACCTCACATTTCTCTTAGCGCAAACAGTTTCCAGCCTTATGTCTCATCCTGCTGTGGGTCTAGATGTGTTCAATCCATGTTGCATCACCGTCCCTGAGGAAAAGTTGTAAGAGGTTTTCTCTGTCTCTCTGTCGTTTATTTTTTTCAATTTATTACTATATTGGTTACAGCTGATTTTCAAAGCTCTGTTTCTTGCTGCTGTACATCCACTTGATTCACGTACAGACAGACATCAATAAATTCCTTTTCAGATTCTTACCAGTCGTATATATTCTTTTCCGGTGACTTGAGTGTGCTGAGTGCAGTTCTTTTAGCTACCGTGTAGGCCTTGTTGATTATCAGTTTGGTATTTGGAATGGTATCTTTGCTAATTTCAACCTCCTGGATGATGCCTCACCCCTCCCCACCTTTCCCGTTTAGCAGCCTTATGCGTGTTTTCTACATATTTGACTATGTTTTTGTTTTGTAATTTATTTCATGTGTAGCCATTTTGGATTCCACCTTTAAGTGATATCTTATGATATGTGTCTTTTTCTTTTTGAATTCTGTCACTTAGAATGATCATACGTAACTCCTCCGGAGTTGTTACAACTGGCCATATTTCATTGATTTCCAGGCTGAATAATATTCCACTCTACCTAAGTACCACATCTCTATCCATTTTTTCCCTCCAGAGACATTTAAGTTATATCCTAGTCGAGGATCTTCTAAACAGAGAGGGGGTAAACATTGGGGTGCCTGTGTCCTCTCGATTTTTGTTTTTCCCAAGATATACGCCCATGAGTGCAAGTGCCCTATGCTCTGTAGCTCATTTTTTAGATGCTTTAGTAAACACAATACACTTCTCCAGAATGGCCGTTGGCAATATACATTTCCACTATAAGTCTCACAGGGCTCCCTCTTCTCGTTGCCCTGTCCTGCATTTCTGTTGTTTACGCTTTATGAGGATGGCTCTTCTGACTGATGCGAAGTGATATCTTTTGTAGTATTGACTTCCAGTGCCCACCTGTTTGGTTGGCTAAAAAAGTGTATGCCCTTTTCTTGAATATATACAGAAAAGAACGCATACACCCTTTTTGGCCAACTGCAATGTTGGCAATGTTCAGCTCCTTTTCTTGTGCTTAATGGCGAGTCCTTTCTACCTCCTCAAATCCCTTTCCTGCCATTCTCCCTTGCTTACAAGTTCTTTTCTCTGACTTTCCTCAAGACATTTTTCAGTGATGGATATTTTCAACTCTGCAGTTTTGTGAATTTTACTGCCCCTGAGTTCCATTGTTCAACTTGTGTTTATGGGAACTGGCCACAAAGCAGCGGGATTTCCTCAAGCCCTATACTGTTTCCATGGGCAACCCTAGCCTTTGGTCAATTCGTCTTCCTGATTGGAAATTAGAGTGACTTGTGCCTGTCTGAAAACCTAGGATTTGTCTCTCATTGTTCCTCATCCTTCCGCTTCATCCTCTGGACAAATTCCAAACTGTACGCAACAGGATGTTGACAGTGCTGACATCTCCAAGTGGGGAGACTGTTAGTAAAGACGCTGGAGGGGTGAACCCGAGCACCAGGAGATGAGGAGATGAGATGCCTTTTCCAAACTCTTCCCGATCAGACGGTATACCATCCTCTGGGTGTGACAGACATGTTTTAGCAGTAGGAAGAGTCCCATTCATGTAAGGAGAACACCAGGGCTTTTCAAAATCAGTGTCTCCCCGAAACCCAAACTGGGGAAGTTTTTAAGCTACGGCTACACATATGTTCATTAAGGGCCTTGGGAAGTAGGCAGAGTCCAAACTTTAGATGATTGAAGTCTTCAGGGTCAGAAGCACTCACCACCAGCTTCCCTTAGGCTACACTTTAACTGTCATTGATAGATGATGTCAATAAAAATATCTATTCTTTTTCAGATTATTTCCCCTTATAGGTTATTGCAAAATGTTGAGTGTAGTTCCCTGTGCCAAACAGTAGTTCCTTGTTGATGATCTATTTTATACATAGCAGTGTGTATGTGTTCATTCCAAACTGTTAATTTATCCCTCCTCCCACCTTTCCCCTTTGGTAATAATAAATTATAAGATTTTATACTTCTCAGAAATGGGGGAGCTGAAAGAGAGGTATCATTTTCAATGGAAAAGCATTTAAAACAAGATTGAAGGTTTAACCAAGATTATTAGTTGTACATCCTTGGAAAGGAATCACTTCGTTTCTCTAATATTGACCTGACAAATAAGACAAACCTTTTCACTGAACTTGCTTATAAAAAGTGATGGAAATATCAAATGGAAGTGTTAAAAACATCTTATTTTACCCGAGCCTTATACACTGTTCTATGTTAACTACAGTTTGGCTCACACATCTGTTCATTGAGGTTACAATAGTCTCAATTTCTGTTACTGATCCTCCAGAGTGGACCCCAACAAGTGTCCCCCTGCCCAGTGTCATTGGGGCCAACAGATCGAGACTGAGTTTGGTTCACAAGCAAAGGAAACTTTATATTTTGATCAGAGAATGGAGAGGTGAGAGCATGCACTACCCCGTGGGCTGTGGGCTGGGCTGCTGTGTAGAGATCCTGTCAGAGTCAGTGGGAGGGAGGGAGGCGGCGGAGCTCTCGAGGGCCGGGTTGGCTGTAGCTCAGGCTCTATATCGTGGAGTCTGCACTGGGCCCCAGGAGCTGAGGTGTCGACCCAGCCATTCTGCACTAGGAAATCTGGTCTGAAGTGCCGGGTGTGGAACCTCTGCATGCGGGACCCTAGGAGCACGTGAAATTAGACAAAGCACAAAGGATAAAAAAGGTTAGACTTGACTTTATTGCCCAGATTCTATTTTTATCTCCCAGGGATTTTTAATGGGCTTTGCTGGGGACAAACCCCTCCTCTGCCTTTTGTCCCGTTCCTCATTCTTGGAGTGCTGAGGGTGCAGACCCTTCTTCTGTAACTGCTGAGTGCTGAGTTGGGATCCCTCATACCCTGGGGCGAGGGTCAGAGCTTCTCCCCAGCAGCCTCCCGGTGACGTTGATTGTCCCCAGGACCCCTGCCTCCCTGCTCGTCCACCTGAGCACCAGCATTGGAAGTGTTATAGATTCTAATGACCTTTAAGGGTCCAGGAAAGAGATGTGCAGAGACGCTGTGGGGGCCGGTTTCACCCCGCCCCACATTTGTTCGGCCACCTTAGGCTGACCGTCTCTGCCAGCCTAGATGCTCTGACCAGTAGTCTGCGCTTTCTTCAGTTAGGCCCCTGAATTAATGTACAAACAGCACCAGGTGTCAGAGCCCTGCCCGCTCAACTCCCAGACAGTCCAGGGTCAGTGGTGATCAAGGACCATGATGGCTACTGAGTCAACAGCCTTTTGAAGTAAACAGGAGTCCAGCCGGTCTTATTGGCCACCATCATCACGGTGTCTGTAGGCTTTTCTATGGTGACAGTGTGGTATACTGTTCCCCCGCCAAGATTATTAGCTCCCCTCTGGGTGCAGTAAGTCCTGCAAGCAGTAGTCTACTCTTTTGGGACACACTCTTGTTGTTTTATGAGAGAAACTCCAGGTCAAGTGATGTTCACACGAGTCGTCATGGTGCCCTGTTGCCCCCGGTTATCTCTCTGGATGTTGGAGTTGGAGGGCCTCCTCACTCGAGGTCGGTGTGCCCACGGAGCGAACCCTGCAACTTCAGGGCATGGTTGGTGGTTAGGATCACCACGTGGGGTCCTTTTCCCTTAGGAGGGAGGTGGCCTTTTGGGCTGCTGATTTCCAGGTTTTTAGATACCGCCAGTATCTTGGCCAGATGTGGCAGTGGGCCAAGCCCCTTAGTGACCGTAGTTTATCCTACCTGGATGGCATTCTTGCATTGTTCCATTTCAAGTGGTCCCAGTTTTTGCACTAATTCTCCAATGGCGATTCACCTTTCACCGGGAATGTAAAGGTCAAAGGGTTTAGCTAAATTAGGGAGTTCCAGGGCAAGGGTCTGAATTGACTGCTCTTTCCATTCTTGAAAGGCCACTTCTGGATTCTATTCAAAAGGATCATCATCTTTTCCTTTCAGTGTTTCATATAGAGGCCCAGCTAGTAGACTGTAGTTAGGGATCCAGAAGCAGCAAACCCTGGCCTCCCCAGGAACCCCTAAGCTGTCTTCTAGTTTTAGAAAGGGGTAAGGCTGAAAATGGTTTCTTCCCTTTCCTGGGATGGGCTTCTCCGACCTTCTGTGAGAATGAAGCCCAGGCAGGTCACCGCAGTCTGTGATATTTGAGCTTCATTTTGGACGACTTCTATCCTTTATTGGCTTGGTAGTTCAGAGGCCTCCTTAGTAGGGCTGGTGATCAGAATGTCGTCTGCATATTGAAGGAGGGTTTCCTTTTCCAGAGGTAGAACTTTTAGGTCTTTAGCTAAGCTTTCCCCAAAGATGGTGTGGGAATTTTTGCACCCTTGGGGCCAGACGGCCTGGAAGTATTGTTTTAGTTGTATGTTGAGTCCTGCCACTCACAAGCCAAAATTTCTTGTGACTCTGGGACTAATGGAATACAAAAGAAGGCATCATTGAAGACTAATACAGAATACCATGTCCTGGTGGTTGGTAGAATGACCAGCAGGGTGTAGGAATTAGGAGCAACTGGAGGTATATCCTCGGTGGCTTCACTGACTGTCCTGACATCCTTTACCAGGTCCCCAGCAGCCCATGGGGCTCTCGTGGTCAGATCAATCCCAGAATATGGAGCTCACCTGGGCAGGTACCCCACCCCCACCCCAGCCCACGGGGCTCTCGTGGTCAGGCCCCTCCCAGGATACAGAGCTACCCTTGCAGGTACCGTGGCAGGGCTGGGCACACAGGAACCGTGCACATAGCCCTCATTGCAGAGCACCCCCAGCTCACCTGTCGCTCAGAGCTGACACAGAGCACCTCAGCGCAGGACTTGAACTAACAAACAGCAGCTGCGACAGGTCTGTGACCCTGGGCATCACTCCGTGAGGCCTCCCTCCACCTGGTCTTCCAGAGACTTCAACTGCACCCGGGGCACCAGGCCTCTGTCTCCAACCACCACCCACCCCTCCTCTCCCTGACTCCTGGGTTCCTCTCATTAGGAGAGGGTTTTCTTGAAGTTGTCTCCCACTCATGGGCCAGATAAAATGATTAGAAAACAAGCCAAAGCTGCAGCCCCTTGTCTATCCTGACTCTCAGGAGCCCACACCTGTTCCTTGGACCTGGCCGGTTCAGCAAGTTCCATTTTCTGCAACTGTGAGCCCCTGAGGGGTGATGATTGGCTGACCTGGGCAGCCTTACCGTGCCGGCCAGCCCTCCCCAGGTGTGCCTGGGTTGAGATCAATATAAATACCACTCCAGGCAGCAAGAGCCCCTGCAGCCATGCCTGACGCCATTTTCTCTGCCCTGTCAGCAGTCTCGGGGCTGGGCTGGTGGGAGGGAGTGAGAGGCCATGGCTTTGTGGGTGGCCCAGTGTGAGTGGGGCTCTGCTGGACTTTCTGCAGCAGTTGCCAGGCTGCCACCTGCTAAAGAAGAGGATGTGTCACCCATACCTGCTGCTGGAATTTCTCCCTGGGCAGAGGTGAGGAAGGAAAAAAGCAGTGGGGGCAGGGACAGGACGGGTATCTCAGGCAGGGAAATGGAAATCTTCCAGAAGAGCACCCAGGGCCAGGACCATCCTGGCTGGCCTGCAGGCACCAAGTCGGCCGGCATGCTGTCACTCGTGTGGCTCTATGGCCCTTCCTCTAGGCTTTCAAGTCCTTGTATATATTCAGGTGTTTTACCTGGGACGGGTGGGAATAGTTCAGCAGCAACTGGCCTGGGGCTCAGCTCACGTTTACTCACAGATGCCTCGGCACGGTGCCCCAGCTTTGCAATGAGGACGCTTGTTGCGTGGGGGCTGCTGGCTGAATGGGAGACGATTCCCCACCACTGACCAACTTCAGAATTGTTTACAACTGGAGCAAGTGCCCTGATACGGTTTTCCTCTGTGTAACTGGTGGGTTCTGTGTTTTTTTTCTCTTTTTCGTTTTTGGTTCAAGGTAGATTTTATTCCTCTTTTTTGTATTTACAGATATAAGCATGGAAATAATTTATTCATATAAATACATGTATGTGCAGGGAATAATTGTTTTTTCTGTTTTATTTTTTAAATTTTATTTCTTTTTAATTTTGAATTTTATTTTATATTTTTATACAGCAGGTTCTTATTGGTTATCTATTTTATACATATAAATGTATACATGCCAATCCCAGTCTCTCAACTCCTCCCACCACCACCCCCCAACAGCTTTCCCCCCTTGTTGTCCATACGTTTGTTGTCTACATCTGTTGCTCTATTTATGCCTTGCAAAATGGTTAATCTGTACAGTTTTTCTAGGTTCCACATATATGCATGAATATACAAGATTTGTTTTTCTCTTTCTGACTTACTTCACTCTGTATGACAGTCTCTAGATCCATCGACGTCTCTACAAATGACCCAATTTCATTGCTTTTCATGGCTTAGTAATATTCCATTTTATATATGTACCACAGCTTTATGCATTTGTCTGTCTGTGGGCATTTAGGTTGCTTCCATTACCTCGATATTGTAAATAGTGATGCAATGAACATTGCGGTGAATGACTCTTTTTGATTTATGGTTTTGTCTGGGTATATGTCCAGTACTGGGATTGCTGTATCATATGGTAATTCTATTGTTAGTTTCTTAAGAAATTCCATATTGTTCTCCATAATGACTGTATCAATTTATATTCCCAACAATAGTGGAAGAGGGTTCCTTTTCTCCACACCCTTTCCAGCATTTTTTGTTTGTAGATTTTCAATGATGCCTATTCTACCAGGTGTGAGGTGATACCTCATTGTTGAATCCATTTCGTTGAGCAAGGGGTAGCTCTTGTCTATTACATATTTGGCTTATGGAACGGTATCTGTGCTAATTTCAAACTCTGCTTTTATGCAGCACCCCAACTCACCATCCCCCTTAAGCAGGCATAAGTTGGTTTTCTAAACTTGAGACCCTGTTCTGTTTTGTAATTCAGTTCATGTGTAGCCAAGTTCACATTCCGTGTATTAGTGATAGCTTATGATGTTTCTTTTTCTGTGTGACTTATTTCACTTAGAATCATCGTGCCTCAATCCACTCATTATGCTGGTACGGGCCTGGTGACATAGATTTCATTGCTGAGTGGTATTCTGTTGTACATAAGTACCGCAACTTCTTTATCCATTATTTGCTCTCTGGGATATTTAACTTGTGCCGTAGAAGAGATTCCTGTAAAAAGAGCCGTCCCAAATTTTGGGGTTGCTGTGTCTTTTTGATATTAATTTCCCTAAGCTATAGGACCATAAGTGGAAGTGCCCTAGGCTCTGTTGCTTTGTTTTTTAGATGTTTGAGGAAACACCATACACTTCTCCCGAGTGTCTGTTGGCAATTTACATCCCGCCCATCAGCATAACAAGGCTCCCAGTTCTCCATGGCCTGTCCTGCCTTTCTGGATTTTACACTTTATTCTGATGGCCCTTTTGACCGGGGGGAAGTGAGACTTCATTGTAGTGCAGATTTCCTTTGCAAGCTTGCTTGGTTGGCCAAAAAGGGTGTATGCGTTTTTTCCTGAATATACTCAGGAAAAAACGCATATGCCCTTTTGTCAAAGTGCATCATTGTGGACATTCTGCCTCTTTTCCTACGCTTTCAATGGAATTCCAGTCTACCTCCTGAAATCGGTATCCTGCAATTCTGCCCCGCCTTCAAGTCCTCTTGGCAGCCTTACTTCAGTATATTTTTGGACGATAGCTGTCATTTATAACTCTGCAGGTTTGTGAATTACAGAGCCCATGAGCTCCTTTCTTCAACTCACTTTCTTGTGAGCTGGCCGCAACACCGCAGGATGGCTTCAGGCCCTAATCTGTTTCCGGCACGGCACGCTGAGCCTTTGGTTAATTCCTCTTCCCAGTGGGAAATGAGAGTTAAATTTGCCCGTTCAAACACCTCCAGCTAGTCTCTCATTGGTTCTCGCTATTCCTGTTCATCTTCCGCAGAAATTGCAAACTGGGCCAAACAGGAGGTTAAAGGGACTGACTCTCCAAGTGGGGAGAGTGTTAGTAAAGCGTCTGGAATGTTGCACCCGAGTACCAGGGTATGAAAACTGAGACATATTTGAACACGTCTCCCGATCACACGGTTGATCATACTCTAGGTTCCACATGCATGTTTTAGCTGAAGGAAGAATACCTTAAACCTGGAGAGTTGAGACCCGTGGAATGGGTACCATGCAGTATGAATTCAAAGGGTCTTCATTTGCTCACCGAACCTCTCCAATCCTATCACTGCTGCATTTATGCCCCAGTACACACGCTTGATTCTCTTTCAGAGACATAGCATTCCCTAGGTTTTAAGATACTTACTAGTCAGGTACATTCTTAGGCGTTTAATATGGGGTGTTGAGTCCATTTCATTGAACAAGGAGTAGCTCTTGTCTATTCCATTTTTGGCTTAAGGAACTTTATCTGTGCTCATTTCAATCTCTGGTTTTATGCAGCACCCCAACTCACCTTTCCCCTTAAGCAAGCAGAAGTTGGTTTTCTAAATTGGAGACCCTGTTCTGTTCTGTAATTCAGTTCCTGTGTAGCCAAGTTTACATTCCGTGTATTAGTGATATCTTTTGATGTTTCTTTTTCTGTGTGACTTATTTCAGTTAGAATCATCGTACCTGAATCCACTCATTATGCTGCTACGGGCCTGATGACATAGATTTCATTGCTGAGTGATACTGCAT
This sequence comes from Delphinus delphis, assembly GCF_949987515.2. Lineage (NCBI taxonomy): Eukaryota > Metazoa > Chordata > Mammalia > Artiodactyla > Delphinidae > Delphinus > Delphinus delphis. The sequence continues at coordinate 792,087 of NW_027192679.1, read as the reverse complement.
TCTACGTAAGTACCACAAGTTCTTTATCCATTTTTCACTTTCTGTGATATTGAACTTGTATGGTAAACGAGGTTCTTGTAAACAGAGGCGTCCCAAACTTTGGGGTGGCTGTGTCTTTTTTATTTTAATTTCCCTAAGCTATAGGACCATAAGTGGAAGTGCCCTAGGCTCTGTTGCTTTGTTTTTTAGATGTTTCAGGAAACACCATACACTTCTCCTGAGTGTCTGTTGGCAATTTACATCCCGCCCATCAGCATAACAAGGCTCCCAGTTCTCCATGGCCTGTCCTGCCTTTCTGGATTTTACACTTTTTTGAGATGGCCCTTTTGACCGGGGGGAAGTGAGACTTCATTGTAGTGCAGATTTCCTTTGCAAGCTTGCTTGGTTGGCCAAAAAGGGCGTATGCGTTTTTTCCTGAATATATTCAGGAAAAAACGCAAACGCCCTTTTTGGCCAAGTGCATCGTTGTGGACGTTCTGCCTCTTTTCCTATGCTTTCAATGCAATTCCAGTCTACCTCCTGAAATCGGTTTCCTGCAATTCTGCCCCGCTTTCAAGTCCTCTTGGCAGCCTTACTTCAGTCTATTTTTGGACGATAGCTGTCATTTATAACTCTGCAGGTTTGTGAATTACAGTGTCCCTGAGCTCCTTTCTTCAACACGCTTTCTTTTGAGCTGGCCGCAACACCGCAGGATGGCTTCAGGCCTTAATCTGGTTGCGGTACGGCACGCTGAGCCTTTGGTTATTTCCTCTTCCTGGTGGGAAATGAGAGTTAAATTTGCCCGTCCAGACACCTCCAGCTAGCCTCTCATTGGTTCTCGCTATTCCTGTTCATCTTCCGCAGAAATTGCAAACTGGGCCAAAGAGGAGGTTAAAGGGACTGACTCTCCAAGTCGGGAGAGTGTTAGTAAATCGTCTGGAAAGTTGCACCCGAGTACCAGGGTAGGAAAACTGAGACATATTTGAACACGTCTCCCGTTCACATGGTTGATCATACTCTGGGTTCCACATGCATGTTTTAGCTGAAGGAAGAACACCTTAAAGCTGGGTAGTTGAAACCCGTGGAATGGGTACCATGCAATATGACTTCAAAGGGTCTTCATTTGCTCACGAACCTCTCCAATCCTATCACTGCTGCGTTTATGCCCCTGTACACATGCTTGATTCTCTTTCGGAGACATAGCAATCCATAGGTTTTAAGATACTTACTAGTCAGGTACATTCTTAGGCGTTTAATATGCGGTGTTGAGTCCATTTCGTTGAGCAAGGAGTAGCTCTTGTCTATTCCATATTTGGCTTAAGGAACTTTATCTGTGCTCATTTCAATCTCTGGTTTTATGGAGCACCCCATCTCACCTTTCCCCTTAAGCAAGCAGAAGTTGGTTTTCTAAATTTGAGACCCTGTTCTGTTCTGTAATTCAGTTCCTGTGTAGCCAAGTTTACATTCCGTGTATTAGTGATATCTTATGATGTTTCTTTTTCTGTGTGACTTATTTCAGTTAGAAACATCGTACCTGAATCCACTCATTATGCTGCTACGGGCCTGATGACAAAGATTTCATTGCTGAGTGATACTGCATTGTACGTAAGTACCACAACTTCTTTATCCATTTTTCACTTTCTGCGATATTGAAATTTTACAGTAAATGAAGTTCTTGTAAACAGAGGCGTCCCAAATTTTGGGTGGCTGTGTCTTTTTTATTTTAATTTCCCTAAGCTATAGGACCATAAGTGGCAGTGCCCTAGGCTCTGTTGCTTTGTTTTTTAGATGTTTCAGGAAACACCATACACTTCTCCCGAGTGTCTGTTGGCAATTTACATCCCGCCCATCAGCATAACAAGGCTCCCAGTTCTCCATGGCCTGTCCTGCCTTTCTGGATTTTACACTTTTTTCAGATGGCCCTTTTGACCGGGGGGAAGTGAGACTTCATTGTAGTGCAGATTTCCTTTGCAAGCTTGCTTGGTTGGCCAAAAAGGGCGTATGCGTTTTTTCCTGAATATATTCAGGAAAAAACGCAAACGCCCTTTTTGGCCAAGTGCATCATTGTGGACGTTCTGCCTCTTTTCCTATGCTTTCAATGCAATTCCAGTCTACCTCCTGAAATCGGTTTCCTGCAATTCTGCCCCGCTTTCAAGTCCTCTTGGCAGCCTTACTTCAGTCTATTTTTGGACGATAGCTGTCATTTAAAACTCTGCAGGTTTGTGAATTACAGTGTCCCTGAGCTCCTTTCTTCAACACGCTTTCTTTTGAGCTGGCCGCAACACCGCAGGATGGCTTCAGGCCTTAATCTGGTTGCGGTACGGCACGCTGAGCCTTTGGTTATTTCCTCTTCCTGGTGGGAAATGAGAGTTAAATTTGCCCGTCCAGACACCTCCAGCTAGCCTCTCATTGGTTCTCGCTATTCCTGTTCATCTTCCGCAGAAATTGCAAACTGGGCCAAAGAGGAGGTTAAAGGGACTGACTCTCCAAGTCGGGAGAGTGTTAGTAAATCGTCTGGAAAGTTGCACCCGAGTACCAGGGTAGGAAAACTGAGACATATTTGAACACGTCTCCCGTTCACATGGTTGATCATACTCTGGGTTCCACATGCATGTTTTAGCTGAAGGAAGAACACCTTAAAGCTTGGTAGTTGAAACCCGTGGAATGGGTACCATGCAATATGACTTCAAAGGGTCTTCATTTGCTCACGAACCTCTCCAATCCTATCACTGCTGCGTTTATGCCCCTGTACACATGCTTGATTCTCTTTCGGAGACATAGCAATCCATAGGTTTTAAGATACTTACTAGTCAGGTACATTCTTAGGCGTTTAATATGCGGTGTTGAGTCCATTTCGTTGAGCAAGGAGTAGCTCTTGTCTATTCCATATTTGGCTTAAGGAACTTTATCTGTGCTCATTTCAATCTCTGGTTTTATGGAGCACCCCATCTCACCTTTCCCCTTAAGCAAGCAGAAGTTGGTTTTCTAAATTTGAGACCCTGTTCTGTTCTGTAATTCAGTTCCTGTGTAGCCAAGTTTACATTCCGTGTATTAGTGATATCTTATGATGTTTCTTTTTCTGTGTGACTTATTTCAGTTAGAAACATCGTACCTGAATCCACTCATTATGCTGCTACGGGCCTGATGACAAAGATTTCATTGCTGAGTGATACTGCATTGTACGTAAGTACCACAACTTCTTTATCCATTTTTCACTTTCTGCGATATTGAAATTTTACAGTAAATGAAGTTCTTGTAAACAGAGGCGTCCCAAATTTTGGGTGGCTGTGTCTTTTTTATTTTAATTTCCCTAAGCTATAGGACCATAAGTGGCAGTGCCCTAGGCTCTGTTGCTTTGTTTTTTAGATGTTTCAGGAAACACCATACACTTCTCCCGAGTGTCTGTTGGCAATTTACATCCCGCCCATCAGCATAACAAGGCTCCCAGTTCTCCATGGCCTGTCCTGCCTTTCTGGATTTTACACTTTTTTCAGATGGCCCTTTTGACCGGGGGGAAGTGAGACTTCATTGTAGTGCAGATTTCCTTTGCAAGCTTGCTTGGTTGGCCAAAAAGGGCGTATGCGTTTTTTCCTGAATATATTCAGGAAAAAACGCATACGCCCTTTTTGGCCAAGTGCATCATTGTGGACGTTCTGCCTCTTTTCCTATGCTTTCAATGCAATTCCAGTCTACCTCCTGAAATCGGTTTCCTGCAATTCTGCCCCGCTTTCAAGTCCTCTTGGCAGCCTTACTTCAGTCTATTTTTGGACGATAGCTGTCATTTATAACTCTGCAGGTTTGTGAATTACAGTGTCCCTGAGCTCCTTTCTTCAACACGCTTTCTTTTGAGCTGGCCGCAACACCGCAGGATGGCTTCAGGCCTTAATCTGGTTGCGGTACGGCACGCTGAGCCTTTGGTTATTTCCTCTTCCTGGTGGGAAATGAGAGTTAAATTTACCCGTCCAGACACCTCCAGCTAGCCTCTCATTGGTTCTCGCTATTCCTGTTCATCTTCCGCAGAAATTGCAAACTGGGCCAAAGAGGAGGTTAAAGGGACTGACTCTCCAAGTCGGGAGAGTGTTAGTAAATCGTCTGGAAAGTTGCACCCGAGTACCAGGGTAGGAAAACTGAGACATATTTGAACACGTCTCCCGTTCACATGGTTGATCATACTCTGGGTTCCACATGCATGTTTTAGCTGAAGGAAGAACACCTTAAAGCTTGGTAGTTGAAACCCGTGGAATGGGTACCATGCAATATGACTTCAAAGGGTCTTCATTTGCTCACTGAACATCTCCAATCCTATCACTGCTGCGTTTATGACCCTGTACACATGCTTGATTCACTTTCGGAGACATAGCAATCCATAGGTTTTAAGATACTTACTAGTCAGGTACATTCTTAGGCGTTTAATATGCGGTGTTGAGTCCATTTCGTTGAGCAAGGAGTAGCTCTTGTCTATTCCATATTTGGCTTAAGGAACTTTATCTGTGCTCATTTCAATCTCTGGTTTTATGCAGCACCCCAACTCACCTTTCCCCTTAAGCAAGCATAAGTTGGTTTTCTAAATTTGAGAACCTGTTCTGTTCTGTAATTCAGTTCCTGTGTAGCCAAGTTTCCATTCTGTGTATTACTGATATCTTATGATGTTTCTTTCTCTGTGTGACTTATTTCAGTTAGAATCATCATACCTGAATCCACTCATTGTGCTTCTAAGGGCCTGATGACATAGATTTCATTGCTGAGTGATACTGCATTGTACGTAAGTACCACAAGTTCTTTATCCATTTTTCACTTTCTGTGATATTGAACATGTACGGTAAACGAGGTTCTTGCAAACGGAGGCGTCCCAAACTTTGGGGTGGCTGTGTCTTTTTGATTTTAATTTCCCTAAGCTATAGGACCATAAGTGGCAGTGCCCTAGGCTCTGTTGCTTTGTTTCTTAGATGTTTCAGGAAACACCATACACTTCTCCTGAGTGTCTGTTGGCAATTTACATCCCGCCCATCAGCATAACAAGGCTCCCAGTTCTCCATGGCCTGTCCTGCCTTTCTGGATTTTACACTTTTTTCAGTTGGCCCCTTTGAGCAGGGGGAATTGAGACTTCATTGTAGTGCAGATTTCCTTTGCAAGCTTGCTTGGTTGTCCAAAAAGGGCGTATGCGTTTTTTCCTGAATATATTCAGGAAAAAACGCATACGCCCTTTTTGGCCAAGTGCATCATTGTGGACGTTCTGCCTCTTTTCCTTTGCTTTCAATGCAATTCCAGTCTACCTCCTGAAATCGGTTTCCTGCAATTCTGCCCCGCTTTCAAGTCCTCTTGGCAGCCTTACTTCAGTCTATTTTTGGACGATAGCTGTCATTTATAACTCTGCAGGTTTGTGAATTACAGTGCCCCTGAGCTCCTTTCTTCAACTCGCTTTCTTGTGACCTGGCCGCAACACCGCAGGATGTCTTCAGGCCCTAATCTGGTTCTGGCACGGAACGCTGAGCCTTTGGTTAATTCCTCTTCCTGGTGGGAAATGAGAGTTAAATTTGCCCATCCAGACACCTCCAGCTAGTCTCTCATTGGTTCTCGCTATTCCTGTTCATCTTCCACAGAAATTGCAAACTGGGCCAAACAGGAGGTTAAAGGGACTGACTCTCCAAGTGGGGAGAGTGTTAGTAAAGCATCTGGAATGCTACACGCGAGTACCAGGGTACGAAAACTGAGACATATTTGAACACGTCTCCCGATAACATGGTTGATCATACTCTAGGTTCCACATGCATGTTTTAGCTGAAGGAAGAATACCTTAAACCTGGGTAGTTGAAACCCGTGGAATGGGTACCATGCAATATGACTTTAAAGGGTCTTCATTTGCTCACGAACCTCTCCAATCCTATCACTGCTGCGTTTATGCCCCTGTACACATGCTTGATTCTCTTTCGGAGACTTAGCAATCCATAGGTTTTAAGATACTTTCTAGTCAGGTACATTCTTAGGCCTTTAATATGCGGTGTTGAGTCCATTTCTTTGAGCAAGGAGTAGCTCTTGTCTCTTCCATATTTGGCTTAAGGAACTTTATCTGTGCTCATTTCAATCTCTGGTTTTATGCAGCACCCCAACTCACCTTTCCCCTTAAGCAAGCATAAGTTGGTTTTCTAAATTTGAGACCCTGTTCTGTTTTGGAATTCAGTTCCTGTGTAGCCAAGTTTACATTCCGTGTATTACTGATATCTTATGATGTTTCTTTTTCTGTGTGACTTATTTCAGTTAGAATCATCATACCTGAATCCACTCATTGTGATGCTAAGGGCCTGATGACATAGATTTCATTGCTGAGTGATATTGCTTTGTAAGTAAATACCACAACTTCTTTATCCATTTTTCACTTTCTGTGATGTTGAACTTGTAGTGTAAACGAGGTTCTTGTAAACAGAGGCGTCCCAAACTTTGGGGTGGCTGTGTCTTTTTGATTTTAATTTCCCTAAGCTATAGGACCATAAGTGGAAGTGCCCTAGGCTCTGTTGCTTTGTTTTTTAGATGTTTCAGGAAACACCATACACTTCTCCGGAGTGGCTATTGGCAATTTACATCCCGCCCATCAGCATAACAAGGCTCCCAGTTCTCCATGGCCTGTCCGGCCTTTCTGGAGTTTACACTTTTTTCAGATGGCCCTTTTGACCGGGGGGAAGTGAGACTTCATTGTAGTGCAGATTTCCTTTGCAAGCTTGCTTGGTTGGCCAAAAAGGGCGTATGCGTTTTTTCCTGAATATATTCAGAAAAAAACTCATACGCCCTTTTTGGCCAAGTGCATCACTGTGGACGTTCTGCCTCTTTTCCTATGCTTGAAATGCAATTCCTGTCTACCTCCTGAAATCGGTTTCCTGCAATTCTGCCCCGCTTTCAAGTCCTCTTGGCAGCCTTACTTCAGTATATTTTTGGACAATAGCTGTCATTTATAACTCTGCATGTTTGTGAATTACAGTGCCTCTGAGCTCCTTTCTTCAACTCGCTTTCTTGTGACCTGGCCGCAACACCGCAGGATGTCTTCAGGCCTTAATGTGGTTCCGGCATGGCATGCTGAGCCTTTGGTTAATTCCTCTTCCTGGTGGGAAATGAGAGTTAAATTTGCCTGTCCAGACACCTCCAGCTAGTCTCTCATTGGTTCTCGCTATTCCTGTTCATCTTCCACAGAAATTGCAAACTGGGGCAAACAGGAGGTTAAAGTCACTGACTCTCCAAGTAGGGAGAGTGTTAGTAAAGCGTCTGGAATGTTGCACCCGAGTACCAGGGGAGGAAAACTGAGACATATTTGAACACGTCTCCCGTTCACACGGTTGATCATACTCTGGGTTCCACATGCATGTTTTAGCTGAAGGAAGAATACCTTAAACCTGGAGAGTTGAAACCCATGGAATGGGTACCATGCAATATGACTTAAAAGGGTCTTCATTTGCTCACCGAACCTCTCTAATCCTATCACTGCTGCGTTTATGCCCCTGTACACACGCTTGATTCTCTTTTTGAGTCATAGAAATCCATAGGTTTTAAGATACTTACTAGTCAGGTACATTCTTAGGCGTTTAATATGGGGTGTTGAGTCCATTTCGTTGAGCAAGGAGTAGCTCTTGTCTATTCCATATTTGGCTTAAGGAACTTTATCTGTGCTCATTTCAATCTCTGGTTTTATGCAGCACCCCAACTCACCTTTACCCTTAAGCAAGCATAAGTTGGTTTTCTAAATTTGAGACCCTGTTCTGTTTTGGAATTCAGTTCCTGTGTAGCCAAGTTTACATTCCGTGTATTACTGATATCTTATGATGTTTCTTTTTCTGTGTGACTTATTTCAGTTAGAATCATCGTACCTTAATCCACTCATTGTGCTGCTACGGGCCTGATGACATAGATTTCATTGCTGAGTGATACTGCATTGTACGTAAGTACCACAAGTTCTTTATCCATTTTTCACTTTCTGTGATATTGAATTTGTATGGTAAACGAGGTTCTTGTAAACAGAGGCGTCCCAAACTTTGGGGTGGCTGTGTCTTTTTTATTTTAATTTCCCTAAGCTATAGGACCATAAGTGGAAGTGCCCTAGGCTCTGTTGCTTTGTTTTTTAGATGTTTCAGGAAACACCATACACTTCTCCCTAGTGTCTGTTGGCAATTTACATCCCGCCCATCAGCATAACAAGGCTCCCAGTTCTCCATGGCCTGTCCTGCCTTTCTGGATTTTACACTTTTTTCAGATGGCCCTTTTGACCGGGGGGAAGTGAGACTTCATTGTAGTGTAGATTTCCTTTGCAAGCTTGCTTGGTTGGCCAAAAAGGGCGTATGCGTTTTTTCCTGAATATATTCAGGAAAAAACGCATATGCCCTTTTTGGCCAAGTGCATCATTGTGGACGTTCTGCCTCTTTTCCTATGCTTTCAATGCAATTCCAGTCTACCTCCTGAAATCGGTATCCTGCAATTCTGCCCCGCTTTCAAGTCCTCTTGGCAGCCTTACTTCAGTATATTTTTGGACGATAGCTGTCATTTATATATCTGCAGGTTTGTGAATTACAGTGCCCCTGAGCTCCTTTCTTCAACTCGCTTTCTTGTGAGCTGGCCGCAACACCGCAGGATGGCTTCAGGCCCTAATCTGTTTCCGGCACGGCACGCTGAGCCTTTGGTTAATTCCTCTTCCTAGTTGGAAATGAGAGTTAAATTTGCCCGTTCAGACACCTCCAGGTAGTCTCTCATTGGTTCTCCCTATTCCTGTTCATCATCCGCAGAAATTGCAAACTGGGCCAAACAGGAGGTTAAAGGCACTGACTGTCCAAGTCGGGAGAGTGTTAGTAAAGCGTCTGGAATGTTGCACCCGAGGACCAGGGTATGAAAACTGAGACATATTGGAACACGTCTCCCGATCACACGGTTGATCATACTCTGGGTTCCACATGCATGTTTTAGCTGAAGGAAGAACACCTTAAACCTGGAGAGTTGAGACCCGTGGAATGGGTACCATGCAATATGACTTCAAAGGGTCTTCATTTGCTCACCGAACCTCTCCAATCCTATCACTGCTGCATTTATGCCCCAGTACACACGCTTGATTCTCTTTCGGAGACATAGCAATCCATAGGTTTTAAGATACTTACTAGTCAGGTACATTCTTAGGCGTTTAATATGCGGTGTTGAGTCCATTTCGTTGAGCAAGGAGTAGCTCTTGTCTATTCCATATATGGCTTAAGGAACTTTATCTGTGCTCATTTCAATCTCTGGTTTTATGCAGCACGCCAACTCACCTTTCCCCTTAAACAAAAAAAGATGGTTTTCTAAATTTGAGACCCTGTTCTGTTTTGGAATTCAGTTCCTGTGTAGCCAAGTTTACATTCCGTGTATTACTGATATCTTATGATGTTTCTTTTTCTGTGTGACTTATTTCAGTTAGAATCATCATACCTGAATCCACTCATTATGCTGCTACGGGCCTGATGACATAGATTTCATTGCTGAGTGATACTGCATTGTACGTAAGTACCACAACTTCTTTATCCATTTTTCACTTTCTGTGATATTGAACTTGTAGTGTAAACGAGGTTCTTGTAAACAGAGGCGTCCCAAACTTTGGGGTGGCTGTGTCTTTTTGATTTTAATTTCCCTAAGCTATAGGACCATAAGTGGAAGTGCACTAGGCTCTGTTGCTTTGTTTTTTAGATGTTTCAGGAAACACCATACACTTCTCCGGAGTGGCTGTTGGCAATTTACATCCCGCCCATCAGCATAACAAGGCTCCCAGTTCTCCATGGCCTGTCCTGCCTTTCTGGATTTTACACTTTTTTCAGATGGCCCTGTTGACCGGGGGGAAGTGAGACTTCATTGTAGTGCAGATTTCCTTTGCAAGCTTGCTTGGTTGGCCAAAAAGGACGTATGCGTTTTTTCCTGAATATATTCAGGAAAAAACGCATATGCCCTTTTTAGCCAAGTGCATCACTGTGGACCTTCTGCCTCTTTTCCTATTCTTGAAATGCAATTCCTGTCTACCTCCTGAAATCGGTTTCCTGCAATTCTGCCCCGAATTCAAGTCCTCTTAGAAGTCTTACTTCAGTATTTTTTTGGACGATAGCTGTCATTTATATATCTGCAAGTTTGTGAATTACAGTGCCCCTGAGCTCCTTTCTTCAACTCGCTTTCTTGTGAGCTGGCCGCAACACCGCAGGATGTCTTCAGGCCCTAATGTGGTTCCGGCATGGCACACTGAGCCTTTGGTTAATTCCTCTTCCTGGTGGGAAATGAGAGTTAAATTTGCCCGTCCAGACTGCTCCAGCTAGTCTCTCATTGGTTCTCCCTATTCCTGTTCATCTTCCGCAGAAATTGCAAACTGGGCCAAACAGGAGGTTAAAGGCGCTGACTCTCCAAGTGGGGAGAGGGTTAGTAAAGCATCTGGAATGTTGCACCCGAGTACCAGGGGAGGAAAACTGAGACATATTTGAACACGTCTCCCGATCACACGGTTTATCATACTCTAGGTTCCACATGCATGTTTTAGCTGAAGGAAGAATACCTTAAACCTGGAGAGTTGAGACCCGTGGAATGGGTACCTTGCAATATGACTTCAAAGGGTCTTGATTTGCTCACCGAAACTCTCCAATCCTAACACTGCTGCGTTTATGCCCCTGTACACACGCTTGATTCTCTTTTGGAGACATAGCAATCCATAGGTTTTCAGATACTTACTAGTCAGGTACATTCTTAGGCGTTTAATATGGAGTGTAGAGTCCAATTCATTGAGCAAGGAGTAGCTCTTGTCTATTACATATTTTGCTTAAAGAAGTTTATCTGTGCTCATTTCAATCTCTGGTTTTATGCAGCACCCCAACTCACCTTTACCCTTAAGCAAGCATAAGTTGGTTTTCTAAATTTGAGACCCTGTTCTGTTTTGGAATTCAGTTCCTGTGTATCCAAGTTTCAATTGCGTGTATTAGTGATAGCTTATGATGTTTCTATTTCTGTGTGACTGATTTCAGTTAGAATCATCATACCTGAATCCACTCATTATGCTCCTATGGGCCTGATGACATAGATTTCATTGCTGAGTGATATTGCATTGTACGTAAGTACCACAAGTTCTTTATCCATTTTTTCACTTTCTGCGATATTGAACTTGTACCGTAAATGAGGTTCTTGTAAACAGAGCCGTCCCAAACTTTGGGGTGGCTGTGTCTTTTTTATTTTAATTTCCCTAAGCTATAGGACCATAAATGGAAGTGCCCTAGGCTCTGTTGTCTTGTTTTTTAGATGTTTCAGGAAACACCATACACTGCTCCCCAGTGGCTGTTGGCAATTTACATCCTGCCCATCAGCATAACAAGGCTCCCAGTTCTCCATGGCCTGTCCTGCCTTTCTGGATTTTACACTTTTTTCAGATGGCCCTTTTGACCGGGGGGAAGTGAGACTTCATTGTAGTGCAGATTTCCTTTGCAAGCTTGCTTGGTTGGCCAAAAAGGGCGTATGCGTTTTTTCCTGAATATATTCAGGAAAAAACGCATACGCCCTTTTTGGCCAAGTGCATCATTGTGGACGTTCTGCCTCTTTTCCTATGCTTTCAATGCAATTCCAGTCTACCTCCTGAAATCGGTTTCCTGCAATTCTGCCCCACTTTCAAGTCCTCTTGGCAGCCTTACTTCAGTATATTTTTGGACGATAGCTGTCATTTATAACTCTGCAGGTTTGTGAATTACAGTGCCCCTGAGCTCCTTTCTTCAACTCGCTTTCTTGTGAGCTGGCCGCAACATCGCAGGATTGCTTCAGGCCCTAATCTTGTTTCGGCACGGCACGCTGAGCCTTTGGTTAATTCCTCTTCCTGGTGGTAAATGAGAGTTAAATTTGCCCGTCCAGACTGCTCCAGCTAGTCTCTCATTGGTTCTCCCTATTCCTGTTCATCTTCCGCAGAAATTGCAAACTGGGCCAAACAGGAGGTTAAAGGCACTGACTCTCCAAGTCAGGAGATTGTTAGTAAAGCGTCTGGAATGTTGCACCCGAATACCAGGGGACGAAAACTGAGACATATTTGAACACGTCTCCCGATGACATGGTTGATCATACTCTGGGTTCCACATGCATATTTTCGCTGAAGGAAGAATCCCTTAAACCTGGAGAGTTCAGACCCGTGCAATGGGTACCATGCAATATGACTTCAAAGGGTCTTCATTTGCTCACCGAACCTCTCCAATCCTATCACTGCTGCGTTTATTCCCCTGTACACACGCTTGATTCTCTTTCGGAGACGTAGCAATCGATAGGTTTTAAGATACTTACTAGTCAGGTACATTCTTAGGCGTTTAATATGGGGTGTTGAGTCCATTTCGTTGAGCAAGGAGTAGCTCTTGTCTGTTACATATTAGGCTTAAGGAACTTTATCTGTGCTCATTTCTATCTCTGGTTTTATGAAGCACCCCAACTCACCGTTCCCCTTAAGCAAGCATAAGTTGGTTTTCTAAATTTGAGACCCTGTTCTGTTTTGGAATTCAGTTCCTGTGTAGCCAAGTTTACATTCTGTGTTTTAGTGATATCTTATGATGTTTCTTTGTCTGTGTGACTTATTTCAGTTAGAATCATCATACCTGAATCCACTCATTATGCTGCTACGGGCCTGATGACATAGATTTCATTGCTGAGTGATATTGCATTGTACGTAAGTACCACAACTACTTTATCCGTTTTTCACTTTCTGCAATATTGCACTTTTACCGTAAAAGAGGTTCTTGTAAACAGAGCCGTCCCAAACTTTGGGGTGGCTGTGTCTTTTTCATTTTAATTTCCCTAAGCTATAGGACCATAAGTGGAAGTGCCCTAGGCTCTGTTGCTTTGTTTTTTAGATGTTTCAGGAAACACCATACACTTCTCCCGAGTGTCTGTTGGCAATTTACATCCCGCCCATCAGCATAACAAGGCTCCCAGTTCTCCATGGCCTGTCCTGCCTTTCTGGATTTTACACTTTTTTAAGATGGCCCTTTTGACCAGGGGGAAGTGTGACTTCATTGTAGTGCAGATTTCCTTTGCAAGCTTGCTTGGTTGTCCAAAAAGCGCATATGCGTTTTTTCCTGAATATATTCAGGAAAAAACGCATACGCACTTTATGGCCAAGTGCATCATTGTCGACGTTCTGCCTCATTTCCTATGCTTTAAATGCAATTCCAGTCTACCTCCTGAAATCGGTGTCCTGCAATTCTGCCTCGCTTTCAAGTCCTCTTGGCAGCCTTACTTCAGTATATTTTTGGACGATAGCTGTCATTTATAAGTCTGCAGGTTTGTGAATTACAGTGCCCCTGAGCTCCTTTCTTCAACTCACTTTCTTGTGAGCTGGCCGCAACACCGCAGGATTGCTTCAGGCCCTAATCTGGTTCCGGCACAGCACACTGAGCCTTGGTTAATTCCTCTTCCTGGTGGGAAATGAGAGTTAAATTTGCCCGTCCAGACACCTCCAGCTAGTCTCTCATTGGTTCTCCCTATTCTTGTTCATCTTCGCAAAATTGCAAACTGGACCAAACAGGAGGTTAAAGGCACTGACTCTCCAAGTCGGGAGAGTGTTAGTAAAGCGTCTGGAATGTTGCACCCGAGTACCAGGGGACGAGACCTGAGACATATTTGAACACGTCTCCCGATCACATGGTTGATCAAACTCTGGGTTCCACATGCATGTTTTGGCTGAAGGAAGAATCCTTAAACCTGGAGAGTTGAGACCCGTGGAATGGGTACCATGCAATATGACTTCAAAGGGTCTTCATTTGCTCACCGAACCTCTCCAATCCTATCACTGCTGCGTTTATGTCCCTGTACACACGCTTGATTCTCTTTCGGAGACATAGCAATCCATAGGTTTTAAGATACTTACTAGTCGGGTACATTTTTAGGCATTTAATATGGGGTGTTGAGTCTATTTCGTTGAGCAAAGAGTAGCTCTTGTCTGTTACATATTTGGCTTAGGGACTTTATCTGTGCTCATTTCAATCTCTGGTTTTATGCGGCACCCCAATTCTCCTTTCCACTTAAGCAAGCATAAGTTGATTTTCTAAATTTGAGACCCTGTTCTGTTTTGTAATCCAGTTCCTGTGTAGCCAAGTTTACATTCCGTGTATTAGTGATATCTTATGATGTTTCTTTTTCTGTGTGACTTATTTCAGTTAGAATCATCATACCTGAATCCACTCATTATGCTGCTACGGGCCTGATGACATAGATTTCATTGTTGAGTGATATTGCATTGTACGTAAGTACCACAACTTCTTTATCCATTTTTCACTTTCTGCGATATTGAACTTGTACCATAAACGAGTTTCTTGTAAACAGAGCCATCCCAAACTTTGGGGTGGCTGTGTCTTTTTGATTTTAATCAAATTTAAATTAAAATTAATCAAAATTAAAATTTCATTTTAATTTCCCTAAGCTATAGGATCGTTAGTGGAAGTGCCCTAGGCTCTGTTGCTTTGTTTTTTAGATGTTTCAGGAAACACCATACACTTCTCCCAGAGTGGTTGTTGGCAATTTACATCCCGCCCATCAGCATAACAAGGCTCCCAGTTCTCCATGGCCTGTCCTGCCTTTCTGGATTTTACACTTTTCTCAGATGGCCCTTTTAACCGGTGGGGAGTGAGACTTCTTTGTAGTGCAGATTTCCTTTGCAAGCTTGCTTGGTTGTCCAAAAAGGGCGTATGCGTTTTTTCCTGAATCTATTCAGGAAATTTCCTATGCCTCATTTCCTATGCTTTAAATGCAATTCCAGTCTACCTCCTGAAATCGGTTTCCTGCAATTCTGCCTTGCTTTCAATGCCTCTTCATAGCCTTTCCTCAATATCCTTTTTGAAAATTGTTGGCCTTTATAACTCTGCACGTTTTTGAATTGCAGTGGCCCTGAGCTCCATTTTTCAGCTCTTACTTTTGTGATCTTGCCTCATAACCGCAGGATTCCTTTAGGCCCTATTCTTCTTGTGGGACGCCTTGCTGTGCCTTTGGTTAATTCTTCTTACTGATGTGAAATTAGAGTGACATGTGCCCATTGAAACCACTACATTAGTTTCTCACTGGTTCCCCCTAACCCATTCATCCTCAGCACTATCTGCAGACTGTGCGATACTGGAACTTAAAGGCATTGACTCTCCATGTGGGGTTGTTGTTAGTAAAGCGGCTGGAATGTCGATCTGGAGCCCCAGGAGAGGAACAATGAGGTGCGATTTAGAAACCTTTCCCGATCATATGGTATACCAGTCGCTGGGTTTCCCAAGCATGGTTTAGCTGTAGGAAGATTCCCTTCAACCTGGAGTGTTGGGACCCTTGGAATGAGTAGCATGAAGTATTGCATTAAACTTTTGGCAGTTGCTCACCAAAGCTCACCAATCCTCTCAGCCCTAAGTGTCCAGCCTTATGTCTTATCCAGCTGTGGGTTTATATGTGGTCAATCCAGGTTGCATCACAGCCCCTGAGGGAATATTGTAAGAATTTTTCTCTCTTTGATTGTTTCTGCGTTTTGTTTTTAAAATTTATTTCTGTAATGGGGTTTAGCTCATTTTCACTGCTGTGTTTGTGCTGCTCTGCACACACTTGATTCCCTTATGGAGATATATCAATACATGGGTTTTAAGATTCTTATTACTCAGATATATTTCTGTGCAGTGTATTGGGTGTGTTGAGGCCAGTTCATTGAGCAAGGTGTAGATCCTGTCTAATACCTATTTGGTTTATTGAACGGTATCTGTGCTAATTTCAAACTCTGGTTTTATGCATCACCCCACCTCTCCTTTCCCCTTAAGCTGACATAAGTGTGTTTTCTAAATGTGAGACACTGTTCTGTTCTGTAATTCATTTCTTGTGCAGCCATATTTACCCTCCCTCTATAAGTGATACCTTATGATATGTTTCTTTTTCTGTTTGACTTATTTCAAGTAGTATTATCGGACCTAAATCCACTCTTTATCCTTCTACTAGCCTTATTACATTGATTTCATGGTGAAGAGATATTCCATTGTACATAAGTACCACATCTTCTTTATCCATTGTTCTCTTTCCTGGGATATTTAAGGTGTACTGAAGTTGAGGTTCTTGTAAACAGAGTAGCCCTAAACTGTGGTGTGCTTGTGTCTTGTTGATTTTTAGACTTCCCTAGATATACTCCCATGATTGGAAGTGTCCTATGCTCTGTAGCTCTGTTTTTTAGATGATTTAGGAACCACCATACACTCCTCCAGAGTGGCTCTCGGCAGTTCACACACTGCCCATCAGCGTATAAAGGCTCCCTGTTCTCCATGGCCTGTCCTGCATTTCTGGTTTTTACAATTTTTTAGGATGGCCCTTTTGACCAGTGGGAAATGGGACTTCTTTGTTGTGCACATTTGCATTGCTTGCTTGTTTCCTTGCCCATAAGGTGCATATGCGTTTTTTCCTGGATATAATCAGGAAAAAACGCATACGCACTTTTGGGCCAACTGCATCATTATCGAAATTCTGCCGCTTTTCATGTGCTTTAAAGACGAGTCCAATCTATCTCTTGAAATCTGTTTCTTGCAATTCTGTCTTGCATTCAGATCCTCTTCTTTGCCTTACCTCAATATAATTTTGGACGTTAGTTTTCATTTATAACTCTGCAGGTTTGTGAATTGCAGTGACCCTGAGCTCCATTTTTTAAGTTGCTCTTTTGTGAGCTGGCCTCAAACCCGCAGGATTGCTTCAGGCCCTATTTTGGCTCCAGCGAGGTGGGTTGAGCCTTTTTTTAATTCTTATTCTTAATGGGAAATTAGAGTGATATGTGCCCGTCCAAACCCCTACAACTATTCTCTCATTGGTTCCCCCTCTTCCCGTTCATCCTCCTCACAATTTGCAAAATGTGTGAAACAGAAGTTTAAATGTGCTGATTCTCCAAGTGGGGAGATTCTAAGTAACGTGGCTGGAATGGTGAACAGGAGCACCAGGAGAGGATAAATGAGGTGCATTTTAGACACATCTCCCGATCACATGGTGTACAGTCCTCTGGGTTTTCCATGCATGTTTTAGCTGTAGGAAGATCCCTAGAACCTGCAGATTTGGGACCCATTGAATGGGCACCAGGTAGTATTACTTTAAAGGGTGTGCATTTCCTCACCCAACCTCACATTTCTCTTAGCGCGAACAGTTTCCAGCCTTATGTCTCATCCTGCTGTGGGTCTAGATGTGTTCAATCCATGTTGCATCACCGTCCCTGAGGAAAAGTTGTAAGAGGTTTTCTCTGTCTCTCTGTCGTTTATTTTTTTCAATTTATTACTATATTGGTTACAGCTGATTTTCAAAGCTCTGTTTCTTGCTGCTGTACATCCACTTGATTCACGTACAGACAGACATCAATAAATTCCTTTTCAGATTCTTACCAGTCGTATATATTCTTTTCCGGTGACTTGAGTGTGCTGAGTGCAGTTCTTTTAGCTACCGTGTAGGCCTTGTTGATTATCAGTTTGGTATTTGGAATGGTATCTTTGCTAATTTCAACCTCCTGGATGATGCCTCACCCCTCCCCACCTTTCCCGTTTAGCAGCCTTATGCGTGTTTTCTACATATTTGACTATGTTTTTGTTTTGTAATTTATTTCATGTGTAGCTATTTTGGATTCCACCGTTAAGTGATATCTTATGATATGTGTCTTTTTCTTTTTGAATTCTGTCACTTAGAATGATCATACGTAACTCCTCCGGAGTTGTTACAACTGGCCATATTTCATTGATTTCCAGGCTGAGTAATATTCCACTCTACATAAGTACCACATCTCTATCCATTTTTTCCCTCCAGAGACATTTAAGTTATATCCTAGTCGAGGATCTTTTAAACAGAGAGGGGGTAAACATTGGGGTGCCTGTGTCCTCTCGATTTTTGTTTTTCCCAAGATATACGCCCATGAGCGCAAGTGCCCTATGCTCTGTAGCTCATTTTTTAGATGCTTTAGTAAACACAATACACTTCTCCAGAATGGCCGTTGGCAATATACATTTCCACTATAAGTCTCACAGGGCTCCCTCTTCTCCTTGCCCTGTCCTGCATTTCTGTTGTTTACGCTTTATGAGGATGGCTCTTGTGACTGATGCGAAGTGATATCTTTTGTAGTATTGATTTCCAGTGCCCACCTGTTTGGTTGGCTAAAAAAGTGTATGCCCTTTTCTTGAATATATACAGAAAAAAACGCATACACCCTTTTTGGCCAACTGCAATGTTGGCAATGTTCAGCTCCTTTTCTTGTGCTTAATGGCGAGTCCTTTCTACCTCCTCAAATCCCTTTCCTGCCATTCTCCCTTGCTTACAAGTCCTTTTCTCTGACTTTCCTCAAGACATTTTTTAGTGATGGATATTTTCAACTCTGCAGTTTCATGAATTTTACTGCCCCTGAGTTCCATTGTTCAACTCGTGTTTATGGGAACTGGCCACAAAGCAGCGGGATTTCCTCAAGCCCTATACTGTTTCCATGGGCAACCCTAGCCTTTGGTCAATTCGTCTTCCTGATTGGAAATTAGAGTGACATGTGCCTGTCTGAACACCTAGGACTTGTCTCTCATTGTTCCTCATCCTTCGGCTTCATCCTCTGGACAAATTCCAAACTGTACGCAACAGGATGTTGACAGTGCTGACATCTCCAAGTGGAGAGACTGTTAGTAAAGACGCTGGAGGGGTGAACCCGAGCACCAGGAGATGAGGAGATGAGATGCCTTTTCCAAACTCTTCCCGATCAGACGGTATACCATCCTCTGGGTGTGACAGACATGTTTTAGCAGTAGGAAGAGTCCCATTCATGTAAGGAGAACACCAGGGCTTTTTCAAAATCAGTGTCTCCTCGAAACCCAAACTGGGGAATTTTTTAAGCTATGGCTACACATATGTTCATTAAGGGCCTTGGGAAGTAGGCAGAGTCCAAACTTTAGATGATTGAAGTCTTCAGGGTCAGAAGCACTCACCACCAGCTTCCCTTAGGTTACACTTTAACTGTCATTGATAGATGATGTCAATAAAAATATCTATTCTTTTTCAGATTATTTCCCCTTATAGGTTATTGCAAAATGTTGAGTGTAGTTCCCTGTGCTATACAGTAGTTCCTTGTTGATGATCTATTTTATACATAGCAGTGTGTATGTGTTAATCCCAAACTGTTAATTTATCCCTCCTCCCACCTTTCCCCTTTGGTA
This sequence comes from Delphinus delphis, assembly GCF_949987515.2. Lineage (NCBI taxonomy): Eukaryota > Metazoa > Chordata > Mammalia > Artiodactyla > Delphinidae > Delphinus > Delphinus delphis. The sequence continues at coordinate 772,951 of NW_027192679.1, read as the reverse complement.
ATAATAAATTATAAGATTTTATACTTCTCAGAAATGGGGGAGCTGAAAGAGAGGTATCATTTTCAATGGAAAAGCATTTAAAACAAGATTGAAGCTTTAACCAAGATTATTAGATGTACATCCTTGGAAAGAAATCACTTCGTTTCTCTAATATTGACCTGACAAATAAGACAAACCCTTTCACTGAACTTGCTTATAATAAAGTGATGGAAATATCAAATGGAAGTGTTAGAAACATCTTATTTTACCCGAGCCTTATACACTGTTCTATGTTAACTACAGTTTGGCTCACACATCTGTTCATTGAGGTTACAATAGTCTCAATTTCTGTTACTGATCCTCCAGAGTGGACCCCAACAAGTGTCCCCCTGCCCAGTGTCATTGGGGCCAACAGATCGAGACTGAGTTTGGTTCACAAGCAAAGGAAACTTTATATTTTGATCAGAGAATGGAGAGGTGAGAGCATGCACTACCCCGTGGGCTGTGGGCTGGGCTGCTGTGTAGAGATCCTGTCAGAGTCAGTGGGAGGGAGGGGACAGAGATTGCAAGGGCTGGGTTGGCTGCAGCTCAGGCTCTATATCGTGGAGTCTGCACTGGGCCCCAGGAGCTGAGGTGTCGACCCAGCCATTCTGCACTAGGAAATCTGGTCTGAAGTGCCGGGTGTGGAACCTCTGCATGCAAGACCCTAGGAGTACGTGAAATTAGACAAAGCACAAAGGATAAAAAAGTTAGACTTGACTTTATTGCACAGATTCTATTTTTATCTCCCAGGGATTTTTAATGGGCTTTGCTGGGGACAAACTCCTCCTCTGCCTTTTGTCCCGTTCCTCATTCTTGGAGTTCTGAGGGTGCAGACCCTTCTTCTGTAACTGCTGAGTGCTGAGTTGGGAGCCCTCATACCCAGGGGCGAGGGTCAGAACTTCTCCCCAGCAGCCTCCAGGTGACGTTGATTGTCCCCAGGCCCCCTGCCTCCTTGCTCGTCCACCTGAGCACCAGCATTGGAAGTGTTATAGATTCTAATGACCTTTAAGGGTCCAGGAAAGAGATGTGCAGAGACGCTGTGGGGGCTGGTTTCACCCCACCCCACATTTGTTCGGCCACCTTAGGCTGACCGTTTCTGCCAGCCTAGATGCTCTGAACAGTAGTCTGTGCTTTCTTCAATTAGGCCCCTGAATTAACGTACAAACAGCACCAGGTGTCAGAGCCCTGCCCACTCAACTCCCAGACAGTCCAGGGTCAGTGGTGATCAAGGACCATGATGGCCACTGAGTCAACAGCCTTTTGAAGTAAACAGGAGTCCAGCCGGTCTTATTGGCCACCATCATCACGGTGTCTGTAGGCTTTTCTATGGTGACAGTGTGATATACGGTTCCCCCGCCAAGATTATTAGCTCCCCTCTGGGTGCAGTAAGTCCTGAAAGCAGTAGTCTACTCTTTTGGGACACACTGTTGTTGTTTTATGAGAGAAACTCCAGGTCAAGTGATGTTCACACGAGTCGTCATGGTGCCCTGTTGCCCCCGGTTATCTCTCTGGATGTTGGAGTTGGAGGGCCTCCTCACTCGAGGTCGGTGTGCCCACGGAGCGAACCCTGCAACTTCAGGGCATGGTTGGTGGTTAGGATCACCACGTGGGGTCCTTTTCCCTTAGGAGGGAGGTGGCCTTTTGGGCTGCTGATTTCCAGGTTTTTAGATACCGCCAGTATCTTGGCCAGATGTGGCAGTGGGCCAAGCCCCTTGGTGACCGTAGTTTATCCTACCTGGATGGCATTCTTGCATTGTTCCATTTCAAGTGGTCCCAGTTTTTGCACTAATTCTCCAATGGCGATTCACCTTTCACCGGGAACGTAAAGGTCAAAGGGTTTAGCTAAATTAGGGCGTTCCAGGGCAAGGGTCTGAATTGACTGCTCTTTCCATTCTTGAAAGGCCACTTCTGGATTCTATTCAAAAGGATCATCATCTTTTCCTTTCAGTGTTTCATATAGAGGCCCAGCTAGTAGACTATAGTTAGGGATCCAGAAGCAGCAAACCCTGGCCTCCCCAGGAACCCCTAAGCTGTCTTCTAGTTTTAGAAAGGGGTAAGGCTGAAAATGGTTTCTTCCCTTTCCTGGGATGGGCTTCTCCGACCTTCTGTGAGAATGAAGCCCAGGCAGGTCACCGCAGTCTGTGATATTTGAGCTTCATTTTGGACGACTTCTATCCTTTATTGGCTTGGTAGTTCAGAGGCCTCCTTAGTAGGGCTGGCGATCAGAATGTCGTCTGCGTATTGAAGGAGGGTTTCCTTTTCCAGAGGTAGAACTTTTAGGTCTTTACCTAAGCTTTCCCCAAAGACAGTGTGGGAATTTTTGCACCCTTGGGGCCAGACGGCCCGGAAGTATTGTTTTAGTTGTATGTTGAGTCCTGCCACTCACAAGCCAAAATTTCTTGTGACTCTGGGACTAATGGAATACAAAAGAAGGCATCATTGAAGACTAATACAGAATACCATGTCCTGGTGGTTGGTAGAATGACCAGCAGGGTGTAGGAATTAGGAGCAGCTGGAGGTATATCCTCGGTGGCTTCACTGACTGTCCTGACATCCTTTACCAGGTCCCCAGCAGCCCATGGGGCTCTCGTGGTCAGACCAATCCCCGGATACAGAGCTACCCTTGCAGGTACCGTGGCAGGGCTGGGCACACAGGAACCGTGTACATAGCCCTCATTGCAGAGCACCCCCAGCTCACCTGTCACTCAGAGCTGACACAGAGCACCTCAGAGCAGGACTTGAACTAACAAACAGCAGCTGCGACAGGTCTGTGACCCTGGGCATCACTCTGTACGGCCTCCCTCCACCTGGTCTTCCAGAGACTTCCACTGCACCCGGGGCACCAGGCCTCTGTCTCCAACCACCACCCACCCCTCCTCTCCCTGACTCCTGGGTTCCTCTCATTAGGAGAGTGTTTTCTTGAAGTTGTCTCCCACTCATGGGCCAGATAAAATGATTAGAAAACAAGCCAAAGCTGCAGCCCCTTGTCTATCTTGACTCTCAGGAGCCCACACCTGTTCCTTGGACCTGGCCGGTTCAGCAAGTTCCATTTTCTGCAACTGTGAGCCCCTGAGGGGTGATGATTGGCTGACCTGGGCAGCCTTACCGTGCCGGCCAGCCCTCCCCAGGTGTGCCTGGGTTGAGATCAATATAAATACCACTCCAGGCAGCAAGAGCCCCTGCAGCCGTGCCTGACGCCATTTTCTCTGCCCTGTCAGCAGTCTCGGGGCTGGGCTGGTGGGAGGGAGTGAGAGGCCACAGCTTTGTGGGTGGCCCAGTGTGAGTGGGGCTCTGCTGGACTTTCTGCAGCAGTTGCCAGGCTGCCACCTGCTAAGGAAGAGGATGTGTCACCCATACCTGCTGCTGGAATTTCTCCCTGGGCAGAGGTGAGGAAGGAAAAAAGCAGTGGGGGCAGGGACAGGACGGGTATCTCAGGCAGGGAAATGGAAATCTTCCAGAAGAGCACCCAGGGCCAGTACCATCCTGGCTGGCCTGCAGGCACCAAGTCGGCTGGCATGCTGTCACTCGTGTGGCTCCATGGCGCTTCCTCTAGGCTTTCAAGTCCTTGTACATATTCAGGTGTTTTACCTGGGAAGGTTGGGAACAGTTCAGCAGCAGCTGGTCTGGGGCTCATCTCACGTTTACTCACAGATGCCTCGGCACGGTCCCCCAGGCTTGTAATGAGGACACTCCTTGCGGGGGGGCTGCTGGCTGCATGCGAGATGATTCCCCACCTCTGACCAACTTCAGAATTGTCTACCACTGAAGCAAGTGCCCTGATAGGGTTTTCATCTGTATAACTGGTGGGTTCTGTTTTGTTTTTTTCTTTTTTGTTTCAAGGTAGGTTTTATTCCTCTTTTTTGTACTTATGGATGTAAGCATGGAAATAATTCATTCATATAAATACATGTATGTGAAGGGAATAACTTTTTTCCGTTTTTTAAAAAATTTTATTTTTCATTTTATTTTATTTATTTTTTATACAGCAGGTTCGTATTGGTTATCTATTTTATACATATAAATGTATACATGTCAATCCCAATCTCCCAACTCCTCCCACCGCCACCCCCCCCATGGCTTTCCCCTCTTTGTGTCCATACATTTGTTCTCTACATCTGTGTCTCTATTTCTGCCCTTCAAACCGGTTCATCTGTACCATTTTTCTAGGTTCCACATATATGCGTTAATATACAATATTTGTTTTTCTCTCTCTGACTTACTTCACTCTGTATGACAGTCTCTAGATCCATCGACGTCTCTACAAATGACCCAATTTCATTCCTTTTTATGGCTAATAGTCCATTTTATATATGTACCACATCTTTATCCATTCGTCTGTCTGTGGGCATTTAGGTTGCTTCCATTACCTGGCTATTGTAAATAGTGCTGCAATGAACATTGTGGTGAATGTGTCTTTTTGATTTATGGTTTTCTCTGGGTATATGCCCAGTAGTGGGTTGCTGGATCATATGGTAATTCTATTTTTAGTTTTTTAAGGAACCTCCATACTGTTCTCCATAGTGACTATCAATTTACATTCCCACCAATCGTGGAAGAGGGTTCCTTTTCTCCACACCCTCTCCAGCATTTGTTGTTTGTAGATTTTCTGATGATGCCCATTCTAACAGGTGTGAGGTGATACCTCATTGTAGTTTTGATTTGCATTTCTCTAATAATTAGTGATGTAGAGCAGCTTTTCATGTGCTCCTTGGCCATCTCTACGTCTTTTTGGAAGAAATGTCTATTTAGATCTTCTGCCCATTTTTGTATTGGGTTGTTTGTTTTTTTAATATTGAGCTGCATCAGCTGTTTATATATATTGGAGATTAATCCTTTGTCCATTGATTCAGTTGCAAATATATTCTCCCATTCTGAGGGTTGTCTTTTTGTGTTTGTAGTTTCCATTGCTTTGCAAAAGCTTTTACGTTTCATTAGGTCCCATTTGTTTAGTTTTCTTTTTTATGTCATTACTCTAGGAGGTGGATCAAAAAAGATCTTGCTGTGATTTATGTTAGAGTATTCTTCCTATGTTTTCCTCTAAGAGTTTTATACTGTCCGGTCTTACATTAAGGTCTCTAATCCATTTTGAATTTATTTTTGTGTATGGTGTTAGGGGGTGTTCTAATTTCATTCTTTTACATGTAGCTGTCCATTTTTCCCAGCACCACTGATTGAAGACACTGTCTTTTCTCCATTGTATAGTCTTGCCTACTTTGTCATAGATTAGTTGACCATAGGTGTGTAGGTTTATCTCTGGGCTTCTTTCTTTTTTATTTTCCTTTTACACCTTTATTGGAGTATAATTGCTTTACAATGGAGTGTTAGTTTCTGCTGTATAACAAAGTGAATCAATTATACATATACATATATCACCATATCCCCTCCCTCTTACATCTCCCTCCCACCCTCCACATCCCACCCCTTTAGGTGGTCGCAAAGCACCGAGCTGATCTCCCTGTGCTATGTGGCTGCTTCCCAGTAGCTATCGATGTTACATTTGGTAATGTATATATGTCCATGGCACTCTCTCACTTCGTCCCAGCTTACCCTTCCCCCTCCCCGTGTCCTCAAGTCCTTTCTCTATGTCTGTGTCCTTAATCCTGTCCTGCCCCTGGGTTCTTCATAAACTTTCTTCTTTAGATTCCATATATCTCTGTTAGTACACGGTATTTATTTTTCTCTTTCTGACTTACTTCACTGTGTAGGACAGACTCTAAGTCCATCCCCCTCACTACAAATAACTCAGTTTTGTTTCTTTTTATGGCTGAGTAATATTCCATTTATATATGTGCCAGATATTCTTTATCCATTTATCTGTCGATGGACACTTAGGTTGCTTCCATGTCCTGGCTATTGTAAGTAGAACTGCAATGAACATTGTTGTATATAACTCTTTTTGAATTATGGTATCTCAGGGCAAATGCCCAGTAGTTGGATTGTTGGGTCGTATGGTACTTCTATTTTTAGTTCTTTCAGGAACCTCTATACTGTTATCCCTAGTGGGTATAGCAATTTACATTCCCAGCAACAGTGCAAGAACGTTCCCTTTTCTCCAGTAAATGCCTCTCCAGCATTTATTGTTTGTAGATTTTTTGATGATTGCCATTCTGACTGCTGGGAGTTGATACCTCACTGTAGTTTTGATTTGCATTTCTCTAATGATTAGTGATGTTCAGCATCCTTTCATGTGTTTATTGGCAATCTGTATATCTCCTTTGGAGAAATGTCTATTTAGGTCTTCTGCCCATTTTTGGATTGTGTTGTTTGTTTTTGTGATATTGAGCTACACGAGCTGCTTGTAAATTTTGGAGATTAATCTTTTGTCATTTGCTTCATTTGAAAACATTTTCTCCCATTCTGGGGGTTGTATTTTCGTCTTGTTTATGTTTTCCTTTGCTGTGCAAAAGCTTTGAAGTTTCATTAGGTCCCATTTGTTTATTTTTGTTTTTATTTCCACTTCTCTAGGAGGTGGGTCAAAAAGGATCTTGCTGTGATTTATGTCATAGAGTGTTCTGCCTATGTTTTCCTCTAATAATTTTATAGTGTCTGGTCTAACATTTAGATCTCTAATTCATTTTGAGTTTATTTTTGTGTATGGTGTTATGGAGTGTTCTAATTTCATTCTTTCACGTGTAGTTGTCCAGTTTTCCCAGCACCACTTACTGAAGAGACTGTCTTTTCTTCATTGTATATCTTTGCCTCCTTTGTCATAGATGAGTTAGCCATAGGTACGTAGGTTTATCTCTGGGCTTTCTATCTTGTTCAATTGATCTATATTTCTGTTTTTGTGCCAGTACCATATACTCTTGATTAATGTAGCTTTGTAGTATAGTCTGAAGTTAGGAAGTCTGATTCCTCCAGCTCTTTTAATTTCCCTCAAGACTGCTTTGGCTATTCGGGGTCTTTTGTGTCTCCATACAAATTTTAAGATTTTTTTGTTCTAGTTCTGTAGAAAATGCCAGTGGTATTTGATAGGGATTGCATTGAATCTGTAGCTTGCCTTGGGTACTATAGTCATTTTCACAATATTGATTCTTCTAATCCAAGAACATGGTTTATACCTCCATATGTTTATATCATCTTTGATTTCTTTCAGCAGTGTCTTATAGTTTTCTGAGTACAGGTCTTTTACCTCCTTATGTAGGTTCATTCCTCTGTATTTTATTCTTTTTGTTGCAATGGTGAATGAGATTGTTTCCTTAATTTCTCTTTCTGATCTTTCATTGTTAGTGTATAGGAATGCAAGAGATTTCTGTGCATTAATTTTGTATCCTGCAACTTTACCAAATTCATTGATTAGCTCTGGTAGTTTTCTGGTGGCATCTTTAGGATTCACTATGTGTAGTATCGTGTCATTTGCAAACAGTGACAATTTTACTTCTTCTTTTCCAATTTGTATTCCTTTTATTTCTTTTTCTTCTCTGATTACTGTGTCTAGGACTTCCAAAAACTATGTTGAGTAATAGTGGTGAGAGTGGACATCCTTGTCTTGTTCCTGATCTTAGAGGAAATGCTTTTAGTTTTTCACTATTGAGAATGATGTTTGCTGTGGGTTTGTCATATACTGCCTTTATTATGTTGAGGTAGATTCCCTCTATGCCCACTTTTTGGAGACTTTTAATCATAAATTGGTGTTGAATTTTGTCAAAAGCTTTTCCTGCATCTATTGGGATGATCATATTTTTATTCTACAATTTGTTAATATGGTGTATCACATTGATTGATTTGTGTATATTGAAGAATTCTTGCATCCCTGGGATAAACCCCACCTGATCATGGTGCATGATCCTTTTAATGTGTTGTTTAATTCTGTTTCCTAGTATTTTGTTGAGGATTTTTACATCTATATTAATCAGTGATATTGGTCTCTAATTTTCTTTTTCTGTAGTATCTTTGTCTGGTTTTGGTATCAGGGTGATTGTGGCCTCATATAATGAGTTTGGGAGTGTTCCTTCCCCTGAAAAGTTCTGAAGAGTTTGAGAAGATTGGGTGTTAGCTCTTGTCTAAATGTTTGATAGAATTCACCTCTGATGCCATCTCGTTCTGGACTTTTGTTTGTTGGAAGATTTTTAGTCACACTTTCAATTTCATTACTTGTGATTGGTCTGTTCATATTTTCTATTTCTTCCCGGTTCAGTCTTGGAAGGTTATACCTTTCTAAGAATTTGTCCATTTCTTCCAGGTTGTCCATTTTATTGGCATAGAGTTGCTTGTAGAGGTCTCTTAGGATGCTTTGTATTTCTGTGGTGTCTGTTACAACTTCTCCTGTTTCATTTCTAATTTTATTGATTTGAGTCCTCTCCCTCTTTTACTTGAGTCTGGCTAAAGGTTTATCATTTTTGTTTATCTTCTCAAAGAACCAGCTTTTAGTTTTATTGATCTTTGCTATTGTTTTTATTTCATTTATTTCTGCTCTGATCTTTATGATTTCTTTCCTTCTATTAACTTTGGGTTTTGTTCTTCATTCTCTAGTTCCTTTAGGTGTAGGGTTAGATTGTTTATTTGAGATTTTTCTGGTTTCTTGAGGTAGGCTTTTATTGCTATAAACTTCCCTCTTAGAACTGTTTTTGCTGCATCCCATAGGTTTTGGATCATCGTGTTTTTGTTGTCATTTGTCTCTAGGTATTTTTTGATTTCCTCTTTGATTTCCTCAGTGATCTCTTGGTTATTTAGAAATGTATTGTTTAGCCTCCATGTGTTTGTTTTTTACGTTATTTTCCCTGTAATTGATTTCTAATCTCATAGCATTGTGGTCGGAACAGCTGCTTGATATGATTTCAGTTTTCTTAAATTTACTGAGGCTTTATTTGTGACCCAAGATGTGATCTATCCCGGAGAATGTTCCGTGTGCCATTGAGAAGAACTTGTAGTCTGCTGTTTTTGGATGGAATGTCCTATAAATATCCATTAAATCTATCTGGTCTATTGTGCCATTTAAAGCTTGTGTTTCCTTATTAATTTTCTGTCTGGATGATCTCCATTGGTGTAAGTGAGGTGTTAAAGTCCCTTGCTATTATTGTGTTACTGTTGATTTCCTCTTTTATAGCTGTTAGCAGTTGCCTTATGTATTGAGGTGTTCCTGTGTTGGGTACATATATATTTATAATTGTTATATCTTGGATTGATCCCTTGATCATTATGTAGTGTCCTTCCTTGTCTCTTGTAACATTCTTTATTTTAAAATCTATTTTATCTGATATGAGTATTGCTACTCCAGCTTTCTTTTGATTTTCATTTGCATGGAATATATTTTTCCATCCTCTCACTTTCAGTCTGTATGTGTCCCTAGGTCTGAAATGGGTCTCTTGTAGACAGCATATATATGGATCTTGTTTTTGTATCCATTCAGTGAGCCTGTGTCATTTGGTTGGAGCATTTAATCCATTCACGTTTAAGGTAATTATCAATATGTATGTTCCTATTATTATTTTCTTAATTGTTATGGGTTTGTCTTAGTGGGTCCTTTTCTTCTCTTGTGTTTCCCACTTAGAGAAGTTCCTTTAGCATTTGTTGTAGAGCTGGTTTCGTGGTGCTGAATTCTCTTAGCTTTTGCTTGTCTGTAAAGCTTTTGATTTCTCCATCAAATCTGAATGAGATACTTGCTGGGTGGAGTACTCTTGGTGGTAGGTTCTTCCCTTTCATCACGTTAAATTTATCATGCCACTCCCTTCTGGCTTGTAGATTTTCTGCTGAGAAATCAGCTGTTAACCTTATGGGAATTCCGTTGTATGTTGTCATTTTTCCCTTGTTGCTTTCAATAATTTTTCTTTGTCTTTAATTTTTTCAATTTGATTACTGTGTGTCTCGGCATTTTTCTCCTTTGGTTTATCCTGCCTGGGACTCTCTGCGCTTCGTGGACTTCGGTGGCTATTTCTTTTCCCATGCTAGGGAAGTTTTCAACTATAATCTCTTCAGATATTTTCTCGAGTCCTTTCTCTCTCTGTTCTCCATCTGGGACCCCTATAATGCGAATGTTGTTGCATTTAATGTTGTCCCAGAAGTCTCTTAGGTTGTCTTCATTTATTTTCATTCTTTTTCTTTATTTTGTTCCATGGCAGTGATTTCCACCTTTCTGTCTTCCAGGTCACTTATCCGTTCTTCTGTCACAGTTATTCTGCTACTGATTCCTTCTAGTGTATTTTTCATTTCAGTTATTGTATTGTTCATCTCTGTTTGTTTGTTCTTTAATTCTTCTAGGTGTTTGTTCCTTAATTCTTCTAGGTCTTTGTTAAGCATTTCTTGCATCTTCTCGATCTTTGCCTCCATTATTTTTCTAAGGTCTTGGATCATCTTCACTATCATTATTCTGAATTCTTTTACTGGAAGGTTACCTATCCCCACTTCATTTCGTTGTTTTTCTGAGGATTTATCTTGTTCCTTGATCTGGTATAAAGTCCTCTGCCTTTTCATTTTCTCTATCTTTCTGTGAATGTGGTTTTCCTTCCACAGGCTGCAGAATTGTAGTTCTTCTTGCTTCTGCTGTCTGCTCTCCAGTGATTGAGTCTATCTGAGAGGTTTGTGCAAGCTTCCTTATGCGAGGGACTGGTGGTGGGTAGAGCTGGGTGTTGTTCTGGTGGGCAGAGCTTTAATCTGCTTGTCTGTGGATTAAATAAAAGTTTAATAAAAAGTTTAATCCACTTGTCTGCTGATGCATGGGGCTGGGTTCCCTCCCTGTTGGTTGTTTGGACTGAGGCGACCCAGCACTGGAGCCTACCTTGCTCTTGGTGGGGCTAATGGTGGACTCTGGGAGAGTTCACGCCAAGGAGTATTTCCCAGAACTTCTGCTGTCAGTGTCGTTGTCCCCATGGTGAGCCGCAGCCACACCCCACCTCTGCAGGAGACCCTCTAAAACTAGCAGCTAGGTATGATCATTCACCTACGGGGTGACTGCTCCTTCCCCTGGGTCCTGATGTGCACACTACTTTGTGTGTGTCCTCCAAGAGTGGAGTCTCTGTTGAGACTCTGAGTCTCTGAATGCAGTTGAGACTCTGAGTGGAGTCGCACAGACTCTGGGTCCTGTGAAGCTTCGATGTTTTGTGGTTCTAGAAATCCTATAGGAGACGGTCCACAGCAGGTGAAGCTAATGCTGTCATAGAGGTGGTGAAACCAAAGATCTGCAGTTCCGACTAGAGGTGCTGATGTACAAACAGGACAAAATCATCTCATGTGAATGTAGTTCAGGCACGTTTAAAATGAATGCAGTCATGTTAATGCCTAACATCTTCTATCTTGTGCCTCTCCTCAAGGACCCCCTCCTCAGTTCCTGAGGCTCCTGTAAGTCATGTACAGGGGAATGGAGAGTGGGCTCTGTCCAGTCTGAGCCCTGAGTTACCCTGTGTGTATCTTAGGATACTTTGTATTTCTGTGGTGGCTCTTGTAACATCATCTCTTTCAGTTCTGATTTATTTGGCCCCTCTCTTTAAAAAAAAATTACTACTGTTGTCTTTTATTCTTTACAGAAGTTTAATAAGTGTTTGATCTACTACCCTTACTCTATGTATACTTTTTGCCGTGAGATTTTTACTTTTGTTTGTTTTCTTGTTACTGTCAATAATTAGTGAGAATTCTTTTAAGCTACCTTCAACATTGCTTATAAAGCTGCTTTATTAGTGATGACAGAGCTTTAATGGAAGTCGTGTTCTAGTTGTAAATTAGAATGCAATGTGCCAGCAAAAAGCCCCTTAAGTGTATGTCTCATTACTTCTCGTTCTTTTTTTCCCTTTTTTTCTCTCTTTTTTTTCTTGTTCTTTTTTAATGTTTATTTTTTATCAGAGCAAATTTGATTAAAATGTTTTGTTTGTTCTAGGTGTGTAAGATGTGGTTCTTTTACACATATACATGTATCTATACTTCTTCAGATCGTTTTCTCATGTAGCTTGTGACACAATGTTGAGTAGTCTTCTCTTGGTATTCCGTAGGTCTTTGGTGATTATATATTTCACATGTGTTTCTATATCTATGTTAACCCCAATATCCTAATGTATCCAGTCCTCATACCTTTCCATTTGGTGAACCATAACTTTGTTTAATGAATCTGTGATTGCCTTTCTCTGTGGAAATATCTTCATTGGTATCAATTTTTAGCTAACACCTATAAGTGATATTATAGGATATGTGTCTTTTGCTGTCTGACTTAGTACAATTTGCCTGATTACCTCTAGAATCATCTACGGTGCTGCAAATGGCATTGTTTCATTTTTTTCCCTAGATAATATTCCATCTGTACATGTACCAGTTCTTCTTTGTCCACTCACCTGTTGATGGACTTTTTGGTTGCCTCCATGTCTTGGCTATTGTAATACTGCTGCACTGCACATTTGCCTGCCTGTGTCTTTACAATTCTGTCTTCTTATGTTATAGGCCCAGGAGTGGGCATCCTGTATCATATGGTATCTCGGGGTTTACCGTTTAAATGCACCACGATTCTGTGCTCATTATTGGCCCTTTCCAGGTTACATCCCACTTAAAGTTGAGGGTATGCATTTCTCCACAACACCTTCAGCATTTATTTATTTATTTATTTTTAATATCTTTATTGAAGTATAATTGCTTTACAATGGTGTGCTAGCTTGTGCTTTACAACAAAATGAATCAGTTATACATATACATATGTTCCCATATCACTTCCCTCTTGCGTCTCCCTCCCTCCCACCCTCCCTCCCCTCCAGGCGGTCACAAAGCACCGAGCTGATCTCCCTGTGCCATGCTGCTGCTTCCCACTAGCTATCTACCTTACGTTTGGTAGCGTATATATGTCCATGCCTCTCTCTCCCTTTGTCACAGCTTACCCTTCCCCCTCCCCATATCCTCAAGTCCATTCTCTAGTAGATCTCTGTCTTTATTCCTGTTTTACCCCTAGGTTCTTCATGACATTCTTTTCCCTTAAATTCCAGGTATATGTGTTAGCATACGGTATTTGTCTCTCTCTTTCTGACTTACTTCACTGTGTATGACAGACTCTAGGTCTATCCACCTCATTACAAATAGCTCAATTTCGTTTCTTTTTATGGCTTCAGCATTTATTGTTTGTAGTTTTCTTGCTGATGGATATTCTGACTGGTGTGAGCTGATACCTCTTTGTGGTTGAATTTGCATATGACTCATAATCCTTTGAAATTGAGCTTTAAGTCATGTCCTTTTTATTTTTCAAACTGTGATTACAGCTTAGCTCTTCAAAGTGTTTTCTAAAGTATGTGTTACATTTTGAAATTTATTGGCCATTACCTCCCTCAAAACATTTTGAGGGCAGGTTTCATTTACAGCCCTGCAGTACTTGTTCACATGAAGTGACCATTAGCACAGGCTTTAAAGCTGCTTTTGCAGGTAACGGCCAGATTGCGGCAGCCTTTCTTTGTTCCCCATGCTGGTACTAGGGAAACAGAGCTTCCGGCCGGTGGTCTTCCTCGGTTATAAATTAGAGTGGAATGTGCCCGGATAAACCCCCAAAGGCTGATGTCTCCTTACTTTTGTTTGTTTTTTTAATTTAATTTATATTTTTATCGGAATAATATTCCATTTTGTATATGGACCACTTCTTGGTGCATTGCTCTGTTGAGGGACATTTTCGTTGCTTCCAAGTGTTGGCTATATTAAATATTGCTGGAGTGCAAGATTGCCAGCTTGTGACTTTTTGATTCTCATTTTCTCAGGTGATAGTCCCAGCAGTGGGTATGACTGATTGACTAGTAGCTCAATGTTTACCTTTTCAAAGCACCTCCATTGTGTTTTCATTAGTGGCTCTTACCATGTCTCCCTTAGAGCCGAGGGTACGAACTTCTCCACAATCCCTTCAGCATTTATAGTTTGCAGCATTTTTGCTAATGGCCAATCTGACTGCTGTGACCTGATAGGTTTTTGTAATTTGGGTTTGCATGACTTTAAAAATTCCTACAATTCATCATTTTCCACGCCTTTTTCCTTTCTGTTAAAAATCAAGTGTGAGCACAATCTATCTCTTGAAGCTGTCTTCTTGGAAGGTTGCCCTCTTTGGAATTTTTGGTGGATATTCGACCCCAGGATTTTTTTGGAGGGCAGATGTCATTACAGAACTGCAAGTTTGGTGAATATTTAGTGACCATTAGCACTGGGTTTAAAGCTGCTGTTGTGGGAAACGGCCACAAGGAGGCAGCATTTGTCCTTTCCCAAATCTGGGTACTAGGGCAGCAGAGCCTTTCTGGAAGTCGTGGTCCTAGGTTTTAAGTTAGAATGGAATGTGCCAGGAGGAACGCCCATAAGTTTATGTCTCATTACATCTTGGTTTTTAAAATTTATTTAATCGGGGTAATGATTAGATATTGTTTGTCCAGATGTACACAATCTGGTTCATTTGTACAATATATATGTCTATTCATGTTCAGATCCTCTTCCCATGTAAAATATTACAGTGTTCCGTAGACCTCCCTTGCTATATGGTCCGTCTTTTTGATATATGTTTATTATATGTATTTGTATACGTATGGTAACGTTAATCTTAATTTATCCATCCTGCCCACCTTTCCTTTTAGATAAGCATACTTAATTTCTAAGTCTGTGAGTGTCTTTCTCTGTGGAAATATGTTCATTTGTGTTAGTTATTAGATAACGCCTATAAGTGATATCATAGGATATAGGTCTTTTGCTTTCTGACTTACCTCATATTCTGTGATTATCTCCAAGCTCATCTATGGCACCTCAAATAGCAGTGTTTCATTGTTTTCCATGGCTAATATTCTATTGTGAACGTGGACCACTTCTTCTTCATCCATACATCTGTTGATGGACATTTTGGTGGCTTCACTGTCTTGGCTATTGTGAATAAGGCTGCAGTGCAGCTTTTGCAGCCCGCGTCTTCTCGATTCTGGTCTTCTCAGGTGAGAGGCCCAGTGGTGTGACTGCTGCATCGAATGGTACCTCAACTTTTACTTTTAATCGTAGCTCCTTTCTGTTCTCATTATTGGCTCTTACCACGTTACATCTCACCAGCAGCTAGAGGGTACACAGTTCTCTAAAACCCCTTCAGAATTTATTGTTTGTAGACCTTTTGCTGATGGTCAGTCGACTGGTGTGAGTTGAAACCTTTTTGTACATTAGATTTGCATGAGTCTAATAATTCCTGAGGTTGAGCTTTCACCCATTTTCCTTTTTTTAAACAAGAGAGTGAGTCAAACTTACCTCTTCATACTATCGTCTTGAAAAATTTGCCAGTTTTGAATTTTATTGTCCATTCCCTACCTCAGCACAGTTGTTTAGGGCAGGTGTCCTTTGCAGCCCTGAGTCCTTGTGAATGTTAAGAGAACATTAGCTGTGGGCTTAACGCCGCTCTTGCGGAAAACGGCCACAAGGCAGCAGAATTTCTACATTTCCAACTCTGGGTTTTTGGGCAGCAGAGCCTTCCTGGAAATCGTGTTAGTAGGCTGCAAATTAGAGTGGAATGTGCCAGAGCACATCCCCAAGAGCTTATATCTCCTTACTTCTTGTTTGTTTTATAAATTTAATTTTTATTAATTATCAGAGCAAACTTGATAAAAATATTTTGTTTCTCCTAGGTGTACAGAATCTGGTTCATTATATCAATGTATCTGTCATTTATCTTTGCATTCTTTACCGTGTAGGTTATTACAGAGTGTTGCCTAGACCTCTCTTGGTATTCCATAGGTGTTTTGTGATTATATATTTCATATGTATTAGTACATGTCTGTTAACCCTCATATCCTAATTCACACATTCCTTACACTTTTCCATTGGTTAAACATAATTTTTTTTTTCTTAATCCATGCTTTTCCTTCTCTTGGAAATAAGTTCATGAGTATCAACTTTTAGGTAACACCTAGAAGTGATGTCATAGGATATCTGTCTTTCACTTTCTTTCTTTAATTTGAGTGATTATCTCTAGGTCCTTATATGGTGGTGCAAACGGCACTGTTTCATTGTTTTCCATGGCTTATATTCCATTGTTTACATGGACCACTTCCTCTTTGTGCATTTTTCTGTTGATGGACATTTTGGTTTCTTCCAAGTCTTGGCTATGTTAAATATTCCTGCAGTGCAGGATTGCCAGCCTGTGTCTTTTCCATTCTGCTCTGCTCAGGTGATAGGCACATCAAAGGACCTACCAGATCACATGGTAGCTCAATTTTTACCCTTAAACGCACCTCCATTATGTTCTCACTACTGGCTGTTACCAGTTTACATCCCCCCCAGCAGCTGGAGGGTACACAGTTCTCTGAAACCCCTTCAGCATTTATTCTTTGTAGACTTTTTGCTGAAGAACATTCTGACGGCTGTGAGGTGAACATTTCTGTAATTGGATTTGCATGGCTTTATTCATTGCTGATGTTGCGCATTTTTCAATTCCCTTTTATTTTAAAGAGAAAAAAAAGAAAAGACAAAATGTGCGTAAAATATGCCTCTTGACATTGTCTTCTTGAAATGTTGACGTCTTTTGAATTTTCTGGTCGATTACGACCCCAGGACATTTTTTAGGCCCGGTGTCCTTTACAGTGCTGCACATATTTTGAATATTAAGTGACCATTACCTCTTGGTTTAAAGCTGCTGTTGTGTGAAACAGTCACAAGGCGGCAGCATTTCTCCTTTACCAAATCTGGTTACCAGGGCAACAGAGCCTTAATG
This sequence comes from Delphinus delphis, assembly GCF_949987515.2. NCBI lineage: Eukaryota > Metazoa > Chordata > Mammalia > Artiodactyla > Delphinidae > Delphinus > Delphinus delphis. The sequence continues at coordinate 756,321 of NW_027192679.1, read as the reverse complement.
GAAGTCCTGTTCTAGGTTGAAAATTAGAATGGGATGTGCCAGGAAAAATTCCTTTCAGTTTATGTCTCATTATTTCTTGTTCATATTTTTAATTTAATTTTTATTTTTTATCGCAGCAAATTTGATTACAATGTTTTTTTTTTTTTTGTTCTAGGTGTGCAAGATGTGGTTCTTTCACACACATACATATATCTATTCTTCTTCGGAACCTTTTCCCAGGTAGGTTATGACACAATGTTGAGTAGTCTTCTCTTGGTATTCCGTAGGTCTTTGGTGATTATATATTTCACATGTGTTTCTATATCTATGTTAACCCCAATATCGTAATGTATCCAATCCTCACACCTTTCGATTTGGGGAACCATAAGTTTGTTCAATGAATCTGTGATTGCCTTTCTCTGTGGAAATATCTTCATTGTTATCAATTTTCAGGTAACACCTGTAAGTGATATACGTTAGGTGTCTTTCGCTTTCTCACTTACTACAAGTTGCATGGTTACCTCTAGACTCATCTATGGTGCTGCAAATGGCATTGTTTCATTTTTTTCCCGAGCTAATATTCCATCTCTACATGTAACAGTTCCTCTTTGTCCACTCATCTGTTGATGGACTTTTGGTTGCTTCCATGTCTTGGCTATTGTAATACTGCTGCAGTGCAGATTTGCCTGCCTGTGTCTTTCCAATTCTGTCTTCTTATGTTATAGGCCCAGGAGTGGGCCTGCTGGATCATATAGTAGCTCAATATTTACCTTTTAAAGGCACCTCCACCCTGTTCCCATTAGTGACTCTTACCAGGTTACGTCCCACTTCAAATTAAGGGTATGCATTTCTCCACAACCTCTTCAGCATTGATCGTTTGTAGTTTCTTTCCTGATGGTTATTCTGAATGGTGTGAGCTGATACCTCTGTGTGGTTGGATTTGCATGTGTCTCATAATCCTTTGAAATTGAGCTTTCAGGCATGTCCTTTAATTTTTCAAACGGTTATTACAGCTTAGTTCTTCAAATGGTTTTCTTGAAATATGTGCCACATTTTGAAATACTTTGGCCTTTACCTCCCGCAAGACATGATGAAGGCAGGTTTCCTTTACAGCCCTGCAGGACTTGTTCATATGAAGTGACAATTAGCATAGGTTTTAAAGCTGTTTTTTCAGGTAATGGCCAGAGGGTGGAGCATTTCATAATTCTATGAAACGTAACTGAACACACAATATATATTTTTTCTTTTAAATTTCCATTGTTACTTTTTTAAAGTACAATTATAATTGAAGTTCTTTGTAACAAGTGAAATTTAAAAAATTAAAGGAAAAGATAATATTTTACCACTTGCCATCCTTTCCCATTTACTGAAACGACCAGCATAATGTGTAGATTTCTCATTTTATCCAGGTGTTCTATACATCTGGAATATCATGCTTCTCACTGTAGAAAAACAGATTTAGCTCTCACACTTTTTATAGGCTACATAACAGTCCATAGAACAGAAGTACCAACTATTTCAGACTTAGCTTTTTGAGGGACACTCAGGTTACTTTCTGTTTTATTTTGTTGTTCTTTTTTTGGGGGGGGTAGGAGTTTATTATTTATTTATTTATTTTTGTTGTGTTGGGTCTGAGTTTCCGTGTGAGGGCTTTCTCTAGTTGTGGCAAGTGGGGGGCCACTCTTGATCTCGGTGCGCGGGCCTCTCACTATTGTGGCCTCTCTTGTTGCAGAGCACAGGCTCCAGATGCGAGGGCTCACTGGTTGTGGCTTATGGGCCTAGTTGCTCCATGGCATGTGGGATCCTCCCAGACCAGGGCTCGAACCTGTGTCCCCTGCATTAGCAGGCAGATTCTAACCACCGCACCACCAGCGAAGCCCTCTATTTTGTTGTTCTGCTAGTTTGTTTTAACCCAAGAAAATATTTTTTTAAATACAAAAAAATCAAAATTAAGCTAGGGGTAAGGATTAGGGTTTAGGGTAAGGTTTAGGGTTAGGGTACGGGTTAGGATTATTGTACGGCTTAGAGTATGGTTTAGGGTTATGGTTATGGTACGGGTTAGTGTTAGGGTACAGTTTAGGGTATGGCTATGGTTTAGTGTTAGGGTACGGGTTAAGGTATGGGTTAGTGTTAGGGTATGGGTTAGGATTCAGGTACGGTTTACGTTCAGGGTTATGGTTAGGTTTAGTGTATGGGTTAGTGTTAGGTACGGGTTAGGGTTAGGTTTAGTGTTAAGGAAGGGGTACAGTTTAGGGTACAGGATAGGGAACAACAAAGGGTTAGGGTTAGGGTACGTGTTAGGGTACAGTTTAGTGTTAGTGTACGGGTTAGGATTAGGGTACGGTTTAGGGTAAGGTTTAGGGTTAGGGTTAGGGGACGGGTATGGTTTGGGGTACAGTTTAGGGTATGACCACGGGTTAGGAGTAGGGTAAGTGTTAGGGTACGGTTTAGTGTTAGTGTACAGGTTAGGATTATGGTACGGGATAGTGTAAGGGTTAGGGTTAGGGAATGGGTACGGATTAGGTTGCAGGTTAGGGTATGACAACGGGTTAAGGTTAGGGTACGTGTTAGTGTATGGGTTAGGATTAGGGTACGGGTTAGGTTATGGGTTAGTGTTAGGGGATGGGTTAGGATTAGGATACGGGTTATGGTACGGTTTAGGGAAAGGGTTAGGATACGGGGTAGGGTTAGGATAAAGTTTAGTGTATGGCTATGTGTTACTGTTAGGGTACATGTTAGCGTACGGGTTAGTGTTCGTGTACAGCTTAGGGTAAGGGTTAGGGTTAGGGAACGGGTACGGTCTCAGGTACAGGTTAGGGTACGGTAGCGGGATAGGGTTAGGGTACGTGTTAGGATGAGACTTCTTTGTAGTGCAGATTTGAATTTCCCGCTTGCTTGGTTGGCCAAAAAGTGTGTATGCATTTTATCCTGAATATACTCAGGAAAAAACGCATACGCCCTTTTTGGCCATGTGCATCGCTGCCAAACGATGTGCCAACCAGGAGGTTACAAGCACTGACTCTCCAAGTGGGGAGATTGTTAGTAAAGCGTCTGGAATGGCGAACCCGAGTACCAGAGGACGAATAATGAGATGCGTTTTAGAAACCTTGCCCGATCACACTGTGGACCATCCTCTGGGTTTCCCACGCATGTTTTAGCTGTAGGAAGAATCCCTTAAACCTGGAGGGTTGGGACCCATGGAATGGGTAGCACGCAGTACTACTTCAAAGGGTCTGCATTTGCTCACCGAACCTCACCAATCCTCACAGCCCCAAGTGTCCAGCCTTATGCCTCACTCAGCTGTGGGTGTAGATGTGGTAAATCCAGGTTTCATCACAAGCCTGAACGAGTTATTTAAGAATTTCTCTCTCTTTCACTGTCTTTGTGTTTTGATTTTGAAATTTGTTTTTATAATGGGGTTTAGCTGATTTGCACTGCTGTGTTTATGCCGCTCGATGCACACTTGATTCTCTTACGGAGACATATAAATACATAGGTTTTAAGATTCTTACTAGTCAGATATATTCCTCTGCGGTGAATAGGGGGTGTTGAGTCCACTTCGTTGAACAAGGAGTATATCTTGTCTATTACTGGCTTATGGAACGGTATCTGTGCTCATTTCAATCTCTGGATTTATGCAGCACCCCAACTCACCTTTCCCCTTAAGCAAGCATAAGTTGGTTTTCTAAATGTGAGACTCTGTTCTGTTTTGTAATTCAGTTCATGTGTAGCCAAGTTTACATTCCCTCTATAAGTGTTATCTTATGACTAGTTTCTTTTTCTGTGTGACTTATTTCACTCAGAATCATCGAACCTAAATCCACTCATTATGCTGCTACGGGCCTGATGACATTGATTTCATTGCGGAGTGATATTCCATTGTATGTAAGTACCACAACTTCTTTATCCATTTTTCTCTTTCTGGGATATTTAAGTTGTTCCGTTGTCGAGGTTCTTGTAAACACAGCAGCCCTAAACTTTGGGGTGGCTGTGTCTTTTTGATTTTAATTTCCCTAAGCTATAGGACCATAAGTGGAAGTGCCCGAGTCTCTGTAGCTTTGTGTTTTAGATGTTTCAGGAAACACCATACACTTCTCCAGAGTGGCTGTTGGCCATTTACATCCCGCCCATCAGCATAACAAGGCTCCCAGTTCTCCATGGCCTGTCCTGCCTTTCTGGATTTTACACTTTTTTCAGATGGCCCATTTGACCGGTGGGAAGTGAGACTTCATTGTAGTGCAGATTTCCATTGCACGCTTCCTTGGTTGGCAAAAATGGCCGTATGCGTGTTTTCCTGGATATATTCAGGAAAAAACGCATATGCATTTTTTGGCCAAGTGCATCATTGTCGAAGTTCTGCCGCTTTTCATACGCTTTAAATGCAATTCCAATCTACCTCCTGAAATCTGTTTCCTGCAATTGTGCCTTGCTTTCAAGTCCTCTTCGCAGCCTTACCTCAATATATTTTTGGACGATAGTTGTCCTTTATAAGTCTGCAAGTTCGTGAATTGCAGTGACCCTGAGCTCCTTTTTCCAACTCGCTTTTTTGTGAGCTGGACGCAAAACGGCAGGATTGCTTCAGGCCCTAATCTGGTTCCGGCGTGGCACGCTGAGCCTTTGGTTAATTCTTCTTCTTGGTGGGAAATTAGAGTGAAATGTGCCCGTCCAAACAACTACAGCTAGTCTCTCATTGGTTCTCCCTATTCCCGTTCATCCTCCGCAGAAATTGCAGAGTGTGCCAAACAGGAGGTTACAAGCACTGACTCTCCAAGTGGGGAGATTGTTAGTAAAGCGTCTGGAATGGCGAACCCGAGTACCAGAGGACGAATAATGAGATGCGTTTTAGAAACCTTGCCCGATCACACTGTGGACCATCCTCTGGGTTTCCCACGCATGTTTTAGCTGTAGGAAGAATCCCTTAAACCTGGAGAGTTGGGACCCATGGAATGGGTAGCACGCAGTACTACTTCAAAGGGTCTGCATTTGCTCACCGAACCTCACCAATTCTCTCAGCCCCAAGTGTCCAGCCTTATGTCTCACCCAGCTGTGGGTGTAGATGTGGTAAATCCAGGTTTCATCACAAGCCTGAACGAATTATTTAAGAATTTCTCTCTCTTTCACTGTCTTTCTGTTTTGTTTTTGAAGTTTATTTTTATAATGGGGTTGAGCTAATTTTCACTGCTGTGTTTATGCATCTGTACACACACTTGATTCTCTTACGGAGACATATAAATACATAGGTTTTAAGATTCTTACTAGTCAGATATATTCCTCTGCGGTGAATAGGGGGTGTTGAGTCCACTTCGCTGAGCAAGGAGTAGGTCTTGTCTATTACATATTTGGCTTATGGAACGGTATCTGTGCTCATTTCAATCTCTGGATTTATGCAGCACCCCAACTCACCTTTCCCCTTAAGCAAACATGTTTGTTTTCTAAATGTGAGACTCTGTTCTGTTTTGTAATTCAGTTCATGTGTAGCCAAGTTTACATTCCCACTATAAGTGATATCTTATGATAAGTTTCTTTATCTGTGTGACTTATTTCCTTAGAATCATCGTACCTAAATCCACTCATTATGATGCTACGGGCCTGATGATATTGATTTCATTGCTGAGTGATATTCCATTGTACATAAGTACCACAACTTCTTTATCCATTTTCCTCTTTCTGGGATATTTAAATTGTACCGTAGTCGAGGTTCTTGTAAACACAGCAGCCCTAAACTTTGGGGTGGCTGTGTCTTGTTGATTTTAATTTTCCTAAGCTATAGGACCATAAGTGGAAGCAACCTAGGCTCTGTAGCTTTGTTTTTTAGAGGTTTCAGGAAACACCATACACTTCTCCAGAGTGGCTGTTGGCCATTTACATCCCGCCCATCAGCATAACAAGGCTCCCAGTTCTCCATGGCCTGTCCTGACTTTCTGGTTTTTACACTTTTTTCAGATGGCCCTTTTGACCGGTGGGAAGTTAGACTTCATTGTAGTGCAGATCTCCGTTGCAGGCTTGCTTATTTGGACAAAAAGAGCGTATGCGTTTTTTCCTGCATGTATTCAGGAAAAAAACGCATACGCCCTTTTTGGCCAAGTGCATCATTGTCAAAGTTCTGCCGCTTTTCATATGCTTTAAATGCAGTTTCCATCTACCTCCTGAAATATATTTCCTGCAATTGTGCCATGCTTTCAAGTCCTCTTCGCAGCCTTACCTCAATATATTTTTGGACGATAGCTGTCATTTATAACTCTGCAGGTTTATGAATTACAGTGCCCCTGAGGTCCTTTCTTCAACTCGCTTTCTTGTGGGCTGGCCACAGAACTGCAGGATTGCTTCAGGCCCTAATCTTGTTTCATCACGGCACGCTGAGCCTTTTGTTAATTCCTCTTCCTGGTGGGAAATTAGAGTGAAATGTGACCGTCCAAACACCTACAGCTAGTCTCTCATTGGTTCTCCCTATTCCCGTTCAACCTCCGCAGAAATTGCTAACTGTGCCAAACAGGAGTTTTAAGGCACTGACTCTCCACGTGGGGAGATTTTTAGTAAAGCGTCTGGAATGGCGAACCCGTGTACCAGGGGACAAAAAATGAGATGGGTTGTAGAAACGTTGCCCGATCACATGGTGTATAATCCTCTGGGTTTCCCATGCATGTTTTAGCTGTAGGAAGAATCCCTTAAACCAGGAGAGTTGGGACCCAGGGAATGGGTAGCATACAGTATTACTTCAAAGGGTCTGCATTTGCTCACCGAACCTCACCAATCCTCTCAGCCCCAAATGTCCTGCCTTATGTCTCACCCAGCTGTGGGTGTAGATGTGGTAAATCCAAGTTTCATCACAAGCCCTGAACGAATTATTTAAGAACTTTCTCTCCTTCACTGTCTTTGTTTTTGAAATTTATTTTAATAATGGGGTTTAGTTGATTTTTCACGGCTGTGTATACTGCTCTACACACACTTGATTCTCTTACGGAGACATATAGATACATATGTTTTAATATTCTTATTGTCAGATATATTCCTCTGCGGTGAATAGGTGGTGTTGAGTCTAATTCGTTGAGCAAGGAGTATATCTTGTCTATTATATATTTGGCTTATGGAATAGTATCTGTGCTAATTTCAATCTCTGGTTTTACGCAGCACCCCAACTCACCATTCCCCTTAAGAAAGCATAAGTTTGTTTTCTAAATGTGAGACTCTGTTCTGTTTTGTAATTCAGTTCATGTGTAGCCAAGTTTACATTCCCTCTATAAGTGATATCTTATGATAAGTTTCTTTTTCTGTGTGACTTATTTCCTTTGAATCATCGTACCTAAATCCATTCATTATGCTTGTACGGGCCTGACGACATTGATTTCATTGTTGAGTGATATTCCATTGTACGTAAGTACGAAAACTTCTTTATCCATTTCTCTCTTTCAAGGATATTTAATTTGTACCATAGTCGAGGCTCTTGTAAACAGAGCAGCCCTAAACTTTGCGGTGGTTGTTTCTTGTTATTTTAATTTTCCTGAGCTATAGTGCTATAAGTGGGTTTAGGGTTAGGGTTAAGGTTAGGGTTAGGGAACGGGTATGGCTTAGGATGCGACAATGGTTTAGGGAGAGCGAAAGTGTTAGGGTACAGGTCAGTGTTAGTGTACCGTTTAGGATTAGGGTAAGTGTTAGGGTAATGCTTCGGGTTAGGGTTACGGTTAGGGAACGGGGACGGTTTAGGGTACAGTTTAGGGTACGACAACGGTTTAAGGATGGCGTACATGTAAGGGTAAGATTTAGTGTTAGCGTACGGGTTAGGATTAGGGGACGGGTGAGGGTAAGGCTTCAGGTAAGGGTTAGGGTTAGGGTTAGGGGAGAGGGACAGTTTAGGGTACAGGTTAGGGTGTGACAATGGTTTAGGATGAGCGTATGTGTTAGGGTACGGGTTAGTGTTAGCGTATGGGCTAGGATTAGGTGACGGGTTAGAGTAAGGATTCGGGTAAGGGTTAGGGTTAGGGTTAAGGGACGGAGACGGTATAGGGTACAGGTTAGGGTATGACAACGGTTTAGGGTGAGCATACGTGAGAGGGCACGGGTTAGTGTTAGCGTACGGGTTAGGATTAGGAGAGGGGTTAGGGTAAGGCTTTGGGTAAGGGTTAGGGTTAGGGTTAGGGGACGATTTAGGGTACAGGTTAGGGTACGACAATGGTATAGTGTGATCGTAAGTGTGAGGGCACGGGTTAGTGTCAGCGTACGGGTTAGGATTAGGGGACGGGTTAGGGTAAGGCTTCAGGTAAGGGATAGGGTTAGGGTTAGGGATAGGGGACAGGGACGGTTTAGGGTACAGGTTAGGGTAAGACAATGGTATAGGGTGAGAGTACGTGTGAGGGCACGGGTTAGTGTTAGCGTACGGGTTAGGATTAGGGGACGGGTTAGGGGAGGGGTTAGGGGACGGGTTAGGGTTAGGGGACGGGGACGGTTTAGGGGACAGGTTAGGGTTAGGGGACGGGGACGGTTTAGGGGACAGGTTAGGGTACGACAATGGTTGAGGGTGAGCGTATGTGTGAATGCATGGGTTAGTGTTAGCGTACGGGTTAGGATTAGGGGACGGGTTAGGGTAAGGCTTTGGGTAAGGGTTAGGGTTAGGGTTAGAGGACGGGGACGGCTTAGAGGACAGGTTAGGGTACGACAACGGCTTAGGATGAGCGTACGTGTGAGGGCACGGGTTAGTGTTAGCGTACGGGTTAGGATTAGGGGACGGGTTAGGGTAAGACTTCGGGTAAGGGATAGGGTAAGGGTTCGGGCTAGGGTTAAGGTTAGGGGACGGGGACGGTTTAGGGTCCAGGTGAGGGTACGACAACGCTTTAGGTTGAGCGTACGTGTGAGGGCACGGGTTAGTGTTAGCATACGGGTTAGGATTAGGGGACAGGTGAGGGTAGGTCTTCGGGGAAGGGTTAGGGTTAGGGTTCGGGTTAGGGTTAGGGGACGGGGACGGTTTAGGGTCCAGGTGAGGGTACGACAACGCTTTATGGTGAGCGTATGTGTGAAGGCACGGGTTAGTGTTAGCGTACGGTTTAGGATTAGGGGACGAGTGAAGGTAAGGCTTCGGGGAAGTGTTAGGGTTAGGGTTCGGGCTCGGGTTAGGGTTAGGGTTAGGGGACGGGGACGGTTTCGGGTCCAGGTGAGGGTACGACACCGCTGTAGGGTGAGCATACGTGTCAGGGCACGGGTTAGTGTGAGCCAGCGGGTTAGGATTAGGGGACGGGTGAGGGTCAGGCTTCGGGGAAGGGTTAGGGTTAGGGTTCGGGCTAGCGTTAGGGTTAGGGGACGGGGACGGTTTAGGGTCCAGGTGAGGGTACGACTATGCTTTAGTTTGAGCGTATGTGTGAGGGCACGGGTTAGTGTTAGTGTACGGTTTAGGATTACGGGACTTGTGAGGGTAAGGCTTCGGGGAAGGTTGAGGGTTAGGGTTTTGGCTAGGGTTAGAGTTAGGGGACGGGGACGGTTTAGGTTCCAGGTGAGGGTACGACAACACTTTAGGGTGAGCGTACATGTGAGGGCGCGGGTTAGTGTTAGCGTACGGGTTAAGATTAGGGGCCGGGTGACGGTAAGGCTTCGGGGAAGGGTTAGGGTTAGGGTTCTGGATAGGGTTAGGGTTAGGGGACGGGGACGGTTTAGGGTCCAGGTGAGGGTACCACAAAGGTTTAGGGTGAGCGTACATGTGAGGGCATGGGATAGAGTTACGGTACAGGTTAGGATTACGGGACGGGTGAGTGTAAGGCTTCGGGGAAGGGTTGGGGTTAGGGTTTGGGCTAGGGATAGGGTTGGGGACAGGGACGGTTTAGGGGCCAGGTGAGGGTACGACAACGCTTTAGGGTGAGCGTACGTGTGAGGGCACGGGTTAGTGTTAGCCGAACGGTTAGGATTAGGGGACGGGTGAGGGTAAGGCTTCGGGGAAGGGTTAGGGTTAGGGTTAGGGTTAGGGTTAGTGGACGGGGACGGTTTAGGGTCCAGGGGAGGGTATGACAACACTTTAGGGGGAGCATACGTCTGAGGGCGCATGTTAGTGTTTGCGTGTTGGTGAGGATTAGGGGACGGGTGAGGGTCAGGCTTCGGGGAAGGGTTAGGGTTAGGGTTCGGGCTAGGGTTAGTGTTAGGTGACGGGGACGGTTTAGGGTCCAGGGGAGGATACGACAACGCTTTAGGGGGAGCGTACGTGTGAGGGCGCGGGTTAGTGTTAGCGTACGGGTGAGGATTAGGGGACGAGTGAGGGTCAGGCTTCGGGGAAGGGTTAGGGTTATGGTTCGGGCTTGGGTTAGGGTTAGGGGACGGGGACGGTTTAGGGTCCAGGGGAGTGTACGACAACGCTTTAGGGGGAGCATACGTGTGAGGGCGCGGGTTAGGGTTAGCGTACGTGTTAGGATTAGGGGACGGGTGTGGGTCAGGCTTCGGGGAAGGGTTAGGGTTAGGGTTCGGGCTATGGTTAGTGTTAGGGAACAGGGACGGTTTAGGATCCAGGTGAGGGTACGACAACTCTTTAGGGGGAGCGTACGTGTGAGGGCGCAGGTTAGTGTTAGCGTACGGGTTAGGATTATGGGACGGGTGAGGGTCAGGCTTCGGGGAAGTGTTAGGGTTAGGGTTCTGGCTAGGGTTAGTGTTAGGGAATGAGGAAGGTTTAGGGTCATGTTGAGGGTACGACAACGCTTTAGGGGGAACGTACGTGTGAGGGCGCTGGTTAGTGTTAGCGTACGGTTTAGGATTAGGGGACGGTGAGGGTAAGGCTTCGGGGAAGGGTTAGGTTTAGGGTTCGGGCTAGGGATACGGTTAGGGGACGGGGACGGTTTAGGGTCCAGGTGAGGGTACGACAACGCTTTAGGGGGAGCGTACGTGTGAGGGTGCGGGTTAGTGTTAGTGTACGGGTTAGGATTAGGGGCCTGGTGAGGGTCAGGCTTTGGGGAAGGGTTAGGGTTAGGGTTAGGGTTAGGGTTAGTGGACGGGGACGGTTTAGGGTCCAGGGGACGGTATGACAACACTTTAGGGGGAGCATACGTCTGAGGGCGCGTGTTAGTGTTTGCGTGTTGGTGAGGATTATGGGACGGGTGAGGGTCAGGCTTCGGGGAAGGGTTAGGGTTAGGGTTCGGGCTAGGGTTAGGGTTAGGGGACGGGGACGGTTTAGGGTCCAGGGGAGGGTACGACAACGCTTTAGGGGGAGCGTACGCGTGAGGGCACGGGTTAGTGTTAGCGTATGGGTGACGAGTAGGTTACGGGTGAGGGTCAGGCTTCGGGGAAGGTTTAGGGTTAGGGTTCGGGCTAGGGTTAGGGTTAGCGGACGGGGACGGTTTAGGGTCCAGGGGAGTGTACGACAACGCTTTAGGGGGAGCGTATGCGTAAGGGCGCGGGTTAGTGTTAGCGTACGGGTGAGGATTAGGGGACGGGTGAGGGTCAGGCTTCGGGGAAGGGTTAGGGTTAGGGTTCGGGCTAGGGTAAGGGTTATGGGACGGGGACGGTTTAGGGTACAGGGGAGGGTACGACAACGCTTTAGGGAGAGCGTACGTGTGAGGGCGCGGGTTAGTGTTAGCGTACGGGTGAGGATTAGGGGACGGGTGAGGGTCAGGCTTCGGGGAAGGGTTAGGGTTAGGGTTCGGGCTAGGGTTAGGGTTAGGGGACTGGGACAGTTTAGGGTCCAGGGGAGGGTATGACAACGCTTTAGGGGGAGCGTACGTGTGAGGGCGCGGGTTAGTGTTAGCGTAGGCGTTAGGATTAGGGGACGGGTGAGGGTCAGGCTTCGGGGAAGGTTTAGGGTTAGGGTACGGCCTAGGGTTAGGGGACGGGGACGGTTTAGGTTCCAGGTGAGGGTACGACAACTCTTTAGGGGGAGCATACGTGTGAGGGCGCGGGTTAGTGTTAGCGCACGGGTGAGGATTAGGGGACGGGTGAGTGTCAGGCTTCGGGGAAGGGTTAGGTTTAGGTTGTGGGCTAGCGTTAGGGTTAGGGGAAGGGGACGGTATAGGGTCCAGGTGAGGGTATGACAACGCTTTAGGGTTAGCGTACGTGTGAGGGCGCAGGTTAGTGTTAGCCTACGGGTTAGGATTAGGGGACGGGTGAGGGTCAGGCTTCAGGGAAGGGTTAGGGTTAGGGTTCGGGCTAGGGTTAGGGTTAGGGGACGGGGACGGTTTAGGTTCCAGGGGAGGGTACGACAACGCTTTAGGGGGAGCGTACGCGTGAGGGCGCGTGTTAGTGTTAGCGTATGGGTGAGAATTAGGGGACGGGTGAGGGTCAGGCTTCGGGGAAGTGTTAGGGTTAGGGTTTGGGCTAGGGTTAGGGTTAGGGGACGGGGACGGTTTAGGGTCCAGGGGAGGGTACGACAACGCTTTAGGGTGAGCGTACGTGTGAGGGCGTGTGTTAGTTTTAGCGTACGGGTTAGGATTAGGGGACGGGTGAGGGTCAGGCTTCGGGGAAGGGTTAGGGTTAGGGTTCGGGCTAGGGTTAGGGTTAGGGGACGGGGATGGTTTAGGGTCCAGGGGAGGGTACGACAACGCTTTAGGGGGAGTGTACGTGTGAGGGTGTGTGTTAGTGTTAGCGTACGGGTTAGGATTAGGGGACGGGTGAGGGTCAGGCTTCGGGGAAGGGTTAGGGTTAGGGTTCGGGCTAGGGTTAGGGTTAGGGGACGGGGACGGTTTAGGGTCCAGGGGAGGGTACGACAATGCTTTAGGGGGAGCGTACGTGTGTGGACGCGGGTTAGTGTTAGCGTACGGGTTAGGATTAGGGGACGGGTGAGGGTCAGGCTTCGGGGAAGGGTTAGGGTTAGGGTTCGGGCTAGGGTTAGGGTTAGGGGACTGGGACGGTTTAGGGTCCAGGGGAGGGTACGACAACGCTTTAGGGGGAGCGTACGTGTGAGGGCGCGGGTTAGTGTTAGCGTACGTGTGAGGATTAGGGGACGGGTGAGGGTCAGGCTTCGGGGAAGGTTTAGGGTTAGGGTTCGGGCTAGGGTTTGGGTTAGGGGACGGGGACAGTTTAGGGTCCAGGGGAGGGTACGACAACGCTTTAGGGGGAGCGTACGTGTGAGGGCGCGGGTTAGTGTTAGCGTACGGGTTAGGATTAGGGGACGGGTGAGGGTCAGGCTTCGGGGAAGGGTTAGGGTTAGGGTTCGGGCTAGGGTTAGGGTTATGGGACAGAGACGTTTTAGGGTTCAGGTGAGGGTACGACAACGCTTTAGGGGGAGCGTATGTGTGAAGGCGTGGGTCAGTGTTAGCGTACGGGTTAGAATTAGGGGACGGGTGAGGGTCTGGCTTTGGGGAAGGGTTAGTGTTAGGGTTCGGACTAGGGTTACGGTTAGGGGACGGGTATGGTTTAGGGTCCAGGGGAGGGTACGACAACGCTTTAGGGGGAGCGTACGTGTGAGGGCGCGGGTTAGTGTTAGCGTATGGGTTAGGATTAGGGGATGGGTGAGGTTCAGGCTTCGGGGAAGTGTTAGGGTTAGGGTTCCGGCTAGGGTTAGGGTTAGGGGACGGGGACGGTTTAGGGTCCAGGTGAGGCTACGACAACGCTTTAGGGGGAGCGTACGCGTGAGGGCGCGGGTTAGTGTTAGCGTACGGGTGAGGAATAGGGGACGGGTGAGGGTCAGGCTTCGGGGAAGGGTTAGGGTTAGGGTTCGGCCTAGGGTTAGGGTTAGGGGACAGGGACGGTTTAGGGCCCAGGGGAGGGTACGACAACGCTTTAGGGGGAGCGTACGCTTGAGGGCACGGGTTAGTGTTAGCGTACGGGTGAGGATTAGGGGTCGGCTGAGGGGCAGGCTTCGGGGAAGGATTAGGGTTCGGGCTAGGGTTAGGGTTAGGGGACGGGGACGGTTTAGGGTCCAGGGGAGTGTACGACAACGCTTTAGGGGGAGCATACGTATGAGGGCGTGATTTAGGGTTAGGGTACGGATTAGGATTAGGGGACGGGTGTGGGTCAGGCTTCGGGGAAGGGCTAGGGTTAGGGTTCGGGTTCGGACTAGGGTTAGGGTTAGGGGACGGGGACGGTTTAGGTTCCAGGGGAGGGTATGACAACGATTAAGGTGGAGCGTACATGTGAGGGCGTGGGTTAGTGCTAGCGTACGGGTTAGGATTAGGGGACGGGTGAGGGTCAGGCTACGGGGAACGGTTAGGGTTAGGGTTCGGGCTAGGGTTAGGGTTAGGGGACGGGGACGGTTTAGGGTCCAGGTGAGGGTACGACAAAGCTTTAGGGGGAGCGTACGTGTGAGGGCGCGGGTTAGGGTTAGCGTACGGGTTAGGATTATGGGACGGGTGAGGGTCAGGCTTCGGGGAAGGGTTAGGGTTAGGGTTCGGCCTAGGGTTAGGGTTAGGGGACGGGGACGGTTTAGGGTCCAGGGGAGGGTACGACAACGCTATAAGGGGAGCGTACGTGTGAGGGCGCGGGTTAGTGTTATCGTACGGGTTAGGATTAGCTGACGGGTGAGGGTCAGGCTTCGGGGAAGGGTTAGGGTTAGGGTTCGGGCTAGGGTTAGGGTTAGGGTACGGGGATGGTTTAGGGTCCAGGGGAGGGTACGACAACGCTTTAGGGGGAGCGTACGTGTGAGTGCGCGAGTTAGGGTTAACGTACGGGTTAGGATTAGGGGACGGGTGAGGGTCAGGCTTTGGGGAAGGGTTAGGGTTAGGGTTTGGGCTAAGGTTAGGGTTAGGGGACGGGGACGGTTTAGGGTCCAGGTGAGGGTACCACAACGCTTTAGTGGGAGCGTACATTTGAGGGCGGGGTTTAGTGTTAGCGTACGGCTTAGGATTAGGGGACGGGTGAGGGTCAGGCTTCGGGTAAGTGTTAGGTTTAGGGTTCGCGCTAGGGTTAGGGTTAGGGGACGGGGACGGTGTAGGGTCCAGGGGAGGGTACGACAACGCCTTAGGGGGACCGTACGTGTGAGGGCACGGATTAGTGTTAGTGTACGGGTTAGGATTAGGGGACGGGTGAGGGTCAGGCTTCGGGGAAGGTTTAGGGTTAGGGTTCGGGCTAGGGTTAGGGTTAGGGGACTGGGACGGTTTAGGGTCCAGGGGAGGGTACGACCACGCTTTAGGGGGAGCGTACGTGTGAGGGCGCGGGTTAGTGTTAGCGTACGGGTTAGGATTAGGGGACGGGTGAGGGTCAGGCTTCGGGGAAGGGTTAGGGTTAGGGTTCGGGCTAGGGTTAGGGTTAGGGTTAGGGGACGGTGTAGGGTCCAGGGGAGGGTACGACAACGCTTTAGGGAGACCGTACGTGTGAGGGCGCGGGTTAGTGTTAGCGTACGGGTTACGATTAGGGGACGGGTGAGTGTCAGGCTTCGGGGAAGAGTTAGGGTTAGGGTTTGGGCTAGGGTTAGTGTTAGGGGACGGGGACGGTTTAGGGTCCAGGTGAGGGTACGACAACGCTTTAGGGGGAGCGTACGTGTGAGGGCGTGTGTTAGTTTTAGCGTACGGGTTAGGATTAGGGGACGGGTGAGGGTCAGGCTTCGGGGAAGGGTTAGGGTTAGGGTTCGGGCTAGGGTTAGGGTTAGGGGACGGGGACGGTTTAGGGTCCAGGGGAGGGTACGACAACGCTTTAGGGGGAGCGTACGCGTGAGGGCGCGGGTTAGTGTTAGCGTACGGGTGAGGATTAAGGGACGGGTGAGGGTCAGGCTTCGGGGAAGCGATAGGGTTAGGGTTCGGCCTAGGGTTAGGGTTAGGGGACAGGGACGGTTTAGGGTCCAGGGGAGGGTACGACAACGCTTTAGGGGGAGCGTACGCTTGAGGGCACGGGTTAGTGTTAGCGTACGGGTGAGGATTAGGGGTCGGCTGAGGGTCAGGCTTCGGGGAAGGATTAGGTTTCGGGCTAGGGTTAGGGTTAGGGGACGGGGACGGTTTAGGGTCCAAGGAAGTGTACGACAACGCTTTAGGGGGAGCATACGTATGAGGGCGTGAGTTAGGGTTAGGGTACGGGTTAGGATTAGGGGACGGGTGTGGGTCAGGCTTCGGGGAAGGGCTAGGGTTAGGGTTCGGGTTCGGACTAGGGTTAGGGTTAGGGGACGGGGACGGTTTAGGTTCCAGGGGAGGGTATGACAACGATTTAGGTGGAGCGTACATGTGAGGGCGTGGGTTAGTGTTAGCGTACGGGTTAGGATTAGGGGACGGGTGAGGGTCAGGCTACGGGGAACGGTTAGGGTTAGGGTTCGGGCTAGGGTTAGGGTTAGGGGACGGGGACGGTTTAGGGTCCAGGTGAGGGTACGACAAAGCTTTAGGGGGAGCGTACGTGTGAGGGCGCGGGTTAGGGTTAGCGTACGGGTTAGGATTATGGGACGGGTGAGGGTCAGGCTTCGGGGAAGGGTTAGGGTTAGGGTTCGGCCTAGGGTTAGGGTTAGGGGACGGGGACGGTTTAGGGTCCAGGGGAGGGTACGACAACGCTATAAGGGGAGCGTACGTGTGAGGGCGTGGGTTAGTGTTAGCGTACGGGTTAGGATTAGCTGACGGGTGAGGGTCAGGCTTCGGGGAAGGGTTAGGGTTAGGGTTCGGGCTAGCGTTAGGGTTAGGGTACGGGGACGGTTTAGGCTCCAGGGGAGGGTACGACAACACTTTAGGGGGAGCGTACGTGTGAGGGCGCGAGTTAGGGTTAATGTACGGGTTAGGATTAGGGGACGGGTGAGGGTCAGGCTTTGGGGAAGGGTTAGGGTTAGGGTTTGGGCTAAGGTTAGGGTTAGGGGACGGGGACGGTTTAGGGTCCAGGTGAGGGTACCACAACGCTTTAGTGGGAGCGTACATTTGAGGGCGGGGTTTAGTGTTAGCGTACGGCTTAGGATTAGGGGACGGGTGAGGGTCAGGCTTCGGGGAAGGGTTAGGGTTAGGGTTTGGGCTATGGTTAGGGTTAGGGAATGGGGACGGTTTAGGGTCCTGGTGAGGGTACGACAACGCTTTAGGGGGAGCGTACGTGTGAGGGCGCGGGTTAGTGTTATCGTACGGGTTAGTATTAGGGGACGGGTGAGGGTCAGGCTTCAGGGAAGGGTTAGGGTTAGGGTTTGGAATATGGTTAGGGCTAGGGGACGGGGACGGTTTAGGGTCCAGGTGAAGGTACGACAACGCTTTAGGAGGAGACTACCTGTGAATGCGCGGGTTAGTGTTAGCGTACGGGTTAGAATTAGGGGACGGGTGAGGGTCAGGCTTCGGGTAAGTGTTAGGTTTAGGGTTCGGGCTAGGGTTAGGGTTAGGGGACGGGGACGGTGTAGGGTCCAGGGGAGGGTACGACAACGCTTTAGGGGGACCGTACGTGTGAGGGCGCGGGATAGTGTTAGTGTACGGGTTAGGATTAGGGGACGGGTGAGGGTCAGGCTTCAGGGAAGGTTTAGGGTTAGGGTTCGGGCTAGGTTTAGGGTTAGGGGACTGGGACGCTTTAGGGTCCAGGGGAGGGTACGACAACGCTTTAGGGGGAGCGTACGTGTGAGGGCGCGGGTTAGTGTTAGCGTACGGGTTAGGATTAGGGGACGGGTGAGGGTCAGGCTTCGGGGAAGGGTTAGGGTTAGGGTTCGGGCTAGGGTTAGGGTTAGGGGATGGGGACGGTTTAGGGTCCAGGGGAGTGTACGACAACGCTTTAGGGGGAGCGTATGCGTAAGGGCGCGGGTTAGTGTTAGCGTACGGGTGGGGATTAGGGGACGGGTGAGGCTCAGGCTTCGGAGAAGGGTTAGGGTTAGGGTTCGGGCTAGGGTTAGAGTTAGGTGACGGGGACGGTTTAGGGTCCAGGGGAGGGTACGACAACGCTTTAGGGGGAGCATACGTGTGAGGGCGCGGGTTAGTGTTAGCGTACGGGTTGGGATTAGGGGACGGGTGAGGGTCAGGCTTCGGGGAAGGGTTAGGGTTAGGGTTCGGGCTAGGGTTAGGGTTAGGGGACAGGGACGTTTTAGGGTTCAGGTGAGGGTACGACAACGCTTTAGGGGGAGCGTACGTGTGAGGGCGCGGGTTAGTGTTAGCGTACGGGTTAGAATTAGGGGACGGGTGAGGGTCTGGCTTCGGGGAATGGTTAGAGTTAGGGTTCGGGCTAGGGTTAGGGTTAGGGGACGGGGACGGTTTAGGGTCCAGGGGAAGGTACGACAATGCTTTAGGAGAAGCGTACATGTGAGGGCGCGGGTTAGTGTTAGCGTACGGGTTAGGATTAGGGTACGGTTGAGGGTCAGGCTTCGGGGAAGGGTTAGGGTTAGGGTTTGGGCTAGGGTTAGGGTTAGGGGACGGGGATGGTTTAGGTTCCATGGGAGGGTACGACAACGCTTTAGGGGGAGCGTACGTGTGAGGGCGCGGGTTAGGGTTAGCGTACGGGTTAGAATTAGGGGACGGGTGAGTGTCTGGCTTCGGGGAAGTGTTAGGGTTAGGGTTTGGGCTAAGGTTAGGGTTAGGGGACGGGGACGGTTTAGGTTCCAGCTGAGGGTACCACAACGCTTTAGTGGGAGCGTACATTTGAGGGCGGGGTTTAGTGTTAGCGTTCGGCTTAGGATTAGGGGACGGGTGAGGGTCAGGCTTCGGGGAAGGGTTAGGGTTAGGGTTCGGCCTACGGTTAGGGTTAGGGAATGGGGACGGTTTAGGGTCCTGGTGAGGGTACGACAACGCTTTAGGGGGAGCGTACGTGTGAGGGCACGGGTTAGTGTTAGCGTACAGGTTAGTATTAGGGGACGGGTGAGGGTCAGGCTTCGGGGAAGGGTTAGGGTTAAGGTTTGGAATATGGTTAGGGCTAGGGGACGGGGACGGTTTAGGATCCAGGTGAAGGTACAACAACGCTTTAGGAGGAGAGTACCTGTGAATGCGCGGGTTAGTGTTAGCGTACGGGTTAGAATTAGGGGACGGGTGAGGGTCGGGCTTCGGGTATGTGTTAGGGTTAGGGTTCTGGCTAGGGTTAGGGTTAGGGGATGGGGAAGGTTTAGGGTCCTGTTGAGGGTACGACAAAGCTTTAGGGTGAGGGTACGTGTGAGGGCGCGGGTTAGTGTTAGCGTACGGTTTAGGATTAGGGGACGGGTGAGGGTAAGGCTTCGGGGAAGTGTTAGGGTTAGAGTTCGGGCTAGGGATACGGTTAGGGGACGGGGACGGTTTAGGGTCCAGGAGAGGGTACAACAACGCTTTAGGGGGAGCGTACGTGTGAGGGTGCGGGTTAGTGTTAGCGTACGGGTTAGGATTAGGGGCCTGGTGAGGGTCAGGCTTTGGGGAAGGGTTAGGGTTAGGGTTAGGTTTAGGGTTAGGGTTGGGGGACGGGGACGGTTTAGGGTCCAGGGGAGGGTATGACAACACTTTAGGGGGAGCATACGTCTGAGGGCGCGTGTTAGTGTTTGCATGTTGGTGAGGATTAGGGGACGGGTGAGGGTCAGGCTTCGGGGAAGTGTTAGGGTTAGGGTTCGGGCTAGGGTTAGGTTTAGGGGACGGGGACGGTTTAGGGTCCAGGGGAGGGTACGACAACGCTTTAGGGGGAGCGTACGCTTGAGGGCGCGGGTTAGTGTTACCGTACGGGTGAGGATTAGGGGACGGGTGAGGGTCAGGCTTCGGGGAAGGGATAGTGTTAGGTTTGGGCTAGGGTTAGGGTTAGGGGATGGGGACGGTTTAGGGTCCAGGGGAGGGTACGACAATGCTTTAGGGGGAGCGTACGCGTGAGGGCGCGGGTTAGTGTTAGCATACGGGTGAGGATTAGGGGACGGGTGAGTGTCAGGCTTCGGGGAAGGGTTAGGGTTAGGGTTCGGGCTAGGGTTAGGGTTAGGGGACGGGGACGGTTTAGGGTCCAGGGGAGGGTACGACAACGCTTTAGGGGGAGCGTACGCGTGAGGGCACGGGTCAGTGTTAGCATACGGGTGAGGAGTAGGGGACGGGTGAGGGTCAGGCTTCGGGGAAGGGTTAGGGTTAGGGTTCGGGCTATGGTTAGGGTTAGGGGACGGGGACTGTTTAGGGTCCAGGGGAGTGTACGACAACGCTTTAGGGGGAGCGTATGCGTAAGGGCGCAGGTTACTGTTAGCGTACGGGTTAGGATTAGGGGACGGGTGAGGGTCAGGCTTCGAGGAAGGGTTAGGGTTAGGTTTCGGGCTAGGGTTAGGGTTAGGGGACGGGGACGGTTTAGGGTCCAGGGGACGGTACGACAACGCTTTAGGGGGAGCGTAAGTGTGAGGGCGCGGGTTAGTGTTAGCGTACGGCTTAGGATTAGGGGACGGGTGAGGGTCAGGCTTCAGGGAAGGGTTAGGTTTAGGGTTCGGGCTAGGGTTAGGGTTAGGGGACTGGGACGGCTTAGGGTCCAGGGGAGGGTACGACAACGCTTTAGGTGGAGCGTAGATGTGAGGGCGCGGGTTAGTGTTAGCGTACTGGTTAGGATTAAGGGAGGGGTGAGGGTCAGGTTTCGGTGAAGGGTTAGGGTTAGGGTTCGGGCTAGGGTTAGTGTTAGGGGACGGGGACGGTTTAGGGTCCAGGGGAGGGTACGACAATGCTTTAGGGAGAGCGTACGTGTGAGGGCGCGGTTTAGTGTTAGCGTACGGGTTAGGAATAGGGGACGGGTGAGGGTCAGGTTTCGGGGAAGGGTTACGGTTAGGGTTCAGGCTAGGGTTAGGGTTAGGGGACGGGGACGGTTTAGGAACCAGGGGAGGGTACGACAACGCTTTAGGGGGAGCGTACGTGTGAGGGCGCGGGTTAGTGTTAGCGTACGGGTTAGATTTAGGGGACGGGTGTGGGTCAGGCTCCGGGGAAGGGTTAGGGTTAGGGTTCGGGCTAGGGTTAGGGTTAGGGGACGGGGACGGTGTAGGGTTCAGGGGAGGATACGACAACGCTTTAGGGGGAGCGTACGTGTGAGGGCGCGGGTTAGTGTTAGTGTACGGGTTAGGATTAGGGGACGGGTGAGGGTCAGGCTTCGGGGAAGTGTTAGGGTTAGGGTTCGGGCTAGGGTTAGGGTTAGGGGACAGGGACGTTTTAGGGTTCAGGTGAGGGTACGACAACGCTTTAGGGGGAGCGTACGTGTGAGCGCGCGGGTTAGTGTTAGCGTACGGGTTAGAATTAGGGGACGGGTGAGGGTCTGGCTTCGGGGAAGGGTTAGAGTTAGGGTTCGGGCTAGGGTTAGGGTTAGGGGACGGGGACGGTTTAGGGTCCAGCGGAGGGTACGAGAACGCTTTAGGGGGAGCGTACTTGTGAGGGCGCGGGTTAGTGTTAGCGTACGGGTTAGGATTAGGGGACGGGTGAGGGTCAGGCTTCCGGGAAGGGTTAGGGTTAGGGTTCGGGCTAGGGTTAGGGTTAGGGGACGGGGACGGTTTAGGGTCAGGGGAGGGTACGACAACGCTTTAGGGGGAGCGTACGTGTGAGGGTGCGGGTTAGTGTTAGCGGACGGGTTAGGATTAGGGAACGGGTGAGGGTCAGGCTTCGGGGAAGGGTTAGGGTCAGGGTTCGGGCTAGGGTTAGGGTTAGGGGACGGGGACGGTTTAGGGTCCAGGGGAGAGTACGACAACGCTTTAGGGGGAGAGTACGTGTGAGGGCGCGGGTTAGTGTTAGCGTACGGGTTAGGATTAGGGGATGGGTGAGGGTCAGGCTTCGGGGAAGGGTTAGGGTTAGGGTTCGGGCTAGGGTTAGGGTTAGGGGACGGGGACGGTTTAGGGTCCAGGGGAGGGTACGACAACGATTTAGGGGGAGCGTATGTGTGAGGGCGCTGGTTAGTGTTAGCGTACGGGTTAGGATTAGGGGACGGGTGAGGGTCAGGCTTCGGGGAAGGGTTAGGGTTAGGGTTCGGGCTAGGGTTAGGGTTAGGGGACGGGGACGGTTTAGGGTCCAGGGGAAGGTACGACAACGCTTTAGGGGGAGCGTATGCGTGAGGGCGCGGGTTAGTGTTAGCGTACGGGTGAGGATTAGGGGACGGGTGAGGGTCAGGCTTCGGGGAAGGGTTAGGGTTAGGGTTCGGGCTAGGGTTAGGGTTAGGGGACGGGGACGGTTTAGGGTCCAGGGGAGGGTACGTCAACGCTTTAGGGGGAGCGTACACTTGAGGGCACGGGTTAGTGTTAGCGTACGGGTGAGGATTAGGGATCGGCTGAGGGTCAGGGTTCGGGGAAGGGTTAGGGTTCGGGCTAGGGTTAGGGTTCGGGGATGGGGACGGTTTAGGGTCCAGGGGAGTGTACGACAACGCTTTAGGGGGAGCATACGTATGAGGGCATGGGTTAGGGTTAGCGTACGGGTTAGGATTAGGGGACGGGTGTGGATTAGGCTTCGGGGAAGGGCTAGGGTTAGGGTTCGGGTTTGGACTAGGGTTAGGGTTAGGGGATGGGGACGGTTTAGGGTCCAGGGGAGTGTACGACAATGCTTTAGGGGGAGCATACGTGTGAGGGCGCGGGTTGGGGTTAGCGTACGGGTTAGGATTAGGGGACGGGTGTGGGTCAGGATTCCGGGAAGTGTTAGGGTTAGGGTTCGGGCTAGGGTTAGGGTTAGGGGACGGGGACGGTTTAGGGTCCAGGTGAGGGTACCACAACGCTTTAGTGGGACCGTACATTTGAGGGCGGGGTTTAGTGTTAGCGTATGGCTTAGGATTAGGGGACGGGTGAGGGTCAGGCCTTGGGGAACGGTTAGGGTTAGGGTTCGGGCTAGGGTTAGGGTTAGGGAACGGGGACGGTTTAGGGTCCAGGGGAGGGTACGACAACGCTTTAGGGGGAGCGTACGTGTGAGGGCGCGGGTTAGTGTTAGCGTACGGGTTAGGAGTAGGGGACGGGTGAGGGTCAGGCTTCGGGGAAGGGTTAGGGTTAGGGTTCGGGCTAGGGTTAGGGTTAGGGGACGGGGACGGTTTAGGGTCCAGGTGAGGGTACGAGAAAGCTTTAGGGGGAGCGTACATGTGAGGGCGCGAGTTAGTGTTAGCGTACGGGTTAGGATTAGGGGACGGGTGAGGGTCAGGCTTCGGGGAAGGGTTAGGGTTAGGGTTCGGCCTAGGATTAGGGTTAGGGGACGGGGACGGTTTAGGGTCCAGGGGAGGGTACGACAACGCTATAGGGGGAGCGTACGTGTGAGGGCGCGGGTTAGTGTTAGAGTACGGGTTAGGATTAGGGGACGGGTGAGGGTCAGGCTTCGGGGAAGGGTTAGGGTTAGGGTTCGGGCTAGGGTTAGGGTTAGGGGACGGGGACGGTTTAGGGTCCAGGGGAGTGTACGACAACGCTTTAGGGGGAGCATACGTGTGAGGGCGCGGGTTAGGGTTAGCGTACGGGTTAGGATTAGGGGACGGGTGTGGGTCAGGCTTCCGGGAAGGGTTAGGATTAGGGTTCGGGCTAGGGTTAGGGTTAGGGGACGGGGACGGTTTAGGGTCCAGGTGAGGGTACCACAACGCTTTAGTGGGAGCGTACATTTGAGGGCGGGGTTTAGTGTTAGCATATGGCTTAGGATTAGGGGACGGGTGAGGGTCAGGCCTCGGGGAAGGGTTAGGGTTAGGGTTCGGCTATGGTTAGTGTTAGGGAACGGGGACGGTTTAGGGTCCAGGTGAGGGTACGACAACGCTTTACGGGGAGCGTATGTGTGAGGGCGCGGGTTAGTGTTAACGTACAGGTAAGCATTATGGGACGGGTGAGGGTCAGGCTTCGGGGAAGGGTTATGTTTAGGGTTCGGGCTAGGGTTAGGGTTAGGGTTAGGGGACGGTTTAGGGTCCATGGGAGGGTACGACAACGCTTTAGGGGGAGCGTACGCGTGAGGGCACGGGTTAGTGTTAGCGTACGGGTGAGGAGTAGGGGACGGGTGTGGGTCAGGCTTCGGGGAAGGGTTAGGGTTAGGGTTCGGGCTAGGGTTAGGGTTAGGGGACGGGGACGGATTAGGGTCCAGGGGAGTGTACGACAACGCTTTCGGGGGAGCGTATGCGTAAGGGCGTGGGTTAGTGTTAGCGTACGGGTGAGGGTTAGGGGACGGGTGAGGGTCAGGCTTCGGGGAAGGGTTAGGGTTAGAGTTCGGGCTAGGGTTAGGGTTAGGGGACGGGGACGGTTTAGGGTCCAGGGGAGGGTACGACAACGCTTTAGGGGGAGCGTACGTGTGAGGGCGCGGGTTAGTGTTAGCGTACGGGTTAGGATTAGGGGACGGGTGAGGGTCAGGCTTCGGGGAAGGGTTAGGGTTAGGGTTCGGGCTAGGGTTAGGGTTAGGGGATGGGGACGGTTTAGGGTCAGGGGAGGGTACGACAACGCTTTACGGGGAGCGTACGTGTGAGGGCGCGGGTTAGTGTTAGCGTACGGGTTAGGATTAGGGGACGGGTGAGGGTCAGGCTTCGGGGAACGGTTAGGGTTAGGGTTCGGGCTAGGGTTAGCGTTAGGGGACGGGGATGGTTTAGGGTCAGGGGAGGGTACGACAACGCTTTAGGGGGAGCGTACGTGTTAGGGCGCGGGTTAGTGTTAGCGTACGGGTTAGGATTAGGGAACGGGTGAGGGTCAGGCTTCGGGGAAGGGTTAGGGTTAGGGTTCGGGCTAGGGTTAGGGTTAGGGGACGGGGACGGTTTAGGGTCCAGGTGAGGGTACGACAATGATTTAGGGGGAGCGTACGTGTGAGGGCGCGGGTTAGTGTTAGCGTACGGGTTAGGATTAGGGGACGGGTGTGGGTCAGGCTTCGGGGAAGGGTTAGGGTTAGGGTTCGGGCTAGGGTTAGGGTTAGGGTACGGGGACGGTTTAGGTTCCAGGGGAGGGTACGACAACGCTTTAGGGGGAGCGTACGTGTGAGGGCGCGGGTTAGTGTTAGCGTACGTGTTAGGATTAGGGGACGGGTGAGGGTCAGGCTTCGGGGAAGGGTTAGGGTTAGGGTTCGGGCTAGGGTTAGGGTTAGGGGACGGGGACGGTTTAGGGTCCAGGGGAGGGTACGACAACGCTTTAGGGGGAGCGTACGTGTGAGGGCGCGGGATAGTGTTAGCGTACGGGTTAGGATTAGGGGACGGGTGAGGGTCAGGCTTCGGGGAAGGGTTAGGGTTAGGGTTCGGGCTAGGGTTAGGGTTAGGGGACCTGGACGGTTTAGGGTCCAGGGGAGGGTACGACATCGCTTTAGGGGGAGCGTACGCATGAGGGCGCGGGTTAGTGTTAGCGTACGGGTGAGCATTAGGGGACGGGTGAGGGTCAGGCTTCGGGGAAGGGTTAGGTTTAGGGTTCGGGCTAGGGTTAGGGTTAGGGGACGGGGACAGTATAGGGTCCAGGGGAGTGTACGACAACGTTTTAGGGGGAGCATACGTGTGAGGGAGCGGGTTA
This sequence comes from Delphinus delphis, assembly GCF_949987515.2. NCBI lineage: Eukaryota > Metazoa > Chordata > Mammalia > Artiodactyla > Delphinidae > Delphinus > Delphinus delphis. The sequence continues at coordinate 731,213 of NW_027192679.1, read as the reverse complement.
GGGTTAGCATACGGGTTAGGATTAGGGGACGGGTGTGGGTCAGGCTTCGGAGAAGGGCTAGGGTTAGGGTTCGCGTTCGGACTAGGGTTAGGGTTAGGGGACGGGGACGGTTTAGGTTCCAGGGGAGGGTGTGACAACGATTTAGGTGGAGCGTACATGTGAGGGCGTGGGTTAGTGTTAGCGTACGGGTTAGGAGTAGGGGACGGGTGAGGGTCAGGCTTCGGGGAACGGTTACGGTTAGGGTTCGGGCTAGGGTTAGGGTTAGGGGACGGGGACAGTTTACGGTCCAGGGGAGGGTACGACAACGCTTTAGGGGGAGCGTACGTGTGAGGGCGCGGGTTAGTGTTAGCGTACAGGTTAGGAGTAGGGGACGGGTGAGGGTCAGGCTTCGGGGAGGGTTAGGGTTAGGGTTCGGGCTAGGGTTAGGGTTAGGGGACGGTTTAGGGTCCAGGGGAGGGTACGACAACGCTTTAGGGTGAGCGTACGTGTGACGGCGTGGGTTAGTGTTAGTGTACGGGTTAGGATTAGGGGACGGGTGAGGGTCAGGCTTCGGGTAAGAGTTAGGGTTAGGGTTCTGGCTAGGGTTAGGGTTAGGGGATGGGGAAGGTTTAGGGTCCTGTTGAGGGTACGACAACGCTTTAGGGTGAGCGTACGTGTGAGGGCGCGGGTTAGTGTTAGCGTACGGTTTAGGATTAGGGGACGGGTGAGGGTAAGGCTTCGGGGAAGTGTTAGGGTTAGTGTTCGGGCTAGGGATACGGTTAGGGGACGGGGACGGTTTAGGGTCCAGGTGAGGGTACGACAACACTTTAGGGGGAGCGTACGTGTGAGGCTGCGGGTTAGTGTCAGCGTACGGGTTAGGATTAGGGGCCTGTTGAGGGTCAGGCTTTGGGGAAGGGTTAGGGTTAGGGTTAGGTTTAGGGTTACGGTTAGGGGACGGGGACGGTTTAGGGTCCAGGGGAGGGTATGACAACAATTTAGGGGGAGCATACGTCTGAGGGCGCGTGTTAGTGTTTGCGTGTTGGTGAGGAATAGGGGACGGGTGAGGGTCAGGCTTCGGGGAAGGGTTAGGGTTAGGTTTCGGGCTAGAGTAAGGGTTAGGGGACAGGGACGGTTTAGGGTACAGGGGAGGGTACGACAACGCTTTAGGTGGAGCGTACGCGTGAGGGCACGGGTTAGTGTTAGCGTATCGGTGAGGAGTAGGGGACGGGTGAGGGTCAGGCTTCGGGGAAGGGTTAGGGTTAGAGTTCGGGCTAGGGTTAGGGTTAGGGGACAGGGACGGTTTAGGGTCCAGGGGAGTGTACGACAACGCTTTAGGGGGAGCGTACACGTAAGGGCGCGGGTTAGTGTTAGCGTACGTGTGAGGATTAGGGGACGGGTGAGGGTCAGGCTTCGGGGAAGGGTTAGGGTTAGGGTTCGGGCTAGGGTTAGTGTTAGGGGACTGGGACGGTTTAGGGTCCAGGGGAGGGTACGACAATGCTTTAGGGGGAGCGTACGTGTGAGGGCGCGGTATAGTGTTAGTGTACGGGTTAGGATTAGGGGACGGGTGAGGGTCAGGCTTCGGGGAAGGGTTAGGGTTAGGGTTCGGGCTAGGGTTAGGGTTAGGGGACGGGGACGGTTTAGGGTCCAGGGGAGGGTACGACAACGCTTTAGGGGGAGCGTACGTGTGAGGGCGCGGGTTAGTGTTAGCGTACGGGTTAGATTTAGGGGACGGGTAAGGGTCAGGCTCCGGGGAAGAGTTAGGGTTAGGGTTCGGTCTAGGGTTAGGGTTAGGGGACGGGGACGTTTTAGGGTCCAGGAGAGGTTACGACAACGCTTTAGGGGGAGCGTACGCATGAGGGCGCGGGTTAGTGTTAGCGTACGGGTGAGCATTAGGGGACGGGTGAGGGTCAGGCTTCGGGGAAGGGTTAGGGTTAGGGTTCGGGCTAGGGTTAGGGTTAGGGGACGGGGACGGTTTAGGGTCCAGGGGAGGGTACGACAACGCTTTAGGGGGAGCATACGTGTGAGGGCGCGGGATAGTGTTAGCGTACGGGTTAGGATTAGGGGACGGGTGAGGGTCAGGCTTCGGGGAAGGGTTAGGGTTAGGGTTCGGGCTAGGGTTAGGGTTAGGGGACCTGGACGGTTTAGGGTCCAGGGGAGGGTACGACAATGCTTTAGGGGGAGCGTACGCATGAGGGCGCGGGTTAGTGTTAGCGTACGGGTGAGCATTAGGGGACGGGTGAGGGTCAGGCTTCGGGGAAGGGTTAGGGTTAGGGTTCGGGCTAGGGTTAGGGTTAGGGGACGGGGACGGTTTAGGGTCCAGGGGAGGGTACGACAACTCTTTAGGGGGAGCGTACGCTTGAGGGCACGGGTTAGTGTTAGCGTACGGGTGAGGATTAGGGGTCGGCTGAGGGTCAGGCTTCGGGGAAGGGTTAGGGTTAGGGTTCGGGCTAGGGTTAGGGTTAGGGGACGGGGACGGTTTAGGGTCCAGGGGAGTGTACGACAACGCTTTAGGGGGAGCATACGTGTGAGGGCGCGGGTTAGGGTTAGCATACGGGTTAGGATTAGGGGACGTGTGTGGGTCAGGCTTCGGGGAAGGGCTAGTGTTAGGGTTCGCGTTCGGACTAGGGTTAGGGTTAGGGGACGGGGACGGTTTAGGTTCCAGGGGAGTGTGTGACAACGATTTAGGTGGAGCGTACATGTGAGGGCGCGGGTTAGTGTTAGCGTACGGGTTAGGAGTAGGGGACGGGTGAGGGTCAGGCTTCGGGGAACGGTTACGGTTAGGGTTCGGGCTAGGGTTAGGGTTAGGGGACGGGGACGGTTTAGGGTCCAGGGGAGGGTACGACAACGCTTTAGGGGGAGCGTACACTTGAGGGCACGGGTTAGTGTTAGCGTACGGGTGAGTATTAGGGGTCGGCTGAGGGTCAGGCTTCGGGGAAGGGTTAGGGTTCGGGCGAGGGTTAGGGTTAGGGGATGGGGACGGTTTAGGGTCCAGGGGAGAGTACAACAACGCTTTAGGGGGAGCATACGTATGACGGCGTGGGTTAGGGTTAGCGTTCGGGTTAGGATTAGGGGACGGGTGAGGGTCAGGCTTCGGGGAAGGGCTAGGGTTAGGGTTCGGGTTTGGACTAGGGTTAGGGTTAGGGGACGGGGACTGTTTAGGTTCCAGGGGAGGGTATGACAACGATTTAGGTGGAGCGTATATGTGAGGGCGTGGGATAGTGTTAGCGTACGGGTTAGGATTAGGGGACGGGTGAGTGTCAGGCTACGGGGAACGGTTAGGGTTAGGGTTCGGGCTAGGGTTAGGTTTAGGGAACGGGGACGGTTTAGGGTCCAGGGGAGGGTACGACAACGCTTTAGGGGGAGCGTACGTGTGAGGGCGTGGGTTAGTGTTAGCGTACGGGTTAGGAGTAGGGGACGGGTGAGGGTCAGGCTTCGGGGAAGGGTTAGGGTTAGGGTTCGGGCTAGGGTTAGGGTTAGGGGACGGGGACGGTTTAGGGTCCAGGTGAGGGTACGAGAAAGCTTTAGGGGGAGCATACATGTGAGGGCGCGAGTTAATGTTAGCGTACGGGTTAGGATTAAGGGACGGGTGAGGGTCCGGCTTCGGGGAAGGGTTAGGGTTAGGGTTCGGCCTATGGTTAGGGTTAGGGGACGGGGACGGTTTAGGGTCCAGGGGAGGGTACGACAACGCTATAGGGGGAGCGTACGTGTGAGGGCGCGGGTTAGTGTTAGAGTACGGGTTAGGATTAGGGGACGGGTGAGGGTCAGGCTTCGGGGAAGGGTTAGGGTTAGGGTTCGGCCTAGGGTTAGGGTTAGGGGACGGGGACGGTTTAGGGTCCAGGTGAGGGTACGACAACGCTATAGGGGGAGTGTACGTGTGAGGGCGCGGGTTAGTGTTAGAGTACGGGTTAGGATTAGGGGACGGGTGAGGGTCAGGCTTCAGGGAAGGGTTAGGGTTAGGGTTCGGGCTAGGGTTAGGGTTAGGGGACGGGGACGGTTTAGGGTCCAGGGGAGTGTACGACAACGCTTTAGGGGGAGCATACGTGTGAGGGCGCGGGTTAGGGTTAGCGTACGGGTTAGGATTAGGGGACGGGTGTGGGTCAGGCTTCCGGGAAGGGTTAAGATTAGGGTTCAGGCTAGGGTTAGGGTTAGGGGACGGGGACGGTTTAGGGTCCAGGTGAGGGTACCACAACGCTTTAGTGGGAGCGTACATTTGAGGGCGGGGTTTAGTGTTAGCGTATGGCTTAGGATTAGGGGACGGGTGAGGGTCAGGCTTCGGGGAAGGGTTAGGGTTAGGGTTCGGGCTATGGTTAGTGTTAGGGAACGGGGACGGTTTAGGGTCCAGGTGAGGGTACGACAACGCTTTACAGGGAGCGTATGTGTGAGGGCGCGGGTTAGTGTTAACGTACGGGTAAGCATTATGGGACGGATGAGGGTCAGGCTTCGGGGAAGGGTTAGGGTTAGGGTTCGGGCTAGGGTTAGGGTTAGGGTTAGGGGACGGTTTAGGGTCCAGGGGAGGGTACGACAAAGCATTAGGGTGAGCGTACATGTGAGGGCGCGGGTTAGTGTTAGCGTACGGGTTAGGATTAGGGGACGGGTGAGGGTCAGGCTTCTGGGAAGGGTTAGGGTTAGGGTTCGGGCTAGGGTTAGTGTTAGGGGACGGGGACAGTTTAGGGTCCAGGGGAGTGTACGATAACGTTTTAGGGGGAGCATACGTGTGAGGGAGCGGGTTAGGGTTAGAGTACGGGTTAGGATTAGGGGACGGGTGTGGGTCAGGCTTCGGGGAAGGGCTAGGGTTAGGGTTCGCGTTCAGACTAGGGTTAGGGTTAGGGAACGGGGACGGTTTAGGGTCCAGGGGAGGGTACGACAACGCTTTAGGGGGAGCATACGTGTGAGGGCGCGGGTTAGTGTTAGCGTACGGGTTAGGAGTAGGGGACGGGTGAGGGTCAGGCTTCGGGGAAGGGTTAGGGTTAGGGTTCGGGCTAGGGTTAGGGTTAGGGGACGGTTTAGGGTCCAGGGGAGGGTACGACAACGCTTTAGGGTGAGCGTACGTGTGACGGCGTGGGTTAGTGTTAGTGTACGGTTTAGGATTAGGGGACGGGTGAGGGTCAGGCTTCGGGTAAGAGTTAGGGTTAGGGTTCTGGCTAGGGTTAGGGTTAGGGGATGGGGAAGGTTTAGGGTCCTGTTGAGGGTACGACAACGCTTTAGGGTGAGCGTACGTGTGAGGGCGCGGGTTAGTGTTAGCGTATGGTTTAGGATTAGGGGACGGGTGAGGGTAAGGCTTCGGGGAAGTGTTAGGGTTAGGGTTCGGGCTAGGGATACGGTTAGGGGACGGGGACGGTTTAGGGTCCAGGTGAGGGTACGACAACGCTTTAGGGGGAGCGTACGTGTGAGGCTGCGGGTTAGTGTCAGCGTACGGGTTAGGATTAGGGGCCTGTTGAGGGTCAGGCTTTGGGGAAGGGTTAGGGTTAGTGTTAGGTTTAGGGTTACGGTTAGGGGACGGGGACGGTTTAGGGTCCAGGGGAGGGTATGACAACAATTTAGGGCGAGCATACGTCTGAGGGCGCGTGTTAGTGTTTGCGTGTTGGTGAGGAATAGGGGACGGATGAGGGTCAGGCTTCGGGGAAGGGTTAGTGTTAGGTTTCGGGCTAGAGTAAGGGTTAGGGGACAGGGACGGTTTAGGGTACAGGGGAGGGTACGACAACGCTTTAGGTGGAGCGTACGCGTGAGGGCACGGGTTAGTGTTAGCGTATCGGTGAGGAGTAGGGGACGGGTGAGGGTCAGGCTTCGGGGAAGGGTTAGGGTTAGAGTTCGGGCTAGGGTTAGGGTTAGGGGACAGGGACGGTTTAGGGTCCAGGGGAGTGTACGACAACGCTTTAGGGGGAGCGTACACGTAAGGGCGCGGGTTAGTGTTAGCGTACGTGTGAGGATTAGGGGACGGGTGAGGGTCAGGCTTCGGGGAAGGGTTAGGGTTAGGGTTCGGGCTAGGGTTAGTGTTAGGGGACTGGGACGGTTTAGGGTCCAGGGGAGGGTACGACAATGCTTTAGGGGGAGCGTACGTGTGAGGGCGCGGTATAGTGTTAGTGTACGGGTTAGGATTAGGGGACGGGTGAGGGTCAGGCTTCGGGGAAGGGTTAGGGTTAGGGTTCGGGCTAGGGTTAGGGTTAGGGGACGGGGACGGTTTAGGGTCCAGGGGAGGGTACGACAACGCTTTAGGGGGAGCGTACGTGTGAGGGCGCGGGTTAGTGTTAGCGTACGGGTTAGATTTAGGGGACGGGTAAGGGTCAGGCTCCGGGGAAGAGTTAGGGTTAGGGTTCGGTCTAGGGTTAGGGTTAGGGGACGGGGACGTTTTAGGGTCCAGGAGAGGTTACGACAACGCTTTAGGGGGAGCGTACGCATGAGGGCGCGGGTTAGTGTTAGCGTACGGGTGAGCATTAGGGGACGGGTGAGGGTCAGGCTTCGGGGAAGGGTTAGGGTTAGGGTTCGGGCTAGGGTTAGGGTTAGGGGACGGGGACGGTTTAGGGTCCAGGGGAGGGTACGACAACGCTTTAGGGGGAGCATACGTGTGAGGGCGCGGGATAGTGTTAGCGTACGGGTTAGGATTAGGGGACGGGTGAGGGTCAGGCTTCGGGGAAGGGTTAGGGTTAGGGTTCGGGCTAGGGTTAGGGTTAGGGGACCTGGACGGTTTAGGGTCCAGGGGAGGGTACGACAATGCTTTAGGGGGAGCGTACGCATGAGGGCGCGGGTTAGTGTTAGCGTACGGGTGAGCATTAGGGGACGGGTGAGGGTCAGGCTTCGGGGAAGGGTTAGGGTTAGGGTTCGGGCTAGGGTTAGGGTTAGGGGACGGGGACGGTTTAGGGTCCAGGGGAGGGTACGACAACTCTTTAGGGGGAGCGTACGCTTGAGGGCACGGGTTAGTGTTAGCGTACGGGTGAGGATTAGGGGTCGGCTGAGGGTCAGGCTTCGGGGAAGGGTTAGGGTTAGGGTTCGGGCTAGGGTTAGGGTTAGGGGACGGGGACGGTTTAGGGTCCAGGGGAGTGTACGACAACGCTTTAGGGGGAGCATACGTGTGAGGGCGCGGGTTAGGGTTAGCATACGGGTTAGGATTAGGGGACGTGTGTGGGTCAGGCTTCGGGGAAGGGCTAGTGTTAGGGTTCGCGTTCGGACTAGGGTTAGGGTTAGGGGACGGGGACGGTTTAGGTTCCAGGGGAGTGTGTGACAACGATTTAGGTGGAGCGTACATGTGAGGGCGCGGGTTAGTGTTAGCGTACGGGTTAGGAGTAGGGGACGGGTGAGGGTCAGGCTTCGGGGAACGGTTACGGTTAGGGTTCGGGCTAGGGTTAGGGTTAGGGGACGGGGACGGTTTAGGGTCCAGGGGAGGGTACGACAACGCTTTAGGGGGAGCGTACACTTGAGGGCACGGGTTAGTGTTAGCGTACGGGTGAGTATTAGGGGTCGGCTGAGGGTCAGGCTTCGGGGAAGGGTTAGGGTTCGGGCGAGGGTTAGGGTTAGGGGATGGGGACGGTTTAGGGTCCAGGGGAGAGTACAACAACGCTTTAGGGGGAGCATACGTATGACGGCGTGGGTTAGGGTTAGCGTTCGGGTTAGGATTAGGGGACGGGTGAGGGTCGGCTTCGGGGAAGGGCTAGGGTTAGGGTTCGGGTTTGGACTAGGGTTAGGGTTAGGGGACGGGGACTGTTTAGGTTCCAGGGGAGGGTATGACAACGATTTAGGTGGAGCGTATATGTGAGGGCGCGGGATAGTGTTAGCGTACGGGTTAGGATTAGGGGACGGGTGAGTGTCAGGCTACGGGGAACGGTTAGGGTTAGGGTTCGGGCTAGGGTTAGGTTTAGGGAACGGGGACGGTTTAGGGTCCAGGGGAGGGTACGACAACGCTTTAGGGGGAGCGTACGTGTGAGGGCGTGGGTTAGTGTTAGCGTACGGGTTAGGAGTAGGGGACGGGTGAGGGTCAGGCTTCGGGGAAGGGTTAGGGTTAGGTTTCGGGCTAGGGTTAGGGTTAGGGGACGGGGACGGTTTAGGGTCCAGGTGAGGGTACGAGAAAGCTTTAGGGGGAGCATACATGTGAGGGCGCGAGTTAATGTTAGCGTACGGGTTAGGATTAAGGGACGGGTGAGGGTCCGGCTTCGGGGAAGGGTTAGGGTTAGGGTTCGGCCTATGGTTAGGGTTAGGGGACGGGGACGGTTTAGGGTCCAGGGGAGGGTACGACAACGCTATAGGGGGAGCGTACGTGTGAGGGCGCGGGTTAGTGTTAGAGTACGGGTTAGGATTAGGGGACGGGTGAGGGTCAGGCTTCGGGGAAGGGTTAGGGTTAGGGTTCGGCCTAGGGTTAGGGTTAGGGGACGGGGACGGTTTAGGGTCCAGGTGAGGGTACGACAACGCTATAGGGGGAGTGTACGTGTGAGGGCGCGGGTTAGTGTTAGAGTACGGGTTAGGATTAGGGGACGGGTGAGGGTCAGGCTTCAGGGAAGGGTTAGGGTTAGGGTTCGGGCTAGGGTTAGGGTTAGGGGACGGGGATGGTTTAGGGTCCAGGGGAGTGTACGACAACGCTTTAGGGGGAGCATACGTGTGAGGGCGCGGGTTAGGGTTAGCGTACGGGTTAGGATTAGGGGACGGGTGTGGGTCAGGCTTCCGGGAAGGGTTAAGATTAGGGTTCAGGCTAGGGTTAGGGTTAGGGGACGGGGACGGTTTAGGGTCCAGGTGAGGGTACCACAACGCTTTAGTGGGAGCGTACATTTGAGGGCGGGGTTTAGTGTTAGCGTATGGCTTAGGATTAGGGGACGGGTGAGGGTCAGGCTTCGGGGAAGGGTTAGGGTTAGGGTTCGGGCTATGGTTAGTGTTAGGGAACGGGGACGGTTTAGGGTCCAGGTGAGGGTACGACAACGCTTTACGGGGAGCGTATGTGTGAGGGCGCGGGTTAGTGTTAACGTACGGGTAAGCATTATGGGACGGATGAGGGTCAGGCTTCGGGGAAGGGTTAGGGTTAGGGTTCGGGCTAGGGTTAGGGTTAGGGTTAGGGGACGGTTTAGGGTCCAGGGGAGGGTACGACAAAGCATTAGGGTGAGCGTACATGTGAGGGCGCGGGTTAGTGTTAGCGTACGGGTTAGGATTAGGGGACGGGTGAGGGTCAGGCTTCTGGGAAGGGTTAGGGTTAGGGTTCGGGCTAGGGTTAGTGTTAGGGGACGGGGACAGTTTAGGGTCCAGGGGAGTGTACGATAACGTTTTAGGGGGAGCATACGTGTGAGGGAGCGGGTTAGGGTTAGAGTACGGGTTAGGATTAGGGGACGGGTGTGGGTCAGGCTTCGGGGAAGGGCTAGGGTTAGGGTTCGCGTTCAGACTAGGGTTAGGGTTAGGGAACGGGGACGGTTTAGGGTCCAGGGGAGGGTACGACAACGCTTTAGGGGGAGCATACGTGTGAGGGCGCGGGTTAGTGTTAGCGTACGGGTTAGGAGTAGGGGACGGGTGAGGGTCAGGCTTCGGGGAAGGGTTAGGGTTAGGGTTCGGGCTAGGGTTAGGGTTAGGGGACGGTTTAGGGTCCAGGGGAGGGTACGACAACGCTTTAGGGTGAGCGTACGTGTGACGGCGTGGGTTAGTGTTAGTGTACGGTTTAGGATTAGGGGACGGGTGAGGGTCAGGCTTCGGGTAAGAGTTAGGGTTAGGGTTCTGGCTAGGGTTAGGGTTAGGGGATGGGGAAGGTTTAGGGTCCTGTTGAGGGTACGACAACGCTTTAGGGTGAGCGTACGTGTGAGGGCGCGGGTTAGTGTTAGCGTACGGTTTAGGATTAGGGGACGGGTGAGGGTAAGGCTTCGGGGAAGTGTTAGGGTTAGGGTTCGGGCTAGGGATACGGTTAGGGGACGGGGACGGTTTAGGGTCCAGGTGAGGGTACGACAACGCTTTAGGGGGAGCGTACGTGTGAGGGCGCGGGTTAGTGTTAGCGTACGGGTTAGATTTAGGGGACGGGTAAGGGTCAGGCTCCGGGGAAGAGTTAGGGTTAGGGTTCGGTCTAGGGTTAGGGTTAGGGGACGGGGACGTTTTAGGGTCCAGGAGAGGTTACGACAACGCTTTAGGGGGAGCGTACGCATGAGGGCGCGGGTTAGTGTTAGCGTACGGGTGAGCATTAGGGGACGGGTGAGGGTCAGGCTTCGGGGAAGGGTTAGGGTTAGGGTTCGGGCTAGGGTTAGGGTTAGGGGACGGGGACGGTTTAGGGTCCAGGGGAGGGTACGACAACGCTTTAGGGGGAGCATACGTGTGAGGGCGCGGGATAGTGTTAGCGTACGGGTTAGGATTAGGGGACGGGTGAGGGTCAGGCTTCGGGGAAGGGTTAGGGTTAGGGTTCGGGCTAGGGTTAGGGTTAGGGGACCTGGACGGTTTAGGGTCCAGGGGAGGGTACGACAATGCTTTAGGGGGAGCGTACGCATGAGGGCGCGGGTTAGTGTTAGCGTACGGGTGAGCATTAGGGGACGGGTGAGGGTCAGGCTTCGGGGAAGGGTTAGGGTTAGGGTTCGGGCTAGGGTTAGGGTTAGGGGACGGGGACGGTTTAGGGTCCAGGGGAGGGTACGACAACTCTTTAGGGGGAGCGTACGCTTGAGGGCACGGGTTAGTGTTAGCGTACGGGTGAGGATTAGGGGTCGGCTGAGGGTCAGGCTTCGGGGAAGGGTTAGGGTTAGGGTTCGGGCTAGGGTTAGGGTTAGGGGACGGGGACGGTTTAGGGTCCAGGGGAGTGTACGACAACGCTTTAGGGGGAGCATACGTGTGAGGGCGCGGGTTAGGGTTAGCATACGGGTTAGGATTAGGGGACGTGTGTGGGTCAGGCTTCGGGGAAGGGCTAGTGTTAGGGTTCGCGTTCGGACTAGGGTTAGGGTTAGGGGACGGGGACGGTTTAGGTTCCAGGGGAGTGTGTGACAACGATTTAGGTGGAGCGTACATGTGAGGGCGCGGGTTAGTGTTAGCGTACGGGTTAGGAGTAGGGGACGGGTGAGGGTCAGGCTTCGGGGAACGGTTACGGTTAGGGTTCGGGCTAGGGTTAGGGTTAGGGGACGGGGACGGTTTAGGGTCCAGGGGAGGGTACGACAACGCTTTAGGGGGAGCGTACACTTGAGGGCACGGGTTAGTGTTAGCGTACGGGTGAGTATTAGGGGTCGGCTGAGGGTCAGGCTTCGGGGAAGGGTTAGGGTTCGGGCGAGGGTTAGGGTTAGGGGATGGGGACGGTTTAGGGTCCAGGGGAGAGTACAACAACGCTTTAGGGGGAGCATACGTATGACGGCGTGGGTTAGGGTTAGCGTTCGGGTTAGGATTAGGGGACGGGTGAGGGTCAGGCTTCGGGGAAGGGCTAGGGTTAGGGTTCGGGTTTGGACTAGGGTTAGGGTTAGGGGACGGGGACTGTTTAGGTTCCAGGGGAGGGTATGACAACGATTTAGGTGGAGCGTATATGTGAGGGCGCGGGATAGTGTTAGCGTACGGGTTAGGATTAGGGGACGGGTGAGTGTCAGGCTACGGGGAACGGTTAGGGTTAGGGTTCGGGCTAGGGTTAGGTTTAGGGAACGGGGACGGTTTAGGGTCCAGGGGAGGGTACGACAACGCTTTAGGGGGAGCGTACGTGTGAGGGCGTGGGTTAGTGTTAGCGTACGGGTTAGGAGTAGGGGACGGGTGAGGGTCAGGCTTCGGGGAAGGGTTAGGGTTAGGGTTCGGGCTAGGGTTAGGGTTAGGGGACGGGGACGGTTTAGGGTCCAGGTGAGGGTACGAGAAAGCTTTAGGGGGAGCATACATGTGAGGGCGCGAGTTAATGTTAGCGTACGGGTTAGGATTAAGGGACGGGTGAGGGTCCGGCTTCGGGGAAGGGTTAGGGTTAGGGTTCGGCCTATGGTTAGGGTTAGGGGACGGGGACGGTTTAGGGTCCAGGGGAGGGTACGACAACGCTATAGGGGGAGCGTACGTGTGAGGGCGCGGGTTAGTGTTAGAGTACGGGTTAGGATTAGGGGACGGGTGAGGGTCAGGCTTCGGGGAAGGGTTAGGGTTAGGGTTCGGCCTAGGGTTAGGGTTAGGGGACGGGGACGGTTTAGGGTCCAGGTGAGGGTACGACAACGCTATAGGGGGAGTGTACGTGTGAGGGCGCGGGTTAGTGTTAGAGTACGGGTTAGGATTAGGGGACGGGTGAGGGTCAGGCTTCAGGGAAGGGTTAGGGTTAGGGTTCGGGCTAGGGTTAGGGTTAGGGGACGGGGACGGTTTAGGGTCCAGGGGAGTGTACGACAACGCTTTAGGGGGAGCATACGTGTGAGGGCGCGGGTTAGGGTTAGCGTACGGGTTAGGATTAGGGGACGGGTGTGGGTCAGGCTTCCGGGAAGGGTTAAGATTAGGGTTCAGGCTAGGGTTAGGGTTAGGGGACGGGGACGGTTTAGGGTCCAGGTGAGGGTACCACAACGCTTTAGTGGGAGCGTACATTTGAGGGCGGGGTTTAGTGTTAGCGTATGGCTTAGGATTAGGGGACGGGTGAGGGTCAGGCTTCGGGGAAGGGTTAGGGTTAGGGTTCGGGCTATGGTTAGTGTTAGGGAACGGGGACGGTTTAGGGTCCAGGTGAGGGTACGACAACGCTTTACGGGGAGCGTATGTGTGAGGGCGCGGGTTAGTGTTAACGTACGGGTAAGCATTATGGGACGGATGAGGGTCAGGCTTCGGGGAAGGGTTAGGGTTAGGGTTCGGGCTAGGGTTAGGGTTAGGGTTAGGGGACGGTTTAGGGTCCAGGGGAGGGTACGACAAAGCATTAGGGTGAGCGTACATGTGAGGGCGCGGGTTAGTGTTAGCGTACGGGTTAGGATTAGGGGACGGGTGAGGGTCAGGCTTCTGGGAAGGGTTAGGGTTAGGGTTCGGGCTAGGGTTAGTGTTAGGGGACGGGGACAGTTTAGGGTCCAGGGGAGTGTACGATAACGTTTTAGGGGGAGCATACGTGTGAGGGAGCGGGTTAGGGTTAGAGTACGGGTTAGGATTAGGGGACGGGTGTGGGTCAGGCTTCGGGGAAGGGCTAGGGTTAGGGTTCGCGTTCAGACTAGGGTTAGGGTTAGGGAACGGGGACGGTTTAGGGTCCAGGGGAGGGTACGACAACGCTTTAGGGGGAGCATACGTGTGAGGGCGCGGGTTAGTGTTAGCGTACGGGTTAGGAGTAGGGGACGGGTGAGGGTCAGGCTTCGGGGAAGGGTTAGGGTTAGGGTTCGGGCTAGGGTTAGGGTTAGGGGACGGTTTAGGGTCCAGGGGAGGGTACGACAACGCTTTAGGGTGAGCGTACGTGTGACGGCGTGGGTTAGTGTTAGTGTACGGTTTAGGATTAGGGGACGGGTGAGGGTCAGGCTTCGGGTAAGAGTTAGGGTTAGGGTTCTGGCTAGGGTTAGGGTTAGGGGATGGGGAAGGTTTAGGGTCCTGTTGAGGGTACGACAACGCTTTAGGGTGAGCGTACGTGTGAGGGCGCGGGTTAGTGTTAGCGTACGGTTTAGGATTAGGGGACGGGTGAGGGTAAGGCTTCGGGGAAGTGTTAGGGTTAGGGTTCGGGCTAGGGATACGGTTAGGGGACGGGGACGGTTTAGGGTCCAGGTGAGGGTACGACAACGCTTTAGGGGGAGCGTAGGTGTGAGGCTGCGGGTTAGTGTCAGCGTACGGGTTAGGATTAGGGGCCTGTTGAGGGTCAGGCTTTGGGGAAGGGTTAGGGTTAGTGTTAGGTTTAGGGTTACGGTTAGGGGACGGGGACGGTTTAGGGTCCAGGGGAGGGTATGACAACAATTTAGGGCGAGCATACGTCTGAGGGCGCGTGTTAGTGTTTGCGTGTTGGTGAGGAATAGGGGACGGGTGAGGGTCAGGCTTCGGGGAAGGGTTAGGGTTAGGTTTCGGGCTAGAGTAAGGGTTAGGGGACAGGGACGGTTTAGGGTACAGGGGAGGGTACGACAACGCTTTAGGTGGAGCGTACGCGTGAGGGCACGGGTTAGTGTTAGCGTATCGGTGAGGAGTAGGGGACGGGTGAGGGTCAGGCTTCGGGGAAGGGTTAGGGTTAGATTTCGGGCTAGGGTTAGGGTTAGGGGACAGGGACGGTTTAGGGTCCAGGGGAGTGTACGACAACGCTTTAGGGGGAGCGTACACGTAAGGGCGCGGGTTAGTGTTAGCGTACGTGTGAGGATTAGGGGACGGGTGAGGGTCAGGCTTCGGGGAAGGGTTAGGGTTAGGGTTCGGGCTAGGGTTAGTGTTAGGGGACTGGGACGGTTTAGGGTCCAGGGGAGGGTACGACAATGCTTTAGGGGGAGCGTACGTGTGAGAGCGCGGTATAGTGTTAGTGTACGGGTTAGGATTAGGGGACGGGTGAGGGTCAGGCTTCGGGGAAGTGTTAGGGTTAGGGTTCGGGCTAGGGTTAGGGTTAGGGGACGGGGACGGTTTAGGGTCCAGGGGAGGGTACGACAACGCTTTAGGGGGAGCGTACGTGTGAGGGCGCGGGTTAGTGTTAGCGTACGGGTTAGATTTAGGGGACGGGTAAGGGTCAGGCTCCGGGGAAGAGTTAGGGTTAGGGTTCGGTCTAGGGTTAGGGTTAGGGGACGGGGACGTTTTAGGGTCCAGGAGAGGTTACGACAACGCTTTAGGGGGAGCGTACGCATGAGGGCGCGGGTTAGTGTTAGCGTACGGGTGAGCATTAGGGGACGGGTGAGGGTCAGGCTTCGGGGAAGGGTTAGGGTTAGGGTTCAGGCTAGGGTTAGGGTTAGGGGACGGGGACGGTTTAGGGTCCAGGGGAGGGTACGACAACGCTTTAGGGGGAGCATACGTGTGAGGGCGCGGGATAGTGTTAGCGTACGGGTTAGGATTAGGGGACGGGTCAGGGTCAGGCTTCGGGGAAGGGTTAGGGTTAGGGTTCGGGCTAGGGTTAGGGTTAGGGGACCTGGACGGTTTAGGGTCCAGAGGAGGGTACGACAATGCTTTAGGGGGAGCGTACGCATGAGGGCGCGGGTTAGTGTTAGCGTACGGGTGAGCATTAGGGGACGGGTGAGGGTCAGGCTTCGGGGAAGGGTTAGGGTTAGGGTTCGGGCTAGGGTTAGGGTTAGGGGACGGGGACGGTTTAGGGTCCAGGGGAGGGTACGACAACTCTTTAGGGGGAGCGTACGCTTGAGGGCACGGGTTAGTGTTAGCGTACGGGTGAGGATTAGGGGTCGGCTGAGGGTCAGGCTTCGGGGAAGGGTTAGGGTTAGGGTTCGGGCTAGGGTTAGGGTTAGGGGACGGGGACGGTTTAGGGTCCAGGGGAGTGTACGACAACGCTTTAGGGGGAGCATACGTGTGAGGGCGCGGGTTAGGGTTAGCATACGGGTTAGGATTAGGGGACGTGTGTGGGTCAGGCTTCGGGGAAGGGCTAGTGTTAGGGTTCGCGTTCGGACTAGGGTTAGGGTTAGGGGACGGGGACGGTTTAGGTTCCAGGGGAGTGTGTGACAACGATTTAGGTGGAGCGTACATGTGAGGGCGCGGGTTAGTGTTAGCGTACGGGTTAGGAGTAGGGGACGGGTGAGGGTCAGGCTTCGGGGAACGGTTACGGTTAGGGTTCGGGCTAGGGTTAGGGTTAGGGGACGGGGACGGTTTAGGGTCCAGGGGAGGGTACGACAACGCTTTAGGGGGAGCGTACACTTGAGGGCGCGGGTTAGTGTTAGCGTACGGGTTAGGAGTAGGGGACGGGTGAGGGTCAGGCTTCGGGGAAGGGTTAGGGTTTGGGTTCGGGCTAGGGTTAGGGTTAGGGGACGGGGACGGTTTAGGGTCCAGGTGAGGGTACGAGAAAGCTTTAGGGGGAGCATACATGTGAGGGCGCGAGTTAATGTTAGCGTACGGGTTAGGATTAAGGGACGGGTGAGGGTCCGGCTTCGGGGAAGGGTTAGGGTTAGGGTTCGGCCTAGGGTTAGGGTTAGGGGACGGGGACGGTTTAGGGTCCAGGGGAGGGTACGACAACGCTATAGGGGGAGCGTACGTGTGAGGGCGCGGGTTAGTGTTAGAGTACGGGTTAGGATTAGGGGACGGGTGAGGGTCAGGCTTCGGGGAAGGGTTAGGGTTAGGGTTCGGCCTAGGGTTAGGGTTAGGGGACGGGGACGGTTTAGGGTCCAGGTGAGGGTACGACAACGCTATAGGGGGAGTGTACGTGTGAGGGCGCGGGTTAGTGTTAGAGTACGGGTTAGGATTAGGGGACGGGTGAGGGTCAGGCTTCAGGGAAGGTTTAGGGTTAGGGTTCGGGCTAGGGTTAGGGTTAGGGGACGGGGACGGTTTAGGGTCCAGGTGAGGGTACGACAACGCTATAGGGGGAGTGTACGTGTGAGGGCGCGGGTTAGTGTTAGAGTACGGGTTAGGATTAGGGGACGGGTGTGGGTCAGGCTTCCGGGAAGGGTTAAGATTAGGGTTCAGGCTAGGGTTAGGGTTAGGGGACGGGGACGGTTTAGGGTCCAGGTGAGGGTACCACAACGCTTTAGTGGGAGCGTACATTTGAGGGCGGGGTTTAGTGTTAGCGTATGGCTTAGGATTAGGGGACGGGTGAGGGTCAGGCTTCGGGGAAGGGTTAGGGTTAGGGTTCGGGCTATGGTTAGTGTTAGGGAACGGGGATGGTTTAGGGTCCAGGTGAGGGTACGACAACGCTTTACGGGGAGCGTATGTGTGAGGGCGCGGGTTAGTGTTAACGTACGGGTAAGCATTATGGGACGGATGAGGGTCAGGCTTCGGGGAAGGGTTAGGGTTAGGGTTCGGGCTAGGGTTAGGGTTAGGGTTAGGGGACGGTTTAGGGTCCAGGGGAGGGTACGACAAAGCATTAGGGTGAGCGTACATGTGAGGGCGCGGGTTAGTGTTAGCGTACGGGTTAGGATTAGGGGACGGGTGAGGGTCAGGCTTCTGGGAAGGGTTAGGGTTAGGGTTCGGGCTAGGGTTAGTGTTAGGGGACGGGGACAGTTTAGGGTCCAGGGGAGTGTACGATAACGTTTTAGGGGGAGCATACGTGTGAGGGAGCGGGTTAGGGTTAGAGTACGGGTTAGGATTAGGGGACGGGTGTGGGTCAGGCTTCGGGGAAGGGCTAGGGTTAGGGTTCGCGTTCGGACTAGGGTTAGGGTTAGGGGACGGGGACGGTTTAGGTTCCAGGGGAGGGTGTGACAACGATTTAGGTGGAGCGTACATGTGAGGGCGCGGGTTAGTGTTAGCGTATGGGTTAGGAGTAGGGGACGGGTGACGGTCAGGCTTCGGGGAACGGTTACGGTTAGGGTTCGGGCTAGGGTTAGGGTTAGGGGACGGGGACGGTTTAGGGTCCAGGGGAGGGTACGACAACGCTTTAGGGGGAGCGTACGTGTGAGGGCGCGGGTTAGTGTTAGCGTACGGGTTAGGAGTAGGGGACGGGTGAGGGTCAGGCTTCGGGGAAGGGTTAGGGTTAGGGTTCGGGCTAGGGTTAGGGTTAGGGTTAGGGGACAGTTTAGGGTCCAGGGGAGGGTACGACAACGCTTTAGGGAGAGCGTACGTGTGACGGCGTGGGTTAGTGTTAGCGTACGGGTTAGGATTAGGGGACGGGTGAGGGTCAGGCTTCGGGTAAGAGTTAGGGTTAGGGTTCTGGTTAGGGTTAGGGTTAGGGGATGGGGAAGGTTTAGGGTCCTGTTGAGGGTACGACAACGCTTTAGGGTGAGCGTACGTGTGAGGGCGTGGGTTAGTGTTAGCGTACGGTTTAGGATTAGGGGACGTGTGAGGGTAAGGCTTCGGGGAAGTGTTAGGGTTAGGGTTCGGGCTAGGGATACGGTTAGGGGACGGGGACGGTTTAGGGTCCAGGTGAGGGTACGACAACGCTTTAGGGGGAGCGTACGTGTGAGGCTGCGGGTTAGTGTCAGCGTACGGGTTAGGATGAGGGGCCTGTTGAGGGTCAGGCTTTGGGGAAGGGTTAGGGTTATGGTTAGGTTTAGGGTTAGGGTTAGGGGACGGGGACGGTTTAGGGTCCAGGGGAGGGTATGACAACAATTTAGGGGGAGCATACGTCTGAGGGCGCGTGTTAGTGTTTGCGTGTTGGTGAGGAATAGGGGACGGGTGACGGTCAGGCTTCGGGGAAGTGTTAGGGTAAGGTTTCGGGCTAGGGTTAGGGTTAGGGGACGGGGACGGTTTAGGGTCCAGGGGAGGGTACGACAACGCTTAGGGGGAGCGTACGCGTGAGGGCGTGGGTTAGTGTTAGCGCACGGGTGAGGATTAGGGGATGGGTGAGTGTCAGGCTTCGGGGAAGGGTTAGGGTTAGGTTTCGGGCAAGGGTAAGGGTTAGGGGACAGGGACGGTTTAGGGTCCAGGGGAGGGTACGACAACGCTTTAGGTGGAGCGTACGCGTGAGGGCACGGGTTAGTGTTAGCGTATCGGTGAGGAGTAGGGGACGGGTGAGGGTCAGGCTTCGGGGAAGGGTTAGGGTTAGGGTTCGGGCTAGGGTTAGGGTTAGGGAACAGGGACGGTTTAGGGTCCACGGGAGTGTACGACAACGCTTTAGGGGGAGCGTACACGTAAGGGCGCGGGTTAGTGTTAGCGTACGTGTGAGGATTAGGGGACGGGTGAGGGTCAGGCTTCGGGGAAGGGTTAGGGTTAGGGTCGGGCTAGGGTTAGGGTTAGGGGACTGGGACGGTTTAGTGTCCAGGGAAGGGTACGACAACGCTTTACGGGGAGCGTACGTGTGAGGACGCGAGTTAGTGTTAGAGTACGGCTTAGGATTAAGGGAGGGGTGAGGTCAGGTTTCGGGGAGGATTAGGGTTAGGGTTCGGGCTAGGGTTAGTGTTAGGGGACTGGGACGGTTTAGGGTCCAGGGGAGGGTACGACAATGCTTTAGGGGGAGCGTACGTGTGAGGGCGCGGTATAGTGTTAGCGTACGGTTTAGGATTAGGGGACGGGTGAGGGTCAGGCTTCGGGGAAGGGTTAGGGTTAGGGTTCGGGCTAGGGTTAGGGTTAGGGTACGGGGACGGTTTAGGTTCCAAGGGAGGGTACGACAACGCTTCAGGGGGAGCGTACGTGTGAGGGCGCGGGTTAGTGTTAGCGTACGGGTTAGATTTAGGGGACGGGTGAGGGTCAGGCTCCGGGGAAGAGTTAGGGTTAGGGTTCGGTCTAGGGTTAGGGTTAGGGGACGGGGACGTTTTAGGGTCCAGGAGAGGTTACGACAACGCTTTAGGGGGAGCGTACGTGTGAGGGCGCGGGTTAGTGTTAGCGTACGCGTTAGAATTAGGGCACGGGTGAGGGTCAGGCTTCGGGTAAGTGGTTAGGGTTCTGGCTAGGGTTAGGGTTAGGGGATGGGGAAGGTTTAGGGTTCTGTTGAGAGTACGACAACGCTTTAGGGTGAGCGTACGTGTGAGGGCGGGGGTTAGTGTTAGCCTACGGTTTAGGATTAGGGGACGGGTGAGGATAAGGCTTCGGGGAAGGGTTGGGTTAGGGTTCGGGCTAGGGTTAGGGTTAGGGGACGGGGACGGTTTAGGGTCCAGGTGAGGGTACGACAACGCTTTAGGGGGAGCGTACGTGTGAGGGCGCCGGTTAGTGTTAGCGTAAGGGTTAGGATTAGGGGACGGGTGAGGGTCAGGCTTCGGGGAAGGTTTAGGGTTAGGGTTTGGAATATGGTTAGGGGACGGGGACGGTTTAGTGTCCAGGTGAAGGTACGACAACGCTTTAGGAGGAGAGTACCTGTGAATACACGGGTTAGTGTTAGCGTACGGGTTAGAATTAGGGCACGGGTGAGGGTCAGGCTTCGGGTAAGAGGTTAGGGTTCTGGCTAGGGTTAGGGTTAGGGGATGGGGAAGGTTTAGGGTTCTGTTGAGGGTACGACAACGGTTTAGGGTGAGCGTACGTGTGAGGGCGTGGGTTAGTGTTAGCCTACGTTTTAGGATTAGGGGACGGGTGAGGGTAAGGCTTCGGGGAAGTGTTAGTGTTAGGGTTCGGGCTAAGGATACGGTTAGGGGACGGGGACGGTTTAGGGTCCAGCTGAGGGTACGACAACGCTTTAGGGGGAGCGTACGTGTGAGGGCGTGGGATAGTGTTAGCGTACGGGTTAGGATTAGGGGACGGGTGAGGGTCAGGCTTCGGGGAAGGGTTACGGTTAGGGTTCGGGCTAGGGTTAGGGTTAGGGGACCTGGACGGTTTAGGGTCCAGGGGAGGGTACGACAATGTTTTAGGGGGAGCGTACGCATGAGGGCGCGGGTTAGTGTTAGCGTACGGGTGAGCATTAGGGGACGGGTGAGGGTCAGGCTTCGGGGAAGGGTTAGGGTTAGGGTTCGGGCTAGGGTTAGGGTTAGGGGACGGGGAAGGTTTAGGGTCCAGGGGAGGGTACGACAACGCTTTAGGGGGAGCGTACGTGTGAGGGCGCGGGATAGTGTTAGTGTACGGTTAGGATTAGGGGACGTGTGAGGGTCAGGCTTCGGGGAAGGGTTAGGGTTAGGGTTCGGGCTAGGGTTAGGTTTAGGGGACCTGGAAGGTTTAGGGTCCAGGGGAGGGTACGACAATGCTTTAGGGGGAGCGTACGCATGAGGGCGCGGGTTAGTGTTAGCGTACGGGTGAGCATTAGGGGTCGGCTGAGGGTCAGTCTTCGGGGAAGGGTTAGGGTTAGGGTTCGGGCTAGGGTTAGGGTTAGCGGACGGGGACGGTTTAGGGTCCAGGGGAGTGTACGACAACGCTTTAGGGGGAGCATACGTGTGAGGGCGCTGGTTAGGGTTAGCGTACGGGTTAGGATTAGGGGACGGGTGTGGGTCAGGCTTCGGGGAAGGGCTAGGCTTAGGGTTCGCGTTCGGACTAGGGTTAGGGATAGGGGACGGGGACGGTTTAGGTTCCAGGGGAGGGTGTGACAACGATTTAGGTGGAGCGTACATGTGAGGGCGCGGGTTAGTGTTAGCGTACGGGTTAGGAGTAGGGGACGGGTGACGGTCAGGCTTCGGGGAACGGTTACGGTTAGGGTTCGGACTAGGGTTAGGGTTAGGGGACGGGGACGGTTTAGGGTCCAGGGGAGGGTACGACAACGCTTTAGGGGGAGCGTACGTGTGAGGGCGCGGGTTAGTGTTAGCGTACGGGTTAGGAGTAGGGGACGGGTGAGGGTCAGGCTTCGGGGAAGGGTTAGGGTTAGGGTTCGGGCTAGGGTTAGGGTTAGGGTTAGGGGACGGTTTAGGGTCCAGGGGAGGGTACGACAACGCTTTAGGGTGAGCGTACGTGTGACGGCGTGGGTTAGTGTTAGCGTACGGGTTAGGATTAGGGGACGGGTGAGGGTCAGGCTTCGGGTAAGTGTTAGGGTTAGGGTTCTGGCTAGGGTTAGGGTTAGGGGATGGGGAAGGTTTAGGGTCCTGTTGAGGGTACGACAATGCTTTAGGGTGAGCGTACGTGTGAGGTCGCGTGTTAGTGTTAGCGTACGGTTTAGGATTAGGGGACGGGTGAGGATAAGGCTTCGGGGAAGTGTTAGGGTTAGGGTTCGGGCTAGGGATACGGTTAGGGGACGGGGACGGTTTAGGGTGCAGGTGAGGGTACGACAACGCTTTAGGGGGAGCGTACGTGTGAGGCTGCGGGTTAGTGTCAGCGTACGGGTTAGGATTAGGGGCCTGGTGAGGGTCAGGCTTTGGGGAAGGGTTAGGGTTAGGGTTAGGTTTAGGGTTAGGGGACGGGGACGGGGACGGTTTAGGGTCCAGGGGAGGGTATGACAACAATTTAGGGGGAGCATACGTCTGAGGGCGCGTGTTAGTGTTTGCGTGTTGGTGAGGAATAGGGGACGGGTGAGGGTCAGGCTTCGGGGAAGGGTTAGGGTTAGGTTTCGGGCTAGGGTTAGGGTTAGGGGACGGGGACGGTTTAGGGTCCAGGGGAGGGTACGACAACGCTTAGGGGGAGCGTACGCGTGAGGGCGCGGGTTAGTGTTAGCGCACGGGTGAGAATCAGGGGACGGGTGAGTGTCAGGCTTCGGGAAGGGTTAGGGTTAGGTTTCGGGCTAGGGTAAGGGTTAGGGGACAGGGACGGTTTAGGGTCCAGGGGAGGGTACGACAACGCTTTAGGTGGAGCGTACGCGTGAGGGCACGGGTTAGTGTTAGCGTATCGGTGAGGAGTAGGGGACGGGTGAGGGTCAGGCTTCGGGGAAGGGTTAGGGTTAGGGTTCGGGCTAGGGTTAGGGTTAGGGGACAGGGACGGTTTAGGGTCCAGGGGAGTGTATGACAATGCTTTAGGGGGAGCGTACACATAAGGGCGCGGGTTAGTGTTAGCGTACGGGTGAGGATTAGGGGACGGGTGAGGGTCAGGCTTCGGGGAAGGGTTAGGGTTAGGGTTCGGCTTAGGGTTAGTGTTAGGGGACGGGGACGGTTTAGGGTCCAGGGGAGGGTACGACAACGCTTTACGGGGAGCGTACGTGTGAGGACGCGGGTTAGTGTTAGAGTACGGGTTAGGATTAAGGGAGGGGTGAGGTCAGGTTTCGGGGAAGGGTTAGGGTTAGGGTTCGGGCTAGGGTTAGTGTTAGTGGACTGGGATGGTTTAGGGTCCAGGGGAGGGTACGACAATGCTTTAGGGGGAGCGTACATGTGAGGGCGCGGTTTAGTGTTAGCGTACGGGTTAGATTTAGGGGACGGGTGAGGTCAGGCTTCGGGGAAGGGTTAGGGTTAGGGTTCGGGCTAGGTTTAGGCTTAGGGGACGGGGACGTTTTAGGGTCCAGGTGAAGGTACCACAACGCGTTAGTGGGAGCGTACGTTTGAGGGCGTGGGATAGTGTTAGCGTACGAGTTAGAATTAGGGGACGGGTGAGGGTCAGGCTTCGGGGAAGGGTTGGGTTAGGGTTCGGGCTAGGGTTAGGGTTAGGAGACGGGGACGGTTTAGGGTCCAGGTGAGGGTACGACAACGCTTTAGGGGGAGCGTACGTGTGAGGGCGCGGGTTAGTGTTAGCGTAAGGGTTAGGATTATGGGACGGGTGAGGGTCAGGCTTCGGGGAAGGGTTAGGGTTAGGGTTTGGAATATGGTTAGGGCTAGGGGACAGGGACGGTTTAGTGTCCAGGTGAAGGTACGACAACGCTTTAGGAGGAGAGTACCTGTGTATGCACGGGTTAGTGTTAGCGTACGGGTTAGAATTAGGGCAAGGGTGAGGCTCAGGCTTCGGGTAAGTGGTTAGGGTTCTGGCTAGGGTTAGAGTTACGGGATGGGGAAGGTTTAGGGTTCTGTTGAGGGTACGACAACGCTTTAGGGTGAGCGTACGTGTGAGGGCGTGGGTTAGTGTTAGCCTACGGTTTAGGATTAGGGGACGGGTGAGGGTAAGGCTTCGGGGAAGTGTTAGGGTTAGGGTTCGGGCTAGGGATACGGTTAGGGGACGGGGACGGTTTAGGGTCCAGGGGAGGGTACGACAACGCTTTAGGGGGAGCGTACGTGTGAGGGCGCGGGATAGTGTTAGCGTACGGGTTAGGATTAAGGGACGGGTGAGGGTCAGGCTTCGGGGAAGGGTTAGGGTTAGGGTTCGGGCTAGGGTTAGGGTTAGGGGACCTGGACGGTTTAGGGTCCAGGGGAGGGTACGACAACACTTTAGGGGAAGCGTACGCATGAGGGCGCGGGTTAGTGTTAGCGTACGGGTGAGCATTAGGGGCGGGTGAGGGTCAGGTTTCGGGGAAGGGTTAGGGTTAGGGTTCGGGCTAGGGTTAGGGTTAGGGGACGGGGACGGTTTAGGGTCCAGGGGAGGGTACGACAACGCTTTAGGGGGAGCGTACGTGTGAGGGCGCGGGATAGTGTTAGCGTACGGGTGAGGATTAGGGGACGGGTGAGGGTCAGGCTTCGGGGAAGGGTTAGGGCTAGGGTTCGGGCTAGGGTTAGGGTTAGGGGACGGGGACGGTTTAGGGTCCAGGGGAGGGTACGACAACGCTTTAGGGGGAGCGTACGTGTGAGGGCGCGGGTTAGTGTTAGCGTACGGGTTAGGATTAGGGGACGGGTGAGGGTCAGGCTTCGGGGAAGGGTTAGGGTTAGGGTTCGGGCTAGGGTTAGTGTTAGGGGACTGGAACGCTTTAGTGTCCAGGGAAGGGTACGACAACGCTTTACGGGGAGCGTACGTGTGAGGTCGCGGGTTAGTGTTAGAGTACGGGTTAGGATTAAGGGAGGGGTGAGGTCAGGTTTCGGGGAAGGGTTAGGGTTAGGGTTCGGGCTAGGGTTAGTGTTAGGGGACTGGGACGGTTTAGGGTCCAGGGGAGGGTACGACAATGCTTTAGGGGGAGCGTACGTGTGAGGGCGCGGTTTAGTGTTAGCGTACGGGTTAGGATTAGGGGACGGGTGAGGGTCAGGCTTCGGGGAAGGGTTAGGGTTAGGGTTCGGGCTAGGGTTAGGGTTAGGGGACGGGGACCGTTTAGGGTCCAGAGGAGGGTACGACAACGCTTTAGGGGGAGTGTACGTGTGACGGCGCGGGTTAGTGTTAGCGTACGGGTTAGATTTATGGGACGGGTGAGGGTCAGGCTCCGGGGAAGAGTTAGGGTTAGGGTTCGGTCTAGGGTTAGGGTTAGGGGATGGGGACGTTTTAGGGTCCAGGGGAGGTTACCACAACGCTTTAGGGGGAGCGTACGTGTGAGGGTGTGGGTTAGTGTTAGCGTACGGGTGAGGATTAAGGGACAGGTGAGGTCAGGCTTCGGGGAAGGGTTAGGGTTAGGGTTAGGGCTAGGGTTAGGGTTAGGGGACGGGGACGTTTTAGGGTCCAGGTAAAAGTACCAAAACGCTTTAGTGGGAGCGTACATTTGAGGGCGTGGGTTAGTGTTAGCGTACGGGTTAGAATTAGGGGACGGGTGAGGGTCAGGCTTCGGGGAAGGGTTAGGGTTAGGGTTCGGGGACGGTGTAGGGTCCAGGGTAGGGTACGACAACGCTTTAGGGGGACCGTACGTGTGAGGGCGCGGGTTAGTGTTAGCGTACGGGTTAGGATTAGGGGACGGGTGAGCGTCAGGCTTCGGGGAAGGGTTAGGTTTAGGGTTCGGGCTAGGGTTAGGGTTAGGGGACGGGGACGGTTTAGGGTCCAGGGGAGGGTACGGCAGCGCTTTAGGGGGAGCGTACGTGTGAGGGCGCGGTTTAGGGTTAGCGTACGTGTTAGGATTAGGGGACGGGTGAGGATCAGGCTTCGGGGAAGGGTTAGGGTTAGGGTTCGGGCTAGGGTTAGGGTTAGGGGTCGGGGACGGTTTAGGGTCCAGGGGAGGGTACGACAACGCTTTAGGGGGAGCGTACGTGTGAGGACGGGGGTTAGTGTTAGCGTACGGGTTAGGATTAGGGGATGGGTGAGGGTCAGGCTTCAGGGAAGGGTTAGGGTTAGGGTTCGGGCTAGGGTTAGGGTTAGGGGACGGGGACGGTTTAGGGTCCAGGTGAGGGTACGACAACGCTTTAGGGGGAGCGAACGTGTGAGGGCGCTGGTTAGTGTTAGCGTACGGGTTAGGATTAGGGGACGGGTGAGGGTCAGGCTTCGGGGAAGTTTTAGGGTTAGGGTTCGGGCTAAGGTTAGGGTTAGGGGACGGGGACGGTTTAGGGTCAAGGGGAGGATACAACAACACTTTAGGGGGAGCGTACGTGTGAGGGCGCGGGTTAGTGTTAGCGTACGGGTGAGGATTAGGGGACGGGTGAGCATCAGGCTTCGGGGAAGGGTTAGTGTTAGAGTTCAGGCTAGGGATAGGGTTAGGGGACGGGGACGGTTTAGGGTCCAGGGGAGGGTACGACAACGCTTTAGGGGGAGCGTATGTGTGAGGGCGCGGGTTAGTGTTAGCGTACGTGTTAGGATTATGTGATGTGTTAGGGTCAGGCTTCGGGGAAAGTTTAGGGTTAGGGTTCGGGCTAAGTTTAGGGTTAGGGGACGGGGACGGTTTAGGGTCCAGGTGAGGGTACGACAACGCTTTAGGGGGAGCGTACGCGTGAGGGCGTGGGTTAGTGTTAGCGTATGGGTTAGGATTAGGGGACCGGTGAGGGTCAGGCTTCGGGGAAGGGTTCGAGTTAGGGTTCGGGCTAGGGTAAGGGTTAGGGGACGGGGACGGTTTAGGGTCCAGGGGAGGGTACGACAACGATTTATGGGGAGCGTACGTGAGAGGGCGCGGGTTAGTGGTAGCCTACGTGTTAGGATTAGGGGGCGGGTGAGGGTCCGGCTTTGGGGAAGGGTTAGGGTTAGGGTTCGGGCTAGGGTTAGGGTTAGGGGACGGGGACGGTTTAGGGTCCAGGTGTGGGTACGACAACGCTTTAGGGGGAGCGTACATGTGAGGGCGCGGGTTAATGTTAGCGTACGGGTTAGGATTAGGGGACGGGTGAGGGTCAGGCTTCGGGGAAGGGTTAGGGTTAGGGTTCGGGCTAGGGTTAGGGTTAGGGGACGGGGAGGATTTAGGGTCCAGGGGAGGGTACGACAACGCTTTAGGGGGAGCGTACGTGTGAGGGCGCGGGTTAGTGTTAGCGTACGGGTGAGGATTAGGGGACGGGTGTGGGTCAGGCTTCGGGGAAGGGATAGGGTTAGAGTTCGGGCTAGGGTTAGGGTTAGGGGACGGGGACGGTTTAGGGTCCAGGGGAGGGTACGACAACGCTTTAGGGGGAGCGTACGCGTGTATGCGCGGGTTAGTGTTAGCGTACGGGTGAGGATTAGGGGACGGCTGAGGGTCAGGCTTCGGGGAAGTGTTAGGGTTAGGGTTCGGGCTAGGGTTAGGGTTAGGGGACGGGGACGGTTTAGGGTCCAGGAGAGGGTACGACAACGCTTTAAGGGGAGCGTACATTTGAGGGCGTGGGTTAGTGTTAGCGTACGAGTTAGAATTAGGGGACGGGTGAGGGTCAGGCTTCGGGGAAGGGTAGGGTTAGTGTTCGGGCTAGGGTTAGGGTTAGGGGACGGGGACGGTTTAGGGTCCAGGTGAGGGTACGACAACGCTTTAGGGGGAGCGTACGTGTGAGGGCACGGGTTAGTGTTAGCGTAAGGGTTAGGATTAGGGGACGGGTGAGGGTCAGGCGTCGGGGAAGGGTTAGGGTTAGGGTTTGGAATATGGTTAGGGCTAGGGGACGGGGACGGTTTAGTGTCCAGGTGAAGGTACGACAACGCTTTAGGAGGAGAGTACCTGTGAATGCACGGGTTAGTGTTAGCGTACGGGTTAGAATTAGGGCACGGGTGAGGGTCAGGCTTCGGGTAAGTGGTTAGGGTTCTGGCTAGGGTTAGGGTTAGGGGATGGGGAAGGTTTAGGGTTCTGTTGAGGGTACGAGAACGCTTTATGGTGAGCGTACGTGTGAGGGCATGGGTTAGTGTTAGCCTACGGTTTAGGATTAGGGGACGGGTGAGGGTAAGGCTTCGGGGAAGTGTTAGGGTTAGGGTTCGGGCTAGGGATACGGTTAGGGGACGGGGACGGTTTAGGGTCCAGGGGAGGGTACGACAACGCTTTAGGGGGAGCGTACGTGTGAGGGCGCGGGATAGTGTTAGCATACGGGTTAGGATTAGGGGACGGGTGAGGGTCAGGCTTCGGGGAAGGGTTAGGGTTAAGGTTCGGGCTAGGGTTAGGGTTAGGGGACCTGGACGGTTTAGGGTCTAGGGGAGGGTATGACAACGCTTTAGGGGGAGCGTATGCATGAGGGCGCCGGTTAGTGTTAGCGTACGGGTGAGCATTAGGGGACGGGTGAGGGTCAGGCTTCGGGGAAGGGTTAGGGTTAGGGTTCGGGCTAGGGTTAGGGTTAGGGGACGGGGACGGTTTAGGGTCCAGGGGAGGGTACGACACCGCTTTAGGGGGAGCGTACGTGTGAGGGCGCGGGATAGTGTTAGCGTACAGGTTAGGATTAGGGGACGGGTGAGGGTCAGGCTTCGGGGAAGGGTTAGGGTTAGGGTTCGGGCTAGGGTTAGGGTTAGGGGACCTGGACGGTTTAGGGTCCAGGGGAGGGTACGACAATGCTTTAGGGGGAGCGTACGCATGAGGGCGCGGGTTAGTGTTAGCGTACGGGTGAGCATTAGGGTACGGGTGAGGGTCAGGCTTCGGGGAAGGGTTAGGGTTAGGGTTCGGGCTAGGGTTAGGGTTAGGGGACGGGGACGGTTTAGGGTCCAGGGGAGTGTACGACAACGCTTTAGGGGGAGCATACGTGTGAGGGCGCGGGTTAGGGTTAGCGTACGGGTTAGGAGTAGGGGACGGGTGAGGGTCAGGCTTCGGGGAAGGGTTAGGGTTAGGGTTCGGGCTAGGGTTAGGGTTAGGGTTAGGGGACGGTTTAGGGTCCAGAGGAGGGTACGACAACGCTTTAGGGTGAGCGTACGTGTGAGGGCGTGGGTTAGTGTTAGCGTACGGGTTAGGATTAGGGGACGGGTGAGGGTCAGGCTTCGGGTAAGTGTTAGGGTTAGGGTTCTGGCTAGTGTTAGGGTTAGGGGATGGGGAAGGTTTAGGGTCCTGTTGAGGGTACGACAATGCTTTAGGGTGAGCGTACGTGTGAGGGCGCGGGTTAGTGTTAGCGTACGGTTTAGGATTAGGGGACGGGTGAGGATAAGGCTTCGGGGAAGTGTTAGGGTTAGGGTTCGGGCTAGGGATACGGTTAGGGGACGGGGACGGTTTAGGGTACAGGTGAGGGTACGACAACGCTTTAGGGGGAGCGTACGTGTGAGGCTGCGGGTTAGTGTCAGCGTACGGGTTACGATTAGGGGCCTGGTGAGGGTCAGGCTTTGGGGAAGGGTTAGGGTTAGGGTTAGGTTTAGGGTTAGGGGACGGGGACGGTGACGGTTTAGGGTCCAGGGGAGGGTATGACAACAATTTAGGGGGAGCATACGTCTGAGGGCGCGTGTTAGTGTTTGCGTGTTGGTGAGGAATAGGGGACGGGTGAGGGTCAGGCTTCGGGGAAGGGTTAGGGTTAGGTTTCGGGCTAGGGTTAGGGGACGGGGACAGGGACGGTTTAGGGTCCAGGGGAGGGTACGACAACGCTTAGGGGGAGCGTACGCGTGAGGGCGCGGGTTAGTGTTAGCGCACGGGTGAGGATTAGGGGACGGGTGAGTGTCAGGCTTCGGGGAAGGGTTAGGGTTAGGTTTCGGGCTAGGGTAAGGGTTAGGGGACAGGGACGGTTTAGGGTCCAGGGGAGGGTACGACAACGCTTTAGGTGGAGCGTACGCGTGAGGGCACGGGTTAGTGTTAGCGTATCGGTGAGGATTAGGGGACGGGTGAGGGTCAGGCTTCGGGGAAGGGTTAGGGTTCGGGTTAGGGTTAGGGTTAGGGGACGGGGACGGTTTAGGGTCCAGGGTAGTGTACGACAACGCTTTACGGGGAGCGTACGTGTGAGGACGCGGGTTAGTGTTAGAGTACGGGTTAGGATTAAGGGAGGGGTGAGGTCAGGTTTCGGGGAAGGGTTAGGGTTAGGGTTCGGGCTAGGGTTAGTGTTAGTGGACTGGGATGGTTTAGGGTCCAGGGGAGGGTACGACAATGCTTTAGGGGGAGCGTACATGTGAGGGCGCGGTTTAGTGTTAGCGTACGGGTTAGGATTAGGGGACGGGTGAGGGTCAGGCTTCGGGGAAGGGTTAGGGTTAGGGTTCGGGCTAGGGTTAGGGTTAGGGGACGGGGACGGTTTAGGGTCCAGGGGAGGGTACGACAACGCTTTAGGGGGAGCGTACGTGTGAGGGCGCGGGTTAGTGTTAGCGTACGGGTTAGATTTAGGGGACGGTTGAGGGTCAGGCTCCGGGGAAGAGTTAGGGTTAGGGTTCGGTCTAGGGTTAGGGTTAGGGGACGGGGACGTTTTAGGGTCCAGGAGAGGTTACGACAACGCTTTAGGGGGAGCGTACGTGTGAGGGCGCGGGTTAGTGTTAGCGTACGGGTGAGGATTAGGGGACGGGTGAGGTCAGGCTTCGGGGAAGGGTTAGGGTTAGGGTTCGGGCTAGGGTTAGGGTTAGGGGACGGGGACGTTTTAGGGTCCAGGTGAAGGTACCACAAAGCTTTAGTGGGAGCGTACATTTGAGGGCGTGGGATAGTGTTAGCGTACGAGTTAGAATTAGGGGACGGGTGAGGGTCAGGCTTCGGGGAAGGGTTGGGTTAGGGTTCGGGCAAGGGTTAGGGGACGGGGACGGTTTAGGGTCCAGGGGAGGGTACGACAACGCTTTAGGGGGAGCATACGTGTGAGGGCGTGGGTTAGTGTTAGCGTACGGGTTAGGATTAGGGGACGGGTGACGGTCAGGCTTCGGGGAAGGTTAGGGTTAGGGTTCGGGCTAGGGTTAGGGTTAGGGTTAGGGGACGGTTTAGGGTCCAGGGGAGGGTACGACAACGCTTTAGGGCGAGCGTACGCGTGAGGGCGTGGGTTAGTGTTAGCGTATGGGTTAGGATTAGGGGACCGGTGAGGGTCAGGCTTCGGGGAAGGGTTCGGGTTAGGGTTCGGGCTAGGGTAAGGGTTAGGGGATGGGGACG
Source organism: Delphinus delphis (assembly GCF_949987515.2). NCBI lineage: Eukaryota > Metazoa > Chordata > Mammalia > Artiodactyla > Delphinidae > Delphinus > Delphinus delphis. The sequence continues at coordinate 700,918 of NW_027192679.1, read as the reverse complement.
GTTTGGGGTCCAGGGGAGGGTACGACAATGCTTTAGGGGGAGCGTACGTGAGAGGGCGCGGGTTAGTGTTAGCCTACGGGTTAGGAGTAGGGGACGGGTGAGGGTCCGGCTTTGGGGAAGGGTTAGGGTTAGGGTTCGGGCTAGGGTTAGTGTTAGGGGACGGGGACGGTTTAGGGTCCAGGTGTGGGTACGACAACGCTTTAGGGGGAGCGTACGTGTGAGGGCGCGGGTTAGTGTTAGCGTACGGGTTAGGATTAGGGGACGGGTGAGGGTCAGGCTTCGGGTAAGGGTTAGGGTTAGGGTTCGGGCTAGGGTTAGGGTTAGGGGACAGGGAGGATTTAGGGTCCAGGGGAGGGTACGACAACGCTTTAGGGGGAGCGTACGTGTGAGGGCGCGGGTTAGTGTTAGCGTACGGGTGAGGATTAGGGGACGTGTGTGGATCAGGCTTCGGGGAAGTGATAGGGTTAGAGTTCGGGCTAGGGTTAGGGTTAGGGGACGGGGACGGTTTAGGGTCCAGGGGAGGGTACGACAACGCTTTAGGGGAGCGTACGCATGAGTGCGCGGGTTAGTGTTAGTGTACGGGTGAGGATTAGGGGATGGGTGAGGGTCAGGCTTCGGGGAAGTGTTAGGGTTAGTGTTCGGGCTAGGGTTAGGGTTAGGGGACGGGGACGGTTTAGGGTCCAGGGGAGGGTACGACAACACTTTAGGGGAAGCGTACGCGTGAGGGTGCAGTTTAGTGTTAGCGTACGGGTTAGGATTAGGGGACGGGTGAGGGTCAGGCTTCGGGGAAGTTTTAGGGTTAAGGTTCGGGCTACGGTTAGGGTTAGGGGACGGGGACGGTTTAGGGTCCAGGGGAAGGTACGACAACGCTTTAGGGGGAGCGTACGTGTGAGGGCGCGGGTTAGTGTTAGCGTACGGGTGAGGATTAGGGGACGGGTGTGGATCAGGCTTCGGGGAAGGGATAGGGTTAGAGTTCGGGCTAGGGTTAGGGTTAGGGGACGGGGACGGTTTAGGGTCCAGGGGAGGGTACGACAACGCTTTAGGGGGAGCGTACGCGTGAGTGCGCGGGTTAGTGTTAGCGTACGGGTGAGGATTAGGGGATGGGTGAGGGTCAGGCTTCGGGGAAGTGTTAGGGTTAGTGTTCGGGCTAGGGTTAGGGTTAGGGGACGGGGACGGTTTAGGGTCCAGGGGAGGGTACGACAACACTTTAGGGGGAGCGTACGCGTGAGGGTGCAGTTTAGTGTTAGCGTACGGGTTAGGATTAGGGGACGGGTGAGGGTCAGGCTTCGGGGAAGTTTTAGGGTTAGGGTTCGGGCTAGGGTTAGGGTTAGGGGACGGGGACGGTTTAGGGTCCAGGGGAGGGTACGACAACGCTTTAAGGGGAGCGTACGTGTGATGGCGCGGGTTAGTGTTAGCGTACGTGTTAGGATTATGGGACGGGTGAGGGTCAGGCTTCGGGGAAGGGTTCGGGTTAGGGTTCGGGTTAGGGTTAGGGTTAGGGACGGGGACGGTTTAGGTTCCAGGGGAGGGTACGACAACGGTTTAGGGGGAGCGTACGTGAGAGGGCGCTGCTTAATGTTAGCCTACGGGTTAGGATTAGGAGACGGGTGAGGGTCCGGCTTCGGGGAAGTGTTAGGGTTAGGGTTCGGTCTAGGGTTAGGGTTAGGGGACGGGGACGGTTTAGGTTCCAGGTGAGGGTACGACAACGCTTTAGGGGGAGCGTACCTGTGAGGGCACGGGTTAGTGTTGCCCTATGGGTTAGGATTAGGGGACGGGTGAGAGTCAGGGTTTGGGGAAAGATTAGGGTTAGGGTTCGGGCTAGGGTTAGCGTTAGGGAACGGGGACGGTTTAGGGTCCAGGTGAGGGTACGACAACGCTTTAGGGGGAGCGTACGTGTGAGGGCGCGGGTTAGTGTTAGCGAACGGGTTAGGATTAGGGGACGGGTGAGGGTCAGGCTTCGGGGAAGAGTTAGGGTAAGGGTTCGGGCTAGGGTTAGGGTTAGGGGACAGGGACGGTTTAGGGTCCAGGTGAGGGTACGACAACGCTTTATGGGGAGCGTAGCTGTGAGGGCGCGGGTTAGTGTTAGCGTACGTGTTAGGATTAGGGGACGGGTGAGGGTCAGGCTGCGGGGAAAGGTTAGGGTTAGGGTTCGGGCTAAGGTTAGGGTTAGGGGACGGGTACGGTTTAGGGTCCAGGTGAGGGTACGACAACGCTTTAGGGAAAGCGTACGTGTGAGGGCGCAGCTTAGTGTTAGAGTACGGGTTAGGATTAGGGGACGGGTGAGGGTCAGGCTTCGGGGAAGGGTTAGGGTTAGGGTTCGGGCTAGGGTTAGGGTTAGGGGACGGGGACGGTTTAGGGTCCAGGGGAGGGTACGACAACGCTTTAGGGGGAGCGTACGTGTGAGGGCGCGGGTTAGTGTTAGCGTACGGGTTAGGATTAGGGGACGGGTGAGGGTCAGGCTTCGGGGAAGGGTTAGGGTTAGGGTTCGGGCTAGGGTTAGGGTTAGGGGACGGGGACGGTTTTGGGTCCAGGGGAGGGTACGACAACGCTTTAGGGGGAGCGTACGCGTGAGTGCGCGGGTTAGTGTTAGCGTACGGGTGAGGAATAGGGCATGGGTGTGGGTCAGGCTTCGGGGAAGGGTTAGGGTTAGGGTTCGGGCTAGGGTTAGGGTAAGGGGACGGGGACGGTTTAGGGTCCAGGGGAGGGTACGACAACACTTTAGGGGGAGCGTACGCGTGAGGGTGCGGTTTAGTGTTAGCATACGGGTTAGGATTAGGGGACGGGTGAGGGTCAGGCTTCGGGGAAGTTTTAGGGTTAGGGTTCGGGCTAGGGTTAGGGTTAGGGGACGGGGACGGTTTAAGGTCCAGGAGAGGGTACGACAATGCTTTAAGGGGAGCGTACGTGTGAGGGCGCGGGTTAGTGTTAGCGTACGTGTTAGGATTAGGGGACGGGTGAGGGTCAGGCTTCGGGGAAGGGTTAGGGTTAGGGTTCGGGCTAGGGTTAGGGTTAGGGGACGTGGACGGTTTAGGGTGAAGGGGATGCTACGACAACGCTTTATGGGGAGCGTACGCGTGAGGGCGTGGGTTAGTGTTAGCGTACGGGTTAGGATTAAGGGACGGGTGATGGTCAGGCTTCGGTGAAGGGTTAGGGTTAGGGTTCGGGCTAGGGTTTGGCTTAGGGGACGGGGACGGTTTAGGGTCCAGGGGAGGGTACGACAACGCTTTAGGGGGAGCGTACGTGTGAGGGCATGGGTAAGTGTTAGCGTACGGGTTAGGATTATGGGACGGGTGAGGGTCAGGCTTCGGTGAAGGGTTAGAGTTAGGGTTCGGACTAGGGTTTGGGTTAGGGGACGGGGACGGTTTAGGGTCCAGTTGAGGGTACGACAATGCATTAGGGGGAGTATACGTGTGAGGGCCCGCGTTAGTGTTAGCGTACGGGTTAGGATTATGGGACGGGTGAGGGTCAGGCTTCGGGGAAGGGTTAGGGTTAGGGTTCGGGCTAGGGTTAGGGGACGGGGATGGTTTAGGTCCTAGGTGAGGGTACGACAACGCTTTAGGGGGAGCATACGTGTGAGGGCGCGGGTTAGTGTTAGCGTACGGGTTAGGATTATGGGACGGGTGAGGGTCAAGCTTCGGGGAAGGGTTAGGGTTAGGTTGTGGGCTAGGGTTACGGTTAGGGGACGGGGACGGTTTAGGGTCCAGGTGAGGGTACGACAACGCTTTAGGGGGAGCGTACATGTGAGGGCGCGGGTTAGTGTTAGCGTACGGGTTAGGATTAGGGGACGGGCGAGGGTCAGGCTTCGGGGAAGGGTTAGGGTTAGGGTTCCGATTAGGGTTAGGGGATGGGGACGGTTTAGGGTCCAGGTGAGGGTACGACAGCGCTTTAGGGGTAGCGTACGTGTGAGGGCACGGGATAGTGTTAACGTACGGGTTAGGATTATGGGACGGGTGAGGTTCAGGCTTCGGGGAAGGGTTAGGATTAGGGGACGGGAACGGTTTAGCGTCCAGGTGAGGGTACGACAACGCTTTAGGGGGAGCATACGTGTCAGGGCGTGGGTTAGTGTTAGCGAACGGGTTAGGATTAGGGGACGGGTGAGGGTCAGGCTTCGGGGAAGAGTTAGGGCAAGGCTTCAGGCTAGGGTTAGGGTTAGGGGACAGGGACGGTTTAGGGTCCAGGTGAGGGTACGACAACGCTTTAGGGGGAGCGTACATGTGAGGGCGTGGGTTAGTGTTAGCGTACGGGTTAGGATTAGGGGACGGGCGAGGGTCAGGCTTCGGGGAAGGGTTAGGGTTAGGGTTCCGGTTAGGGTTAGGGGATGGGGACGGTTTAGGGTCCAGGTGAGGGTACGACAGCGCTTTAGGGGTAGCGTACGTGTGAGGGCACGGGATAGTGTTAACGTACGGGTTAGGATTAGGGGACGGGTGAGGTTCAGGCTTCGGGGAAGGGTTAGGATTAGGGGACGGGAACGGTTTAGCGTCCAGGTGAGGGTACGACAACGCTTTAGGGGGAGCATACGTGTCAGGGCGTGGGTTAGTGTTAGCGAACGGGTTAGGATTAGGGGACGGGTGAGGGTCAGGCTTCGGGGAAGAGTTAGGGCAAGGCTTCAGGCTAGGGTTAGGGTTAGGGGACAGGGACGGTTTAGGGTCCAGGTGAGGGTACGACAACGCTTTATGGGGAGCGTAGCTGTGAGGGCGCAGGTTAGTGTTAGCGTACGTGTTAGCATTAGGGGACGGGTGAGGGTCAGGCTTCGGGGAAAGGTTAGGGTTAGGGTTCGGGCTAAGGTTAGGGTTAGGGGACGGGGACGGTTTAGGGTCCAGGTGAGGGTACGACAACGCTTTAGGGGAAGCGTACGTCTGAGGGCGCAGCTTAGTGTTAGAGTACGGGTTAGGATTAGGGGACGGGTGAGGGTCAGACTTCGGGGAAGGTTTAGGGTTAGGGTTCGGGCTAGGGTTAGGGTTAGGGGACAGGGACGGTTTAGGGTCCAGGTGAGGGTACGACAACGCTTTAGGGGGAGCGTACGTGTGAGGTCGCGGGTTACTGTTAGCGTACGGGTTAGGATTAGGGGACGGGTGAGGGTCAGGCTTCGGGGAAGTGTTAGGGTTAGCGTTTGGGGTAGGGTTAGGGTTAGGGGACGGGGACGGTTTAGGGTCCAGGGAAGAGTACGACAACGCTTTAGGGGGAGCGTACGTGTGAGGGCGTGGGTTAGCGTTAGAGTACGGGTTAGGATTAGGGGACGGGTGAGGGTCAGGCTTCGGGGAAGTGTTAGGGTTAGGGTTTGGGCTAGGGTTAGAGTTATGGGACGGGGACGGTTTAGGGTCCAGGGGAGGGTACGACAACGCTTTAGGGGGAGCGTACGTGTGAGGGCGCAGGTTAGTGTTAGCGTACGGGTGAGGATTAGGGGACGGGTGAGCATCAGGCTTCTGGGAAGGGTTAGTGTTAGAGTTCAGGCTAGGGATAGGGTTAGGGGACGGGGACGGTTTAGGGTCCAGGGGAGGGTACGACAACGCTTTAGGGGGAGCGTATGTGTGAGGGCGCGGGTTAGTGTTAGCGTACGTGTTAGGATTAGGTGACGTGTTAGGGTCAGGCTTCAGGGAAAGGTTAGGGTTAGGGTTCGGGCTAAGTTTAGGGTTAGGGGACGGGGACGGTTTAGGGTCCAGGTGAGGGTACGACAACGCTTTAGTGGAAGCGTACATGTGAGGGCGCAGCTTAGTGTTAGAGTACGGGTTAGGATTAGGGGACGGGTAAGGGTCAGACTTTGGGAAACGTTTAGGGTTAGGGTTCGGGCTAGGGTTAGGGTTAGGGGACGGGTACGGTTTAGGGTCCAGGTGAGGGTACGACAACACTTTAGGGGGAGCGTACGTGTGAGGGCGAGGTTTAGTGTTAGCGTACGGGTTAGGATTAGGGGACGGGTGAGGGTCAGGCTTCGGGGAAGGGTTAGGGTTAGGGTTCGGGCTAGGGTTAGGGTTAGGGGACGGGGATGGTTTAGGGTGCAGGGGAGGGTATGACAACGCTTTAGGGGGAGGGTACGCATGAGGGCACGGGTTAGTGTTAGAGTACGGGTGAGGATTAGGGGACGGGTGAGTGTCAGGCTTCGGGGAAGGGTTAGGGTTAGGGTTAGGTCTAGGGTTAGGGTTAGGGGACGGGGACGGTTTAGGGTCCAGAGGAGAGTACGAAAACGCTTTAGGGGGATCGTACGCGTGAGGGCGCGGGTTAGTGTTAGCGTACGAGTGAGGATTAGGTGACGGATGAGGGTCAGGCTTCGGAGAAGGTTTAGGGTTAGGGTTCGGGGTAGGGTTAGGGTTACGGGACGGGGACTGTTTAGGGTCCAGGGGATTGTACGACAACGCTTTGGGGAAGCGTACGCGTGACGGCGCGGGTTAGTGTTAGCGTACGGGTGAGGATTAGGGGACTGGTGAGGGTCAGGCTTCGGGGAAGGTTTAGGGTTAGGGTTCGGGCTAGGGTTAGGGTTAGGGGACGGGGACGGTTTAGGGTCCACGGGAGGGTACGACAATGCTTTAGGGGCAGCGTACCTGTGAAGGCACGGGTTAGTGTTAGCGTACGGGTCAGGATTAGGGGACGCGTGAGGGTCAGGCTTTGTGGAAGGGTTAGGGTTATGGTACGGGCTAGGGTTAGGGTTAGGGGACGGGGACGGTTTAAGGTCCAGGGGAGGGTACGACAACGCTTTAGGGGGAGCGTACGTGTGAGGGCGTGGGTTAGTGTTAGCGTACGGGTTAGGATTAGGGGACGAGTGAGGGTCAGGCTTCGGGGAAGGTTAGGGTTAGGGTTCGGGCTAGGGTTAGGGTTAGGGTTAGGGGACGGTTTAGGGTCCAGGGGAGGGTACGACAACGCTTTAGGGCGAGCGTACGCGTGAGGGCGTGGGTTGGTGTTAGCGTATGGGTTAGGATTAGGGGACCGGTGAGGGTCAGGCTTCGGGGAAGGGTTAGGGTTAGGGTTCGGGCTAGGGTTAGGGTTAGGGGACGGGGACGGTTTAGGGTCCAGGGGAGGGTACGACAACGCTTTAGGGGGAGCGTACGTGAGAGGGCGCGGGTTAGTGTTAGCCTACGGGTTAGGATTAGGGGACGGGTGAGGGTCCGGCTTCGGGGAAGGGTTAGGGTTAGGGTTCGGGCTAAGGTTAGTGTTAGGGGACGGGGACCGTTTAGGATCCAGGTGTGGGTACGACAACGCTTTAGGGGGAGTGTACGTGTGAGGGCGCGGGTTAGTGTTAGCGTACAGGTTAGGATTAGGGGACGGGTGAGGGTCAGGTTTCGGGGAAGGGTTAGGGTTAGGGTTCGGGCTAGGGTTAGGGTTAGGGGACGGGGAGGATTTAGGGTCCAGGGGAGGGTATGACAATGCTTTAGGGGGAGCGTACGTGTGAGGGCGCGGGTTAGTGTTAGCGTACGGGTGAGGATTAGGGGACGGGTGTGGGTCAGGCTTCGGGGAAGGGATAGGGTTAGAGTTCGGGCTAGGGTTAGGTTTAGGGGACGGGGACGGTTTAGGGTCCAGGGGAGGGTACGACAACGCTTTAGGGGGAGCGTACGCGTGAGTGCGCGTGTTAGTGTTAGCGTACGGGTGAGGATTAGGGGACGGGTGAGGGTCAGGCTTCGGGGAAGGGTTAGGGTTAGGGTTCGGGCTAGGGTTAGGGTTAGGGGACGGGGACGGTTTAGGGTCCAGGGGAGGGTACGACAACACTTTAGGGGGAGCGTACGCGTGAGGGTGCAGTTTAGTGTTAGCGTACGGGTTAGGTTTAGGGGACGGGTGACGGTCAGGCTTCGGGGAAGTTTTAGGGTTAGGGTTCGGGCTAGGGTTAGGGTTAGGGGACGGGGACGGTTTAGGGTCCAGGGGAGGGTACGACAACGCTTTAAGGTGACCGTACGTGTGATGGAGCGGGTTAGTGTTAGCGTACGTGTTAGGATTAGGGGACGGGTGAGTGTCAGGCTTCGAGGAAGGGTTCGGGTTAGGGTTCGGGCTAGGGTTAGGGTTAGGGGACGGGGACGGTTTAGGGTCCAGGGGAGGGTACGACAACGCTTTAGGGGGAGCGTACGTGAGAGGGCGCTGGTTAGTGTTAGCCTACGGGTTAGGATTAGGGGACGGGTGAGGGTCCGGCTTCGGGGAAGTGTTAGGGTTAGGGTTCGGTCTAGGGTTAGGGTTAGGGGACGGGGACGGTTTAGCGTCCAGGTGTGGGTACGACAACGCTTTAGGGGGAGCGTACGTGTGAGGGCGCGGGTTAGTGTTAGCGTACGGGTTAGGATGAGGGGACGGGTGAGGGTCAACCTTCGGGGAAGGGTTAGGGTTAGGGTTCGGGCTAGGGTTAGGGTTAGGGGACGGGGAGGATTTAGGGTCCAGGGGAGGCTATGACAACGCTTTAGGGGGAGCGTACGTGTGAGGGCGCGGGTTAGTGTTAGCGTACGGGTGAGGATTAGGGGACGGGTGTGGGTCTGGCTTCGGGGAAGGGATAGGGTTAGGGTTCGGGCTAGGGTTAGGGTTAGGGGACGGGGACGGTTTAGGGTCCAGGGGAGGGTACGACAACGATTTAGGGGGAGTGTACGTGTGAGGGTGCTGTTTAGTGTTAGCGTACGGGTTAGGATTAGGGGACGGGTGAGGGTCAGGCTTCAGGGAAGGGATAGGGTTAGGGTTCGGGCTAGGGTTAGGGTTAGGGGACGGGGACGGTTTAGGGTCCAGGGGAGGGTACGACAACGATTTAGGGGGAGTGTACGTGTGAGGGCGCGGGTTAGTGTTAGCGTACGGGTTAGTATTAGGGGACGGGTGAGGGTCAGGCTTCGGGGAAGTGTTAGGGTTAGGGTTCGGGATAGGGTTAGGGTTAGGGGACGGGGACAGTTTAGGGTCCAGAGGACGGTACGACAACGCTTTAGGGGGAGCGTACGCGTGAGGGCGCGGGTTAGTGTTAGCGTACGGGTGAGGATTAGGGGACGGGTGAGGGTCAGGCTTCGGAGAAGGGTTAGGGTTAGGGTTCGGGATAGGGTTAGGGTTACGGGACGGGGACTGTTTAGGGTCCAGGGGATTGTACAACAACGCTTTAGGGGGAGCGTACGCATGAGGGCGCGGGTTAGTGTTAGCGTACGTGTGAGGATTAGGGGACGGGTGAGGGTCAGGCTTCGGGGAAGGGTTAGGGTTAGGGTTCGGGCTAGGGTTAGGGTTAGGGGACGGGGATGGTTTAGGGTCCAGGGGAGGGTACAACAACGCTTTAGGGGGAGCGTACGTGTGAGGGCGCGGGTTAGTGTTAGCGTACGGATGAGGAGTAGGGGACGGGTGTGGGTCAGGCTTCGGGGAAGGGTTAGGGTTAGGGTTCGGGCTAGGGTTAGGGTTAGGGGTCGGGGACTGTTTAGGGTCCACGGGAGGGTACGACAATGCTTTAGGGGCAGCGTACCCGTGAAGGCGCGGGTTAGTGTTAGCGTACAGGTGATGATTAGGGGACGGGTGAGGGTCAGGCTTTGTGGAAGGGTTAGGGTTATGGTTCGGGCTAGGGTTAGGGTTAGGGGACGGGGACGGTTTAGGGTCCAGGGGAGGGTACGACAACACTTTAGGGGGAGCGTACGTGTGAGGGAGCGGGTTAGTGTTAGCGTACGGGTTAGGATTAGGGGACGGGTGAGGGTCAGGCTTCGGGGAAGGGTTAGGGTTAGGGTTCGGGCTAGGGTTAGGGTTATGGGACGGGGACGGTTTAGGCTCCAGGGGAGGGTACGACAACGCTTTAGGGGGAGCTTACGTGTGAGGGCTCGGGTTAGGGTTAGCGTACGGGTTAGGATTAGGGGACGGCTGAGGGTCAGGCTTCGGGGAAGGGTTAGATTTAGGGTTCGGGCTAGGGTTAGGGTTAGGGGACGGGGACGGTTTAGGGTCCAGGTGAGGGTACCACAACGCTTTAGTGGGAGCGTAGATTTGAGGGCGCGGGTTAGTGTTAGCGTACGGGTTAGGATTAGGGGACGGGTGAGGGTCGGGCTTCGGGGAAGGGTTAGGGTTAGGGTTCGGGCTAGGGTTAGGGTTAGGGGACGGGGATGGTTTAGGGTCCAGGGGAGGGTATGACAACGTTTTAGGGGGAGCATAATTGTGAGGGCGCGGGTTAGTGTTAGTGTACGGGTTAGGATTAGGGGACGGCTGAGGGTCAGGCTTCGGGGAAGGGTTAGGGTTAGGGTTCAGGCTAGGGTTAGGGTTAGGGGACGGGGACGGTTTAGGGTCCAGGGGAGGGTACGACAACGCTTTAGGGGGAGCGTACGTGTGAGGGCGCGGGTTAGTGTTAGCGTATGGGTTAGGATTAGGGGACGGGTGAGGGTCAGGCTTCGGGGAAGTTTTAGGGTTAGGGTTCGGGCTAGGGTTAGGGTTAGGGGATGGGGACGGTTTAGGGTCCAGGGGAGGGTACGACAACGATTTAGGGCGAGCGTACGTGTGAGGGCGCGGGTTAGTGTTAGCGTACGGGTTAGGATTAGGGGACGGGTGAGGGTCAGGCTTCGGGGAAGTTTTAGGGTTAGGGTTCGGGCTAGGGTTAGGGTTTGGGGACGGGGACGGTTTAGGGTCCAGGGAAGGGTACGACAATGCTTTAGGGGGAGCATACGTGTGAGGGTGCAGTTTAGTGTTAGCGTACGGGTTAGGATTAGGGGACGGGTGACGGTCAGGCTTCGGGGAAGTTTTAGGGTTAGGGTTCGGGCTAGGGTTAGGGTTAGGGGACGGGGACGGTTTAGGGTCCAGGGGAGGGTACGACAACGCTTTAAGGGGACCGTACGTGTGATGGCGTGGGTTAGTGTTAGCGTACGTATTTGGATTAGGGGACGGGTGAGGGTCAGGCTTCGAGGAAGGGTTCGGGTTTGGGTTCGGGCTAGGGTTAGGGTTAGGGGACGGGGACGGTTTAGGGTCCAGGGGAGGGTACGACAACGCTTTAGGGGGAGCGTACGTGAGAGGGCGCTGGTTAGTGTTAGCCTACGGGTTAGGATTAGGGGACGGGTGAGGGTCAGGTTTCTGGGAAGTGTTAGGGTTAGGGTTCGGTCTAGGGTTAGGGTTAGGGGACGGGGACGGTTTAGCGTCCAGGTGTGGGTACGACAACGCTTTAGGGGGAGCGTACGTGTGAGGGCGCGGGTTAGTGTTAGCGTACGGGTTAGTATTAGGGGACGGGTGAGGGTCAGGCTTCGGGGAAGTGTTAGGGTTAGGGTTCGGGATAGGGTTAGGGTTAGGGGACGGGGACAGTTTAGGGTCCAGAGGACGGTACGACAACGCTTTAGGGGGAGCGTACGCGTGAGGGCGCGGGTTAGTGTTAGCGTACGGGTGAGGATTAGGGGACGGGTGAGGGTCAGGCTTCGGAGAAGGGTTAGGGTTAGGGTTCGGGATAGGGTTAGGGTTACGGGACGGGGACTGTTTAGGGTCCAGGGGATTGTACAACAACGCTTTAGGGGGAGCGTACGCATGAGGGCGCGGGTTAGTGTTAGCGTACGTGTGAGGATTAGGGGACGGGTGAGGGTCAGGCTTCGGGGAAGGGTTAGGGTTAGGGTTCGGGCTAGGGTTAGGGTTAGGGGACGGGGATGGTTTAGGGTCCAGGGGAGGGTACAACAACGCTTTAGGGGGAGCGTACGTGTGAGGGCGCGGGTTAGTGTTAGCGTACGGATGAGGAGTAGGGGACGGGTGTGGGTCAGGCTTCGGGGAAGGGTTAGGGTTAGGGTTCGGGCTAGGGTTAGGGTTAGGGGTCGGGGACTGTTTAGGGTCCACGGGAGGTTACGACAATGCTTTAGGGGCAGCGTACCCGTGAAGGCGCGGGTTAGTGTTAGCGTACAGGTGATGATTAGGGGACGGGTGAGGGTCAGGCTTTGTGGAAGGGTTAGGGTTATGGTTCGGGCTAGGGTTAGGGTTAGGGGACGGGGACGGTTTAGGGTCCAGGGGAGGGTACGACAACACTTTAGGGGGAGCGTACGTGTGAGGGAGCGGGTTAGTGTTAGCGTACGGGTTAGGATTAGGGGACGGGTGAGGGTCAGGCTTCGGGGAAGGGTTAGGGTTAGGGTTCGGGCTAGGGTTAGGGTTATGGGACGGGGACGGTTTAGGCTCCAGGGGAGGGTACGACAACGCTTTAGGGGGAGCTTACGTGTGAGGGCTCGGGTTAGGGTTAGCGTACGGGTTAGGATTAGGGGACGGCTGAGGGTCAGGCTTCGGGGAAGGGTTAGATTTAGGGTTCGGGCTAGGGTTAGGGTTAGGGGACGGGGACGGTTTAGGGTCCAGGTGAGGGTACCACAACGCTTTAGTGGGAGCGTAGATTTGAGGGCGCGGGTTAGTGTTAGCGTACGGGTTAGGATTAGGGGACGGGTGAGGGTCGGGCTTCGGGGAAGGGTTAGGGTTAGGGTTCGGGCTAGGGTTAGGGTTAGGGGACGGGGATGGTTTAGGGTCCAGGGGAGGGTATGACAACGTTTTAGGGGGAGCATAATTGTGAGGGCGCGGGTTAGTGTTAGTGTACGGGTTAGGATTAGGGGACGGCTGAGGGTCAGGCTTCGGGGAAGGGTTAGGGTTAGGGTTCAGGCTAGGGTTAGGGTTAGGGGACGGGGACGGTTTAGGGTCCAGGGGAGGGTACGACAACGCTTTAGGGGGAGCGTACGTGTGAGGGCGCGGGTTAGTGTTAGCGTATGGGTTAGGATTAGGGGACGGGTGAGGGTCAGGCTTCGGGGAAGTTTTAGGGTTAGGGTTCGGGCTAGGGTTAGGGTTAGGGGATGGGGACGGTTTAGGGTCCAGGGGAGGGTACGACAACGATTTAGGGCGAGCGTACGTGTGAGGGCGCGGGTTAGTGTTAGCGTACGGGTTAGGATTAGGGGACGGGTGAGGGTCAGGCTTCGGGGAAGTTTTAGGGTTAGGGTTCGGGCTAGGGTTAGGGTTTGGGGACGGGGACGGTTTAGGGTCCAGGGAAGGGTACGACAATGCTTTAGGGGGAGCATACGTGTGAGGGTGCAGTTTAGTGTTAGCGTACGGGTTAGGATTAGGGGACGGGTGACGGTCAGGCTTCGGGGAAGTTTTAGGGTTAGGGTTCGGGCTAGGGTTAGGGTTAGGGGACGGGGACGGTTTAGGGTCCAGGGGAGGGTACGACAACGCTTTAAGGGGACCGTACGTGTGATGGCGTGGGTTAGTGTTAGCGTACGTATTTGGATTAGGGGACGGGTGAGGGTCAGGCTTCGAGGAAGGGTTCGGGTTTGGGTTCGGGCTAGGGTTAGGGTTAGGGGACGGGGACGGTTTAGGGTCCAGGGGAGGGTACGACAACGCTTTAGGGGGAGCGTACGTGAGAGGGCGCTGGTTAGTGTTAGCCTACGGGTTAGGATTAGGGGACGGGTGAGGGTCAGGTTTCTGGGAAGTGTTAGGGTTAGGGTTCGGTCTAGGGTTAGGGTTAGGGGACGGGGACGGTTTAGCGTCCAGGTGTGGGTACGACAACGCTTTAGGGTGAGCGTACGTGTGAGGGCGCGGGTTAGTGTTAGCGTACGGGTTAGTATTAGGGGACGGGTGAGGGTCAGGCTTCGGGGAAGTGTTAGGGTTAGGGTTCGGGATAGGGTTAGGGTTAGGGGACGGGGACAGTTTAGGGTCCAGAGGACGGTACGACAACGCTTTAGGGGGAGCGTACACGTGAGGGCGCGGGTTAGTGTTAGCGTACGGGTGAGGATTAGGGGACGGGTGAGGGTCAGGCTTCGGAGAAGGGTTAGGGTTAGGGTTCGGGATAGGGTTAGGGTTACGGGACGGGGACTGTTTAGGGTCCAGGGGATTGTACAACAACGCTTTAGGGGGAGCGTACGCATGAGGGCGCGGGTTAGTGTTAGCGTACGTGTGAGGATTAGGGGACGGGTGAAGGTCAGGCTTCGGGGAAGGGTTAGGGTTAGGGTTCGGGCTAGGGTTAGGGTTAGGGGACGGGGATGGTTTAGGGTCCAGGGGAGGGTACAACAACGCTTTAGGGGGAGCGTACGTGTGAGGGCGCGGGTTAGTGTTAGCGTACGGATGAGGAGTAGGGGACGGGTGTGGGTCAGGCTTCGGGGAAGGGTTAGGGTTAGGGTTCAGGCTAGGGTTAGGGTTAGGGGTCGGGGACTGTTTAGGGTCCACGGGAGGGTACGACAATGCTTTAGGGGCAGCGTACCCGTGAAGGCGCGGGTTAGTGTTAGCGTACAGGTGATGATTAAGGGACGGGTGTAGGTCAGGCTTTGTGGAAGGGTTAGGGTTATGGTTCGGGCTAGGGTTAGGGTTAGGGGACGGGGACGGTTTAGGGTCCAGGGGAGGGTACGACAACACTTTAGGGGGAGCGTACGTGTGAGGGAGCGGGTTAGTGTTAGCGTACGGGTTAGGATTAGGGGACGGGTGAGGGTCAGGCTTCGGGGAAGAGTTAGGGCAAGGCTTCAGGCTAGGGTTAGGGTTAGGGGACAGGGACGGTTTAGGGTCCAGGTGAGGGTACGACAACGCTTTATGGGGAGCGTAGCTGTGAGGGCGTGGGTTAGTGTTAGCGTACGTGTTAGCATTAGGGGACGGGTGAGGGTCAGGCTTCGGGGAAAGGTTAGGGTTAGGGTTCGGGCTAAGGTTAGGGTTAGGGGACGGGGACGGTTTAGGGTCCAGGTGAGGGTACGACAACGCTTTAGGGGAAGCGTACGTCTGAGGGCGCAGCTTAGTGTTAGAGTACGGGTTAGGATTAGGGGACGGGTGAGGGTCAGACTTCGGGGAACGTTTAGGGTTAGGGTTCGGGCTAGGGTTAGGGTTAGGGGACAGGGACGGTTTAGGGTCCAGGTGAGGGTACGACAACGCTTTAGGGGGAGCGTACGTGTGAGGTCGCGGGTTACTGTTAGCGTACGGGTTAGGATTAGGGGACGGGTGAGGGTCAGGCTTCGGGGAAGTGTTAGGGTTAGCGTTTGGGGTAGGGTTAGGGTTAGGGGACGGGGACGGTTTAGGGTCCAGGGAAGAGTACGACAACGCTTTAGGGGGAGCGTACGTGTGAGGGCGTGGGTTAGCGTTAGAGTACGGGTTAGGATTAGGGGACGGGTGAGGGTCAGGCTTCGGGGAAGTGTTAGGGTTAGGGTTTGGGCTAGGGCTAGGGTTATGGGACGGGGACGGTTTAGGGTCCAGGGGAGGGTACGACAACGCTTTAGGGGGAGCGTACGCGTGAGTGCGCAGGTTATTCTTAGCGTACGTGTGAGGATTAGGGGATGGGTGAGGGTCAGGCTTCGGGGAAGGGTTAGGGTTAGGGTTCGGGCTAGGGTTAGGGTTAGGGGACGGTGACGGTTTAGGGTCCAGGGGAGGGTACGACAACAATTTAGGGGGAGCGTACGCGTGAGGGTGCGGTTTAGTGTTAGCGTACGGGTTATGATTAGGGGACGGGTGAGGGTCAGGCTTCGGGGAAGTTTTAGGGGTAGGGTTCGGGCTAGGGTTAGGGTTAGGGGAAGGGGTCGGTTTAGGGTCCACGGGAGGGTACGACAACGCTTTAAGGGGAGCGTACGTGTGAGGGCGCGGGTTAGTGTTAGTGTACGTGTTAGGATTATGGGACGGGTGAGGGTCAGGCTTCGGGGAAGGGTTAGGGTTAGGGTTCGGGCTAGGGTTAGGGTTAGGGGACGGGGACGGTTTAGGGTCCAGGGGAGGGTACGACAACGCTTTAGGGGGAGCGTACGTGTGAGGGCGTGGGTTAGTGTTAGCGTACGGTTTAGGATTAGGCGATGGGTGAGGGTCAGGCTTCGGGGAAGGATTAGGGTTAGGGTTCGGGCTAGGGTTAGGGTTAGGGGATGGGGACGGTTTAGGGTGAAGGGGAGGGTACGACAACGCTTTATGGGGAGCGTACGTGTGAGGGCGCAGGTTAGTGTTAGCGTACGGGTGAGGATTAGGGGACGGGTGAGCATCAGGCTTCTGGGAAGGGTTAGTGTTAGAGTTCAGGCTAGGGATAGGGTTAGGGGACGGGGACGGTTTAGGGTCCAGGGGAGGGTACGACAACGCTTTAGGGGGAGCGTATGTGTGAGGGCGCGGGTTAGTGTTAGCGTACGTGTTAGGATTAGGTGACGTGTTAGGGTCAGGCTTCAGGGAAAGGTTAGGGTTAGGGTTCGGGCTAAGTTTAGGGTTAGGGGACGGGGACGGTTTAGGGTCCAGGTGAGGGTACGACAACGCTTTAGTGGAAGCGTACATGTGAGGGCGCAGCTTAGTGTTAGAGTACGGGTTAGGATTAGGGGACGGGTAAGGGTCAGACTTTGGGAAACGTTTAGGGTTAGGGTTCGGGCTAGGGTTAGGGTTAGGGGACGGGTACGGTTTAGGGTCCAGGTGAGGGTACGACAACACTTTAGGGGGAGCGTACGTGTGAGGGCGAGGTTTAGTGTTAGCGTACGGGTTAGGATTAGGGGACGGGTGAGGGTCAGGCTTCGGGGAAGGGTTAGGGTTAGGGTTCGGGCTAGGGTTAGGGTTAGGGGACGGGGATGGTTTAGGGTGCAGGGGAGGGTATGACAACGCTTTAGGGGGAGGGTACGCAAGAGGGCACGGGTTAGTGTTAGAGTACGGGTGAGGATTAGGGGACGGGTGAGTGTCAGGCTTCGGGGAAGGGTTAGGGTTAGGGTTAGGTCTAGGGTTAGGGTTAGGGGACGGGGACGGTTTAGGTTCCAGAGGAGAGTACGAAAACGCTTTAGGGGGATCGTACGCGTGAGGGCGCGGGTTAGTGTTAGCGTACGAGTGAGGATTAGGTGACGGATGAGGGTCAGGCTTCGGAGAAGGTTTAGGGTTAGGGTTCGGGGTAGGGTTAGGGTTACGGGACGGGGACTGTTTAGGGTCCAGGGGATTGTACGACAACGCTTTGGGGAAGCGTACGCGTGACGGCGCGGGTTAGTGTTAGCGTACGGGTGAGGATTAGGGGACTGGTGAGGGTCAGGCTTCGGGGAAGGTTTAGGGTTAGGGTTCGGGCTAGGGTTAGGGTTAGGGGACGGGGACGGTTTAGGGTCCACGGGAGGGTACGACAATGCTTTAGGGGCAGCGTACCTGTGAAGGCACGGGTTAGTGTTAGCGTACGGGTGAGGATTAGGGGACGCGTGAGGGTCAGGCTTTGTGGAAGGGTTAGGGTTATGGTACGGGCTAGGGTTAGGGTTAGGGGACGGGGACGGTTTAAGGTCCAGGGGAGGGTACGACAACGCTTTAGGGGGAGCGTACGTGTGAGGGCGTGGGTTAGTGTTAGCGTACGGGTTAGGATTAGGGGACGAGTGAGGGTCAGGCTTCGGGGAAGGTTAGGGTTAGGGTTCGGGCTAGGGTTAGGGTTAGGGTTAGGGGACGGTTTAGGGTCCAGGGGAGGGTACGACAACGCTTTAGGGCGAGCGTACGCGTGAGGGCGTGGGTTGGTGTTAGCGTATGGGTTAGGATTAGGGGACCGGTGAGGGTCAGGCTTCGGGGAAGGGTTAGGGTTAGGGTTCGGGCTAGGGTTAGGGTTAGGGGACGGGGACGGTTTAGGGTCCAGGGGAGGGTACGACAACGCTTTAGGGGGAGCGTACGTGAGAGGGCGCGGGTTAGTGTTAGCCTACGGGTTAGGATTAGGGGACGGGTGAGGGTCCGGCTTCGGGGAAGGGTTAGGGTTAGGGTTCGGGCTAAGGTTAGTGTTAGGGGACGGGGACCGTTTAGGGTCCAGGTGTGGGTACGACAACGCTTTAGGGGGAGTGTACGTGTGAGGGCGCGGGTTAGTGTTAGCGTACAGGTTAGGATTAGGGGACGGGTGAGGGTCAGGTTTCGGGGAAGGGTTAGGGTTAGGGTTCGGGCTAGGGTTAGGGTTAGGGGACGGGGAGGATTTAGGGTCCAGGGGAGGGTACGACAATGCTTTAGGGGGAGCGTACGTGTGAGGGCGCGGGTTAGTGTTAGCGTACGGGTGAGGATTAGGGGACGGGTGTGGGTCAGGCTTCGGGGAAGGGATAGGGTTAGAGTTCGGGCTAGGGTTAGGTTTAGGGGACGGGGACGGTTTAGGGTCCAGGGGAGGGTACGACAACGCTTTAGGGGGAGCGTACGCGTGAGTGCGCGTGTTAGTGTTAGCGTACGGGTGAGGATTAGGGGACGGGTGAGGGTCAGGCTTCGGGGAAGGGTTAGGGTTAGGGTTCGGGCTAGGGTTAGGGTTAGGGGACGGGGACGGTTTAGGGTCCAGGGGAGGGTACGACAACACTTTAGGGGGAGCGTACGCGTGAGGGTGCAGTTTAGTGTTAGCGTACGGGTTAGGATTAGGGGACGGGTGACGGTCAGGCTTCGGGGAAGTTTTAGGGATAGGGTTCGGGCTAGGGTTAGGGTTAGGGGACGGGGACGGTTTAGGGTCCAGGGGAGGGTACGACAACGCTTTAAGGTGACCGTACGTGTGATGGCGCGGGTTAGTGTTAGCGTACGTGTTAGGATTAGGGGACGGGTGAGGGTCAGGCTTCGAGGAAGGGTTCGGGTTAGGGTTCGGGCTAGGGTTAGGGTTAGGGGACGGGGACGGTTTAGGGTCCAGGGGAGGGTACGACAACGCTTTAGGGGGAGCGTACGTGAGAGGGCGCTGGTTAGTGTTAGCCTACGGGTTAGGATTAGGGGACGGGTGAGGGTCCGGCTTCGGGGAAGTGTTAGGGTTAGGGTTCGGTCTAGGGTTAGGGTTAGGGGACGGGGACGGTTTAGCGTCCAGGTGTGGGTACGACAACGCTTTAGGGGGAGCGTACGTGTGAGGGCGCGGGTTAGTGTTAGCGTACGGGTTAGGATGAGGGGACGGGTGAGGGTCAACCTTCGGGGAAGGGTTAGGGTTAGGGTTCGGGCTAGGGTTAGGGTTAGGGGACGGGGAGGATTTAGGGTCCAGGGGAGGCTATGACAACGCTTTAGGGGGAGCGTACGTGTGAGGGCGCGGGTTAGTGTTAGCGTACGGGTGAGGATTAGGGGACGGGTGTGGGTCTGGCTTCGGGGAAGGGATAGGGTTAGGGTTCGGGCTAGGGTTAGGGTTAGGGGACGGGGACGGTTTAGGGTCCAGGGGAGGGTACGACAACGATTTAGGGGGAGTGTACGTGTGAGGGTGCTGTTTAGTGTTAGCGTACGGGTTAGGATTAGGGGACGGGTGAGGGTCAGGCTTCAGGGAAGGGATAGGGTTAGGGTTCGGGCTAGGGTTAGGGTTAGGGGACGGGGACGTTTTAGGGTCCAGGGGAGGGTACGACAACGATTTAGGGGGAGTGTACGTGTGAGGGCGCGGGTTAGTGTTAGCGTACGGGTTAGTATTAGGGGACGGGTGAGGGTCAGGCTTCGGGGAAGTGTTAGGGTTAGGGTTCGGGATAGGGTTAGGGTTAGGGGACGGGGACAGTTTAGGGTCCAGAGGACGGTACGACAATGCTTTAGGGGGAGCGTACGCGTGAGGGCGCGGGTTAGTGTTAGCGTACGGGTGAGGATTAGGGGACGGGTGAGGGTCAGGCTTCGGAGAAGGGTTAGGGTTAGGGTTCGGGATAGGGTTAGGGTTACGGGACGGGGACTGTTTAGGGTCCAGGGGATTGTACAACAACGCTTTAGGGGGAGCGTACGCATGAGGGCGCGGGTTAGTGTTAGCGTACGTGTGAGGATTAGGGGACGGGTGAGGGTCAGGCTTCGGGGAAGGGTTAGGGTTAGGGTTCGGGCTAGGGTTAGGGTTAGGGGACGGGGATGGTTTAGGGTCCAGGGGACGGTACAACAACGCTTTAGGGGGAGCGTACGTGTGAGGGCGCGGGTTAGTGTTAGCGTACGGATGAGGAGTAGGGGACTGGTGTGGGTCAGGCTTCGGGGAAGGGTTAGGGTTAGGGTTCGGGCTAGGGTTAGGGTTAGGGGTCGGGGACTGTTTAGGGTCCACGGGAGGGTACGACAATGCTTTAGGGGCAGCGTACCCGTGAAGGCGCGGGTTAGTGTTAGCGTACAGGTGATGATTAGGGGACGGGTGAGGGTCAGGCTTTGTGGAAGGGTTAGGGTTATGGTTCGGGCTAGGGTTAGGGTTAGGGGACGGGGACGGTTTAGGGTCCAGGGGAGGGTACGACAACACTTTAGGGGGAGCGTACGTGTGAGGGAGCGGGTTAGTGTTAGCGTACGGGTTAGGATTAGGGGACGGGTGAGGGTCAGGCTTCGGGGAAGGGTTAGGGTTAGGGTTCGGGCTAGGGTTAGGGTTATGGGACGGGGACGGTTTAGGCTCCAGGGGAGGGTACGACAACGCTTTAGGGGGAGCTTACGTGTGAGGGCTCGGGTTAGGGTTAGCGTACGGGTTAGGATTAGGGGACGGCTGAGGGTCAGGCTTCGGGGAAGGGTTAGATTTAGGGTTCGGGCTAGGGTTAGGGTTAGGGGACGGGGACGGTTTAGGGTCCAGGTGAGGGTACCACAACGCTTTAGTGGGAGCGTAGATTTGAGGGCGCGGGTTAGTGTTAGCGTACGGGTTAGGATTAGGGGACGGGTGAGGGTCGGGCTTCGGGGAAGGGTTAGGGTTAGGGTTCGGGCTAGGGTTAGGGGACAGGGACGGTTTAGGGTCCAGGGGAGGGTACGACAACGCTTTACGGGGAGCGTACGTGTGAGGGCGCAGGTTAGTGTTAGCGTACGGGTTAGGATTAGGGGACGGGTGAGGGTCAGGCTTCGGGGAAGGGTTAGGGTTAGGGTTCGAGCTAGGGTTAGGGTTAGGGGACGGGGACGGTTTAGGGTCCAGGGGAGGGTACGACAACGCTTCAGGGGGAGCGTACGTGTGAGGGCGCGGGTTAGTGTTAGCGTACGGGTTAGGATTAAGGGACGGGTGAGGGTCAGGCTTCGGGGAAGGCTTAGGGTTAGGGTTCGGGCTAGGGTTAGGGTTAGGGGACGGGGACGGTTTAGGTTCAGGGGAGGGTACGACAACGCTTTAGGGGGAGCATACGTGTGAGGGCGCGGGTTAGTGTTAGCGTACGGGTTAGGATTAGGGGACGGGTGAGGGTCAGGCTTCGGGTAAGGGTTAGGGTTAGGGTTCGGGCTAGGGTTAGGGTTAGGGGACGGGGACGGTTTAGGGTCCAGGAGAGGGTACGACAACGCTTTAGGAGGACTGTACGTGTGAGGGCGCGGGTTAGTGTTAGCGTACGGGTTAGGATTAAGGGACGGGTGAGGGTCAGGCTGCGGGGAAGGGTTAGGTTTAGGGTTCGGGCTAGGGTTAGGGTTAAGGGACGGGGACGGTTTAGGGTCCAGGGGAGGGTACGACAACGCTTTACGGGGAGCGTACGTGTGAGGGCGCGGGTTAGTGTTAGCGTACGGGTTAGGATTAGGGGACGGGTGAGGGTCAGGCTTCGGGGAAGGGTTAGGGTTAGGGTTCAGGCTAGGGTTAGGGTTAGGGGACGGGGACGGTTTAGGGTCCAGAGGAGGGTACGAAAACGCTTTAGGGGGAGTGTACGTGTGAGGGTGCGGGTTAGTGTTAGCCTACGGGTTAGGATTAGGGGACGGGTGAGGGTCCGGCTTCGGGGAAAGGTTAGGGTTAGGGTTCGGGCTAGGGTTAGGGTTAGGGGACGGGGACGGTTCAGGGTCCAGGGGAGGGTACGACAACGCTTTAGGGGGAGCGTACATGTGAGGGCGCGGCTTAGTGTTAGCGTACGGGTTAGGATTAGGGGACGGGTGAGGGTCAGGCTTCGGGGAAGGGTTAGGGTTAGGGTTCGGGCTAGGGTTAGGGTTAGGGGACGGGGACGATTTAGGGTGCAGGGGAGGGTATGACAACGCTTTAGGGGGAGCGTACGCGTGAGGGCGCGGGTTAGTGTTAGCGTACGGGTGAGAATTAGTGGACGGGTGAGGGTCAGGCTTCGGGGAAGGGTTAGGGTTAGGGTTCGGGCTAGGGTTAGGGTTAGGGGACGGGGATGGTTTAGGGTCCAGGGGAGGGTATGACAACGTTTTAGGGGGAGCATAATTGTGAGGGCGCGGGTTAGTGTTAGTGTACGGGTTAGGATTAGGGGACGGCTGAGGGTCAGGCTTCGGGGAAGGGTTAGGGTTAGGGTTCAGGCTAGGGTTAGGGTTAGGGGACGGGGACGGTTTAGGGTCCAGGGGAGGGTACGACAACGCTTTAGGGGGAGCGTACGTGTGAGGGCACGGGTTAGTGTTAGCGTATGGGTTAGGATTAGGGGACGGGTGAGGGTCAGGCTTCGGGGAAGTTTTAGGGTTAGGGTTCGGGCTAGGGTTAGGGTTAGGGGATGGGGACGGTTTAGGGTCCAGGGGAGGGTACGACAACGATTTAGGGGGAGCGTACGCATGAGGGCGCGGGTTAGTGTTAGCGTACGTGTGAGGATTAGGGGACGGGTGAAGGTCAGGCTTCGGGGAAGGGTTAAGGTTAGGGTTCGGGCTAGGGTTAGGGTTAGGGGACGGGGATGGTTTAGGGTCCAGGGGAGGGTACAACAACGCTTTAGGGGGAGCGTACGTGTGAGGGCGCGGGTTAGTGTTAGCGTACGGATGAGGAGTAGGGGACGGGTGTGGGTCAGGCTTCGGGGAAGGGTTAGGGTTAGGGTTCAGGCTAGGGTTAGGGTTAGGGGTCGGGGACTGTTTAGGGTCCACGGGAGGGTACGACAATGCTTTAGGGGCAGCGTACCCGTGAAGGCGCGGGTTAGTGTTAGCGTACAGGTGATGATTAAGGGACGGGTGTAGGTCAGGCTTTGTGGAAGGGTTAGGGTTATGGTTCGGGCTAGGGTTAGGGTTAGGGGACGGGGACGGTTTAGGGTCCAGGGGAGGGTACGACAACACTTTAGGGGGAGCGTACGTGTGAGGGAGCGGGTTAGTGTTAGCGTACGGGTTAGGATTAGGGGACGGGTGAGGGTCAGGCTTCGGGGAAGGGTTAGGGTTAGGGTTCGGGCTAGGGTTAGGGTTATGGGACGGGGACGGTTTAGGCTCCAGGGGAGGGTACGACAACGCTTTAGGGGGAGCTTACGTGTGAGGGCTCGGGTTAGGGTTAGCGTACGGGTTAGGATTAGGGGACGGCTGAGGGTCAGGCTTCGGGGAAGGGTTAGATTTAGGGTTCGGGCTAGGGTTAGGGTTAGGGGACGGGGACGGTTTAGGGTCCAGGTGAGGGTACCACAACGCTTTAGTGGGAGCGTAGATTTGAGGGCGCGGGTTAGTGTTAGCGTACGGGTTAGGATTAGGGGACGGGTGAGGGTCGGGCTTCGGGGAAGGGTTAGGGTTAGGGTTCGGGCTAGGGTTAGGGGACAGGGACGGTTTAGGGTCCAGGGGAGGGTACGACAACGCTTTACGGGGAGCGTACGTGTGAGGGCGCAGGTTAGTGTTAGCGTACTGGTTAGGATTAGGGGACGGGTGAGGGTCAGGCTTCGGGGAAGGGTTAGGGTTAGGGTTCGAGCTAGGGTTAGGGTTAGGGGACGGGGACGGTTTAGGGTCCAGGGGAGGGTACGACAACGCTTCAGGGGGAGCGTACGTGTGAGGGCGCGGGTTAGTGTTAGCGTACGGGTTAGGATTAAGGGACGGGTGAGGGTCAGGCTTCGGGGAAGGCTTAGGGTTAGGGTTCGGGCTAGGGTTAGGATTAGGGGACGGGGATGGTTTAGGTTCAGGGGAGGGTACGACAACGCTTTAGGGGGAGCATACGTGTGAGGGCGCGGGTTAGTGTTAGCGTACGGGTTAGGATTAGGGGACGGGTGAGGGTCAGGCTTCGGGTAAGGGTTAGGGTTAGGGTTCGGGCTAGGGTTAGGGTTAGGGGACGGGGACGGTTTAGGGTCCAGGAGAGGGTACGACAACACTTTAGGAGGACTGTACGTGTGAGGGCGCGGGTTAGTGTTAGCGTACGGGTTAGGATTAAGGGACGGGTGAGGGTCAGGCTACGGGGAAGGGTTAGGTTTAGGGTTCGGGCTAGGGTTAGGGTTAAGGGACGGGGACGGTTTAGGGTCCAGGGGAGGGTACGACAACGCTTTACGGGGAGCGTACGTGTGAGGGCGCGGGTTAGTGTTAGCGTACGGGTTAGGATTAGGGGACGGCTGAGGGTCAGGCTTCGGGGAAGGGTTAGGGTTAGGGTTCAGGCTAGGGTTAGGGTTAGGGGACGGGGACGGTTTAGGGTCCAGGGGAGGGTACGACAACGCTTTAGGGGGAGCGTACGTGTGAGGGCGCGGGTTAGTGTTAGCGTATGGGTTAGGATTAGGGGACGGGTGAGGGTCAGGCTTCGGGGAAGTTTTAGGGTTAGGGTTCGGGCTAGGGTTAGGGTTAGGGGATGGGGACGGTTTAGGGTCCAGGGGAGGGTACGACAACGATTTAGGGCGAGCGTACGTGTGAGGGCGCGGGTTAGTGTTAGCGTACGGGTTAGGATTAGGGGACGGGTGAGGGTCAGGCTTCGGGGAAGTTTTAGGGTTAGGGTTCGGGCTAGGGTTAGGGTTTGGGGACGGGGACGGTTTAGGGTCCAGGGAAGGGTACGACAATGCTTTAGGGGGAGCATACGTGTGAGGGCGCGGGTTAGTGTTAGCGTACGGGTTAGGATTAGGGGACGGGTGAGGGTCAGGCTTCGGGGAAGGGTTAGGGTTAGGTTTCGGGCTAGGGTTAGGGTTAGGGGACGGGGACGGTTTAGGGTCCAGGGGAGGGTACGACAACGCTTTATGGGGATCGTAGCTGTGAGGGCGCGGGTTACTGTTAGCGTACGGGTTAAGATTAGGGGACGGTTGAGTGTCAGGCTTCGGGGAAGGGTTAGGGTTAGGGTTCTGGCTAGGGTAAGGGTTAGCGGACGGGGACGGTATAGGGGCCAGGTGAGGGTACGACAACGCTTTAGGGGGAGCGTACGTGTGAGGGCGCGGGTTACTGTTATCGTACGGGTTAGGATTAGGGGACGGGTGAGGGTCAGGCTTCGGGCAAGGGTTACGGTTAGGCTTCGGGCTAGGATTAGGGTTAGGGGACGGGGACGGTTTAGGGTCCAGGTGAGTGTACGACAATGCTTTAGGGGGAGCGTACGTGTGAGGGCGTGGGTTAGTGTTAGCGTACGGTTTAGGATTAGGAGACGGGTGAGGGTCAGGCTTCGGGGAAGGTTTAGGTTTAAGGTTCGGGCTAGGGTTAGGGTTAGGGGACGGGGAAGGTTTAGGGTCCAGGGGAGGGTACGACAACGCTTTAGGGGGAGCGTACGCGTGAGGTCGTGGGTTAATGTTAGCGTACAGGTTAGGATTAGGGGACCGGTGAGGGTCAGGCTTCGGGGAAGGGTTAAGGTTAGGGTTCGGGCTAGGGTTAGTGTTAGGGGACGGGGACGGTTTAGGGTCCAGCTGAGGTAATTTATTCATAGCAGTGTGTATGTGTTAATCCCAAACTGTTAATTTATCCCTCCTCCCACCTTTCCCCTTTGGTA
Source organism: Delphinus delphis (assembly GCF_949987515.2). Classification (NCBI taxonomy): domain Eukaryota; kingdom Metazoa; phylum Chordata; class Mammalia; order Artiodactyla; family Delphinidae; genus Delphinus; species Delphinus delphis. The sequence continues at coordinate 675,708 of NW_027192679.1, read as the reverse complement.
ATAATAAATTTTAAGATTTTATACTTCTCAGAAATGGGAGAGCTGAAAGAGAGGTATCATTTTCAATGGAAAAGCATTTAAAACAAGATTGAAGCTTTAACCAAGATTATTAGATGTACATCCTTGGAAAGAAATCACTTCGTTTCTCTAATATTGACCTGACAAATAAGACAAACCTTTTCACTGAACTTGCTTATAATAAAGTGATGGAAATATCAAATGGAAGTGTTAGAAACATCTTATTTTACCCGAGCCTTATACACTGTTCTATGTTAACTACAGTTTGGCTCACACATCTGTTCATTGAGGTTACAATAGTCTCAATTTCTGTTACTGATCCTCCAGAGTGGACCCCAACAGGTGTCCCCCTGCCCAGTGTCATTGGGGCCAACAGATCGAGACTGAGTTTGGTTCACAAGCAAAGGAAACTTTATATTTTGATCAGAGAATGGAGAGGTGAGAGCATGCACTACCCTGTGGGCTGTGGGCTGGCCTGCTGTGTAGAGATCCTGTCAGAGTCAGTGGGAGGGAGGGGACAGAGCTTTCAAGGGCTGGGTTGGCTGCAGCTCAGGCTCTATATCGCGGAGTCTGCACTGGGCCCCAGGAGCTGAGGTGTCGACCCAGCCATTCTGCACTAGGAAATCTGGCCTGAAGTGCCGGGTGTGGAACCTCTGCATGCGAGACCCTAGGAGTACGTGAAATTAGACAAAGCACAAAGGATAAAAAAGTTAGACTTGACTTTATTGCACAGATTCTATTTTTATCTCCCAGGGATTTTTAATGGGCTTTGCTGGGGACAAACTCCTCCTCTGCCTTTTGTCCCGTTCCTCATTCTTGGAGTTCTGAGGGTGCAGACCCTTCTTCTGTAACTGCTGAGTGCTGAGTTGGGAGCCCTCATACCCAGGGGCGAGGGTCAGAACTTCTCCCCAGCAGCCTCCAGGTGACGTTGATTGTCCCCAGGCCCCCTGCCTCCTTGCTCGTCCACCTGAGCACCAGCATTGGAAGTGTTATAGATTCTAATGACCTTTAAGGGTCCAGGAAAGAGATGTGCAGAGACGCTGTGGGGGCTGGTTTCACCCCACCCCACATTTGTTCGGCCACCTTAGGCTGACCGTTTCTGCCAGCCTAGATGCTCTGAACAGTAGTCTGTGCTTTCTTCAATTAGGCCCCTGAATTAACGTACAAACAGCACCAGGTGTCAGAGCCCTGCCCACTCAACTCCCAGACAGTCCAGGGTCAGTGGTGATCAAGGACCATGATGGCCACTGAGTCAACAGCCTTTTGAAGTAAACAGGAGTCCAGCCGGTCTTATTGGCCACCATCATCACGGTGTCTGTAGGCTTTTCTATGGTGACAGTGTGATATACGGTTCCCCCGCCAAGATTATTAGCTCCCCTCTGGGTGCAGTAAGTCCTGCAAGCAGTAGTCTACTCTTTTGGGACACACTCTTGTTGTTTTATGAGAGAAACTCCAGGTCAAGTGATGTTCACACGAGTCGTCATGGTGCCCTGTTGCCCCCGGTTATCTCTCTGGATGTTGGAGTTGGAAGGCCTCCTCACTCGAGGTCGGTGTGCCAACGGAGCGAACCCTGCAACTTCAGGGCATGGTTGGTGGTTAGGATCACCACGTGGGGTCCTTTTCCCTTAGGAGGGAGGTGGCCTTTTGGGCTGCTGATTTCCAGGTTTTTAGATACCGCCAGTATCTTGGCCAGATGTGGCAGTGGGCCAAGCCCCTTGGTGACTGTAGTTTATCCTACCTGGATGGCATTCTTGCATTGTTCCATTTCAAGTGGTCCCAGTTTTTGCACTAATTCTCCAATGGCGATTCACCTTTCACCGGGAACGTAAAGGTCAAAGGGTTTAGCTAAATTAGAGAGTTCCAGGGCAAGGGTCTGAATTGACTGCTCTTTCCATTCTTGAAAGGCCACTTCTGGATTCTATTCAAAAGGATCATCATCTTTTCCTTTCAGTGTTTCATATAGAGGCCCAGCTAGTAGACTATAGTTAGGGATCCAGAAGCAGCAAACCCTGGCCTCCCCAGGAACCCCTAAGCTGTCTTCTAGTTTTAGAAAGGGGTAAGGCTGAAAATGGTTTCTTCCCTTTCCTGGGATGGGCTTCTCCGACCTTCTGTGAGAATGAAGCCCAGGCAGGTCACCGCAGTCTGTGATATTTGAGCTTCATTTTGGACGACTTCTATCCTTTATTGGCTTGGTAGTTCAGAGGCCTCCTTAGTAGGGCTGGCGATCAGAATGTCGTCTGCGTATTGAAGGAGGGTTTCCTTTTCCAGAGGTAGAACTTTTAGGTCTTTACCTAAGCTTTCCCCAAAGACAGTGTGGGAATTTTTGCACCCTTGGGGCCAGACGGCCCGGAAGTATTGTTTTAGTTGTATGTTGAGTCCTGCCACTCACAAGCCAAAATTTCTTGTGACTCTGGGACTAATGGAATACAAAAGAAGGCATCATTGAAGACTAATACAGAATACCATGTCCTGGTGGTTGGTAGAATGACCAGCAGGGTGTAGGAATTAGGAGCAGCTGGAGGTATATCCTCGGTGGCTTCACTGACTGTCCTGACATCCTTTACCAGGTCCCCAGCAGCCCATGGGGCTCTCGTGGTCAGACCAATCCCCGGATACAGAGCTACCCTTGCAGGTACCGTGGCAGGGCTGGGCACACAGGAACCGTGTACATAGCCCTCATTGCAGAGCACCCCCAGCTCACCTGTCACTCAGAGCTGACACAGAGCACCTCAGAGCAGGACTTGAACTAACAAACAGCAGCTGCGACAGGTCTGTGACCCTGGGCATCACTCTGTACGGCCTCCCTCCACCTGGTCTTCCAGAGACTTCCACTGCACCCGGGGCACCAGGCCTCTGTCTCCAACCACCACCCACCCCTCCTCTCCCTGACTCCTGGGTTCCTCTCATTAGGAGAGTGTTTTCTTGAAGTTGTCTCCCACTCATGGGCCAGATAAAATGATTAGAAAACAAGCCAAAGCTGCAGCCCCTTGTCTATCTTGACTCTCAGGAGCCCACACCTGTTCCTTGGACCTGGCCGGTTCAGCAAGTTCCATTTTCTGCAACTGTGAGCCCCTGAGGGGTGATGATTGGCTGACCTGGGCAGCCTTACCGTGCCGGCCAGCCCTCCCCAGGTGTGCCTGGGTTGAGATCAATATAAATACCACTCCAGGCAGCAAGAGCCCCTGCAGCCGTGCCTGACGCCATTTTCTCTGCCCTGTCAGCAGTCTCGGGGCTGGGCTGGTGGGAGGGAGTGAGAGGCCACAGCTTTGTGGGTGGCCCAGTGTGAGTGGGGCTCTGCTGGACTTTCTGCAGCAGTTGCCAGGCTGCCACCTGCTAAGGAAGAGGATGTGTCACCCATACCTGCTGCTGGAATTTCTCCCTGGGCAGAGGTGAGGAAGGAAAAAAGCAGTGGGGGCAGGGACAGGACGGGTATCTCAGGCAGGGAAATGGAAATCTTCCAGAAGAGCACCCAGGGCCAGTACCATCCTGGCTGGCCTGCAGGCACCAAGTCGGCTGGCATGCTGTCACTCGTGTGGCTCCATGGCGCTTCCTCTAGGCTTTCAAGTCCTTGTACATATTCAGGTGTTTTACCTGGGAAGGTTGGGAACAGTTCAGCAGCAGCTGGTCTGGGGCTCATCTCACGTTTACTCACAGATGCCTCGGCACGGTCCCCCAGGCTTGTAATGAGGACACTCCTTGCGGGGGGGCTGCTGGCTGCATGCGAGATGATTCCCCACCTCTGACCAACTTCAGAATTGTCTACCACTGAAGCAAGTGCCCTGATAGGGTTTTCATCTGTATAACTGGTGGGTTCTGTTTTGTTTTTTTCTTTTTTGTTTCAAGGTAGGTTTTATTCCTCTTTTTTGTACTTATGGATGTAAGCATGGAAATAATTCATTCATATAAATACATGTATGTGAAGGGAATAACTTTTTCCGTTTTTTAAAAAATTTTATTTTTCATTTTATTTTATTTATTTTTTATACAGCAGGTTCGTATTGGTTATCTATTTTATACATATAAATGTATACATGTCAATCCCAATCTCCCAACTCCTCCCACCGCCACCCCCCCCATGGCTTTCCCCTCTTTGTGTCCATACATTTGTTCTCTACATCTGTGTCTCTATTTCTGCCCTTCAAACCGGTTCATCTGTACCATTTTTCTAGGTTCCACATATATGCGTTAATATACAATATTTGTTTTTCTCTCTCTGACTTACTTCACTCTGTATGACAGTCTCTAGATCCATCGACGTCTCTACAAATGACCCAATTTCATTCCTTTTTATGGCTAATAGTCCATTTTATATATGTACCACATCTTTATCCATTCGTCTGTCTGTGGGCATTTAGGTTGCTTCCATTACCTGGCTATTGTAAATAGTGCTGCAATGAACATTGTGGTGAATGTGTCTTTTTGATTTATGGTTTTCTCTGGGTATATGCCCAGTAGTGGGTTGCTGGATCATATGGTAATTCTATTTTTAGTTTTTTAAGGAACCTCTATACTGTTCTCCATAGTGACTATCAATTTACATTCCCACCAATCGTGGAAGAGGGTTCCTTTTCTCCACACCCTCTCCAGCATTTGTTGTTTGTAGATTTTCTGATGATGCCCATTCTAACAGGTGTGAGGTGATACCTCATTGTAGTTTTGATTTGCATTTCTCTAATAATTAGTGATGTAGAGCAGCTTTTCATGTGCTCCTTGGCCATCTCTACGTCTTTTTGGAAGAAATGTCTATTTAGATCTTCTGCCCATTTTTGTATTGGGTTGTTTGTTTTTTTAATATTGAGCTGCATCAGCTGTTTATATATATTGGAGATTAATCCTTTGTCCATTGATTCAGTTGCAAATATATTCTCCCATTCTGAGGGTTGTCTTTTTGTGTTTGTAGTTTCCATTGCTTTGCAAAAGCTTTTACGTTTCATTAGGTCCCATTTGTTTAGTTTTCTTTTTTATGTCATTACTCTAGGAGGTGGATCAAAAAAGATCTTGCTGTGATTTATGTTAGAGTATTCTTCCTATGTTTTCCTCTAAGAGTTTTATACTGTCCGGTCTTACATTAAGGTCTCTAATCCATTTTGAATTTATTTTTGTGTATGGTGTTAGGGGGTGTTCTAATTTCATTCTTTTACATGTAGCTGTCCATTTTTCCCAGCACCACTGATTGAAGACACTGTCTTTTCTCCATTGTATAGTCTTGCCTACTTTGTCATAGATTAGTTGACCATAGGTGTGTAGGTTTATCTCTGGGCTTCTTTCTTTTTTATTTTCCTTTTACACCTTTATTGGAGTATAATTGCTTTACAATGGAGTGTTAGTTTCTGCTGTATAACAAAGTGAATCAATTATACATATACATATATCACCATATCCCCTCCCTCTTACATCTCCCTCCCACCCTCCACATCCCACCCCTTTAGGTGGTCGCAAAGCACCGAGCTGATCTCCCTGTGCTATGTGGCTGCTTCCCAGTAGCTATCGATGTTACATTTGGTAATGTATATATGTCCATGGCACTCTCTCACTTCGTCCCAGCTTACCCTTCCCCCTCCCCGTGTCCTCAAGTCCTTTCTCTATGTCTGTGTCCTTAATCCTGTCCTGCCCCTGGGTTCTTCATAAACTTTCTTCTTTAGATTCCATATATCTCTGTTAGTACACGGTATTTATTTTTCTCTTTCTGACTTACTTCACTGTGTAGGACAGACTCTAAGTCCATCCCCCTCACTACAAATAACTCAGTTTTGTTTCTTTTTATGGCTGAGTAATATTCCATTTATATATGTGCCAGATATTCTTTATCCATTTATCTGTCGATGGACACTTAGGTTGCTTCCATGTCCTGGCTATTGTAAGTAGAACTGCAATGAACATTGTTGTATATAACTCTTTTTGAATTATGGTATCTCAGGGCAAATGCCCAGTAGTTGGATTGTTGGGTCGTATGGTACTTCTATTTTTAGTTCTTTCAGGAACCTCTATACTGTTATCCCTAGTGGGTATAGCAATTTACATTCCCAGCAACAGTGCAAGAACGTTCCCTTTTCTCCAGTAAATGCCTCTCCAGCATTTATTGTTTGTAGATTTTTTGATGATTGCCATTCTGACTGCTGGGAGTTGATACCTCACTGTAGTTTTGATTTGCATTTCTCTAATGATTAGTGATGTTCAGCATCCTTTCATGTGTTTATTGGCAATCTGTATATCTCCTTTGGAGAAATGTCTATTTAGGTCTTCTGCCCATTTTTGGATTGTGTTGTTTGTTTTTGTGATATTGAGCTACACGAGCTGCTTGTAAATTTTGGAGATTAATCTTTTGTCATTTGCTTCATTTGAAAACATTTTCTCCCATTCTGGGGGTTGTATTTTCGTCTTGTTTATGTTTTCCTTTGCTGTGCAAAAGCTTTGAAGTTTCATTAGGTCCCATTTGTTTATTTTTGTTTTTATTTCCACTTCTCTAGGAGGTGGGTCAAAAAGGATCTTGCTGTGATTTATGTCATAGAGTGTTCTGCCTATGTTTTCCTCTAATAATTTTATAGTGTCTGGTCTAACATTTAGATCTCTAATTCATTTTGAGTTTATTTTTGTGTATGGTGTTATGGAGTGTTCTAATTTCATTCTTTCACGTGTAGTTGTCCAGTTTTCCCAGCACCACTTACTGAAGAGACTGTCTTTTCTTCATTGTATATCTTTGCCTCCTTTGTCATAGATGAGTTAGCCATAGGTACGTAGGTTTATCTCTGGGCTTTCTATCTTGTTCAATTGATCTATATTTCTGTTTTTGTGCCAGTACCATATAGTCTTGATTAATGTAGCTTTGTAGTATAGTCTGAAGTTAGGAAGTCTGATTCCTCCAGCTCTTTTAATTTCCCTCAAGACTGCTTTGGCTATTCGGGGTCTTTTGTGTCTCCATACAAATTTTAAGATTTTTTTGTTCTAGTTCTGTAGAAAATGCCAGTGGTATTTGATAGGGATTGCATTGAATTTGTAGCTTGCTTTGGGTACTATAGTCATTTTCACAATATTGATTCTTCTAATCCAAGAACATGGTTTATACCTCCATATGTTTATATCATCTTTGATTTCTTTCAGCAATGTCTTATAGTTTTCTGAGTACAGGTCTTTTACCTCCTTATGTAGGTTCATTCCTCTGTATTTTATTCTTTTTGTTGCAATGGTGAATGAGATTGTTTCCTTAATTTCTCTTTCTGATCTTTCATTGTTAGTGTATAGGAATGCAAGAGATTTCTGTGCATTAATTTTGTATCCTGCAACTTTACCAAATTCATTGATTAGCTCTGGTAGTTTTCTGGTGGCATCTTTAGGATTCACTATGTGTAGTATCGTGTCATTTGCAAACAGTGACAATTTTACTTCTTCTTTTCCAATTTGTATTCCTTTTATTTCTTTTTCTTCTCTGATTACTGTGTCTAGGACTTCCAAAAACTATGTTGAGTAATAGTGGTGAGAGTGGACATCCTTGTCTTGTTCCTGATCTTAGAGGAAATGCTTTTAGTTTTTCACTATTGAGAATGATGTTTGCTGTGGGTTTGTCATATACTGCCTTTATTATGTTGAGGTAGATTCCCTCTATGCCCACTTTTTGGAGACTTTTAATCATAAATTGGTGTTGAATTTTGTCAAAAGCTTTTCCTGCATCTATTGGGATGATCATATTTTTATTCTACAATTTGTTAATATGGTGTATCACATTGATTGATTTGTGTATATTGAAGAATTCTTGCATCCCTGGGATAAACCCCACCTGATCATGGTGCATGATCCTTTTAATGTGTTGTTTAATTCTGTTTCCTAGTATTTTGTTGAGGATTTTTACATCTATATTAATCAGTGATATTGGTCTCTAATTTTCTTTTTCTGTAGTATCTTTGTCTGGTTTTGGTATCAGGGTGATTGTGGCCTCATATAATGAGTTTGGGAGTGTTCCTTCCCCTGAAAAGTTCTGAAGAGTTTGAGAAGATTGGGTGTTAGCTCTTGTCTAAATGTTTGATAGAATTCACCTCTGATGCCATCTGGTTCTGGACTTTTGTTTGTTGGAAGATTTTTAATCACACTTTCAATTTCATTACTTGTGATTGGTCTGTTCATATTTTCTATTTCTTCCCGGTTCAGTCTTGGAAGGTTATACCTTTCTAAGAATTTGTCCATTTCTTCCAGGTTGTCCATTTTATTGGCATAGAGTTGCTTGTAGAGGTCTCTTAGGATGCTTTGTATTTCTGTGGTGTCTGTTACAACTTCTCCTGTTTCATTTCTAATTTTATTGATTTGAGTCCTCTCCCTCTTTTACTTGAGTCTGGCTAAAGGTTTATCATTTTTGTTTATCTTCTCAAAGAACCAGCTTTTAGTTTTATTGATCTTTGCTATTGTTTTTATTTCATTTATTTCTGCTCTGATCTTTATGATTTCTTTCCTTCTATTAACTTTGGGTTTTGTTCTTCATTCTCTAGTTCCTTTAGGTGTAGGGTTAGATTGTTTATTTGAGATTTTTCTGGTTTCTTGAGGTAGGCTTTTATTGCTATAAACTTCCCTCTTAGAACTGTTTTTGCTGCATCCCATAGGTTTTGGATCATCGTGTTTTTGTTGTCATTTGTCTCTAGGTATTTTTTGATTTCCTCTTTGATTTCCTCAGTGATCTCTTGGTTATTTAGAAATGTATTGTTTAGCCTCCATGTGTTTGTTTTTTACGTTATTTTCCCTGTAATTGATTTCTAATCTCATAGCATTGTGGTCGGAACAGCTGCTTGATATGATTTCAGTTTTCTTAAATTTACTGAGGCTTTATTTGTGACCCAAGATGTGATCTATCCCGGAGAATGTTCCGTGTGCCATTGAGAAGAACTTGTAGTCTGCTGTTTTTGGATGGAATGTCCTATAAATATCCATTAAATCTATCTGGTCTATTGTGCCATTTAAAGCTTGTGTTTCCTTATTAATTTTCTGTCTGGATGATCTCCATTGGTGTAAGTGAGGTGTTAAAGTCCCTTGCTATTATTGTGTTACTGTTGATTTCCTCTTTTATAGCTGTTAGCAGTTGCCTTATGTATTGAGGTGTTCCTGTGTTGGGTACATATATATTTATAATTGTTATATCTTGGATTGATCCCTTGATCATTATGTAGTGTCCTTCCTTGTCTCTTGTAACATTCTTTATTTTAAAATCTATTTTATCTGATATGAGTATTGCTACTCCAGCTTTCTTTTGATTTTCATTTGCATGGAATATATTTTTCCATCCTCTCACTTTCAGTCTGTATGTGTCCCTAGGTCTGAAATGGGTCTCTTGTAGACAGCATATATATGGATCTTGTTTTTGTATCCATTCAGTGAGCCTGTGTCATTTGGTTGGAGCATTTAATCCATTCACGTTTAAGGTAATTATCAATATGTATGTTCCTATTATTATTTTCTTAATTGTTATGGGTTTGTCTTAGTGGGTCCTTTTCTTCTCTTGTGTTTCCCACTTAGAGAAGTTCCTTTAGCATTTGTTGTAGAGCTGGTTTCGTGGTGCTGAATTCTCTTAGCTTTTGCTTGTCTGTAAAGCTTTTGATTTCTCCATCAAATCTGAATGAGATACTTGCTGGGTGGAGTACTCTTGGTGGTAGGTTCTTCCCTTTCATCACGTTAAATTTATCATGCCACTCCCTTCTGGCTTGTAGATTTTCTGCTGAGAAATCAGCTGTTAACCTTATGGGAATTCCGTTGTATGTTGTCATTTTTCCCTTGTTGCTTTCAATAATTTTTCTTTGTCTTTAATTTTTTCAATTTGATTACTGTGTGTCTCGGCATTTTTCTCCTTTGGTTTATCCTGCCTGGGACTCTCTGCGCTTCGTGGACTTCGGTGGCTATTTCTTTTCCCATGCTAGGGAAGTTTTCAACTATAATCTCTTCAGATATTTTCTCGAGTCCTTTCTCTCTCTGTTCTCCATCTGGGACCCCTATAATGCGAATGTTGTTGCATTTAATGTTGTCCCAGAAGTCTCTTAGGTTGTCTTCATTTATTTTCATTCTTTTTCTTTATTTTGTTCCATGGCAGTGATTTCCACCTTTCTGTCTTCCAGGTCACTTATCCGTTCTTCTGTCACAGTTATTCTGCTACTGATTCCTTCTAGTGTATTTTTCATTTCAGTTATTGTATTGTTCATCTCTGTTTGTTTGTTCTTTAATTCTTCTAGGTGTTTGTTCCTTAATTCTTCTAGGTCTTTGTTAAGCATTTCTTGCATCTTCTCGATCTTTGCCTCCATTATTTTTCTAAGGTCTTGGATCATCTTCACTATCATTATTCTGAATTCTTTTACTGGAAGGTTACCTATCCCCACTTCATTTCGTTGTTTTTCTGAGGATTTATCTTGTTCCTTGATCTGGTATAAAGTCCTCTGCCTTTTCATTTTCTCTATCTTTCTGTGAATGTGGTTTTCCTTCCACAGGCTGCAGAATTGTAGTTCTTCTTGCTTCTGCTGTCTGCTCTCCAGTGATTGAGTCTATCTGAGAGGTTTGTGCAAGCTTCCTTATGCGAGGGACTGGTGGTGGGTAGAGCTGGGTGTTGTTCTGGTGGGCAGAGCTTTAATCTGCTTGTCTGTGGATTAAATAAAAGTTTAATAAAAAGTTTAATCCACTTGTCTGCTGATGCATGGGGCTGGGTTCCCTCCCTGTTGGTTGTTTGGACTGAGGCGACCCAGCACTGGAGCCTACCTTGCTCTTGGTGGGGCTAATGGTGGACTCTGGGAGAGTTCACGCCAAGGAGTATTTCCCAGAACTTCTGCTGTCAGTGTCGTTGTCCCCATGGTGAGCCGCAGCCACACCCCACCTCTGCAGGAGACCCTCTAAAACTAGCAGCTAGGTATGATCATTCACCTACGGGGTGACTGCTCCTTCCCCTGGGTCCTGATGTGCACACTACTTTGTGTGTGTCCTCCAAGAGTGGAGTCTCTGTTGAGACTCTGAGTCTCTGAATGCAGTTGAGACTCTGAGTGGAGTCGCACAGACTCTGGGTCCTGTGAAGCTTCGATGTTTTGTGGTTCTAGAAATCCTATAGGAGACGGTCCACAGCAGGTGAAGCTAATGCTGTCATAGAGGTGGTGAAACCAAAGATCTGCAGTTCCGACTAGAGGTGCTGATGTACAAACAGGACAAAATCATCTCATGTGAATGTAGTTCAGGCACGTTTAAAATGAATGCAGTCATGTTAATGCCTAACATCTTCTATCTTGTGCCTCTCCTCAAGGACCCCCTCCTCAGTTCCTGAGGCTCCTGTAAGTCATGTACAGGGGAATGGAGAGTGGGCTCTGTCCAGTCTGAGCCCTGAGTTACCCTGTGTGTATCTTAGGATACTTTGTATTTCTGTGGTGGCTCTTGTAACATCATCTCTTTCAGTTCTGATTTATTTGGCCCCTCTCTTTAAAAAAAAATTACTACTGTTGTCTTTTATTCTTTACAGAAGTTTAATAAGTGTTTGATCTACTACCCTTACTCTATGTATACTTTTTGCTGTGAGATTTTTACTTTTGTTTGTTTTCTTGTTACTGTCAATAATTAGTGAGAATTCTTTTAAGCTACCTTCAACATTGCTTATAAAGCTGCTTTATTAGTGATGACAGAGCTTTAATGGAAGTCGTGTTCTAGTTGTAAATTAGAATGCAATGTGCCAGCAAAAAGCCCCTTAAGTGTATGTCTCATTACTTCTCGTTCTTTTTTTCCCTTTTTTTCTCTCTTTTTTTTCTTGTTCTTTTTTAATGTTTATTTTTTATCAGAGCAAATTTGATTAAAATGTTTTGTTTGTTCTAGGTGTGTAAGATGTGGTTCTTTTACACATATACATGTATCTATACTTCTTCAGATCGTTTTCTCATGTAGCTTGTGACACAATGTTGAGTAGTCTTCTCTTGGTATTCCGTAGGTCTTTGGTGATTATATATTTCACATGTGTTTCTATATCTATGTTAACCCCAATATCCTAATGTATCCAGTCCTCATACCTTTCCATTTGGTGAACCATAACTTTGTTTAATGAATCTGTGATTGCCTTTCTCTGTGGAAATATCTTCATTGGTATCAATTTTTAGCTAACACCTATAAGTGATATTATAGGATATGTGTCTTTTGCTGTCTGACTTAGTACAATTTGCCTGATTACCTCTAGAATCATCTACGGTGCTGCAAATGGCATTGTTTCATTTTTTTCCCTAGATAATATTCCATCTGTACATGTACCAGTTCTTCTTTGTCCACTCACCTGTTGATGGACTTTTTGGTTGCCTCCATGTCTTGGCTATTGTAATACTGCTGCACTGCACATTTGCCTGCCTGTGTCTTTACAATTCTGTCTTCTTATGTTATAGGCCCAGGAGTGGGCATCCTGTATCATATGGTATCTCGGGGTTTACCGTTTAAATGCACCACGATTCTGTGCTCATTATTGGCCCTTTCCAGGTTACATCCCACTTAAAGTTGAGGGTATGCATTTCTCCACAACACCTTCAGCATTTATTTATTTATTTATTTTTAATATCTTTATTGAAGTATAATTGCTTTACAATGGTGTGCTAGCTTGTGCTTTACAACAAAATGAATCAGTTATACATATACATATGTTCCCATATCACTTCCCTCTTGCGTCTCCCTCCCTCCCACCCTCCCTCCCCTCCAGGCGGTCACAAAGCACCGAGCTGATCTCCCTGTGCCATGCTGCTGCTTCCCACTAGCTATCTACCTTACGTTTGGTAGCGTATATATGTCCATGCCTCTCTCTCCCTTTGTCACAGCTTACCCTTCCCCCTCCCCATATCCTCAAGTCCATTCTCTAGTAGATCTCTGTCTTTATTCCTGTTTTACCCCTAGGTTCTTCATGACATTCTTTTCCCTTAAATTCCAGGTATATGTGTTAGCATACGGTATTTGTCTCTCTCTTTCTGACTTACTTCACTGTGTATGACAGACTCTAGGTCTATCCACCTCATTACAAATAGCTCAATTTCGTTTCTTTTTATGGCTTCAGCATTTATTGTTTGTAGTTTTCTTGCTGATGGATATTCTGACTGGTGTGAGTTGATACCTCTTTGTGGTTGAATTTGCATATGACTCATAATCCTTTGAAATTGAGCTTTAAGTCATGTCCTTTTTATTTTTCAAACTGTGATTACAGCTTAGCTCTTCAAAGTGTTTTCTAAAGTATGTGTTACATTTTGAAATTTATTGGCCATTACCTCCCTCAAAACATTTTGAGGGCAGGTTTCATTTACAGCCCTGCAGTACTTGTTCACATGAAGTGACCATTAGCACAGGCTTTAAAGCTGCTTTTGCAGGTAACGGCCAGATTGCGGCAGCCTTTCTTTGTTCCCCATGCTGGTACTAGGGAAACAGAGCTTCCGGCCGGTGGTCTTCCTCGGTTATAAATTAGAGTGGAATGTGCCCGGATAAACCCCCAAAGGCTGATGTCTCCTTACTTTTGTTTGTTTTTTTAATTTAATTTATATTTTTATCGGAATAATATTCCATTTTGTATATGGACCACTTCTTGGTGCATTGCTCTGTTGAGGGACATTTTCGTTGCTTCCAAGTGTTGGCTATATTAAATATTGCTGGAGTGCAAGATTGCCAGCTTGTGACTTTTTGATTCTCATTTTCTCAGGTGATAGTCCCAGCAGTGGGTATGACTGATTGACTAGTAGCTCAATGTTTACCTTTTCAAAGCACCTCCATTGTGTTTTCATTAGTGGCTCTTACCATGTCTCCCTTAGAGCCGAGGGTACGAACTTCTCCACAATCCCTTCAGCATTTATAGTTTGCAGCATTTTTGCTAATGGCCAATCTGACTGCTGTGACCTGATAGGTTTTTGTAATTTGGGTTTGCATGACTTTAAAAATTCCTACAATTCATCATTTTCCACGCCTTTTTCCTTTCTGTTAAAAATCAAGTGTGAGCACAATCTATCTCTTGAAGCTGTCTTCTTGGAAGGTTGCCCTCTTTGGAATTTTTGGTGGATATTCGACCCCAGGATTTTTTTGGAGGGCAGATGTCATTACAGAACTGCAAGTTTGGTGAATATTTAGTGACCATTAGCACTGGGTTTAAAGCTGCTGTTGTGGGAAACGGCCACAAGGAGGCAGCATTTGTCCTTTCCCAAATCTGGGTACTAGGGCAGCAGAGCCTTTCTGGAAGTCGTGGTCCTAGGTTTTAAGTTAGAATGGAATGTGCCAGGAGGAACGCCCATAAGTTTATGTCTCATTACATCTTGGTTTTTAAAATTTATTTAATCGGGGTAATGATTAGATATTGTTTGTCCAGATGTACACAATCTGGTTCATTTGTACAATATATATGTCTATTCATGTTCAGATCCTCTTCCCATGTAAAATATTACAGTGTTCCGTAGACCTCCCTTGCTATATGGTCCGTCTTTTTGATATATGTTTATTATATGTATTTGTATACGTATGGTAACGTTAATCTTAATTTATCCATCCTGCCCACCTTTCCTTTTAGATAAGCATACTTAATTTCTAAGTCTGTGAGTGTCTTTCTCTGTGGAAATATGTTCATTTGTGTTAGTTATTAGATAACGCCTATAAGTGATATCATAGGATATAGGTCTTTTGCTTTCTGACTTACCTCATATTCTGTGATTATCTCCAAGCTCATCTATGGCACCTCAAATAGCAGTGTTTCATTGTTTTCCATGGCTAATATTCTATTGTGAACGTGGACCACTTCTTCTTCATCCATACATCTGTTGATGGACATTTTGGTGGCTTCACTGTCTTGGCTATTGTGAATAAGGCTGCAGTGCAGCTTTTGCAGCCCGCGTCTTCTCGATTCTGGTCTTCTCAGGTGAGAGGCCCAGTGGTGTGACTGCTGCATCGAATGGTACCTCAACTTTTACTTTTAATCGTAGCTCCTTTCTGTTCTCATTATTGGCTCTTACCACGTTACATCTCACCAGCAGCTAGAGGGTACACAGTTCTCTAAAACCCCTTCAGAATTTATTGTTTGTAGACCTTTTGCTGATGGTCAGTCGACTGGTGTGAGTTGAAACCTTTTTGTACATTAGATTTGCATGAGTCTAATAATTCCTGAGGTTGAGCTTTCACCCATTTTCCTTTTTTTAAACAAGAGAGTGAGTCAAACTTACCTCTTCATACTATCGTCTTGAAAAATTTGCCAGTTTTGAATTTTATTGTCCATTCCCTACCTCAGCACAGTTGTTTAGGGCAGGTGTCCTTTGCAGCCCTGAGTCCTTGTGAATGTTAAGAGAACATTAGCTGTGGGCTTAACGCCGCTCTTGCGGAAAACGGCCACAAGGCAGCAGAATTTCTACATTTCCAACTCTGGGTTTTTGGGCAGCAGAGCCTTCCTGGAAATCGTGTTAGTAGGCTGCAAATTAGAGTGGAATGTGCCAGAGCACATCCCCAAGAGCTTATATCTCCTTACTTCTTGTTTGTTTTATAAATTTAATTTTTATTAATTATCAGAGCAAACTTGATAAAAATATTTTGTTTCTCCTAGGTGTACAGAATCTGGTTCATTATATCAATGTATCTGTCATTTATCTTTGCATTCTTTACCGTGTAGGTTATTACAGAGTGTTGCCTAGACCTCTCTTGGTATTCCATAGGTGTTTTGTGATTATATATTTCATATGTATTAGTACATGTCTGTTAACCCTCATATCCTAATTCACACATTCCTTACACTTTTCCATTGGTTAAACATAATTTTTTTTTCTTAATCCATGCTTTTCCTTCTCTTGGAAATAAGTTCATGAGTATCAACTTTTAGGTAACACCTAGAAGTGATGTCATAGGATATCTGTCTTTCACTTTCTTTCTTTAATTTGAGTGATTATCTCTAGGTCCTTATATGGTGGTGCAAACGGCACTGTTTCATTGTTTTCCATGGCTTATATTCCATTGTTTACATGGACCACTTCCTCTTTGTGCATTTTTCTGTTGATGGACATTTTGGTTTCTTCCAAGTCTTGGCTATGTTAAATATTCCTGCAGTGCAGGATTGCCAGCCTGTGTCTTTTCCATTCTGCTCTGCTCAGGTGATAGGCACATCAAAGGACCTACCAGATCACATGGTAGCTCAATTTTTACCCTTAAACGCACCTCCATTATGTTCTCACTACTGGCTGTTACCAGTTTACATCCCCCCCAGCAGCTGGAGGGTACACAGTTCTCTGAAACCCCTTCAGCATTTATTCTTTGTAGACTTTTTGCTGAAGAACATTCTGACGGCTGTGAGGTGAACATTTCTGTAATTGGATTTGCATGGCTTTATTCATTGCTGATGTTGCGCATTTTTCAATTCCCTTTTATTTTAAAGAGAAAAAAAAGAAAAGACAAAATGTGCGTAAAATATGCCTCTTGACATTGTCTTCTTGAAATGTTGACGTCTTTTGAATTTTCTGGTCGATTACGACCCCAGGACATTTTTTAGGCCCGGTGTCCTTTACAGTGCTGCACATATTTTGAATATTAAGTGACCATTACCTCTTGGTTTAAAGCTGCTGTTGTGTGAAACAGTCACAAGGCGGCAGCATTTCTCCTTTACCAAATCTGGTTACCAGGGCAACAGAGCCTTAATGGAAGTCCTGTTCTAGGTTGAAAATTAGAATGGGATGTGCCAGGAAAAATTCCTTTCAGTTTATGTCTCATTATTTCTTGTTCATATTTTTAATTTAATTTTTATTTTTTATCGCAGCAAATTTGATTACAATGTTTTTTTTTTTTTGTTCTAGGTGTGCAAGATGTGGTTCTTTCACACACATACATATATCTATTCTTCTTCGGAACCTTTTCCCAGGTAGGTTATGACACAATGTTGAGTAGTCTTCTCTTGGTATTCCGTAGGTCTTTGGTGATTATATATTTCACATGTGTTTCTATATCTATGTTAACCCCAATATCGTAATGTATCCAATCCTCACACCTTTCGATTTGGGGAACCATAAGTTTGTTCAATGAATCTGTGATTGCCTTTCTCTGTGGAAATATCTTCATTGTTATCAATTTTCAGGTAACACCTATAAGTGATATACGTTAGGTGTCTTTCGCTTTCTCACTTACTACAAGTTGCATGGTTACCTCTAGACTCATCTATGGTGCTGCAAATGGCATTGTTTCATTTTTTTCCCGAGCTAATATTCCATCTCTACATGTAACAGTTCCTCTTTGTCCACTCATCTGTTGATGGACTTTTGGTTGCTTCCATGTCTTGGCTATTGTAATACTGCTGCAGTGCAGATTTGCCTGCCTGTGTCTTTCCAATTCTGTCTTCTTATGTTATAGGCCCAGGAGTGGGCCTGCTGGATCATATAGTAGCTCAATATTTACCTTTTAAAGGCACCTCCACCCTGTTCCCATTAGTGACTCTTACCAGGTTACGTCCCACTTCAAATTAAGGGTATGCATTTCTCCACAACCTCTTCAGCATTGATCGTTTGTAGTTTCTTTCCTGATGGTTATTCTGAATGGTGTGAGCTGATACCTCTGTGTGGTTGGATTTGCATGTGTCTCATAATCCTTTGAAATTGAGCTTTCAGGCATGTCCTTTAATTTTTCAAACGGTTATTACAGCTTAGTTCTTCAAATGGTTTTCTTGAAATATGTGCCACATTTTGAAATACTTTGGCCTTTACCTCCCGCAAGACATGATGAAGGCAGGTTTCCTTTACAGCCCTGCAGGACTTGTTCATATGAAGTGACAATTAGCATAGGTTTTAAAGCTGTTTTTTCAGGTAATGGCCAGAGGGTGGAGCATTTCATAATTCTATGAAACGTAACTGAACACACAATATATATTTTTTCTTTTAAATTTCCATTGTTACTTTTTTAAAGTACAATTATAATTGAAGTTCTTTGTAACAAGTGAAATTTAAAAAATTAAAGGAAAAGATAATATTTTACCACTTGCCATCCTTTCCCATTTACTGAAACGACCAGCATAATGTGTAGATTTCTCATTTTATCCAGGTGTTCTATACATCTGGAATATCATGCTTCTCACTGTAGAAAAACAGATTTAGCTCTCACACTTTTTATAGGCTACATAACAGTCCATAGAACAGAAGTACCAACTATTTCAGACTTAGCTTTTTGAGGGACACTCAGGTTACTTTCTGTTTTATTTTGTTGTTCTTTTTTTGGGGGGGGGTAGGAGTTTATTATTTATTTATTTATTTTTGTTGTGTTGGGTCTGAGTTTCCGTGTGAGGGCTTTCTCTAGTTGTGGCAAGTGGGGGGCCACTCTTGATCTCGGTGCGCGGGCCTCTCACTATTGTGGCCTCTCTTGTTGCAGAGCACAGGCTCCAGATGCGAGGGCTCACTGGTTGTGGCTTATGGGCCTAGTTGCTCCATGGCATGTGGGATCCTCCCAGACCAGGGCTCGAACCTGTGTCCCCTGCATTAGCAGGCAGATTCTAACCACCGCACCACCAGCGAAGCCCTCTATTTTGTTGTTCTGCTAGTTTGTTTTAACCCAAGAAAATATTTTTTTAAATACAAAAAAATCAAAATTAAGCTAGGGGTAAGGATTAGGGTTTAGGGTAAGGTTTAGGGTTAGGGTACGGGTTAGGATTATTGTACGGCTTAGAGTATGGTTTAGGGTTATGGTTATGGTACGGGTTAGTGTTAGGGTACAGTTTAGGGTATGGCTATGGTTTAGTGTTAGGGTACGGGTTAAGGTATGGGTTAGTGTTAGGGTATGGGTTAGGATTCAGGTACGGTTTACGTTCAGGGTTATGGTTAGGTTTAGTGTATGGGTTAGTGTTAGGTACGGGTTAGGGTTAGGTTTAGTGTTAAGGAAGGGGTACAGTTTAGGGTACAGGATAGGGAACAACAAAGGGTTAGGGTTAGGGTACGTGTTAGGGTACAGTTTAGTGTTAGTGTACGGGTTAGGATTAGGGTACGGTTTAGGGTAAGGTTTAGGGTTAGGGTTAGGGGACGGGTATGGTTTGGGGTACAGTTTAGGGTATGACCACGGGTTAGGAGTAGGGTAAGTGTTAGGGTACGGTTTAGTGTTAGTGTACAGGTTAGGATTATGGTACGGGATAGTGTAAGGGTTAGGGTTAGGGAATGGGTACGGATTAGGTTGCAGGTTAGGGTATGACAACGGGTTAAGGTTAGGGTACGTGTTAGTGTATGGGTTAGGATTAGGGTACGGGTTAGGTTATGGGTTAGTGTTAGGGGATGGGTTAGGATTAGGATACGGGTTATGGTACGGTTTAGGGAAAGGGTTAGGATACGGGGTAGGGTTAGGATAAAGTTTAGTGTATGGCTATGTGTTACTGTTAGGGTACATGTTAGCGTACGGGTTAGTGTTCGTGTACAGCTTAGGGTAAGGGTTAGGGTTAGGGAACGGGTACGGTCTCAGGTACAGGTTAGGGTATGGTAGCGGGATAGGGTTAGGGTACGTGTTAGGATGAGACTTCTTTGTAGTGCAGATTTGAATTTCCCGCTTGCTTGGTTGGCCAAAAAGTGTGTATGCATTTTATCCTGAATATACTCAGGAAAAAACGCATACGCCCTTTTTGGCCATGTGCATCACTGCCAAACGATGTGCCAAACAGGAGGTTACAAGCACTGACTCTCCAAGTGGGGAGATTGTTAGTAAAGCGTCTGGAATGGCGAACCCGAGTACCAGAGGATGAATAATGAGATGCGTTTTAGAAACCTTGCCCGATCACACTGTGGACCATCCTCTGGGTTTCCCACGCATGTTTTAGCTGTAGGAAGAATCCCTTAAACCTGGAGGGTTGGGACCCATGGAATGGGTAGCACGCAGTACTACTTCAAAGGGTCTGCATTTGCTCACCGAACCTCACCAATCCTCACAGCCCCAAGTGTCCAGCCTTATGCCTCACTCAGCTGTGGGTGTAGATGTGGTAAATCCAGGTTTCATCACAAGCCTGAACGAGTTATTTAAGAATTTCTCTCTCTTTCACTGTCTTTGTGTTTTGATTTTGAAATTTGTTTTTATAATGGGGTTTAGCTGATTTGCACTGCTGTGTTTATGCCACTCGATGCACACTTGATTCTCTTACGGAGACATATAAATACATAGGTTTTAAGATTCTTACTAGTCAGATATATTCCTCTGCGGTGAATAGGGGGTGTTGAGTCCACTTCGTTGAACAAGGAGTATATCTTGTCTATTACTGGCTTATGGAACGGTATCTGTGCTCATTTCAATCTCTGGATTTATGCAGCACCCCAACTCACCTTTCCCCTTAAGCAAGCATAAGTTGGTTTTCTAAATGTGAGACTCTGTTCTGTTTTGTAATTCAGTTCATGTGTAGCCAAGTTTACATTCCCTCTATAAGTGTTATCTTATGACTAGTTTCTTTTTCTGTGTGACTTATTTCACTCAGAATCATCGAACCTAAATCCACTCATTATGCTGCTACGGGCCTGATGACATTGATTTCATTGCGGAGTGATATTCCATTGTATGTAAGTACCACAACTTCTTTATCCATTTTTCTCTTTCTGGGATATTTAAGTTGTTCCGTTGTCGAGGTTCTTGTAAACACAGCAGCCCTAAACTTTGGGGTGGCTGTGTCTTTTTGATTTTAATTTCCCTAAGCTATAGGACCATAAGTGGAAGTGCCCGAGTCTCTGTAGCTTTGTTTTTTAGATGTTTCAGGAAACACCATACACTTCTCCAGAGTGGCTGTTGGCCATTTACATCCCGCCCATCAGCATAACAAGGCTCCCAGTTCTCCATGGCCTGTCCTGCCTTTCTGGATTTTACACTTTTTTCAGATGGCCCTTTTGACCAGTGGGAAGTGAGACTTCATTGTAGTGCAGATTTCCATTGCACGCTTCCTTGGTTGGCAAAAATGGCCGTATGCGTTTTTTCCTGGATATATTCAGGAAAAAACGCATATGCATTTTTTGGCCAAGTGCATCATTGTCGAAGTTCTGCCGCTTTTCATATGCTTTAAATGCAATTCCAATCTACCTCCTGAAATCTGTTTCCTGCAATTGTGCCTTGCTTTCAAGTCCTCTTCGCAGCCTTACCTCAATATATTTTTGGACGATAGTTGTCCTTTATAAGTCTGCAAGTTCGTGAATTGCAGTGACCCTGAGCTCCTTTTCCAACTCGCTTTTTTGTGAGCTGGACGCAAAACGGCAGGATTGCTTCAGGCCCTAATCTGGTTCCGGCGTGGCACGCTGAGCCTTTGGTTAATTCTTCTTCTTGGTGGGAAATTAGAGTGAAATGTGCCCGTCCAAACAACTACAGCTAGTCTCTCATTGGTTCTCCCTATTCCCGTTCATCCTCCGCAGAAATTGCAGAGTGTGCCAAACAGGAGGTTACAAGCACTGACTCTCCAAGTGGGGAGATTGTTAGTAAAGCGTCTGGAATGGCGAACCCGAGTACCAGAGGACGAATAATGAGATGCGTTTTAGAAACCTTGCCCGATCACACTGTGGACCATCCTCTGGGTTTCCCACGCATGTTTTAGCTGTAGGAAGAATCCCTTAAACCTGGAGAGTTGGGACCCATGGAATGGGTAGCACGCAGTACTACTTCAAAGGGTCTGCATTTGCTCACCGAACCTCACCAATTCTCTCAGCCCCAAGTGTCCAGCCTTATGTCTCACCCAGCTGTGGGTGTAGATGTGGTAAATCCAGGTTTCATCACAAGCCTGAACGAATTATTTAAGAATTTCTCTCTCTTTCACTGTCTTTCTGTTTTGTTTTTGAAGTTTATTTTTATAATGGGGTTGAGCTAATTTTCACTGCTGTGTTTATGCATCTGTACACACACTTGATTCTCTTACGGAGACATATAAATACATAGGTTTTAAGATTCTTACTAGTCAGATATATTCCTCTGCGGTGAATAGGGGGTGTTGAGTCCACTTCGCTGAGCAAGGAGTAGGTCTTGTCTATTACATATTTGGCTTATGGAACGGTATCTGTGCTCATTTCAATCTCTGGATTTATGCAGCACCCCAACTCACCTTTCCCCTTAAGCAAACATGTTTGTTTTCTAAATGTGAGACTCTGTTCTGTTTTGTAATTCAGTTCATGTGTAGCCAAGTTTACATTCCCACTATAAGTGATATCTTATGATAAGTTTCTTTATCTGTGTGACTTATTTCCTTAGAATCATCGTACCAAATCCACTCATTATGATGCTACGGGCCTGACGACATTGATTTCATTGCTGAGTGATATTCCATTGTACATAAGTACCACAACTTCTTTATCCATTTTCCTCTTTCTGGGATATTTAAATTGTACCGTAGTCGAGGTTCTTGTAAACACAGCAGCCCTAAACTTTGGGGTGGCTGTGTCTTGTTGATTTTAATTTTCCTAAGCTATAGGACCATAAGTGGAAGCAACCTAGGCTCTGTAGCTTTGTTTTTTAGAGGTTTCAGGAAACACCATACACTTCTCCAGAGTGGCTGTTGGCCATTTACATCCCGCCCATCAGCATAACAAGGCTCCCAGTTCTCCATGGCCTGTCCTGACTTTCTGGTTTTTACACTTTTTTCAGATGGCCCTTTTGACCGGTGGGAAGTTAGACTTCATTGTAGTGCAGATCTCCGTTGCAGGCTTGCTTATTTGGACAAAAAGAGCGTATGCGTTTTTTCCTGCATGTATTCAGGAAAAAAACGCATACGCCCTTTTTGGCCAAGTGCATCATTGTCAAAGTTCTGCCGCTTTTCATATGCTTTAAATGCAGTTTCCATCTACCTCCTGAAATATATTTCCTGCAATTGTGCCATGCTTTCAAGTCCTCTTCGCAGCCTTACCTCAATATATTTTTGGACGATAGCTGTCATTTATAACTCTGCAGGTTTATGAATTACAGTGCCCCTGAGGTCCTTTCTTCAACTCGCTTTCTTGTGGGCTGGCCACAGAACTGCAGGATTGCTTCAGGCCCTAATCTTGTTTCATCACGGCACGCTGAGCCTTTTGTTAATTCCTCTTCCTGGTGGGAAATTAGAGTGAAATGTGACCGTCCAAACACCTACAGCTAGTCTCTCATTGGTTCTCCCTATTCCCGTTCAACCTCCACAGAAATTGCTAACTGTGCCAAACAGGAGTTTTAAGGCACTGACTCTCCACGTGGGGAGATTTTTAGTAAAGCGTCTGGAATGGCGAACCCGTGTACCAGGGGACAAAAAATGAGATGGGTTGTAGAAACGTTGCCCGATCACATGGTGTATAATCCTCTGGGTTTCCCATGCATGTTTTAGCTGTAGGAAGAATCCCTTAAACCAGGAGAGTTGGGACCCAGGGAATGGGTAGCATACAGTATTACTTCAAAGGGTCTGCATTTGCTCACCGAACCTCACCAATCCTCTCAGCCCCAAATGTCCTGCCTTATGTCTCACCCAGCTGTGGGTGTAGATGTGGTAAATCCAAGTTTCATCACAAGCCCTGAACGAATTATTTAAGAACTTTCTCTCCTTCACTGTCTTTGTTTTTGAAATTTATTTTAATAATGGGGTTTAGTTGATTTTTCACGGCTGTGTATACTGCTCTACACACACTTGATTCTCTTACGGAGACATATAGATACATATGTTTTAATATTCTTATTGTCAGATATATTCCTCTGCGGTGAATAGGTGGTGTTGAGTCTAATTCGTTGAGCAAGGAGTATATCTTGTCTATTATATATTTGGCTTATGGAATAGTATCTGTGCTAATTTCAATCTCTGGTTTTACGCAGCACCCCAACTCACCATTCCCCTTAAGAAAGCATAAGTTTGTTTTCTAAATGTGAGACTCTGTTCTGTTTTGTAATTCAGTTCATGTGTAGCCAAGTTTACATTCCCTCTATAAGTGATATCTTATGATAAGTTTCTTTTTCTGTGTGACTTATTTCCTTTGAATCATCATACCTAAATCCATTCATTATGCTTGTACGGGCCTGACGACATTGATTTCATTGTTGAGTGATATTCCATTGTACGTAAGTACGAAAACTTCTTTATCCATTTCTCTCTTTCAAGGATATTTAATTTGTACCATAGTCGAGGCTCTTGTAAACAGAGCAGCCCTAAACTTTGCGGTGGTTGTTTCTTGTTATTTTAATTTTCCTGAGCTATAGTGCTATAAGTGGGTTTAGGGTTAGGGTTAAGGTTAGGGTTAGGGAACGGGTATGGCTTAGGATGCGACAATGGTTTAGGGAGAGCGAAAGTGTTAGGGTACAGGTCAGTGTTAGTGTACCGTTTAGGATTAGGGTAAGTGTTAGGGTAATGCTTCGGGTTAGGGTTACGGTTAGGGAACGGGGACGGTTTAGGGTACAGTTTAGGGTACGACAACGGTTTAAGGATGGCGTACATGTAAGGGTAAGATTTAGTGTTAGCGTACGGGTTAGGATTAGGGGACGGGTGAGGGTAAGGCTTCAGGTAAGGGTTAGGGTTAGGGTTAGGGGAGAGGGACAGTTTAGGGTACAGGTTAGGGTGCGACAATGGTTTAGGATGAGCGTATGTGTTAGGGTACGGGTTAGTGTTAGCGTATGGGCTAGGATTAGGTGACGGGTTAGAGTAAGGATTCGGGTAAGGGTTAGGGTTAGGGTTAAGGGACGGAGACGGTATAGGGTACAGGTTAGGGTACGACAACGGTTTAGGGTGAGCATACGTGAGAGGGCACGGGTTAGTGTTAGCGTACGGGTTAGGATTAGGAGAGGGGTTAGGGTAAGGCTTTGGGTAAGGGTTAGGGTTAGGGTTAGGGGACGATTTAGGGTACAGGTTAGGGTACGACAATGGTATAGTGTGATCGTAAGTGTGAGGGCACGGGTTAGTGTCAGCGTACGGGTTAGGATTAGGGGACGAGTTAGGGTAAGGCTTCAGGTAAGGGATAGGGTTAGGGTTAGGGATAGGGGACAGGGACGGTTTAGGGTACAGGTTAGGGTACGACTATGCTTTAGTTTGAGTGTATGTGTGAGGGCACGGGTTAGTGTTAGTGTACGGTTTAGGATTACGGGACTTGTGAGGGTAAGGCTTCGGGGAAGGTTGAGGGTTAGGGTTTTGGCTAGGGTTAGAGTTAGGGGACGGGGACGGTTTAGGTTCCAGGTGAGGGTACGACAACACTTTAGGGTGAGCGTACATGTGAGGGCGCGGGTTAGTGTTAGCGTACGGGTTAAGATTAGGGGCCGGGTGACGGTAAGGCTTCGGGGAAGGGTTAGGGTTAGGGTTCTGGATAGGGTTAGGGTTAGGGGACGGGGACGGTTTAGGGTCCAGGTGAGGATACCAAAACGGTTTAGGGTGAGCGTACATGTGAGGGCACAGGATAGAGTTAGCGTACAGGTTAGGATTACGGGACGGGTGAGTGTAAGGCTTCGGGGAAGGGTTGGGGTTAGGGTTTGGGCTAGGGATAGGGTTGGGGACAGGGACGGTTTAGGGGCCAGGTGAGGGTACGACAACGCTTTAGGGTGAGCGTACGTGTGAGGGCACGGGTTAGTGTTAGCCGAACGGTTAGGATTAGGGGACGGGTGAGGGTAAGGCTTCGGGGAAGGGTTAGGGTTAGGGTTTGGGCTAGCATTAAGGTTAGTGACGGGGAAGGTTTAGGGTCCAGGTGAGGGTACGACAACGCTTTAGGGTGAACGTACATGTGAGAGCGCGGGTTAGTGTTAGCGTAAGGGGTAGGATTAGGGGACGGGTTAGGGTCAGGCCTCGGGGAAGTGTTAGTGTTAGGTTTTGGGCTAGGGTTAGGGTTAGGGGGCGGCGACGGTTTAGGGTCCATGTGAGGGTACGACAACCCTTTAGGGGGAGCGTACGTGTGAGGGCACGGGTTAGTGTTAGCGTACGGGTTAGGATTAAGGGACGGGTGAGGGTCAGGCTTCGGGGAAGTGTTAGGGTTAGGGGACGGGACGGTTTAGCGTCTAGGTGATGGTACGACAACGCTTTAGGGGGAGCGTAGTTGTGAGGGCACGGGTTAGTGTTACCGTACGGGTTAGGATTAGGGGACAGGTGAGGGTCAGGTTTCGAGGAAGGGTTTGGTTTAGGGTTCGGGTTAGGGTTAGGGGACGGAGACGGTTTAGGGTCCAGTTGAGGGTACGACAACGCTTTAGGGGGAGCGTAAGTGTGAGGTCGCGGGTTAGTGTTAGCGTACGGGTTAGGATTAAGGGACGGGTGAGGGTCAGGCTTCGGTGAAGGATTAGGGTTAGGGTTCGGGCTAGGGTTTGGGTTAGGGGACGGGGACGGTTTAGGTTCCAGTTGAGGGTACGACAATGCATTAGGGGGAGTATACGTGTGAGGGCCCGGGTTAGTGTTAGCGTACGGGTTAGGATTAGGGGACGGGTGAGGGTCAGGCCTCGGGGAAGGGTTAGGGTTAGGGTTCGGGCTAGGGTTAGGGTACGGGGACGGTTTAGTGTCCAGGTGAGGGTACGACAGCGCTTTAGGGGTAGCGTACGTGTGAGGGCGCGGGATAGTGTTAACGTACGGGTTAGGATTAGGGGACGGGTGAGGGTCAGGCTTCGGGGAAGGGTTAGGATTAGGGGACGGGGACGGTTTAGCGTCCAGGTGAGGGTACGACAACGCTTTAGGGGGAGCATACGTGTGAGGGCGCGGGTTAGTGTTAGCGTACGGATTAGGATTAGGGGACGGTTGAGGGTCAGGCTTCAGGGAAGGGTTAGGGTTAGGGTTCGGGCTAGGGTTAGGGTTAGGGGACGGGGACGGTTTAGGTTCCTGCTGAGGGTACGACAACGCTTTAGGGGGAGCGTACCTGTGAGTGCACGGGTTAGTGTTGACCTATGGGTTAGGATTAGGGGACGGGTGAGAGTCAGGGTTTGGGGAAAGATTAGGGTTAGGGTTCGGGCTAGGGTTAGCGTTAGGGGACGGGGACGGATTAGGGTCCAGGTGAGGGTACGACAACGCTTTAGGGGGAGCGTACGTGTGAGGGTGCGGGTTAGTGTTAGCGAACGGGTTAGGATTAGGGGAAGGGTGAGGGTCAGGCTTCGGGGAAGAGTTAGGGTAAGGGTTCGGGCTAGGGTTAGGGTTAGGGGACAGGGACGGTTTAGGGTCCAGGTGAGGGTACGACAACGCTTTATGGGGAGCGTAGCTGTGAGGGCGCGGGTTAGTGTTAGCGTACGTGTTAGGATTAGGGGACGGGTGAGGGTCAGGCTTCGCGGAAAGGTTAGGGTTAGGGTTCGGGCTAAGGTTAGGGTTAGGGGAAGGGGACGGTTTAGGGTCCAGGTGAGGGTACGACAATGCTTTAGGGGAAGCGTACGTGTGAGGGCGCAGCTTAGTGTTAGAGTACAGGTTAGGATTAGGGGACGGGTGAGGGTCAGACTTCGGGGAAGGTTTAGGGTTAGGGTTCGGTCTAGGGTTAGGGTTAGGGGACGGGGACGGTTTAGGGTCCAGGTGAGGGTACGACAACGCTTCAGGGGGAGCGTACGTGTGAGGTCGCGGGTTACTGTTAGCGTACGGGTTAGGATTAGGGGACGGGTGAGGGTCAGGCTTCGGGGAAGTGTTAAGGTTAGCGTTTGTAGTACGGTTAGGGTTAGGGGACGGGGACGGTTTAGGGTCCAGGGGAGGGTACGACAACGCTTTAGGGGGAGCATACGTGTGAGGGCGTGGGTTAGCGTTAGCGTACGGTTTAGGATTAGGGGACGGGTGAGGGTCAGGCTTCGGGGAAGGGTTAGGGTTAGGGTTCGGGCTAGGGTTAGGGTTAGGGGATGGGGACGGTTTAGGGTCCAGGGGAGGGTACGACAACGCTTTAGGGTGAGCGTACGTGTGAGGGCGCGGGTTAGTGTTAGCGTACGGTTTAGGATTATGGGACGGGTGAGGGTCAGGCTTCGGGGAAGGGTTAGGGTTAGGGTTCGGGCTAGGGTTAGGGTTAGGGGACGGGGACGGTTTAGGGTCCAGGGGAGGGTACGACAACGCTTTAGGGGGAGTGTACGCGTGAGTGCGCGGGTTAGTGTTAGCGTACGGGTGAGGATTAGGGGATGGGTGAGGGTCAGGCTTCGGGGAAGGGTTAGGGTTAGGGTTCGGGCTAGGGTTAGGGTTAGGGGACAGGGACGGTTTAGGGTCCAGGGGAGGGTACGACCACACTTTAGGGGGAGCGTACGCATGAGGGTGCGGTTTAGTGTTAGCGTACGGGTTAGGATTAGGGGACGGGTGAGGGTCAGGCTTCGGGGAAGTTTTAAGGTTAGGGTTCGGGCTAGGGTTAGGGTTAGGGGACGGGGACGGTTTAGGGTCCAGGAGAGGGTACGACAATGCTTTAAGGGGAGCGTACGTGTGAGGGCGCGGGTTAGTGTTAGCGTACGTGTTAGGATTAGGGGACGGGTGAGGGTCAGGCTTCGGGGAAGGGTTAGGGTTAGGGTTCGGGCTAGGGTTAGGGTTAGGGGACGGGGACGGTTTAGGGTCCAGGGGAGGGTACGACAACGCTTTAGGGGGAGCGTACGTGTGAGGGCGTGGGTAAGTGTTAGCGTACGGGTTAGGATTATGGGACGGGTGAGTGTCAGGCTTCGGTGAAGGGTTAGAGTTAGGGTTCGGGCTAGGGTTTGGATTAGGGGACGGGGACGGTTTAGGGTCCAGTTGAGGGTACGACAATGCGTTAGGGGGAGTATACGTGTGAGGGCCCATGTTAATGTTAGCGTACGGGTTAGGATTAGGGGACGGGTGAGGGTCAGGCTTCGGGGAAGGGTTAGGGTTAGGGTTCGGGCTAGGGTTAGGGGACGGGGATGGTTTAGGTCCTAGGTGAGGGTACGACAACGCTTTAGGGGGAGCATACGTGTGAGGGCGCGGGTTTGTGTTAGCGTACGGGTTAGGATTAGGGGACGGGTGAGGGTCAGGCTTCGGGGAAGGGTTAGGGTTAGGGTTCGGGCTAGGTTTAGGGTTAGGGGACAGGGACGGTTTAGGGTCCAGGTGAGGGTACGACAACGCTTTAGGAGGAGCGTACGTGTGAGGGCACGTGTTAGTGTTAGCGTACGGGTTAGGATTAGGGGACGGGTGAGGGTCAGGCTTCGGGGAAGTGTTAGGGTTAGGGTTCGGGCTAGGGTTAGGGTTAGGGGATGGTGACGGTTTAGGGTCCAGGTGAGGGTACGACAGCGCTTTAGGGGTAGCGTTCGTGTGAGGGCGCGGGATAGTGTTAACGTACGGGTTAGGATTAGGGGACGGGTGAGGGTCAGGCTTCGGAGAAGGGTTAGGATTAGGGAGGGGGACGGTTTAGCGTCCAACTGAGGGTACGACAACGCTTTAGGGGGAGCATACGTGTGAGGGCGCGGGTTAGTGTCAGCGTACGGGTTAGGATTAGGGGACGGGTGAGGGTCAGGCTTCAGGGAAGGGTTAGGGTTAGGGTTCGGGCTAGGGTTAGGGTTAGGGGACGGGGACGGTTTAGGGTCCAGGTGAGGGTACGACAACGCTTTAGGGGGAGCGTAGCTGTGAGGGCACGGGTTAGTGTTGCCCTATGGGTTAGGATTAGCGGACGGGTGAGAGTCAGGATTTGGGGAAAGATTAGGGTTAGGGTTCGGGCTAGGGTTAGCGTTAAGGGACGGGGACGGTTTAGGGTCCAGGTGAGGGTACGACAACCCTTTAGGGGGAGCGTACGTGTGAGGTCGCGCGTTAGTGTTAGCGAACGGGTTAGGATTAGGGGACGGGTGAGGGTCAGGCTTCGGGGAAGAGTTAGGGCAAGGGTTCGGGCTAGGGTTAGGGTTAGGGGACAGGGACGGTTTAGGGTCCAGGTGAGGGTACGACAACGCTTTATGGGGAGCGTAGCTGTGAGGGCGCGGGTTAGTGTTAGCGTACGTGTTAGGATTAGGGGACGGGTGAGGTTCAGGCTTCGGGGAAAGGTTAGGGTTAGGGTTCGGGCTAAGTTTAGGGTTAGGGGACGGGGACGGTTTAGGGTCCAGGTGAGGGTACGACAACGCTTTAGGGGAAGCGTACGTCTGAGGGCGCAGCTTAGTGTTAGAGTACGGGTGAGGATTAGGGGCCGGGTGAGCGTCAGGCTTCGGGGAAGGGTTAGGGTTAGAGTTCAGGCTAGGGATAGGGTTAGGGGACCGGGACGGTTTAGGGTCCAGGTGAGGGTACGACAACGCTTTAGGGGGAGCGTATGTGTGAGGGCGCGGGTTAGTGTTAGCGTACGTGTTAGGATTAGGTGACGTGTGAGGGTCAGGCTTCGGGGAAAGGTTAGGGTTAGGGTTCGGGCTAAGTTTAGGGTTAGGGGACGGGGACGGTTTAGGGTCCAGGTGAGGGTACGACAACGCTTTAGGGGAAGCGTACGTGTGAGGGCACAGCTTAGTGTTAGAGTACGGGTTAGGATTAGGGGACGGGTAAGGGTCAGACTTCGGGAAAGGTTTAGGGTTAGGGTTCGGGCTAGGTTTAGGGTTAGAGGACGGGGACGGTTTAGGGTCCAGGTGAGGGTACGACAACGCTTTAGGGGGAGCGTACGTGTGAGGGCGCGGTTTAGTGTTAGCGTACGGGTTAGGATTAGGGGACGGGTGAGGGTCAGGCTTCGGGGAAGGGTTAGGGTTAGGGTTCGGGCTAGGGTTAGGGTTAGGGGACGGGGACGGTTTAGGTTGCAGGGGAGGGTATGACAACGCTTTAGGGGGAGCGTACGCATGAGTGCACGGGTTAGTGTTAGAGTACGGGTGAGGATTAGGGGACGGGTGAGTGTCAGGCTTCGGGGAAGGGTTAGGGTTAGGGTTAGGTCTAGGGTTAGGGTTAGGGGACGGGGACGGTTTAGGGTCCAGGGGAGGGTACGACAACGCTTTAGGGGGAGCGTACGCGTGAGTGCGCGGGTTAGTGTTAGCCTACGTGTTAGGATTAGGTGACGTGTGAGGGTCAGGCTTCGGGGAAGGGTTACGGTTAGAGTTCGGGCTAGGGTTAGCGTTAGGGGACGGGGACGGTTTAGGGTCCAGGGGAGGGTACGACAACGCTTTAGGGGGAGCGTACGCGTGAGTGCGCGGGTTAGTGTTAGCGTACGGGTGAGGATTAGGGGATGGGTGAGGGTCAGGCTTCGGGGAAGGGTTAGGGTTAGGGTTCGGGCTAGGGTTAGGGTTAGGGGACGGGGATGGTTTAGCGTCCAGGTGTGGGTACGACAACGCTTTAGGGGGAGCGTACGTGTGAGGGCGCGGGTTAGTGTTAGCGAACGGGTTAGGATGAGGGGACGGGTGAGGGTCAGGCTTCGGGGAAGGGTTAGGGTTAGGGTTCGGGCTAGGGTTAAGGTTAGGGGACGGGGAGGATTTAGGGTCCAGGGGAGGGTATGACAACGCTTTAGGGGGAGCGTAAGTGTGAGGGCGCGGGTTAGTGTTAGCGTACGGGTGAGGATTAGGGTACGGGTGTGGGTCTGGCTTCGGGGAAGGGATAGGGTTAGGGTTCGGGCTAGGGTTAGGGTTAGGGGACGGGGACGGTTTAGGGTCCAGGGGAGGGTACGACAACGATTTAGGGGGAGCGTACGTGTGAGGGTGCTGTTTAGTGTTAGCGTGCGGGTTAGGATTAGGGGACGGGTGAGGGTCAGGCTTCGGGGAAGGGATAGGGTTAGGGTTCGGGCTAGGGTTAGGGTTAGGGGACGGGGACGTTTTAGGGTCCAGGGGAGGGTACGACAATGATTTAGGGGGAGTGTACGTGTGAGGGCGCGGGTTAGTGTTAGCGTATGGGTTAGGATTAGGGGACAGGTGAGGGTCAGGCTTCGGGGAAGGGTTAGTGTTAGGGTTCGGGCTAGGGTTAGGGTTAGGAGACGGGGAAGGTTTAAGGTCCAGGGGAGGGTACGACAACGCTTTAGGGGGAGCGTACGTGTGAGGGCGCGGGTTAGTGTTAGCGTACGGGTTAGGATTAGGGGACGGGTGAGGGCCAGGCTTCGGGGAAGGGTTAGGTTTCGCGTTCGGGCTAGGTTTAGGGTTAGGGGACGGGGATGGTTTAGGGTCCAGGGGAGGGTACGACAACGCTTTAGGGGGAGCGTACGTGTGACGGCGCGGGTTAGTGTTGGCGTACGGGTTAGGATTAGGGGACGGGTGAGGGTCAGGCTTCGGGGAAGGGATACGGTTAGGGTTCTGGCTAGGGTTAGGTTTAGGGGACGGGGACGGTTTAGGGTCCAGGGGAGAGTACGACAACGCTTTACGGGGAGCGTACGTGTGAGGGCGCGGGTTAGTGTTAGCGTACGGGTTAGTATTAGGGGAAGGGTGGGGGTCAGGCTTCGGGGAAGGGTTAGGGTTAGGGTTCGGGCTAGGGTTAGGGTTAGGGGACGGGGACGGTTTAGGGTCCAGGTGAGAGTACCACAACGCTTTAGTGGGAGCGTACATTTGAGGGCGCGGGTTAGTTTTAGCGTACGGGTTAGGATTAGGGGACGGGTGAGGGTCATGCTTCGGGGAAGTGTTAGGGCTAGGGTTCGGGCTAGGGTTAGGGTTAGGGGACGGGGACGGTTTAGGGTCCAGGGGAGGGAACGACAACGCTTTAGGGGGAGCATACGTGTGAGGGCGCAGGTTAGTGTTAGCGTACGGGTTAGGATTATGGGACGGGTGAGGGTCAGGTTTCGGGGAAGGATTAGGGTTAAGGTTCGGGCTAGGGTTAGGGTTAGGGGACGGGGATGGTTTAGGGTCCAGGGGTGGGTACGACAATGCTTTAAGGGGAGCGTACGTGTGAGGGCGCGGGTTAGTGTTAGCGTACGGGTGAGGATTAAGGGACGGGTGAGGGTCAGGCTTCGGGGAAGATTTAGGGTTAGGGTTCGGGCTAGGGTTAGGGTTAGGGGACGGGGACGGTTTAGGGTCCAGGGGAGGGTACGACAACGCTTTAGGGGGAGCGTACGTGTGAGGGTGCGGGTTAGTGTTAGCATACGGGTGAGGATTAGGTGACGGGTGAGGGTCAGGCTTCGGGGAAGGGTTAGGGTTAGGGTTCGGGCTAGGGTTAGGGTTAGGGGACGGGGACGGTTTAGGGTCCAGGGGAGGGTACGACAACGCTTTAGGGGGAGCGTACGTGTGAGGGCGCGGGTTAGTGTTAGCCTACGGGTTAGGATTAGGGGACAGGTGAGTGTCCGGCTTCGGGGAAGATTTAGGGTTAGGGTTCGGGCTAGGGTTATGGGACGGAGACGGTTTAGGGTCCAGGGGAGGGTACGACAACGCTTTAGGGGGAGCGTAGGTGTGAGGGCGCGGGTTAGTGTTAGCGTACGGGTTAGGATTAGGGGACGGGTGAGGGTCAGGCTTCGGGGAAGGGTTAGGCTTAGGGTTCGGGCTAGGGTTAGGGTTAGGGGATGGGGACGGTTTAGGGTCCAGGGGAGGGTACGACAATGCTTTAGGGGGAGCGTACGCATGAGGGCACGGGTTAGTGTTAGAGTACGGGTGAGGATTAGGGGACGGGTGAGTGTCAGGCTTCGGGGAAGGGTTAGGGTTAGGGTTAGCTCTAGGGTTAGGGTTAGGGGACGGGGACGGTTTAGGGTCCAGAGGAGGGTACGACAACGATTTTGGGGGAGCGTACGCGTGAGGGCGCGGGTTAGTGTTAGCGTACGGGTGAGGATTAGGGGACGGGTGAGGGTCACGCTTCGGAGAAGGGTTAGGGTTAGGGTTCGGGCTAGGGTTAGGGTTACGGGACGGGGACTGTTTAGGGTCCAGGGGATTGTACAACAGCGCTTTAGGGGGAGCGTACACGTGAGGGCGCGGGTTAGTGTTAGCGTACGTGTGAGGATTAGGGGACGGGTGAGGGTCAGGCTTCGGGGAAGGGTTAGGGTTAGGGTTCGGGCTAGGGTTAGGGTTAGGGGACGGGGATGGTTTAGGGTCCAGGGGAGGGTACAACAACGCTTTAGGGGGAGCGTACGTGTGAGGGCGCGGGTTAGTGTTAGCGTACGGATGAGGAGTAGGGGACGGGTGTGGGTCAGGCTTCGGGGAAGGGTTAGGGTTAGGGTTCGGGCTAGGGTTAGGGTTAGGGGTCGGGGACTGTTTAGGGTCCACGGGAGGGTACGACAATGCTTTAGGGGCAGCGTACCCGTGAAGGCGCGGGTTAGTGTTAGCGTACGGGTGATGATTAGGGGACGGGTGAGGGTCAGGCTTTGTGGAAGGGTTAGGGTTATGGTTCGGGCTAGGGTTAGGGTTAGGGGACGGGGACGGTTTAGGGTCCAGGGGAGGGTACGACAACGCTTTAGGGGGAGCGTACGTGTGAGGGCGCGGGTTAGTGTTATCGTACGGGTTAGGATTAGGGGACGGGTGAGGGTCAGGCTTCGGGGAAGTGTTAGGGTTAGGGTTCGGGCTAGGGTTAGGGTTATGGGACGGGGACGGTTTAGGCTCCAGAGGAGGGTACGACAACGCTTTAGGGGGAGCGTACGTGTGAGGGCTCGGGTTAGGGTTAGCGTATGGGTTAGGAATAGGGGACGGCTGAGGGTCAGGCTTCGGGGAAGGGTTAGATTTAGTGTTCGGGCTAGGGTTAGGGTTAGGGGACGGGGACGGTGTAGGGTCCAGGTGAGGGTACCACAACGCTTTAGTGGGAGCGTAGATTTGAGGGCGCGGGTTAGTGTTAGCGTACGGGTTAGGTTTAGGGGACGGGTGAGGGTCGGGCTTCGGGGAAGGGTTAGGGTTAGGGTTCGGGCTAGGGTTAGGGTTAGGGGACAGGGACGGTTTAGGGTCCAGGGGAGGGTACGACAACGCTTTACGGGGAGCGTACGTGTGAGGGCGCAGGTTAGTGTTAGCGTACGGGTTAGGATAAGGAGACGGGTGAGGGTCAGGCTTCGGGGAAGGGTTAGGGTTAGGGTTCGGGCTAGGGTTAGGGTTAGGGGACGGGGACGGTTTAGGGTCAGGGGAGGGTACGACAACGCTTTAGGGGGAGCATACGTGTGAGGGCGCGGGTTAGTGTTAGCGTACGGGTTAGGATTAGGGGACGGGTGAGGGTCAGGCTTCGGGTAAGGGTTAGGGTTAGGGTTCGGGCTAGGGTTAGGGTTAGGGGACGGGGACGGTTTAGGGTCCAGGAGAGGGTACGACAACGCTTTAGGGGGACCGTACGTGTGAGGGCGCGGGTTAGTGTTAGCGTACGGGTTAGGATTAAGGGACGGGTGAGGGTCAGGCTACGGGGAAGGGTTAGGGTTAGGGTTCGGGCTAGGGTTAGGGTTAAGGGACGGGGACGGTTTAGGGTCCAGGGGAGGGTACGACAACGCTTTACGGGGAGCGTACGTGTGAGGGCGCGGGTTAGTGTTAGCGTACGGGTTAGGATTAGGGGACGGGTGAGGGTCAGGCTTCGGGGAAGGGTTAGGGTTAGGGTTCGGGCTAGGGTTACGGTTAGGGGACGGGGACGGTTTAGGGTCCAGGGGAGGGTACGAAATCGCTTTAGGGGGAGTGTACGTGTGAGGGCGCGCGTTAGTGTTAGCCTACGGGTTAGGATTAGGGGACGGGTGAGGGTCAGGCTTCGGGGAAGGGTTAGGGTTAGGGTTCGGGCTAGGGTTATAGTTAGGGGACGGGGACGGTTCAGGGTCCAGGGGAGAGTACGACAACGCTTTAGGGGGAGCGTACATGTGAGGGCGCGGCTTAGTGTTAGCGTACGGCTTAGGATTAGGGGACGGGTGAGGGTCACGCTTCGGAGAAGGGTTAGGGTTAGGGTTCGGGCTAGGGTTAGGGTTACGGGCGGGGACTGTTTAGGGTCCAGGGGATTGTACAACAGCGCTTTAGGGGGAGCGTACACGTGAGGGCGCGGGTTAGTGTTAGCGTACGTGTGAGGATTAGGGGACGGGTGAGGGTCAGGCTTTGTGGAAGGGTTAGGGTTATGGTTCGGGCTAGGGTTAGGGTTAGGGGACGGGGACGGTTTAGGGTCCAGGGGAGGGTACGACAACGCTTTAGGGGGAGCGTACGTGTGAGGGCGCGGGTTAGTGTTAGCGTACGGGTTAGGATTAGGGGACGGGTGAGGGTCAGGCTTCGGGGAAGTGTTAGGGTTAGGGTTCGGGCTAGGGTTAGGGTTATGGGATGGGGACGGTTTAGGCTCCAGGGGAGGGTACGACAACGCTTTAGGGGGAGCGTACGTGTGAGGGCTCGGGTTAGGGTTAGCGTACGGGTTAGGATTAGGGGACGGCTGAGGGTCAGGCTTCGGGGAAGGGTTAGATTTAGTGTTCGGGCTAGGGTTAGGGTTAGGGGACGGGGACGGTGTAGGGTCCAGGTGAGGGTACCACAACGCTTTAGTGGGAGCGTAGATTTGAGGGCGCGGGTTAGTGTTAGCGTACGGGTTAGGTTTAGGGGACGGGTGAGGGTCGGGCTTCGGGGAAGGGTTAGGGTTAGGGTTCGGGCTAGGGTTAGGGTTAGGGGACAGGGACGGTTTAGGGTCCAGGGGAGGGTACGACAACGCTTTACGGGGAGCGTACGTGTGAGGGCGCAGGTTAGTGTTAGCGTACGGGTTAGGATTAGGAGACGGGTGAGGGTCAGGCTTCGGGGAAGGGTTAGGGTTAGGGTTCGGGCTAGGGTTACGGTTAGGGTCGGGGACGGTTTAGGGTCCAGGGGAGTGTACGAAAACGCTTTAGGGGGAGTGTACGTGTGAGGTCGCGGGTTAGTGTTAGCCTACGGGTTAGGATTAGGGGACGGGTGAGGGTCCGGCTTCGGGGAAGGGTTAGGGTTAGGGTTCGGGCTAGGGTTAGGGTTAGGGGACGGGGACGGTTCAGGGTCCAGGGGAGGGTACGACAACGCTTTAGGGGGAGCGTACATGTGAGGGCGCGGCTTAGTGTTAGCGTACGGGTTAGGATTAGGGGACGGGTGAGGGTCAGGCTTCGGGGAAGGGTTAGGGTTAGGGTTCGGGCTAGGGTTAGGGTTAGGGGACGGGGACGGTTTAGGGTGCAGGGGAGGGTATGACAACGCTTTAGGGGGAGCGTACGCGTGAGGGCGCGGGTTAGTGTTAGCGTACGGGTGAGAATTAGTGGACGGGTGAGGGTCAGGCTTCGGGGAAGGGTTAGGGTTAGGGTTAGGGCTAGGGTTAGGGTTAGGGGACGGGGACGGTTTAGGGTCCAGGGGAGGGTACGACAACGCTTTAGGGGGAGCGTACGTGTGAGGGCGCGGGTTAGTGTTAGCGTACGGGTTAGGATTAGGGGACGGGTGAGGGTCAGGCTTCGGGGAAGTGTTAGGGTTAGGGTTCGGGCTAGGGTTAGGGTTATGGGACGAGGACGGTTTAGGCTCCAGAGGAGGGTACGACAACGCTTTAGGGGGAGCGTACGTGTGAGGGCTCGGGTTAGGGTTAGCGTACGGGTTAGGATTAGGGGACGGGTGAGGGTCAGGCTTCGGGGAAGTGTTAGGATTAGGGGACGGGGACGGTTTAGCGTCCAGGTGAGGGTACGACAACGCTTTAGGGGGAGCATACGTGTGAGGGCGCGGGTTAGTGTTAGCGTACGGGTTAGGATTAGGGGACGGTTGAGGGTCAGGCTTCAGGGAAGGGTTAGGGTTAGGGTTCGGGCTAGGGTTAGGGTTAGGGGACGGGGACGGTTTAGGTTCCTGCTGAGGGTACGACAACGCTTTAGGGGGAGCGTACCTGTGAGTGCACGGGTTAGTGTTGACCTATGGGTTAGGATTAGGGGACGGGTGAGAGTCAGGGTTTGGGGAAAGATTAGGGTTAGGGTTCGGGCTAGGGTTAGCGTTAGGGGACGGGGACGGATTAGGGTCCAGGTGAGGGTACGACAACGCTTTAGGGGGAGCGTACGTGTGATGGTGCGGGTTAGTGTTAGCGAACGGGTTAGGATTAGGGGACGGGTGAGGGTCAGGCTTCGGGGAAGGGTTAGGGTAAGGGTTCGGGGTAGGGTTAGGGTTAGGGGACAGGGACGGTTTAGGGTCCAGGTGAGGGTACGACAACGCTTTATGGGGAGCGTAGCTGTGAGGGCGCGGGTTAGTGTTAGCGTACGTGTTAGGATTAGGGGACGGGTGAGGGTCAGGCTTCGCGGAAAGGTTAGGGTTAGGGTTCGGGCTAAGGTTAGGGTTAGGGGAAGGGGACGGTTTAGGGTCCAGGTGAGGGTACGACAATGCTTTAGAAGAAGCGTACGTGTGAGGGCGCAGCTTAGTGTTAGAGTACAGGTTAGGATTAGGGGACGGGTGAGGGTCAGACTTCGGGGAAGGTTTAGGGTTAGGGTTCGGTCTAGGGTTAGGGTTAGGGGACGGGGACGGTTTAGGGTCCAGGTGAGGGTACGACAACGCTTCAGGGGGAGCGTACGTGTGAGGTCGCGGGTTACTGTTAGCGTACGGGTTAGGATTAGGGGACGGGTGAGGGTCAGGCTTCGGGGAAGTGTTAAGGTTAGCGTTTGTAGTACGGTTAGGGTTAGGGGACGGGGACGGTTTAGGGTCCAGGGGAGGGTACGACAACGCTTTAGGGGGAGCATACGTGTGAGGGCGTGGGTTAGCGTTAGCGTACGGTTTAGGATTAGGGGACGGGTGAGGGTCAGGCTTCGGGGAAGGGTTAGGGTTAGGGTTCGGGCTAGGGTTAGGGTTAGGGGATGGGGACGGTTTAGGGTCCAGGGGAGGGTATGACAACGCTTTAGGGTGAGCGTACGTGTGAGGGCGTGGGTAAGTGTTAGCGTACGGGTTAGGATTATGGGACGGGTGAGTGTCAGGCTTCGGTGAAGGGTTAGAGTTAGGGTTCGGGCTAGGGTTTGGATTAGGGGACGGGGACGGTTTAGGGTCCAGTTGAGGGTACGACAATGCGTTAGGGGGAGTATACGTGTGAGGGCCCATGTTAGTGTTAGCGTACGGGTTAGGATTAGGGGACGGGTGAGGGTCAGGCTTCGGGGAAGGGTTAGGGTTAGGGTTCGGGCTAGGGTTAGGGGACGGGGATGGTTTAGGTCCTAGGTGAGGGTACGACAACGCTTTAGGGGTAGCGTTCGTGTGAGGGCGCGGGATAGTGTTAACGTACGGGTTAGGATTAGGGGACGGGTGAGGGTCAGGCTTCGGAGAAGGGTTAGGATTAGGGAGGGGGACGGTTTAGCGTCCAAGTGAGGGTACGACAACGCTTTAGGGGGAGCATACGTGTGAGGGCGCGGGTTAGTGTCAGCGTACGGGTTAGGATTAGGGGACGGGTGAGGGTCAGGCTTCAGGGAAGGGTTAGGGTTAGGGTTCGGGCTAGGGTTAGGGTTAGGGGACGGGGACGGTTTAGGGTCCAGGTGAGGGTACGACAACGCTTTAGGGGGAGCGTACCTGTGAGGGCACGGGTTAGTGTTGCCCTATGGGTTAGGATTAGCGGACGGGTGAGAGTCAGGATTTGGGGAAAGATTAGGGTTAGGGTTCGGGCTAGGGTTAGCGTTAAGGGACGGGGACGGTTTAGGGTCCAGGTGAGGGTACGACAACCCTTTAGGGGGAGCGTACGTGTGAGGGCGCGCGTTAGTGTTAGCGAACGGGTTAGGATTAGGGGACGGGTGAGGGTCAGGCTTCGGGGAAGAGTTAGGGCAAGGGTTCGGGCTAGGGTTAGGGTTAGGGGACAGGGACGGTTTAGGGTCCAGGTGAGGGTACGACAACGCTTTATGGGGAGCGTAGCTGTGAGGGCGCGGGTTAGTGTTAGCGTACGTGTTAGGATTAGGGGACGGGTGAGGTTCAGGCTTCGGGGAAAGGTTAGGGTTAGGGTTCGGGCTAAGTTTAGGGTTAGGGGACGGGGACGGTTTAGGGTCCAGGTGAGGGTACGACAACGCTTTAGGGGAAGCGTACGTCTGAGGGCGCAGCTTAGTGTTAGAGTACGGGTGAGGATTAGGGGCCGGGTGAGCGTCAGGCTTCGGGGAAGGGTTAGGGTTAGAGTTCAGGCTAGGGATAGGGTTAGGGGACCGGGACGGTTTAGGGTCCAGGTGAGGGTACGACAACGCTTTAGGGGGAGCGTATGTGTGAGGGCGCGGGTTAGTGTTAGCGTACGTGTTAGGATTAGGTGACGTTTGAGGGTCAGGCTTCGGGGAAAGGTTAGGGTTAGGGTTCGGGCTAAGTTTAGGGTTAGGGGACGGGGACGGTTTAGGGTCCAGGTGAGGGTACGACAACGCTTTAGGGGAAGCGTACGTGTGAGGGCACAGCTTAGTGTTAGAGTACGGGTTAGGATTAGGGGACGGGTAAGGGTCAGACTTCGGGAAAGGTTTAGGGTTAGGGTTCGGGCTAGGTTTAGGGTTAGAGGACGGGGACGGTTTAGGGTCCAGGTGAGGGTACGACAACGCTTTAGGGGGAGCGTACGTGTGAGGGCGCGGTTTAGTGTTAGCGTACGGGTTAGGATTAGGGGACGGGTGAGGGTCAGGCTTCGGGGAAGGGTTAGGGTTAGGGTTCGGGCTAGGGTTAGGGTTAGGGGACGGGGACGGTTTAGGTTGCAGGGGAGGGTATGACAACCCTTTAGGGGGAGCGTACGCATGAGGGCACGGGTTAGTGTTAGAGTACGGGTGAGGATTAGGGGACGGGTGAGTGTCAGGCTTCGGGGAAGGGTTAGGGTTAGGGTTAGGTCTAGGGTTAGCGTTAGGGGACGGGGACGGTTTAGGGTCCAGGGGAGGGTACGACAACGCTTTAGGGGGAGCGTACGCGTGAGTGCGCGGGTTAGTGTTAGCCTACGTGTTAGGATTAGGTGACGTGTGAGGGTCAGGCTTCGGGGAAGGGTTACGGTTAGAGTTCGGGCTAGGGTTAGCGTTAGGGGACGGGGACAGTTTAGGGTCCAGGGGAGGGTACGACAACGCTTTAGGGGAAGCGTACGCGTGAGTGCGCGGGTTAGTGTTAGCGTACGGGTGAGGATTAGGGGATGGGTGAGGGTCAGGCTTCGGGGAAGGGTTAGGGTTAGGGTTCGGGCTAGGGTTAGGGTTAGGGGACAGGGATGGTTTAGCGTCCAGGTGTGGGTACGACAACGCTTTAGGGGGAGCGTACGTGTGAGGGCGCGGGTTAGTGTTAGCGAACGGGTTAGGATGAGGGGACGGGTGAGGGTCAGGCTTCGGGGAAGGGTTAGGGTTAGGGTTCGGGCTAGGGTTAAGGTTAGGGGACGGGGAGGATTTAGGGTCCAGGGGAGGGTATGACAACGCTTTAGGGGGAGCGGAAGTGTGAGGGCGCGGGTTAGTGTTAGCGTACGGGTGAGGATTAGGGTACGGGTGTGGGTCTGGCTTCGGGGAAGGGATAGGGTTAGGGTTCGGGCTAGGGTTAGGGTTAGGGGACGGGGACGGTTTAGGGTCCAGGGGAGGGTACGACAACGATTTAGGGGGAGCGTACGTGTGAGGGTGCTGTTTAGTGTTAGCGTGCGGGTTAGGATTAGGGGACGGGTGAGGGTCAGGCTTCGGGGAAGGGATAGGGTTAGGGTTCGGGCTAGGGTTAGGGTTAGGGGACGGGGACGTTTTAGGGTCCAGGGGAGGGTACGACAACGATTTAGGGGGAGTGTACGTGTGAGGGCGCGGGTTAGTGTTAGCGTATGGGTTAGGATTAGGGGACAGGTGAGGGTCAGGCTTCGGGTAAGGGTTAGTGTTAGGGTTCGGGCTAGGGTTAGGGTTAGGAGACGGGGAAGGTTTAGGGTCCAGGGGAGGGTACGACAACGCTTTAGGGGGAGCGTACGTGTGAGGGCGCGGGTTAGTGTTAGCGTACGGGTTAGGATTAGGGGACGGGTGAGGGCCAGGCTTCGGGGAAGGGTTAGGGTTCGCGTTCGGGCTAGGTTTAGGGTTAGGGGACGGGGATGGTTTAGGGTCCAGGGGAGGGTACGACAACGCTTTAAGGGGAGCGTACGTGTGACGGCGCGGGTTAGTGTTGGCGTACGTGTTAGGATTAGGGGACGGGTGAGGGTCAGGCTTCGGGGAAGGGATACGGTTAGGGTTCTGGCTAGGGTTAGGTTTAGGGGACGGGGACGGTTTAGGGTCCAGGGGAGGGTACGACAACGCTTTATGGGGAGCGTACGTGTGAGGGCGCGGGTTAGTGTTAGCGTACGGGTTAGTATTAGGGGAAGGGTGGGGGTCAGGCTTCGGGGAAGGGTTAGGGTTAGGGTTCGGGCTAGGGTTAGGGTTAGGGGACGGGGACGGTTTAGGGTCCAGGTGAGAGTACCACAACGCTTTAGTGGGAGCGTACATTTGAGGGCGCGGGTTAGTTTTAGCGTACGGGTTAGGATTAAGGGACGGGTGAGGGTCAGGCTTCGGGGAAGTGTTAGGGCTAGGGTTCGGGCTAGGGTTAGGGTTAGGGGACGGGGACGGTTTAGGGTCCAGGGGAGGGAACGACAACGCTTTAGGGGGAGCATACGTGTGAGGGCGCAGGTTAGTGTTAGCGTACGGGTTAGGATTATGGGACGGGTGAGGGTCAGGTTTCGGGGAAGGATTAGGGTTAAGGTTCGGGCTAGGGTTAGGGTTAGGGGACGGGGATGGTTTAGGGTCCAGGGGTGGGTACGACAACGCTTTAAGGGGAGCGTACGTGTGAGGGCGCGGGTTAGTGTTAGCGTACTGGTGAGGATTAAGGGACGGGTGAGGGTCAGGCTTCGGGGAAGATTTAGGGTTAGGGTTCGGGCTAGGGTTAGGGTTAGGGGACGGGGACGGTTTAGGGTCCAGGGGAGGGTACGACAACGCTTTAGGGGGAGCGTACGTGTGAGGGTGCGGGTTAGTGTTAGCATACGGGTGAGGATTAGGTGACGGGTGAGGGTCAGGCTTCGGGGAAGGGTTAGGGTTAGGGTTCGGGCTAGGGTTAGGGTTAGGGGACGGGGACGGTTTAGGGTCCAGGGGAGGGTACGACAACGCTTTAGGGGGAGCGTACGTGTGAGGGCGCGGGTTAGTGTTAGCCTACGGGTTAGGATTAGGGGACAGGTGAGTGTCCGGCTTCGGGGAAGATTTAGGGTTAGGGTTCGGGCTAGGGTTATGGGACGGAGACGGTTTAGGGTCCAGGGGAGGGTACGACAACGCTTTAGGGGGAGCGTAGG
Source organism: Delphinus delphis (assembly GCF_949987515.2). Taxonomy (NCBI): domain Eukaryota; kingdom Metazoa; phylum Chordata; class Mammalia; order Artiodactyla; family Delphinidae; genus Delphinus; species Delphinus delphis. The sequence continues at coordinate 632,948 of NW_027192679.1, read as the reverse complement.
TGTGAGGGCGCGGGTTAGTGTTAGCGTACGGGTTAGGATTAGGGGACGGGTGAGGGTCAGGCTTCGGGGAAGGGTTAGGCTTAGGGTTCGGGCTAGGGTTAGGGTTAGGGGATGGGGACGGTTTAGGGTCCAGGGGAGGGTACGACAATGCTTTAGGGGGAGCGTACGCATGAGGGCACGGGTTAGTGTTAGAGTACGGGTGAGGATTAGGGGACGGGTGAGTGTCAGGCTTCGGGGAAGGGTTAGGGTTAGGGTTAGCTCTAGGGTTAGGGTTAGGGGACGGGGACGGTTTAGGGTCCAGAGGAGGGTACGACAACGATTTAGGGGGAGCGTACGCGTGAGGGCGCGGGTTAGTGTTAGCGTACGGGTGAGGATTAGGGGACGGGTGAGGGTCACGCTTCGGAGAAGGGTTAGGGTTAGGGTTCGGGCTAGGGTTAGGGTTACGGGACGGGGACTGTTTAGGGTCCAGGGGATTGTACAACAGCGCTTTAGGGGGAGCGTACACGTGAGGGCGCGGGTTAGTGTTAGCGTACGGATGAGGAGTAGGGGACGGGTGTGGGTCAGGCTTCGGGGAAGGGTTAGGGTTAGGGTTCGGGCTAGGGTTAGGGTTAGGGGTCGGGGACTGTTTAGGGTCCACGGGAGGGTACGACAATGCTTTAGGGGCAGCGTACCCGTGAAGGCGCGGGTTAGTGTTAGCGTACGGGTGATGATTAGGGGACGGGTGAGGGTCAGGCTTTGTGGAAGGGTTAGGGTTATGGTTCGGGCTAGGGTTAGGGTTAGGGGACGGGGACGGTTTAGGGTCCAGGGGAGGGTACGACAACGCTTTAGGGGGAGCGTACGTGTGAGGGCGCGGGTTAGTGTTATCGTACGGGTTAGGATTAGGGGACGGGTGAGGGTCAGGCTTCGGGGAAGTGTTAGGGTTAGGGTTCGGGCTAGGGTTAGGGTTATGGGACGGGGACGGTTTAGGCTCCAGAGGAGGGTACGACAACGCTTTAGTGGGAGCGTACGTGTGAGGGCTCGGGTTAGGGTTAGCGTACGGGTTAGGAATAGGGGACGGCTGAGGGTCAGGCTTCGGGGAAGGGTTAGATTTAGTGTTCGGGCTAGGGTTAGGGTTAGGGGACGGGGACGGTGTAGGGTCCAGGTGAGGGTACCACAACGCTTTAGTGGGAGCGTAGATTTGAGGGCGCGGGTTAGTGTTAGCGTACGGGTTAGGTTTAGGGGACGGGTGAGGGTCGGGCTTCGGGGAAGGGTTAGGGTTAGGGTTCGGGCTAGGGTTAGGGTTAGGGGACAGGGACGGTTTAGGGTCCAGGGGAGGGTACGACAACGCTTTACGGGGAGCGTACGTGTGAGGGCGCAGGTTAGTGTTAGCGTACGGGTTAGGATAAGGAGACGGGTGAGGGTCAGGCTTCGGGGAAGGGTTAGGGTTAGGGTTCGGGCTAGGGTTAGGGTTAGGGGACGGGGACGGTTTAGGGTCAGGGGAGGGTACGACAACGCTTTAGGGGGAGCATACGTGTGAGGGCGCGGGTTAGTGTTAGCGTACGGGTTAGGATTAGGGGACGGGTGAGGGTCAGGCTTCGGGTAAGGGTTAGGGTTAGGGTTCGGGCTAGGGTTAGGGTTAGGGGACGGGGACGGTTTAGGGTCCAGGAGAGGGTACGACAACGCTTTAGGGGGACCGTACGTGTGAGGGCGCGGGTTAGGGTTAGCGTACGGGTTAGGATTAAGGGACGGGTGAGGGTCAGGCTACGGGGAAGGGTTAGGGTTAGGGTTCGGGCTAGGGTTAGGGTTAAGGGACGGGGACGGTTTAGGGTCCAGGGGAGGGTACGACAACGCTTTACGGGGAGCGTACGTGTGAGGGCGCGGGTTAGTGTTAGCGTACGGGTTAGGATTAGGGGACGGGTGAGGGTCAGGCTTCGGGGAAGGGTTAGGGTTAGGGTTCGGGCTAGGGTTACGGTTAGGGGACGGGGACGGTTTAGGGTCCAGGGGAGGGTACGAAAACGCTTTAGGGGGAGTGTACGTGTGAGGGCGCGCGTTAGTGTTAGCCTACGGGTTAGGATTAGGGGACGGGTGAGGGTCAGGCTTCGGGGAAGGGTTAGGGTTAGGGTTCGGGCTAGGGTTATAGTTAGGGGACGGGGACGGTTCAGGGTCCAGGGGAGAGTACGACAACGCTTTAGGGGGAGCGTACATGTGAGGGCGCGGCTTAGTGTTAGCGTACGGCTTAGGATTAGGGGACGGGTGAGGGTCACGCTTCGGAGAAGGGTTAGGGTTAGGGTTCGGGCTAGGGTTAGGGTTACGGGACGGGGACTGTTTAGGGTCCAGGGGATTGTACAACAGCGCTTTAGGGGGAGCGTACACGTGAGGGCGCGGGTTAGTGTTAGCGTACGTGTGAGGATTAGGGGACGGGTGAGGGTCAGGCTTTGTGGAAGGGTTAGGGTTATGGTTCGGGCTAGGGTTAGGGTTAGGGGACGGGGACGGTTTAGGGTCCAGGGGAGGGTACGACAACGCTTTAGGGGGAGCGTACGTGTGAGGGCGCGGGTTAGTGTTAGCGTACGGGTTAGGATTAGGGGACGGGTGAGGGTCAGGCTTCGGGGAAGTGTTAGGGTTAGGGTTCGGGCTAGGGTTAGGGTTATGGGATGGGGACGGTTTAGGCTCCAGGGGCGGGTACGACAACGCTTTAGGGGGAGCGTACGTGTGAGGGCTCGGGTTAGGGTTAGCGTACGGGTTAGGATTAGGGGACGGCTGAGGGTCAGGCTTCGGGGAAGGGTTAGATTTAGTGTTCGGGCTAGGGTTAGGGTTAGGGGACGGGGACGGTGTAGGGTCCAGGTGAGGGTACCACAACGCTTTAGTGGGAGCGTAGATTTGAGGGCGCGGGTTAGTGTTAGCGTACGGGTTAGGTTTAGGGGACGGGTGAGGGTCTGGCTTCGGGGAAGGGTTAGGGTTAGGGTTCGGGCTAGGGTTAGGGTTAGGGTACAGGGACGGTTTAGGGTCCAGGGGAGGGTACGACAAAGCTTTACGGGGAGCGTACGTGTGAGGGCGCAGGTTAGTGTTAGCGTACGGGTTAGGATTAGGAGACGGGTGAGGGTCAGGCTTCGGGGAAGGGTTAGGGTTAGGGTTCGGGCTAGGGTTAGGGTTAGGGGACGGGGACGGTTCAGGGTCCAGGGGAGGGTACGACAACGCTTTAGGGGGTGCGTACATGTGAGGGCGCGGCTTAGTGTTAGCGTACGGGTTAGGATTAGGGGACGGGTGAGGGTCAGGCTTCGGGGAAGGGTTAGGGTTAGGGTTCGGGCTAGGATTAGGGTTAGGGGACGGGGACGGTTTAGGGTGCAGGGGAGGGTATGACAACGCTTTAGGGGGAGCGTACGCGTGAGGGCTCGGGTTAGTGTTAGCGTACGGGTGAGAATTAGTGGACGGGTGAGGGTCAGGCTTCGGGGAAGGGTTAGGCTTAGGGTTCGGGCTAGGGTTAGGGTTAGGGGATGGGGACGGTTTAGGGTCCAGGGGAGGGTACGACAATGCTTTAGGGGGAGCATACGCATGAGGGCACGGGTTAGTGTTAGAGTACGGGTGAGGATTAGGGGACGGGTGAGTGTCAGGCTTCGGGGAAGGGTTAGGGTTAGGGTTAGGTCTAGGGTTAGGGTTAGGGGACGGGGACAGTTTAGGGTCCAGAGGAGGGTACGACAACGATTTAGGGGGAGCGTACGCGTGAGGGCGCGGGTTAGTGTTAGCGTACGGGTGAGGATTAGGGGACGGGTGAGGGTCACGCTTCGGAGAAGGGTTAGGGTTAGGGTTCGGGCTAGGGTTAGGGTTACGGGACGGGGACTGTTTAGGGTCCAGGGGATTGTACAGCAGCGCTTTAGGGGGAGCGTACACGTGAGGGCCCGGGTTAGTGTTAGCATACGTGTGAGGATTAGGGGACGGGTGAGGGTCAGGCTTCGGGGAAGGGTTAGGGTTAGGGTTCGGGCTAGGGTTAGGGTTAGGGGACGGGGATGGTTTAGGGTCCAGGGGAGGGTACAACAACGCTTTAGGGGGAGCGTACGTGTGAGGGCGTGGGTTAGTGTTAGCGTACGGATGAGGAGTAGGGGACGGGTGTGGGTCAGGCTTCGGGGAAGGGTTAGGGTTAGGGTTCGGGCTAGGGTTAGGGTTAGTGGTCGGGGACTGTTTAGGGTCCACGGGAGGGTACGACAATGCTTTAGGGGCAGCGTACCCGTGAAGGCGCGGGTTAGTGTTAGCGTACGGGTGATGATTAGGGGACGGGTGAGGGTCAGGCTTTGTGGAAGGGTTAGGGTTATGGTTCGGGCTAGGGTTAGGGTTAGGGGACGGGGACGGTTTAGGGTCCAGGGGAGGGTACGACAACGCTTTAGGGGGAGCGTACGTGTGAGGGCGCGGGTTAGTGTTATCGTACGGGTTAGGATTAGGGAACGGGTGAGGGTCAGGCTGCGGGGAAGTGTTAGGGTTAGGGTTCGGGCTAGGGTTAGGGTTATGGGACGGGGACGGTTTAGGCTCAAGGGGAGGGTACGACAACGCTTTAGGGGGAGCGTACGTGTGAGGGCTCGGGTTAGGGTTAGCGTACGGGTTAGGATTAGGGGACGGCTGAGGGTCAGGCTTCGGGGAAGGGTTAGATTTAGTGTTCGGGCTAGGGTTAGGGTTAGGGGACGGGGACGGTGTAGGGTCCAGGTGAGGGTACCACAACGCTTTAGTGGGAGCGTAGATTTCAGGGCGCGGGTTAGTGTTAGCGTACGGGTTAGGTTTAGGGGACGGGTGAGGGTCGGGCTTCGGGGAAGGGTTAGGGTTAGGGTTCGGGCTAGGGTTAGGGTTAGGGGACAGGGACGGTTTAGGGTCCAGGGGAGGGTACGACAACGCTTTACGGGGAGCGTACGTGTGAGTGCGCAGGTTAGTGTTAGCGTACGGGTTAGGATTAGGAGACGGGTGAGGGTCAGGATTCGGGGAAGGGTTAGGGTTAGGGTTCGGGCTAGGGTTAGGGTTAGGGGACGGGGAATGTTTAGGGTCAGGGAATGGTACGACAACGCTTTAGGGGGAGCATACGTGTGAGGGCGCGGGTTAGTGTTAGCGTACGGGTTAGGATTAGGGGACGGGTGAGGGTCAGGCTTCGGGGAAGGGTTAGGGTTAGGGTTCGGGCTAGGGTTACGGTTAGGGGACGGGGACGGTTTAGGGTCCAGGGGAGGGTACGAAAACGCTTTAGGGGGAGTGTACGTGTGAGGTCGCGGGTTAGTGTTAGCGTACGGGTTAGGATTAGGGGACGGGTGAGGGTCCGGCTTCGGGGAAGGGTTAGGGTTAGGGTTCGGGCTAGGGTTAGGGTTAGGGGACGGGGACGGTTCAGGGTCCAGGGGAGGGTACGACAACGCTTTAGGGGGAGCGTACATGTGAGGGCGCGGCTTAGTGTTAGCGTACGGGTTAGGATTAGGGGACGGGTGAGGGTCAGGCTTCGGGGAAGGGTTAGGGTTAGGGTTCGGGCTAGGGTTAGGGTTAGGGGACGGGGACGGTTTAGGGTGCAGGGGAGGGTATGACAACGCTTTAGGGGGAGCGTACGCGTGAGGGCGCGGGTTAGTGTTAGCGTACGGGTGAGAATTAGTGGACGGGTGAGGGTCAGGCTTCGGGGAAGGGTTAGGGTTAGGGTTCGGGCTAGGGTTAGGGTTAGGGGACGGGGATGGTTTAGGGTCCAGTGGAGGGTACGACAACGCTTTAGGGGGAGCATACGTGTGAGGGCGCAGGTTAGTGTTAGCGTACGGGTTAGGATTAGGGGACGGGTGAGGGTCAGGCTTCGGGGAAGGGTTAGGGTTAGGGTTCGGGCTAGGGTTACGGTTAGCGGACGGGGACGGTTTAGGGTCCAGGGGAGGGTACGAAAACGCTTTAGGGGGAGTGTACGTGTGAGGTCGCGGGTTAGTGTTAGCGTACGGGTTAAGATTAGGGGACGGGTGAGGGTCCGGCTTCGGGGAAGGGTTAGGGTTAGGGTTCGGGCTAGGGTTAGGGTTAGGGGACGGGGACGGTTCAGGGTCCAGGGGAGGGTACGACAACGCTTTAGGGGGAGCGTACATGTGAGGGAGCGGCTTAGTGTTAGCGTACGGGTTAGGATTAGGGGACGGGTGAGGGTCAGGCTTCGGGGAAGGGTTAGGGTTAGGGTTCGGGCTAGGGTTAGGGTTAGGGGACGGGGACGGTTTAGGGTGCAGGGGAGGGTACGACAACGCTTTAGGGGGAGCGTACGCGTGAGGGCGCGGGTTAGTGTTAGCGTACGGGTTAGGATTAAGGGACGGTTGAGTGTCAGGCTTCGGGGAAGGGTTAGGGTTAGGGTTCTGTCTAGGGTAAGGGTTAGCGGACGGGGACGGTATAGGGGCCAGGTGAGGGTACGACAATGCTTTAGGGGGAGCGTACGTGTGAGGGCGCGGGTTACTGTTATCGTACGGGTTAGGATTAGGGGACGGGTGAGGGTCAGGCTTCGGGCAAGGGTTACGGTTAGGCTTCGGGCTAGGATTAGGGTTAGGGGACGGGGACGGTTTAGGGTCCAGGTGAGTGTACGACAATGCTTTAGGGGGAGCGTACATGTCAGGGCGTGGGTTAGTGTTAGCGTACGGTTTAGGATTAGGGGACGGGTGAGGGTCAGGCTTCGGGGAAGGTTTAGGTTTAAGGTTCGGGCTAGGGTTAGGGTTAGGGGACGGGGAAGGTTTAGGGTCCAGGAGAGGGTACGACAACGCTTTAGGGGGAGCGTACGCGTGAGGTCGTGGGTTAATGTTAGCGTAAGGGTTAGGATTAGGGGACCGGTGAGGGTCAGGCTTCGGGGAAGTGTTAGGGTTAGGGTTCGGGCTAGGGTTAGGGTTAGGGGACGGGGACGGTTTAGGGTCCAGCTGAGGTATTTTATACATAGCAGTGTGTATGTGTTAATCCCAAACTGTTAATTTATCCCTCCTCCCACCTTTCCCCTTTGGTAATAATAAATTATAAGATTTTATACTTCTCAGAAATGGGAGAGCTGAAAGAGAGGTATCATTTTCAATGGAAAAGCATTTAAAACAAGATTGAAGCTTTAACCAAGATTATTAGATGTACATCCTTGGAAAGAAATCACTTCGTTTCTCTAATATTGACCTGACAAATAAGACAAACCTTTTCACTGAACTTGCTTATAATAAAGTGATGGAAATATCAAATGGAAGTGTTAGAAACATCTTATTTTACCCGAGCCTTATACACTGTTCTATGTTAACTACAGTTTGGCTCACACATCTGTTCATTGAGGTTACAATAGTCTCAATTTCTGTTACTGATCCTCCAGAGTGGACCCCAACAGGTGTCCCCCTGCCCAGTGTCATTGGGGCCAACAGATCGAGACTGAGTTTGGTTCACAAGCAAAGGAAACTTTATATTTTGATCAGAGAATGGAGAGGTGAGAGCATGCACTACCCTGTGGGCTGTGGGCTGGCCTGCTGTGTAGAGATCCTGTCAGAGTCAGTGGGAGGGAGGGGACAGAGCTTTCAAGGGCTGGGTTGGCTGCAGCTCAGGCTCTATATCGCGGAGTCTGCACTGGGCCCCAGGAGCTGAGGTGTCGACCCAGCCATTCTGCACTAGGAAATCTGGCCTGAAGTGCCGGGTGTGGAACCTCTGCATGCGAGACCCTAGGAGTACGTGAAATTAGACAAAGCACAAAGGATAAAAAAGTTAGACTTGACTTTATTGCACAGATTCTATTTTTATCTCCCAGGGATTTTTAATGGGCTTTGCTGGGGACAAACTCCTCCTCTGCCTTTTGTCCCGTTCCTCATTCTTGGAGTTCTGAGGGTGCAGACCCTTCTTCTGTAACTGCTGAGTGCTGAGTTGGGAGCCCTCATACCCAGGGGCGAGGGTCAGAACTTCTCCCCAGCAGCCTCCAGGTGACGTTGATTGTCCCCAGGCCCCCTGCCTCCTTGCTCGTCCACCTGAGCACCAGCATTGGAAGTGTTATAGATTCTAATGACCTTTAAGGGTCCAGGAAAGAGATGTGCAGAGACGCTGTGGGGGCTGGTTTCACCCCACCCCACATTTGTTCGGCCACCTTAGGCTGACCGTTTCTGCCAGCCTAGATGCTCTGAACAGTAGTCTGTGCTTTCTTCAATTAGGCCCCTGAATTAACGTACAAACAGCACCAGGTGTCAGAGCCCTGCCCACTCAACTCCCAGACAGTCCAGGGTCAGTGGTGATCAAGGACCATGATGGCCACTGAGTCAACAGCCTTTTGAAGTAAACAGGAGTCCAGCCGGTCTTATTGGCCACCATCATCACGGTGTCTGTAGGTTTTTCTATGGTGACAGTGTGATATACGGTTCCCCCGCCAAGATTATTAGCTCCCCTCTGGGTGCAGTAAGTCCTGCAAGCAGTAGTCTACTCTTTTGGGACACACTCTTGTTGTTTTATGAGAGAAACTCCAGGTCAAGTGATGTTCACACGAGTCGTCATGGTGCCCTGTTGCCCCCGGTTATCTCTCTGGATGTTGGAGTTGGAAGGCCTCCTCACTCGAGGTCGGTGTGCCAACGGAGCGAACCCTGCAACTTCAGGGCATGGTTGGTGGTTAGGATCACCACGTGGGGTCCTTTTCCCTTAGGAGGGAGGTGGCCTTTTGGGCTGCTGATTTCCAGGTTTTTAGATACCGCCAGTATCTTGGCCAGATGTGGCAGTGGGCCAAGCCCCTTGGTGACCGTAGTTTATCCTACCTGGATGGCATTCTTGCATTGTTCCATTTCAAGTGGTCCCAGTTTTTGCACTAATTCTCCAATGGCGATTCACCTTTCACCGGGAACGTAAAGGTCAAAGGGTTTAGCTAAATTAGGGAGTTCCAGGGCAAGGGTCTGAATTGACTGCTCTTTCCATTCTTGAAAGGCCACTTCTGGATTCTATTCAAAAGGATCATCATCTTTTCCTTTCAGTGTTTCATATAGAGGCCCAGCTAGTAGACTATAGTTAGGGATCCAGAAGCAGCAAACCCTGGCCTCCCCAGGAACCCCTAAGCTGTCTTCTAGTTTTAGAAAGGGGTAAGGCTGAAAATGGTTTCTTCCCTTTCCTGGGATGGGCTTCTCCGACCTTCTGTGAGAATGAAGCCCAGGCAGGTCACCGCAGTCTGTGATATTTGAGCTTCATTTTGGACGACTTCTATCCTTTATTGGCTTGGTAGTTCAGAGGCCTCCTTAGTAGGGCTGGCGATCAGAATGTCGTCTGCGTATTGAAGGAGGGTTTCCTTTTCCAGAGGTAGAACTTTTAGGTCTTTACCTAAGCTTTCCCCAAAGACAGTGTGGGAATTTTTGCACCCTTGGGGCCAGACGGCCCGGAAGTATTGTTTTAGTTGTATGTTGAGTCCTGCCACTCACAAGCCAAAATTTCTTGTGACTCTGGGACTAATGGAATACAAAAGAAGGCATCATTGAAGACTAATACAGAATACCATGTCCTGGTGGTTGGTAGAATGACCAGCAGGGTGTAGGAATTAGGAGCAGCTGGAGGTATATCCTCGGTGGCTTCACTGACTGTCCTGACATCCTTTACCAGGTCCCCAGCAGCCCATGGGGCTCTCGTGGTCAGACCAATCCCCGGATACAGAGCTACCCTTGCAGGTACCGTGGCAGGGCTGGGCACACAGGAACCGTGTACATAGCCCTCATTGCAGAGCACCCCCAGCTCACCTGTCACTCAGAGCTGACACAGAGCACCTCAGAGCAGGACTTGAACTAACAAACAGCAGCTGCGACAGGTCTGTGACCCTGGGCATCACTCTGTACGGCCTCCCTCCACCTGGTCTTCCAGAGACTTCCACTGCACCCGGGGCACCAGGCCTCTGTCTCCAACCACCACCCACCCCTCCTCTCCCTGACTCCTGGGTTCCTCTCATTAGGAGAGTGTTTTCTTGAAGTTGTCTCCCACTCATGGGCCAGATAAAATGATTAGAAAACAAGCCAAAGCTGCAGCCCCTTGTCTATCTTGACTCTCAGGAGCCCACACCTGTTCCTTGGACCTGGCCGGTTCAGCAAGTTCCATTTTCTGCAACTGTGAGCCCCTGAGGGGTGATGATTGGCTGACCTGGGCAGCCTTACCGTGCCGGCCAGCCCTCCCCAGGTGTGCCTGGGTTGAGATCAATATAAATACCACTCCAGGCAGCAAGAGCCCCTGCAGCCGTGCCTGACGCCATTTTCTCTGCCCTGTCAGCAGTCTCGGGGCTGGGCTGGTGGGAGGGAGTGAGAGGCCACAGCTTTGTGGGTGGCCCAGTGTGAGTGGGGCTCTGCTGGACTTTCTGCAGCAGTTGCCAGGCTGCCACCTGCTAAGGAAGAGGATGTGTCACCCATACCTGCTGCTGGAATTTCTCCCTGGGCAGAGGTGAGGAAGGAAAAAAGCAGTGGGGGCAGGGACAGGACGGGTATCTCAGGCAGGGAAATGGAAATCTTCCAGAAGAGCACCCAGGGCCAGTACCATCCTGGCTGGCCTGCAGGCACCAAGTCGGCTGGCATGCTGTCACTCGTGTGGCTCCATGGCGCTTCCTCTAGGCTTTCAAGTCCTTGTACATATTCAGGTGTTTTACCTGGGAAGGTTGGGAACAGTTCAGCAGCAGCTGGTCTGGGGCTCATCTCACGTTTACTCACAGATGCCTCGGCACGGTCCCCCAGGCTTGTAATGAGGACACTCCTTGCGGGGGGGCTGCTGGCTGCATGCGAGATGATTCCCCACCTCTGACCAACTTCAGAATTGTCTACCACTGAAGCAAGTGCCCTGATAGGGTTTTCATCTGTATAACTGGTGGGTTCTGTTTTGTTTTTTTCTTTTTTGTTTCAAGGTAGGTTTTATTCCTCTTTTTTGTACTTATGGATGTAAGCATGGAAATAATTCATTCATATAAATACATGTATGTGAAGGGAATAACTTTTTTCCGTTTTTTAAAAAATTTTATTTTTCATTTTATTTTATTTATTTTTTATACAGCAGGTTCGTATTGGTTATCTATTTTATACATATAAATGTATACATGTCAATCCCAATCTCCCAACTCCTCCCACCGCCACCCCCCCCATGGCTTTCCCCTCTTTGTGTCCATACATTTGTTCTCTACATCTGTGTCTCTATTTCTGCCCTTCAAACCGGTTCATCTGTACCATTTTTCTAGGTTCCACATATATGCGTTAATATACAATATTTGTTTTTCTCTCTCTGACTTACTTCACTCTGTATGACAGTCTCTAGATCCATCGACGTCTCTACAAATGACCCAATTTCATTCCTTTTTATGGCTAATAGTCCATTTTATATATGTACCACATCTTTATCCATTCGTCTGTCTGTGGGCATTTAGGTTGCTTCCATTACCTGGCTATTGTAAATAGTGCTGCAATGAACATTGTGGTGAATGTGTCTTTTTGATTTATGGTTTTCTCTGGGTATATGCCCAGTAGTGGGTTGCTGGATCATATGGTAATTCTATTTTTAGTTTTTTAAGGAACCTCCATACTGTTCTCCATAGTGACTATCAATTTACATTCCCACCAATCGTGGAAGAGGGTTCCTTTTCTCCACACCCTCTCCAGCATTTGTTGTTTGTAGATTTTCTGATGATGCCCATTCTAACAGGTGTGAGGTGATACCTCATTGTAGTTTTGATTTGCATTTCTCTAATAATTAGTGATGTAGAGCAGCTTTTCATGTGCTCCTTGGCCATCTCTACGTCTTTTTGGAAGAAATGTCTATTTAGATCTTCTGCCCATTTTTGTATTGGGTTGTTTGTTTTTTTAATATTGAGCTGCATCAGCTGTTTATATATATTGGAGATTAATCCTTTGTCCATTGATTCAGTTGCAAATATATTCTCCCATTCTGAGGGTTGTCTTTTTGTGTTTGTAGTTTCCATTGCTTTGCAAAAGCTTTTACGTTTCATTAGGTCCCATTTGTTTAGTTTTCTTTTTTATGTCATTACTCTAGGAGGTGGATCAAAAAAGATCTTGCTGTGATTTATGTTAGAGTATTCTTCCTATGTTTTCCTCTAAGAGTTTTATACTGTCCGGTCTTACATTAAGGTCTCTAATCCATTTTGAATTTATTTTTGTGTATGGTGTTAGGGGGTGTTCTAATTTCATTCTTTTACATGTAGCTGTCCATTTTTCCCAGCACCACTGATTGAAGACACTGTCTTTTCTCCATTGTATAGTCTTGCCTACTTTGTCATAGATTAGTTGACCATAGGTGTGTAGGTTTATCTCTGGGCTTCTTTCTTTTTTATTTTCCTTTTACACCTTTATTGGAGTATAATTGCTTTACAATGGAGTGTTAGTTTCTGCTGTATAACAAAGTGAATCAATTATACATATACATATATCACCATATCCCCTCCCTCTTACATCTCCCTCCCACCCTCCACATCCCACCCCTTTAGGTGGTCGCAAAGCACCGAGCTGATCTCCCTGTGCTATGTGGCTGCTTCCCAGTAGCTATCGATGTTACATTTGGTAATGTATATATGTCCATGGCACTCTCTCACTTCGTCCCAGCTTACCCTTCCCCCTCCCCGTGTCCTCAAGTCCTTTCTCTATGTCTGTGTCCTTAATCCTGTCCTGCCCCTGGGTTCTTCATAAACTTTCTTCTTTAGATTCCATATATCTCTGTTAGTACACGGTATTTATTTTTCTCTTTCTGACTTACTTCACTGTGTAGGACAGACTCTAAGTCCATCCCCCTCACTACAAATAACTCAGTTTTGTTTCTTTTTATGGCTGAGTAATATTCCATTTATATATGTGCCAGATATTCTTTATCCATTTATCTGTCGATGGACACTTAGGTTGCTTCCATGTCCTGGCTATTGTAAGTAGAACTGCAATGAACATTGTTGTATATAACTCTTTTTGAATTATGGTATCTCAGGGCAAATGCCCAGTAGTTGGATTGTTGGGTCGTATGGTACTTCTATTTTTAGTTCTTTCAGGAACCTCTATACTGTTATCCCTAGTGGGTATAGCAATTTACATTCCCAGCAACAGTGCAAGAACGTTCCCTTTTCTCCAGTAAATGCCTCTCCAGCATTTATTGTTTGTAGATTTTTTGATGATTGCCATTCTGACTGCTGGGAGTTGATACCTCACTGTAGTTTTGATTTGCATTTCTCTAATGATTAGTGATGTTCAGCATCCTTTCATGTGTTTATTGGCAATCTGTATATCTCCTTTGGAGAAATGTCTATTTAGGTCTTCTGCCCATTTTTGGATTGTGTTGTTTGTTTTTGTGATATTGAGCTACACGAGCTGCTTGTAAATTTTGGAGATTAATCTTTTGTCATTTGCTTCATTTGAAAACATTTTCTCCCATTCTGAGGGTTGTATTTTCGTCTTGTTTATGTTTTCCTTTGCTGTGCAAAAGCTTTGAAGTTTCATTAGGTCCCATTTGTTTATTTTTGTTTTTATTTCCACTTCTCTAGGAGGTGGGTCAAAAAGGATCTTGCTGTGATTTATGTCATAGAGTGTTCTGCCTATGTTTTCCTCTAATAATTTTATAGTGTCTGGTCTAACATTTAGATCTCTAATTCATTTTGAGTTTATTTTTGTGTATGGTGTTATGGAGTGTTCTAATTTCATTCTTTCACGTGTAGTTGTCCAGTTTTCCCAGCACCACTTACTGAAGAGACTGTCTTTTCTTCATTGTATATCTTTGCCTCCTTTGTCATAGATGAGTTAGCCATAGGTACGTAGGTTTATCTCTGGGCTTTCTATCTTGTTCAATTGATCTATATTTCTGTTTTTGTGCCAGTACCATATAGTCTTGATTAATGTAGCTTTGTAGTATAGTCTGAAGTTAGGAAGTCTGATTCCTCCAGCTCTTTTAATTTCCCTCAAGACTGCTTTGGCTATTCGGGGTCTTTTGTGTCTCCATACAAATTTTAAGATTTTTTTGTTCTAGTTCTGTAGAAAATGCCAGTGGTATTTGATAGGGATTGCATTGAATTTGTAGCTTGCCTTGGGTACTATAGTCATTTTCACAATATTGATTCTTCTAATCCAAGAACATGGTTTATACCTCCATATGTTTATATCATCTTTGATTTCTTTCAGCAATGTCTTATAGTTTTCTGAGTACAGGTCTTTTACCTCCTTATGTAGGTTCATTCCTCTGTATTTTATTCTTTTTGTTGCAATGGTGAATGAGATTGTTTCCTTAATTTCTCTTTCTGATCTTTCATTGTTAGTGTATAGGAATGCAAGAGATTTCTGTGCATTAATTTTGTATCCTGCAACTTTACCAAATTCATTGATTAGCTCTGGTAGTTTTCTGGTGGCATCTTTAGGATTCACTATGTGTAGTATCGTGTCATTTGCAAACAGTGACAATTTTACTTCTTCTTTTCCAATTTGTATTCCTTTTATTTCTTTTTCTTCTCTGATTACTGTGTCTAGGACTTCCAAAAACTATGTTGAGTAATAGTGGTGAGAGTGGACATCCTTGTCTTGTTCCTGATCTTAGAGGAAATGCTTTTAGTTTTTCACTATTGAGAATGATGTTTGCTGTGGGTTTGTCATATACTGCCTTTATTATGTTGAGGTAGATTCCCTCTATGCCCACTTTTTGGAGACTTTTAATCATAAATTGGTGTTGAATTTTGTCAAAAGCTTTTCCTGCATCTATTGGGATGATCATATTTTTATTCTACAATTTGTTAATATGGTGTATCACATTGATTGATTTGTGTATATTGAAGAATTCTTGCATCCCTGGGATAAACCCCACCTGATCATGGTGCATGATCCTTTTAATGTGTTGTTTAATTCTGTTTCCTAGTATTTTGTTGAGGATTTTTACATCTATATTAATCAGTGATATTGGTCTCTAATTTTCTTTTTCTGTAGTATCTTTGTCTGGTTTTGGTATCAGGGTGATTGTGGCCTCATATAATGAGTTTGGGAGTGTTCCTTCCCCTGAAAAGTTCTGAAGAGTTTGAGAAGATTGGGTGTTAGCTCTTGTCTAAATGTTTGATAGAATTCACCTCTGATGCCATCTGGTTCTGGACTTTTGTTTGTTGGAAGATTTTTAATCACACTTTCAATTTCATTACTTGTGATTGGTCTGTTCATATTTTCTATTTCTTCCCGGTTCAGTCTTGGAAGGTTATACCTTTCTAAGAATTTGTCCATTTCTTCCAGGTTGTCCATTTTATTGGCATAGAGTTGCTTGTAGAGGTCTCTTAGGATGCTTTGTATTTCTGTGGTGTCTGTTACAACTTCTCCTGTTTCATTTCTAATTTTATTGATTTGAGTCCTCTCCCTCTTTTACTTGAGTCTGGCTAAAGGTTTATCATTTTTGTTTATCTTCTCAAAGAACCAGCTTTTAGTTTTATTGATCTTTGCTATTGTTTTTATTTCATTTATTTCTGCTCTGATCTTTATGATTTCTTTCCTTCTATTAACTTTGGGTTTTGTTCTTCATTCTCTAGTTCCTTTAGGTGTAGGGTTAGATTGTTTATTTGAGATTTTTCTGGTTTCTTGAGGTAGGCTTTTATTGCTATAAACTTCCCTCTTAGAACTGTTTTTGCTGCATCCCATAGGTTTTGGATCATCGTGTTTTTGTTGTCATTTGTCTCTAGGTATTTTTTGATTTCCTCTTTGATTTCCTCAGTGATCTCTTGGTTATTTAGAAATGTATTGTTTAGCCTCCATGTGTTTGTTTTTTACGTTATTTTCCCTGTAATTGATTTCTAATCTCATAGCATTGTGGTCGGAACAGCTGCTTGATATGATTTCAGTTTTCTTAAATTTACTGAGGCTTTATTTGTGACCCAAGATGTGATCTATCCCGGAGAATGTTCCGTGTGCCATTGAGAAGAACTTGTAGTCTGCTGTTTTTGGATGGAATGTCCTATAAATATCCATTAAATCTATCTGGTCTATTGTGCCATTTAAAGCTTGTGTTTCCTTATTAATTTTCTGTCTGGATGATCTCCATTGGTGTAAGTGAGGTGTTAAAGTCCCTTGCTATTATTGTGTTACTGTTGATTTCCTCTTTTATAGCTGTTAGCAGTTGCCTTATGTATTGAGGTGTTCCTGTGTTGGGTACATATATATTTATAATTGTTATATCTTGGATTGATCCCTTGATCATTATGTAGTGTCCTTCCTTGTCTCTTGTAACATTCTTTATTTTAAAATCTATTTTATCTGATATGAGTATTGCTACTCCAGCTTTCTTTTGATTTTCATTTGCATGGAATATATTTTTCCATCCTCTCACTTTCAGTCTGTATGTGTCCCTAGGTCTGAAATGGGTCTCTTGTAGACAGCATATATATGGATCTTGTTTTTGTATCCATTCAGTGAGCCTGTGTCATTTGGTTGGAGCATTTAATCCATTCACGTTTAAGGTAATTATCAATATGTATGTTCCTATTATTATTTTCTTAATTGTTATGGGTTTGTCTTAGTGGGTCCTTTTCTTCTCTTGTGTTTCCCACTTAGAGAAGTTCCTTTAGCATTTGTTGTAGAGCTGGTTTCGTGGTGCTGAATTCTCTTAGCTTTTGCTTGTCTGTAAAGCTTTTGATTTCTCCATCAAATCTGAATGAGATACTTGCTGGGTGGAGTACTCTTGGTGGTAGGTTCTTCCCTTTCATCACGTTAAATTTATCATGCCACTCCCTTCTGGCTTGTAGATTTTCTGCTGAGAAATCAGCTGTTAACCTTATGGGAATTCCGTTGTATGTTGTCATTTTTCCCTTGTTGCTTTCAATAATTTTTCTTTGTCTTTAATTTTTTCAATTTGATTACTGTGTGTCTCGGCATTTTTCTCCTTTGGTTTATCCTGCCTGGGACTCTCTGCGCTTCGTGGACTTCGGTGGCTATTTCTTTTCCCATGCTAGGGAAGTTTTCAACTATAATCTCTTCAGATATTTTCTCGAGTCCTTTCTCTCTCTGTTCTCCATCTGGGACCCCTATAATGCGAATGTTGTTGCATTTAATGTTGTCCCAGAAGTCTCTTAGGTTGTCTTCATTTATTTTCATTCTTTTTCTTTATTTTGTTCCATGGCAGTGATTTCCACCTTTCTGTCTTCCAGGTCACTTATCCGTTCTTCTGTCACAGTTATTCTGCTACTGATTCCTTCTAGTGTATTTTTCATTTCAGTTATTGTATTGTTCATCTCTGTTTGTTTGTTCTTTAATTCTTCTAGGTGTTTGTTCCTTAATTCTTCTAGGTCTTTGTTAAGCATTTCTTGCATCTTCTCGATCTTTGCCTCCATTATTTTTCTAAGGTCTTGGATCATCTTCACTATCATTATTCTGAATTCTTTTACTGGAAGGTTACCTATCCCCACTTCATTTCGTTGTTTTTCTGAGGATTTATCTTGTTCCTTGATCTGGTATAAAGTCCTCTGCCTTTTCATTTTCTCTATCTTTCTGTGAATGTGGTTTTCCTTCCACAGGCTGCAGAATTGTAGTTCTTCTTGCTTCTGCTGTCTGCTCTCCAGTGATTGAGTCTATCTGAGAGGTTTGTGCAAGCTTCCTTATGCGAGGGACTGGTGGTGGGTAGAGCTGGGTGTTGTTCTGGTGGGCAGAGCTTTAATCTGCTTGTCTGTGGATTAAATAAAAGTTTAATAAAAAGTTTAATCCACTTGTCTGCTGATGCATGGGGCTGGGTTCCCTCCCTGTTGGTTGTTTGGACTGAGGCGACCCAGCACTGGAGCCTACCTTGCTCTTGGTGGGGCTAATGGTGGACTCTGGGAGAGTTCACGCCAAGGAGTATTTCCCAGAACTTCTGCTGTCAGTGTCGTTGTCCCCATGGTGAGCCGCAGCCACACCCCACCTCTGCAGGAGACCCTCTAAAACTAGCAGCTAGGTATGATCATTCACCTACGGGGTGACTGCTCCTTCCCCTGGGTCCTGATGTGCACACTACTTTGTGTGTGTCCTCCAAGAGTGGAGTCTCTGTTGAGACTCTGAGTCTCTGAATGCAGTTGAGACTCTGAGTGGAGTCGCACAGACTCTGGGTCCTGTGAAGCTTCGATGTTTTGTGGTTCTAGAAATCCTATAGGAGACGGTCCACAGCAGGTGAAGCTAATGCTGTCATAGAGGTGGTGAAACCAAAGATCTGCAGTTCCGACTAGAGGTGCTGATGTACAAACAGGACAAAATCATCTCATGTGAATGTAGTTCAGGCACGTTTAAAATGAATGCAGTCATGTTAATGCCTAACATCTTCTATCTTGTGCCTCTCCTCAAGGACCCCCTCCTCAGTTCCTGAGGCTCCTGTAAGTCATGTACAGGGGAATGGAGAGTGGGCTCTGTCCAGTCTGAGCCCTGAGTTACCCTGTGTGTATCTTAGGATACTTTGTATTTCTGTGGTGGCTCTTGTAACATCATCTCTTTCAGTTCTGATTTATTTGGCCCCTCTCTTTAAAAAAAAATTACTACTGTTGTCTTTTATTCTTTACAGAAGTTTAATAAGTGTTTGATCTACTACCCTTACTCTATGTATACTTTTTGCCGTGAGATTTTTACTTTTGTTTGTTTTCTTGTTACTGTCAATAATTAGTGAGAATTCTTTTAAGCTACCTTCAACATTGCTTATAAAGCTGCTTTATTAGTGATGACAGAGCTTTAATGGAAGTCGTGTTCTAGTTGTAAATTAGAATGCAATGTGCCAGCAAAAAGCCCCTTAAGTGTATGTCTCATTACTTCTCGTTCTTTTTTTCCCTTTTTTTCTCTCTTTTTTTTCTTGTTCTTTTTTAATGTTTATTTTTTATCAGAGCAAATTTGATTAAAATGTTTTGTTTGTTCTAGGTGTGTAAGATGTGGTTCTTTTACACATATACATGTATCTATACTTCTTCAGATCGTTTTCTCATGTAGCTTGTGACACAATGTTGAGTAGTCTTCTCTTGGTATTCCGTAGGTCTTTGGTGATTATATATTTCACATGTGTTTCTATATCTATGTTAACCCCAATATCCTAATGTATCCAGTCCTCATACCTTTCCATTTGGTGAACCATAACTTTGTTTAATGAATCTGTGATTGCCTTTCTCTGTGGAAATATCTTCATTGGTATCAATTTTTAGCTAACACCTATAAGTGATATTATAGGATATGTGTCTTTTGCTGTCTGACTTAGTACAATTTGCCTGATTACCTCTAGAATCATCTACGGTGCTGCAAATGGCATTGTTTCATTTTTTTCCCTAGATAATATTCCATCTGTACATGTACCAGTTCTTCTTTGTCCACTCACCTGTTGATGGACTTTTTGGTTGCCTCCATGTCTTGGCTATTGTAATACTGCTGCACTGCACATTTGCCTGCCTGTGTCTTTACAATTCTGTCTTCTTATGTTATAGGCCCAGGAGTGGGCATCCTGTATCATATGGTATCTCGGGGTTTACCGTTTAAATGCACCACGATTCTGTGCTCATTATTGGCCCTTTCCAGGTTACATCCCACTTAAAGTTGAGGGTATGCATTTCTCCACAACACCTTCAGCATTTATTTATTTATTTATTTTTAATATCTTTATTGAAGTATAATTGCTTTACAATGGTGTGCTAGCTTGTGCTTTACAACAAAATGAATCAGTTATACATATACATATGTTCCCATATCACTTCCCTCTTGCGTCTCCCTCCCTCCCACCCTCCCTCCCCTCCAGGCGGTCACAAAGCACCGAGCTGATCTCCCTGTGCCATGCTGCTGCTTCCCACTAGCTATCTACCTTACGTTTGGTAGCGTATATATGTCCATGCCTCTCTCTCCCTTTGTCACAGCTTACCCTTCCCCCTCCCCATATCCTCAAGTCCATTCTCTAGTAGATCTCTGTCTTTATTCCTGTTTTACCCCTAGGTTCTTCATGACATTCTTTTCCCTTAAATTCCAGGTATATGTGTTAGCATACGGTATTTGTCTCTCTCTTTCTGACTTACTTCACTGTGTATGACAGACTCTAGGTCTATCCACCTCATTACAAATAGCTCAATTTCGTTTCTTTTTATGGCTTCAGCATTTATTGTTTGTAGTTTTCTTGCTGATGGATATTCTGACTGGTGTGAGCTGATACCTCTTTGTGGTTGAATTTGCATATGACTCATAATCCTTTGAAATTGAGCTTTAAGTCATGTCCTTTTTATTTTTCAAACTGTGATTACAGCTTAGCTCTTCAAAGTGTTTTCTAAAGTATGTGTTACATTTTGAAATTTATTGGCCATTACCTCCCTCAAAACATTTTGAGGGCAGGTTTCATTTACAGCCCTGCAGTACTTGTTCACATGAAGTGACCATTAGCACAGGCTTTAAAGCTGCTTTTGCAGGTAACGGCCAGATTGCGGCAGCCTTTCTTTGTTCCCCATGCTGGTACTAGGGAAACAGAGCTTCCGGCCGGTGGTCTTCCTCGGTTATAAATTAGAGTGGAATGTGCCCGGATAAACCCCCAAAGGCTGATGTCTCCTTACTTTTGTTTGTTTTTTTAATTTAATTTATATTTTTATCGGAATAATATTCCATTTTGTATATGGACCACTTCTTGGTGCATTGCTCTGTTGAGGGACATTTTCGTTGCTTCCAAGTGTTGGCTATATTAAATATTGCTGGAGTGCAAGATTGCCAGCTTGTGACTTTTTGATTCTCATTTTCTCAGGTGATAGTCCCAGCAGTGGGTATGACTGATTGACTAGTAGCTCAATGTTTACCTTTTCAAAGCACCTCCATTGTGTTTTCATTAGTGGCTCTTACCATGTCTCCCTTAGAGCCGAGGGTACGAACTTCTCCACAATCCCTTCAGCATTTATAGTTTGCAGCATTTTTGCTAATGGCCAATCTGACTGCTGTGACCTGATAGGTTTTTGTAATTTGGGTTTGCATGACTTTAAAAATTCCTACAATTCATCATTTTCCACGCCTTTTTCCTTTCTGTTAAAAATCAAGTGTGAGCACAATCTATCTCTTGAAGCTGTCTTCTTGGAAGGTTGCCCTCTTTGGAATTTTTGGTGGATATTCGACCCCAGGATTTTTTTGGAGGGCAGATGTCATTACAGAACTGCAAGTTTGGTGAATATTTAGTGACCATTAGCACTGGGTTTAAAGCTGCTGTTGTGGGAAACGGCCACAAGGAGGCAGCATTTGTCCTTTCCCAAATCTGGGTACTAGGGCAGCAGAGCCTTTCTGGAAGTCGTGGTCCTAGGTTTTAAGTTAGAATGGAATGTGCCAGGAGGAACGCCCATAAGTTTATGTCTCATTACATCTTGGTTTTTAAAATTTATTTAATCGGGGTAATGATTAGATATTGTTTGTCCAGATGTACACAATCTGGTTCATTTGTACAATATATATGTCTATTCATGTTCAGATCCTCTTCCCATGTAAAATATTACAGTGTTCCGTAGACCTCCCTTGCTATATGGTCCGTCTTTTTGATATATGTTTATTATATGTATTTGTATACGTATGGTAACGTTAATCTTAATTTATCCATCCTGCCCACCTTTCCTTTTAGATAAGCATACTTAATTTCTAAGTCTGTGAGTGTCTTTCTCTGTGGAAATATGTTCATTTGTGTTAGTTATTAGATAACGCCTATAAGTGATATCATAGGATATAGGTCTTTTGCTTTCTGACTTACCTCATATTCTGTGATTATCTCCAAGCTCATCTATGGCACCTCAAATAGCAGTGTTTCATTGTTTTCCATGGCTAATATTCTATTGTGAACGTGGACCACTTCTTCTTCATCCATACATCTGTTGATGGACATTTTGGTGGCTTCACTGTCTTGGCTATTGTGAATAAGGCTGCAGTGCAGCTTTTGCAGCCCGCGTCTTCTCGATTCTGGTCTTCTCAGGTGAGAGGCCCAGTGGTGTGACTGCTGCATCGAATGGTACCTCAACTTTTACTTTTAATCGTAGCTCCTTTCTGTTCTCATTATTGGCTCTTACCACGTTACATCTCACCAGCAGCTAGAGGGTACACAGTTCTCTAAAACCCCTTCAGAATTTATTGTTTGTAGACCTTTTGCTGATGGTCAGTCGACTGGTGTGAGTTGAAACCTTTTTGTACATTAGATTTGCATGAGTCTAATAATTCCTGAGGTTGAGCTTTCACCCATTTTCCTTTTTTTAAACAAGAGAGTGAGTCAAACTTACCTCTTCATACTATCGTCTTGAAAAATTTGCCAGTTTTGAATTTTATTGTCCATTCCCTACCTCAGCACAGTTGTTTAGGGCAGGTGTCCTTTGCAGCCCTGAGTCCTTGTGAATGTTAAGAGAACATTAGCTGTGGGCTTAACGCCGCTCTTGCGGAAAACGGCCACAAGGCAGCAGAATTTCTACATTTCCAACTCTGGGTTTTTGGGCAGCAGAGCCTTCCTGGAAATCGTGTTAGTAGGCTGCAAATTAGAGTGGAATGTGCCAGAGCACATCCCCAAGAGCTTATATCTCCTTACTTCTTGTTTGTTTTATAAATTTAATTTTTATTAATTATCAGAGCAAACTTGATAAAAATATTTTGTTTCTCCTAGGTGTACAGAATCTGGTTCATTATATCAATGTATCTGTCATTTATCTTTGCATTCTTTACCGTGTAGGTTATTACAGAGTGTTGCCTAGACCTCTCTTGGTATTCCATAGGTGTTTTGTGATTATATATTTCATATGTATTAGTACATGTCTGTTAACCCTCATATCCTAATTCACACATTCCTTACACTTTTCCATTGGTTAAACATAATTTTTTTTTTCTTAATCCATGCTTTTCCTTCTCTTGGAAATAAGTTCATGAGTATCAACTTTTAGGTAACACCTAGAAGTGATGTCATAGGATATCTGTCTTTCACTTTCTTTCTTTAATTTGAGTGATTATCTCTAGGTCCTTATATGGTGGTGCAAACGGCACTGTTTCATTGTTTTCCATGGCTTATATTCCATTGTTTACATGGACCACTTCCTCTTTGTGCATTTTTCTGTTGATGGACATTTTGGTTTCTTCCAAGTCTTGGCTATGTTAAATATTCCTGCAGTGCAGGATTGCCAGCCTGTGTCTTTTCCATTCTGCTCTGCTCAGGTGATAGGCACATCAAAGGACCTACCAGATCACATGGTAGCTCAATTTTTACCCTTAAACGCACCTCCATTATGTTCTCACTACTGGCTGTTACCAGTTTACATCCCCCCCAGCAGCTGGAGGGTACACAGTTCTCTGAAACCCCTTCAGCATTTATTCTTTGTAGACTTTTTGCTGAAGAACATTCTGACGGCTGTGAGGTGAACATTTCTGTAATTGGATTTGCATGGCTTTATTCATTGCTGATGTTGCGCATTTTTCAATTCCCTTTTATTTTAAAGAGAAAAAAAAGAAAAGACAAAATGTGCGTAAAATATGCCTCTTGACATTGTCTTCTTGAAATGTTGACGTCTTTTGAATTTTCTGGTCGATTACGACCCCAGGACATTTTTTAGGCCCGGTGTCCTTTACAGTGCTGCACATATTTTGAATATTAAGTGACCATTACCTCTTGGTTTAAAGCTGCTGTTGTGTGAAACAGTCACAAGGCGGCAGCATTTCTCCTTTACCAAATCTGGTTACCAGGGCAACAGAGCCTTAATGGAAGTCCTGTTCTAGGTTGAAAATTAGAATGGGATGTGCCAGGAAAAATTCCTTTCAGTTTATGTCTCATTATTTCTTGTTCATATTTTTAATTTAATTTTTATTTTTTATCGCAGCAAATTTGATTACAATGTTTTTTTTTTTTTGTTCTAGGTGTGCAAGATGTGGTTCTTTCACACACATACATATATCTATTCTTCTTCGGAACCTTTTCCCAGGTAGGTTATGACACAATGTTGAGTAGTCTTCTCTTGGTATTCCGTAGGTCTTTGGTGATTATATATTTCACATGTGTTTCTATATCTATGTTAACCCCAATATCGTAATGTATCCAATCCTCACACCTTTCGATTTGGGGAACCATAAGTTTGTTCAATGAATCTGTGATTGCCTTTCTCTGTGGAAATATCTTCATTGTTATCAATTTTCAGGTAACACCTATAAGTGATATACGTTAGGTGTCTTTCGCTTTCTCACTTACTACAAGTTGCATGGTTACCTCTAGACTCATCTATGGTGCTGCAAATGGCATTGTTTCATTTTTTTCCCGAGCTAATATTCCATCTCTACATGTAACAGTTCCTCTTTGTCCACTCATCTGTTGATGGACTTTTGGTTGCTTCCATGTCTTGGCTATTGTAATACTGCTGCAGTGCAGATTTGCCTGCCTGTGTCTTTCCAATTCTGTCTTCTTATGTTATAGGCCCAGGAGTGGGCCTGCTGGATCATATAGTAGCTCAATATTTACCTTTTAAAGGCACCTCCACCCTGTTCCCATTAGTGACTCTTACCAGGTTACGTCCCACTTCAAATTAAGGGTATGCATTTCTCCACAACCTCTTCAGCATTGATCGTTTGTAGTTTCTTTCCTGATGGTTATTCTGAATGGTGTGAGCTGATACCTCTGTGTGGTTGGATTTGCATGTGTCTCATAATCCTTTGAAATTGAGCTTTCAGGCATGTCCTTTAATTTTTCAAACGGTTATTACAGCTTAGTTCTTCAAATGGTTTTCTTGAAATATGTGCCACATTTTGAAATACTTTGGCCTTTACCTCCCGCAAGACATGATGAAGGCAGGTTTCCTTTACAGCCCTGCAGGACTTGTTCATATGAAGTGACAATTAGCATAGGTTTTAAAGCTGTTTTTTCAGGTAATGGCCAGAGGGTGGAGCATTTCATAATTCTATGAAACGTAACTGAACACACAATATATATTTTTTCTTTTAAATTTCCATTGTTACTTTTTTAAAGTACAATTATAATTGAAGTTCTTTGTAACAAGTGAAATTTAAAAAATTAAAGGAAAAGATAATATTTTACCACTTGCCATCCTTTCCCATTTACTGAAACGACCAGCATAATGTGTAGATTTCTCATTTTATCCAGGTGTTCTATACATCTGGAATATCATGCTTCTCACTGTAGAAAAACAGATTTAGCTCTCACACTTTTTATAGGCTACATAACAGTCCATAGAACAGAAGTACCAACTATTTCAGACTTAGCTTTTTGAGGGACACTCAGGTTACTTTCTGTTTTATTTTGTTGTTCTTTTTTTGGGGGGGGTAGGAGTTTATTATTTATTTATTTATTTTTGTTGTGTTGGGTCTGAGTTTCCGTGTGAGGGCTTTCTCTAGTTGTGGCAAGAGGGGGGCCACTCTTGATCTCGGTGCGCGGGCCTCTCACTATTGTGGCCTCTCTTGTTGCAGAGCACAGGCTCCAGATGCGAGGGCTCACTGGTTGTGGCTTATGGGCCTAGTTGCTCCATGGCATGTGGGATCCTCCCAGACCAGGGCTCGAACCTGTGTCCCCTGCATTAGCAGGCAGATTCTAACCACCGCACCACCAGCGAAGCCCTCTATTTTGTTGTTCTGCTAGTTTGTTTTAACCCAAGAAAATATTTTTTTAAATACAAAAAAAACAAAATTAAGCTAGGGGTAAGGATTAGGGTTTAGGGTAAGGTTTAGGGTTAGGGTACGGGTTAGGATTATTGTACGGCTTAGAGTATGGTTTAGGGTTATGGTTATGGTACGGGTTAGTGTTAGGGTACAGTTTAGGGTATGGCTATGGTTTAGTGTTAGGGTACGGGTTAAGGTATGGGTTAGTGTTAGGGTATGGGTTAGGATTCAGGTACGGTTTACGTTCAGGGTTATGGTTAGGTTTAGTGTATGGGTTAGTGTTAGGTACGGGTTAGGGTTAGGTTTAGTGTTAAGGAAGGGGTACAGTTTAGGGTACAGGATAGGGAACAACAAAGGGTTAGGGTTAGGGTACGTGTTAGGGTACAGTTTAGTGTTAGTGTACGGGTTAGGATTAGGGTACGGTTTAGGGTAAGGTTTAGGGTTAGGGTTAGGGGACGGGTATGGTTTGGGGTACAGTTTAGGGTATGACCACGGGTTAGGAGTAGGGTAAGTGTTAGGGTACGGTTTAGTGTTAGTGTACAGGTTAGGATTATGGTACGGGATAGTGTAAGGGTTAGGGTTAGGGAATGGGTACGGATTAGGTTGCAGGTTAGGGTATGACAACGGGTTAAGGTTAGGGTACGTGTTAGTGTATGGGTTAGGATTAGGGTACGGGTTAGGTTATGGGTTAGTGTTAGGGGATGGGTTAGGATTAGGATACGGGTTATGGTACGGTTTAGGGAAAGGGTTAGGATACGGGGTAGGGTTAGGATAAAGTTTAGTGTATGGCTATGTGTTACTGTTAGGGTACATGTTAGCGTACGGGTTAGTGTTCGTGTACAGCTTAGGGTAAGGGTTAGGGTTAGGGAACGGGTACGGTCTCAGGTACAGGTTAGGGTACGGTAGCGGGATAGGGTTAGGGTACGTGTTAGGATGAGACTTCTTTGTAGTGCAGATTTGAATTTCCCGCTTGCTTGGTTGGCCAAAAAGTGTGTATGCATTTTATCCTGAATATACTCAGGAAAAAACGCATACGCCCTTTTTGGCCATGTGCATCGCTGCCAAACGATGTGCCAACCAGGAGGTTACAAGCACTGACTCTCCAAGTGGGGAGATTGTTAGTAAAGCGTCTGGAATGGCGAACCCGAGTACCAGAGGACGAATAATGAGATGCGTTTTAGAAACCTTGCCCGATCACACTGTGGACCATCCTCTGGGTTTCCCACGCATGTTTTAGCTGTAGGAAGAATCCCTTAAACCTGGAGGGTTGGGACCCATGGAATGGGTAGCACGCAGTACTACTTCAAAGGGTCTGCATTTGCTCACCGAACCTCACCAATCCTCACAGCCCCAAGTGTCCAGCCTTATGCCTCACTCAGCTGTGGGTGTAGATGTGGTAAATCCAGGTTTCATCACAAGCCTGAACGAGTTATTTAAGAATTTCTCTCTCTTTCACTGTCTTTGTGTTTTGATTTTGAAATTTGTTTTTATAATGGGGTTTAGCTGATTTGCACTGCTGTGTTTATGCCACTCGATGCACACTTGATTCTCTTACGGAGACATATAAATACATAGGTTTTAAGATTCTTACTAGTCAGATATATTCCTCTGCGGTGAATAGGGGGTGTTGAGTCCACTTCGTTGAACAAGGAGTATATCTTGTCTATTACTGGCTTATGGAACGGTATCTGTGCTCATTTCAATCTCTGGATTTATGCAGCACCCCAACTCACCTTTCCCCTTAAGCAAGCATAAGTTGGTTTTCTAAATGTGAGACTCTGTTCTGTTTTGTAATTCAGTTCATGTGTAGCCAAGTTTACATTCCCTCTATAAGTGTTATCTTATGACTAGTTTCTTTTTCTGTGTGACTTATTTCACTCAGAATCATCGAACCTAAATCCACTCATTATGCTGCTACGGGCCTGATGACATTGATTTCATTGCGGAGTGATATTCCATTGTATGTAAGTACCACAACTTCTTTATCCATTTTTCTCTTTCTGGGATATTTAAGTTGTTCCGTTGTCGAGGTTCTTGTAAACACAGCAGCCCTAAACTTTGGGGTGGCTGTGTCTTTTTGATTTTAATTTCCCTAAGCTATAGGACCATAAGTGGAAGTGCCCGAGTCTCTGTAGCTTTGTTTTTTAGATGTTTCAGGAAACACCATACACTTCTCCAGAGTGGCTGTTGGCCATTTACATCCCGCCCATCAGCATAACAAGGCTCCCAGTTCTCCATGGCCTGTCCTGCCTTTCTGGATTTTACACTTTTTTCAGATGGCCCATTTGACCGGTGGGAAGTGAGACTTCATTGTAGTGCAGATTTCCATTGCACGCTTCCTTGGTTGGCAAAAATGGCCGTATGCGTGTTTTCCTGGATATATTCAGGAAAAAACGCATATGCATTTTTTGGCCAAGTGCATCATTGTCGAAGTTCTGCCGCTTTTCATACGCTTTAAATGCAATTCCAATCTACCTCCTGAAATCTGTTTCCTGCAATTGTGCCTTGCTTTCAAGTCCTCTTCGCAGCCTTACCTCAATATATTTTTGGACGATAGTTGTCCTTTATAAGTCTGCAAGTTCGTGAATTGCAGTGACCCTGAGCTCCTTTTTCCAACTCGCTTTTTTGTGAGCTGGACGCAAAACGGCAGGATTGCTTCAGGCCCTAATCTGGTTCCGGCATGGCACGCTGAGCCTTTGGTTAATTCTTCTTCTTGGTGGGAAATTAGAGTGAAATGTGCCCGTCCAAACAACTACAGCTAGTCTCTCATTGGTTCTCCCTATTCCCGTTCATCCTCCGCAGAAATTGCAGAGTGTGCCAAACAGGAGGTTACAAGCACTGACTCTCCAAGTGGGGAGATTGTTAGTAAAGCGTCTGGAATGGCGAACCCGAGTACCAGAGGACGAATAATGAGATGCGTTTTAGAAACCTTGCCCGATCACACTGTGGACCATCCTCTGGGTTTCCCACGCATGTTTTAGCTGTAGGAAGAATCCCTTAAACCTGGAGAGTTGGGACCCATGGAATGGGTAGCACGCAGTACTACTTCAAAGGGTCTGCATTTGCTCACCGAACCTCACCAATTCTCTCAGCCCCAAGTGTCCAGCCTTATGTCTCACCCAGCTGTGGGTGTAGATGTGGTAAATCCAGGTTTCATCACAAGCCTGAACGAATTATTTAAGAATTTCTCTCTCTTTCACTGTCTTTCTGTTTTGTTTTTGAAGTTTATTTTTATAATGGGGTTGAGCTAATTTTCACTGCTGTGTTTATGCATCTGTACACACACTTGATTCTCTTACGGAGACATATAAATACATAGGTTTTAAGATTCTTACTAGTCAGATATATTCCTCTGCGGTGAATAGGGGGTGTTGAGTCCACTTCGCTGAACAAGGAGTAGGTCTTGTCTATTACATATTTGGCTTATGGAACGGTATCTGTGCTCATTTCAATCTCTGGATTTATGCAGCACCCCAACTCACCTTTCCCCTTAAGCAAACATGTTTGTTTTCTAAATGTGAGACTCTGTTCTGTTTTGTAATTCAGTTCATGTGTAGCCAAGTTTACATTCCCACTATAAGTGATATCTTATGATAAGTTTCTTTATCTGTGTGACTTATTTCCTTAGAATCATCGTACCAAATCCACTCATTATGATGCTACGGGCCTGATGATATTGATTTCATTGCTTAGTGATATTCCATTGTACATAAGTACCACAACATCTTTATCCATTTTCCTCTTTCTGGGATATTTAAATTGTACCGTAGTCGAGGTTCTTGTAAACACAGCAGCCCTAAACTTTGGGGTGGCTGTGTCTTGTTGATTTTAATTTTCCTAAGCTATAGGACCATAAGTGGAAGCAACCTAGGCTCTGTAGCTTTGTTTTTTAGAGGTTTCAGGAAACACCATACACTTCTCCAGAGTGGCTGTTGGCCATTTACATCCCGCCCATCAGCATAACAAGGCTCCCAGTTCTCCATGGCCTGTCCTGACTTTCTGGTTTTTACACTTTTTTCAGATGGCCCTTTTGACCGGTGGGAAGTTAGACTTCATTGTAGTGCAGATCTCCGTTGCAGGCTTGCTTATTTGGACAAAAAGAGCGTATGCGTTTTTTCCTGCATGTATTCAGGAAAAAAACGCATACGCCCTTTTTGGCCAAGTGCATCATTGTCAAAGTTCTGCCGCTTTTCATATGCTTTAAATGCAGTTTCCATCTACCTCCTGAAATATATTTCCTGCAATTGTGCCATGCTTTCAAGTCCTCTTCGCAGCCTTACCTCAATATATTTTTGGACGATAGCTGTCATTTATAACTCTGCAGGTTTATGAATTACAGTGCCCCTGAGGTCCTTTCTTCAACTCGCTTTCTTGTGGGCTGGCCACAGAACTGCAGGATTGCTTCAGGCCCTAATCTTGTTTCATCACGGCACGCTGAGCCATTTGTTAATTCCTCTTCCTGGTGGGAAATTAGAGTGAAATGTGACCGTCCAAACACCTACAGCTAGTCTCTCATTGGTTCTCCCTATTCCCGTTCAACCTCCACAGAAATTGCTAACTGTGCCAAACAGGAGTTTTAAGGCACTGACTCTCCACGTGGGGAGATTTTTAGTAAAGCGTCTGGAATGGCGAACCCGTGTACCAGGGGACAAAAAATGAGATGGGTTGTAGAAACGTTGCCCGATCACATGGTGTATAATCCTCTGGGTTTCCCATGCATGTTTTAGCTGTAGGAAGAATCCCTTAAACCAGGAGAGTTGGGACCCAGGGAATGGGTAGCATACAGTATTACTTCAAAGGGTCTGCATTTGCTCACCGAACCTCACCAATCCTCTCAGCCCCAAATGTCCTGCCTTATGTCTCACCCAGCTGTGGGTGTAGATGTGGTAAATCCAAGTTTCATCACAAGCCCTGAACGAATTATTTAAGAA
This sequence comes from Delphinus delphis, assembly GCF_949987515.2. Lineage (NCBI taxonomy): Eukaryota > Metazoa > Chordata > Mammalia > Artiodactyla > Delphinidae > Delphinus > Delphinus delphis. The sequence continues at coordinate 602,554 of NW_027192679.1, read as the reverse complement.
CTTTCTCTCCTTCACTGTCTTTGTTTTTGAAATTTATTTTAATAATGGGGTTTAGTTGATTTTTCACGGCTGTGTATACTGCTCTACACACACTTGATTCTCTTACGGAGACATATAGATACATATGTTTTAATATTCTTATTGTCAGATATATTCCTCTGCGGTGAATAGGTGGTGTTGAGTCTAATTCGTTGAGCAAGGAGTATATCTTGTCTATTATATATTTGGCTTATGGAATAGTATCTGTGCTAATTTCAATCTCTGGTTTTACGCAGCACCCCAACTCACCATTCCCCTTAAGAAAGCATAAGTTTGTTTTCTAAATGTGAGACTCTGTTCTGTTTTGTAATTCAGTTCATGTGTAGCCAAGTTTACATTCCCTCTATAAGTGATATCTTATGATAAGTTTCTTTTTCTGTGTGACTTATTTCCTTTGAATCATCGTACCTAAATCCATTCATTATGCTTGTACGGGCCTGACGACATTGATTTCATTGTTGAGTGATATTCCATTGTACGTAAGTACGAAAACTTCTTTATCCATTTCTCTCTTTCAAGGATATTTAATTTGTACCATAGTCGAGGCTCTTGTAAACAGAGCAGCCCTAAACTTTGCGGTGGTTGTTTCTTGTTATTTTAATTTTCCTGAGCTATAGTGCTATAAGTGGGTTTAGGGTTAGGGTTAAGGTTAGGGTTAGGGAACGGGTATGGTTTAAGATGCGACAATGGTTTAGGGTGAGCGAAAGTGTTAGGGTACAGGTCAGTGTTAGTGTACTGTTTAGGATTAGGGTAAGTGTTAGGGTAATGCTTCGGGTTAGGGATACGGTTAGGGAATGGGGAAGGTTTAGGGTACAGGTTAGGGTACGACAACGGTTTAGGGATAGCGTACAGGTAAGGGTAAGATTTAGTGTTAGCGTACGGGTTAGGATTAGGGGACGGGTGAGGGTAAGGCTTCAGGTAAGGGTTAGGGTTAGGGTTAGGGGAGAGGGACAGTTTAGGGTACAGGTTAGGGTGCGACAATGGTTTAGGATGAGCGTACGTGTTAGGGTACGGGTTAGTGTTAGCGTATGGGCTAGGATTAGGTGACGGGTTAGAGTAAGGCTTCAGGTAAGGGTTAGGGTTAGGGTTAAGGGACGGGGACGGTATAGGGTACAGGTTAGGGTACGACAACGGTTTAGGGTGAGCATACGTGTGAGGGCACGGGTTAGTGTCAGCGTACGGGTTAGGATTAGGGGACGGGTTAGGGTAAGGCTTCAGGTAAGGGATAGGGTTAGGGTTAGGGTTAGGGGACAGGGATGGTTTAGGGTACAGGTTAGGGTAAGACAATGGTTTAGGGTGAGCGTACGTGTGAGGGCACGGGTTAGTGTTAGCGTACGGGTTAGGATTAGGGGACAGGTTAGGGGACGGGTTAGGGGACGGGTTAGGGGACGGGGACGGGGACGGTTTAGGGGACAGGTTAGAGTTAGGGGACGGGGACGGTTTAGGAGACAGGTTAAGGTACGACAATGGTTGAGGGTGAGCGTACGTGTGAAGGCATGGGTTAGAGTTAGCGTACGGGTTAGGATTAGGGTACGGGTAGGGTAAGGCTTCGGGTAAGGGTTAGGGTTAGGGTTAGAGGACGGGGACGGTTTAGGGGACAGGTTAGGGTATGACAACGGTTTAGGGTGAGCGTACGTGTGAGGGCACGGGTTAGTGTTAGCGTATGGGTTAGGATTAGGTGACGGGTTAGGGTAAGGCTTCGGGTAAGGGATAGGGTAAGGGTTCGGGCTAGGGTTAGGGTTAGGAGACGGGGACGGTATAGGGTCCAGGTGAGGGTACGACAACGCTTTAGGTTGAGCGTACGTGTGAAGGCATATGTTAGTGTTAGCATACGGGTTAGGATTAGGGGATGGGTGAGGGAAAGGCTTCGGGGAAGGGTTACTATTACGGTTCGTGCTAGCGTTAGGGTTACGGGATGGGGATGGTTTAGGGTCCAGGTGAGGGTACGACAACAGTTTAGGGTGAGCGTACGTGTGAGGACATGGGTTAGTGGTAGCGTACGGGTTAGGATTAGGGGACAGGTGAGGGTAAGGCTTCAGGGAAGGGTTAGGGTTAGGTTTCGGCTAGGGATAGGGTAGGGGACGGGGACGGTTTAGGGGACAGGTGAGGGTACGACAACGCTTTAGGGTGAGCGTATGTGTGAGGGCACGGGTTAGTGTTAGCCGACGGGTTAGGAATAGGGAACGGGTGTGGGTAATGCTTCGGGGAAGGGTTCGGGTTAGGGTTCGTGCTAGCGTTAAGGTTAGGGACGGGGACGGTTTAGGGTCCAGGTGAGGGTACGACAACGCTTTAGGGTGAACGTACATGTGAGGGCGCGGGTTAGTGTTAGAGTACGGGTTAGGATTAGGGGACGGGTTAGGGTCACGCTTTGGGGAAATGTTAGGGTTAGGGTTTGGGCTAGGGTTAGGGTTAGGGGACGGGGACAGTTTAGGGTCCAGGTGAGTGTACGACAACGCTTTAGGGGGAGCGTACGTGTGATGAGGCGGGTTAGTGTTAGCGTACGGTTTAGAATTAGGGGACGGGTGAAGGTCAGGCTTTGGGGAAGGGTTAGTGTTAGGGTTCGGGCTAGGGTTAGGGTTTGGTGACGGGGACGGTTTACGGTCCAGGTGAGGGTACGACAACGTTTTAGGGGGAGCGTACGTGTGAGGGCGCGGGTTAGTGTTAGCGTATGGTTTAGGATTAGGGGACGGTTGAGTGTCAGGCTTCGGGGAAGGGTTAAGGTAAGTGTTCTGGCTAGGGTAAGGGTTAGGGGACGGGGATGGTTTAGGGGCCAGGTGAGGGTACGACAACGCTTTAGGGGGAGCGTACGTTTGAGGGTGCGGGTTAGTGTTAGTGTACGGGTTAGGATTATGGGACGGGTTACGGTAATGCTTCGGGTAAGGGTTAGGGTTAGGGTTCGGGCTAGGGTTAGGGTTAGGGGACGGGAACGGTTTAGGGTCCAGGTGAGGGTACGACAACGCTTTAGGTTGAGCGTACGTGTGAGGGCACGGATTAGTGTTAGCGTACGGTTTAGGCTAAGGGGACGGGTAAGGGTAAGGCTTCGGGGAAGGGTTAGGTTTAGGGTTCGGGCTAGGGTTAGGGTTAGGGGACAGGGACGGTTTAGGGTCCAGGTGAGGGTACGACAACGCTTTCTGGTTAGAGTACATGTGAAGGCATGGGTTAGTGTTAGCGTACGGTTTAGGATTAGGGAACTTGTGAGGGTAAGGCTTCGGGGAAGTTTTAGGGTTAGGGTGCGGGCTAGGGTTAGGGTTAGGGGACGGGGACGGTTTAGTGTCCAGGTGAGGGTACGACAACTCTTTAGGGTGAGCGTACATGTGAGGGCATGGGTTAGTGTTAGCGTACGGGTTAGGATTAGGGGCCGGGTGACGGTAAGGCTTTAGGGAAGGGTTAGGGTTAAGGTTCGGGGTAGGGTTAGGGTTAGGGGACGGGGACAGTTTAGGGTCCAGGTGAGGGTACCACAATGGTTTAGGGTGAGCGTATATGTGAGGGCATGGGATAGAGTTAGCGTACGTGTTAGGATTACGGGACAGGTGAGTGTAAGGCTTCGGGGAAGGGTTAGGGTTAGGGTTCGGGCTAGGGATAGGGTTAGGGGACGGGGTTGGTTTAGGGTCCAGGGGAGGGTGCGACAACGGTTTAGGGGGCGCGTAGGTGTGAGTGCGCGGGTTAGTGTTAGCGTACGGGTTAGGATTAAGGGACGGGTGAGGGTCAGGCTTCGGGGAAGGGTTAGGGTTAGGGTTCTGGCTACGGTTAGGGTTAGGGGACGGGATGGTTTAGAGTCCAGGGGAGGGTATGACAACGCTTTAGGGGGAGCGTAGGTGTGAGGGCGCGGGTTAGTGTTAGCGTACGGGTTAGGATTAGGGGACGGGTGAGGGTCAGGCCTCGGTGAAGGGTTAGGGTTAGGGTTCGGGCTAGGGTTAGGGTTAGGGGACGGGGACGGTTTAGGGTCCAGGTGAGGGTACGACAACGCTTTAGGGGGAGCGTACGTATGAGGGCGTGGGTTAGTGTTAGCGTACGGGTTAGGATTAGGGGATGCGTGAGTGTCAGGCTTCGGGGAAGTGTTAGGTTTAGGGTTCGGACTAGGGTTAGGGTTAGGGAACGGGGACAGTTTAGGGTCCATGTGAGGGTACGACAACGCTTTAGGGGGAGCGTACGTGTGAGGGCGCAGGTTAGTGTTAGCGTACGGGTTAGGATTAGGGGACGGGTGAGTGTCAGGTTTCGGGGAAGGTTAGGGTTAGGGTTCGGGCTAAGTTTAGGGTTAGGGGACGGGGACAGTTTAGGGTCCAGGGGAGGGTACGACAACGCTTTAGGGGGAGCGTAGTTGTGAGGGCGCGGGATAGTGTTAGCGTATGGGTTAAGATTAGGGGACGGGTGAGGGTCAGGCTTCGGGGAATGGTTAGGGTTACGGTTCGGGCTAGGGTTAGGGTTAGGGGACGGGGACGGATTAGGGTCCAGGTGAGGGTACGACAACGCTTTAGGGGGAGCGTATGTTTGAGGGCGTTGGTTAGTGTTAGCGTACGGGTTAGGATTAGGGGACGTGTGAGGGTCAGGCTTCTGGTAAGGGTTAGGTTTAGGGTTCGGGCTAGGGTTAGGGTTAGGGGACGGGACGGTTTAGGGTCCAGGGGAGGGTACGACAATGCTTTAGGGGAAGCATACATGTGAGGGCGCGGGTTAGGGTTAGCGTACGGGTTAGGATTAGGGGACGGGTGAGGGTCAGACTTCGGGGAAATGTTAGGGTTCGGTTTCGGGCTAGGGTTAGGGTTAGGGGACGGGGACGGTTTAGGGTCCAGGGGAGGGTACGACAACGCTTTAGGGGGAGCGTACGTGTGAGGGCGCGGGTTAGTGTTAGCGTACGGGTTATGATTAGTGGACGGGTGAGTGTCAGGTTTCGGGGAAGGTTAAGGTTAAGTTTCGGGCTAAGGTTAGGGTTAGGGGACGGGGACGGTTTAGGGTCCAGGTGAGGGTACGACAACGCTTTAGGGGGAGCGTAGGTGTGAGGGCGCGGGATAGTGTTAGCGTATGGGTTAGGATTAGGGGACGGGTGAGGGTCAGGATTCGGGGAATGGTTAGGGTTAGGGTTAGGGTTCGGGCTAGGGTTAGGGTTAGGGGACGGGGACGGTTTAGGGTCCAGGTGAGGGTACAACAACGCTTTAGGGGGAGCGTACGTGTGAGGGCGTGGGTTAGTGTTAGCATACGGGTTAGGATTAGGGTACGGGTGACGGTCAGGCTTCGGGGAAGTGTTAGGGTTAGGCTTAGGGCTAGGTTTAGGGTAAGGGGACAGGGACGGTTTAGGGTCCAGGTGAGGGTATGACAACGCTTTAGGGGGAGCGTAGGTGTGAGGGCGCGGGTTAGTGTTAGCGTACGGGTTAGGATTAGGGGACGGGTGAGGGTCAGGCCTCGGAGAAGGGTTAGGGTTAGGGTTCGGGCTAGGGTTAGGGTTAGGGGACGGGGACGGTTTAGGGTCCAGGTGAGGGTACGACAACGCTTTAGGGGGAGTATACATATGAGGGCGTGGGTTGGTGTTGGCGTACGTGTTAGGATTAGGGGATGCGTGAGTGTCCGGCTTCGGGGAAGTGTTAGGTTTAGGGTTCGGACTAGGGTTAGGGTTAGGGAACGGGGACAGTTTAGGGTCCATGTGAGGGTACGACAACGCTTTAGGGGGAGCGTACGTGTGAGGGCGCAGGTTAGTGTTAGCGTACGGGTTAGGATTAGGGGACGGGTGAGGGTCAGGCTTCGGGGAAGTGTTAGTGTTAGGGTTCGGGTTAGGGTTAGGGTTAGGGGACGGGGACGGTTTAGGGTCCAGGGGAGGGTAGGACAACGCTTTAGGGGGAGCGTACATGTGAGGGCACGGGTAAGTGTTAGCGTACGGGTTAGGATTAGGAGTGGGGTGATGGTGAGGCTTCGGGGAAGGGTTAGGGTTAGGGTTCGGGCTAGGGTTAGGGTTAGGGGACGGGGACGGTTTAGGGTCCAGGTGAAGGTACAACAACGCTTTAGGGGGAGCGTACGTGTGAGGGGGCGGGTTAGTGCTAGCATACGGGTTAGGATTAGGGGACGGGTGAAGGTCAGGCTTCGGGGAAGTGTTAGGGTTAGGCTTCGGGCTAGGATTAGGGTAAGGGGAAGGGAAGGTTTAGGGTCAAGGTGAGGGTACGACAATGCTTTAGGGGGAGCGTACGTGTGAGGGCGTGGGTTAGTGTTAGCGTACGGGTTAGGATTAGGGTACGGGTGAGGGTCAGTCTTCGGGGAAGTTTAGGGTTAGTCTTCGGGCTAAGGTTAGGGTTAGGGGACGGGGAAGGTTTAGGGTCCAGGTGAACGTACAACAACGCTTTAGGGGGAGCGTACGTGTGAGGGCGCGGGTTAGGTCATGGGATGGGTGAGGGTCAGGCTTCTGGTAATGGTTAGGGTTAGGGTTCGTGCTAGGGTTAGGATTAGGGGACGGGGACGGTTTAGGGTCCAGGTGAGGGTACGACAACGCTTTATGGGGAGCGTACGTGTGAGGGCGCGGGTTAGTGTTAGCATACGGGTTAGGATTAAGGGACGGGTGAGGGTCAGGCTTCGGGTAAGCGTTGGGGTTAGGGTTCGGGCTAGGTTTAGGGTTAGGGGACGGGGACGGTTTAGGTTCCAGGTTAGGGTATTACAACGCTTATGGGGGAGCGTACGTGTGAGGGCGCGGGTTAGTGTTAGAGTACGGGTTAGGATAAGGGGACGGGTGAGGGTCAGGCTTCGGGGATGGGTTAGGATTAGGGTTCGGGCTAGGGTTAGGGTTAGGGGACAGGGACTGTTTAGGGTCCAGGGGAGGGTACGACAACACGTTAGAGGGAGCGTACGTGTGAGGGCAGGGGAGAGTGTTAGAGTACGGGTTAGGATAAGGGGACGGGTGAGGGTCAGGCTTCGGGGAAGCATTAGGGTTATGTGACGGGGACGGTTTAGGGTCCAGGTGAGGGTACGACAACGCTTTAGGTGGGGCGAACATGTGAGGGCGCGGGTTAGTGTTAGCGTACGGGTTAGGATTAGGGGATGGGTTAGGGTCAGGCTTCGGGGAAGTGTTAGGGTTAGGGTTCGTGCTAGGGTTAGGGTTAGGGGACAGGGACGGTTTAGGGTCCAGGTGAGGGTACGACAACGCTTTGGGGGGAGCGTACTTGTGAGGGCGTGGGTTAGTGTTAGCATACGGGTTAGGATTAGCGGACGGGTGAGGGTCAGGTTTCAGTGAAGTGTTAGGGTTAGGGTTTCGGCTAGGGTTAGGGTTAGGGGACGGGGACGGTTTAGGGTCCAGGTGAGGGTACGACAGCGCTTTAGGGGGAGCGTACATGTTATGGCGCGGGTTAGTGTTAGCGTACGGGTTAGGATTAGGGGACGGGTGAGGATCAGGCTTCGGGGAAGGGTTAGGTTCGGGCTAGGGTTAGGGTTAGGGGACGGGGACGGTTTAGGGTCCAGGTGAGGGTACGACAACGCTTTATGGGGAGCGTACGTGTGAGGGCGTGGGTTAGTGTTAGCGTACGGGTTAGGATTAAGGGACGGGTGAGGGTCAGGCTTCGGGTAAGCGTTAGGTTTAGGGTTCTGGCTAGGTTTAGGGTTAGGGGACGGGGATGGTTTAGGTTCCAGGTGAGGGTATGTCAACGCTTTAGGGAGAGCGTACGTTTGAGGGCGCAGGTTAGTGTTAGAGTACCGGTTAAGATAAGGGGAAGGGTGAGTGTCAGGCTTCGGGGAAGTGTTAGGATTAGGGTTCGGGCTAGGGTTAGGGTTAGGGGACGGGGAGGGTTTAGGGTCCCGGTGAGGGTACGACAACACTTTAGGTGGAGCGTACGTGTGATGGTGCGGGTTAGTGTTAGCGTGCGGGTTAGGATTAGGGGACGGGTGACGGTCAGGCTTCGGGGAAGGGTTAGGGTTAGAGTTCAGGCTAGGGTTAGGGTTAGGGGACGGGGACGGTTTAGGGTCCAGGTGAGGGTACGACAACGCTTTAGGGGGGGCGTACGTGTGAGGGCGCGGGTTAGGATTATGGGACGGGTGAGGGTCAGGCTTCGGGGAAGGGTTAGGATTAGGGTTCGGGCTAGGGTTAGGGTTAGGGGACGGGGACAGTTTAGGGTCCAGGTGAGGGTACGACAACGCTTTAAGGGGAGCGTAGTTGTGAGGGCGCGGGTTAGTGTTAGCGTACGGTTTAGGATTAGGGGACGGGTAAGTGTCAGGCTTCGGGGAAGGGTTAGGGTTAGGGTTCGGGCTAGGGTTAGGGTTAGGGGATGGGGACGGTTTAGGGTCCAGGTGAAGGTACAACAACGCTTTAGGGTGAGGGTACGTGTGAGGGGGCGGGTTAGTGTTAGCATACGGGTTAGGATTATGGGACGGGTGAGAGTCAGGCTTCGGGGAAGTGTTAGGGTTAGGCTTCGGGCTAGGATTAGGGTTAGGGGAACGGAAGGTTTAGGGTCCAGGTGAGGGTACGACAATGCTTTAGGGGGAGCGTACGTGTGAGGGCGTGGGTTAGTGTTAGCGTATGGGTTAGGATTAGGGGACGGGTGAGGGTCAGGCTTCGGGGAAGGTTAGGCTTAGGGTTCGGGCTAAGGTTAGGGTTAGGGGACGGGGACGGTTTAGGGTCCAGCTGAGTGTACGACAACGCTTTAGGGGGAGCGTACGTGTGAGGGTGCGGGTTAGTGTTAGCGTACGGGTTAGGATTAGGGGACGGGTAAGGGTCACGCTTCGGGGAAGTGTTAGGGTTAGGGTTCTGGCTAGGGTTAGGGTTAGGGGACGGGACAGTTTAGGGTCCAGGGGAGGGTACGACAATGCTTTAGGGGGAGCGTACGTGTGAGGGCGCGGGTTAGGGTTAGCGTACGGGTTAGGATTAGGGGACGGGTGAGGGTCACGCTTCGGGGAAGGGTTAGGGTTCGGGTTCGGGCTAGGGTTAGGGTTAGGGGACGGGGACGGTTTAGGGTCCAGGGGAGGGTACGACAATGCTTTAGGGGGAGCGTACATGTGAGGGCGGGGGTTAGTGTAAGCGTACGGGTTAGGATTAGGGGACGGGTGAGGGTCAGGTTTCGGGGAAGGTTAGGGTTAGGGTTCGGGCTAAGGTTAGGGTTAGGGGACGGGGACGGTTTAGGGTCCAGGGGAGGGTACGACAATGCTTTAGGGGGAGCGTAGGTGTGAGGGCGCGGGATACTGTTAGCGTATGGGTTAGAATTAGGGGATGGGTGAGGGTCAGGCTTCGGGGAAGGGTTAGGGTTAGGGTTAGGGCTAGGGTTAGGGTTAGGGGATGGGGATGGTTTAGGGTCCAGGTGAAGGTACAACAACGCTTTAGGGTGAGGGTACGTGTGAGGGGGCGGGTTAGTGTTAGCATACGGGTTAGGATTATGGGACGGGTGAGAGTCAGGCTTCGGGGAAGTGTTAGGGTTAGGCTTCGGGCTAGGATTAGGGTTAGGGGAAGGGAAGGTTTATAGTCCAGGTGAGGGTACGACAATGCTTTAGGGGGAGCGTACGTGTGAGGGCGCGGGTTAGTGTTAGCGTACGGGTTAGGATTATGGGACGGTTGAGGGTCAGGCTTCGGGGAAGGGTTAGGGTTAGAGGACGGTGACGGTTTAGGGTCCAGGGGAGGGTACGACAACGCTTTAGGGGGAGCGTACTTGTGAGTGCGCCGGTTAGTGTTAGCGTACGGGTTAGGATTAGGGGACGGGTGAGGGTCAGGCTTCGGGGAAGGGTTAGGGTTCGGGCTAGGGTTAGGGTTAGGGGACGGGGATGGTTTAGGGTCCAGGTGAGGGTGTAACAACGCTTTAGGGGGAGCGTAGGTGTGAGGGCGCGGGTTAGTGTTAGCGTACGAGTTAGGATTAGGGGTCGGGTGATGGTGAGGCTTCGGGGAAGGGTTAGGGTTAGGGTTCGGGCTAGGTTTAGGGTTAGGGGACGGGGACGGTTTAGGTTCCAGGGGAGGTGCGACAACGGTTTAGGGGGAGCGTAGGTGTGAGTGCGCGGGTTAGTGTTAGCGTACGGGTTAGGATTAGGGGACGGGTGAGGGTCAGGCTTCAGGGAAGTGTTAGGGTTCGGGTTCGGGCTAGGGTTAGGGTTAGAGGACGGGGACGGTTTAGGGTCCAGGGGAGGGTACGACAACGCTTTAGGGGGAGCGTAGGTGTGAGGGCGCGGGTTAGTGTAAGCGTACGGGTTAGCATTAGGGGACGGTTGAGGGTCAGGTTTCGGGGAAGGTTAGGGTTAGGGTTCGGGCTAAGGTTAGGGTTAGGCGACGGGGACGGTTTAGGGTCCAGGGGAGGGTACGACAACGCTTTAGGGGGAGCATAGGTGTGAGGGCGCGGGATAGTGTTAGCGTATGGTTTAGGATTAGGGGACGGGTGAGTGTCAGGCTTCGGGGAATGGTTAGGGTTAGGGTTAGGTTTCGGGCTAGGGTTAGGGTTAGGGGATGGGGACGGTTTAGGGTCCAGCTGAGGGTACGACAACGCTTTAGGGGGAGCGTACGTGTGAGGGCGTGGGTTAGTGTGAGCATACGGGTTAGGATTAGGGGACGGGTGAGGGTCAGGCTTCAGGGAAGTTTTAGGTTTAGGCTTAGGGCTAGGTTTAGGGTTAGGGGACGGGGACGGTTTAGGATCCAGGTTAGGGTACGACAACGCTTTAGGGGGAGCGTAGGTGTGAGGGCGCGGGTTAGTGTTAGCGTACGGGTTAGGATTAGGGGACGGGTGAGGGTCAGGCTTCGGGGAAGGGTTAGGATTATGTTTCGGGGTAGGGTTAGGGTTAGGGGACGGGGACGGTTTAGGGTCCAGGTGAAGGTACGACAACGCTTTAGGGGGAGCGTACGTATGAGCGCATGGGTTAGTGTTAGCGTACGGGTTAGGATTAGGGGATGCGTGAGGGTCAGGCTTCGGGGAAATGTTAGGTTTAGGGTTCGGGCTAGGGTTAGGGTTAGGGTACGGGGACGGTTTAGGGTCCAGGTGAGGGTACGACAACACTTTAGGGGGAGCATACGTGTGAGGGCGCGGGTTAGGTCATGGGACGGGTGAGGGTCAGGCTTCTGGTAAGGGTTAGGGTTAGGGTTTGTGCTAGGGTTAGGATTAGGGGACGGGGACGGTTTAGGGTCCAGGTGAGGGTACGACAACGCCTTAGGGGGAGCGTACGTGTGAGGGCGTGGGTTAGGGTTAGCGTACGGGTTAGGATTAGGGGACGGGTGAGGGTCAGGCTTCGGGGAAGGGTTAGGGTTAGGGTTCGGGCTAGGGTTAGGGTTAGGGGACGGGGACGGTTTAGGGTCCAGGTGAGGGTATGACAACGCTTTAGGGGGAGCGTAGGTGTGAGGGCGCGGGTTAGTGTTAGCGTACGGGTTAGGATTAGGGGACGGGTGAGGGTCAGGCTTCGGGGAAGGTTTAGGGTTCGGGTTAGGGTTAGGGTTAGGGGACGGGGACGGTTTAGGGTCCAGGGGAGGGTACAACAACGCTTTAGTGGGAGCGTACGTGTGAGGGCATGGGTTAGTGTTAGCGTAAGGGTTAGGATTAGGGGACGGCTGAGGGTCAGGCTTCGGGGAAGGGTTAGGGTTAGGCTTCGGGCTAGGATTAGGGTTAGGGGACGGGGACGGTTTAGGGTCCAGGTGAGGGTACGACAAGGCTTTAGGGGGAGCGTACGTGTGAGGGCGCGGGTTACTGTGAGCGTACGGGTTAGGATTAGGGGACGGGTGAGGGTCAGGCTTCGGGGACGGGTTAGGGTCTGGGTTCGAGCTAAGGTTAGGGTTAGGGGACGGGGACGGTTTAGGGTCCAGGGGAGGGTACGACAATGCTTTAGGGGGAGCATAGGTGTGAGGGCACGGGTTAGTGTTAGCGTACGGGTTAGGACTAGGGGACGGGTGAGGGTCAGGCTTCGGGGAAGGGTTAGTGTTAGGGTTCAAGCTAGGGTTAGGGTTAGGGTACGGGGATGGTTTAGGGTCTAGAGGAGGGTACGACAACGCTTTAGGGGGAGCGTAGGTTTGAGGGCGCTGGTTAGTGTTAGCGTACGTGTTAGGATTAGGGGACGGGTGAGGGTCAGGCTTCGGGGAAGGGTTAGGGTTCGGGATAGGGTTAGGGTTAGGGGACGGGGACGGTTTAGGGTCCAGGTGAGGGTACGACAACGCTTTAGGGGGAGCGTACGTGTGGGGGCGTGGGTTAGTGTTAGTGTACGGGTTAGGATTAGGGGACGGGTGAGGGTCAGGCTTTGGGGAAGGCTTAGGGTTAGAGTTCGGGTTAGGGTTAGCGTTAGGGGACGGGGACGGTTTAGGGTCCAGTGGAGGGTACGACAACGCTTTAGGGGGAGCGTACGTGTGAGGGCGTGGGTTAGTGTTAGCGTACGGGTTAGGATTAGGGGACGGGTGAGGGTCAGGCTTCGGGGAAGGGTTAGGGTTAGGGTTTGGGCTAGTGTTAGGGATAGGGGCCGGGGACGGTTTTGGGTCCAGGGGAGGGTACGACAACGCTTTAGGGGGAGCATACGTGTGAGGGTGTGGGTTAGTGTTAGCGTACGGATTAGGATTAGGGGACGGATGAGGGTCAGAATTCGGGGAAGGGTTAGGGTTAGTGTTCGGGCTAGGGTTAGGGTTAGGGGACGGGGACGGTTTAGGGTACAAGTGAGGGTACGACAACGCTTTAGGGGGAGCGTACGTGTGAGGACATGGGTTAGTGTTAGCGTACAGGTTAGGATTAGGGGACGGGTGAGGGTCAGGCTTCGGGGAAGGGTTCGGGTTAGGGTTCGGGCTAGGGTTAGGTTTAGGGGACGGGGACGGTTTAGGGTCCAGGGGAGGGTACGGCAACGCTTTAGGGGGAGAGTACGTGTGAGGGCGTGGTTTAGTGTTAGCGTACGGGTTAGGATTAGGGGACGGGTGAGGGTCAGGATCGGGGAAGCGTTAGGGTTAGGGTTCGGGCTAGGGATAGGGTTAGGGGACGGGGACGATTTAGGGTCCAGGGGAGGGTACAACAACGCTTTAGGGGGAGCGTACGTGTGAGGGCGCGGGTTAGTGTTAGCGTACGGGTTAGGATTAGGGGACGGGTGAGGGTCAGGCTTCGGGGAAGGGTTAGGGTTAGGGTTCGCGCTAGGGTTAGGGTTAGGGTTAGGGGACGGGTTAGGGTCCAGGTGAGGGTACCACAACGCTTTAGGGGGAGCGTACGTGTGAGGGCGCGGGTTAGTGTCAGCGTAAGGGTTAGGATTAGGGGACGAGTGAGGGTCAGGCTTCGGGGAAGGGTTAGGGTTAGGGTTCGGGCTAGGGTTAGGGTTAGGGGACGGGGACGGTTTAGGGTCCAGGGGAGGGTATGACAACGCTTTAGGGGGAGTGTACGTGTGAGGGCGCGGGTTAGTGTTAGCGTACGGGTTAGGATTAGGGGACGTGTGAGGGTTAGGCTTCGGGGAAGGGTTAGGGTTAGGGTTAGGGCTAGGGTTAGGGTTAGGGGACGGGTACGGTTTAGGGTCCAGGGGAGGGTACGGCAACGCTTTAGCGGGAGCGTACGTGTGAGGGCGCGAGTTATGTTAGCGTACGGGTTAGGATTAGGGGACCGGTGAGGGTCAGGCTTCGGGGAAGTGTTAGGGTTAGGGTTCGGGCTAGGGTTAGGGTTAGGGGACGGGGACGGTTTAGGGTCCAGGGGAGGGTACGACAACGCTTTAGGGGGAGCATACGTGTGAGGGCGCGGGTTAGTGTTAGCGTACGGGTTTGGATTAGGGGACGGGTGAGGGTCAGGCTTCGGGGAAGTGTTAGGGTTAGGGTTCGGGCTAGGGTGAGGGTTAGGGGACGGGGATGGTTTAGGGTCCAGGGAAAGGTACGACAACGCTTTAGGGGGAGCGTACGTGTGAGTGTGCGGGTTAGTGTCAGCGTACGGGTTAGGATTAGGGGACGGGTGAGGGTCAGGCTTCGGGGGAGGGTTAGCGTTAGTGTTCGAGCTAGGGTTAGGGTTATGGGACGGGGACGGTTTAGGGTCCAGGTGAGGGTACGACAACGCTTTAGGGGGAGCGTGTGAGGGCGCGGGTTAGTGTTAGAGTACGAGTTAGGATTAGGGGACGGGTGAGGGTCAGGCTTCGGGGAAGGCTTAGGGTTAGGGTTCGGGCTAGGTTTAGGGTTAGGGGACGGAGACGGTTTAGGGTCCAGGTGAGGGTACGACAACGCTTTAGGGGGAGCTACGTGTGAGGGCGTGGGTTAGTGTTAGCGTACGGGTTAGGATTAGGGGACGGATGAGGGTCAGGTTTCGGGGAAGGCTTAGGGTTAGGGTTCGGGCTAGGATTAGGGTTAGGGGACGGGGACGGTTTTGGGTCCAGGGGAGGGTACGACAACGCTTTAGGGGGAGCGTAGGTGTGAGGGCGCGGGTTAGTGTTAGCGTACGGGTTAGGATTATGGGACGGGTGAGTGTCAGGCTTCGGGGAACTGTTAGGGTTAGGGTTCGGGCTAGGGTTAGGGTTAGGGGATGGGAACGGTTTAGGGTCCAGGGGAGGGTACGACAACGCTTTAGGGGCAGTGTACGGGTGAGGGCACGGGTTAGTGTTAGCGTACGGGTTAGGATTAGGGGAAGGGTGAGGGTCAGGCTTCGGGGAAGGCTTAGGGTTAGGGTTCGGGCTAGGGTTAGGGTTAGGGGACTGGGATGGTTTAGGGTCCAGGGGAGGGTACGACAACGCTTTAGGGGGAGCGTAGGTGTGAGGGCGCAGGTTAGTGTTAGCGTACGGGTTAGGATTACGGGACGGGTGAGGGTCAGGCTTCGGGGAAGGGTTCGTGTTAGGTTTCGGGCTAGGGTTAGGGTTAGGGGACGGGGACGGTTTAGGGTCCAGGTGAGGGTACGACAACGCTTTAGGGGGAGCGTAGGTGTGAGGTTGCGGGTTAGTGTTAGCGTACGGGTTAGGATTATGGGACGGGTGAGTGTCAGGCTTCGGGGAAGTGTTAGGGTTAGGGTTTGGGCTAGGGTTAGGGTTAGGGGACGGGGACGGTTTAGGGTCCAGGGGAGGGCACGACAACGCTTTAGGGGGAGCGTAGGTGTGAGGGCGCGAGTTAGTGTTAGCGTACGGTTTAGGATTAGGGGAGGGGTGAGGGTCAGGCTTCGGAGAAGGCTTAGGGTTAGGGTTCGGGCTAGGGTTAGGGTTAGGGAACGGGGACGGTTTAGGGTCCAGGTGACGGTATGACAACGCTTTACTGGGAGCGTACGTGTGAGGGCGCGGGTTAGTGTTAGAGTACGGTTTAGGATTAGGGTACGGGTGAGGGTCAGGCTTCGGGGAAGTGTTAGGGTTAGGGTTCGGGCTAGGGTTAGGGTTAGGGGACGGGGACGGTTTAGGGTCCAGGTGATGGTACGACAACGCTTTAGTGGGAGCGTAGGTGTGAGGGCGCGGGTTAGTGTTAGCGTACGTGTTAGGATTAGGGGACGGGTGAGGGTCAGGCTTCGGGGAAGGGTTAGGGTTAGGGTTTGGGCTAGTGTTAGGGCTTGGGGACGGGGACGGTTTAGGGTCCAGGGGAGGGTACGACAACGCTTTAGGGGGAGCGTACGTGTGAGGGTGTTGGTTAGTGTTAGCGTACGGATTAGGATTAGGGGACGGATGAGTGTCAGGCTTCGGGGAAGGGTTAGGGTTACGGTTCGGGCTAGGGTTAGGGTTAGGGGACGGGGACGGTTTAGGGTACAAGTGAGGGTACGACAACGCTTTAGGGGGAGCGTAGGTGTGAGGGCGCGGGTTAGTGTTAGCGTACGGGTTAGGATTAGGGGACGGGTGAGGGTCAGGCTTCGGGGAAGGTTTAGGGTTCGGGTTAGGGTTAGGGTTAGGGGACGGGGACGGTTTAGGGTCCAGGGGAGGGTACAACAACGCTTTAGTGGGAGCGTACGTGTGAGGGCGTGGGTTAGTGTTAGCGTAAGGGTTAGGATTAGGGGACGGCTGAGGGTCAGGCTTCGGGGAAGGGTTAGGGTTAGGCTTCGGGCTAGGATTAGGGTTAGGGGACGGGGACGGTTTAGGGTCCAGGTGAGGGTACGACAATGCTTTAGGGGGAGCGTAGGTGTGAGGGCACGGTTTAGTGTTAGCGTACGGGTTAGGACTAGGGGACGGGTGAGGGTCAGGCTTCGGGGAAGGGTTAGTGTTAGGGTTCAAGCTAGGGTTAGGGTTAGGGTACGGGGATGGTTTAGGGTCTAGGGGAGGGTACGACAACGCTTTAGGGGGAGCGTAGGTTTGAGGGCGCTGGTTAGTGTTAGCGTACGTGTTAGGATTAGGGGACGGGTGAGGGTCAGGCTTCGGGGAAGGGTTAGGGTTCGGGCTAGGGTTAGGGTTAGGGGACGGGGACGGTTTAGGGTCCAGGTGAGGGTACGACAACGCTTTAGGGGGAGCGTACGTGTGGGGGCGTGGGTTAGTGTTAGTGTACGGGTTAGGATTAGGGGACGGGTGAGGGTCAGGCTTTGGGGAAGGCTTAGGGTTAGAGTTCGGGTTAGGGTTAGCGTTAGGGGACGGGGACGGTTTAGGGTCCAGTGGAGGGTACGACAACGCTTTAGGGGGAGCGTACGTGTGAGGGCGTGGGTTAGTGTTAGCGTACGGGTTAGGATTAGGGGACGGGTGAGGGTCAGGCTTCGGGGAAGGGTTAGGGTTAGTGTTTGGGCTAGTGTTAGGGATAGGGGACGGGGACGGTTTTGGGTCCAGGGGAGGGTACGACAACGCTTTAGGGGGAGCATACGTGTGAGGGTGTGGGTTAGTGTTAGCGTACGGATTAGGATTAGGGGACGGATGAGGGTCAGAATTCGGGGAAGGGTTAGGGTTAGTGTTCGGGCTAGGGTTAGGGTTAGGGGACGGGGACGGTTTAGGGTACAAGTGAGGGTACGACAACGCTTTAGGGGGAGCGTACGTGTGAGGACATGGGTTAGTGTTAGCGTACGGGTTAGGATTAGGGGACGGGTGAGGGTCAGGCTTCGGGGAAGGGTTCGGGTTAGGGTTCGGGCTAGGGTTAGGTTTAGGGGACGGGGACGGTTTAGGGTCCAGGGGAGGGTACGGCAACGCTTTAGGGGGAGAGTACGTGTGAGGGCGTGGTTTAGTGTTAGCGTACGGGTTAGGATTAGGGGACGGGTGAGGGTCAGGATCGGGGAAGCTTTAGGGTTAGGGTTCGGGCTAGGGATAGGGTTAGGGGACGGGGACGATTTAGGGTCCAGGGGAGGGTACAACAACGCTTTAGGGGGAGCGTACGTGTGAGGGCGCGGGTTAGTGTTAGCGTACGGGTTAGGATTAGGGGACGGGTGAGGGTCAGGCTTCGGGGAAGGGTTAGGGTTAGGGTTCGCGCTAGGGTTAGGGTTAGGGTTAGGGGACGGGTTAGGGTCCAGGTGAGGGTACCACAACGCTTTAGGGGGAGCGTACGTGTGAGGGCGCGTGTTAGTGTCAGCGTAAGGGTTAGGATTAGGGGACGAGTGAGGGTCAGGCTTCGGGGAAGGGTTAGGGTTAGGGTTCGGGCTAGGGTTAGGGTTAGGGGACGGGGACGGTTTAGGGTCCAGGGGAGGGTATGACAACGCTTTAGGGGGAGTGTACGTGTGAGGGCGCGGGTTAGTGTTAGCGTACGGGTTAGGATTAGGGGACGTGTGAGGGTTAGGCTTCGGGGAAGGGTTAGGGTTAGGGTTAGGGCTAGGGTTAGGGTTAGGGGACGGGTACGGTTTAGGGTCCAGGGGAGGGTACGGCAACGCTTTAGCGGGAGCGTACGTGTGAGGGCGCGAGTTATGTTAGCGTACGGGTTAGGATTAGGGGACCGGTGAGGGTCAGGCTTCGGGGAAGTGTTAGGGTTAGGGTTCGGGCTAGGGTTAGGGTTAGGGGACGGGGACGGTTTAGGGTCCAGGGGAGGGTACGACAACGCTTTAGGGGGAGCATACGTGTGAGGGCGCGGGTTAGTGTTAGCGTACGGGTTTGGATTAGGGGACGGGTGAGGGTCAGGCTTCGGGGAAGTGTTAGGGTTAGGGTTCGGGCTAGGGTTAGGGTTAGGGGACGGGGATGGTTTAGGGTCCAGGGAAAGGTACGACAACGCTTTAGGGGGAGCGTACGTGTGAGTGTGCGGGTTAGTGTCAGCGTACGGGTTAGGATTAGGGGACGGGTGAGGGTCAGGCTTCGGGGAAGGGTTAGCGTTAGTGTTCGAGCTAGGGTTAGGGTTATGGGACGGGGACGGTTTAGGGTCCAGGTGAGGGTACGACAACGCTTTAGGGGGAGCGTGTGAGGGCGCGGGTTAGTGTTAGAGTACGAGTTAGGATTAGGGGACGGGTGAGGGTCAGGCTTCGGGGAAGGCTTAGGGTTAGGGTTCGGGCTAGGTTTAGGGTTAGGGGACGGAGACGGTTTAGGGTCCAGGTGAGGGTACGACAACGCTTTAGGGGGAGCTACGTGTGAGGGCGTGGGTTAGTGTTAGCGTACGGGTTAGGATTAGGGGACGGATGAGGGTCAGGTTTCGGGGAAGGCTTAGGGTTAGGGTTCCGGCTAGGATTAGGGTTAGGGGACGGGGACGGTTTTGGGTCCAGGGGAGGGTACGACAACGCTTTAGGGAGAGCGTACGTGTGAGGGCGCGGGTTAGTGTTAGCGTACGGGTGAGGATTAGGGGATGGGTGAGGGTCAGGCTTCGGGGAAGGGTTAGGGTTAGGGTTCGGGCTAGGGTTAGGGTTAGGGGATGGGAACGGTTTAGGGTCCAGGGGAGGGTACGACAACGCTTTAGGGGGAGCGTAGGTGTGAGGGCACGGGTTAGTGTTAGCGTACGGGTTAGGATTATGGGACGAGTGAGTGTCAGGCTTCGGGGAAGTGTTAGGGTTAGGGTTCGGGCTAGGGTTAGGGTTAGGGGATGGGAACGGTTTAGGGTCCAGGGGAGGGAACGACAACGCTTTAGGGGCAGTGTACGGGTGAGGGCACGGGTTAGTGTTAGCGTACGGGTTAGGATTAGGGGAAGGGTGAGGGTCAGGCTTCGGGGAAGGCTTAGGGTTTGGGTTCGGGCTAGGGTTAGGGTTAGGGGACTGGGATGGTTTAGGGTCCAGGGGAGGGTACGACAACGCTTTAGGGGGAGCGTAGGTGTGAGGGCGCAGGTTAGTGTTAGCGTACGGGTGAGGATTACGGGACGGGTGAGGGTCAGGCTTCGGGGAAGGGTTCGTGTTAGGTTTCGGGCTAGGGTTAGGGTTAGGGGACGGGGACGGTTTAGGGTCCAGGTGAGTGTTCGACAACGCTTTAGGGGGAGCGTAGGTGTGAGGTTGCGGGTTAGTGTTAGCGTACGGGTTAGGATTATGGGACGGGTGAGTGTCAGGCTTCGGGGAAGTGTTAGGGTTAGGGTTTGGGCTAGGGTTAGGGTTAGGGGACGGGGACGGTTTAGGGTCCAGGGGAGGGCACGACAACGCTTTAGGGGGAGCGTAGGTGTGAGGGCGCGAGTTAGTGTTAGCGTACGGTTTAGGATTAGGGGAGGGGTGAGGGTCAGGCTTCGGAGAAGGCTTAGGGTTAGGGTTCGGGCTAGGGTTAGGGTTAGGGAACGGGGACGGTTTAGGGTCCAGGTGACGGTATGACAACGCTTTACTGGGAGCGTACGTGTGAGGGCGCGGGTTAGTGTTAGAGTACGGTTTAGGATTAGGGTACGGGTGAGGGTCAGGCTTCGGGGAAGTGTTAGGGTTAGGGTTCGGGCTAGGGTTAGGGTTAGGGGACGGGGACGGTTTAGGGTCCAGGTGATGGTACGACAACGCTTTAGTGGGAGCGTAGGTGTGAGGGCGCGGGTTAGTGTTAGCGTACGTGTTAGGATTAGGGGACGGGTGAGGGTCAGGCTTCGGGGAAGGGTTAGGGTTAGGGTTTGGGCTAGTGTTAGGGCTTGGGGACGGGGACGGTTTAGGGTCCAGGGGAGGGTACGACAACGCTTTAGGGGGAGCGTACGTGTGAGGGTGTTGGTTAGTGTTAGCGTACGGATTAGGATTAGGGGACGGATGAGTGTCAGGCTTCGGGGAAGGGTTAGGGTTACGGTTCGGGCTAGGGTTAGGGTTAGGGGACGGGGACGGTTTAGGGTACAAGTGAGGGTACGACAACGCTTTAGGGGGAGCGTAGGTGTGAGGGCGCGGGTTAGTGTTAGCGTACGGGTTAGGATTAGGGGACGGGTGAGGGTCAGGCTTCGGGGAAGGTTTAGGGTTCGGGTTAGGGTTAGGGTTAGGGGACGGGGACGGTTTAGGGTCCAGGGGAGGGTACAACAACGCTTTAGTGGGAGCGTACGTGTGAGGGCGTGGGTTAGTGTTAGCGTAAGGGTTAGGATTAGGGGACGGCTGAGGGTCAGGCTTCGGGGAAGGGTTAGGGTTAGGCTGCGGGCTAGGATTAGGGTTAGGGGACGGGGACGGTTTAGGGTCCAGGTGAGGGTACGACAATGCTTTAGGGGGAGCGTAGGTGTGAGGGCACAGTTTAGTGTTAGCGTACGGGTTAGGACTAGGGGACGGGTGAGGGTCAGGCTTCGGGGAAGGGTTAGTGTTAGGGTTCAAGCTAGGGTTAGGGTTAGGGTACGGGGATGGTTTAGGGTCTAGGGGAGGGTACGACAACGCTTTAGGGGGAGCGTAGGTTTGAGGGCGCTGGTTAGTGTTAGCGTACGTGTTAGGATTAGGGGACGGGTGAGGGTCAGGCTTCGGGGAAGGGTTAGGGTTCGGGCTAGGGTTAGGGTTAGGGGACGGGGACGGTTTAGGGTCCAGGTGAGGGTACGACAACGCTTTAGGGGGAGCGTACGTGTGGGGGCGTGGGTTAGTGTTAGTGTACGGGTTAGGATTAGGGGACGGGTGAGGGTCAGGCTTTGGGGAAGGCTTAGGGTTAGAGTTCGGGTTAGGGTTAGCGTTAGGGGACGGGGACGGTTTAGGGTCCAGTGGAGGGTACGACAACGCTTTAGGGGGAGCGTACGTGTGAGGGCGTGGGTTAGTGTTAGCGTACGGGTTAGGATTAGGGGACGGGTGAGGGTCAGGCTTCGGGGAAGGGTTAGGGTTAGGGTTTGGGCTAGTGTTAGGGATAGGGGACGGGGACGGTTTTGGGTCCAGGGGAGGGTACGACAACGCTTTAGGGGGAGCATACGTGTGAGGGTGTGGGTTAGTGTTAGCGTACGGATTAGGATTAGGGGACGGATGAGGGTCAGAATTCGGGGAAGGGTTAGGGTTAGTGTTCGGGCTAGGGTTAGGGTTAGGGGACGGGGACGGTTTAGGGTACAAGTGAGGGTACGACAACGCTTTAGGGGGAGCGTACGTGTGAGGACATGGGTTAGTGTTAGCGTACGGGTTAGGATTAGGGGACGGGTGAGGGTCAGGCTTCGGGGAAGGGTTCGGGTTAGGGTTCGGGCTAGGGTTAGGTTTAGGGGACGGGGACGGTTTAGGGTCCAGGGGAGGGTACGGCAACGCTTTAGGGGGAGAGTACGTGTGAGGGCGTGGTTTAGTGTTAGCGTACGGGTTAGGATTAGGGGACGGGTGAGGGTCAGGATCGGGGAAGCGTTAGGGTTAGGGTTCGGGCTAGGGATAGGGTTAGGGGACGGGGACGATTTAGGGTCCAGGGGAGGGTACAACAACGCTTTAGGGGGAGCGTACGTGTGAGGGCGCGGGTTAGTGTTAGCGTACGGGTTAGGTTTAGGGGACGGGTGAGGGTCAGGCTTCGGGGAAGGGTTAGGGTTAGGGTTCGTGCTAGGGTTAGAGTTAGGGTTAGGGGACGGGTTAGGGTCCAGGTGAGGGTACCACAACGCTTTAGGGGGAGCGTATGTGTGAGGGCGCGTGTTAGTGTCAGCGTAAGGGTTAGGATTAGGGGACGAGTGAGGGTCAGGCTTCGGGGAAGGGTTAGGGTTAGGGTTCGGGCTAGGGTTAGGGTTAGGGGACGGGGACGGTTTAGGGTCCAGGGGAGGGTATGACAACGCTTTAGGGGGAGTGTACGTGTGAGGGCGCGGGTATGTGTTAGCGTACGGGTTAGGATTAGGGGACGTGTGAGGGTTAGGCTTCGGGGAAGGGTTAGGGTTAGGGTTAGGGCTAGGGTTAGGGTTAGGGGACGGGTACGGTTTAGGGTCCAGGGGAGGGTACGGCAACGCTTTAGCGGGAGCGTACGTGTGAGGGCGCGAGTTATGTTAGCGTACGGGTTAGGATTAGGGGACCGGTGAGGGTCAGGCTTCAGGGAAGTGTTAGGGTTAGGGTTCGGGCTAGGGTTAGGGTTAGGGGACGGGGACGGTTTAGGGTCCAGGGGAGGGTACGACAACGCTTTAGGGGGAGCATACGTGTGAGGGCGCGGGTTAGTGTTAGCGTACGGGTTTGGATTAGGGGACGGGTGAGGGTCAGGCTTCGGGGAAGTGTTAGGGTTAGGGTTCGGGCTAGGGTTAGGGTTAGGGGACGGGGATGGTTTAGGGTCCAGGGAAAGGTACGACAACGCTTTAGGGGGAGCGTACGTGTGAGTGTGCGGGTTAGTGTCAGCGTACGGGTTAGGATTAGGGGACGGGTGAGGGTCAGGCTTCGGGGAAGGGTTAGCGTTAGTGTTCGAGCTAGGGTTAGGGTTATGGGACGGGGACGGTTTAGGGTCCAGGTGAGGGTACGACAACGCTTTAGGGGGAGCGTGTGAGGGCGCGGGTTAGTGTTAGAGTACGAGTTAGGATTAGGGGACGGGTGAGGGTCAGGCTTCGGGGAAGGCTTAGGGTTAGGGTTCGGGCTAGGTTTAGGGTTAGGGGACGGAGACGGTTTAGGGTCCAGGTGAGGGTACGACAACGCTTTAGGGGGAGCTACGTGTGAGGGCGTGGGTTAGTGTTAGCGTACGGGTTAGGATTAGGGGACGGATGAGGGTCAGGTTTCGGGGAAGGCTTAGGGTTAGGGTTCCGGCTAGGATTAGGGTTAGGGGACGGGGACGGTTTTGGGTCCAGGGGAGGGTACGACAACGCTTTAGGGAGAGCGTACGTGTGAGGGCGCGGGTTAGTGTTAGCGTACGGGTGAGGATTAGGGGACGGGTGAGGGTCAGGCTTCGGGGAAGGCTTAGGGTTAGGGTTCGGGCTAGGGTTAGGGTTAGGGGATGGGAACGGTTTAGGGTCCAGGGGAGGGTACGACAACGCTTTAGGGGGAGCGTAGGTGTGAGGGCGCGGGTTAGTGTTAGCGTACGGGTTAGGATTATGGGACGAGTGAGTGTCAGGCTTCGGGGAAGTGTTAGGGTTAGGGTTCGGGCTAGGGTTAGGGTTAGGGGATGGGAACGGTTTAGGGTCCAGGGGAGGGAACGACAACGCTTTAGGGGCAGTGTACGGGTGAGGGCACGGGTTAGTGTTAGCGTACGGGTTAGGATTAGGGGAAGGGTGAGGGTCAGGCTTCGGGGAAGGCTTAGGGTTTGGGTTCGGGCTAGGGTTAGGGTTAGGGGACTGGGATGGTTTAGGGTCCAGGGGAGGGTACGACAACGCTTTAGGGGGAGCGTAGGTGTGAGGGCGCAGGTTAGTGTTAGCGTACGGGTGAGGATTACGGGACGGGTGAGGGTCAGGCTTCGGGGAAGGGTTCGTGTTAGGTTTCGGGCTAGGGTTAGGGTTAGGGGACGGGGACGGTTTAGGGTCCAGGTGAGTGTTCGACAACGCTTTAGGGGGAGCGTAGGTGTGAGGTTGCGGGTTAGTGTTAGCGTACGGGTTAGGATTATGGGACGGGTGAGTGTCAGGCTTCGGGGAAGTGTTAGGGTTAGGGTTTGGGCTAGGGTTAGGGTTAGGGGACGGGGACGGTTTAGGGTCCAGGGGAGGGTACGACAACGCTTTAGGGGGAGCGTAGGTGTGAGGGCGCGAGTTAGTGTTAGCGTACGGTTTAGGATTAGGGGAGGGGTGAGGGTCAGGCTTCGGAGAAGGCTTAGGGTTAGGGTTCGGGCTAGGGTTAGGGTTAGGGAACGGGGACGGTTTAGGGTCCAGGTGACGGTATGACAACGCTTTACTGGGAGCGTACGTGTGAGGGCGCGGGTTAGTGTTAGAGTACGGTTTAGGATTAGGGTACGGGTGAGGGTCAGGCTTCGGGGAAGTGTTAAGGTTAGGGTTCGGGCTAGGGTTAGGGTTAGGGGACGGGGACGGTTTAGGGTCCAGGTGATGGTACGACAACGCTTTAGTGGGAGCGTAGGTGTGAGGGCGCGGGTTAGTGTTAGCGTACGTGTTAGGATTAGGGGACGGGTGAGGGTCAGGCTTCGGGGAAGGGTTAGGGTTAGGGTTTGGGCTAGTGTTAGGGCTTGGGGACGGGGACGGTTTAGGGTCCAGGGGAGGGTACGACAACGCTTTAGGGGGAGCGTACGTGTGAGGGTGTTGGTTAGTGTTAGCGTACGGATTAGGATTAGGGGACGGATGAGTGTCAGGCTTCGGGGAAGGGTTAGGGTTACGGTTCGGGCTAGGGTTAGGGTTAGGGGACGGGGACGGTTTAGGGTACAAGTGAGGGTACGACAACGCTTTAGGGGGAGCGTACGTGTGAGGACATGGGTTAGTGTTAGCGTACGGGTTAGGATTAGGGGACGGGTGAGGGTCAGGCTTCGGGGAAGTGTTCGGGTTAGGGTTCGGGCAAGGGTTAGGGTTAGGGGACGGGGACGGTTTAGTGTCTAGGGAAGGGTACGACAACGCTTTAGGGGGAGCGTACGTGTGAGGGCGCGGTTTAGTGTTAGCGTACGGGTTAGGATTAGGGGACGGGTGAGGGTCAGGATCGGGGAAGCGTTAGGGTTAGGGTTCGGGCTAGGGATAGGATTAGGGGACGGGGACGATTTGGGTTCCAGGGGAGGTTAAAACAACGCTTTATGGGGAGCGTACGTGTGAGGGCGTCGGTTAGTGTTAGCGTACGGGTTAGGATTATGGGACGGGTGAGTGTCAGGCTTCGGGGAAGGGTTAGGGTTCGGGTTCCGGCTAGGGTTAGGGTTAGGGGACGGGGACGATTTAGGGTCCAGGGGAGGGTACAACAACGCTTTAGGGGGAGCGTACGTGTGAGGGCGCGGGTTAGTGTTAGCGTACGGGTTAGGTTTAGGGGACGGGTGAGGGTCAGGCTTCGGGGAAGGGTTAGGGTTAGGGTTCGCGCTAGGGTTAGAGTTAGGGTTAGGGGACGGGTTAGGGTCCAGGTGAGGGTACCACAACGCTTTAGGGGGAGCGTATGTGTGAGGGCGCGTGTTAGTGTCAGCGTAAGGGTTAGGATTAGGGGACGAGTGAGGGTCAGGCTTCGGGGAAGGGTTAGGGTTAGGGTTCGGGCTAGGGTTAGGGTTAGGGGACGGGGACGGTTTAGGGTCCAGGGGAGGGTATGACAACGCTTTAGGGGGAGTGTACGTGTGAGGGCGCGGGTTAGTGTTAGCGTACGGGTTAGGATTAGGGGACGTGTGAGGGTTAGGCTTCGGGGAAGGGTTAGGGTTAGGGTTAGGGCTAGGGTTAGGGTTAGGGGACGGGTACGGTTTAGGGTCCAGGGGAGGGTACGGCAACGCTTTAGCGGGAGCGTACGTGTGAGGGCGCGAGTTATGTTAGCGTACGGGTTAGGATTAGGGGACCGGTGAGGGTCAGGCTTCGGGGAAGTGTTAGGGTTAGGGTTCGGGCTAGGGTTAGGGTTAGGGGACGGGGACGGTTTAGGGTCCAGGGGAGGGTACGACAACGCTTTAGGGGGAGCATACGTGTGAGGGCGCGGGTTAGTGTTAGCGTACGGGTTTGGATTAGGGGACGGGTGAGGGTCAGGCTTCGGGGAAGTGTTAGGGTTAGGGTTCGGGCTAGGGTTAGGGTTAGGGGACGGGGATGGTTTAGGGTCCAGGGAAAGGTACGACAACGCTTTAGGGGGAGCGTACGTGTGAGTGTGCGGGTTAGTGTCAGCGTACGGGTTAGGATTAGGGGACGGGTGAGGGTCAGGCTTCGGGGAAGGGTTAGCGTTAGTGTTCGAGCTAGGGTTAGGGTTATGGGACGGGGACGGTTTAGGGTCCAGGTGAGGGTACGACAACGCTTTAGGGGGAGCGTGTGAGGGCGCGGGTTAGTGTTAGAGTACGAGTTAGGATTAGGGGACGGGTGAGGGTCAGGCTTCGGGGAAGGCTTAGGGTTAGGGTTCGGGCTAGGTTTAGGGTTAGGGGACGGAGACGGTTTAGGGTCCAGGTGAGGGTACGACAACGCTTTAGGGGGAGCTACGTGTGAGGGCGTGGGTTAGTGTTAGCGTACGGGTTAGGATTAGGGGACGGATGAGGGTCAGGTTTCGGGGAAGGCTTAGGGTTAGGGTTCCGGCTAGGATTAGGGTTAGGGGACGGAAACGGTTTTGGGTCCAGGGGAGGGTACGACAACGCTTTAGGGAGAGCGTACGTGTGAGGGCGCGGGTTAGTGTTAGCGTACGGGTGAGGATTAGGGGACGGGTGAGGGTCAGGCTTCGGGGAAGGGTTAGGGTTAGGGTTCGGGCTAGGGTTAGGGTTAGGGGATGGGAACGGTTTAGGGTCCAGGGGAGGGTACGACAACGCTTTAGGGGGAGCGTAGGTGTGAGGGCGCGGGTTAGTGTTAGCGTACGGGTTAGGATTATGGGACGAGTGAGTGTCAGGCTTCGGGGAAGTGTTAGGGTTAGGGTTCGGGCTAGGGTTAGGGTTAGGGGATGGGAACGGTTTAGGGTCCAGGGGAGGGAACGACAACGCTTTAGGGGCAGTGTACGGGTGAGGGCACGGGTTAGTGTTAGCGTACGGGTTAGGATTAGGGGAAGGGTGAGGGTCAGGCTTCGGGGAAGGCTTAGGGTTTGGGTTCGGGCTAGGGTTAGGGTTAGGGGACTGGGATGGTTTAGGGTCCAGGGGAGGGTACGACAACGCTTTAGGGGGAGCGTAGGTGTGAGGGCGCAGGTTAGTGTTAGCGTACGGGTGAGGATTACGGGACGGGTGAGGGTCAGGCTTCGGGGAAGGGTTCGTGTTAGGTTTCGGGCTAGGGTTAGGGTTAGGGGACGGGGACGGTTTAGGGTCCAGGTGAGTGTTCGACAACGCTTTAGGGGGAGCGTAGGTGTGAGGTTGCGGGTTAGTGTTAGCGTACGGGTTAGGATTATGGGACGGGTGAGTGTCAGGCTTCGGGGAAGTGTTAGGGTTAGGGTTTGGGCTAGGGTTAGGGTTAGGGGACGGGGACGGTTTAGGGTCCAGGGGAGGGTACGACAACGCTTTAGGGGGAGCGTAGGTGTGAGGGCGCGAGTTAGTGTTAGCGTACGGTTTAGGATTAGGGGAGGGGTGAGGGTCAGGCTTCGGAGAAGGCTTAGGGTTAGGGTTCGGGCTAGGGTTAGGGTTAGGGAACGGGGACGGTTTAGGGTCCAGGTGACGGTATGACAACGCTTTACTGGGAGCGTACGTGTGAGGGCGCGGGTTAGTGTTAGAGTACGGTTTAGGATTAGGGTACGGGTGAGGGTCAGGCTTCGGGGAAGTGTTAAGGTTAGGGTTCGGGCTAGGGTTAGGGTTAGGGGACGGGGACGGTTTAGGGTCCAGGTGATGGTACGACAACGCTTTAGTGGGAGCGTAGGTGTGAGGGCGCGGGTTAGTGTTAGCGTACGTGTTAGGATTAGGGGACGGGTGAGGGTCAGGCTTCGGGGAAGGGTTAGGGTTAGGGTTTGGGCTAGTGTTAGGGCTTGGGGACGGGGACGGTTTAGGGTCCAGGGGAGGGTACGACAACGCTTTAGGGGGAGCGTACGTGTGAGGGTGTTGGTTAGTGTTAGCGTACGGATTAGGATTAGGGGACGGATGAGTGTCAGGCTTCGGGGAAGGGTTAGGGTTACGGTTCGGGCTAGGGTTAGGGTTAGGGGACGGGGACGGTTTAGGGTACAAGTGAGGGTACGACAACGCTTTAGGGGGAGCGTACGTGTGAGGACATGGGTTAGTGTTAGCGTACGGGTTAGGATTAGGGGACGGGTGAGGGTCAGGCTTCGGGGAAGTGTTCGGGTTAGGGTTCGGGCAAGGGTTAGGGTTAGGGGACGGGGACGGTTTAGTGTCTAGGGAAGGGTACGACAACGCTTTAGGGGGAGCGTACGTGTGAGGGCGCGGTTTAGTGTTAGCGTACGGGTTAGGATTAGGGGACGGGTGAGGGTCAGGATCGGGGAAGCGTTAGGGTTAGGGTTCGGGCTAGGGATAGGATTAGGGGACGGGGACGATTTGGGTTCCAGGGGAGGTTAAAACAACGCTTTATGGGGAGCGTACGTGTGAGGGCGTCGGTTAGTGTTAGCGTACGGGTTAGGATTATGGGACGGGTGAGTGTCAGGCTTCGGGGAAGGGTTAGGGTTCGGGTTCCGGCTAGGGTTAGGGTTAGGGGACGGGGACGGTTTAGGGTCCAGGGGAGGGTACGACAACGCTTTAGGGGGAGCGTACGTGTGAGGGCGCGGGATAGTGTTAGCGTATGGGTTAGGATTAGGGGACGGGTGAGGGTCAGAATTCGGGGAATGGTTAGGGTTAGGGTTAGGGTTCAGCCTAGGGTTAGGGTTACGGGACGGGGACGGTTTAGGGTCCAGCTGAGGGTACGACAACGCTTTAGGGGGAGCGTACGTGTGAGGGCGTGGGTTAGTGTGAGCATACGGGTTAGGATTAGGGGACGGGTGAGGGTCAGGCTTCAGGGAAGTGTTAGGGTTAAGCTTAGGGCTAGGTTTAGGGTTAGGGGACGGGGACGGTTTAGGGTCCAGGTGAGGATACGACAACGCTTTGGGGGGAGCGTAGGTGTGAGGGCGCGGGTTAGTGTTAGCGTACGGGTTAGGATTAGGGGATGGGTGAGGGTCAGGCTTCGGGAAAGTGTTAGGATTAGGTTTAGGGCTAGGGTTAGGGTTAGGGGACGGGGACGGTTTAGGGTCCAGGTGAGGGTACGACAACACTTTCGGGGGAGCGTATGTATGAGGGCATGGGTTAGTGTTAGCGTACGGGTTAGGATTAGGGGATGCGTGAGGGTCAGTCTTCGGGGAAGTGTTAGGTTTAGGGTTCGGACTAGGGTTAGGGTTAGGGAACGGGGACAGTTTAGGGTCCATGTGAGGGTACGACAACGCTTTAGGGGGATCGTACGTGTGAGGGCGTGGGTTAGTGTTAGCGTACGGGTTAGAATTAGGGGACGGGTGAGGGTTAGGCTTCGGGGAAGTGTTAGTGTTAGGGTTCGGGCTAGGGTTAGGGTTAGGGGACGGGGACGGTTTAGGGTCCAGGGGAGGGTACGACAACGCTTTAGGGGGAGCGTACGTGTGAGGGCACGGGTAAGTGTTAGCGTACGGGTTAGGATTAGGGGTCGGGTGATGGTGAGGCTTCGGGGAAGGGTTAGGGTTAGGGTTCGGGCTAGGGTTAGGGTTAGGGGACGGGGACGGTTTAGGGTCCAGGTGAAGGTACAACAACGCTTTAGGGGGAGCGTACGTGTGACAGCGCGGGTTAGTGTTAGCATACGGGTTAGGATTAGGGGACGGGTGAGGGTCAGGCTTCGGGGAAGGGATAGGGTTAGGCTTCGGGCTAGGATTAGGGTTAGGGGAAGGGAAGGTTTAGGGTCCAGGTGAGGGTACGACAATGCTTTAGGGGGAGCGTACGTGTGAGGGCGTGGGTTAGTGTTAGCGTATGGGTTAGGATTAGGGGACGGGTGAGGGTCAGGCTTCGGGGAAGGTTAGGCTTAGGGTTCGGTCTAAGGTTAGGGTTAGGGGACGGGGACGGTTTAGGGTCCAGGTGAGTGTACGACAACGCTTTAGGGGGAGCGTACGTGTGAGGGCGCGGGTTAGTGTTAGCATACGGGTTAGGATTAGGGGACGGGTAAGGGTCACGCTTCGGGGAAGTGTTAGGGTTAGGGTTCTGGCTAGGGTTAGGGTTAGGGGACGGGACAGTTTAGGGTCCAGGGGAGGGTACGACAATGCTTTAGGGGGAGCGTACGTGTGAGGGCGCGGGTTAGGGTTAGCGTACGGGTTAGGATTAGGGGACGGGTGAGGGTCACGCTTCGGGGAAGGGTTAGGGTTCGGGTTCGGGCTAGGGTTAGGGTTAGGGGACGGGGACGGTTTAGGGTCCAGGGGAGGGTACGACAATGCTTTAGGGGGAGCGTACATGTGAGTGCGGGGGTTAGTGTAATCGTACGGGTTAGGATTAGGGGACGGGTGAGGGTCAGCTTTCGGGGAAGGTTAGGGTTAGGGTTCGGGCTAAGGTTAGGGTTAGGGGACGGGGACGGTTTAGGGTCCAGGGGAGGGTACGACAATGCTTTAGGGGGAGCGTAGGTGTGAGGGCGCGGGATACTGTTAGCGTATGGGTTAGAATTAGGGGATGGGTGAGGGTCAGGCTTCGGGGAAGGGTTAGGGTTAGGGTTCGGGCTAGGGTTAGGGTTAGGGGATGGGGACGGTTTAGGGTCCAGGTGAAGGTACAACAACGCTTTAGGGTGAGGGTACGTGTGAGGGGGCGGGTTAGTGTTAGCATACGGGTTAGGATTATGGGACGGGTGAGAGTCAGGCTTCGGTGAAGTGTTAGGGTTAGGCTTCGGGCTAGGATTAGGGTTAGGGGAAGGGAAGGTTTAGAGTCCAGGTGAGGGTACGACAATGCTTTAGGGGGAGTGTACGTGTGAGGGCGCGGGTTAGTGTTAGCGTACGGGTTAGGATTAGGGGACGGGTGAGGGTCAGGCTTCGGGGAAGGGTTAGGGTTAGAGGACGGTGACGGTTTAGGGTCCAGGTGAGGGTTCGACAACGCTTTAGGGGGAGCGTACGTATGAGGGCGTGGGTTAGTGTTAGCGTACGGGTTAGGATTAGGGGATGCGTGAGGGTCAGGCTTCGGGGAAGTGTTAGGTTTAGGGTTCGGACTAGGGTTAGGGTTAGGGAACGGGGACAGTTTAGGGTCCAGGTGAGGGTACGACAACGCTTTAGGGGGAGCGTACGTGTGAGGGCGCGGGTTAGTGTTAGCATACGGGTTAGGATTAGGGGTCGGGTGATGGTGAGGCTTCGGGGAAGGGTTAGGGTTAGGGTTCGGGCTAGGGTTAGGGTTAGGGGACAGGGACGGTTTAGGGTCCAGGTGAGTGTACGAGAACGCTTTAGGGGGAGCGTACGTGTGATTGCACGGGTTAGTGTTAGCATACGGGTTAGGATTATGGGACGGGTGAGAGTCAGCCTTCGGGGAAGGGTTAGGGTTAGGATTCAGGCTAGGGTTAGGGTTACGGGACGGGGACGGTTTAGGGTCCAGGTGAGGGTACGACAACGCTTTAGGGGGAGCGTACGTGTGAGTGCGCCAGTTAGTGTTAGCGTACGGGTTAGGATTAGGGGACGGGTGAGGGTCAGGCTTCGGGGAAGGGTTAGGGTTCGGGCTAGGGTTAGGGTTAGGGGACGGGGACGGTTTAGGGTCCAGGTGAGGGTGTAACAACGCTTTAGGGGGAGCGTAGGTGTGAGGGCGCGGGTTAGTGTTAGCGTACGAGTTAGGATTAGGGGACGGGTGAGGGTCAGGCTTCGGGGAAGGGTTAGGGTTAGGGTTCGGGCTAGGTTTAGGGTTAGGGGACCGGGTCGGTTTAGGTTCCAGGGGAGGAGCGACAATGGTTTAGGGGGAGCGTAGGTGTGAGTGCGTGGGTTAGTGTTAGCGTACGGGTTAGGATTAGGGGACGGGTGAGGGTCAGGCTTCAGGGAAGGGTTAGGGTTCGGGTTCGGGCTAGGGTTAGTGTTAGAGGACGGGGACGGTTTAGGGTCCAGGGGAGGGTACGACAACGCTTTAGGGGGAGCGTAGGTGTGAGGGCGCGGGTTAGTGTAAGCGTACGGGTTAGGATTAGGGGACGGTTGAGGGTCAGGTTTCGGGGAAGGTTAGGGTTAGGGTTCGGGCTAAGGTTAGGGTTAGGGGACGGGGACGGTTTAGGGTCCAGGGGAGGGTACGACAACGCTTTAGGGGGAGCGTACGTGTGAGGGCGTGGGTGAGTGTGAGCATACGGGTTAGGATTAGGGGACGGGTGAGTGTCAGGCTTTGGGGAATGGTTAGGGTTAGGGTTAGGTTTCGGGCTAGGGTTAGGGTTAGGGGATGGGGACGGTTTAGGGTCCAGCTGAGGGTACGACAACGCTTTAGGGGGAGCGTACGTGTGAGGGCGTGGGTGAGTGTGAGCATACGGGTTAGGATTAGGGGACGGGTGAGGGTCAGGCTTCAGGGAAGTGTTAGGGTTAGGCTTAGGGCTAGGTTTAGTGTTAGGGGACGGGGACGGTTTAGGATCCAGGTTAGGGTACGACAACGCTTTAGGGGGAGCGTAGGTGTGAGGGCGCGGGTTAGTGTTAGCGTACGGGTTAGGATTAGGGGATGGGTGAGGGTCAGGCTTCGGGGAAGGGTTAGGATTATGTTTCGGGCTAGGGTTAGGGTTAGGGGACGGGGACGGTTTAGGGTCCAGGTGAAGGTACGACAACGCTTTAGGGGGAGCGTACGTATGAGCGCATGGGTTAGTGTTAGCGTACGGGTTAGGATTAGGGGATGCGTGAGGGTCAGGCTTCGGGGAAATGTTAGGTTTAGGGTTCGGGCTAGGGTTAGGGTTAGGGTACGGGGACGGTTTAGGGTCCAGGTGAGGGTATGACAATGCTTTAGGGGGAGCGTACGTGTGAGGGCGCGGGTTAGGTCATGGGAAGGGTGAGGGTCAGGCTTCTGGTAAGGGTTAGGGTTAGGGTTTGTGCTAGGGTTAGGATTAGGGGACCGGGACGGTTTAGGGTCCAGGTGAGGGTACGACAATGCTTTAGGGGGAGCGTAGGTGTGAGGGCATGGGTTAGTGTTAGCGTACGGGTTAGGACTAGGGGACGGGTGAGGGTCAGGCTTCGGGGAAGGGTTAGAGTTCGGGCTAGGGTTAGGGTTAGGGGACGGTGACGGTTTAGGGTCCAGGGGAGGGTACGACAATGCTTTAGGGGGAGCGTACGTGTGGGGGCGTGGGTTAGTGTTAGTGTACGGGTTAGGATTAGGGGACGGGTGAGGGTCAGGCTTTGGGGAAGGTTTAGGGTTAGAGTTCGGGTTAGGGTTAGGGTTAGGGGACGGGGACGGTTTAGGGTCCAGTGGAGGGTACGACAACGCTTTACGGGGAGCGTACGCGTGAGGGCGTGGGTTAGTGTTAGCGTACGGGTTAGGATTAGGGGACGGGTGAGGGTCAGGCTTCGGGGAAGGCTTAGGGTTAGGGTTCGGGCTAGGGTTAGGTTTAGGGGACGGGGACGGTTTAGGGTCCAGGGGAGGGTACAACAACGCTTTAGGGGGAGCGTACGTGTGAGGGTGAGGGTTAGTGTTAGCGTACGGGTTAGGATTAGGGGACGGGTGAGGGTCAGGCTTCGGGGAAGGGTTAGGGTTAGGGTTCGCGCTAGGGTTAGGGTTAGGGTTAGGGGACAGGTTAGGGTCCAGGTGAGGGTACCACAACGCTTTAGGGGGAGCGTACGTGTGAGGGCGCGGGTTAGTGTCAGCGTACGGGTTAGGATTAGGGGACGAGTGAGGGTCAGGCTTCGGGGAAGGGTTAGGGTTAGGGTTCGGGCTAGGGTTAGGGTTAGGGGACGGAGACGGTTTGGGGTCCAGGGGAGGGTACGACAACGCTTTAGGGGGAGTGTACGTGTGAGGGCGCGGGTTAGTGTTAGCGTACGGGTTAGGATTAGGGGACGTGTGAGGGTTAGGCTTCGGGGAAGGGTTAGGGTTAGGGTTAGGGCTAGGGTTAGGGTTAGGGGACGGGTACGGTTTAGGATCCAGGGGAGGCTACGGCAACGCTTTAGCGGGAGCGTACGTGTGAGTGCGCGAGATATGTTAGCGTATGGGTTAGGATTAGGGGACCGGTGAGGGTCAGGCTTCGGGAAGTGTTAGGGTTAGGGTTCGGGCTAGGGTTAGGGTTAGGGGACGGGGACGGTTTAGGGTCCAGGGGAGGGTACGACAACGCTTTAGGGGGAGCGTACGTGTGAGGGCGCGGGTTAGTGTTAGCGTACGGGTTAGGATTAGGGGACGGGTGAGGGTCAGGCTTCGGGGATGTGTTAGGGTTAGGGTTCGGGCTAGGGTTAGGGTTAGGGGACGGGGATGGTTTAGGGTCCAGGGAAAGGTACGACAACGCTTTAGGGGGAGCGTACGTGTGAGTGTGCGGGTTAGTGTCAGCGTACGGGTTAGGATTAGGGGACGGGTGAGGGTCAGGCTTCGGGGAAGGGTTAGCGTTAGTGTTCGAGCTAGGGTTAGGGTTATGGGACGGGGACGGTTTAGGGTCCAGGTGAGGGTACGACAACGCTTTACGGGGAGCGTAGGTGTGAGGGTGCGGGTTAGTGTTAGCGTACGGGTTAGGATTAGGGGACGGGTGAGGGTCAGGCTTCGGGGAAGTGTTAGGGTTAGGGTTCGGGCTAGGGTTAGGGTTAGGGGACGGGAACGGTTTAGGGTCCAGGGGAGGGTACGACAACGCTTTAGGGGGAGCGTAGGTGTGAGGGCGCGGGTTAGTGTTAGCCTACGGGTTAGGATTAAGGGACGGGTGAGGGTCAGGCTTCGGGGAAGTGTTAGGGTTAGGGTTCGGGCTAGGGTTAGGGTTAGGGGATGGGAACGGTTTAGGGTCCAGGGGAGGGTACGACAACGCTTTAGGGGCAGTGTACGGGTGAGGGCACGGGTTAGTGTTAGCGTACGGTTTAGGATTACGGGAAGGGTGAGGGTCAGGCTTCGGGGAAGGCTTAGGGTTAGGGTTCGGGCTAGGGTTAGGGTTATGGGACGGGGACGGTTTAGGGTCCAGGGGAGGGTACGACAACGCTTTAGGGGGAGCGTACGTGTGAGGGCGTGGGTTAGTGTTAGCGTACGGGTCAGGATTAGGGGACGGGTGAGGGTCAGGCTTCGGGGAAGGGTTATTGTTAGGCTTCGGGCTAGGATTAGGGTTAGGGGACGGGGACGGTTTAGGTTCCAGGTGAGGGTACGACAATGCTTTAGGGGGAGCGTACGTGTGAGGGCGCGGGTTAGTGTTAGCGTACGGGTTAGGATTAGGGGACGGGTGAGGGTCAGGCTTCGGGGAAGTGTTAGGGTTAGGGTTCGGGCTAGGGTTAGGGTTAGGGGACGGGGACGGTTTAGGGTCCAGGGGAGGGTACGGCAACACTTTAGCGGGAGCGTACGTGTGAGGGCGTGAGTTATGTTAGCGTACGGGTTAGGATTAGGGGACGGTTGAGGGTCAGGCTTCGGGGAAGGGTTAGTGTTAGGGTTTGGGTTAGGGTTAGGGTTAGGGGACGGGGA
This sequence comes from Delphinus delphis, assembly GCF_949987515.2. Classification (NCBI taxonomy): domain Eukaryota; kingdom Metazoa; phylum Chordata; class Mammalia; order Artiodactyla; family Delphinidae; genus Delphinus; species Delphinus delphis. Next base: position 567,568 of record NW_027192679.1, on the reverse strand, counting down.
CGGTTTAGGGTACAGGGGAGGGTACGACAACGCTTTAGGGGGAGCGTACGTGTGAGGGCGCGGGTTAGTGTTAGCGTACGGGTTAGGATTAGGGGACGGGTGAGGGTCAGGCTTCGGGGAAGGGTTAGGGTTAGGTTTCGGGCTAGGGTTAGCGTTAGGGGACGGGGATGGTTTAGGGTCCAGGGAAAGGTACGACAATGCTTTAGGGGGAGCGTACATGTGAGTGTGCGGGTTAGTGTCAGCGTACGGGTTAGGATTAGGGGACGGGTGAGGGTCAGGCTTCGGGGAAGGGTTAGCGTTAGTGTTCGGGCTAGGGTTAGGGTTATGGGACGGAGACGGTTTAGGTTCCAGGTGAGGGTACCACTACACTTTAGAGGGAGCGTACGTGTGAGGGCACGGGTTAGTGTCAGCGTACGGATTAGGATTAGGGGACGGGTGAGTGTCAGGCTTCGGGGAAGGGTTAGGGTTAGGGTTCGTGGTAGGGTTAGGGTTAGGGGACGGGGACGGTTTAGGGTCCAGGGGAGGGTACGACAACGCTTTAGGGGGAGCGTACGTGTGAGGGCGTGGGTTAGTGTGAGCGTACGGGTTAGGATTAGGGGACGGGTGAGGGTCAGGCTTCTGGGAAGGCTTAGGGTTAGGGTTCGGGCTAGGGTTAGGGTTAGGGGACGGGGACGGTTTAGGGTCCAGGTGAGGGTACGACAACGCTTTAGGGGGAGCGTAGGTGTGAGGGTGCGGGTTAGTGTTAGCGTACGGTTTAGGATTAGGGGAAGGGTGAGGGTCAGGCTTCGGAGAAGGCTTAGGGTTAGGGTTCGGGCTAGGGTTAGGGTTAGGGGACGGGGACGGTTTAGGGTCCAGGTGACTGTACGACAACGATTTACGGGGAGCGTACGTGTGAGGGCGCGGGTTAGTGTTAGAGTACGGTTTAGGATTAGGGTACGGGTGAGGGTCAGGCTTCGGGGAAGTGTTAGGGTTAGGGTTTGGGCTAGGGTTAGGGTTAGGGGACGGGGACGGTTTAGGGTCCAGGGGAGGGTACGACAACGCTTTAGGGGGAGCGTACGTGTGAGGGCGCGGGTTAGTGTTAGCGTACGGGTTAGGATTAGGGGACGGGTGAGGGTCAGGCTTCGGGGAAGGGTTAGGGTTAGGGTTCGGGCTAGGGTTAGGGTTAGGGGACGGGGATGGTTTAGGGTTCAGGTGATGGTACGACAACGCTTTAGTGGGAGCGTAGGTGTGAGGGCGCGGGTTAGTGTTAGCGTACGTTTTAGGATTAGGCGACGGGTGAGGGTCAAGTTTCGGGGAAGGTTTAGGGTTAGGGCTTGGGCTAGTGTTAGGGATAGGGGACGGGGACGGTTTAGGGTCCAGGGGAGGGTACGACAATGCTTTAGAGGGAGCATACGTGTGAGGGTGTGGGTTAGTGTTAGCGTACGGATTAGGATTAGGGGACGGATGAGGGTCAGGTTTCGGGGAAGGGTTAGGGTTAGGGTTCGGGCTAGGGTTAGGGTTAGGGGACGGGGACGGTTTAGGGTACAAGTGACGGTACGACAACGCTTTAGGGGGAGCGTACGTGTGAGGACATGGGTTAGTGTTACCGTACGGGTTAGGATTAGGGGACGGGTGAGGGTCAGGCTTCGGGGAAGGGTTAGGATTAGGGTTCGGGCTAGGGTTAGGTTTAGGGGACGGGGACGGTTTAGGGTCCAGGGGAGGGTACGACAACGCTTTATGGGGAGAGTACGTGTGAGGGCGTGGTTTAGTGTTAGCGTACGGGTTAGGATTAGGGGACGGGTGAGGGTCAGGATCGGGGAAGCGTTAGGGTTAGGGTTCGGGCTAGGGTTAGAGTTAGGGGACGGGGACGGTTTAGGGTCCAGGGGAGGGTACAACAACGCTTTAGGGGGAGCGTACGTGTGAGGGCGTGGGTTAGTGTTAGCGTACTGGTTAGGATTAGGGGACGGGTGAGGGTCAGGCTTCGGGCAAGGGTTAGGGTTAGGGTTCGGGCTAGAGTTAGGTTTAGTGGACGGGGACGGTTTAGGGTCCAGGAGAGGGTACGACAACGGTTTAGGGGGAGCGTACGTGTGAGGGCGCGGGTTAGTGTTAGCGTACGGGTTAGGATTAGGGGACGGGTGAGGGTCAGGCTTCGGGGAAGGGTTAGGGTTAGGGTGTGAGCTAGGGTTAGAGTTAGGGAATGGGGACGGTTTAGGGTCCAGGGGAGGGTACAACAACGCTTTAGGGGGAGCGTACGTGTGAGGGCGCGGGTTAGTGTTAGCGTACAGGTTAGGATTTGGGGACGTGTGAGGGTCAGGCTTCGGGAAGGGTTAGGGTTAGGGTTCGGGCTAGGGTTAGGGTTAGGGGACGGGGACGGTTTAGGGTCCAGGGGAGGGTACGACAACGCTTTAGGGGGAGCGTACGTGTGAGGGCGCGAGTTAGTGTTAGCGTACGGGTTAGGATTAGGGGACGGGTGAGGGTCAGGATTCGGGGAAGGGTTAGTGTTAGGGTTCGGGCTAGGGTTAGGGTTAGGGGACGGGGACGGCTTAGGGTACAGGGGAGGGTACGACAATGCTTTAGGGGGAGCATACGTGTGAGGGCGCGGATTAGTGTTAGCGTACGGGTTAGGATTAGGGGATAGGTGAGGGTCAGGCTTCAGAGAAGGGTTAGGGTTAGGGTTCGGGCTAGGGTTAGGGTTAGGGGACGGGGACGGTTTAGGGTCCAGGGGAGGGTACGACAACGCTTTAGGGGGAGCGTACGTGTGAGGGCGTGGGTTAGTGTTAGCGTACGGGTTAGGATTAGGGGACGGGTGAGGGTCAGGCTTCGGGGAAGGATTAGGGTTAGGGTTCGGGCTAGGGTTAGAGTTAGGGGACGGGGACGGTTTAGGGTCCAGGGGAGGGTACAACAACGCTTTAGGGGGAGCGTACGTGTGAGGGCGTGGGTTAGTGTTAGCGTACGGGTTAAGATTAGGGGACGGGTGAGGGTCAGGCTTCGGGCAAGGGTTAGGGTTAGGGTTCGGGCTAGGGTTAGGTTTAGTGGACAGGGACGGTTTAGGGTCCAGGAGAGGGTACGACAACGCTTTAGGGGGAGCGTACGTGTGAGGGCGCGGGTTAGTGTTAGCGTACGGGTTAGGATTAGGGGACGGGTGAGTGTAAGGCTTCGGGGAAGTGTTAGGGTTAGGGTTCGGGCTAGGGTTAGGGTTAGGGGACGGGGACGGTTTAGGGTCCAGGGGAGGGTACGACAATGCTTTAGGGGGAGCGTACGTGTGAGGGCGCTGGTTAGTGTTAGCGTACGGGTTAGGATTATGGGACGGGTGAGGGTCAGGCTTTGGGGAAGGGTTAGTGTTAAGGTTTAGGCTAGGGTTAGGGTTAGGGGACGGGGAAGTTTTAGGGTCCAGAGGAGGGTACGACAACGCTTTAGGGGGGGCGTACGTGTGAGAGTGCGGATTAGTGTTAGCGTATGGGTTAGGATTAGGGGACGGGTGAGGGTCAGGCTTCGGGGAAGGGTTAGGGTTAGTGTTCGCGCTAGGGTTAGGGTTAGGGTTAGGGGACGGTTTAGGGTCCAGGTGAGGGTACCACAACGCTTTAGGGGGAGCGTACGTGTGAGGGCGCGGGTTAGTGTCAGCGTACGGGTTAGGATTAGGGGACGAGTGAGGGTCAGGCTTCGGGGAAGGCTTAGGGTTACGGTTCGGGCTACGGTTAGGGTAAGGGGACGGGGACGGTTTAGGGTCCAGGGGAGGGTATGACAACGCTTTAGGGGGAGCGTACGTGTGAGGGCGCGGGTTAGTGTTAGCGTACGGGTTAGGATTAGGGGACGGGTGAGGGTCACGCTTCGGGGAAGGGTTAGGGTTAGGGTTCGGGCTAGGGTTAGGGTTAGGGTTAGGGTTTGGGGACGGTTTAGGGTCCAGGTGAGGGTACCACAATGCTTTAGGTGGAGCGTACGTGTGAGGGCGCGGGTTAGTGTCAGCGTACGGGTTAGGATTAGGGGACGAGTGAGGGTCAGGCTTCGGGGAAGTGTTAGGGTTAGGGTTCGGGCTAGGGTTAGGGTTAGGGGACGGGGATGGTTTAGGGTCCAGGGGAGGGTACGACAATGCTTTAGGGGGAGCGTTCGTGTGTGGGCGCGGGTTAGTGTTAGCGTACGGGTTAGGATTAGGGGACAGGTGAGGGTCAGGCTTAGGGTAAGGGTTAGGGTTATGGTTTGGGCTAGGGTTAGGGTTAGGGGACGGGGACGGTTTAGGGTCAGGGGAGGGTCCGGCAACGCTTTAGAGGGAGCGTACGTGTGAGGGCGCGGGTTATGTTAGCGTACGGGTTAGGATTAGAGAACGGGTGAGGATCAGGCTTTGGGGAAGCTTTAGGGTGAGGGTTTGGGCTAGGGTTATGGTTAGGGGACGGGGACGGTTTAGGGTCCAGGGGAGGGTACGACAACGCTTTAGGGGGAGCGTACGTGTGAGGGCATGGGTTAGTGTTAGCGTATGGGTTAGGATTAGGGGACGGGTGAGGGTCAGGCTTCGGGGAAGGGTTAGGGTTAGGGTTCGGACTAGGGTTAGGGTTAGGGGACGGGGATGGTTTAGGGTCCAGGGAAAGGTACGACAACGCTTTAAGGGGAGCGTACGTGTGAGTGTGCGGGTTAGTGTCAGCGTACGGGTTAGGATTAGGGGACAGGTGAGGGTCAGGCTTCGGGGAAGGGTTAGCGTTAGTGTTCGAGTTAGGGTTAGGGTTATGGGACGGGGACGGTTTAGGGTCCAGGTGAGGGTACCACTATGCTTTAGGGGGAGCGTACGTGTGAGGGTGCGGGTTAGTGTCAGCGTACGGGTTAGGATTGGGGGATGGGTGAGTGTCAGGCTTCGGGGAAGTTTAGGGTTAGGGTTCGTGCTAGGGTTAGGGTTAGGGGACGGGGACGGTTTAAGTTCCATGTGAGGGTACGACAACGCTTTAGGGGGAGCGTACGTGTGAGGGCGCAGGTTAGTGTTAGCGTACGGGTTAGGATTAGTGGACGGGTGAGGGTCAGGCTTCGGGGAAGGTTTAGGGTTAGGGTTCGGGCTAGGGTTAGGGTTAGGGGACGGGGACGGTTTAGGGTCCAGGGGAGGGTACGACAACACTTTAGGGGGAGCGTACCTGTGAGGGCGCGGGTTAGTGTTAGCGTACGGGTTAGGATTAGGGGACGGGTAAGAGTCAGACTTCGCGGAAGGGTTAGCGTTAGGGTTAGGGGACGGGGAAAGTTTAGGGTCCAGGGGAGGGAACGACAACGATTTAGGTGGACCGTACATGTGAGGGCGTGGGTTAGGGTTAGCGTATGTGTTAGCATTAGGGGACGGGTGAGGGTCAGTTTTCGGTGAAATGTTAGGGTTAGGATTCAGGCTAGGGTTAGGGTTAGGGGATGGGGACGGTTTACGGTCCAGGTGAGGGTAAGACAACGCTTTAGGGGGAGCGTACGTGTGCGGGCGAAGGTTAGTGTTAGCGTACGGGTTAGGATTATGGGACGGGTGAGGGTCAGGCTTCGGAGAAGTGTTAGGGTTACGGTTCGGGCTAGGGTTAGGGTTAGGGGACTGGGACGGTTTAGGGTCCAGGTGAGGGTACGACAACGCTTTAGGGGAAGCGTACGTGTGAGGGCGCAGGTTAGTGTTAGCTTATGGGTTAGGATTAGGGGACGGGTGAGGGTCAGGCTTCGGGGAAGGCTTAGGGTTAGTGTTCGGTCTAGGGTTAGGGTTAGGGGACGGGGATGGTTTAGGGTCCAGGGGCGGGTAGGACAACGCTTTAGGGGGAGCGTACGTGTGAGGGTGCGAGTTATGTTAGCGTACGGGTTAGAATTAGGGGATGGGTGAGGGTCAGGCTTCGGGGAAGGTTTAGGGTTAGGGTTCGGGCTAGGGTTAGGGTTAGGGGACGGGGACGGTTTAGGGTCCAGGGAAAGGTACGACAACGCTTTAGGGGGAGCGTACGTGTGAGTGTGCGGGTTAGTGTCAGCGTACGGGTTAGGATTAGGGGTCGGGTGAAGGTCAGGCTTCGGGGAAGGGTTAGCGTTAGTGTTCGGGCTAGGGTTAGGGTTATGGGACGGGGACGGTTTAGGGTCCAGGTGAGGGTACCACTACGATTTAGGTGGAGCATACGTGTGAGGGCGCCGGTTAGTGTCAGCGTACGGGTTAGGATTAGGGGACGGGTGAGTGTCAGGCTTCGGGGAAGGTTTAGGGTTAGGGTTCGTGCTAGGGTTAGGGTTAGGGGACGGGAACGGTTTATGGTCCAGGGGAGGGTACGACAACGCTTTAGGGGGACCGTACGTGTGAGGGCGCGGGTTAGTGTTAGCGTACGGGTTAGGATTATGGGACGGGTGAGTGTCAGCCTTCGGGGAAGGGTTAGGGTTTGGGTTCGAGCTAGGGTTAGGGTTAGGGGACGGGGACGGCTTAGGGTCCAGGGGAGTGTACGACAACGCTTTAGGGGGAGCGTACGTGTGAGGGCGCGGGTTAGTGTTAGCGTACGGGTTAGGATTAGGGGACGGGTGAGGGTCAGGCTTTGGGGAAGGGTTAGTGTTAGGGTTTGGGCTAGGGTTAGGGTTAGGGGACGGGGAAGGTTTAGGGTCCAGCTGAGGGTACGACAACGCTTTAGGGGGAGCGTACGTGTGAGGGCGTGGGTTAGTGTGAGCATACGGGTTAGGATTAGGGGACGGGTGAGGGTCAGGCTTCGGGGAAGTGTTAGGGTTAGGGTTCAGGCTAGGGTTAGGGTTAGGGGACGGGGATGGTTTAGGGTCCAGGGAAAGGTACGACAATGCTTTAGGGGGAGCGTACGTGTGAGTGTGTGGGTTAGTGTCAGCGTACGGGTTAGGATTAGGGGACGGGTGAGGGTCAGGCTTCGGGGAAGGCTTAGGGTTAGGCTTTGGGCTAGGGTTAGGGTTAGGGGACGGGGACGGTTTAGGGTCCAGGTGAGGGTAGGAGAACGCTTTAGGGGGAGCGTACACGTGAGGGCGCGGATTAGTGTTAGCGTATGGGTTAGGATTAGGGGACGGTTGAGGGTCAGGATTCAGGGAACGGTTGGGGTTAGGGTTCGGGCTAGGGTTAGGGTTAGGGGACGGGGACCGTTTAGGGTCCAGGTGAGGGTTCGACAACGCTTTAGGGGGAGCGTACATGTGAGGGCGTGGGTTAGTGTTAGCGTATGGGTTAGCAATAGGGGACGGGTGAGGGTCAGGTTTCGGGGAAATGTTAGGGTTAGGGTTCGGGCTAGGGTTAGGGTTAGGGGATGGGGACGGTTTAGGGTCCAGGTGAGGGTAAGACAACGCTTTAGGGGGAGCGTACGTGTGAGGGCGCAGGTTTGTGTTAGAGTACGGGTTAGGATTAGTGGACGGGTGAGGGTTAGGCTTCGGGGAAGTGTTAGGGTTAGGGTTCGGGCTAGGGTTAGTGTTAGGGGACGGGGACGGTTTAGGGTCCAGGGGAGGGTACGACAACGCTTTAGGGGGAGCGTACGTGTGAGGGCACGGGTTAGTGTTAGCGTACGGGTTAGGATTAGGGGACGGGTGAGGGTCAGGCTACGGGGAAGGGTTAGGGTTAGTGTTCGGGCTAGGGTTAGGGTTAGGGGACGGGGACGGTTTAGGGTCCATGTGAGGGTACGAAACGCTTTAGGGGTAGCGTACGTGTGAGGGCGCGGGTTAGTGTTAGCGTACGGTTAGGATTAGGGGACGGGTGAGGGTCAGGCTTCGGGGAAGGGTTAGGGTTAGGGTTCGGGCTAGGGTTAGGGGACGGGGACAGTATAGGGTCCAGGGGAGGGTACTACAACGCTTTAGGGGGAGCGCACGTGTGAGGGCGCGCGGTAGTGTCAGCATACGGGTTAGGATTATGGGACGGGTGAGGGTCAGGCTTCGGGGAAGGGTTAGGGTTAGGGTTAGGGCTAGGGTTAGGGTTAGGGGACGGGGACGGTATAGGGTTAAGGGGAGGGTACGGTAACGCTTTAGCGGGAGCGTATGTGTGAGGGCGCGGCTTAGTGTTAGCTTACGGGTTAGGATTAGTGGACGGGTGAGGGTCAGGCTTCGGGGAAGCGTTAGGTTTCGGGCTAGGGTTAGGTTTAGGGGACGGGGACGGTTTAGGGTCCAGGTGAGGGTACGACAACACTTTAGGGGGAGCGTACGTGTGAGGGTGCGGGTTAGTGTTAGCGTATGGGTTATGATTAGGGGCGGGTGAGGGTCAGGCTTCGGGGAAGGGTTAGGTTTCGGGCTATGGTTAGGGTTAGGGGACGGGGACAGTTTAGGGTCCAGGAGAGGGTACGACAACGCTTTAGGGGGAGCGTACGTGTGAGGGCGCGGGTTAGTGTTAGCGTACGGGTTAGGATTAGGGGACGGGTGATGGTCAGGCTCGGGGAAGGGTTAGGGTTAGGGTTCGGGCTAGGGTTAAGGTTAGGGGACGGGGAAAGCTTAGGGTACGGGGAGGTTACGACAACGCTTTAAGGGGAGCGTACACGTGAGGGCGAGCGTTAGTGTGAGCGTACGGGTTAGGATTAGGGGATGGGTGAGGGTCAGGCTTTGGGGAAGCGTTAGGGTTAGGGTTGGGGCTAGGGTTAGGGTTAGGGGACGGGGACGGTTTAGGGTCCAGGTGAGGGTACGACAACGCTTTATGGGGAGCGTACGTGTGAGGGCGCGGGTTAGTGTTAGCGTACGTCTTAGGACTAGGGGACGTGTGAGGGTCAGGCTTCGGGGAAGGGTTAGGGTTAGGGTTCGGGCTAGGGTTAGGTTTAGGGGACGGGGACGTTTTAGGGTCCAGGGGCGGGTGCGACAACGGTTTAGGGGGAGCATACGTGAGAGGGCGCGGGTTAGTGTTAGCGTACAGGTTAGGATTAGGGGACGGGTGAGGGTCAGGCTTCGGGGAAGGGTTAGGGTTAGGGTTCGTGCTAGGGTTAGGGTTAGGGGACGGGGACGGTTTAGGGTCCAGGGGAGGGTACGACAACGCTTTAGGGGGAGCGTACGTGTGAGGGCGCGGGTTAGTGTTAAGGTACGGGCTAGGATTACGGGACGGGTGAGGGTCAGGCTTCGGGGAAGGGTTAGGGTTAGGGTTCGGGCTAGGGTTAGGGTTAGGGGCCGGGGACGGTTTACGGTCCAGGGGACTGTACGACAACGCTTTAGGAGGAGCGTACGTGTGAGGGCGCGGGTTAGTGTTAGCGTACGGGTTAGGATTAGGGGACGGGTGAGTGTCAGACTTCGGGTAAGGGTTAGGTTTAGGGTTCAGGCTAGGGTTAGGGTTAGGGGACGGGGACGGTTTAGGGTCCAGGGGAGGGTACGACAACGCTTTAGGGGGAGCGTACGTATGAGGGCGTGGGTTAGTGTTAGCGTACGGGTTTGGATTAGGGGACGGGTGAGGGTCAGGCTTAGGGAAGGGTTAGGGTTAGGGTTGGTGCTAGGGTTAGTGTTAGGGGACGGGGACGGTTCAGGGTCAAGGGGAGGGTACGACAACACTCTAGGGGGAGCGTACATGTGAGGGCGCGTGTTAGTGTTAGCGTACGGGTGAGGATTAGGGGACGGGTGAGGGTCAGGCTTCGGGGAAGGGTTAGGGTTAGGGTTCGGGCTAGGGTTAGGGTTAGGGGACGGGGACGGTTTAGGGTCCAGGAGAGAGTACGACAATGCTTTAGGGGGAGCGTACGTGTGAGGGCTCGGGTTAGTGTTAGCGTACGGGTTAGGATTAGGGGACGGGTGAGGGTCAGGCTTCGGGGAAGTGTTAGGATTTGGGTTCGGGCTACGGTTAGGGTTAGGGGACGGGGACGGTTTAGGGTCCAGGGGAGGGTACGACAACTCTTTAGGGGGAGCGTAAGTGTGAAGTCGCAGGTTAGTGTTAGCGTACGGGTGAGGAGTATGGGACGGGTGAGGATCAGGCTTCGGGGAAGCGTTAGGTTTAGGGTTCGGGCTAGGGTTAGGGTTAGGGGACGGGGACGGTTTAGGGTCCAGGGGAGGGTGCGACAACGCTTTAGGGGGAGCGTACGTGTGAGGGCGTGGGTTAGTGTTAGCGTACGTGTTAGGATTAGGGGACGGTTGAGGGTCAGGTTTCGGGGAAGGGTTAGGGTTAAGGTTCGGGCTAGGGTTAGGGTTAGGGGACGGGGACGGTTTAGGGTCCAGGGCAGTGTACGACAACGCTTTAGGGGGTGCGTACGTGTGCGGGCGCGGGTTAGTGTTAGCGTACGGGTTAGAATTAGGGGACGGTTGAGGGTCAGGCTTCGGGGAAGGGTTAGGTTTAGGGTTCGGGCTAGGGTTAGGGTTAGAGGACGGGGACGGTTTAGGGTCCAGGGGAGGGTACGACAACGCTTTAGGGGGAGCGTACGTGTGAGGGCGCGGGTTAGTGTTACCGTACGGGTTAGGAATAGGGGACGGGTGAGGGTCAGGCTTCGGGGAAGGGTTAGGGTTAGGGTTCGGGCTAGGGTTAGGGTTAGGGGACGGGGACGGTTTAGGGTCCAGGGGAGGGTACGACAATGCTTTAGGGGGAGCGTACGCTTGAGGGCGCGGGTTAGTGTTAGCGTACGGGTGAGGATTATGGGACGGGTGAGGGTCAGGCATCGGGGTAGGGTTAGGGTTAGGGTTCGGGCTAGGGTTAGGGTTAGGGGACGGGGATGGTTTAGGGTCCAGGGGAGGGTACGACAACGCTTTAAGGGGAGCGTAGGTGTGAGGGAGCGGGTTAGTGTTAGCGTACGGGTGAGGATTAGGGGACGGGTGAGGGTCAGGCTTCGGGGAAGGGTTAGGGTTAGAGTTCGGGCTAGGGTTAGGGTTAGGGGACGGGGACGGTTTAGGGTCCAGGGGAGAGTACGACAATGCTTTAGGGGGAGCGTACGTGTGAGGGCTCGGGTTAGTGTTAGCGTACGGGTTAGGATTAGGGGACGGGTGAGGGTCAGGCTTCGGGGAAGTGTTAGGGTTAGGGTTCGGGCTACGGTTAGGGTTAGGGGACGGGGACAGTTTAGGGTCCAGGAGAGGGTACGACAACTCTTTAGGGGGAGCGTAAGTGTGAGGGCGCAGGTTAGTGTTAGTGTACGGGTGAGGAGTAGGGGACGGGTGAGGGTCAGGCTTCGGGGAAGGGTTAGGGTTAGGGTTCGGGCTAGGGTTAGGGTTAGGGGACGGGGACGGTTTAGGGTCCAGGGGAGGGTACGACAACGCTTTAGCGGGAGCATACGTATGAGGGCGCGGGTTAGTGTTAGCGTACGGGTTAGGATTAGGGGACGGTTGAGGGTCAGGCTTCGGAGAAGGGTTAGGGTTAGGGTTCGGGCTAGGGTTAGGGTTAGGGGACGGGGACGGTTTAGGGTCCAGGGCAGTGTACGACAACGCTTTAGGGGGAGCGTACGTGTGAGGGCGCGGGTTAGTGTTAGCGTACGGGTTAGAATTAGGGGACGGGTGAGGGTCAGGCTTCGGGGAAGGGTTAGGGTTAGGGTTCGCGCTAGGGTTAGGGTTAGAGGACGGGGACGGTTTAGGGTCCAGGGGAGGGTACGACAACGCTTTAGGGGGAGCGTACGTGTGAGGGCACGGGTTAGTGTTAGCGTACGTGTTAGGATTAGGGGACGGTTGAGGGTCAGGCTTCGGGGAAGGGTTAGGGTTAGGGTTCGGGCTAGGGTTAGGTTTAGGGGACGGGGACGGTTTAGGGTCCAGGTCAGTGTACGACAACGCTTTAGGGGGAGCGTACGTGTGAGGGCGCGGGTTAGTGTTAGCGTACGGGTTAGAATTAGGGGACGGGTGAGGGTCAGGCTTCGGGGAAGGGTTAGGTTTAGGGTTCGGGCTAGGGTTAGGGTTAGAGGACGGGGACGGTTTAGGGTCCAGGGGAGGGTACGACAACGCTTTAGGGGGAGCGTACGTGTGAGGGCGCGGGTTAGTGTTAGCGTACGGGTTAGGATTAGGGGACGGGTGAGGGTCAGTCTTCGGGGAAGTGTTAGGGTTAGGGTTCATTCTAGGTTTAGGGTTAGGGGACGGGGACGGTTTAGGGTCCAGGGGAGGGTACGACAACACTTTAGGGGGAGCGTAGGTGTGAGGGCGCGGGTTAGTGTTAGCGTACGGGTTAGGATTAGGGGACGGGTGAGGGTCAGGCTTCGGGGAAGGGTTAGGGTTAGGGTTCGGGCTAGGGTTAGGGTTAGGGGACGGGGACAGTTTAGAGTCCAGGGGAGGGTACGACAACGCTTTAGGGGGAGCGTATGTGTGAGGGCGCGGGTTAGTGTTAGCGTAAGTGTTAGGATTAGGGGACGGTTGAGGATCAGGCTTCGGGGAAGGGTTAGGGTTAGGGTTCGGGCTAGGGTTAGGGTTAGGGGACGGGGACGGTTTAGAGTCCAGGGGAGGGTACGACAACGCTTTAGGGGGAGCGTACGTGTGAGAGCGCTGCTTAGTGTTAGCGTACGGATTAGAATTAGGGGACGGGTGAGGGTCAGGCTTCGGGGAAGTGTTAGGGTTAGGGTTCGGGCTAGGGTTAGGGTTAGAGGACGGGGACGGTTTAGGGTCCAGGGGAGGGTACAACAACGCTTTAGGTGGAGCGTACGTGTGAGGGCGCGGGTTAGTGTTAGCGTACGGGTTAGGATTAGGGGACGTGTGAGGGTCAGGCTTCGGGCAAGGGTTAGGATTAGGGTTCGGGCTAGGGTTAGGGTTAGGGGACGCGGACGGTTTAGGGTCCAGGGGAGGGTACGACAACACTTTAGCGGGAGCGTACGTGTGAACGCGCGGGTTAGTGTTAGCGTACGGGTTAGGATTAGGGGACGGGTGAGGGTCAGGCTTCGGGGAAGGGTTAGGGTTAGGGTTCGGGCTAGGGTTAGGGTTAGAGGACAGGGACGGTTTAGGGTCCAGGGGAGGGTATGACAACGCTTTAGGGGGAGCGTACGTGTGAGGGCGCGGGTTAGTGTTAGCGTACGGGTTAGGATTAGGGGACGGGTGAGGGTCAGGCTTCGGGGAAGGGTTAGGGTTAGGGTTCGGGCTAGGGTTAGGGTTAGGGGACGGGGACGGTTTACCGTCCAGGGGAGGGTACGACAACTCTTTAGGGGGAGCGTACGTGTGACGGCGCGGGTTAGTGTTAGCGTACGGGTTAGGATTAGGGGACGGGTGAGGGTCAGGCTTTGGGGAAGGGTTAGGGTTAGGGTTCGGGCTAGGGTTAGGGTTAGGGGACGGGGACGGTTTATGGTCCAGGGCAGTGTATGACAACGCTTTAGGGGGAGCGTACGTGTGAGGGCGCAGGTTACTGTTAGCGTACGGGTTAGGATTAGGGGACGGGTGAGGGTCAGGCTTCGGGGAAATTTTAGGGTTAGGGTTCGGGCTAGGGTTAGGGTTAGGGGACGGGGACGGTTTAGGGTCCAGGGGAGGGTACGACAACGCTTTAGAGGGAGCGTACGCATGAGGGCGCGGGTTAGTGTTAGCGTACGGGTTAGGATTAGGGGACGGGTGAGGGTCAGGCTTCGGGGAAGGGTTAGGGTTAGGGTTCGGGCTAGGGTTAGGGTCACGGGACGGGGACGGTTTAGGGTCCAGGGCAGTGTACGACAACGCTTTAGGGGGAGCGTACGTGTGAGGGCGCGGGTTAGTGTTAGCGTAAGGGTTAGGATTAGGGGACGGGTGAGGGTCAGGCTTCGGGGAAGGGTTAGGGTTAGGGTTCGGGCTAGGGTTAGGGGACGGGGACGGTTTAGGGTCCAGGGGAGGGTACGACAACGCTTTAGGGGGAGCCTACGTGTGAGGGAACGGGTTAGTGTTAGCGTACGTGTTAGGATTAGGGGACGGTTGAGGGTCAGGGTTCGGGGAAGGGTTAGGGTTAGGGTTCGGGCTAGGGTTAGGTTTAGGGGACGGGGATGGTTGAGGGTCCAGGGGAGGGTACGACAACGCTTTAGGGGGAGCGTACGTGTGAGGGCGCGGGTTAGTGTTAGCGTACGGGTTAGGATTAGGGGACGGGTGAGGGTCAGGCTTCGGGGAAGGGTTAGGGTTAGGGTTCGGGCTAGGTTTAGGGTTAGGGGATGGGGACGGTTCAGGGTCCAGGGAAGGGTACGACAACGCTTTAGGGGGAGCGTTCGTGTGAGGGCGCGGGTTAGTGTTAATGTACGGGTTATGGTTAGGGGTTGGGTGAGGGTCAGGCTTCGGGGAAGGGTTAGGGTTAGGGTTCGTGCTAGGGTTAGGGTTAGGGGACGGGGACGGCTCAGGGTCCAGGGGAGAGTACGACAACGCTTTAGGGGGAGCGTACGTGTGAGGGCGCGGCTTAGTGTTATCCTACGGGTTAGGATTAGGGGACGGGTGAGGGTCAGGCTTCGGGGAAGTGTTAGGGTTAGGGTTCGGGCTAGGTTTAGGGTTAGGGGACGGGGACGGTTTAGGGTCCAGGGGAGGGTACGACAACGCTTTAGGGGGAGCGTACGTGTGAGGGCGCGGGTTAGTGTTAGCGTACGGGTGAGGATTAGGGCACGGGTGAGGGTCAGGCTTCGGGGAAGGGTTAGGGTTAGGGTTCGGGCTAGGGTTAGGGTTAGGGGACGGGGATGGTTTACGGTCCAGGGGAGGGTACGACAACGCTTTAGGGGGAGCGTACGAGTGACGGCGCGGTTTAGCGTTAGCGTACGGGTTAGGATTATGGGACGGGTGAGGGTCAGGCTTCGGGGAAGCGTTAGGGTTAGGGTTCGGGCTAGGGTTAGGGTTAGGGGACGGGTACGGTTTAGGGTCCAGGGGAGGGTACGACCAAGCTTTAGGGGGAGCGCACGTTTGAGAGCGCGGGTTAGTGTTAGCGTACGGTTAGGATTAGGGGACGGGTGTGGGTCAGGCTTCGGGGAAGTTTTAGGGTTAGGGTTTGGGCTAGGGTTAGGGTTAGGGGATGGGGACGGTTTAGGGTCCAGGGGAGGGTACGACAACGCTTTAGAGGGGGCGTACGCATCAGGGCGCGGGATAGTGTTAGCGTACGGGTTAGGGTTAGGGGACGGGTGAGGGTCAGGCTTCAGAGAAGGGTTAGGGTTAGGGTTCGGGCTAGGGTTAGGGTTAGGGGAAGGGGAGGGTTTAGGGTCCAGGGGAGGGTATGACAACGCATTACGGGGAGCGTACGTGTGAGGGCGCGGGTTAGTGTTAGCGTACGGGTTAGGATTAGGGGACGGGTGAGGGTCAGGCTTCGGGGAAGTGTTAGGGTTAGGGTTCGGGCTAGGGTTAGGGTTAGGGGACGGGGTCGGTTTAGGGTCCAGGGGAGGGTACGACAACGCTTTAGGGGGAGCGTACGTGTCAGGGGGCGGGTTAGTGTTAGCGTACGGGTAAGGATTAGGGGACGTGTGAGGGTCAGGCTTCGGGGAAGGGTTAGGGTTAGGGTTCGGGCTAGGGTTAGGGGTAGGGGACGGGGACGGTTTAGGGTCCAGGGGAGGGTACGACAACGCTTTAGGGGGAGCGTACGTGTCAGGGCGCGGGTTAGTGTTAGCGAACTGGTTAGGGTTAGGGGACGGGTGAGTGTCAGGCTTCGGGGAAGGGTTAGAGTTAGGGTTCTGGCTAGGGTTAGGGTTAGGGGACGGGGATGGCTTAGCGTCCAGGGGAGGGAACGACAACACTTTAGGGGGAGCGTACATGTGAGGGCGCGGGTTAGTGTTAGCGTACGGGTTAGGATTAGGGGACGTTTGAGGGTCAGGCTTCGGGGAAGGGTTAGGGTTAGGGTTCGGGCTAGGGTTAGGGTTAGGGGACGGGGACGGTTTAGGGTCCAGCGGAGGGTACGACAACGCTTTAGGGGGAGCGTACGTGTGAGGGCGCGGGTTAGTGTTAGCGTACGGGTTAGGATTAGGGGACGGGTGAGTGTCAGGCTTCGGGGAAGGGTTAGGGTTAGGGTTCGGGCTACGGTTAGGGTTAGGGGACGGGGACGGTTCAGGGTCCAGGGGAGGGTACGACAACGCTTTCGGGGCAGCGTACGCGTGAGGGCGCGGGTTAGTGTTAGCGTACGGGTTAGGATTAGGGGACGGGTGAGGGTCAGGCTTCGGGGAAGGGTTAGGGTTAGGGTTAGGGCTAGGGTTAGGGTTAGGGGACGGGGACGGTTTAGGGTCCAGGGGAGGGTACGACAACGCTTTAGGGGGAGCGTACGTGTGAGGGCGCGGGTTAGTGTTAGCGTACGGGTTAGGATTAGGGGACGGGTGAGGGTCAGGCTTCGGGGAAGGGTTAGGGTTAGGGTTCGGCCTAGGTTTAGGGTTAGGGGACGGGGATGGTTTACGGTCCAGGGGAGGGGACGACAACGCTTTAGCGGGAGCGTACGTGTGACGGCGCGGGTTAGTGTTAGCGTACGGGTTAGGATTATGGGACGGGTGAGGGTCAGGCTTCGGGGAAGTTTTAGGGTTAGGGCCTGGGCTAGGGTTAGGGTTAGGGGACGGGGACGGTTTAGGGTCCAGGGGAGGGTACGACAAGGCTTTAGGGGGAGCGTACGTGTGAGGGCGCGGGTTAGTGTTATCGTACGGGTTAGGATTAGGGGACGGGTGAGGGTCAGGCTTCGGGGAAGGGTTAGGGTTAGGGTTCGGGCTAGGGTTAGGGTTAGGGGACGGGGACGGTTTAGGGTCCAGGGGAGGGTACGACAAAGATTTAGGGGGAGCGTACGTGTGAGGGGGCGGGTTAGTGTTAGCGTACGGGTTAGGATTAGGGGACGGTTGAGGGTCAGGCTTCGGGGAAGGGTTAGGGTTAGGGTTTCGGGCTAGGGTTAGGGTTAGGGGACGGGGACGGTTTAGGGTCCAGGGCAGTGTACGACAACGCTTTAGGGGGAGCGTACGTGTGAGGACGTGGGTTAGTGTTAGCGTACGGGTTAGGATTAGGGGACGGGTGAGGGTCAGGCTTCGGGCAAGGGTTAGGTTTAGGGTTCGGGCTAGGGTTAGGGTTAGGGGACGGGGACGGTTTAGGGTCCAGGGGAGGGTACGACAACGCTTTAGGGGGAGCGTACGTGTGAGGGCGCTGGTTAGTGTTAGCGTACGGGTTAGAATTAGGGGACGGGTGAGGGTCAGGCTTCGGGGAAGGGTTAGGGTTAGGGTTTGAGCTAGGGTTAGGGTTAGAGGACGGGGACGGTTTAGGGTCCAGTGGAGGGTACAACAACGCTTTAGGTGGAGCGTACGTGTGAGGGCGCGGATTAGTGTTAGTGTACGGGTTAGGATTAGGGGACGTGTGAGGGTCAGGCTTCGGGCAAGGGTTAGGATTAGGGTTCGGGCTAGGGTTAGGGTTAGGGGACTCGGACGGTTTAGGGTCCAGGGGAGGGTACGATAACACTTTACGGGGAGCATACGTGTGAGGGCGCGGGTTAGTGTTAGCGTACGGGTTAGGATTAGGGGACGCGTGAGGGTCAGGCTTCGGGGAAGGGTTAGGGTTAGGGTTCGGGCTAGGGTTAGGGTTAGAGGACGGGGACGGTTTAGGGTCCAGGGGAGGGTACGACAACGCTTTAGGGGGAGCGTACGTGTGAGGGCGCAGGTTAGTGTTAGCGTACGGGTTAGGATTAGGGGACGGGTGAGGGTCAGGCTTCGGGGAAGGGTTAGGGTTAGGGTTCGTGCTAGGGTTAGGGTTAGGGGACGGGGACGGTTAACGGTCCAGGGGAGGGTACGACAACGCTTTAGGGGGAGCGTACGTGTGATGGCGCGGGTTAGTGTTAGCGTACGGGTTAGGATTAGGGGACGGGTGAGGGTCAGGCTTCGGGGAAGGGTTAGGGTTAGGGTTCGGGCTAGGGTTAGGGTTAGGGGACGGGGACGGTTTAGGGTCCAGGGGAAAGTACGACAAAGATTTAGGTGGAGCGTACGTGTGAGGGCGCGGGTTAGTGTTAGCATACAGGTTAGGATTAGGGGACGGGTGAGGGTCAGGCTTCAGGGAAGGGTTAGGGTAAGGGTTCAGGCTAGGTTTAGGGTTAGGGGACGGGGACGGTTTATGGTCCAGGGCAGTGTACGACAACGCTTTAGGGGGAGCGTACGTGTGAGGGCGCGGGTTAGTGTTAGCGTACGGGTTAGGATTATGGGACGGGTGAGGGTCAGGCTTCGGGGAATGGTTAGGGTTAGGTTCGGGATAGGGTTAGGGTTAGGGGAAGGAGAGGGTTTAGGGTCCAGGGGAGGGTACGACAACGCTTTACGGGGAGCGTACGTTTGAGGGCGTGGGTTAGTGTTAGCGTACGGGTTAGGATTAGGGGACGGGTGAGGGTCAGGCTTCGGGGAAATTTTAGGGTTAGTGTTCGGGCTAGGGTTAGGGTTAAGGGACGGGGACGGTTTAGGGTCCAGGGGAGGGTACGACAACGCTTTAGAGGGAGCGTACGCATGAGGGCGCGGGTTAGTGTTAGCGTACGGGTTAGGATTAGGGGACGGGTGAGGGTCAGGCTTCGGGGAAGGGTTAGGGTTAGGGTTCGGGCTAGGGTTAGGGTCACGGGACGGGGACGGTTTAGGGTCCAGGGCAGTGTACGACAACGCTTTAGGGGGAGCGTACGTGTGAGGGCGCGGGTTAGTGATAGCATACGGTTTAGAATTAGGGGACGGGTGAGGGTCAGGCTTCGGGGAAGGGTTAGGGTTAGGGTTCGGGCTAGGGTTAGGGTTAGAGGACTGGGACGGTTTAGGGTCCAGGGGAGGGTACGACAACGCTTTAGGGGGAGCGTACGTGTGAGGGCGCGGGTTAGTGTTAGCGTAAGGGTTAGGATTAGGGGACGGGTGAGGGTCAGGCTTCGGGGAAGGGTTAGGGTTAGGGTTCGGGCTAGGGTTAGGGTTAGGGGACGGGACGGTTTACGGTCCAGGGGAGGGTACGACAACGCTTTAGGGGGAGCGTACATGTGATGGCGCGGGTTAGTGTTAGCGTACGGGTTAGGGTTATGGGACGGGTGAGGGTCAGGCTTCGGGGAAGGGTTAGGGTTAGGGTTCGGGCTAGGGTTAGGGTTAGGGGACGGGGACGGTTTAGGGTCCAGGGGAATGTACGACAACGCTTTAGGGGGAGCGTACGTGTGAGGGCGCGGGTTAGTGTTAGCGAACGGGTTAAGGTTAGGGGACCGGTGAGGGTCAGGCTTCGGGGAAGGTTTAGGGTTAGGGTTCGGGCTAGGGTTAGAGTTAGGGGACGGGGACGGTTTAGGGTCCAGGGGAGGTTACGACAACGCTTTAGGGGGAGCTTACATGTGAGGGCGCGTTTTAGTGTTAGCGTACGGGTTAGGGTTAAGGGACGGGTGAGGTTCAGGCTTCGGGGAAGGGTTAGGGTTAGGGTTCTGGCTAGGGTTAGGGTTAGGGGACGGGGATGGCTTAGCGTCTAGGGGACGGTACGACAACGCTTTAAGGGGAGCGTACATGTGAGGGCGCGGGTTAGTGTTAGCGTACGGGTTAGGATTAGAGGACGGGTGAGGGTCAGGCTTCGGGGAAGGGTTAGGGTTAGGGTTCTGGCTAGGGTTAGGGTTAGGGGACGGGGATGGCTTAGCGTCCAGGGGAGGGTACGACAACGCTTTAGGGGGAGCGTACGTGTGAGGGCGCGGGTTTGTGTTAGCGTACGGGTTAGGATTAGGGGACGGGTGAGGGTCAGGCTTTGGGGAAGGGTTAGGGTTAGGGTTCGGGCTAGGGTTAGGGTTAGGGGACGGGGACGGTTTAGGGTCCAGGGGAGGGTACGACAACGCTTTAGGGGGAGCCTACGTGTGAGGGCACGGGTTAGTGTTAGCGTACGTGTTAGGATTAGGGGACGGTTGAGGGTCAGGGTTCGGGGAAGGGTTAGGGTTAGGGTTCGGGCTAGGGTTAGGTTTAGGGGACGGGGACGGTTGAGGGTCCAGGGGAGGGTACGACAACGATTTAGGGGGAGCGTACGTGTGAGGGCGCGGGTTAGTGTTAGCGTACGGGTTAGGATTAGGGGACGGGTGAGGGTCAGGCTTCGGGGAAGGGTTAGGGTTAGGGTTCGGGCTAGGTTTAGGGTTAGGGGACGGGGACGGTTTATGGTCCAGGGCAGTGTACGACAACGCTTTAGGGGGAGCGTACGTGTGAGGGCGCGGGTTAGTGTTAGCGTACGGGTTAGGATTAGGGGACGGGTGAGGGTCAGGCTTTGGGGAAGGTTTAGGGTTAGGGTTCGGGCTAGGGTTAGAGTTAGGGGACGGGGACGGTTTAGGGTCCAGGGGAGGGTACGACAACGCTTTAGGGGCAGCGTACGTGTGAGGGCGCGGGTTCGTGTTAGCATAAGTGTTAGGATTAGGGGACGGTTGAGGGTCAGGCTTCGGGGAAGGTTTAGGGTTAGGGTTCGGGCTAGGGTTAGGGTTAGGGGACGGGGACGGTTCAGGGTCCAGGGGAGGGTACGACAATGCTTTCGGGGCAGCGTACGCGTCAGGGCGCGGGTTAGTGTTAACGTACGGGTTAGGATTAGGGGACGGGTGAGGGTCAGGCTTCGGGGAAGGGTTAGGGTTAGGGTTCGTGCTAGGGTTAGGGTTAGGGGACGGGGACGGTTTAAGGTCCAGGGGAGGGGACGACAACGCTTTAGGTGGAGCGTACGTGTGAGGGCGCGGGTTAGTGTTAGCGTACGGGTTAGGATTAGGGGACGGGTGAGGGTCAGGCTTCGGGGAAGGGTTAGGGTTAGGGTTCGGGCTAGGGTTAGGGTTAGGGGATGGGGACGATTTAGGGTCCAGGGGAGGGTACGACAACGCTTTAGGGGGAGTGTACGTGTGAGGGCGTGGGTTAGTGTTAGCGTACGGGTTAGGATTAGGGGACGGGTGAGGGTCAGGCTTCGGGGAAGGGTTAGGGTTAGGGTTCGGCCTAGGTTTAGGGTTAGGGGACGGGGATGGTTTACGGTCCAGGGGAGGGTACGACAACGCTTTAGGGGGAGCGTACGAGTGATGGCGCGGTTTAGCGTTAGCGTACGGGTTAGGATTATGGGACGGGTGATGGTCAGGCTTCGGGGAAGGGTTAGGGTTAGGGTTCGGGCTAGGGTTAGGGTTAGGGGACGGGGACGGTTTAGGGTCCAGTGGAGGGTACAACAACGCTTTAGGTGGAGCGTACGTGTGAGGGTGCGGATTAGTGTTAGCGTACGGGTTAGGATCAGGGGACGTGTGAGGGTCAGGCTTCGGGCAAGGGTTAGGATTAGGGTTCGGGCTAGGGTTAGGGTTAGGGGACGCGGACGGTTTAGGGTCCAGGGGAGGGTACGACAACACTTTAGCGGGAGCGTACGTGTGAAGGTGCGGGTTAGTGTTAGCGTACGGGTTAGGATTAGGGGACGGGTGAGGGTCAGGCTTTGGGGAAGGTTTAGGGTTAGGGTTCGGGCTAGGGTTAGGGTTAGGGGATGGGGACGGTTTAGGGTCCAGGGGAGGGTACGACAACGCTTTAGGGGCAGCGTACGTGTGAGGGCGCGGGTTAGTGTTAGCGTAAGTGTTAGGATTAGGGGACGGGTGAGAGTCAGGCTTCGGGGAAGGGTTAGGGTTAGGGTTCGGGCTAGGGTTAGGGTTAGGGGACGGGGATGGTTTAGGGTCCAGGGGAGGGTACGGCAACGCATTAGGGGGAGCGTACGTGTGAGAGCGCTGGTTAGTGTTAGCGTACGGGTTAGAATTAGGGGACGGGTGAGGGTCAGGCTTCGGGGAAGTGTTAGGGTTAGGGTTCGGGCTAGGGTTAGGGTTAGAGGACGGGGACGGTTTAGGGTCCACGGGAGGGTACAACAACGCTTTAGGTGGAGCGTTCGTGTGAGGGCGCGGGTTAGTGTTAGCGTACGGGTTAGGATTAGGGGACGTTTGAGGGTCAGGCTTCGGGGAAGGGTTAGGGTTAGGGTTCGGGCTACGGTTAGGGTTAGGGGACGGGGACGGTTCAGGGTCCAGGGGAGGGTACGACAACGCTTTCGGGGCAGCTTACGCGTGAGGGCGCGGGTTAGTGTTAGCCTACGGGTTAGGATTAGGGGACGGGTGAGGGTCAGGCTTCGGGGAAGGGTTAGGGTTAGGGTTCGGGCTAGGGTTAGGGTTAGGGGACGGGGACGGTTTAGGGTCCAGGGGAGGGTACGACAACGCTTTAGGGGGAGCGTACGTGTGAGGGCGCGGGTTAGTGTTAGCGTACGGGTTAGGATTAGGGGACGGGTGAGGGTCAGGCTTCGGGGAAGGGTTAGGGTTAGGGTTCGGCCTAGGTTTAGGGTTAGGGGACGGGGATGGTTTACGGTCCAGGGGAGGGGACGACAACGCTTTAGCGGGAGCGTACGTGTGACGGCGCGGGTTAGTGTTAGCGTACGGTTTAGAATTATGGGACGGGTGAGGGTCAGGCTTCGGAGAAGTTTTAGGATTAGGGCCTGGGCTAGGGTTAGGGTTATGGGACGGGGACGGTTTAGGGTCCAGGGGAGGGTACGACAAGGCTTTAGGGGGAGCGTACGTGTGAGGGCGTGGGTTAGTGTTATCGTACGGGTTAGGATTAGGGGACGGGTGAGGGTCAGGCTTCGGGGAAGGGTTAGGGTTAGGGTTCGGGCTAGGGTTAGGGTTAGGGGACGGGGACGGTTTAGGGTCCAGGGGAGGGTACGACAAAGATTTAGGGGGAGCGTACGTGTGAGGGGGCGGGTTAGTGTTAGCGTACGGGTTAGGATTAGGGGACGGGTGAGGGTCAGGCTTTGGGGAAGGGTTAGGGTTAGGGTTTCGGGCTAGGGTTAGGGTTAGGGGACGGGGACGGTTTAAGGTCCAGGGCAGTGTACGACAACGCTTTAGGGGGAGCGTACGTGTGAGGGCGTGGGTTAGTGTTAGCGTACGGGTTAGGATTAGGGGACGGGTGAGGGTCAGGCTTCGGGCAAGGGTTAGGTTTAGGGTTCGGCCTAGGGTTAGGGTTAGGGGATGGGGACGGTTTAGGGTCCAGGGCAGTGTACGAGAACGCTTTAGGGGGAGCGTACATGTGAGGGCGCGGTTTAGTGTTAGCGTACGGGTTAGGATTAGGGGACGGGTGAGGGTCAGGCTTTGGTGAAGGGTTAGGGTTAGGGTTCGGGCTAGGGTTAGGGTTAGGGGACGGGGACGGTTTAGGGTCCAGGGGAGGGTACGACAACGCTTTAGGGGGAGCGTACGTGTGAGGTCGCGGGTTAGTGTTAGCGTACGTGTTAGGATTAGGGGACGGTTGAGGGTCAGGGTTCGGGGAAGGGTTAGGGTTAGGGTTCGGGCTAGAGTTAGGTTTAGGGGACGGAGACGGTTTAGGGTTCAGAGGAGGGTACGACAACGCTTTAGGGGGAGCGTACGTGTGAGGGCGCTGGTTAGTGTTAGCGTACGGGTTAGAATTAGGGGACGGGTGAGGGTCAGGCTTCGGGGAAGGGTTAGGGTTAGGGTTTGAGCTAGGGTTAGGGTTAGAGGACGGGGACGGTTTAGGGTCCAGTGGAGGGTACAACAACGCTTTAGGTGGAGCGTACGGGTGAGGGCGCGGATTAGTGTTAGTGTACGGGTTAGGATTAGGGGACGTGTGAGGGTCAGGCTTCGGGCAAGGGTTAGGATTAGGGTTCGGGCTAGGGTTAGGGTTAGGGGACTCGGACGGTTTAGGGTCCAGGGGAGGGTACGATAACACTTTACGGGGAGCATACGTGTGAGGGCGCGGGTTAGTGTTAGCGTACGGGTTAGGATTAGGGGACGGGTGAGGGTCAGGCTTCGGGGAAGGGTTAGGGTTAGGGTTCGGGCTAGGGTTAGGGTTAGAGGACGGGGACGGTTTAGGGTCCAGGGGAGGGTACGACAACGCTTTAGGGGGAGCGTACGTGTCAGGGGGCGGGTTAGTGTTAGCGTACGGGTAAGGATTAGGGGACGGGTGAGGGTCAGGCTTCGGGGAAGGGTTAGGGTTAGGGTTCGGGCTAGGGTTAGGGGTAGGGGACGGGGACGGTTTAGGGTCCAGGGGAGGGTACGACAACGCTTTAGGGGGAGCGTACGTGTCAGGGCGCGGGTTAGTGTTAGCGAACTGGTTAGGGTTAGGGGACGGGTGAGTGTCAGGCTTCGGGGAAGGGTTAGAGTTAGGGTTCTGGCTAGGGTTAGGGTTAGGGGACGGGGATGGCTTAGCGTCCAGGGGAGGGAACGACAACACTTTAGGGGGAGCGTACATGTGAGGGCGCGGGTTAGTGTTAGCGTAAGGGTTAGGATTAGGGGATGGGTGAGGGTCAGGCTTCGGGGAAGGGTTAGGGTTAGGGTTCGGGCTAGGGTTAGGGTTAGGGGATGGGGACGGTTCAGGGTCCAGGGAAGGGTACGACAACGCTTTAGGGGGAGCGTTCGTGTGAGGGCGCGGGTTAGTGTTAATGTACGGGTTATGGTTAGGGGTTGGGTGAGGGTCAGGCTTCGGGGAAGGGTTAGGGTTAGGGTTCGTGCTAGGGTTAGGGTTAGGGGACGGGGACGGCTCAGGGTCCAGGGGAGAGTACGACAACGCTTTAGGGTGAGCGTACGTGTGAGGGCGCGGCTTAGTGTTATCCTACGGGTTAGGATTAGGGGACTGGTGAGGGTCAGGCTTCGGGGAATTGTTAGGGTTAGGGTTCGGGCTAGGTTTAGGGTTAGGGGACGGGGACGGTTTAGGGTCCAGGGGAGGGTACGACAACGCTTTAGGGGGAGCGTACGTGTGAGGGCGCGGGTTAGTGTTAGCGTACGGGTGAGGATTAGGGCACGGGTGAGGGTCAGGCTTCGGGGAAGGGTTAGGGTTAGGGTTCGGGCTAGGGTTAGGGTTAGGGGACGGGGACGGTTTAGGGTCCAGGGGAGGGTACGACAACGCTTTAGGGGGAGCGTACGTGTGAGGGCGTGGGTTAGTGTTAGCGTACGGGTTAGGATGAGGGGACGGGTGAGGGTCAGGCTTCGGGCAAGGGTTAGGGTTAGGGTTCGGGCTAGGGTTAGGGTTAGGGGACGGGGACGGTTTAGGGTCAATGGGAGGGTTCGACAATGCTTTAGGGGGAGCGTACGTGTGAGGGCGCGGGTTAGTGTTAGCGTACGGGTTAGGATTATGGGACGGGTGAGGGTCAGGCTTCGGGCAAGTGTTAGGGTTAGGGTTTGGGCTAGGGTTAGGGTTAGGGAACGGGGAAGGTTTAGGGTCCAGGGGAGGGTACGACAACGCTTTAGGGGGAGCGTACATGTGAGGGCGCGGGTTAGTGTTAGAGTACGGGTTAAGATTAGGGGACGGGTGAGGGTCAGGCTTTGGGGAAGGGTTAGGTTTCGGGCTAGGGTTAGGGTTAGGGGACGGGGACGTTTTGGGTCCAGGGGAGGGTACGACAACACTTTAAGGGGAGCCTACGTGTGAGGGTGCGGGTTAGTGTTAGCGTACGGGTGAGGATTAGGGGACGGGTGAGAGTCAGGCTTCGTGGAAGGGTTAGGGTTAGGGTTCGGGCTAGGGTTAGGGTTAGGGAACGGGGACGGTTTAGGGTCCAGGGGAGGGTACGACAACGCTTTAGGGGGAGCGTACGTGTGAGGGCGCGGGTTAGTGTTAGCGTACGGGTTAGGATTAGGGGACGAGTGAGGTTCAGGCTTCTGGGAAGGGTTAGGGTTAGGGTTCGGGCTAGGGTTAGGGTTAGGGGACGGGGACGGTTTATGGTCCAGGGGAGGGTACGACAATGCTTTAGGGGGAGCGTACGTGTGAGGGCGCGGGTTAGTGTTAGTGTACGGGTTAGGATCAGGGGACGGGTGAGGGTCAGGCTTCGGGTAAGGGTTAGGGTTAGGGTTCGGGCTAGGGTTAGGGTTAGGGAAAGGGGACGGTTTAGGGTCCAGGGGAGGGTACGACAACGCTTTAGGGAGAGCGTACGCGTGAGGGCGCGGGTTAGTGTTAGCGTACGGGTTAGAATTATGGGACGGTTGAGGGTCAGGCTTCGGGGAAGGGTTAGGGTTAGTTACGGGATAGGGTTAGGGTTAGGGGAAGGGGAGGGTTTAGGGTCCAGGGGAAGGTACGACAACGCTTTAGGGGGAGCGTACGTGTGAGGGCGCGGATTAGTGTTAGCGTACGGGTTAGGATTAGGGGACGGGTGAGGTTCAGGCTTCGGGGAAGGGTTAGGGTTAGGGTTCGGGCTAGGGTTAGGGTTAGGGGACGGGGACGGTTTAGGGTCCAGGGGAGGGTACGATAACGCTTTAGGGGGAGCGTACGTGTGAGGGCGCGGCTTAGTGTTGGCGTACGGCTTAGGATTAGGGGACGGGTGAGGGTCAGGCTTCGGGGAAGGGTTAGGGTTAGGGTTTGGGCTAGGGTTAGGGTTAGGGGACGGGGACGGTTTAGGGTCCAGGGGAGGGTACGACAACGCTTTAGGGGGAGCATACGTGTGAGGGCGCGGGTAAGTCTTAGCGTACGGGTGCGGATTAGGGGACGGGTGAGGGTCAGGCTTCGGGGAAGGGTTAGGGTTAGGGTTCGGGCTAGGGTTAGGGTTAGGTGACGGGGACGGTTTAGGGTCCAGGGGAGGGTACGACAACGCTTTAGGGGGAGCGTACGTGTGAGGGCGTGGGTTAGTGTTAGCGTACGGGTTAGGATTAGGGGACGGGTGAGGGTCAGGCTTCGGGGAAGTTTTAGGGTTAGGGTTCGGGCTAGGGTTAGGTTTAGTGGACGGGGACGGTTTAGGGTCCAGGGGAGGGTACGACAACGCTTTAGGGGGAGCGTACGTGTGAGGGCGCGGGTTAGTGTTAGCGTACGGGGTAGGATTAGGGGACTGGTGAGGGTCAGGCTTCGGGCAAGGGTTAGGGTTAGGGTTCGGGCTAGGGTTAGGGTTAGGGGACGGGGACGGTTTAGGGTCCATGGGAGGGTTCGACAATGCTTTAGGGGGAGCGTACGTGTGAGGGCGCGGGTTAGTGTTAGCGTACGGGTTAGGATTATGGGACGGGTGAGGGTCAGGCTTCGGGCAAGGGTTAGGTTTCGGGCTAGGGTTAGGGTTAGGGGACGGGGACGTTTAGGGTCCATGGGAGGGTACGACAACACTTTAAGGGGAGCCTATGTGTGAGGGCGCGGGTTAGTGTTAGCGTACGGGTTAGGATGAGGGGACGTGTGAGGATCAGGCTTCGGGGAAGGGTTAGGGTTAGGGTTCGGGCTAGGGTTAGGGTTAGGGGATGAGGACGGTTTAGCGTCCAGGGGAGGGTACGACAAAGATTTAGGGGGAGCGTACGTGTGAGGGCGTGGGTTAGTGTTAGCGTACGGGTTAGGATTAGGGGACGTGTGAGTGTCAGGCTTCGGGGAATGGTTAGGGTTAGGGTTCGGGCTAGGGTTAGGGTTAGGGGACGGGGACGTTTTAGGGTCCAGGGGAGGGTACGACAACGCTTTAGGGGGAGCGTACGTGTGAGGGCGCGGATTAGTGTTAGCGTACGGGTTAGGTATAGGGGACGGGTGAGGGTCAGGCTTCGGGGAAGGTTTAGGGTTAGGGTTCGGGCTAGGGTTAGAGTTAGGGGACGGGGACGGTTTAGGGTCCAGGGGAGGGTACGACAACGCTTTAGGGGGAGCGTAGGTGTGAGGGCACGGGTTAGTGTTAGCGTACGGGTTGGGAATAGGGGACGGGTGAGTGTCAGGCTTCGGGGAAGGGTTAGGGTTAGGGTTCGGGCTAGGGTTAGGGTTAGGGGACGGGGACGGTTTAGGGTCCAGGGGAGGGTACGACAAAGCTTTAGGTGGAGCGTACGTGTGAGGGCGCGGGTTAGTGTTAGAGTACGGGTTAAGATTACGGGACGGATGAGGGTCAGGCTTTGGGGAAGAGTTAGGTTTCGGGCTAGGGTTAGGGTTAGGGGACGGGGACGTTTAGGGTCCAGGGGAGGGTACGGCAACACTTTAAGGGGAGCCTACGTGTGAGGGCGCGGGTTAGTGTTAGCGTACGGGTGAGGATTAGGGGACGGGTGAGAGTCAGGCTTCGGAGAAGGGTTAAGGTTAGGGTTCGGTCTAGGTTACGGTTAGGGAACGGGGACGGTTTAGGGTCCAGGGGAGGGTACGACAACGCATTAGGGGGAGCATACGTGTGACGGCGTGGGTTAGTGTTAGCATACGGGTTAGGATTAGGTGACGGGTGAGGGTCAGGCTTCGGGGAAGGCTTAGGGTTAGGGTTCTAGCTAGGGTTAGGGTTAGGGAACGGGGACGGTTTAGGGTCCAGGGGAGGGTACGACAACGCTTTAGGGGGAGCGTACCTGTGAGGGCACGGGTTAGTGTTAGCGTACGGGTTACGATTATGGGAAGGGTGAGGGTCAGGCTTCGTGGAAGGGTTAGGGTTAGGGTTCGGGCTAGGGTTAGGGTTAGGGGACGGGGACGGTTTAGGGTCCAGGGGAGGGTACGACAATGCTTTAGGGGGAGCGTACGCGTGAGTGCGCGGGTTAGTGTTAGCGTACGGGTTAGGATTAGGGGACGGGTGAGGGTCAGGCTTCGGGGAAGGGTTACGTTTAGGGTTCGGGCTAGAGTTAGGTTTAGGGGACGGGGACGGTTTAGGGTCCAGGGGAGGGTACGACAACGCTTTAGGGAGAGCGTACGCGTGAGGGCGCGGGTTAGTGTTAGCGTACGGGTTAGGATTAGGGGACGGGTGAGGGTCAGGCTTCGGGGAAGGGTTAGGGTTAGGTTCGGGATAGGGTTAGGGTTAGGGGAAGGGGAGGGTTTAGGGTCCAGGGGAAGGTACGACATCGCTTTAGGGGGAGCGTACGTGTGAGGGCGCAGATTAGTGTTAGCGTACGGGTTAGGATTAGGGGACGGGTGAGGGTCAGGCTTCGGGGAAGGGTTAGGGTTAGGGTTCGGTCTAGGTTTAGGGTTAGGGGACGGGGACGGTTTAGGTTCCAGGGGAGGGTACGACAACGCTTTAGGGGGAGCGAACGTGTGAGGGCGCGGCTTGGTGTTAGTGTACGGGTTAGGATTAGGGGACGGGTGAGGGTTAGGCTTCGGGGAAGGGTTAGGGTTAGGGTTCGGGCTAGGGTTAGGGTTAGGGGACGGGGACGGTTTAGGGTCCAGGGGAGGGTACGACAACGCTTTAGGGGGAGCGTACGTGTGAGGGCGCGGGTTAGTGTTAGCGTACCGGTTAGGATTAGGGGACGGGTGAGGGTCAGGCTTCGGGGAAGGGTTAGGGTTATGGTTCGGAATAGAGTTAGGGTTAGGGGATGGGGACGTTTCAGGGTCCAGGGGAGGGTACGACAACGCTTTAGGGGGAGCGTACGTGTGAGGGCGCGGGTTAGTGTTAGCGTACGGGTTAGGATTAGGGGAAGGGTGAGGGTCAGGCTTCGGGGAAGGGTTAGGGTTAGGGTTCGGGCTAGGGTTAGGGTTAGGGGACGGGGACGGTTTAGGGTCCAGGGGAGGGTACGACAATGCTTTAGGGGGAGCGTACGTGTGAGTGCGCGGGTTAGTGTTAGCGTACGTGTTAGGATTAGGGGACGGGTGAGGGTCAGGCTTCGGGCAAGTGTTAGGGTTAGGGTTCGGGCTAGGGTTAGGGTTAGGGGACGGGGACGGTTTAGGGTCCAGGGGAGGGTACGAGAAAGCTTTAGGGGGAGCGTACGTGTGAGGGCGCGGGTTAGTGTTAGTGTACGGGTTAGGATTAGGGGACGGGTGAGGGTCAGGCTTCGGGGAAGTGTTAGGGTTAGGGTTCGGGCTAGGGTTAGGGTTAGGGGACGGGGACGGTTTAGGGTCCAGGGGAGGGTACGAGAAAGCTTTAGGGGGAGCGTACGTGTGAGGGCGCGGGTTAGTGTTAGTGTACGGGTTAGGATTAGGGGACGGGTGAGGGTCAGGCTTCGGGGAAGGCTTAGGGTTAGGGTTCTGGCTAGGGTTAGGGTTAGGGGACGGGGACGGTTTAGGGTCCAGGGGAGGGTACGACAACGCTTTAGGGGGAGCGTACCTGTGAGGGCACGGGTTAGTGTTAGCGTACGGGTTAGGATTATGGGACGGGTGAGGGTCAGGCTTCGTGGAAGGGTTAGGGTTAGGGTTCGGGCTAGGGTTAGGGTTAGGGGACGGGGACGGTTTAGGGTCCAGGGGAAGGTACGACAATGCTTTAGGGGGAGCGTACGCTTGAGGGCGCGGGTTAGTGTTAGCGTACGGGTTAGGATTAGGGGACGGGTGAGGGTCAGGCTTCGGGGAAGGGTTAGGGTTAGGGTTCGGGCTAGGGTTAGGGTTACGGGACGGGGACGGTTTAGGGTCCAGGGGAGGGTACGACAACGCTTTAGGGGGAGCGTACGCGTGAGGGCGCGGGTTAGTGTTAGCGTACGGGTTAGGATTATGGGACGGTTGAGGGTCAGGCTTCGGGGAAGGGTTAGGGTTAGTTTCGGGATAGGGTTAGGGTTAGGGGAAGGGGAGGGTTTAGGGTCCAGGGGAAGGTACGACAACGCTTTAGGGGGAGCGTACGTGTGAGGGCGCGGATTAGTGTTAGCGTACGGGTTAGGATTAGGGGAAGGGTGAGGGTCAGGCTTCGGGGAAGGGTTAGGGTTCGGGCTAGGGTTAAGGTTAGGGGACGGGGACGGTTTAGGGTACAGGGGAGGGTACGACAACGCTTTAGGTGGAGCGTATGTGTGAGGGCGCCGGTTAGTGTTAGCGTACGGGTTAGGATTAGGGGACGGGTGAGGGTCAGGCTTCGGGGAAGGGTTAGGGTTAGGGTTTGGGCTAGGGTTAGGGTTAGGGGACGGGGACGGTTTAGGGTCCAGGGGAGGGTACGACAACGCTTTAGGGGGAGCGTACGTGTGAGGGCGCGGGTAAGTGTTAGCGTACGGGTGAGGATTAGGCGACGGGTGAGGGTCAGGCTTCGGGGAAGGGTTAGGGTTAGGGTTCGAGCTAGGGTTAGGGTTAGGGGACGGGGACGGTTTAGGGTCCAGGGGAGGGTACGACAACGCTTTAGGGGGAGCGTACGTGTGAGGGCGTGGGTTAGTGTTAGCGTACGGGTTAGGATTAGGGGACGGGTGAGGGTCAGGCTTCGGGCAAGGGTTAGGGTTAGTTTCGGGATAGGGTTAGGGTTAGGGGAAGAGGAGGGTTTAGGGTCCAGGGGAAGGTACGACAACGCTTTAGGGGGAGCGTACGTGTGAGGGCGCGGATTAGTGTTAGCGTACGGGTTAGGATTAGGGGAAGGGTGAGGGTCAGGCTTCGGGGAAGGGTTAGGGTTCGGGCTAGGGTTAAGGTTAGGGGACGGGGACAGTTTAGGGTACAGGGGAGGGTACGACAACGCTTTAGGGGGAGCGTATGTGTGAGGGCGCCGGTTAGTGTTAGCGTACGGGTTAGGATTAGGGGACGGGTGAGGGTCAGGCTTCGGGGAAGGGTTAGGGTTAGGGTTCGGGCTAGGGTTAGGGGTAGGGGACGGGGACGGTTTAGGGTCCAGGGGAGGGTACGACAACGCTTTAGGGGGAGCGTACGTGTCAGGGCGCGGGTTAGTGTTAGCGAACGGGTTAGGGTTAGGGGACGGGTGAGTGTCAGGCTTCGGGGAAGGGTTAGAGTTAGGGTTCTGGCTAGGGTTAGGGTTAGGGGACGGGGATGGCTTAGCGTCCAGGGGAGGGAACGACAACACTTTAGGGGGAGCGTACATGTGAGGGCGCGGGTTAGTGTTAGCGTACGGGTTAGGATTAGGGGATGGGTGAGGGTCAGGCTTCGGGGAAGGGTTAGGGTTAGGGTTCGGGCTAGGGTTAGGGTTAGGGGATGGGGACGGTTCAGTGTCCAGGGGAGGGTACGACAACGCTTTAGGGGGAGCGTTCGTGTGAGGGCGCGGGTTAGTGTTAATGTACGGGTTATGGTTAGGGGATGGGTGAGGGTCAGGCTTCGGGGAAGGGTTAGGGTTAGGGTTCGTGCTAGGGTTAGCGTTAGGGGACGGGGACGGCTCAGTGTCCAGGGGAGAGTACGACAACGCTTTAGGGGGAGCGTACGTGTGAGGGCGCGGCTTAGTGTTATCCTACGGGTTAGGATTAGAGGACGGGTGAGGGTCAGGCTTCGGGGAAGTGTTAGGGTTAGGGTTCGGGCTAGGTTTAGGGTTAGGGGACGGGGACGGTTTAGGGTCCAGGGGAGGGTACGACAACGCTTTAGGGGGAGCGTACGTGTGAGGGCGCGGGTTAGTGTTAGCGTACGGGTGAGGATTAGGGGACGGGTGAGGGTCAGGCTTCGGGGAAGGGTTAGGGTTAGGGTTCGGGCTAGGGTTAGGGTTAGGGGACGGGGACGGTTTAGGGTCAATGGGAGGGTTCGACAATGCTTTAGGGGGAGCGTACGTGTGAGGGCGCGGGTTAGTGTTAACGTACGGGTTAGGATTATGGGACGGGTGAGGGTCAGGCCTCGGGCAAGTGTTAGGGTTAGGGTTTGGGCTAGGGTTAGGGTTAGGGAACGGGGAAGGTTTAGGGTCCAGGGGAGGGTACGACAACGCTTTAGGGGGAGCGTACATGTGAGGGCGCGGGTTAGTGTTAGAGTACGGGTTAAGATTAGGGGACGGGTGAGGGTCAGGCTTTGGGGAAGGGTTAGGTTTCGGGCTAGGGTTAGGGTTAGGGGACGGGGACGTTTTGGGTCCAGGGGAGGGTACGACAACACTTTAAGGGGAGCCTACGTGTGAGGGTGCGGGTTAGTGTTACCGTACGGGTGAGGATTAGGGGACGGGTGAGAGTCAGGCTTCGGGGAAGGGTTAAGGTTAGGGTTCGGTCTAGGGTTAGGGTTAGGGAACGGGGACGGTTTAGGGTCCAGGGGAGGGTACGACAACGCTTTAGGGGGAGCGTACGTGTGAGGGCGTGGGTTAGTGTTAGCGTACGGGTGAGGATTAGGGGACGGGTGAGGGTCAGGCTTCGGGGAAGGGTTAGGGTTAGGGTTCGGGCTAGGGTTAGGGTTAGGGGACGGGGACGGTTTAGGGTCAATGGGAGGGTTCGACAATGCTTTAGGGGGAGCGTACGTGTGAGGGCGCGGGTTAGTGTTAGCGTACGGGTTAGGATTATGGGACGGGTGAGGGTCAGGCTTCGGGCAAGTATTAGGGTTAGGGTTTGGGCTAGGGTTAGGGTTAGGGAACGGGGAAGCTTTAGGGTCCAGGGGAGGGTACGACAACGCTTTAGGGGGAGCGTACATGTGAGGGCGCGGGTTAGTGTTAGAGTACGGGTTAAGATTAGGGGACGGGTTAGGGTCAGGCTTTGGGGAAGGGTTAGGTTTCGGGCTAGGGTTAGGGTTAGGGGACGGGGACGTTTTGGGTCCAGGGGAGGGTACGACAACACTTTAAGGGGAGCCTACGTGTGAGTGTGCGGGTTAGTGTTACCGTACGGGTGAGGATTAGGGGACGGGTGAGAGTCAGGCTTCGGGGAAGGGTTAAGGTTAGGGTTCGGTCTAGGGTTAGGGTTAGGGAACGGGGACGGTTTAGGGTCCAGGGGAGGGTACGACAACGCTTTAGGGGGAGCGTACGTGTGAGGGCGTGGGTTAGTGTTAGCGTACGGTTTAGGATTAGGGGACGAGTGAGGGTCAGGCTTCGGGGAAGGCTTAGGGTTAGGGTTCGGGCTAGGGTTAGGGTTAGGGGACGGGGACGGTTTAGGGTCCAGGGGAGGGTACGACAACGCTTTAGGGGGAGCGTACCTGTGAGGGCACGGGTGAGTGTTAGCGTACGGGTTAGGATTATGGGACGGGTGAGGGTCAGGCTTCGTGGAAGGGTTAGGGTTAGGGTTCGGGCTAGGGTTAGGGTTAGGGAACGGGGACGGTTTAGGGTCCAGGGGAGGGTACGACAACGCTTTAGGGGGAGCGTACGTGTGAGGGCGCGGGTTACTGTTAGGGTACGGGTTAGGATTAGGGGACGGGTGAGGGTCAGGCTTCGGGCAAGTGTTAGGGTTAGGGTTCGGGCTAGGGTTAGGGTTAGGGGATGGGGACGGTTTAGGGTCCAGGGGAGGGTACGAGAAAGCTTTAGGGGGAGCGTACGTGTGAGGGCGCGGGTTAGTGTTAGTGTACGGGTTAGGATTAGGGGACGGGTGAGGGTCAGGCTTCGGGGAAGGGTTAGGGTTAGGGTTCGGGCTAGGGTTAGGGTTAGGGAAAGGGGACGGTTTAGGGTCCAGGGGAGGGTACGACAACGCTTTAGGGAGAGCTTACGCGTGAGGGTGCGGGTTAGTGTTAGCGTACGGGTTAGGATTATGGGACGGTTGAGGGTCAGGCTTCGGGGAAGTGTTAGGGTTAGGTTCGGGATAGGGTTAGGGTTAGGGGAAGGGGAGGGTTTAGGGTCCAGGGGAAGGTACGACAACGCTTTAGGGGGAGCGTACGTGTGAGGGCGCGGATTAGTGTTAGCGTACGGGTTAGGATTAGGGGACGGGTGAGGGTCAGGCTTCGGGGAAGGGTTAGGGTTAGGGTTCGGGCTAGGGTTAGGGTTAGGGGACGGGGACGGTTTAGGGTCCAGGGGAGGGTACGACAACGCTTTAGGTGGAGCGTACGTGTTAGGTTGCGGGTTAGTGTTAGAGTATGGGTTAAGATTAGGGGACGGGTGAGGGTCAGGCTTTGGGGAAGGGTTAGGTTTAGGGCTAGGGTTAGGGTTAGGGGACGGGGACGTTTAGGGTCCAGGGGAGGGTACGACAACACTTTAAGGGGAGCCTACATGTGAGGGCGCGGGTTAGTGTTAGCGTACGGGTTAGGATTAGGGGACGGGTGAGGGTCAGGCTTCGGGGAAGGGTTAGGGTTAGGGTTCGGGCTAGGGTTAGGGTTAGGGGACGGGGACGGTTTAGGGTCCAGGGGAGGGTACGACAACGCTTTAGGGGGAGCGTAGGTGTGAGGGCGCGGGTTAGTGTTAGCGTACGGGTTGGGAATAGGGGACGGGTGAGTGTCAGGCTTCGGGGAAGGGTTAGGGTTAGGGTTCGGGCTAGGGTTAGGGTTAGGGGACGGGGACGGTTTACGGTCCAGGGGAGGGTACGACAACGCTTTAGAGGGACCGTACGTCTGAGGGCCCGGGTTAGTGTTAGCGTACGGGTTAGGATTAGGGGACGGGTGAGGGTCAGGCTTCGGGGAAGTGTTAGGGTTAGGGTTCGGGCTAGAGTTAGGGTTAGGGGACGGGGACGGTTTAGGGTCCAGGGGAGGGTACGACAACGCTTTAGGTGGAGTGTGCGTGTGAGGGCGCGGGTTAGTGTTAGAGTACGGGTTAAGATTAGGGGACGGGTGAGGGTCAGGCTTTGGGGAAGGGTTAGGTTTCGGGCTAGGGTTAGGGTTAGGGGACGGGGACGTTTAGGGTCCAGGGGAGGGTACGACAACACTTTAAGGGGAGTCTACGTGTGAGAGCGCGGGTTAGTGTTAGCGTACGGGTGAGGATTAGGGGACGGGTGAGAGTCAGGCTTCGGGGAAGGGTTAAGGTTAGGGTTCGGTCTAGGTTTAGGGTTAGGGAACGGGGACGGTTTAGGGTCCAGGGGAGGGTACGACAACGCTTTAGGGGGAGCGTACGTGTGAGGGCGTGGGTTAGTGTTAGCGTACGGGTTAGGATTAGGGGACGGGTGAGGGTCAGGCTTCGGGGAAGGCTTAGGGTTAGGGTTCTGGCTAGGGTTAGGGTTAGGGGACGGGGACGGTTTAGGGTCCAGGGGAGGGTACGACAACGCTTTAGGGGGAGCGTACCTGTGAGGGCACGGGTTAGTGTTAGCGTACGGGTTAGGATTATGGGACGGGTGAGGGTCAGGCTTCGTGGAAGGGTTAGGGTTAGGGTTCGGTCTAGGGTTAGGGTTAGGGGACGGAGACGGTTTAGGGTCCAGGGGAAGGTACGACAATGCTTTAGGGGGAGCGTACGCGTGAGGGCGCGTGTTAGTGTTAGCGTACGGGTTAGGAATAGGGGACGGGTGAGGGTCAGGCTTCGGGGAAGTGTTAGGTTTAGGGTTCGGGCTAGGGTTAGGTTTAGGGTACGGGGACGGTTTAGGGTCCAGGGGAGGGTACGACAACGCCTTAGGGAGAGCGTACGCGTGAGGGCGCGGGTTAGTGTTAGCGTACGGGTTAGAATTATGGGACGGTTGAGGGTCAGGCTTCGGGGAAGGGTTAGGGTTAGTTACGGGATAGGGTTAGGGTTAGGGGAAGGGGAGGGTTTAGGGTCCAGGGGAAGGTACGACAACGCTTTAGGGGGAGCGTACGTGTGAGGGCGCGGATTAGTGTTAGCGTACGGGTTAGGATTAGGGGACGGGTGAGGTTCAGGCTTCGGGGAAGGGTTAGGGTTAGGGTTCGGGCTAGGGTTAGGGTTAGGGGACGGGGACGGTTTAGGGTCCAGGGGAGGGTACGATAACGCTTTAGGGGGAGCGTACGTGTGAGGGCGCGGCTTAGTGTTGGCGTACGGGTTAGGATTAGGGGACGGGTGAGGGTCAGGCTTCGGGGAATGTTTAGGGTTAGGGTTCGGACTAGGGTTAGGGTTAGGGGACGGGGACGGTTTAGGGTCCAGGGGAGGGTACGACAACGCTTTAGGGGGAGCGTACGTGTGAGGGCGCGGGTTAGTGTTAGCGTACGGGTTAGGATTATGGGACGGGTGAGGGTCAGGCTTCGGGGAAGGGTTAGGGTTAGGGTTTGGGCTAGGGTTAGGGTTAGGGGACGGGGACGGTTTAGGGTCCAGGGGAGGGTACGACAACGCTTTAGGGGGAGCGTACGTGTGAGGGCGCGGGTAAGTCTTAGCGTACGGGTGTGGATTAGGGGACGGGTGAGTGTCAGGCTTCGGGGAAGGGTTAGGGTTAGGGTTCGGGCTAGGGTTAGGGTTAGGTGACGGGGACGGTTTAGGGTCCAGGGGAGGGTACGACAACGCTTTAGGGGGAGCGTACGTGTGAGGGCGTGGGTTAGTGTTAGCGTACGGGTTAGGATTAGGGGACGGGTGAGGGTCAGGCTTCGGGGAAGTTTTAGGGTTAGGGTTCGGGCTAGGGTTAGGTTTAGTGGACGGGGACGGTTTAGGGTCCAGGGGAGGGTACGACAACGCTTTAGGGGGAGCGTACGTGTGAGGGCGCGTGTTAGTGTTAGCGTACGGGTTAGGATTAGGGGACTGGTGAGGGTCAGGCTTCGGGCAAGGGTTAGGGTTAGGGTTCGGGCTAGGGTTACGGTTAGGGGACGGGGACGGTTTAGGGTCCATGGGAGGGTTCGACAATGCTTTTGGGGGAGCGTACGTGTGAGGGCGCGGGTTAGTGTTAGCGTACGGGTTAGGATTATGGGACGGGTGAGGGTCAGGCTTCGGGCAAGGGTTAGGTTTCGGGCTAGGGTTAGGGTTAGGGGACGGGGACGTTTAGGGTCCATGGGAGGGTACGACAACACTTTAAGGGGAGCCTACGTGTGAGGGCGCGGGTTAGTGTTAGCGTACGGGTTAGGATGAGGGGACGTGTGAGGGTCAGGCTTCGGGGAAGGGTTAGGGTTAGGGTTCGGGCTAGGGTTAGGGTTAGGGGATGAGGACGGTTTAGGGTCTAGGGGAGGGTACGACAAAGATTTAGGGGGAGCGTACGTGTGAGGGCGTGGGTTAGTGTTAGCGTACGGGTTAGGATTAGGGGACGTGTGAGTGTCAGGCTTCGGGGAATGGTTAGGGTTAGGGTTCGGGCTAGGGTTAGGGTTAGGGGACGGGGACGGTTTAGGGTCCAGGGGAGGGTACGACAACGCTTTAGGGGGAGCGTACGTGTCAGGGCGCGTGTTAGTGTTAGCGTACGGGTTAGGATTAGGGGACTGGTGAGGGTCAGGCTTCGGGCAAGGGTTAGGGTTAGGGTTCGGGCTAGGGTTACGGTTAGGGGACGGGGACGGTTTAGGGTCCATGGGAGGGTTCGACAATGCTTTTGGGGGAGCGTACGTGTGAGGGCGCGGGTTAGTGTTAGCGTACGGGTTAGGATTATGGGACGGGTGAGGGTCAGGCTTCGGGCAAGGGTTAGGTTTCGGGCTAGGGTTAGGGTTAGGGGACGGGGACGTTTAGGGTCCATGGGAGGGTACGACAACACTTTAAGGGGAGCCTACGTGTGAGGGCGCGGGTTAGTGTTAGCGTACGGGTTAGGATGAGGGGACGTGTGAGGGTCAGGCTTCGGGGAAGGGTTAGGGTTAGGGTTTGGGCTAGGGTTAGGGTTAGGGGATGAGGACGGTTTAGGGTCCAGGGGAGGGTACGACAAAGATTTAGGGGGAGCGTACGTGTGAGGGCGCGGATTAGTGTTAGGGTACGGGTTAGGATTAGGGGACGGGTGAGGGTCAGGCTTCGGGGAAGGTTTAGGGTTAGGGTTCGGGCTAGGGTTAGAGTTAGGGGACGGGGACGGTTTAGGGTCCAGGGGAGGGTACGACAACGCTTTAGGGGGAGCGTAGGTGTGAGGGCACGGGTTAGTGTTAGCGTACGGGTTGGGAATAGGGGACGGGTGAGTGTCAGGCTTCGGGGAAGGGTTAGGGTTAGGGTTCGGGCTAGGGTTAGGGTTAGGGGACGGGGACGGTTTAGGGTCCAGGGGAGGGTACGACAAAGCTTTAGGTGGAGCGTACGTGTGAGGGCGCGGGTTAGTGTTAGAGTACGGGTTAAGATTAGGGGACGGATGAGGGTCAGGCTTTGGGGAAGAGTTAGGTTTCGGGCTAGGGTTAGGGTTAGGGGACGGGGACATTTAGGGTCCAGGGTAGGGTACGGCAACACTTTAAGGAGAGCCTACGTGTGAGGGCGCGGGTTAGTGTTAGCGTACGGGTGAGGATTAGGGGACGGGTGAGAGTCAGGCTTCGGGGAAGTGTTAAGGTTAGGGTTCGGTCTAGGTTAGGGTTAGGGAACGGGGACGGTTTAGGGTCCAGGGGAGGGTACGACAACGCATTAGGGGGAGCGTACGTGTGAGGGCGTGGGTTAGTGTTAGCGTACGGGTTAGGATTAGGGGACGGGTGAGGGTCAGGCTTCGGGGAAGGCTTAGGGTTAGGTTCGGGATAGGGTTAGGGTTAGGGGAAGGGGAGGGTTTAGGGTCCAGGGGAAGGTACGACATCGCTTTAGGGGGAGCGTACGTGTGAGGGTGCGGATTAGTGTTAGCGTACGGGTTAGGATTAGGGGACGGGTGAGGGTCAGGCTTCGGGGAAGGGTTAGGGTTAGGGTTCGGTCTAGGTTTAGGGTTAGGGGACGGGGACGGTTTAGGTTCCAGGGCAGGGTACGACAACGCTTTAGGGGGAGCGAACGTGTGAGGGCGCGGCTTGGTGTTAGTGTACGGGTTAGGATTAGGGGACGGGTGAGGGTCAGGCTTCGGGGAAGGGTTAGGGTTAGGGTTCGGGCTAGGGTTAGGGTTAGGGGACGGGGACGGTTTAGGGTCCAGGGGAGGGTACGACAATGCTTTAGGGGGAGCGTACGTGTGAGTGCGCGGGTTAGTGTTAGCGTACGGGTTAGGATTAGGGGACGGGTGAGGGTCAGGCTTCGGGCAAGTGTTAGGGTTAGGGTTCGGGCTAGGGTTAGGGTTAGGGGACGGGGACGGTTTAGGGTCCAGGGGAGGGTACGAGAAAGCTTTAGGGGGAGCGTACGTGTGAGGGCGCGGGTTAGTGTTAGTGTACGGGTTAGGATTAGGGGACGGGTGAGGGTCAGGCTTCGGGGAAGTGTTAGGGTTAGGGTTCGGGCTAGGGTTAGGGTTAGGGGACGGGGACGGTTTAGGGTCCAGGGGAGGGTACGAGAAAGCTTTAGGGGGAGCGTACGTGTGAGGGCGCGGGTTAGTGTTAGTGTACGGGTTAGGATTAGGGGACGGGTGAGGGTCAGGCTTCGGGGAAGGCTTAGGGTTAGGGTTCTGGCTAGGGTTAGGGTTAGGGGACGGGGACGGTTTAGGGTCCAGGGGAGGGTACGACAACGCTTTAGGGGGAGCGTACCTGTGAGGGCACGGGTTAGTGTTAGCGTACGGGTTAGGATTATGGGACGGGTGAGGGTCAGGCTTCGTGGAAGGGTTAGGGTTAGGGTTCGGGCTAGGGTTAGGGTTAGGGGACGGGGACGGTTTAGGGTCCAGGGGAAGGTACGACAATGCTTTAGGGGGAGCGTACGCTTGAGGGCGCGGGTTAGTGTTAGCGTACGGGTTAGGATTAGGGGACGGGTGAGGGTCAGGCTTCGGGGAAGGGTTAGGGTTAGGGTTCGGGCTAGGGTTAGGGTTAGGGGACTGGGACGGTTTAGGGTCCAGGGGAGGGTACGACA
The DNA here is from genome assembly GCF_949987515.2 of Delphinus delphis. Classification (NCBI taxonomy): domain Eukaryota; kingdom Metazoa; phylum Chordata; class Mammalia; order Artiodactyla; family Delphinidae; genus Delphinus; species Delphinus delphis. The sequence continues at coordinate 527,863 of NW_027192679.1, read as the reverse complement.
ACGCTTTAGGGGGAGCGTATGTGTGAGGGCGCGGGTTAGTGTTAGCGTACGGGTTAGGATTATGGGACGGGTGAGGGTCAGGCTTCGGGGAAGTGTTAGGGTTAGGGTTTGGGCTAGGGTTAGGGTTAGGGGACGGGGACGGTTTAGGGTCCAGGGGAGGGCACGACAACGCTTTAGGGGGACCGTACGCGTGAGGGCGCGGGTTAGTGTTAGCGTACGGGTTAGGATTAGGGGACGGGTGAGGGTCAGGCTTCGGGGAAGGGTTAGGGTTAGGGTTCGGGCTAGGGTTAGGGTTAGGGGACTGGGACGGTTTAGGGTCCAGGGGAGGGTACAACAACGCTTTAGGGGGAGCGTATGTGTGAGGGCGCCGGTTAGTGTTACCGTACGGGTTAGGATTAGGGGACGGGTGAGGGTCAGGCTTCGGGGAAGGGTTAGGGTTAGGGTTCGGGCTAGGGTTAGGGTTAGGGGACGGGGACGGTTTAGGGTCCAGGGGAGGGTACGACAATGCTTTAGGGGGAGCGTACGCGTGAGGGCGCGGGTTAGTGTTAGTGTACGGGTTAGGATTAGGGGACGGGTGAGGGTCAGGCTTCGGGCAAGTGTTAGGGTTAGGGTTCGGGCTAGGGTTAGGGTTAGGGGAAGGGGACGGTTTAGGGTCCAGGGGAGGGTACGAGAAAGATTTAGGGGGAGCGTACGTGTGAGGGCGCGGGATAGTGTTAGTGTACGGGTTAGGATTAGGGGACGGGTGAGGGTCAGGCTTCAGGGAAGGGTTAGGGTTAGGGTTCGGGCTAGGGTTAGGGTTAGGGGACGGGGACGGTTTAGGGTCCAGGGGAGGGTACGACAACGCTTTAGGGGGAGCGTACGTGTGAGGGCGCGGGTTAGTATTAGCGTACGGGTTAGGATTAGGGCACGGGTGAGGGTCAGGCTTCGAGGAAGTGTTCGGGCTAGGGTTAGGGTTAGGGGACGGGGACGGTTTAGGGTCCAGGGGAGGGTACGACAACGCTTTAGGGGGAGCGTACGTGTGAGGGCGCAGCTTAGTGTTAGCGTACGGGTTAGGATTAGGGGACGGGTGAGGGTCAGGCTTCGGGGAAGGGTTAGGGTTAGGGTTCGGGCTAGGGTTAGTGTTAGGGGACGGGGACGGTTTACGTCCAGGGGAGGGTACGACAACGCTTTAGGGGGAGCGTACGTGTGAGGGCGTGGGTTAGTGTTAGCGTACGGGTTAGGATTAGGGGACGCGTGAGGGTCAGGCTTCGGGGAAGTGTTAGGGTTACGGTTCGGGCTAGGGTTAGGGTTAGGGTACCGGGACGGTTTAGGGTACAGGGGAGGGTACGTAAACGCTTTAGGGGGAGCGTACGTGTGAGGGCGCGACTTAGTGTTAGCGTACGGGTTAGGGTTAGGGGACGGGTGAGGGTCAGGCTTCGGGGAATGGTTAGGGTTAGGGTTCTGGCTAAGGTTAAGGTTATGGGACGTGGATGGCTTGGTGTCCAGGTGAGGGTACGACAATGCTTTAGGAGGAGCGTACGTGTGAGGGCACGGGTTAGTGTTAGCGTACGGGTTAGGATTAGGGGACTGGTGAGGGTCAGGCTTCGGGCAAGGGTTAGGGTTAGGGTTCGGGCTAGGGTTAGGGTTCGGGGACGAGGACGGTTTAGGGTCCATGGGAGGGTTCGACAATGCTTTAGGGGGAGCGTACGTGTGAGGGCGCGGGTTAGTGTTAGCGTACGGGTTAGGATTATGGGACGGGTGAGGGTCAGGCTTCGGGCAAGTGTTAGGGTTAGGGTTTGGGCTAGGGTTAGGGTTAGGGAACGGGGAAGGTTTAGGGTCCAGGGGAGGGTACGACAACGCTTTAGGGGGAGCGTACGTGTGAGGGTGCGGATTAGTGTTAGCGTACGGGTTAGGATTAGGGGACGGGTGAGGGTCAGGCTTCGGGGAAGGTTTAGGATTAGGGTTCGGGCTACGGTTAGGGTTAGGGGACGGGGACGGTTTAGGATCCAGGGGAGGGTACGACAACGCTTTAGGGGGAGCGTAGGTGTGAGGGCGCGGGTTAGTGTTAGCGTACGGGTTGGGAATAGGGGACGGGTGAGTGTCAGGCTTCGGGGAAGGGTTAGGGTTAGGGTTCGGGCTAGGGTTAGGGTTAGGGGACGGGGACGGTTTAGGGTCCAGGGGAGGGTACGACAAAGCTTTAGGTGGAGCGTACGTGTGAGGGCGCGGGTTAGTGTTAGAGTACGGGTTAAGATTAGGGGACGGATGAGGGTCAGGCTTTGGGGAAGGGTTAGGTTTCGGGCTAGGGTTAGGGTTAGGGGACGGGGACGTTTAGGGTCCAGGGGAGGGTACGACAACACTTTAAGGGGAGCCTACATGTGAGGGCGCGGGTTAGTGTTAGCGTACGGGTGAGGATTAGGGGACGGGTGAGAGTCAGGCTTCGGGGAAGGGTTAAGGTTAGGGTTCAGTCTAGGTTAGGGTTAGGGAACGGGGACGGTTTAGGGTCCAGGGGAGGGTACGACAACGCTTTAGGGGGAGCGTACGTGTGAGGGCGTGGGTTAGTGTTAGCGTACGGGTTAGGATTAGGGGACGGGTGAGGGTCAGGCTTCGGGGAAGGGTTAGGGTTAGGGTTTGGGCTAGGGTTAGGGTTAGGGGACGGGGACGGTTTAGGGTCCAGGGGAGGGTACGACAACGCTTTAGGGGGAGCGTACGTGTGAGGGCGCGGGTTAGTGTTAGCGTACCGGTTAGGATTAGGGGACGGGTGAGGGTCAGGCTTCGGGGAAGGGTTAGGGTTATGGTTCGGGATAGGTTTAGGGTTAGGGGATGGGGACGGTTCAGGGTCCAGGGGAGGGTACGACAACGCTTTAGGGGGAACGTACGTGTGAGGGCGCGGGTTAGTGTTAGCGTACGGGTTAGGATTAGGGGAAGGGTGAGGGTCAGGCTTCGGGGAAGGGTTAGGGTTCGGGCTAGGGTTAGGTTTAGGGGACGGGGACGGTTTAGGGTTCAGGGGAGGGTACGACAACGCTTTAGGGGGAGCGTATGTGTGAGGGCGCCGGTTAGTGTTAGCGTACGGGTTAGGATTAGGGGACGGGTGAGGGTCAGGCTTCGGGGAATGGTTAGGGTTAGGGTTCTGGCTAAGGTTAAGGTTATGGGACGTGGATGGCTTGGTGTCCAGGGGAGGGCACGACAACGCTTTAGGGGGACCGTACGCGTGAGGGCGCGGGTTAGTGTTAGCGTACGGGTTAGGATTAGGGGACTGGTGAGGGTCAGGCTTCGGGCAAGGGTTAGGGTTAGGGTTCGGGCTAGGGTTAGGGTTCGGGGACGAGGACGGTTTAGGGTCCATGGGAGGGTTCGACAATGCTTTAGGGGGAGCGTACGTGTGAGGGCGCGGGTTAGTGTTAGCGTACGGGTTAGGATTATGGGACGGGTGAGGGTCAGGCTTCGGGCAAGTGTTAGGGTTAGGGTTTGGGCTAGGGTTAGGGTTAGGGAACGGGGAAGGTTTAGGGTCCAGGGGAGGGTACGACAACGCTTTAGGGGGAGCGTACGTGTGAGGGTGCGGATTAGTGTTAGCGTACGGGTTAGGATTAGGGGACGGGTGAGGGTCAGGCTTCGGGGAAGGTTTAGGATTAGGGTTCGGGCTACGGTTAGGGTTAGGGGACGGGGACGGTTTAGGATCCAGGGGAGGGTACGACAACGCTTTAGGGGGAGCGTAGGTGTGAGGGCGCGGGTTAGTGTTAGCGTACGGGTTGGGAATAGGGGACGGGTGAGTGTCAGGCTTCGGGGAAGGGTTAGGGTTAGGGTTCGGGCTAGGGTTAGGGTTAGGGGACGGGGACGGTTTAGGGTCCAGGGGAGGGTACGACAAAGCTTTAGGTGGAGCGTACGTGTGAGGGCGCGGGTTAGTGTTAGAGTACGGGTTAAGATTAGGGGACGGATGAGGGTCAGGCTTTGGGGAAGGGTTAGGTTTCGGGCTAGGGTTAGGGTTAGGGGACGGGGACGTTTAGGGTCCAGGGGAGGGTACGACAACACTTTAAGGGGAGCCTACATGTGAGGGCGCGGGTTAGTGTTAGCGTACGGGTGAGGATTAGGGGACGGGTGAGAGTCAGGCTTCGGGGAAGGGTTAAGGTTAGGGTTCAGTCTAGGTTAGGGTTAGGGAACGGGGACGGTTTAGGGTCCAGGGGAGGGTACGACAACGCTTTAGGGGGAGCGTACGTGTGAGGGCGTGGGTTAGTGTTAGCGTACGGGTTAGGATTAGGGGACGGGTGAGGGTCAGGCTTCGGGGAAGGGTTAGGGTTAGGGTTTGGGCTAGGGTTAGGGTTAGGGGACGGGGACGGTTTAGGGTCCAGGGGAGGGTACGACAACGCTTTAGGGGGAGCGTACGTGTGAGGGCGCGGGTTAGTGTTAGCGTACCGGTTAGGATTAGGGGACGGGTGAGGGTCAGGCTTCGGGGAAGGGTTAGGGTTATGGTTCGGGATAGGTTTAGGGTTAGGGGATGGGGACGGTTCAGGGTCCAGGGGAGGGTACGACAACGCTTTAGGGGGAACGTACGTGTGAGGGCGCGGGTTAGTGTTAGCGTACGGGTTAGGATTAGGGGAAGGGTGAGGGTCAGGCTTCGGGGAAGGGTTAGGGTTCGGGCTAGGGTTAGGTTTAGGGGACGGGGACGGTTTAGGGTTCAGGGGAGGGTACGACAACGCTTTAGGGGGAGCGTATGTGTGAGGGCGCCGGTTAGTGTTAGCGTACGGGTTAGGATTAGGGGACGGGTGAGGGTCAGGCTTCGGGGAAGGGTTAGGGTTAGGGTTTGGGCTAGGGTTAGGGTTAGGGGACGGGGACGGTTTAGGGTCCAGGGGAGGGCACGACAACGCTTTAGGGGGACCGTACGCGTGAGGGCGCGGGTTAGTGTTAGCGTACGGGTTAGGATTAGGGGACGGGTGAGGGTCAGGCTTCGGGGAAGGGTTAGGGTTAGGGTTCGGGCTAGGGTTAGGGTTAGGGGACGGGGACGGTTTAGGGTCCAGGGGAGGGTACGACAACGCTTTAGGGGGAGCGTACGTGTGAGGGCGCGGGTTAGTGTTTGCGTACCGGTTAGGATTAGGGGACGGGTGAGGGTCAGGCTTCGGGGAAGGGTTAGGGTTATGGTTCGGAATAGAGTTAGGGTTAGGGGATGGGGACGGTTCAGGGTCCAGGGGAGGGTACGACAACGCTTTAGGAGGAGCGTACGTGTGAGGGCGCAGGTTTGTGTTAGCGTACGGGTTAGGATTAGGGGAAGGGTGAGGGTCAGGCTTCGGGGAAGGGTTAGGGTTCGGGCTAGTGTTAGGGTTAGGGGACGGGGACGGTTTAGGATCCAGGGGAGGGTACGACAACGCTTTAGGGGGAGCGTATGTGTGAGGGCGCCGGTTAGTGTTAGCGTACGGGTTAGGATTAGGGGACGGGTGAGGGTCAGGCTTCGGGGAAGGGTTAGGTTTAGGGTTCGGGCTAGGGTTAGTGTTAGGGGACGGGGACGGTTTACGTCCAGGGGAGGGTACGACAACGCTTTAGGGGGAGCATACGCGTGAGGTCACGGGTTAGTGTTAGCGTACCGGTTAGGATTAGGGGACGGGTGAGGGTCAGGCTTCGGGGAAGGGTTAGGGTTAGGGTTCGGGCTAGGGTTAGGGTTAGGGGACGGGGACGGTTTAGGTTCCAGGGGAGGGTAAGACAACGCTTTAGGGGGAGCGTACGTGTGAGCGCGTGGGTTAGTGTTAGCGTTCGGGTTAGGATGAGGGGACGTGTGAGGGTCAGGCTTCGCGGAAGGGTTAGGGTTAGGGTTCGGGCTAGGGTTAGGGTTAGGTGACGGGGACGGTTTAGGGTCCAGGGGAGGGTACGACAACGCTTTAGGGGGAGCGTACGTGTGAGGGCGCGGGTTAGTGTTAGTGTACGGGTTAGGATTAGGGGACGGGTGATGGTCAGGCTTCGGGGAAGGCTTAGGGTTAGGGTTCTGGCTAGGGTTAGGGTTAGGGGACGGGGACGGTTTAGGGTCCAGGGGAGGGTACGACAACGCTTTAGGGGGAGCGTACCTGTGAGGGCACGGGTTAGTGTTAGCGTACGGGTTAGGATTATGGGACGGGTGAGGGTCAGGCTTCGTGGAAGGGTTAGGGTTAGGGTTCGGGCTAGGGTTAGGGTTAGGGGACGGGGACGGTTTAGGGTCCAGGGGAAGGTACGACAATGCTTTAGGGGGAGCGTACGCTTGAGGGCGCGGGTTAGTGTTAGCGTACGGGTTAGGATTAGGGGACGGGTGAGGGTCAGGCTTCGGGGAAGGGTTAGGGTTAGGGTTCGGGCTAGGGTTAGGGTTAGGGGACGGGGACGGTTTAGGGTCCAGGGGAGGGTACGACAACGCTTTAGGGGGAGCGTACGCGTGAGGGCGCGGGTTAGTGTTAGCGTACGGGTTAGGATTATGGGACGGTTGAGGGTCAGGTTTCGGGGAAGGGTTAGGGTTAGTTTCGGGATAGGGTTAGGGTTAGGGGAAGGGGAGGGTTTAGGGTCCAGGGGAAGGTACGACAACGCTTTAGGGGGAGCGAACGTGTGAGGGCGCAGATTAGTGTTAGCGTACGGGTTCGGATTAGGGGAAGGGTGAGGGTCAGGCTTCGGGGAAGGGTTAGGGTTCGGGCTAGGGTTAAGGTTAGGGGACGGGGACGGTTTAGGGTACAGGGGAGGGTACGACAACGCTTTAGGGGGAGCGTATGTGTGAGGGCGCCGGTTAGTGTTAGCGTACGGGTTAGGATTAGGGGACGGGTGAGGGTCAGGCTTCGGGGAAGGGTTAGGGTTAGGGTTCGAGCTAGGGTTAGGGGACGGGGACGGTTTAGGGTCCAGGTGAGGGTACGGCAACGCTTTAGGGGGAGCGTGCGTGTGAGGGCGCGGGTTAGTGTTAGCGTACGGGTTAGGATTAGGGGATGGGTGAGGGTCAGGCTTCGGGGAAGGGTTAGGGTTAGGGTTCGGGCTAGGATTAGGGTTAGGGGACGGGGACGGTTTAGGGTCCAGGGGAGGGTACGACAACGCTTTAGGGAGACCGTACGTGTGAGGGCGCGGGTTAGTGTTAGCGTACGTGTTAGGATTAGGGGACGGGTGAGGGTCAGGCTTTGGGGAAGGGTTAGTGTTAGGGTTTGGGCTAGGGTTAGGGTTAGGGGACGGGGAAGGTTTAGGGTCCAGAGGAGGGTACGACAACCCTTTAGGGGCAGCGTACGTGTGAGAGTGCGGATTACTGTTAGCGTATGGGTTAGGATTAGGGGACGGGTGAGGGTCAGGCTTCGGGGAAGGGTTAGGGTTAGGGTTCGGGCTAGGGTTAGGGTTAGGGTTAGGGTTTGGGGACGGTTTAGGGTCCAGGTGAGGGTACCACAACGCTTTAGGTGGAGCGTACGTGTGAGGGCGCGGGTTAGTGTCAGCGTACGGGTTAGGATTAGGGGACGAGTGAGGGTCAGGCTTCGGGGAAGTGTTAGGGTTAGGGTTCGGGCTAGGGTTAGAGTTAGGGGACGGGGATGGTTTAGGGTCCAGGGGAGGGTACGACAATGCTTTAGGGGGAGCGTACGTGTGAGGGCGCGGGTTAGTGTTAGCGTACGGGTTAGGATTAGGGGACAGGTGAGGGTCAGGCTTAGGGTAAGGGTTAGGGTTATGGTTTGCGCTAGGGTTAGGGTTAGGGGACGGGGACGGTTTAGGGTCCAGGGGAGGGTACGACAACGCTTTAGGGGGATCGTACATGTGAGGGTGCGCGTTAGTGTTAGCGTACGGGTTAGGATTATGGGACGGGTGAGGGTCAGGCTTCGGGGAAGTTTAGGGTTAGGGTTCGGGCTAGGGTTAGGGTTAGGGGACGGGGACGGTTTAGGGTCCAGGGGAGGGTACGGCAACGCTTTAGTGGGAGCGTACGTGTGAGGGCGCGGGTTATGTTAGCGTACGGGTTAGGATTAGAGAACGGGTGAGGGTCAGGCTTTGGGGAAGGTTTAGGGTGAGGGTTCGGGCTAGGGTTAGGGTTAGGGGACGGGGACGGTTTAGGGTCCAGGGGAGGGTACGACAACGCTTTAGGGGGAGCGTACGTGTGAGGGCGTGGGTTAGTGTTAGCGTATGGGTTAGGATTAGGGGACGGGTGAGGGTCAGGCTTCGGGGAAGGGTTAGGGTTAGGGTTCGTACTAGGGTTAGGGTTAGGGGACGGGGATGGTTTAGGGTCCAGGGAAAGGTACGACAACGCTTTAAGGGGATCGTACGTGTGAGTGTGCGGGTTAGTGTCAGCGTACGGGTTAGGATTAGGGGACGGGTGAGGGTCAGGCTTCGGGGAAGGGTTAGCGTTAGTGTTCGAGCTAGGGTTACGGTTATGGGACGGGGACGGTTTAGTGTCCCGGTGAGGGTACCACTACGCTTTAGGGGGAGCGTACGTGTGAGGGTGCGGGTTAGTGTCAGCTTACGGGTTAGGATTAGGGGATGGGTGAGTGTCAGGCTTCGGGGAAGTTTAGGGTTATGGTTCGTGCTAGGGTTAGGGTTAGGGGACGGGGACGGTTTAGGTTCCATGTGAGGGTACGACAACGCTTTAGGGGGAGCGTACGTGTGAGGGCGCGGGTTAGTGTTAGCGTACGGGTTAGGATTAGTGGACGGGTGAGGGTCAGGCTTCGGGGAAGGGTTAGGGTTAGGGTTCGGGCTAGGGTTAGGGTTAGGGGACCGGGATGGTTTAGGGTCCAGGGGAGGGTACGACAACACTTTAGGGGGAGCGTACGTGTGAGGGCGCGGGTTAGTGTTAGCGTACGGGTTAGGATTAGGGGACGGGTAAGAGTCAGACTTCGGGGAAGTGTTAGGGTTAGGGTTCGGGCTAGGGTTAGGGTTAGGGGACGGGGAAGGTTTAGGGTCCAGGGGAGGGAACGACAACGATATAGGGGGACCGTACGTGTGAGGGCGTGGGTTAGGGTTAGCGTATGGGTTAGCATTAGGGGACGGGTGAGGGTCAGTTTTCGGGGAAATGTTAGGGTTAGGATTCGGGCTAGGGTTAGGGTTAGGGGATGGGGACGGTTTAGGGTCCAGGAGAGGGTAAGACAACGCTTTAGGGGGAGCGTACGTGTGCGGGCGCAGGTTAGTGTTGGCGTACGGGTTAGGATTATGGGACGGGTGAGGGTCAGGCTTCGGAGAAGTGTTAGGGTTAGGGTTCGGGCTAGGGTTAGGGTTAGGGGACGGGGACAGTTTAGGGTCCAGGTGAGGGTACGACAACGCTTTAGGGGGAGCGTACATTTGAGGGCGCGGGTTAATGTTAGCTTACGGGTTAGAATTAGGGGACGGGTGAGGGTCAGGCTTCGGGGAAGGCTTAGGGTTAGGGTTCGGTCTAGGGTTAGGGTTAGGGGACGGGGATGGTTTAGGGTCCAGGGGCGGGTACGACAACGCTTTAGGGGGAGTGTACGTGTGAGGGCGCGGGTTAGTGTTAGCGTACGGGTTAGGATTAGGGGACGGGTGAGGGGCACGCTTCGGGGAAGGGTTAGGGTTAGGGTTCGGGCTAGGGTTTGGGTTAGGGGACGGGGACTGTTTAGGGTCCAGGGGAGGGTACGACAACGATTTAGGGGGAGCGTACGTGTGAGCGCGCGGGTTAGTGTTAGCGTACGGGTTAGGATTATGGGACGGGTGAGGGCCAGGCTTTGGGGAAGGGTTAGTGTTAAGGTTTAGGCTAGGGTTAGGTTTAGGGGACGGGGAAGGTTTAGGGTCCAGAGGAGGGTACGACAACGCTTTAGGGGGAGCGTACGTGTGAGAGCGCGGATTATTGTTAGCGTATGGGTTAGGATTAGGGGACGGGTGAGGGTGAGGCTTCGGGGAAGGGTTAGGGTTAGGGTTAGGGGACGGTTTAGGGTCCAGGTGAGGGTACCACAAAGCTTTAGGGGGAGCGTACGTGTGAGGGCGCGGGTTAGTGTTAGCGTACGGGTTAGGATTAGGGGACGAGTGAGGGTCAGGCTTCGGGGAAGGGTTCGGGTTAGGGTTCGTGCTAGGGTTAGGGTTAGGGGACGGGGACTGTTTAGGGTCCAGGGGAGGGTACGACAATGCTTTAGGAGGAGCGTACGTGTGAGGGCGCGGGTTAGTGTTAGCGTACGGGTTAGGATTAGGGGACGGGTGAGGGTCAGGCTTCGGGGAAGGCTTAGGGTTAGGGTTAGGGTTCGGGCTAGGGTTAGGGTTAGGGGACGGGGACGGTTTAGGGTCCAGGGGAGGGTACGACAACGCTTTAGGGGGAGCGTACGTGTGAGGGCGCGGGTTAGTGTTAGCGTACGGGTTAGGATTATGGGACGGGTGAGTGTCAGGCTTCGGGGAAGGTTTAGGTTTAGGGTTCGGGCTAGGGTTAGGGTTAGGGGATGGGAACGGTTTAGGGTCCAGGGGAGGGTAAGACAACGCTTTAGGGGCAGTGTACCGGTGAGGGCACGGGTTAGTGTTAGCGTACGGGTTAGGATTAGGGGACGGGTGAGGGTCAGGCTTCGGGGAAGGATATGGGTTAGGGTTCGGGCTAGGGTTAGGGTTAGGGGACGGGACGGTTTAGCGTCCAGGGGAGGGTACGGCAACGCTTTAGCGGGAGCGTACGTGTGAGGGCGCGAGTTATGTTAGCGTACGGGTTAGAATTAGGGGACGTGTGAGGGTCAGGCTTCGGGGAAGGTTTAGGGTTAGGGTTCGGGCTAGGGTTAGGGTTAGGGGACGGGGACGGTTTAGGGTCCAGGGGAGGGTACGACAACGCTTTAGGGGGAGCGTACGTGTGAGGGCGCGGGTTAGTGTTAGCGTACGGGTTAGGATTAGGGGACGGGTGAGGGTCAGGCTTCGGGGAAGTGTTAGGGTTAGGGTTCAGGCTAGGGTTAGGGTTAGGGGACGGGGATGGTTTAGGGTCCAGGGAAAGGTACGACAACGCTTTAGGGGGAGCGTACGTGTGAGTGTGCGGGTTAGTGTCAGCGTACGGGTTAGGATTAGGGGTCGGGTGAAGGTCTGGCTTCGGGGAAGGGTTAGTGTTAGTGTTCGGGCTAGGGTTAGGGTTATGGGACGGGGACGGTTTAGGGTCCAGGTGAGGGTACCACTACGATTTAGGGGGAGCGTACGTGTGAGGGCGCCGGTTAGTGTCAGCATACGGGTTAGGATTAGGGGACGGGTGAGTGTCAGGCTTCGGGGAAGGTTTAGGGTTAGGGTTCGTGCTAGGGTTAGGGTAGGGGACGGGGACGGTTTATGGTACAGGGGAGGGTACGACAACGCTTTAGGGGGACCGTACGTGTGAGGGCGCGGGTTAGTGTTAGCGTACGGGTTAGGATTAGGGGACGGGTGAAGGTCAGCCTTCGGGGAAGGGTTAGGGTTTGGGTTCGTGCTAGGGTTAGGGTTAGGGGACGGGGACGGCTTAGGGTCCAGGGGAGGGTTCGACAACGCTTTAAGGGGAGCGTACGTGTGAGGGCGCGGGTTAGTGTTAGCGTACGGGTTAGGATTAGGGGACGGGTGAGGGTCAGGCTTTGGGGAAGGGTTAGTGTTAGGGTTTGGGCTAGGGTTAGTGTTAGGGGACGGGGAAGGTTTAGGGTCCAGAGGAGGGTACGACAAAGCTTTAGGGGGAGCGTACGTGTGAGGGCGCGGGTTAGTGTTAGCGTACGGGTTAGGATTAGGGGACGGGTGAGGGTCAGGCTTCGGGGAAGGGTTAGGGTTAGGGTTCGGGCTAGGGTTAGGGTTAGAGTTAGGGGACGGTTTAGGGTCCAGGTGAGGGTACCACAACGCTTTAGGTGGAGCGTACGTGTGAGGGCGCGGGTTAGTGTCAGCGTACGGGTTAGGATTAGGGGACGAGTGAGGGTCAGGCTTCGGGGAAGTGTTTGAGTTAGGGTTCAGGCTAGGGTTAGGGTTAGGGGACGGGGATGGTTTAGGGTCCAGGGGAGGGTACGACAATGCTTTAGGGGGAGCGTACGTGTGAGGGCGCGGGTTAGTGTTAGCGTACGGGTTAGGATTAGGGGACGGGTGAGGGTCAGGCTTCGGGGAAGGGTTAGGCTTAGGGTTTGGGCTAGGGTTAGAGTTAGGGGACGGGAACGGTTTAGGGTCCAGGGGAGTGTACGAGAACGCTTTAGGGGGAGTGTACATGTGAGGGCGCGGGTTAGTGTTAGCGTACGGGTTAGGATTATGGGACGGGTGAAGGTCAGGCTTCGAAGAAGGGTTAGGTTTAGGGTTAGGGCTAGGGTTAGGGTTAGGGGACGGGGACGGTTTTGGGTCCAGGGGAGGGTACGGCAACGCTATAGTGGGAGCATACGTGTGAGGGCGCGGGTTATGTTAGCGTACGGGTTAGGATTAGGGGACAGGTGAGGGTCAGGCTACGGGGAAGGTTTAGGGTGAGAGTTCGGGCTAGGGTTAGGGTTAGTGGACGGGGACGGTTTAGGGTCCAGGGGAGGGTACGACAACGCTTTACGGGGAGCGTACGTGTGAGGGCGCAGTTTAGTGTTAGCGTACGGGTTAGGATTAGGGGACGGGTGAGGGTCAGGCTTAGGGGAAGGGTTAGGGTTAGGGTTCGGGCTAGGGTTAGGATTAGGGGACGGGGACGGTTTAGGGTCCAAGTGAGGGTACGACAATGCTTTAGGGGGAGCGTACGTGTGAGGGCGCGGGTTAGTGTTAGCGTACGGGTTAGGCATAGGGGACGGGTGAGGGTCAGGCTTCGGGGAAAGGTTGTGGTTAGGGTTCGGCTAGGGTTAGGGTTAGGGGACGGGGACGGTTTAGGGTCCAGTGTAGGGTAAGACAACGCTTTAGGGGGAGCGTACATGCGAGGGCCCGGGTTAGTGTTAGCGTACGGGTTAGGATTAGGGGACGGATGAGGGTCAGGCTTCGGGGAAGGTTTAGGGTTAGGGTTCGGGCTAGGGTTAGGGTTAGGGGACGGGGACGGTTTAGGGTCCAGGGGAGTGTACGACAACGCTTTAGAGGGAGCGTACGTGTGAGGGCGCGGGTTAGTGTTAGCGTGGGGGTTAGGATTAGGGGACGGGTGAGGGTCAGCCTTCGGGGAAGGGTTAGGGTTAGGTTTCGGGCTAGGGTTAGGGTTAGGGGACGGGGACGGTTTAGGGTCCAGGGGAGGGTACGACAACGCTTTTGCGGGATCATACGCATGAGGGCGCGGGTTAGTGTTAGCGTACGGGTTAGGATTAGGGGACGGGTAAGGGTCAGGCTTCGGGGAAGGGTTAGGGTTAGGGTTCGGGCTAGGGTTAGGGTTAGGGGACAGGGACGGTTTAGGGTCCAGGGGAGGGTACGACAACGCTTTAGGGGGAGCGTAAGTGTGAGGGCACGGGTTAGTGTTAGCGTACGGGTTAGGATTAGGGGACGGGTGAGGCTCAGGCTTCGGGGAAAGGTTAGTGTTAGGGTTCGGGCTAGGGTTAGGGTTAGGGGTCAGGGACGGTTTAGGGTCAAGGTGAGGGTACGACAACGCTTTAGGGGGAGCGTACGTGTGAGGGCACGGGTTAGTGTTAGCGTACGGGTTAGGATTAGGGGACGGGTGAGGGTCAGGCTTCGGGGAACGGTTAGGGTTAGGGTTCGGGCTAGGGTTAGGGTTAGGGGACGGGAACGGTTTAGGGTCCAGGGGAGTGTACGACAACGCTTTAGGGGGAGCGTACGTGTGAGGGCGCGGGTTAGTGTTAGCGTACGGGTTAGGATTAGGGGACGTGTGACGGTCAGGCTTCGCGGAAGAGTTAGGGTTAGGGTTTGGGCTAGAGTTAGGGTTAGAGGACGGGGACGGTTTACGGTCCAGGAGAGGGTACGACAATGCTTTAGGGGGATCGTACGCGTGAGGGCGCGGGGTAGTGTTAGTGTACGGGTGAGGATTAGGGGACGGGTGAGGGTCAGGCTTCGGGGAAGGGTTAGGGTTAGGGTTCGGGCTAGGGTTAGGGTTAGGGGACGGGGACGGTTTAGGGTCCAGGGGAGGGTACGACAACGCTTTAGGGGGAGCGTACGTGTGAGGGCGCGGGTTAGTGTTAGCGTACGGTTGAGGATTAGTGGACGGGTGAGGGTCAGGCTTTGGGGAAGGGTTAGGGTTAGGGTTCGAGCTAGGGTTAGGGTTAGGGGACGGGGAAGGTTTAGGGTCCAGGGGAGGGTACGACAACGCTTTAGGGGGAGCGTTCGTGTGAGGGCGCGGGTTAGTGTTAGCGTTCGGGTTAGGATTAGGGGATGGTTGAGGGTCAGGCTTCGGGGAAGGGTTAGGGTTAGGGTTCAGGCTAGGGTTAGGGTTAGGGGACGGGGAAGGTTTAGGTTCCAGGGGAAGGTACGACAATTCTTTAGGGGGAGCGTACGTCTGAGGGAGCGGGATAGTGTTAGCGTACGGGTTAGGATTAGGGGACGGGTGAAGGTCAGGCTTCGGGGAAGGGTTAGGGTTAGGGTTAGGGCTAGGGTTAGGGTTAGGGGACGGGGACGGCTTAGGGTCCAAGGGAGGGTACGACAACGCTTTAGGGGGAGCGTACGTGTGAGGGCGTGGGTTAGTGTTAGCGTACGGGTGAGGATTAGGGGACGGGTGAGGGTCAGGCTTCGGGGAAGGGTTAGGGTTAGGGTTCGGGCTAGGGTTAGGGTTAGGGGACGCGGACGGTTTAGGGTCCAGGGGAGGGTACGACAACACTTTAGGGGGAGCGTACGTGTGAGGGCGTGGGTTAGTGTTAGCGTACGGGTGAGGATTACGGGACCGGTGAGGGTCAGGCTTCGGGGAAGGGTTAGGGTTAGGGTTCGGGCTAGGGTTAGAGTTAGGGGACGGGGACGGTTTAGGGTCCAGGGGAGGGTATGACAACGCTTTAGGGGGAGCGTACGTGTGAGGGCGCGGGTTAGTGTTAGCGTACGGGTTAGGATTAGGGGACGGGTGAGGGTCAGGCTTCGGGGAAGGGTTAGGGTTAGGGTTCGGGCTACGGTTAGGGTTAGGGGACGGGGACGGTTTAGGGTCCAGGGGAGGGTACGACTACGCTTTAGGGGGAGCGTACCTGTGAGGGCGCAGGTTAGTGTTAGCGTACGGGTGAGGATTAGGGGACGGGTGAGGGTCAGGCTTCGGGGAAGGGTTAGGATTAGGGTTCGGGCTAGGGTTAGAGTTAGGGGACGGGGACGGTTTAGGGTCCAGGGGAGGGTACGACAACGCTTTAGGGGGAGCGTACGTGTGAGGGCGCGGGTTAGTGTTAGCGTACGGTTGAGGATTAGGGGACGGGTGAGGGTCAGGCTTCGGGGAAGGGTTAGGGTTAGGGTTCGGGCTAGGGTTAGGGTTAGGGGACGGGGTCGGTTTAGGGTCCAGAGGAGGGTACGACAACGCTTTAGGGGGAGCGTTCGTGTGAGGGCGCGGGTTAGTGTTAGCGTTCGGGTTAGGATTAGGGGATGGTTGAGGGTCAGGCTTCGGGGAAGGTTTAGGGTTAGGGTTCAGGCTAGGGTTAGGGTTAGGGGACGGGGAAGGTTTAGGGTCCAGGGGAGGGTACGACAATTCTTTAGGGGGAGCGTACGTCTGAGGGAGCGGGATAGTGTTAGCGTACGGGTTAGGATTAGGGGACGGGTGAAGGTCAGGCTTCGGGGAAGGGTTAGGGTTAGGGTTCGGGCTAGGGTTAGGGTTAGGGGACGGGGACGGTTTAGGGTCCAAGGGAGGGTACGACAACGCTTTAGGGGGAGCGTACGTGTGAGGGCGTGGGTTAGTGTTAGCGTACGGGTGAGGATTAGGGGACGGGTGAGGGTCAGGCTTCGGGGAAGGGTTAGGGTTAGGGTTCGGGCTAGGGTTAGGGTTAGGGGACGGGTTCGGTTTAGGGTCCAGGGGAGGGTACGACAACGCTTTAGGGGGAGCATAGGTGTGAGGGTGCGGTTTAGTGTTAGCGTACGGGTTAGGATTAGGGGACGTGTGAGGGTCAGGCTTCGGGGAACGGTTAGGGTTAGGGTTCGGGCTAGGGTTACGTTTAGGGGACGCAGACGGTTTAGCCTCCAGGTTAGTGTACGATAACGATTTAGGGGGAGCGTACGTGTGAGGGCGTGGGTTAGTGTTAGCGTACGGGTGAGGTATAGGGGACGGGTGAGGGTCAGGCTTCGGGGAAGGGTTAGGGTTAGGGTTCGGGCTAGGGTTAGGGTTAGGGGACGGGGACGGTTTAGGGTCCAGGGGAGGGTACGACAACGCTTTAGGGGGAGCGTACGTGTGAGGGCGCGGGTTAGTGTTAGCGTACGGGTGAGGATTACGGGACAGGTGAGGGTCAGGCTTCGGTGAACGGTTAGGGTTAGGGTTCGGGCTAGGGTTAGGGTTAGTGGACGGGAACGGTTTAGGGTCCAGGGGAGGGTACGACAACGCTTTAGGGGGAGCGTACGTGTGAGGGCGCGGGTTAGTGTTAGCGTACGGTTGAGGATTAGGGGACGGGTGAGGGTCAGGCTTCGGGGAAGGGTTAGGGTTAGGGTTTGGGCTAGGGTTAGGGTTAGGGGACGGGGACGGTTTAGGGTCCAGGGGAGGGTACGACAACGCTTTAGGGGGAGCGTACGTGTGAGGGCGCGGGTTAGTGTTAGCGTACGGGTGAGGATTACGGGTCCGGTGAGTGTCAGGCTTCGGGGAAGGGTTAGGGTTAGGGTTCGGGCTAGGGTTAGGGTTAGGGGACGGGAACGGTTTAGGGTCCAGGGGAGGGTACGACAACGCTTTAGGGGGAGCGTACGTGTGAGGGCGCGGGTTAGTGTTAGCGTACGGTTGAGGATTAGTGGACGGGTGAGGGTCAGGCTTCGGGGAAGGGTTAGGGTTAGGGTTCGGGCTAGGGTTAGGGTTAGGGGACGGGGAAGGTTTAGGGTCCAGGGGAGGGTACGACAATGCTTTAGGGGGAGCGTTCGTGTGAGGGCGCGGGTTAGTTTTAGCGTTCGGGTTAGGATTAGGGGATGGTTGAGGGTCAGGCTTCGGGGAAGGGTTAGGGTTAGGGTTCAGGCTAGGGTTAGGGTTAGGGGACGGGGAAGGTTTAGGGTCCAGGGGAGGGTACGACAATGCTTTAGGGGGAGCGTACGTGTGAGGGCGCGGGTTAGTGTTAGCGTACGGGTTAGGATTAGGGGACGGGTGAGGGTCAGGCTTCGGGGAAGGGTTAGGGTTAGGGTTTGGGCTAGGGTTAGAGTTAGGGGACGGGAACGGTTTAGGGTCCAGGGGAGGGTATGAGAACGCTTTAGGGGGAGTGTACATGTGAGGGCGCGGGTTAGTGTTAGCGTACGGGTTAGGATTATGGGACGGGTGAAGGTCAGGCTTCGGGGAAGGGTTAGGTTTAGGGTTAGGGCTAGGGTTAGGGTTAGGGGACGGGGACGGTTTAGGGTCCAGGGGAGGGTACGGCAACGCTATAGTGGGAGCATACGTGTGAGGGCGCGGGTTATGTTAGCGTACGGGTTAGGATTAGGTGACGGGTGAGGGTCAGGCTTCGGGGAAGGTTTAGGGTGAGGGTTCGGGCTAGGGTTAGGGTTAGTGGACGGGGACGGTTTAGGGTCCAGGGGAGGGTACGACAACGCTTTAGGGGGAGCGTACGTGTGAGGGCGCGGGTTAGTGTTAGCGTGGGGGTTAGGATTAGGGGACGGGTGAGGGTCAGCCTTCGGGGAAGGGTTAGGGTTAGGGTTCGGGCTAGGGTTAGGGTTAGGGGACGGGGACGGTTTAGGGTCCAGGGGAGGGTACGACAACGCTTTTGCGGGATCATACGCATGAGGGCGCGGGTTAGTGTTAGCGTACGGGTTAGGATTAGGGGACGGGTAAGGGTCAGGCTTCGGGGAAGGGTTAGGGTTAGGGTTCGGGCTAGGGTTAGGGTTAGGGGACAGGGACGGTTTAGGGTCCAGGGGAGGGTACGACAACGCTTTAGGGGGAGCGTAAGTGTGAGGGCACGGGTTAGTGTTAGCGTACGGGTTAGGATTAGGGGACGGGTGAGGCTCAGGCTTCGGGGAAGGGTTAGTGTTAGGGTTCGGGCTAGGGTTAGGGTTAGGGGTCAGGGACAGTTTAGGGTCAAGGTGAGGGTACGACAACGCTTTAGGGGGAGCATACGTGTGAGGGCACGGGTTAGTGTTAGCGTACGGGTTAGGATTAGGGGACGGGTGAGGGTCAGGCTTCGGGGAACGGTTAGGGTTAGGGTTCGGGCTAGGGTTAGGGTTAGGGGACGGGAACGGTTTAGGGTCCAGGGGAGTGTACGACAACGCTTTAGGGGGAGCGTACGTGTGAGGGCGCGGGTTAGTGTTAGCGTACGGGTTAGGATTAGGGGACGTGTGACGGTCAGGCTTCGCGGAAGAGTTAGGGTTAGGGTTTGGGCTAGAGTTAGGGTTAGAGGACGGGGACGGTTTACGGTCCAGGAGAGGGTACGACAATGCTTTAGGGGGATCGTACGCGTGAGGGCGCGGGGTAGTGTTAGTGTACGGGTGAGGATTAGGGGACGGGTGAGGGTCAGGCTTCGGGGAAGGGTTAGGGTTAGGGTTCGGGCTAGGGTTAGGGTTAGGGGACGGGGACGGTTTAGGGTCCAGGGGAGGGTACGACAATGCTTTAGGAGGAGCGTACGTGTGAGGGCGCGGGTTAGTGTTAGCGTACGGTTGAGGATTAGTGGACGGGTGAGGGTCAGGCTTTGGGGAAGGGTTAGGGTTAGGGTTCGGGCTTGGGTTAGGGTTAGGGGACGGGGAAGGTTTAGGGTCCAGGGGAGGGTACGACAACGCTTTAGGGGGAGCGTTCGTGTGAGGGCGCGGGTTAGTGTTAGCGTTCGGGTTAGGATTAGGGGATGGTTGAGGGTCAGGCTTCGGGGAAGGGTTAGGGTTAGGGTTCAGGCTAGGGTTAGGGTTAGGGGACGGGGAAGGTTTAGGTTCCAGGGGAGGGTACGACAATTCTTTAGGGGGAGCGTACGTCTGAGGGAGCGGGATAGTGTTAGCGTACGGGTTAGGATTAGGGGACGGGTGAAGGTCAGGCTTCGGGGAAGGGTTAGGGTTAGGGTTCGGGCTAGGGTTAGGGTTAGGGGACGGGGACGGCTTAGGGTCCAAGGGAGGGTACGACAACGCTTTAGGGGGAGCGTACGTGTGAGGGCGTGGGTTAGTGTTAGCGTACGGGTGAGGATTAGGGGACGGGTGAGGGTCAGGCTTCGGGGAAGGGTTAGGGTTAGGGTTCGGGCTAGGGTTAGGGTTAGGGGACGCGGACGGTTTAGGGTCCAGGGGAGGGTACGACAACACTTTAGGGGGAGCGTACGTGTGAGGGCGTGGGTTAGTGTTAGCGTACGGGTGAGGATTACGGGACCGGTGAGGGTCAGGCTTCGGGGAAGGGTTAGGGTTAGGGTTCGGGCTAGGGTTAGAGTTAGGGGACGGGGACGGTTTAGGGTCCAGGGGAGGGTATGACAACGCTTTAGGGGGAGCGTACGTGTGAGGGCGCGGGTTAGTGTTAGCGTACGGGTTAGGATTAGGGGACGGGTGAGGGTCAGGCTTCGGGGAAGGGTTAGGGTTAGGGTTCGGGCTACGGTTAGGGTTAGGGGACGGGGACGGTTTAGGGTCCAGGGGAGGGTACGACTACGCTTTAGGGGGAGCGTACGTGTGAGGGCGCAGGTTAGTGTTAGCGTACGGGTGAGGATTAGGGGACGGGTGAGGGTCAGGCTTCGGGGAAGGGTTAGGATTAGGGTTCGGGCTAGGGTTAGAGTTAGGGGACGGGGACGGTTTAGGGTCCAGGGGAGGGTACGACAACGCTTTAGGGGGAGCGTACGTGTGAGGGCGCGGGTTAGTGTTAGCGTACGGTTGAGGATTAGGGGACGGGTGAGGGTCAGGCTTCGGGGAAGGGTTAGGGTTAGGGTTCGGGCTAAGGTTAGGGTTAGGGGACGGGGTCGGTTTAGGGTCCAGAGGAGGGTACGACAACGCTTTAGGGGGAGCGTTCATGTGAGGGCGCGGGTTAGTGTTAGCGTTCGGGTTAGGATTAGGGGATGGTTGAGGGTCAGGCTTCGGGGAAGGGTTAGGGTTAGGGTTCAGGCTAGGGTTAGGGTTAGGGGACGGGGAAGGTTTAGGGTCCAGGGGAGGGTACGACAATTCTTTAGGGGGAGCGTACGTCTGAGGGAGCGGGATAGTGTTAGCGTACGGGTTAGGATTAGGGGACGGGTGAAGGTCAGGCTTCGGGGAAGGGTTAGGGTTAGGGTTCGGGCTAGGGTTAGGGTTAGGGGACGGGGACGGTTTAGGGTCCAAGGGAGGGTACGACAACGCTTTAGGGGGAGCGTACGTGTGAGGGCGTGGGTTAGTGTTAGCGTACGGGTGAGGATTAGGGGACGGGTGAGGGTCAGGCTTCGGGGAAGGGTTAGGGTTAGGGTTCGGGCTAGGGTTAGGGTTAGGGGACGGGTTCGGTTTAGGGTCCAGGGGAGGGTACGACAACGCTTTAGGGGGAGCGTAGGTGTGAGGGTGCGGGTTAGTGTTAGCGTACGGGTTAGGATTAGGGGACGGGTGAGAGTCAGGCTTCGGGGAACGGTTAGGGTTAGGGTTCGGGCTAGGGTTACGTTTAGGGGACGGAGACGGTTTAGCGTCCAGGTTAGTGTACGATAACGATTTAGGGGGAGCGTACGTGTGAGGGCGTGGGTTAGTGTTAGCGTACGGGTGAGGTATAGGGGACGGGTGAGGGTCAGGCTTCGGGGAAGGGTTAGGGTTAGGGTTCGGGCTAGGGTTAGGGTTAGGGGACGGGGACGGTTTAGGGTCCAGGGGAGGGTACGACAACGCTTTAGGGGGAGCGTACGTGTGAGGGCGCGGGTTAGTGTTAGCGTACGGATGAGGATTACGGGACAGGTGAGGGTCAGTCTTCGGTGAACGGTTAGGGTTAGGGTTCGGGCTAGGGTTAGGGTTAGTGGACGGGAACGGTTTAGGGTCCAGGGGAGGGTACGACAACGCTTTAGGGGGAGCGTACGTGTGAGGGCGCGGGTTAGTGTTAGCGTACGGTTGAGGATTAGGGGACGGGTGAGGGTCAGGCTTCGGGGAAGGGTTAGGGTTAGGGTTTGGGCTAGGGTTAGGGTTAGGGGACGGGGACGGTTTACGGTCCAGGGGAGGGTACGACAACGCTTTAGGGGGAGCGTACGTGTGAGGGCGCGGGTTAGTGTTAGCGTACGGGTGAGGATTACGGGTCCGGTGAGTGTCAGGCTTCAGGGAAGGGTTAGGGTTAGGGTTCGGGCTAGGGTTAGGGTTAGGGGACGGGAACGGTTTAGGGTCCAGGGGAGGGTACGACAACGCTTTAGGGGGAGCGTACGTGTGAGGGCGCGGGTTAGTGTTAGCGTACGGTTGAGGATTAGTGGACGGGTGAGGGTCAGGCTTCGGGGAAGGGTTAGGGTTAGGGTTCGGGCTAGGGTTAGGGTTAGGGGACGGGGAAGGTTTAGGGTCCAGGGGAGGGTACGACAATGCTTTAGGGGGAGCGTTCGTGTGAGGGCGCGGGTTAGTGTTAGCGTTCGGGTTAGGATTAGGGGATGGTTGAGGGTCAGGCTTCGGGGAAGGGTTAGGGTTAGGGTTCAGGCTAGGGTTAGGGTTAGGGGACGGGAAAGGTTTAGGGTCCAGGGGAGGGTACGACAATTCTTTAGGGGGAGCGTACATCTGAGGGAGCGGGATAGTGTTAGCGTACGGGTTAGGATTAGGGGACGGGTGAAGGTCAGGCTTCGGGGAAGGGTTAGGGTTAGGGTTCGGGCTAGGGTTAGGGTTAGGGGACGGGGACGGTTTAGGGTCCAAGGGAGGGTACGACAACGCTTTAGGGGGAGCGTACGTGTGAGGGCGTGGGTTAGTGTTAGCGTACGGGTGAGGATTAGGGGACGGGTGAGGGTCAGGCTTCGGGGAAGGGTTAGGGTTAGGGTTCGGGCTAGGGTTACGGTTAGGGGACGCGGACGGTTTAGGGTCCAGGGGAGGGTACGACAACACTTTAGGGGGAGCGTACGTGTGAGGGTGCGGGTTAGTGTTAGCGTACGGGTTAGGATTAGGGGACGGGTGAGTGTCAGGCTTCGGGGAAGGGTTAGGGATAGGGTTCGGGCTAGGGTTAGAGTTAAGGGACGGGGACGGTTTAGGGTCCAGGGGAGGGTACGACAACGCTTTAGGGGGAGCGTACGTGTGAGGGCGCGGGTTAGTGTTAGCGTACGGGTTAGGATTAGGGGACGGGTGAGGGTCAGGCTTCGGGGAAGGGTTAGGGTTAGGGTTCGGGCTAGGGTTAGAGTTAGGGGACGGGGACGGTTTAGGGTCCAGGGGAGGGTACGACAACGCTTTAGGGGGAGCGTACGTGTGAGGGCGCAGGTTAGTGTTAGCGTACGGGTTATGATTAGGGGACGGGTGAGGGTCAGGCTTCGGGGAAGGGTTAGGGTTAGGGTTCGGGCTAGGGTTAGAGTTAGGGGACGGGGACGGTTTAGGGTCCAGGGGAGGGTACGACAACGCTTTCGGTGGAGCGTACGTGTGAGGGCGCGGGTTAGTGTTAGCGTACGGTTTAGGATTAGGGGACGGGTGAGGGTCAGGCTTCGGGGAAGTGTTAGGGTTAGGGTTCGGGCTAGGGTTAGGGTTAGGGGACGGGGACAGTTTAGGGTCCAGGGGAGGGTACGACAACGCTTTAGGGGGAGCGTACGGGTGAGGGCGCGGGTTAGTTTTAGCGTACGGGTTAGGATTAGGGGACGGGTGAGTGTCAGGCTTCGGGGAAGGGTTAGGTTTAGGGTTCGGGCTAGGGTTAGGGTTAGGGGACGGGGACGGTTTACGGTCCAGGGGAGGGTACGACAACGCTTTAGGGGGAGCATACGTGTGACGGCGCAGGTTAGTGTTAGCGTACGGGTTAGGATTATGGGACGTGTGAGTGTCAGGCTTCGGGGAAGGGTTAGGGTTAGGGTTCGGGCTAGGGTTAGGGTTAGGGGACGGGGACGGTTTAGGGTCCAGGGGAGGGTACGACAACGCCTTAGGGGGAGCGTACGTTTGAGGGCGCGGGTTAGTGTTAGCGTACGGTTAGGATTAGGGGACGGGTGTGGGTCAGGCTTCGGGGAAGTTTTAGGGTTAGGGTTCGGGCTAGGGTTAGGGTTAGGGGACGGGGACGGTTTAGGGTCCGGGGAGGGTACGACAACGCTTTAGGGGGAGCGTACGTGTGAGGGCGCGGGTTAGTGTTAGCGTACGGGTTAGGATTAGGGGACGGGTGAGGGTCAGGCTTCGGGGAAGTTTTAGGGTTAGGGTTCGGGCTAGGGTTAGGGTTAGGGGACGGGGACGGTTTAGGGTCCAGAGGAGGGTACGACAACGCTTTAGGGGGAGCGTACGTGTGAGGGCGCGGGTTAGTGTTAGCGTACGGGTTAGGATTAGGGGACGGGTGAGGGTCAGGCTTCGGGGAAGGGTTAGGGTTAGGGTTCGGGCTAGGGTTAGGGTTAGGGGACGGGGACGGTTTAGGGTCCAGGGGAGTGTACGAGAACGCTTTAGTGGGAGCGTACGTGTGAGGGCGCAGGTTAGTGTTAGCGTACTGGTTAGGATTAGGAGACGGGTGAGGGTCAGGCTTCGGGGAAGGGTTATGGTTAGGGTTCGGGCTAGGGTGAGGGTTAGGGGACGGGGACGGTTTAGGGTCCAGGGGAGGGTACGACAATGCTTTAGGGGGAGCGTAGGTGTGAGGGCGCGGGTTAGTGTTAGCGTACGGGTTAGGATTAGGGGACGGGTGAGGGTCAGGCTTCGGGGAAGGGTTAGGGTTAGGGTTCGGGCTAGGGTTAGGGTTAGGGGACGGGGACGGTTTAGGGTCCAGGGGAGGGTACGACAACGCTTTAGGGGGAGCGTACGTGTGAGGGCGTGGGTTAGTGTTAGCGTACGGGAGAGGATTAGGGGACGGGTGAGGGTCAGGCTTCGGGGAAGGGTTAGGGTTAGGGTTCGGGCTAGGGTTAGGGTTAGGGGACGGGGACGGTTTAGGGTCCAGGGGAGGGTACGACAACGCTTTAGGGGGAGCGTACGTGTAGGGCGCGGGATAGTGTTAGCGTACGGGTGAGGATTACGGGACAGGTGAGGGTCAGGCTTCGGGGAACGGTTAGGGTTAGGGTTCGGGCTAGGGTTAGGGTTAGGGGAAGGGAACGGTTTAGGGTCCAGGGGAGGGTACGACAACGCTTTAGGGGGAGCGTACGTGTGGGGGCGCGGGTTAGTGTTAGCGTACGGTTGAGGATTAGTGGAAGGGTGAGGGTCAGGCTTCGGGGAAGGGTTAGGGTTAGGGTTCGGGCTAGGGTTAGGGTTAGGGGACGGGGACGGTTTAGGGTCCAGGGGAGGGTACGACAACGCTTTAGGGGGAGCGTACGTGAGAGGGCGCGGGTTAGTGTTAGCGTACGGGTTAGGATTAGGGGACGGGTGAGGGTCAGGCTTCGGGGAAGGGTTATGGTTAGGGTTCGGGCTAGGGTGAGGGTTAGGGGACGGGGACGGTTTAGGGTCCAGGGGAGGGTACGACAATGCTTTAGGGGGAGCGTAGGTGTGAGGGCGCGGGTTAGTGTTAGCGTACGGGTTAGGATTAGGGGACGGGTGAGGGTCAGGCTTCGGGGAAGGGTTAGGTTTAGGGTTCGGGATAGGGTTAGGGTTAGAGGACGGGGACGGTTTAAGGTCCAGGGGAGGGTACAACAACGCTTTAGGTGGAGCGTACGTGTGAGGGCACGGGTTAGTGTTAGCGTATGGGTTAGGATTAGGGGACGGGTGAGGGTCAGGCTTCGGGGAAGGGCTAGGGTTAGTGTTCGGGCTAGGGTTAGAGTTACGGGACGGGGACGGTTTAGGGTCCAGGGCAGTGTACGACAACGCTTTAGGGGGAGCGTACATGTGAGGGCGCGGGTTAGTGATAGCGTACGGGTTAGAATTAGGGGACGGGTGAGGGTCAGGCTTCGGGGAAGGGTTAGGGTTAGGGTTCGGGCTAGGGTTAGGGTTAGAGGACGGGGACGGTTTAGGGTCCAGGGGAGGGTACGACAACGCTTTAGGGGGAGCGTACGTGTGAGGGCGCGGGTTAGTGTTAGCGTACGGGTGAGGATTAGGGGACGGGTGAGGGTCAGGCTTCGGGGAAGGGTTAGGGTTAGGGTTCGGGCTAGGGTTAGGGTTAGGGGACGGGGACGGTTTAGAGTCCAGGGGAAGGTACGAGAACGCTTTAGGAAGAACGTACGTGTGAGGGCGCAGGTTAGTGTTAGCGTTCGGGTTAGGATTAGGGGACGGGTGAGGGTCAGGCTTCGGGGAAGGGTTATGGTTAGGGTTCAGGCTAGGGTGAGGGTTAGGGGACGGGGACGGTTTAGGGTCCACGGGAGGGTACGACAATGCTTTAGGGGGAGCGTAGGTGTGAGGGCGCGGGTTAGTGTTAGCGTACGGGTTAGGATTAGGGGACGGGTGAGGGTCAGGTTTCGGGGAAGGGTTAGGGTTAGGGTTCGGGCTAGGGTTAGGGTTAGAGGACGGGGACGGTTTAGGGTCCAGGGGAGGGTACAACAATGCTTTAGGTGGAGCGTACGTGTGAGGGCACGGGTTAGTGTTAGTGTACGGGTTAGGATTAGGGGACGGGTGAGTGTCAGGCTTCGGGGAAAGGCTAGGTTTAGGGTTCGGGCTAGGGTTAGTGTTACGGGACGGGGACGGTTTAGGGTCCAGGGCAGTGTACGACAACGCTTTAGGGGGAGCGTACGTGTGAGGGCGCGGGTTAGTGTTAGCGTACGGGTTAGGATTAGGGGACCGGTGAGGGTCAGGCTTTGGGGAAGGGTTAGGGTTAGGGTTCGGGCTAGGGTTAGTGTTAGGGGACGGGGACGGTTTAGGGTCCAGGGGAGGGTACGACAACGCTTTAGGGGGAGCGTACGTGTGAGGGCACGGGTTAGTGTTAGCGTACGTGTTAGGATTAGGGGACGGTTGAGGGTCAGGGTTCGGGGAAGGGTTAGGGTTAGGGTTCGGGCTAGGGTTAGGTTTAGGGGACGGGGACGGTTTAGGGTCCAGGGGAGGGTACGACAACGCTTTAGAGGGAGCGTACGCATGAGGGCGCAGGTTAGTGTTAGCGTACGGGTTAGGATTAGGGGACGGGTGAGGGTCAGGCTTCGGGGAAGGGTTAGGGTTAGGGTTCGGGCTAGGGTTAGGGTTAGGGGACGGGGACGGTTTAGGGTCCAGGGGAGGGTACGACAACGCTTTAGGGGGAGCGTACGAGTGAGGTCGCGGGTTAGTGTTAGCGTACGGGTTAGGATTAGGGGACGGGTGAGGGTCATGCTTAGGGGAAGTGTTAGGGTTAGGGTTCGGTCTAGGGTTAGGGTTAGGGGACGGGGACGGTTTAGGGTCCAGGTGAGGGTACAACAACGCTTTAGGGGGAGCGTACGTGTGAGGGCGCAGGTTAGTGTTAGCGTACAGGTTAGGATTAGGGGACGGGTGAGGGTCAGGCTTCGGGGAAGGGTTATGGTTAGGGTTCGGGCTAGGGTTAGGGTTAGGGGACGGGGACAGTTTAGGGTCCAGGGGAGCATACGACAACGCTTTAGGGGGAGCGTAGGTGTGAGGGCGCGGGTTAGTGTTAGCGTACGGGTTAGGCTTAGGGGACGGGTGATGGTCAGGCTTCGGGGAAGATTTAGGGTTAGGGTTCGGGCTAGGGTTAGGGTTAGGGGACGGGGACGGTTTAGGGTCCAGGGGAGGGTACCACAACGCTTTAGGGGGAGCGTACGTGTGAGGGCGCGGGTTAGTGTTAGCGTACGGGTTAGGATTATGGGACGGGTGAGGGTCAGGCTTCGGGGAAGGGTTAGGGTTAGGTTCGGGATAGGGTTAGGGTTAGGGGAAGGGGAGGGTTTAGGGTGCAGGGGAGGGTACGACAACGCTTTACGGGGAACGTACGTGTGAGGGCGCGGGTTAGTGTTAGCGTACGGGTTAGGATTAGGGGACGTGTGAGGGTCAGGCTTCGGGCAAGAGTTAGGATTAGGGTTCGGGCTAGGGTTAGGGTTAGGGGACGCGGACGGTTTAGGGTCCAGGGGAGGGTACGACAACGCTTTAGGGGGAGCGTACGTGTGAGGGCGTGGGTTAGTGTTAGCATATGGGTTAGGATTAGGGGACGGGTGAGGGTCAGGCTTCTGGTAAGTTTTAGGGTTAGGGCCTGGGCTAGGGTTAGGGTTAGGGGACGGGGACGGTTTAGGGTCCAGGGGAGTGTACGACAATGCTTTAGGGGGAGCGTACGTGTGAGGGCGCGGGTTAGTGTTATCGTACGGGTTAGGATTAGGGGACGGGTGAGGGTCAGGCTTCGGGGAAGGGTTAGGGTTAGGGTTCGGGCTAGGGTTAGGGTTAGGGGACGGGAACGGTTTAGGGTCCAGGGGAGGGTATGACAAAGATTTAGGGGGAGCGTACATGTGAGGGCGCGGGTTAGTGTTAGCGTACGGGTTAGGATTAGGGGACGGGTGAGGGTCAGGCTTTGGGGAAGGGTTAGGGTTAGGGTTCGGGCTAGGGTTAGGGTTAGGGGACGGGGACGGTGTAGGGTCCAGGGCAGTGTTCGACAACGCTTTAGGGGGAGCGTACGTGTGAGGGCGCGGGTTAGTGTTAGCGTACGGGTTAGGATTAGGGGACCGGTGAGGGTCAGGCTTTGGGGAAGGGTTAGGTTTAGGGTTCGGGCTAGGGTTAGTGTTAGGGGACGGGGACGGTTTAGGGTCCAGGGGAGGGTACGACAACGCTTTAGGGGGAGCGTACGTGTGAGGGCACGGGTTAGTGTTAGCGTACGTGTTAGGATTAGGGGACGGTTGAGGGTCAGGCTTCGGGGAAGGGTTAGGGTTAGGGTTCGGGCTAGGGTTAGGTTTAGGGGACGGGGACGGTTTAGGGTCCAGTGGAGGGTACAACAACGCTTTAGGTGGAGCGTACGTGTGATGGCGTGGATTAGTGTTAGCGTACGGGTTTAGGATTAGGGGACGTGTGAGGGTCAGGCTTCGGGCAAGGGTTAGGATTAGGGTTCGGGCTAGGGTTAGGGTTAGGGGACGGGGACGGTTTACGGTCCAGGGGAGGGTACGACAACGCTTTAGGGGGAGCAGACGTGTGAGGGCGCGGGTTAGTGTTAGCGTACGGGTTAGGATTATGGGACGGGTGAGGGTCAGGCTTCGGGGAAGGGTTAGGGTTAGGTTCGGGATAGGGTTAGGGTTAGGGGAAGGGGAGGGTTTAGGGTGCAGGGGAGGGTACGACAACGCTTTACGGGGAACGTACGTGTGAGGGCGCGGGTTAGTGTTAGCGTACGGGTTAGGATTAGGGGACGTGTGAGGGTCAGGCTTCGGGCAAGAGTTAGGATTAGGGTTCGGGCTAGGGTTAGGGTTAGGGGACGCGGACGGTTTAGGGTCCAGGGGAGGGTACGACAACGCTTTAGGGGGAGCGTACGTGTGAGGGCGTGGGTTAGTGTTAGCATATGGGTTAGGATTAGGGGACAGGTGAGGGTCAGGCTTCTGGGAAGTTTTAGGGTTAGGGCCTGGGCTAGGGTTAGGGTTAGGGGACGGGGACGGTTTAGGGTCCAGGGGAGTGTACGACAATGCTTTAGGGGGAGCGTACGTGTGAGGGCGCGGGTTAGTGTTATCGTACGGGTTAGGATTAGGGGACGGGTGAGGGTCAGGCTTCGGGGAAGGGTTAGGGTTAGGGTTCGGGCTAGGGTTAGGGTTAGGGGACGGGGACGGTTTAGGGTCCAGGGGAGGGTATGACAAAGATTTAGGGGGAGCGTACATGTGAGGGCGCGGGTTAGTGTTAGCGTACGGGTTAGGATTAGGGGACGGGTGAGGGTCAGGCTTTGGGGAAGGGTTAGGGTTAGGGTTCGGGCTAGGGTTAGGGTTAGGGGACGGGGACGGTGTAGGGTCCAGGGCAGTGTACGACAACGCTTTAGGGGGAGCGTACGTGTGAGGGCGCGGGTTAGTGTTAGCGTACGGGTTAGGATTAGGGGACCGGTGAGGGTCAGGCTTTGGGGAAGGGTTAGGTTTAGGGTTCGGGCTAGGGTTAGTGTTAGGGGACGGGGACGGTTTAGGGTCCAGGGGAGGGTACGACAACGCTTTAGGGGGAGCGTACGTGTGAGGGCACGGGTTAGTGTTAGCGTACGTGTTAGGATTAGGGGACGGTTGAGGGTCAGGCTTCGGGGAAGGGTTAGGGTTAGGGTTCGGGCTAGGGTTAGGTTTAGGGGACGGGGACGGTTTAGGGTCCAGTGGAGGGTACAACAACGCTTTAGGTGGAGCGTACGTGTGATGGCGTGGATTAGTGTTAGCGTACGGGTTTAGGATTAGGGGACGTGTGAGGGTCAGGCTTCGGGCAAGGGTTAGGATTAGGGTTCGGGCTAGGGTTAGGGTTAGGGGACGGGGACGGTTTACGGTCCAGGGGAGGGTACGACAACGCTTTAGGGGGAGCGTACGTGTGACGGCGTGGATTAGTGTTAGCGTACGGGTTAGGATTAGGGGACGCGTGAGGGTCAGGCTTCGGGGAAGGGTTAGGGTTAGGGTTCGGGCTAGGGTCAGGGTTAGGGGACGGGGACGGTTTAGGGTCCAGGGGAGGGTACGACAAAGATGTATGGGGAGCGTACGTGTGAGGGCGCAGGTTAGTGTTAGCGTACGGGTTAGGATTAGGGGACGGGTGAGGGTCAGGCTTCGGGGAAGGGTTAGGGTTAGGGTTCGGGCTAGGGTTAGGGTTAGGGGACGGGGACGGTTTAGGGTCCAGGGGAGGGTACGACAACGCTTTAGGGGGAGCGTACGTTTGAGAGCGCGGGTTAGTGTTAGCGTACGGTTAGGATTAGGGGATGGGTGTGGGTCAGGCTTCGGGGAAGTTTTAGGGTTAGGGTTCGGGCTAGGGTTAGGGTTAGGGGACGGGGACGGTTTAGGGTCCAGGGGAGGGTACGACAACGCTTTAGAGGGAGCGTACGCATGAGGGCGCGGGTTAGTGTTAGCGTACGGGTTAGGATTAGGGGACGGGTGAGGGTCAGGCTTCGGGGAAGGGTTAGGGTTAGGGTTCGGGCTAGGGTTAGGGTTAGGGGACGGGGACGGTTTAGGGTCCAGGGGAGGGTACGACAACGCTTTAGGGGGAGCGTACGAGTGAGGTCGCGGGTTACTGTTAGCGTACGGGTTAGGATTAGGGGACGGGTGAGGGTCATGCTTAGGGGAAGTGTTAGGGTTAGGGTTCAGGCTTGGGTTAGGGTTAGGGGACGGGGACGGTTTAGGGTCCAGGTGAGGGTACAACAACGCTTTAGGGGGAGCGTACGTGTGAGGGCGCAGGTTAGTGTTAGCGTACGGGTTAGGATTAGGGGACGGGTGAGGGTCAGGCTTCGGGGAAGGGTTATGGTTAGGGTTCGGGCTAGGGTTAGGGTTAGGGGACGGGGACAGTTTAGGGTCCAGGGGAGCATACGACAACGCTTTAGGGGGAGCGTAGGTGTGAGGGCGCGGGTTAGTGTTAGCGTACGGGTTAGGCTTAGAGGACGGGTGAGGGTCAGGCTTCGGGGAAGATTTAGGGTTAGGGTTCGGGCTAGGGTTAGGGTTAGGGGACGGGGACGGTTTAGGGTCCAGGGGAGGGTACCACAACGCTTTAGGGGGAGCGTACGTGTGAGGGCGCGGGTTAGTGTTAGCGTACGGGTTAGGATTATGGGACGGGTGAGGGTCAGGCTTCGGGGAAGGGTTAGGGTTAGGTTCGGGATAGGGTTAGGGTTAGGGGAAGGGGAGGGTTTAGGGTGCAGGGGAGGGTACGACAACGCTTTACGGGGAACGTACTTGTGAGGGCGCGGGTTAGTGTTAGCGTACGGGTTAGGATTAGGGGACGTGTGAGGGTCAGGCTTCGGGCAAGAGTTAGGATTAGGGTTCGGGTTAGGGTTAGGGTTAGGGGACGCGGACGGTTTAGGGTCTAGGGGAGGGTACGACAACACTTTAGGGGGAGCATACGTGTGAGGGTGCGGGTTAGTGTTAGCGTACGGGTTAGGATTAGGGGACGGGTGAGGGTCAGGCTTCGGGGAAGGATTAGGGTTAGGGTTCGGGCTAGGGTTAGGGTTAGGGGACGGGGACGGTTTAGGGTCCAGGGGAGGGTACGACAATGCTTTAGGGGGAGCGTACGTGTGAGGGCGTGGGTTAGTGTTAGCGTACGGGTTAGGATTAGGGGACGGGTGAGGGTCAGGCTTCGGGGAAGGGTTAGGGTTAGGGTTCGGGCTAGGGTTAGGGTTAGGGGACGTGGACGGTTTACGGTCCAGGGGAGGGTACGACAACGCTTTAGGGGGAGCGTACGTGTGACGGCGCGGGTTAGTGTTAGCGTACAGGTTAGGATTATGGGAAGGGTGAGGGTCAGGCTTCGGGGAAGGGTAAGGGTTAGGGTTCGGGCTAGGGTTAGGGTTAGGGGACAGGGACGGTTTAGGGTCCAGGGGAGGGTACGACAACGCTTTCGGGGGAGCGTACGTTTGAGAGCGCGGGTTAGTGTTAGCGTACGGTTAGGATTAGGGGACGGGTGTGGGTCAGGCTTCGGGGAAGTTTTAGGGTTAGGGTTCGGGCTAGGGTTAGGGTTAGGGGACGGGGACGGTTTAGGGTCCAGGGGAGGGTACGACAACGCTTTAGAGGGAGCGTACACATGAGGGCGCGGGTTAGTGTTAGCGTACGGGTTAGGATTAGGGGACGGGTGAGGGTCAGGCTTCGGGGAAGGGTTAGGGTTAGGGTTCGGGCTAGGGTTAGGGTTAGGGGACGGGGACGGTTTAGGGTCCAGGTGAGGGTACGACAAAGCTTTAGGGGGAGCGTACGTGTGAGGGCGCAGGTTAGTGTTAGCGTACGGGTTAGGATTAGGGGACGGGTGAAGGTCAGGCTTCGGGCAAGGGTTAGGATTAGGGTTCGGGCTAGGGTTAGGGTTAGGGGACGGGGACGGTTTACGGTCCAGGGGAGGGTACGACAACGCTTTAGGGGGAGCGTACGTGTGACGGCGTGGATTAGTGTTAGCGTACGGGTTAGGATTAGGGGACGCGTGAGGGTCAGGCTTCGGGGAAGGGTTAGGGTTAGGGTTCGGGCTAGGGTCAGGGTTAGGGGACGGGGACGGTTTAGGGTCCAGGGGAGGGTACGACAAAGATGTATGGGGAGCGTACGTGTGAGGGCGCAGGTTAGTGTTAGCGTACGGGTTAGGATTAGGGGACGGGTGAGGGTCAGGCTTCGGGGAAGGGTTAGGGTTAGGGTTCGGGCTAGGGTTAGGGTTAGGGGACGGGGACGGTTTAGGGTCCAGGGGAAGGTACGACAACGCTTTAGGGGGAGCGTACGTTTGAGAGCGCGGGTTAGTGTTAGCGTACGGTTAGGATTAGGGGACGGGTGTGGGTCAGGCTTCGGGGAAGTTTTAGGGTTAGGGTTCGGGCTAGGGTTAGGGTTAGGGGACGGGGACGGTTTAGGGTCCAGGGGAGGGTACGACAACGCTTTAGAGGGAGCGTACACATGAGGGCGCGGGTTAGTGTTAGCGTACGGGTTAGGATTAGGGGACGGGTGAGGGTCAGGCTTCGGGGGAGGGTTAGGGTTAGGGTTCGGGCTAGGGTTAGGGTTAGGGGACGGGTACGGTTTAGGGTCCAGGGGAGGGTACGACAACGCTTTAGGGGGAGCGTACGAGTGAGGTCGCGGGTTACTGTTAGCGTACGGGTTAGGATTAGGGGACGGGTGAGGGTCATGCTTAGGGGAAGTGTTAAGGTTAGGGTTCGGGCTAGGGTTAGGGTTAGGGGACGGGGACAATTTAGGGTCCAGGGGAGCGTACGACAACGCTTTAGGGGGAGCGTAGGTGTGATGGCGCGGGTTAGTGTTAGCGTACGGGTTAGGCTTAGGGGACGGGTGAGGGTCAGGCTTCGGGGAAGATTTAGGGTTAGGGTTCGGGCTAGGGTTAGGGTTAGGGGACGGGGACGGTTTAGGGTCCAGGGGAGGGTACCACAACGCTTTAGGGGGAGCGTACGTGTGAGGGCGCGGGTTAGTGTTAGCGTACGGGTTAGGATTAGGGGACGTGTGAGGGTCAGGCTTCGGGCAAGGGTTAGGATTAGGGTTCGGGCTAGGGTTAGGGTTAGGGGACGCGGACGGTTTAGGGTCCAGGGGAGGGTACGACAACACTTTAGGGGGAGCGTACGTGTGAGGGTGCGGGTTAGTTTTAGCGTACGTGTTAGGATTAGGGGACTGGTGAGGGTCAGGCTTCGGGGAAGGTTAGGGTTAGGGTTCGATCTAGGGTTAGAGTTAGGGGACGGGGACGGTTTAGGGTCCAGGGGAGGTTACGAAAACGCTTTAGGGGGAGCGTACGTTTGAGGGCGCAGGTTAGTGTTAGCGTACGGGTTAGGATTAGGGGACGGGTGAGTGTCAGGCTTCGGGGAAGTGTTAGGTTTAGGGTTCGGTCCAGGGTTAGGGTTAGGGGACGGGGACGGTTTAGGGTCCAGGGGAGGTTACGACAACGCTTTCGGGGGAGCGTACGTGTGAGGGCGCGGGTTAGTGTTAGCGTACAGGTTAGGATTAGGGGACGGGTGAGGGTCACGCTTCGGGGAAGGGTTAGTGTTAGGGTTCGGGCTAGGGTTAGTGTTAGGGGACGGGGACGGTTTAGGGTCCAGGGGAGGGTACGACAACGCTTTAGGGGGAGCGTATGTGTGAGGGCACGGGTTAGTGTTAGCGTACTGGTTAGGATTAGGGGACGGGTGAGGGTCAGGCTTCAGGGAAGGGTTAGGGTTAGGGTTCGGGCTAGGGTTAGGGTTAGGGGACGGGGACGGTTTACGGTCCAGGAGAGGGTACGACAACGCTTTAGGGGGAGCGTACGTGTTACGGGGCGGGTTAGTGTTAGTGTACGGGTTAGGATTATGGGACGGGTGAGGGTCAGGCTTCGGGGAAGGGTTAGGGTTAGGGTTCGGGCTAGGGTTAGGGTTAGGGGACGGGGACGGTTTAGGGTCCAGGGGAGGGTACGACAACTCTTTAGGGGGAGAATACCTGTGCGGGCGCGGGTTAGTGTTAGCGTACGGTTAGGATTAGGGGACGGGTGTGGGTCAGGCTTCGGGGAAGTTTTAGGGTTAGGGTTCGGGCTAGGGTTAGGGTTAGGGGACGGGGACGGTTTAGGGTCCAGGGGAGGGTACGACAACGCTTTAGGGGGAGCGTGCATGTGAGGGCGCGGGTTAGTGTTAGCGTACGGGTTAGGATTAGGGGACGGGTGAGGGTCAGGCTTCGGGGAAGTTTTAGGGTTAGGGTTCGGCCTAGGGTTAGGGTTAGGGGACGGGGACGGTTTAGGGTCCAGGGGAGGGTACGACAACGCTTTAGAGGGAGCGTACGCATGAGGGCGCGGGTTAGTGTTAGCGTACGGGTTAGGATTAGGGGACGGGTGAGGGTCAGGCTTCGGGGAAGGGTTAGGGTTAGGGTTCGGGCTAGGGTTAAGGTTAGGGGACGGGGACGGTTTAGGGTCCAGGGGAGGGTACGACAACGCTTTAGGGGGAGCGTACGTGTGAGGGCGTGGGTTAGTGTTAGCATATGGTTTAGGATTAGGGGACGGGTGAGGGTCAGGCTTCGGGGAAGTTTTAGGGTTAGGGCCTGGGCTAGGGTTAGGGTTAGGGGACGGGGACGGTTTAGGGTCCAGGGGAGTGTACGACAATGCTTTAGGGGGAGCGTACGTGTGAGGGCGCGGGTTAGTGTTATCGTACGGGTTAGGATTAGGGGACGGGTGAGGGTCAGGCTTCGGGGAAGGGTTACGGTTAGGGTTCGGGCTACGGTTAGGGTTAGGGGACGGGGACGGTTTAGGGTCCAGGGGAGGGTATGACAAAGCTTTAGGGGGAGCGTACGTGTGAGGGCGCGGGTTAGTGTTAGCGTACGGGTTAGGATTAGGGGACGGGTGAGGGTCAGGCTTCGGGGAAGGGTTAGGGTTAGGGTTCGGGCTAGGGTTAGGGTTAGGGGACGGGGACGGTTTAGGATCCAGGGGAGGGTACGACAACGCTTTAGGGGGAGCGTACGTGTGAGGGCACGGGTTAGTGTTAGCGTACGTGTTAGGATTAGGGGACGGTTGAGGGTCAGGGTTCGGGGAAGGGTTAGGGTTAGGGTTCGGGCAAGGGTTAGGTTTAGGGGACGGGGACGGTTTAGGGTCCAGTGGAGGGTACAACAACGCTTTAGGTGGAGCGTACGTGTGAGGGCGTGGATTAGTGTTAGCGTACGGGTTTAGGATTAGGGGACGTGTGAGGGTCAGGCTTCGGGCAAGGGTTAGGATTAGGGTTCGGGCTAGGGTTAGGGTTAGGGGACGGGGACGGTTTACGGTCCAGGGGAGGGTACGACAACGCTTTAGGGGGAGCGTACGTGTGACAGCGTGGATTAGTGTTAGCGTACGGGTTAGGATTAGGGGACGCGTGAGGGTCAGGCTTCGGGGAAGGGTTAGGGTTAGGGTTCGGGCTAGGGTCAGGGTTAGGGGACGGGGACGGTTTAGGGTCCAGGGGAGGGTACGACAAAGATGTATGGGGAGCGTACGTGTGAGGGCGCAGGTTCGTGTTAGCGTACGGGTTAGGATTAGGGGACGGGTGAGGGTCAGGCTTCGGGGAAGGGTTAGGGTTAGGGTTCGGGCTACGTTAGGGTTAGGGGACGGGGACGGTTTAGGGTCCAGGGGAGGGTACGACAACGCTTTAGGGGGAGCGTACGTTTGAGAGCGCGGGTTAGTGTTAGCGTACGGTTAGGATTAGGGGACGGGTGAGGGTCAGGCTTCGGGGAAGGGTTAGGGTTAGGGTTCGCGCTAGGGTTAGGGTTAGGGGACGGGGACGGTTTAGGGTCCAGGGGAGGGTACGACAACGCTTTAGGGGGAGCGTACGTGTGAGGGCACGGGTTAGTGTTAGCGTACGTGTTAGGATTAGGGGACGGTTGAGGGTCAGGGTTCGGGGAAGGGTTAGGGTTAGGGTTCGGGCAAGGGTTAGGGTTAGGGGACGGGGACGGTTTAGGGTCCAGGGGAGGGTACGACAACGCTTTATGGGGAGCGTACGAGTGAGGTCGCGGGTTAGTGTTAGCGTACGGGTTAGGATTAGGGGACGGGTGAGGGTCATGCTTAGGGGAAGTGTTAGGGTTAGGGTTCGGTCTAGGGTTAGGGTTAGGGGACGGGGACGGTTTAGGGTCCAGGTGAGGGTACAACAACGGTTTAGGGGGAGCGTACGTGTGAGGGCGCAGGTTAGTGTTAGCGTACAGGTTAGGATTAGGGGACGGGTGAGGGTCAGGCTTCGGGGAAGGGTTATGGTTAGGGTTCGGGCTAGGGTTAGGGTTAGGGGACGGGGACAGTTTAGGGTCCAGCTGAGCATACGACAACGCTTTAGGGGGAGCGTAGGTGTGAGGGCGCGGGTTAGTGTTAGCGTACGGGTTAGGCTAGGGGACGGGTGATGGTCAGGCTTCGGGCAAGATTTAGGGTTAGGGTTCGGGCTAGGGTTAGGGTTAGGGGACGGGGACGGTTTAGGGTCCAGGGGAGGGTACCACAACGCTTTAGGGGGAGCGTACGTGTGAGGGCGCGGGTTAGTGTTAGCGTACGGGTTAGGATTATGGGACGGGTGAGGGTCAGGCTTCGGGGAAGGGTTAGGGTTAGGTTCGGGATAGGGTTAGGGTTAGGGGAAGGGGAGGGTTTAGGGTGCAGGGGAGGGTACGACAACGCTTTACGGGGAACGTACGTGTGAGGGCGCGGGTTAGTGTTAGCGTACGGGTTAGGATTAGGGGACGTGTGAGGGTCAGGCTTCGGGCAAGAGTTAGGATTAGGGTTCGGGCTAGGGTTAGGGTTAGGGGACGCGGACGGTTTAGGGTCCAGGGGAGGGTACGACAACGCTTTAGGGGGAGCGTACGTGTGAGGGCGTGGGTTAGTGTTAGCATATGGGTTAGGATTAGGGGACGGGTGAGGGTCAGGCTTCTGGGAAGTTTTAGGGTTAGGGCCTGGGCTAGGGTTAGGGTTAGGGGACGGGGACGGTTTAGGGTCCAGGGGAGTGTACAATGCTTTAGGGGGAACGTACGTGTGAGGGCGCGGGTTAGTGTTATCGTACGGGTTAGGATTAGGGGACGGGTGAGGGTCAGGCTTCGGGGAAGGGTTAGGGTTAGGGTTCGGGCTAGGGTTAGGGTTAGGGGACGGGGACGGTTTACGGTCCAGGGGAGGGTACGACAACGCTTTATGGGGAGCGTACGTGTGACGGCGTGGATTAGTGTTAGCGTACGGGTTAGGATTAGGGGACGCGTGAGGGTCAGGCTTCGGGGAAGGGTTAGGGTTAGGGTTCGGGCTAGGGTCAGGGTTAGGGGACGGGGACGGTTTAGGGTCCAGGGGAGGGTACGACAAAGATGTATGGGGAGCGTACGTGTGAGGGCGCAGGTTAGTGTTAGCGTACGGGTTAGGATTAGGGGACGGGTGAGGGTCAGGCTTCGGGGAAGGGTTAGGGTTAGGGTTCGGGCTAGGGTTAGGGTTAGGGGACGGGGACGGTTTAGGGTCCAGGGGAGGGTACGACAACGCTTTAGGGGGAGCGTACGTTTGAGAGCGCGGGTTAGTGTTAGCGTACGGTTAGGATTAGGGGACGGGTGTGGGTCAGGCTTCGGGGAAGTTTTAGGGTTAGGGTTCGGGCTAGGGTTAGGGTTAGGGGACGGGGACGGTTTAGGGTCCAGGGGAGGGTACGACAACGCTTTAGAGGGAGCGTACGCATGAGGGCGCGGGTTAGTGTTAGCGTACGGGTTAGGATTAGGGGACGGGTGAGGGTCAGGCTTCGGGGAAGGGTTAGGGTTAGGGTTCGGGCTAGGGTTAGGGTTAGGGGACGGGGACGGTTTAGGGTCCAGGGGAGGGTACGACAACGCTTTAGGGGGAGCGTACGAGTGAGGTCGCGGGTTACTGTTAGCGTACGGGTTAGGATTAGGGGACGGGTGAGGGTCATGCTTAGGGGAAGTGTTAGGGTTAGGGTTCGGGCTAGGGTTAGGGTTAGGGGACGGGGACGGTTTAGGGTCCAGGTGAGGGTACAACAACGCTTTAGGGGGAGCGTACGTGTGAGGGCGCAGGTTAGTGTTAGCGTACGGGTTAGGATTAGGGGACGGGTGAGGGTCAGGCTTCGGGGAAGGGTTATGGTTAGGGTTCGGGCTAGGGTTAGGGTTAGGGGACGGGGACAGTTTAGGGTCCAGGGGAGCATACGACAACGCTTTAGGGGGAGCGTAGGTGTGAGGGCGCGGGTTAGTGTTAGCGTACGGGTTAGGCTTAGGGGACGGGTGAGGGTCAGGCTTCGGGGAAGATTTAGGGTTAGGGTTCGGGCTAGGGTTAGGGTTAGGGGACGGGGACGGTTTAGGGTCCAGGGGAGGGTACCACAACGCTTTAGGGGGAGCGTACGTGTGAGGGCGCGGGTTAGTGTTAGCGTACGGGTTAGGATTATGGGACGGGTGAGGGTCAGGCTTCGGGGAAGGGTTAGGGTTAGGTTCGGGATAGGGTTAGGGTTAGGGGAAGGGGAGGGTTTAGGGTGCAGGGGAGGGTACGACAACGCTTTACGGGGAACGTACGTGTGAGGGCGCGGGTTAGTGTTAGCGTACGGGTTAGGATTAGGGGACGTGTGAGGGTCAGGCTTCGGGCAAGAGTTAGGATTAGGGTTCGGGCTAGGGTTAGGGTTAGGGGACGCGGACGGTTTAGGGTCTAGGGGAGGGTACGACAACACTTCAGGGGGAGCGTACGTGTGAGGGTGCGGGTTAGTGTTAGCGTACGGGTTAGGATTAGGGGACGGGTGAGGGTCAGGCTTCGGGGAAGGATTAGGGTTAGGGTTCGGGCTAGGGTTAGGGTTAGGGGACGGGGACGGTTTAGGGTCCAGGGGAGGGTACGACAATGCTTTAGGGGGAGCGTACGTGTGAGGGCGTGGGTTAGTGTTAGCGTACGGGTTAGGATTAGGGGACGGGTGAGGGTCAGGCTTCGGGGAAGGGTTAGGGTTAGGATTCGGGCTAGGGTTAGGGTTAGGGGACGTGGACGGTTTAGGGTCCAGGGGAGGGTACGACAACGCTTTAGGGGGAGCGTAGGTGTGACGGCGCGGGTTAGTGTTAGCGTACAGGTTAGGATTATGGGAAGGGTGAGGGTCAGGCTTCGGGGAAGGGTAAGGGTTAGGGTTCGGGCTAGGGTTAGGGTTAGGGGACGGGGACGGTTTAGGGTCCAGGGGAGGGTACGACAACGCTTTCGGGGGAGCGTACGTTTGAGAGCGCGGGTTAGTGTTAGCGTACGGTTAGGATTAGGGGACGGGTGTGGGTCAGGCTTCGGGGAAGTTTTAGGGTTAGGGTTCGGGCTAGGGTTAGGGTTAGGGGACGGGGACGGTTTAGGGTCCAGGGGAGGGTACGACAACGCTTTAGAGGGAGCGTACACATGAGGGCGCGGGTTAGTGTTAGCGTACGGGTTAGGATTAGGGGACGGGTG
The DNA here is from genome assembly GCF_949987515.2 of Delphinus delphis. Classification (NCBI taxonomy): domain Eukaryota; kingdom Metazoa; phylum Chordata; class Mammalia; order Artiodactyla; family Delphinidae; genus Delphinus; species Delphinus delphis. Next base: position 488,746 of record NW_027192679.1, on the reverse strand, counting down.
AGGGTCAGGCTTCGGGGAAGGGTTAGGGTTAGGGTTCGGGCTAGGGTTAGGGTTAGGGGACGGGGACGGTTTAGGGTCCAGGTGAGGGTACGACAAAGCTTTAGGGGGAGCGTACGTGTGAGGGCGCAGGTTAGTGTTAGCGTACGGGTTAGGATTAGGGGACGGGTGAGGGTCAGGCTTCGGGCAAGGGTTAGGATTAGGGTTCGGGCTAGGGTTAGGGTTAGGGGACGGGGACGGTTTACGGTCCAGGGGAGGGTACGACAACGCTTTAGGGGGAGCGTACGTGTGACGGCGTGGATTAGTGTTAGCGTACGGGTTAGGATTAGGGGACGCGTGAGGGTCAGGCTTCGGGGAAGGGTTAGGGTTAGGGTTCGGGCTAGGGTCAGGGTTAGGGGACGGGGACGGTTTAGGGTCCAGGGGAGGGTACGACAAAGATGTATGGGGAGCGTACGTGTGAGGGCGCAGGTTAGTGTTAGCGTACGGGTTAGGATTAGGGGACGGGTGAGGGTCAGGCTTCGGGGAAGGGTTAGGGTTAGGGTTCGGGCTAGGGTTATGGTTAGGGGACGGGGACGGTTTAGGGTCCAGGGGAGGGTACGACAACGCTTTAGGAGGAGCGTACGTTTGAGAGCGCGGGTTAGTGTTAGCGTACGGTTAGGATTAGGGGACGGGTGTGGGTCAGGCTTCGGGGAAGTTTTAGGGTTAGGGTTCGGGCTAGGGTTAGGGTTAGGGGACGGGGACGGTTTAGGGTCCAGGGGAGGGTACGACAACGCTTTAGAGGGAGCGTACGCATGAGGGCGCGGGTTAGTGTTAGCGTACGGGTTAGGATTAGGGGACGGGTGAGGGTCAGACTTCGGGGAAGGGTTAGGGTTAGGGTTCGGGCTAGGGTTAGGGTTAGGGGACGGGGACGGTTTAGGGTCCAGGGGAGGGTACGACAACGCTTTAGGGGGAGCGTACGAGTGAGGTCGCGGGTTACTGTTAGCGTACGGGTTAGGATTAGGGGACGGGTGAGGGTCATGCTTAGGGGAAGTGTTAGGGTTAGGGTTCGGGCTAGGGTTAGGGTTAGGGGACGGGGACGGTTTAGGGTCCAGGTGAGGGTACAACAACGCTTTAGGGGGAGCGTACGTGTGAGGGCGCAGGTTAGTGTTAGCGTACGGGTTAGGATTAGGGGACGGGTGAGGGTCAGGCTTCGGGGAAGGGTTATGGTTAGGGTTCGGGCTAGGGTTAGGGTTAGGGGACGGGGACAGTTTAGGGTCCAGGGGAGCATACGACAACGCTTTAGGGGGAGCGTAGGTGTGAGGGCGCGGGTTAGTGTTAGCGTACGGGTTAGGCTTAGGGGACGGGTGAGGGTCAGGCTTCGGGGAAGATTTAGGGTTAGGGTTCGGGCTAGGGTTAGGGTTAGGGGACGGGGACGGTTTAGGGTCCAGGGGAGGGTACCACAACGCTTTAGGGGGAGCGTACGTGTGAGGGCGCGGGTTAGTGTTAGCGTACGGGTTAGGATTATGGGACGGGTGAGGGTCAGGCTTCGGGGAAGGGTTAGGGTTAGGTTCGGGATAGGGTTAGGGTTAGGGGAAGGGGAGGGTTTAGGGTGCAGGGGAGGGTACGACAACGCTTTACGGGGAACGTACGTGTGAGGGCGCGGGTTAGTGTTAGCGTACGGGTTAGGATTAGGGGACGTGTGAGGGTCAGGCTTCGGGCAAGAGTTAGGATTAGGGTTCGGGCTAGGGTTAGGGTTAGGGGACGCGGACGGTTTAGGGTCTAGGGGAGGGCACGACAACACTTTAGAGGGAGCGTACGTGTGAGGGTGCGGGTTAGTGTTAGCGTACGGGTTAGGATTAGGGGACGGGTGAGGGTCAGGCTTCGGGGAAGGATTAGGGTTAGGGTTCGGGCTAGGGTTAGGGTTAGGGGACGGGGACGGTTTAGGGTCCAGGGGAGGGTACGACAATGCTTTAGGGGGAGCGTACGTGTGAGGGCGTGGGTTAGTGTTAGCGTACGGGTTAGGATTAGGGGACGGGTGAGGGTCAGGCTTCGGGGAAGGGTTAGGGTTAGGGTTCGGGCTAGGGTTAGGGTTAGGGGACGTGGACGGTTTAGGGTCCAGGGGAGGGTACGACAACGCTTTAGGGGGAGCGTACGTGTGACGGCGCGGGTTAGTGTTAGCGTACAGGTTAGGATTATGGGAAGGGTGAGGGTCAGGCTTCGGGGAAGGTTAAGGGTTAGGGTTCGGGCTAGGGTTAGGGTTAGGGGACGGGGACGGTTTAGGGTCCAGGGGAGGGTACGACAACGCTTTCGGGGGAGCGTACGTTTGAGAGCGCGGGTTAGTGTTAGCGTACGGTTAGGATTAGGGGACGGGTGTGGGTCAGGCTTCGGGGAAGTTTTAGGGTTAGGGTTCGGGCTAGGGTTAGGGTTAGGGGACGGGGACGGTTTAGTGTCCAGGGGAGGGTACCACAACGCTTTAGGGGGAGCGTACGTGTGAGGGCGCGGGTTAGTGTTAGCGTACGGGTTAGGATTATGGGACAGGTGAGGGTCAGGCTTCGGGGAAGGGTTAGGGTTAGGTTCGGGATAGGGTTAGGGTTAGGAGAAGGGGAGGGTTTAGGGTCCAGGGGAGGGTACGACAACGCTTTAGGGGGAGCGTACGTGTGAGGGCGCGGGTTAGTGTTAGCGTACGGGTTAGGATTAGGGGACGGGTGAGGGTCAGGCTTCGGGGAAGTGTTAGGGTTAGGGTTCGGGCTAGGGTTAGGGTTAGGGGACGGGGACGGTTTACGGTCCAGGGGAGGGTACGACAACACTTTAGGGGGAGCGTACGTGTGACGGCGCGGGTTAGTGTTAGCGTACGGGTTAGGATTAGGGGACGGGGAGGGTCAGGCTTCAGGGAAAGGTTAGGGTTAGGGTTCGGGCTAGGGTTAGGGTTAGGGGACGGGGACGGTTTAGGATCCAGAGGAGGGTACGACAACGCTTTAGGGGGAGCGTACGTGTGAGAGCGCTGGTTAGTGTTAGCGTACGGGTTAGAATTAGGGGTCGGGTGAGGGTCAGGCTTCGGGGAAGTGTTAGGGTTAGGGTTCGGGCTAGGGTTAGGGTTAGAGGACGGGGACGGTTTAGGGTCCAGGGGAGGGTACAACAACGCTTTAGGTGGAGCGTACGTGTGAGGGCGCGGGTTAGTGTTAGCGTACGGGTTAGGATTAGGGGACGTGTGAGGGTCAGGCTTCGGGCAAGGGTTAGGATTAGGGTTCGGGCTAGGGTTAGGGTTAGGGGACGCGGACGGTTTAGGGTCCAGGGGAGGGTACGACAACACTTTAGGGGGAGCGTACGTGTGAGGGTGCGGGTTAGTGTTAGCGTACGGGTTAGGATTAGGGGACGGGTGAGGGTCAGGCTTCGGGGAAGGGTTAGGGTTAGGGTTCGATCTAGGGTTAGAGTTAGGTGACGGGGACGGTTTAGGGTCCAGGGGAGGTTACGAAAACGCTTTAGGGGGAGCGTACGTGTGAGGGCGCAGGTTAGTGTTAGCGTACGGGTTAGGATTAGGGGACGGGTGAGTATCAGGCTTCGGGGAAGTGTTAGGTTTAGGGTTCGGTCCAGGGTTAGGGTTAGGGGACGGGGACGGTTTAGGGTCCAGGGGAGGTTACGACAACGCTTTCGGGGGAGCGTACGTGTGAGGGCGCGGGTTAGTGTTAGCGTACAGGTTAGGATTAGGGGACGGGTGAGGGTCACGCTTCGGGGAAGGGTTAGTGTTAGGGTTCGGGCTAGGGTTAGTGTTAGGGGACGGGGACGGTTTAGGGTCCAGGGGAGGGTACGACAACGCTTTAGGGGGAGCGTATGTGTGAGGGCACGGGTTAGTGTTAGCGTACTGGTTAGGATTAGGGGACGGGTGAGGGTCAGGCTTCAGGGAAGGGTTAGGGTTAGGGTTCGGGCTAGGGTTAGGGTTAGGGGACGGGGACGGTTTACGGTCCAGGAGAGGGTACGACAACGCTTTAGGGGGAGCGCACGTGTTACGGGGCGGGTTAGTGTTAGTGTACGGGTTAGGATTATGGGACGGGTGAGGGTCAGGCTTCGGGGAAGGGTTAGGGTTAGGGTTCGGGCTAGGGTTAGGGTTAGGGGACGGGGACGGTTTAGGGTCCAGGGGAGGGTACGACAACTCTTTAGGGGGAGCATACCTGTGCGGGCGCGGGTTAGTGTTAGCGTACGGTTAGGATTAGGGGACGGGTGAGGGTCAGGCTTCGGGGAAGGGTTAGGGTTAGGGTTCGGGCTAGGGTTAGGGTTACGGGACGGGGACGGTTTAGGGTCCAGGGGAGGGTACGACAACGCTTTAGGGGGAGCGTACGTGTGAGGGCGTGGGTTAGTGTTAGCATATGGTTTAGGATTAGGGGACGGGTGAGGGTCAGGCTTCGGGGAAGTTTTAGGGTTAGGGCCTGGGCTAGGGTTAGGGTTAGGGGACGGGGACGGTTTAGGGTCCAGGGGAGTGTACGACAATGCTTTAGGGGGAGCGTACGTGTGAGGGCGCGGGTTAGTGTTATCGTACGGGTTAGGATTAGGGGACGGGTGAGGGTCAGGCTTCGGGGAAGGGTTACGGTTAGGGTTCGGGCTACGGTTAGGGTTAGGGGACGGGGACGGTTTAGGGTCCAGGGGAGGGTATGACAAAGCTTTAGGGGGAGCGTACGTGTGAGGGCGCGGGTTAGTGTTAGCGTACGGGTTAGGATTAGGGGACGGGTGAGGGTCAGGCTTCGGGGAAGGGTTAGGGTTAGGGTTCGGGCTAGGGTTAGGGTTACGGGACGGGCACGGTTTAGGGTCCAGGGGAGGGTACGACAACGCTTTAGGGGGAGCGTACGTGTGAGGGCGCGGGTTAGTGTTAGCGTACGGGTTAGGATTAGGGGACCGGTGAGGGTCAGGCTTTGGGGAAGGGTTAGGGTTAGGGTTCGGGCTAGGGTTAGTGTTAGGGGACGGGGACGGTTTAGGGTCCAGGGGAGGGTACGACAACGCTTTAGGGGGAGCGTACGTGTGAGGGCACGGGTTAGTGTTAGCGTACGTGTTAGGATTAGGGGACGGTTGAGGGTCAGGGTTCGGGGAACGGTTAGGGTTAGGGTTCGGGCTAGGGTTAGGTTTAGGGGACGGGGACGGTTTAGGGTCCAGGGGAGCGTACGACAACGCTTTAGGGGGAGCGTACGTTTGAGGGCGCTGGTTAGTGTTAGCGTACGGGTTAGAATTAGGTGACGGGTGAGGGTCAGGCTTCGGGGAAGGGTTAGGGTTAGGGTTCGGGCTAGGGTTAGGGTGAGAGGACGGGGACGGTTTAGGGTCCAGTGGAGGGTAAAACAACGCTTTAGGTGGAGCGTACGTGTGAGGGCGTGGATTAGTGTTAGCGTACGGGTTTAGGATTAGGGGACGTGTGAGGGTCAGGCTTCGGGCAAGGGTTAGGATTAGCGTTCGGGCTAGGGTTAGGGTTAGGGGACGGGGACGGTTTACGGTTCAGGGGAGGGTACGACAACGCTTTAGGGGGAGCGTACGTGTGACGGCGCGGATTAGTGTTAGCGTACGGGTTAGGATTAGGGGACGCGTGAGGGTCAGGCTTCGGGGAAGGGTTAGGGTTAGGGTTCGGGCTAGGGTCAGGGTTAGGGGACGGGGACGGTTTAGGGTCCAGGGGAGGGTACGACAAAGATTTATGGGGAGCGTACGTGTGAGGGCGCAGGTTCGTGTTAGCGTACGGGTTAGCATTAGGGGACGGGTGAGGGTCAGGCTTCGGGGAAGGGTTAGGATTAGGGTTCGGGCTAGGTTTAGGGTTAGGGGACGGGGACGGTTTAGGGTCCAGGGGAGGGTACGACAACGCTTTAGGGGGAGCGTACGTTTGAGAGCGCGGGTTAGTGTTAGCGTACGGTTAGGATTAGGGGACGGGTGTGGGTGAGGCTTCGGGGAAGTTTTAGGGTTAGGGTTCGGGCTAGGGTTAGGGTTAGGGGACGGGGACGGTTTAGGGTCCAGGGGAGGGTACGACAATGCTTTAGAGGGAGCGTACGCATGAGGGCGCGGGTTAGTGTTAGCGTACGTGTTAGGATTAGGGGACGGGTGAGGGTCAGGCTTCGGGGAAGGGTTACGGTTAGGGTTCGGGCTAGGGTTAGGGTTAGGGGACGGGGACGGTTTAGGGTCCAGGGGAGGGTACGACAACGCTTTAGGGGGAGCGTACGAGTGAGGTCGCGGGTTAGTGTTAGCGTACGGGTTAGGATTAGGGGACGGGTGAGGGTCATGCTTAGGGGAAGTGTTAGGGTTAGGGTTCGGGCTAGGGTTAGGGTTAGGGGACGGGGACGGTTTAGGGTCCAGGTGAGGGTACGACAACGCTTTAGGGGGAGCGTACGTGTGAGGGCGCAGGTTAGTGTTAGCGTACGGGTTAGGATTAGGGGACGGGTGAGGGTCAGGCTTCGGGGAAGGGTTATGGTTAGGGTTCGGGCTAGGGTTAGGGTTAGGGGACGGGGACAGTTTAGGGTCCAGGGGAGCATACGACAACGCTTTAGGGGGAGCGTAGGTGTGAGGGCGCGGGTTAGTGTTAGCGTACGGGTTAGGCTTAGGGGACGGTTGAGGGTCAGGCTTCGGGGAAGATTTAGGGTTAGGGTTCGGGCTAGCGTTAGGGTTAGGGGACGGGGACGGTTTAGGGTCCAGGGGAGGGTACCACAACGCTTTAGGGGGAGCGTACGTGTGAGGGCGCGGGTTAGGGTTAGCGTACGGGTTAGGATTAGGGGACGGGTGAGGGTCAGGCTTCGGGGAAGGGTTAGGGTTAGGTTCGGGATAGGGTTAGGGTTAGGGGAAGGGGAGGGTTTAGGGTGCAGGGGAGGGTACGACAACGCTTTACGGGGAACGTACGTGTGAGGGCGCGGGTTAGTGTTAGTGTACGGGTTAGGATTAGGGGACGGGTGAGGGTCAGGCTTCGGGGAAGGGTTAGGGTTATGGTTCGGGCTAGGGTTAGGGTTAGGGGACGGGGACGGTTTAGGGTCCAGGGGAGGGTAAGACAACGCATTAGGGGGAGCGTACGTGTCAGGGGGCGGGTTAGTGTTAGAGTACGGGTAAGGATTAGGGGACGGGTGAGGGTCAGGCTTCGGGGAAGGGTTAGGGTTAGGGTTCGGGCTAGGGTTAGGGTTAGGGGACGGGGACGGTTTAGGGTCCAGGGGAGGGTACGACAACGCTTTAGGGGGAGCGTACGTGTGAGGGCGCGGGTTAGTGTTAGCGAACGGGTTAGGGTTAGGGGACGGGTGAGGGTCAGGCTTCGGGGAAGGGTTAGAGTTAGGATTCTGGCTAGGGTTAGGGTTAGGGGACGGGGATGGCTTAGCGTCCAGGGGAGGGTACGACAACGCTTTAGGGGGAGCGTACATGTGAGGGCGCGGGTTAGTGTTAGCGTACGGGTTAGGATTAGGGGATGGGTGAGGGTCAGGCTTGGAGGAATGGTTAGGGTTAGGGTTCGGGCTAGGGTAGGGTTAGGGGATGGGGACGATTCAGGGTCCAGGGGAGGGTACGACAACGCTTTAGGGGGAGCGTACGTGTGGGGGCGCGGGTTTGTGTTAGCGTACCGGTTAGGGTTAGGGGATGGGTGAGGGTCAGGCTTCGGGGAAGGGTTAGGATTAGGGTTCGTGGTAGGGTTAGGGTTAGGGGACGGGGACGGTTCAGGGTCCAGGGGAGAGTCCGACAACGCTTTAGGGGGAGCGTACGTGTGAGGGCGCGGTTTAGTGTTAGCGTACGGGTTAGGATTAGGGGACGGGTGAGGGTCAGGCTTCGGGGAAGGGTTAGGGTTAGGGTTTGGGCTAGGGTTAGGGTTACGGGACGGGGACGGTTTAGGGTCCAGGGGAGGGTACGACAACACTTTAGGGGGAGCGTACGTGTGAGGGCGTGGGTTAGTGTTAGCGTACGGGTTAGGATTATGGGACGGTTGAGGGTCAGGCTTCGGGGAAGGGTTAGGGTTCGGGCTAGGGTTAGGGTTAGGGGACGGGGACGGTTTAGGGTCCAGGGGAGGGTACGAAAACGCTTTAGGGGGAGCGTACGTGTGAGGGCGCGGCTTAGTGTTAGCGTACGGGTTAGAATTAGGGGACGGTTGAGGGTCAGGCTTCGGGGAAGGGTTAGGGTTAGGGTTCGGGATAGGGTTAGGGTTAGGGGACGGGGACGGTTTACGGTCCAGGGGAGGGTATGACAACGCTTTATGGGGAGCGTACGTGTGAGGGCGCGGATTAGTGTTAGCGTACGGGTTAGGATTAGGGGACGGGTGTGGGTCAGGCTTCGGGCAAGGGTTAGGGTTAGGGTTCGGCTAGGGTTAGGTTTAGTGGACGGGGACGGTTTAGGGTCCAGGGGAGGGTACGACAACGCTTTAGGGGGAGCGTACGTGTGAGGGCGCGGGTTAGTGTTAGCGTATGGGTTAGGATTAGGGGACTGGTGAGGGTCAGGCTTCGGGCAAGGGTTAGGGTTAGGGTTCGGGCTAGGGTTAGGGTTAGGGGACGGGGACGGTTTAGGGTCCACGGGAGGGTACGACAATGCTTTAGGGGGAGCGTACGTGTGAGGGCGCGGGTTAGTGTTAGCGTACGGGTTAGGATTAGGGGACGGGTGAGGGTCAGGCTACGGGGAAGGTTTAGGTTTAGGGTTCGGTCTAGGGTTAGGTTTAGGGGACGGGGACGGTTTAGGGTCCAGGGGAGGGTACGAAAACGCTTTAGGGGGAGCGTACGCGTGAGGACGCGGGTTAGTGTTAGCGTACGGGTTAGGATTATGGGACGGTTGAGGGTCAGGCTTCGTTGAAGGGTTAGGGTTAGGTTCGGGATAGGGTTAAGGTTAGGGGAAGGGGAGGGTTTAGGGTCCAGGGGAAGGTCCGACAACGCTTTAGGGGGAGCGTACGTGTGAGGACGCGGATTAGTGTTAGCGTACGGGTTAGGATTAGGGGACGGGTGTGGGTCAGGCTTCGGGGAAGGGTTAGGGTTAGGGTTCAGGCTAGGGTTAGGGTTAGGGGACGGGGACGGTTTAGGGTCCAGGTGAGGGTACGACAACGCTTTAGGGGGAGCGTACGTGTGAGGGCGCAGGTTAGTGTTAGCGTACGGGTTAGGATTAGGGGACGGGTGAGGGTCAGGCTTCGGGGAAGGGTTATGGTTAGGGTTCGGGCTAGGGTTAGGGTTAGGGGACGGGGACAGTTTAGGGTCCAGGGGAGCATACGACAACGCTTTAGGGGGAGCGTAGGTGTGAGGGCGCGGGTTAGTGTTAGCGTACGGGTTAGGCTTAGGGGACGGGTGAGGGTCAGGCTTCGGGGAAGATTTAGGGTTAGGGTTCGGGCTAGCGTTAGGGTTAGGGGACGGGGACGGTTTAGGGTCCAGGGGAGGGTACCACAACGCTTTAGGGGGAGCGTACGTGTGAGGGCGCGGGTTAGTGTTAGCGTACGGGTTAGGATTATGGGACGGGTGAGGGTCAGGCTTCGGGGAAGGGTTAGGGTTAGGTTCGGGATAGGGTTAGGGTTAGGGGAAGGGGAGGGTTTAGGGTGCAGGGGAGGGTACGACAACGCTTTACGGGGAACGTACGTGTGAGGGCGCGGGTTAGTGTTAGTGTACGGGTTAGGATTAGGGGACTGGTGAGGGTCAGGCTTCGGGCAAGGTTTAGGGTTAGGGTTCGGGCTAGGGTTAGGGTTAGGGGACGGGGACGGTTTAGGGTCCAGGGGAGGTTACGACAACGCTTTAGGGGGAGCGTACGTGTGAGGGCACGGGTTAGTATTAGCGTACGGGTTAGGATTAGGGGACGGGTGAGGGTCAGGCTTTGGGGAAGGGTTAGGGTTAGGTTCGGGATAGGGTTAAGGTTAGGGGAAGGGGAGGGTTTAGGGTCTAGGGGAAGGTACGACAACGCTTTAGGGGGAGCGTACGTGTGAGTGCGCGGATTAGTGTTAGCGTACGGTTTAGGATTAGGGGACGGGTGTGGGTCAGGCTTCGGGGAAGGGTTAGGGTTAGGGTTCGGGCTAGGGTTAGGGTTAGGGGACGGGGACGGTTTAGGGTCCAGGGGAGGGTACGACAACGCTTTAGGGGGAGCGTACGTGTGAGGGCACGGCTTAGTGTTAGCGTACGGTTTAGGATTAGGGGACAGGTGAGGGTCAGGCTTCGGGGAAGGGTTCGGGTTAGGGTTCGGGCTAGGGTTAGGGTTAGGGGACGGGGAAGGTTTAGGGTCCAGGGGAGGGTACGACAACGCTTTAGGGGGAGCGTACGTGTGAGGGCGCGGGTTAGTGTTAGCGTACGGGTTAGGATTAGGGGACGGGTGAGGGTCAGGCTTCGGGGAAGGGTTAGGGTTAGGGTTCGGGCTAGGGTTACAGTTAGGGGACGGGGACGGTTTAGGGTCCAGGGGAGGGTACGACAACGCTTTAGGGGGAGCGTACGTGTGAGGGCGTGGGTTAGTGTTAGCGTACGGGTTAGGATTAGGGGACGGGTGAGGGTCAGGCTAAGGGCAAGGGTTAGGGTTAGGGTTCGGGCTAGGGTTAGGGTTAGTGGACGGGGACGGTTTAGGGTCCAGGGGAGGGTACGACAACGCTTTAGGGGTAGCGTACGTGTGAGGGCGCGGGTTAGTGTTAGCGTACGGGTTAGGATTAGGGGACTGGTGAGGGTCAGGCTTCGGGCAAGGTTTAGGGTTAGGGTTCGGGCTAGGGTTAGGGTTAGGGGACGGGGACGGTTTAGGGTCCAGGGGAGCGTACGACAACGCTTTAGGGGGAGCGTACGTGTGAGGGCGTGGGTTAGTGTTAGCGTACGGGTTAGGATGTGGGGACGGGTGAGGGTCAGGCTTCGGGGAAGGGTTAGGGTTAGGGTTCGGGCTAGGGTTAGGGTTAGGTGACGGGGACGGTTTAGGGTCCAGGGGAGGGTACGACAATGCTTTAGGGGGAGCGTATGTGTGAGGGCGCGGGTTAGTGTTAGCATACGGGTTAGGATTAGGGGACGGGTGAGGGTCAGGCTTCGGGGAAGGGTTAGGGTTAGGGTTTGGTGTAGGGTTAGGGTTAGGGGACGGGGACGGTTTAGGGTCCAGGGGAGGGTACGACAACGCTTTAGGGGGAGCATACGTGTGAGGGCGCGGCTTAGTGTTAGCGTACGGGTTAGGATTAGGGGACAGGTGAGGGTCAGGCTTCAGAGAAGGTTTAGGGTTAGGGTTCGGGCTAGGGTTAGAGTTAGGGGACGGGGACGGTTTAGGGTCCAGGGGAGGGTACGACAATGCTTTAGGGGGAGCGTACGTGTGAGGGCGCGGGTTAGTGTTAGCGTACGGGTTAGGATTAGGGGACGGGTGAGGGTCAGGCTTCGTGGAAGGGTTAGGGTTAGGGTTCGGGCTAGGGTTAGGGTTAGGGGATGGGGACGGTTTACGGTCCAGGGGAGGGTACGACAACGCTTTATGGGGAGCGTACGTGTGAGGGCGCTGCTTAGTGTTAGCGTACGGGTTAGGATTAGGGGACGGGTGAGGGTCAGGCTTCGGGGAAGGGTTAGGGTTAGGGTTCGGGCTAGGGTTAGGGTTAGGGGACGGGGACGGTTTAGGGTCCAGGGCAGTGTACGACTACGCTTTAGGGGGAGCGTACGTGTGAGGGCGCGGGTTATTGTTAGCGTACGGGTTAGGATTAGGGGACCGGTGAGGGTCAGGCTTTGGGGAAGGGTTAGGGTTAGGGTTCGGGCTAGGGTTAGTGTTAGGGGACGGGGACGGTTTAAGGTCCAGGGGAGGGTACGACAACGCTTTAGGGGGAGCGTACGTGTGAGGGCACGGGTTAGTGTTAGCGTACGTTTTAGGATTAGGGGACGGTTGAGGGTCAGGGTTCGGGGAAGGGTTAGGGTTAGGGTTCGGGCTAGGGTTAGGTTTAGGGGACGGGGACGGTTTAGGGTCCAGGGGAGCGTACGACAACGCTTTAGGGGGAGCGTACGTTTGAGGGCGCTGGTTAGTGTTAGCGTACGGGTTAGAATTAGGTGACGGGTGAGGGTCAGGCTTCGGGAAAGTGTTAGGGTTAGGGTTTGGGCTAGGGTTAGGGTTAGGGGACGGGGAAGGTTTAGGGTCCAGGGGAGGGTACGACAACGCTTTAGGGGGAGCGTACGTGTGAGGGCACGGGTTAGTGTTAGCGTACGGGTTAGGATTAGGTTACAGGTGAGGGTCAGGCTTCGGGGAAGGGTTAGGGTTAGGGTTCGGGCTAGGGTTAGGGTTAGGGGACGGGGACACTATAGGGTCCAGGGGAGGGTACGACAATGCTTTAGCGGGAGCGTACGTGTGAGGGCGTGGGTTAGTGTTAGCGTACGAGTGAGGGTTAGGGGACGGGTGAGGGTCAGGCTTCGGGGAAGGGTTAGGGTTAGGGTTCGGGCTAGGGTTAGGGTTAGGGGACGGGGACGGTTTAGGGTCCAGGGGAGGGTAAGTCAACGCTTTTGGCGGAGCGTACGTGTGAGGGCGCGGGTTAGTGTTAGCGTACGGGTTAGGGTTATGGGACGGGTGAGAGTCAGGCTTCGGGAGAGGGTTAGGGTTAGGGTTCTGGCTAGGGTTAGGGTTAGGGGACGGGGATGGCTTAGCGTCCAGGGAAGGGTACGACAACGCTTTAGCAGGAGTGTACGTGTGAGGGCGCGGGTTAGTGTTAGCGTACGGGTGAGGATTAGGGGACGGGTGAGGGTCAGGCTTCGGGGAAGGGTTAGGGTTAGGGTTCGGGCTAGGGTTAGGGTTAGGGGACGGGGACGGTTTAGGGTCCAGGGGAGGGTACGACAACGCTTTAGGGGGAGCGTACGTGTGAGGGCGCGGGTTAGTGTTAGCGTACGGGTTAGGATTAGGGGACGGGTGAGGGTCAGGCTTCGGGGAAGGGTTAGGGTTAGGGTTCGGGCTAGGGTTAGGGTTAGGGGACGGGGACGGTTTAGGGTCCAGGGGAGGGTACGACAACGCTTTAGGGGGAGCGTACGTGTGAAGGCGCGGGTTAGTGTTAGCATACGGGTTAGGATTAGGGGCCAGGTGAGGGTCAGGCTTCAGGGAAGGGTTAGGGTTAGGGTTCCGGCTAGGGTTAGGGTTAGGGGACGGGGACGGTTTACGGTCCAGGAGAGGGTACATCAACACTTTAAGGGGAGCGTACGTGTGAGGGCGCGGCTTAGTGTTAGCGTACGGGTTAGGATTAGGGGACGGTTGAGGGTCAGGCTTCGGGCAAGGGTTAGGGTTAGGGTTCGGGCTAGGGTTAGGGTTAGAGGACGGGGAAGTTTTAGGGTCCGGGGGAGGGTACGACAACGCTTTAGGGGGAGCGTACGTGTGAGGGCGCGGGTTAGTGTTAGCATACGGGTTAGGATTAGGGGACTGGTGAGGGTCAGGCTTCTGGCAAGGGTTAGGGTTAGGGTTCGGGCTAGGGTTAGGGATAGGGGACAGGGACGGTATAGGGTCCAGGGGAGGGTACGACAATGCTTTAGGGGGAGCGTACGTGTGAGGGCGCGGGTTAGTGTTAGCGTACGTGTTAGGATTAGGGGACGGGTGAGGGTCAGGCTTCGGGGAAGGGTTAGGTTTAGGGTTCGGGCTAGGGTTAGGGTTAGGGGACGGGGACGGTTTAGGGTCCAGGGGAGGGTACGACAACACTTTAAGGGGAGCGTACGTGTGAGGGCGTGGGTTAGTGTTAGCGTACGGGTTAGGATTAGGGGCCGTGTGAGGGTCAGGCTTCGGGGAATGGTTAGGGTTAGGGTTCGGGCTAGGGTTAGGGTTAGGGGACGGGGATGGTTTAGGGTCCAGGGGAGGGTACGACAACGCTTTAGGGGGAGCGTACGTGTGAGGGCGTGGGTTAGTGTTAGCGTACGGGTTAGGATTAGGGGACGGGTGAGGGTCAGGCTTCGTGCAAGGGTTAGGGTTAGGGTTCGGGTTCGGTCTAGGGTTAGGTTTAGTGGACGGGGACGGTTTAGGGTCCAGGGGAGGGTACGACAACGCTTTAGGGGGAGCGTACGTGTGAGGGCGAGGGTTAGTGTTAGCGTACGGGTTAGGATTAGGGGACTGGTGAGGGTCAGGCTTCGGGCAAGTGTTAGGGTTAGGGTTCGGGCTAGGGTTAGGGTTAGGGGACGGGGACGGTTTAGGGTCCACGGGAGGGTACGACAATGCTTTAGGGGGAGCGTACGTGTGAGGGCGCTGGTTAGTGTTAGGGTACGGGTTAAGATTAGGGGACGGGTGAGGGTCAGGCTTCGGGCAAGTGTTAGAGTTAGGGTTTGGGCTAGGGTTAGGGTTAGGGGACGGGGAAGGTTTAGGGTCCAGGGGAGGGTACGACAACGCTTTAGGGGGAACGTACGAGTGAGGGCACGGGTTAGTGTTAGCGTACGGGTTAGGAATAGGGGACGGGTGAGGGTCAGGCTTCGGGGAACGGTTAGGGTTAGGGTTCGGGCTAGGGTTAGGGTTAGGGGACGGGGACGGTTTACGGTCCAGGGGAGGGTACGACAACGCTTTAGGGGGAGCGTACGTGTGAGGGCGCGGGTTAGTGTTAGCGTACGGGTTAGGATTAGGGGACGTGTGAGGGTCAGGCTTCGGGGAAGGGCTAGTGTTAGGGTTCGGGCTAGGGTTAGGGTTAGGGGACGGGGACGGTTTAGGGTCCAGGGGAGGGTACGACAACGCTTTAGCGGGAGCGTACGTGTCAGGGGGCCGGTTAGTGTTAGCGTACGGGTTAGGTTTAGGGGACGGGTGAGGGTCAGGCTTCGGGGAAGTGTTAGGGTTACGGTTCGGGCTAGGGTTAGGGTTAGGGGACGGGGACGGTTTAGGGTACAGGGGAGGGTACGTAAAGGCTTTAGGGGGAGCGTACGTGTGAGGGCGCGGCTTAGTGTTAGCGTACGGGTTAGGGTTAGGGGACGGGTGAGGGTCAGGCTTCGGGGAATGGTTAGGGTTAGGGTTCTGGCTAGGGTTAGGGTTATGGGACGGGTATGGCTTAGCGTCCAGGTGAGGGTACGACAACGCTTTAGGGGGAGCGTACGTGTGAGGGCACGGGTTAGTGTTAGCGTACGGGTTAGGGTTATGGGACGGGTTTGAGTCAGGCTTCGGGGAAGGGTTAGGGTTAGGGTTCGGGCTAGGGTTAGGGTTAGGGGACGGGGACGGTTTAGGGTCCAGGGATGGGTACGACAACGCTTTAGGGGGAGCGTACGTGTGAGGGCGCGGCTTAGTGTTAGCGTACGGGTTACGATTAGGGGACGGGTGAGGGTCAGGCTTCGGGGAAGGGTTAGGGTTAGGGTTCGGGCTAGGGTTAGGGTTAGGGGACGGGGACGGTTTACGGTCCAGGGGAGGGTACGACAACGCCTTAGGGGGAGCGTACGTGTGAGGGCGCGGCTTAGTGTTAGCGTACGGGTTAGGATTACGGGACGGGTGAGGGTCAGGCCCTGGGAAGTGTCAGGGTTAGGGTTCGGGCTAGGGTTAGGGTTAGGGGACGGGGACGGTTTAGGGTCCACGGGAGGGTACGACAACACTTTAGGGGGAGCGTACGTGTGAGGGCGTGGGTTAGTGTTAGCGTACGGGTTAGGATTAGGGGACGGGTGAGTGTCAGGCTTCGGGCAAGGGTTAGGGTTAGGGTTCGGGCTAGGGTTAGGTTTAGTGGACGGGGACGGTTTAGGGTCCAGGGGAGGGTACGACAATGCTTTAGGGGGAGCGTACGTGTGAGGGCGCGGGTTAGTGTTAGCGTACGGGTTAGGATTAGGGACTGGTGAGGGTCAGCCTGCGGGCAAGGGTTAGGGTTAGGGTTCAGGCTAGGGTTAGGGTTAGGGGACGGGGACGGTTTAGGGTCCACGGGAGGGTACGACAATGCTTTAGGGGGAGCGTACGTGTGAGGGCGCAGGTTAGTGTTAGCGTACGGGTTAGGATTAGGGGACGGGTGAGGGTCAGGCTTCGGTGAAGGGTTAGGGTTTGGTTCGGGCTAGGGTTAGGGTTAGGGGACGGGGACGGTTTAGGGTCCAGGGGAGGGTACGACAACGCTTTAGGGGGAGCGTACGTGTGAGGGCGTGGGTTAGTGTTAGCGTACGGGTTAGGATTAGGGTACGTGTGAGGGTCAGGCTTCGGGGAAGGGTTAGTGTTAGGGTTCGGGCTAGGGTTAGGGTTATGGGACGGGGATGGCTTAGCGTCCAGGTGAGGGTACGACAACGCTTTACGGGGAGCGTACGTGTGAGGGCGCGGGTTAGTGTTAGCGTACGGGTTAGGGTTAGGGGACGGTTGAGGGTCAGGCTTCGGGGAAGGTTTAGGGTTAGGGTTCAGGCTAGGGTTAGGGTTAGGGGACGGGGACGGTTTAGGGTCCAGGGGAGGGTACGACAATGCTTTAGGGGGAGCGTACGTGTGAGGGCGCGGGTTAGTGTTAGCGTACGGGTGAGGATTAGGGAAAGGGTGAGGGTCAGGCTTCGGGGAAGTGTTAGGGTTAGGGTTCGGGCTAGGGTTAGGGTTATGGGACGGTTATGGCTTAGCGTCCAGGTGAGGGTACGACAACGCTTTAGGGGGAGCGTACGTGTGAGGGCACAGGTTAGTGTTAGCGTACGGGTTAGGGTTATGGGACGGGTGAGGGTCAGGCTTCGGGGAAGGGTTAGGGTTAGGGTTCGGGCTAGGGTTAGTGTTAGGGGACGGGGACGGTTTAGGGTCCAGGGATGGGTACGACAACGCTTTAGGGGGAGCGTACGTGTGAGGGCGCGGCTTAGTGTTAGCGTACGGTTTAAGGTTAGGGGACGGTTGAGGGTCAGGCTTCGGGGAAGGGTTAGGGTTAGGGTTCGGGCTAGGTTTAGGGTTAGGGGACGGGGACGGTTTAGGGTCCAGGGGAGGGTACGACAACACTTTAGGGGCAGCGTACGTGTGAGGGCGCGGGTTAGTGTTAGCGTACGGGTGAGGATTAGGGAAAGGGTGAGGGTCAGGCTTCGGGTAAGGGTTAGGGTTAGGGTTCGGGCTAGGGTTAGTGTTAGGGGACGGGGATGGTTTAGGGTCCAGGGATGGGTACGACAACGATTTAGGGGGAGCGTACGTGTGAGGGCGCGGGTTAGTGTTAGCGTACGGGTTAGGATAAGGGGACGGGTGAGGGTCAGGCTTCGGGCAAGTGTTAGGTTTAGGGTTCGGTCTAGGTTTAGGGTTAGAGGACGGGGACGGTTTAGGGTCCAGGGGAGGGTACGACAACGCTTTAGGTGGAGCGTACGTGTGAGGGCGCGGGTTAGGTTTAGCGTACGGGTTAGGATTAGGGGACGGGTGTGGGACAGGTTTCGGGCAAGGGTTAGGGTTAGGGTTCGGGCTAGGGTTAGGGTTAGGGGACGTGGACGGTTTAGGGTCCAGGGGAGGGTACGACAACGCTTTAGGGGGAGCGTACGTGTGAGGGCGCGGGTTAGTGTTAGCGTACGGGTTAGGATTAGGGGACGGGTGAGGGTCAGGCTTCGGGCAAGTGTTAGGGTTAGGGTTCGGGCTAGGGTTAGGGTTAGGGGACGGGGACGGTTTAGGGTCCAGGGGAGGGTACGAGAAAGCTTTAGGGGGAGCGTATGTGTGAGGGCGTGGGTTAGTGTTAGCGTACGGGTTAGGATTAGGGTACGTGTGAGGGTCAGGCTTCGGGGAAGGGTTAGTGTTAGGGTTCGGGCTAGGGTTAGGGTTAGGGGACGGGGATGGCTTAGCGTCCAGGTGAGGGTACGACAACGCTTTAGGGGGAGCGTACGTGTGAGGGCGTGGGTTAGTGTTAGCATACGGGTTAGGATGAGGGGACGGGTGAGGGTCAGGCTTCGGGGAAGGGTTAGGGTTAGGGTTCGGGCTAGGGTTAGGGTTAGGGGACGGGGACGGTTTACGGTCCAGGGGAGGGTACGACAACGCTTTAGGGGGAGCGTACGTGTGAGGGCGCGGCTTAGTGTTAGCGTACGGATTAGGATTACGGGACGGGTGAGGGTCAGGCTTCGGCGAAGTGTCAGGGTTAGGGTTCGGGCTAGGGTTAGGGTTAGGGGACGGGGACGGTTTAGGGTCCAGGGGAGGGTACGACAATGCTTTAGGGGGAGCGTACGTGTGAGGGCGCGGGTTAGTGTTAGCGTACGGGTTAGGATTAGGGGACTGGTGAGGGTCAGCCTGCGGGCAAGGGTTAGGGTTAGGGTTTGGGCTAGGGTTAGGGTTAGGGGACGGGGACGGTTTAGGGTCCACGGGAGGGTACGACAATGCTTTAGGGGGAGCGTACGTGTGAGAGCGCGGGTTAGTGTTAGCGTATGGGTTAGGATTAGGGGACGGGTGAGGGTCAGGCTTCGGGGAAGGGTTAGGGTTAGGGTTCGGGCTAGGGTTAGGGTTAGGGGACTGGGACGGTTTAGGGTCCAGGGGAGGGTACGACAACGCTTTAGGGGGAGCGTACGTGTGAGGGCGTGGGTTAGTGTTAGCGTACGGGTTAGGATTAGGGTACGTGTGAGGGTCAGGCTTCGGTGAAGGGTTAGTGTTAGGGTTCGGGCTAGGGTTAGGGTTAGGGGACGGGGACGGTTTAGTGTCCAGATGAGGGTACGACAACGGTTTAGGGGGAGGGTACGTGTGAGGGCACGTGTTAGTGTTAGCGTACGGGTTAGCATTAGGGGACGGGTGACGGGAAGGCTTCGGGGAAGGGTTAGGGTTAGGGTTCCGGCTAGGGTTAGGGTTAGGGGACGGGGACGGTTTAGGGTCCAGGGGAGTGTACGACAATGCTTTAGGGGGAGCGTACATGTCAGGGCGCGGTGTAGTGTTAGCGTATGGGTGAGGATTAGGGAAAGGGTGAGGATCAGGCTTCGGGGAAGTGTTAGGGTTAGGGTTCGGGCTAGGGTTAGGGTTAGGGGACGGGGACGGTGTAGGGTCCAGGGGAGGGTACGACAACGCTTTAGGGGGAGCGTACGTGTGAGGGCGCGGGTTAGTGTTAGCGTACGGGTTAGGACTTGGGAATGGGTTAGGGTAAGGCTTCGGGGAAGGGTTAGGGTGGATCATACTCTGGGTTCCACATGCATGTTTTAGCTGAAGGAAGAATACCTTAAACCTGGGTAGTTGAAAGCCGTGGAATGGGTACCATGCAATATGACTTCAAAGGGTCTTCATTTGCTCACCGAACCTCTTCAATCCTATCACTGCTGTGTTTATGCCCCTGTACACATGCTTGATTCTCTTTCGGAGACATAGCAATGCATAGGTTTTCAGATACTTACTAGTCAGGTACATTCTTAGGCGTTTAATATGGGGTGTTGAGTCCATTTCATTGAGCAAGGAGTAGCTCTTGTGTATTCCATATTTGGCTTAAGGAAGTTTATGTGTGCTCATTTCAATCTCTGGTTTTATGCAGCACCCCAACTCACCTTTCCCCTTAAGCAAGCATAAGTTGGTTTTCTAAATTTGAGACCCTGTTCTGTTTTGGAATTCAGTTCCTGTGTAGCCAAGTTTACATTCGGTGTATTAGTGATATCTTATGATGTTTCTTTTTCTGTGTGACTTATTTCAGTTAGAATTATCGTACCTGAATCCACTCATTATGCTGCTACGGGCCTGATGACATAGATTTCATTGCTGAGTGATACTGCATTGTACGTAAGTACCACAAGTTCTTTATCCATTTTTCACTTTCTGTGATATTGAACTTGTACGGTAAACGAGGTTCTTGTAAACAGAGGCGTCCCAAACTTTGGGGTGGCTGTGTCTTTTTGATTTTAATTTCCCTAAGCTATAGGACCATAAGTGGAAGTGCCCTAGGCTCTGTTGCTTTGTTTTTTAGATGTTTCAGGAAACACCATACACTTCTCCTGAGTGTCTGTTGGCAATTTACATCCCGCCCATCAGCATAACTAGGCTCCCATTTCTCCATGGCCTGTCCTGCCTTTCTGAATTTTACACTTTTTTCAGATTGCCCTTTTGACCGGGGGTAAGTGAGACTTCATTGTAGTGCAAATTTCCTTTGCAAGCTTGCTTGGTTGGCCAAAAAGGGCGTATGCGTTTTTTCCTGAATATATTCAGGAAAAAACGCATACGCCCTTTTTGGGCAAGTGCATGATTGTGGACGCTCTGCCTCTTTTCCTATGCTTTCAATGCAATTCCCGTCTACCCCCTGAAATCGGTTTCCTGCAATTCTGCCCCGCTTTCAAGTCCTCTTGGCAGCCTTACTTCAGTCTATTTTTGGACGATAGCTGTCATTTATAACTCTGCAGGTTTGTGAATTACAGTGCCCCTGAGCTCCTTTCTTCAATTCGCTTTCTTGTGAGCTGGCCGCAACACCGCAGGATGGATTCAGGCCCTAATCTGGTTCCGGCATGGTACGCTGAGCCTTTGGTTAATTCCTCTTCCTGGTGGGAAATGAGAGTTAAATTTGCCCGTCCAGACACCTCCAGCTAGTCTCTCATTGGTTCTCGCCATTCCTGTTCATCTTCCGCAGAAATTGCAAACTGGGCCAAACAGGAGGTTAAAGGGACTAATTCTCCAAGTCGGGAGAGTGTTAGTAAAGCGTCTGGAATGTTGCACCCGAGTACCAGGGGAGGAAAACTGAGACATATTTGAACACGTCTCCCATTCACACGGTTGATCATACTCTGGGTTCCACATGCATGTTTTAGCTGAAGGAAGAATACCTTAAACCTGGAGAGTTGAGACCCCTGTAATGGGTACCATGCAATATGACTTCAAAGGGTCTTCATTTGCTCACCGAACCTCTCCAATCCTATCACTGCTGCGTTTATGCCCCTGTACACACGCTTGATTCTCTTTTGCAGACATAGCAATCCATAGGTTTTAAGATACTTACTAGTCAGGTACATTCTTAGGCGTTTAATATGGGGTGTTGAGTCCATTTCGTTGAGCAAGGAGTAGCTCTTGTCTATTCCATATTTGGCTTAAGGAACTTTATCTGTGCTCATTTCAATCTCTGGTTTTATGCAGCACCCCAACTCACCTTTCCCCTTAAGCAAGCATAAGTTGGTTTTCTAAATTTGAGACCCTGTTCTATTTTGGAATTCAGTTCCTGTGTAGCCAAGTTTACATTCCGTGTATTAGTGATATCTTATGATGTTTCTTTTTCTGTGTGACTTATTTCAGTTAGAATCATCGTACCTGAATCTACTCATTATGCTGCTACGGGCCTGATGACATAGATTTCATTGCTGAGTGATACTGTATTGTACGTAAGTACCACAAGTTCTTTATCCATTTTTCACTTTCTGTGATATTGAACTTGTATGGTAAACGAGGTTCTTGTAAACAGAGGCGTCCCAACTTTGGGGTGGCTGTGTCTTTTTGATTTTAATTTCCCTAAGCTATAGGACCATAAGTGGAAGTGCCCTAGGCTCTGTTGCTTTGTTTTTTAGATATTTCAGGAAACACCATACACTTCTCCGGAGTGTCTGTTGGCAATTTACATCCCGCCCATCAGCATAACAAGGCTCCCAGTTTTCCATGGCCTGTCCTGCCTTTCTGGATTTTACACTTTTTTCAGATTGCCCTTTTGACCGGGGGGAAGTGAGACTTAATTGTAGTGCAGATTTCCTTTGCAAGCTTGCTTGGTTGGCCAAAAAGGGCGTATGCGTTTTTTCCTGAATATATTCAGGAAAAAACCTATACGCCCTTTTTGCCTAAGTGCATCATTGTGGACGTTCTGCCTCTTTTCCTATGCTTTCAATGCAATTCCAGTCTACCTCCTGAAATCGGTTTCCTGCAATTCTGCCCTGCTTTCAAGTCCTCTTGGCAGCCTTACTTCAGTATATTTTTGGACGATAGCTGTCATTTTATAACTCTGCAGGTTTGTGAATTACAGTGCCCCTGAGCTCCTTTCTTCAACACGCTTTCTTGTGTGCTGGCCGCAACACTGCAGGATGGCTTCAGGCCCTAATCTGGTTCCGGCACGACACGCTGAGCCTTTGGTTAATTCCTCTTCCTGGTGGGAAATGAGAGTTAAATTTGCCTGTCCAGACACCTCCAGCTAGTCTCTCATTGGTTCTCCCTATTCCTGTACATCTTCCGCAGAAATTGCAAACTGGGCCAAACAGGAGGTTAAACGGACTGACTCTCCAAGTCGGGAGAGTGTTAGTAAACCTTCTGGAATGTTGCACTCGAGTACCAGGGTACGAAAACTGAGACATATTTGAACAAGTCTCCCGATCACATGGTTGATCATACTCTAGGTTCCACATGCATGTTTTAGCTGAAGGAAGAATACCTTAAACCTGGGTAGTTGAAACCCGTGGAATGGGTACGATGCAATATGACTTCAAAGGGTCTTCATTTGCTCACCGAACCTCTCCAATCCTATCACTGCTGCGTTTATGCCCCTGTACACATGCTTGATTCTCTTTCGGAGACATAGCAATCTATAGGTTTTAAGATACTTACTAGTCAGGTACATTCTTAGGCGTTTAATATGCGGTGTTGAGTCCATTTCGTTGAGCAAGGAGTAGCTCTTGTCTATTCCATATTTGGCTTAAGGAACTTTATCTGTGCTCATTTCAATCTGTGGTTTTATGCAGCACCCCAACTCACCTTTCCCCTTAAGCAAGCGTAAGTTGGTTTTCTAAATTTGAGACCCTGTTCTGTTTTGGAATTCAGTTCCTGTGTAGCCAAGTTTACATTCCATGTATTACTGATATCTTATGATGTTTCTTTTTCTGTGTGACTTATTTCACTTAGAATCATCATACCTGAATCCACTCATTGTGCTGCTAAGGGCCTGATGACATAGATTTCATTGCTGAGTGATATTGCTTTGTAAGTAAATACCACAACTTCTTTATCCATTTTTCACTTTCTGCGATGTTGAACTTGTACTGTAAACGAGGTTCTTGTAAAGAGAGGCGTCCCAAACTTTGGGGTGGCTGTGTCTCTTTTATTTTAATTTCCCTAAGCTATAGGACCATAAGTGGAAGTGCTCTAGGCTCTGTAGCTTTGTTTTCTAGATGTTTCAGGAAACACCATACACTTCTCCCGAGTGTCTGTTGGCAATTTACATCCCGCCCATCAGCATAACAAGGCTCCCAGTTCTCCATGGCCTGTCCTGCCTTTCTGGATTTTACACTTTTTTCAGATGGCCCTTTTGACCGGGGGGAAGTGAGACTTCATTGTAGTGCAGATTCCCTTTGCAAGCTTGCTTGGTTGGCCAAAAAGGGCGTATGCGTTTTTTCCTGAATATATTCAGGAAAAAACGTATACGCCCTTTCTGCCTAAGTGCATCATTGTGGACGTTCTGCCTCTTTTCCTATGCTTTCAATGCAATTCCAGTCTACCTCCTGAAATCGGTTTCCTGCAATTCTGCCCCGCTTTCAAGTCCTCTTGGCAGCCTTACTTCAGTATATTTTTGGACGATAGCTGTCATTTTATAACTCTGCATGTTTGTGAATTACAGTGCCCCTGAGCTCCTTTCTTCAACACGCTTTCTTGTGTGCTGGCCGCAACACTGCAGGATGGCTTCAGGCCCTAATCTGGTTCCGGCACGACACGCTGAGCCTTTGGTTAATTCCTCTTCCTGGTGGGAAATGAGAGTTAAATTTGCCTGTCCAGACACCTCCAGCTAGTCTCTCATTGGTTCTCCCTATTCCTGTTCATCTTCCGCAGAAATTGCAAACTGGGACAAACAGGAGGTTAAAGGGACTGACTCTCCAAGTCGGGAGAGTGTTAGTAAACCGTCTGGAATGTTGCACTTGAGTACCAGGGTACGAAAACTGAGACATATTTGAACAAGTCTCCCGATCACATGGTTGATCATACTCTAGGTTCCACATGCATGTTTTAGCTGAAGGAAGAATACCTTAAACCTGGGTAGTTGAAACCCGTGGAATGGGTACCATGCAATATGACTTCAAAGGGTCTTCATTTGCTCACCGAACCTCTCCAATCCTATCACTGCTGCGTTTATGCCCCTGTACACATGCTTGATTCTCTTTCGGAGACATAGCAATCTATAGGTTTTAAGATACTTACTAGTCAGGTACATTCTTAGGCGTTTAATATGCGGTGTTGTGTCCATTTCGTTGAGCAAGGAGTAGCTCTTGTCTATTCCATATTTGGCTTAAGGAACTTTATCTGTGCTCATTTCAATCTCTGGTTTTATGCAGCACCCCAACTCACCTTTCCCCTTAAGCAAGCGTAAGTTGGTTTTCTAAATTTGAGACCCTGTTCTGTTTTGGAATTCAGTTCCTGTGTAGCCAAGTTTACATTCCATGTATTACTGATATCTTATGATGTTTCTTTTTCTGTGTGACTTATTTCACTTAGAATCATCATACCTGAATCCACTCATTGTGCTGCTAAGGGCCTGATGACATAGATTTCATTGCTGAGTGATATTGCTTTGTAAGTAAATACCACAACTTCTTTATCCATTTTTCACTTTCTGCGATGTTGAACTTGTACTGTAAACTAGGTTCTTGTAAAGAGAGGCGTCCCAAACTTTGGGGTGGCTGTGTCTCTTTTATTTTAATTTCCCTAAGCTATAGGACCATAAGTGGAAGTGCTCTAGGCTCTGTAGCTTTGTTTTCTAGATGTTTCAGGAAACACCATACACTTCTCCCGAGTGTCTGTTGGCAATTTACATCCCGCCCATCAGCATAACAAGGCTCCCAGTTCTCCATGGCCTGTCCTGCATTTCTGGATTTTACACTTTTTTCAGATGGCCCTTTTGACCGGGGGAAAGTGAGACTTCATTGTAGTGCAGATTTCCTTTGCAAGCTTGCTTGGTTGGCCAAAAAGGGCGTATGCGTTTTTTCCTGAATATATTCAGGAAAAAACGCATACGCCCTTTTTGGCCAAGTGCATCATGGTGGACGTTCTGCCTCTTTTCCTATGCTTGAAATGCAATTCCAGTCTACCTCCTGAAATCGGTTTCCTGCAATTCTGCCCCGCTTTCAAGTCCTCTTGGCAGCCTTACTTCAGTCTATTTTTGGACGATAGCTGTCATTTATAACTCTGCAGGTTTGTGAATTACAGTGCCCCTGAGCTCCTTTCTTCAACTCGCTTTCTTGTGAGCTGGCCGCAACACCGCAGGATGGCTTCAGGCCCTAATCTGGTTCCGGCACGGCACGTTGAGCCTTTGGTTAATTCCTCTTCCTGGTGGGAAATGAGAGTTAAATTTGCCCGTCCAGACACCTCCAGCTAGTCTCTCATTGGTTCTCGCTATTCCTGTTCATCTTCCGCAGAAATTGCAAACTGGGCCAAACAGGAGGTTAAAGGGACTGACTCTCCAAGTCGGGAGAGTTTTAGTAAAGCGTCTGGAATGTTGCACCCGAGTACCAGGGTACGAAAACTGAGACATATTTGAACACGTCTCCCAATCACACGGTTGATCATACTCTAGGTTCCACATGCATGTTTTAGCTGAAGGAAGAATACCTTAAACCTGGGTATTTGAAACCCGTGGAATGGGTACCATGCAATATGACTTCAAAGGGTCTTCATTTGCTCACCGAACCTCTCCAATCCTATCACTACTGCGTTTATGCCCCTGTACACACGCTTGATTCTCTTTTGGAGACATAGCAATCCATAGGTTTTAAGGTACTTACTAGTCAGGTACATTCTTAGGCGTTTAATATGGGGTGTTGTGTCCATTTCGTTGAGCAAGGAGTAGCTCTTGTCTATTCCATATTTGGCTTAAGGAACTTTATCTGTGCTCATTTCAATCTCTGGTTTTATGCAGCACCCCAACTCACCTTTCCCCTTAAGCAAGCATAAGTTGGTTTTCTAAATTTGAGACCCTGTTCTGTTCTGTAATTCAGTTCCTGTGTAGCCAAGTTTACATTCCGTGTATTAGTGATATCTTATGATGTTTCTTTTTCTGTGTGACTTATTTCAGTTAGAATCATCGTACCTGAATCCACTCATTATGCTGCTACGGGCCTGATGACATAGATTTCATTGCTGAGTGATACTGCATTGTACGTAAGTACCACAAGTTCTTTATCCATTTTTCACTTTCTGTGATATTGAACTTGTACGGTAAACGAGGTTCTTTTAAACAGAGGCGTCCCAAACTTTGGGGTGGCTGTGTCTTTTTGATTTTAATTTCCCTAAGATATAGGACCATAAGTGGAAGTGCCCTAGGCTATGTTGCTGTGTTTTTTAGGTGTTTCAGGAAACACCATACACTTCTCCCGAGGTTCTGTTGGCAATTTACATCCCGCCCATCAGCATAACAAGGCTCCCAGTTTTCCATGGCCTGTCCTGCCTTTCTGGATTTTACACTTTTATCAGATGGCCCTTTTGACCGGGGGGAAGTGAGACTTCATTGCAGTGCAGATTTCCTTTGCAAGTTTGCTTGGTTGGCCAAAAAGGGCGTATGCGTTTTTTCCTGAATATATTCAGGAAAAAACGCATACGCCCTTTTTGGCCAAGTGCATCATTGTGGACGTTCTGCCTCTTTTCCTATGCTTTCAATGCAATTCCAGTCTACCTCCTGAAATCGGTTTCCTGCAATTCTGCCCCGCTTTCAAGTCCTCTTGGCAGCCTTACCTCAGTATATTTTTGGATGATAGCTGTCATTTATAACTCTGCTGGTTTGTGAATTACAGTGCCCCTGAGCTTCTTTCTTCAATTCCCTTTCTTGTGAGCTGGCCGCAACACTGCAGGATGGCTTCAGGCCCTAATGTGGTTCCGGCATGGCACGCTTAGCCTTTGGTTAATTCCTCTTCCTGGTGGGAAATGACAGTTAAATTTGCCTGTCCAGACACCTCCAGCTAGTCTCTCATTGGTTCTCCCTATTCCTATTCATCTTCCGAAGAAATTACAAACTGGGTCAAAGAGGAGTTTAAAGGCACTGACTCTCCAAGTCGGGACAGTGTTAGTAAAGCGTCTGGAATGTTGCACCCGAGTACCAGGGGACGAAAACTGAGACATATTTGAACACGTCTCCCAATCACATGGTTGATCATACTCTGGGTTCCACATGCATGTTTTAGCTGAAGGAAGAATACCTTCAACCTGGAGAGTTGAGACCCGTGGAATGGGTACCATGCTATATGACTTCAAAGGGTCTTCATTTGCTCACTGAACCTCTCCAATCCTGTCACAGCTGTGGTTATGCCCCTGTGCACACACTTGATTCTCTTTCAGACATAGCCATCCATACGTTTTAAGATTCTTACTAGTCAGGTATATTCTTAGGCGTTTAATATGGGGTGTTGAGTCCATTTCGTTGAGCAAGGAGCAGCTCTTGTCTATTCCATATTTGGCTTAAGGAACTTTATCTGTGCTAATTTCAAACTCTGGTTTTATGCAGCACCCCAACTCACCTTCCCCCTTAAGAAAGCATAAGTTGGTTTTCTAAACTTGAGACCTTGTTCTGTTTTGTAATTCAGTTCCTGTGTAGCCAAGTTCACATTCTGTGTATTAGTGATACCTTATGATGTTTCTTTTCTGTGTGACTTATTTCAGTTCGAATCATAATACCTGAATCCACTCATTATGCTGCTACAGGCCTGATGACATAGATTTCATTGCTGAGTGATATTGCATTGTACGTAAGTACCACAACTTCTTTATCCATTTTTCACTTTCTGCGATATTGAACTTGTACCGTAAATGAGGTTCTCGTAAACAGAGCCGTCCCAAACTTTGGGGTGGCTGTGTCTTTTTGATTTTAATTTCCCTAAGCTATAGGACCATAAGTGGAAGTGCCCTAGGCTCTGTTGCTTTGTTTTTTAGATGTTTTAGGAAACACCATACACTTCTCCAGAGTGGCTGTTGGCAATTTACATCCCGCCCATCAGCATAAGAAGCTCCCAGTTATCCATGGCCTGTCCTGCCTTTATGGATTTTACACTTTTTTCAGATGGCCCTTTTGACCAGGTGGAAGTGAGACTTCATTGTAGTGCAGATTTCCTTTGCAAGCTTGCTTGGCTGGCCAAAAAGTGCGTATGCGTTTTTTCCTGAATATGTTCAGGAAAAAACACATACGCCCTTTTTGGCCAAGTGCATCATTGTCGAGGTTCTGACTCTGTTCATATGTTTTCAATGCAATTCCAGTCTACCTCCTGAAGTCGGTTTCCTGCAATTCTGCCTTGCTTTCAATGCCTCTTCATAGCCTTACCTCAATATATTTTTTGAAAATAATTGGCCTTTATAACTCTGCAGGTTTTTGAATTTCAGTGGCCCTTAGCTCCATTTTTCAGCTCTTATTTTTGTGGTCTTGCCCCATAACCACAGGATTCCTTGAAGCCCTATTTTTCTTCTGGGGCACCTTGCTGTGCCTTTGGTTAATTCTTCTTACTGATGTGAAATTAGAGTGACATGTGCCCATTGAAACCGCTACAGCTAGTTTCTCACTGGTTCCCCCTATTCCCATTCATCCTCCGCACTAACTGCAGACTGTGCGATACCAGAACTTAAAGGCATTGACTCTCCATGTGGGGATGTTGTTAGTAAAGCGGTTGGAATGTCGATCCGGAGCCCCAGGAGAGGAAAAATGAGGTGTGTTTTAGAAACCTTTCCCGATCATATGGTATACCAGTCGCTGGGTTTCCCAAGCATGGTTTAGCTGTAGGAAGATTCCCTTCAACCTGGAGTGTTGGGACCCTTGGACTGAGTAGCATGAAGTATTGCATTAAACTTTCGGCAGTTGCTCACCAAAGCTCACCAATCCTGTCAGCCCCAAGTGTCCAGCCTTATGTCTTATCCAGCTGTGGGTTTATATGTGGTCAATCCAGGTTGCATCACAGCCCCTGAGCGAATTTTGTAAGAATTTTTCTCTCTTTCATTGTTTCAGCGTTTTGTTTTTAAAATTTATTTCTATAATGGGGTTTAGCTCATTTTCACTGCTGTGTTTGTGCCGCTCTGCACACACTTGATTCCCTTATGGAGATATATCAATACATGGGTTTTAAGATTCTTATTACTCAGATATATTTCTCTGCGGTGTATAGGGTGTGTTGAGGCCAGTTCATTGAGCAAGGTGTAGATCTTGTCTAATACCTATTTGGTTTATTGAACGGTATCTGTGCTAATTTCAAACTCTGGTTTTATGCATCACCCCACCTCTCCTTTCCCCTTAAGCTGACATAAGTGTGTTTTCTAAATGTGAGACGCTGTTCTGTTCTGTAATTCATTTCTTGTGCAGCCATATTTACCCTCCCTCTATAAGTGATATCTTATGATATGTTTCTTTTTCTGTTTGACTTATTTCAAGTAGTATTATCGGACCTAAATCCACTCTTTATCCTTCTACTAGCCTTATTACATTGATTTCATGGTGAAGAGATATTCCATTGTACATAAGTACCACATCTTCTTTATCCATTGTTCTCTTTCCTGGGATATTTAAGGTGTACTGAAGTTGAGGTTCTTGTAAACAGAGTAGCCCTAAACTGTGGTGTGCTTGTGTCTTGTTGATTTTTAGACTTCCCTAGATATACTCCCATGATTGGAAGTGTCCTATGCTCTGTAGCTCTGTTTTTTAGATGATTTAGGAACCACCATACACTTCTCCAGAGTGGCTCTCGGCAGTTCACACACTGCCCATCAGCGTATAAAGGCTCCCTGTTCTCCATGGCCTGTCCTGCATTTCTGGTTTTTACAATTTTTTAGGATGGCCCTTTTGACCGGTGGGAAGTGAGACTTCTTTGTTGTGCACATTTGCATTGCTTGCTTGCTTCGTTGCCCATAAAGTGCGTATGCGTTTTTTCCTGGATATAATCAGGAAAAAACGCATACGCCCTTTTGGGCCAACTGCATCGTTGTCGAAATTCTGCCGCTTTTCATGTGCGTTAAAGACGAGTCCAATCTATCTCTTGAAATCTGTTTCTTGCAATTCTGTCTTGCATTCAGATCCTCTTCTTTGCCTTACCTCAACATATTTTTGGACGTTAGTTTTCATTTATAACTCTGCAGGTTTGTGAATTGCAGTGACCCTGAGCTCCATTTTTTAAGTTGCTCTTTTGTGAGCTGGCCTCAAACCCGCAGGATTGCTTCAGGCCCTATTTTGGCTCTGGCGAGGCAGGCTGAGCCTTTCTTTAATTCTTATTCTTAATGGGAAATTAGAGTGATATGTGCCCGTCCAAACCCCTACAACTCTTCTCTCATTGGTTCCCCCTCTTCCCGTTCGTCCTCCTCACAATTTGCAAAATGTGTGAAACAGAAGTTTAAATGTGCTGATTCTCCAAGTGGGGAGATTCTAAGTAGCGTGGCTGGAATGGTGAACAGGAGCACCAGGAGAGGATAAATGAGGTGCATTTTAGACACATCTCCCGATCACATGGTGTTCAGTCCTCTGGGTTTTCCATGCATGTTTTAGCTATAGGAAGATCCCTTGAACCTGCAGATTTGGGACCCATTGAATGGGTACCAGGTAGTATTACTTTAAAGGGTGTGCATTTCCTCACCCAACCTCACATTTCTCTTAGCGCAAACAGTTTCCAGCCTTATGTCTCATCCTGCTGTGGGTCTAGATGTGTTCAATCCATGTTGCATCACCGTCCCTGAGGAAAAGTTGTAAGAGTTTTTCTCTGTCTCTCTGTCGTTTATTTTTTTCAATTTATTACTATATTGGTTACAGCTGATTTTCAAAGCTCTGTTTCTTGCTGCTGTACATCCACTTGATTCACGTACAGAGAGACATCAATAAATTCTTTTTCAGATTCTTACCAGTCGTATATATTCTTTTCCGGTGACTTGAGTGTGCTGAGTGCAGTTCTTTTAGCTACCGTGTAGGCCTTGTTGATTATCAGTTTGGTATTTGGAATGGTATCTTTGCTAATTTCAACCTCCTGGATGATGCCTCACCCCTCCCCACCTTTCCCGTTTAGCAGCCTTATGCGTGTTTTCTACATATTTGACTATGTTTTTGTTTTGTAATTTATTTCATGTGTAGCCATTTTGGATTCCACCTTTAAGTGATATCTTATGATATGTGTCTTTTTCTTTTTGAATTCTGTCACTTAGAATGATCATACGTAACTCCTCCGGAGTTGTTACAACTGGCCATATTTCATTGATTTCCAGGCTGAATAATATTCCACTCTACCTAAGTACCACATCTCTATCCATTTTTTCCCTCCAGAGACATTTAAGTTATATCCTAGTCGAGGATCTTTTAAACAGAGAGGGGGTAAACATTGGGGTGCCTGTGTCCTCTCGATTTTTGTTTTTCCCAAGATATACGCCCATGAGTGCAAGTGCCCTATGCTCTGTAGCTCATTTTTTAGATGCTTTAGTAAACACAATACACTTCTCCAGAATGGCCGTTGGCAATATACATTTCCACTATAAGTCTCACAGGGCTCCCTCTTCTCGTTGCCCTGTCCTGCATTTCTGTTGTTTACGCTTTATGAGGATGGCTCTTCTGACTGATGCGAAGTGATATCTTTTGTAGTATTGACTTCCAGTGCCCACCTGTTTGGTTGGCTAAAAAAGTGTATGCCCTTTTCTTGAATATATACAGAAAAGAACGCATACACCCTTTTTGGCCAACTGCAATGTTGGCAATGTTCAGCTCCTTTTCTTGTGCTTAATGGCGAGTCCTTTCTACCTCCTCAAATCCCTTTCCTGCCATTCTCCCTTGCTTACAAGTCCTTTTCTCTGACTTTCCTCAAGACATTTTTCAGTGATGGATATTTTCAACTCTGCATTTTTGTGAATTTTACTGCCCCTGAGTTCCATTGTTCAACTCGTGTTTATGGGAACTGGCCACAAAGCAGCGGGATTTCCTCAAGCCCTATACTGTTTCCATGGGCAACCCTAGCCTTTGGTCAATTCGTCTTCCTGATTGGAAATTAGAGTGACATGTGCCTGTCTGAACACCTAGGACTTGTCTCTCATTGTTCCTCATCCTTCCGCTTCATCCTCTGGACAAATTCCAAACTGTACGCAACAGGATGTTGACAGTGCTGACATCTCCAAGTGGGGAGACTGTTAGTAAAGACGCTGGAGGGGTGAACCCGAGCACCAGGAGATGAGGAGATGAGATGCCTTTTCCAAACTCTTCCCGATCAGACGGTATACCATCCTCTGGGTGTGACAGACATGTTTTAGCAGTAGGAAGAGTCCCATTCATGTAAGGAGAACACCAGGGCTGTTTCAAAATCAGTGTCTCCCCGAAACCCAAACTGGGGAATTTTTTAAGCTACGGCTACACATATGTTCATTAAGGGCCTTGGGAAGTAGGCAGAGTCCAAACTTTAGATGATTGAAGTCTTCAGGGTCAGAAGCACTCACCACCAGCTTCCCTTAGGCTACACTTTAACTGTCATTGATAGATGATGTCAATAAAAATATCTATTCTTTTTCAGATTATTTCCCCTTATAGGTTATTGCAAAATGTTGAGTGTAGTTCCCTGTGCTATACAGTAGTTCCTTGTTGATGATCTATTTTATACATAGCAGTGTGTATGTGTTCATTCCAAACTGTTAATTTATCCCTCCTCCCACCTTTCCCCTTTGGTAATAATAAATTATAAGATTTTATACTTCTCAGAAATGGGGGAGCTGAAAGAGAGGTATCATTTTCAATGGAAAAGCATTTAAAACAAGATTGAAGGTTTAACCAAGATTATTAGCTGTACATCCTTGGAAAGAAATCACTTCGTTTCTCTAATATTGACCTGACAAATAAGACAAACCTTTTCACTGAACTTGCTTATAAAAAGTGATGGAAATATCAAATGGAAGTGTTAAAAACATCTTATTTTACCCGAGCCTTATACACTGTTCTATGTTAACTACAGTTTGGCTCACACATCTGTTCATTGAGGTTACAATAGTCTCAATTTCTGTTACTGATCCTCCAGAGTGGACCCCAACAAGTGTCCCCCTGCCCAGTGTCATTGGGGCCAACAGATCGAGACTGAGTTTGGTTCACAAGCAAAGGAAACTTTATATTTTGATCAGAGAATGGAGAGGTGAGAGCATGCACTACCCCGTGGGCTGTGGGCTGGGCTGCTGTGTAGAGATCCTGTCAGAGTCAGTGGGAGGGAGGGAGGCAGCGGAGCTCTCGAGGGCCGGGTTGGCTGTAGCTCAGGCTCTATATCGTGGAGTCTGCACTGGGCCCCAGGAGCTGAGGTGTCGACCCAGCCATTCTGCACTAGGAAATCTGGTCTGAAGTGCCGGGTGTGGAACCTCTGCATGCGGGACCCTAGAAGCACGTGAAATTAGACAAAGCACAAAGGATAAAAAAGGTTAGACTTGACTTTATTGCCCAGATTCTATTTTTATCTCCCAGGGATTTTTAATGGGCTTTGCTGGGGACAAACCCCTCCTCTGCCTTTTGTCCCATTCCTCATTCTTGGAGTGCTGAGGGTGCAGACCCTTCTTCTGTAACTGCTGAGTGCTGAGTTGGGAGCCCTCATACCATGGGGCGAGGGTCAGAGCTTCTCCCCAGCAGCCTCCCGGTGACGTTGATTGTCCCCAGGACCCCTGCCTCCCTGCTCGTCCACCTGAGCACCAGCATTGGAAGTGTTATAGATTCTAATGACCTTTAAGGGTCCAGGAAAGAGATGTGCAGAGACGCTGTGGGGGCCGGTTTCACCCCGCCCCACACTTGTTCGGCCACCTTAGGCTGACCGTCTCTGCCAGCCTAGATGCTCTGACCAGTAGTCTGCGCTTTCTTCAATTAGGCCCCTGAATTAACGTAAAAACAGCACCAGGTGTCAGAGCCCTGCCCGCTCAACTCCCAGACAGTCCAGGGTCAGTGGTGATCAAGGACCATGATGGCCACTGAGTCAACAGCCTTTTGAAGTAAACAGGAGTCCAGCCGGTCTTATTGGCCACCATCATCACGGTGTCTGTAGGCTTTTCTATGGTGACAGTGTGGTATACTGTTCCCCCGCCAAGATTATTAGCTCCCCTCTGGGTGCAGTAAGTCCTGCAAGCAGTAGTCTACTCTTTTGGGACACACTCTTGTTGTTTTATGAGAGAAACTCCAGGTCAAGTGATGTTCACACGAGTCGTCATGGTGCCCTGTTGCCCCCGGTTATCTCTCTGGATGTTGGAGTTGGAGGGCCTCCTCACTCGAGGTCGGTGTGCCCACGGAGCGAACCCTGCAACTTCAGGGCATGGTTGGTGGTTAGGATCACCACGTGGGGTCCTTTTCCCTTAGGAGGGAGGTGGCCTTTTGGGCTGCTGATTTCCAGGTTTTTAGATACCGCCAGTATCTTGGCCAGATGTGGCAGTGGGCCAAGCCCCTTAGTGACCGTAGTTTATCCTACCTGGATGGCATTCTTGCATTGTTCCATTTCAAGTGGTCCCAGTTTTTGCACTAATTCTCCAATGGCGATTCACCTTTCACCGGGAATGTAAAGGTCAAAGGGTTTAGCTAAATTAGGGAGTTCCAGGGCAAGGGTCTGAATTGACTGCTCTTTCCATTCTTGAAAGGCCACTTCTGGATTCTATTCAAAAGGATCATCATCTTTTCCTTTCAGTGTTTCATATAGAGGCCCAGCTAGTAGACTGTAGTTAGGGATCCAGAAGCAGCAAACCCTGGCCTCCCCAGGAACCCCTAAGCTGTCTTCTAGTTTTAGAAAGGGGTAAGGCTGAAAATGGTTTCTTCCCTTTCCTGGGATGGGCTTCTCTGACCTTCTGTGAGAATGAAGCCCAGGCAGGTCACCGCAGTCTGTGATATTTGAGCTTTTTCTTGGACAACTTCTATCCTTTATTGGCTTGGTAGTTCAGAGGCCTCCTTAGTAGGGCTGGCGATCAGAATGTCGTCTGCATATTGAAGGAGGGTTTCCTTTTCCAGAGGTAGAACTTTTAGGTCTTTAGCTAAGCTTTCCCCAAAGATGGTGTGGGAATTTTTGCACCCTTGGGGCCAGACGGCCCGGAAGTATTGTTTTAGTTGTATGTTGAGTCCTGCCACTCACAAGCCAAAATTTCTTGTGACTCTGGGACTAATGGAATACAAAAGAAGGCATCATTGAAGACTAATACAGAATACCATGTCCTGGTGGTTGGTAGAATGACCAGCAGGGTGTAGGAATTAGGAGCAACTGGAGGTATATCCTCGGTGGCTTCACTGACTGTCCTGATATCCTTTACCAGGTCCCCAGCAGCCCATGGGGCTCTCGTGGTCAGACCAATCCCAGAATATGGAGCTCACCTGGGCAGGTACCCCACCCCCACCCCAGCCCACGGGGCTCTCGTGGTCAGGCCCCTCCCAGGATACAGAGCTACCCTTGCAGGTACCGTGGCAGGGCTGGGCACACAGGAACCGTGCACATAGCCCTCATTGCAGAGCACCCCCAGCTCACCTGTCGCTCAGAGCTGACACAGAGCACCTCAGAGCAGGACTTGAACTAACAAACAGCAGCTGCGACAGGTCTGTGACCCTGGGCATCACTCCGTGAGGCCTCCCTCCACCTGGTCTTCCGGAGACTTCCACTGCACCCGGGGCACCAGGCCTCTGTCTCCAACCACCACCCACCCCTCCTCTCCCTGACTCCTGGGTTCCTCTAATTAGGAGAGGGTTTTCTTGAAGTTGTCTCCCACTCATGGGCCAGATAAAATGATTAGAAAACATGCCAAGGCTGCAGCCCCTTGTCTATCCTGACTCTCAGGAGCCCACACCTGTTCCTTGGACCTGGCCGGTTCAGCAAGTTCCATTTTCTGCAACTGGGGGCCCTTAGGGGTGATGATTGGCTGACCTGGGCAGCCTTACCGTGCCGGCCAGCCCTCCCCAGGTGTGCCTGGGTTGAGATCAATATAAATACCACTCCAGGCAGCAAGAGCCCCTGCAGCCGTGCCTGACGCCATTTTCTCTGCCCTGTCAGCAGTCTCGGGGCTGGGCTGGTGGGAGGGAGTGAGAGGCCACGGCTTTGTGGGTGGCCCAGTGTGAGTG
The DNA here is from genome assembly GCF_949987515.2 of Delphinus delphis. Classification (NCBI taxonomy): domain Eukaryota; kingdom Metazoa; phylum Chordata; class Mammalia; order Artiodactyla; family Delphinidae; genus Delphinus; species Delphinus delphis. The sequence continues at coordinate 453,120 of NW_027192679.1, read as the reverse complement.
GGGCTCTGCTGGACTTTCTGCAGCAGTTGCCAGGCTGCCACCTGCTAAAGAAGAGGATGTGTCACCCATACCTGCTGCTGGAATTTCTCCCTGGGCAGAGGTGAGGAAGGAAAAAAGCAGTGGGGGCAGGGACAGGACGGGTATCTCAGGCAGGGAAATGGAAATCTTCCAGAAGAGCACCCAGGGCCAGGACCATCCTGGCTGGCCTGCAGGCACCAAGTCGGCCGGCATGCTGTCACTCGTGTGGCTCTATGGCCCTTCCTCTAGGCTTTCAAGTCCTTGTATATATTCAGGTGTTTTACCTGGGACGGGTGGGAATAGTTCAGCAGCAACTGGCCTGGGGCTCAGCTCACGTTTACTCACAGATGCCTCGGCACGGTGCCCCAGCTTTGCAATGAGGACGCTTGTTGCGTGGGGGCTGCTGGCTGAATGGGAGACGATTCCCCACCACTGACCAACTTCAGAATTGTTTACAACTGGAGCAAGTGCCCTGATACGGTTTTCCTCTGTGTAACTGGTGGGTTCTGTGTTTTTTTTCTCTTTTTCGTTTTTGGTTCAAGGTAGATTTTATTCCTCTTTTTTGTATTTACAGATATAAGCATGGAAATAATTTATTCATATGAATACATGTATGTGCAGGGAATAATTGTTTTTTCTGTTTTATTTTTTAAATTTTATTTCTTTTTAATTTTGAATTTTATTTTATATTTTTATACAGCAGGTTCTTATTGGTTATCTATTTTATACATATAAATGTATACATGCCAATCCCAGTCTCTCAACTCCTCCCACCACCACCCCCCCAACAGCTTTCCCCCCTTGTTGTCCATACGTTTGTTGTCTACATCTGTTGCTCTATTTATGCCTTGCAAAATGGTGAATCTGTACAGTTTTTCTAGGTTCCACATATATGCATGAATATACAAGATTTGTTTTTCTCTTTCTGACTTACTTCACTCTGTATGACAGTCTCTAGATCCATCGACGTCTCTACAAATGACCCAATTTCATTCCTTTTCATGGCTTAGTAATATTCCATTTTATATATGTACCACAGCTTTATGCATTCGTCTGTCTGTGGGCATTTAGGTTGCTTCCATTACCTCGATATTGTAAATAGTGATGCAATGAACATTGCGGTGAATGACTCTTTTTGATTTATGGTTTTGTCTGGGTATATGTCCAGTACTGGGATTGCTGTATCATATGGTAATTCTATTGTTAGTTTCTTAAGAAATTCCATATTGTTCTCCATAATGACTGTATCAATTTATATTCCCAACAATAGTGGAAGAGGGTTCATTTTCTCCACACCCTTTCCAGCATTTTTTGTTCGTAGATTTTCAATGATGCCTATTCTACCAGGTGTGAGGTGATACCTCATTGTTGAATCCATTTCGTTGAGCAAGGGGTAGCTCTTGTCTATTACATATTTGGCTTATGGAACGGTATCTGTGCTATTTTCAAACTCTGCTTTTATGCAGCACCCCAACTCACCTTCCCCCTTAAGCAAGCATAAGTTGGTTTTCTAAATTTGAGACCCTGTTCTGTTTTGGAATTCAGTTCCTGTGTAGCCAAGTTTACATTCCGTGTATTAGTGATATCTTATGATGTTTCTTTTTCTGTGTGACTTATTTCAGTTAGAATCATCGTACCTGAATCCACTCATTATGTTGGTACGGGCCTGATGACATAGATTTCATTGCTGAGTGATACTGCATTGTACGTAAGTACCACAAGTTCTTTATCCATTTTTCACTTTCTGCGATGTTGAACTTGTACGGTAAACGAGGTTCTTGTAAACAGAGGCGTCCCAAACTTTGGGGTGGCTGTGTCTTTTTGATTTTAATTTCCCTAAGCTATAGGACCATAAGTGGAAGTGCCCTAGGCTCCGTTGCTTTGTTTTTTAGTTGTTTCAGGAAACACCATACAATTCTCTTCAGTGTCTCTTGGCAATTTACATCCCGCCCATCAGCATAACAAGGCTCCCAGTTCTCCATGGTCTGTCCTGCCTTTCTGGATTTTACACTTTTTTCAGATGGCCCTTTTGACCGGGGGGAAGTGAGACTTCATTGTAGTGCAGATTTCCTTTGCAAGCTTGCTTGGTTGGCCAAAAAGGGCGTATGCGTTTTTTCCTGAATATATTCAGGAAAAAACGCATACGCCCTTTCTGGCCAAGTGCATCATGGTGGACGTTCTGCCTCTTTTCCTATGCTTTCAATGCAATTCCAGTCTACCTTCTGAAATCGGTTTCCTGCAATTCTGCCCCGCATTCAAGTCCTCTTGGCAGCCTTACTTCAGTATATTTTTGGACGATAGCTGTCATTTATAACTCTGCAGGTTTGTGAATTACAGTGCCCCTGAGCTCCTTTCTTCAACTCGCTTTCTTGTGACCTGGCCGCAACACCGCAGGATGGCTTCAGGCCCTAATCTGGTTCCGGCATGGCATGCTGAGCCTTTGGTTAATTCCTCTTCCTGGTGGGAAATGAGAGTTAAATTTGCCCGTCCAGACACCTCCAGCTAGTCTCTCATTGGTTCTCCCTATTCCTGTTCATCTTCCGCAGAAATTGCAAACTGGGCCAAACAGGATGTTAAAGGGACTGACTCTCCAAGTCGGGAGAGTGTAAGTAAAGCGTCTGGAATGTTGCACCCGAGTACCAGGGGACGAAAACTGAGACATATTTGAACATGTCTCCCGATCACATGGCTGATCATACTCTGGGTTCCACATGCATGTTTTAGCTGAAGGAAGAATACCTTAAACCTGGGTAGTTGAAACCCGTGGAATGGGTACCATGCAATATGACTTCAAAGGGTCTTCATTTGCTCACCGAACCTCTCCAATCATATCACTGCTGCGTTTATGCCCCTGTACACATGCTTGATTCTCTTTCAGAGACATACCAAATCATACGTTTTAAGATACTTACTAGTCAGGTACATTCTTAGGCGTTTAATATGCGGTGTTGAGTCCATTTCGTTGAGCAAGGAGTAGCTCTTGTCTATTCCATATTTGGCTTAAGGAACTTTATCTGTGCTCATTTCAATCTCTGGTTTTATGCAGCACCCCAACTCACCTTTCCCCTTAAGCAAGCATAAGTTGGTTTTCTAAATTTGAGACCCTGTTTTGTTTTGGAATTCAGTTCCTGTGTAGCCAAGTTGACATTCCGTGTATTACTGATATCTTATGATGTTTCTTTTTCTGTGTGACTTATTTCAGTTAGAATCATCATACCTGAATCCACTCATTGTGCTGCTAAGGGCCTGATGACATAGATTTCATTGCTGAGTGATATTGCTTTGTAAGTAAATACCACAAATTCTTTATCCATTTTTCACTTTCTGCGATGTTGAACTTGTACTGTAAACGAGGTTCTTGTAAACAGAGCTGTTCCAAACTTTGGGGTGGCTGTGTCTTTTTGATTTTAATTTCCCTAAGCTATAGGACCATAAGTGGAAGTGCCCTAGGCTCTGTTGCTTTGATTTTTAGATGTTTGAGGAAACACCATACACTTCTCCCGAGTGTCTGTTGGCAATGTACATCCCGCCCATCAGCATAACAAGGCTCCCAGTTTTCCATGGCCTGTCCTGCCTTTCTGGATTTTACACTTTTTTCAGATGGCCCTTTTGAGCGGGGGGAAGGGAGACTTCATTGTAGTGCAGATTTCCTTTGCAAGCTTGCTTGGTTGGCCAAAAAGGGCGTATGCGTTTTTTCCTGAATATATTCAGGAAAAAACGCATACGCCCTTTTTGGCCAAGTGCATCATTGTGGACGTTCTGCCTCTTTTCCTATGCTTTCAATGCAATTCCAGTCTACCTCCTGAAATCGGTTTCCTGCAATTCTGCCCCGCTTTCAAGTCCTCTTGGCAGCCTTACTTCAGTCTATTTTTGGACGATAGCTGTCATTTATAACTCTGCAGGTTTGTGAATTACAGTGCCCCTGAGCACCTTTCTTCAACTCGCTTTCTTGTGAGCTGGCCACAACACCGCAGGATGTCTTCAGGCCATAATCTGGTTCAGGCATGGCACACTGAGCCTTTGGTTAAATCCTCTTCATGGTGGGAAATTAAAGTTAAATTTGCCCATTCAGAAACCTCCAGCTAGTCTCTCATTGGTTCTCGCTATTCCTGTTCATCTTCCACAGAAATTGCAAACTGGGCCAAACAGGAGGTTAAAGGCACTGACTCTCCAAGTCACGATTGTGTTAGTAAAGCATCTGTAATGTTGCACCCGAGTACCAGGGGACCAAAACTGAGACATATTTGAACATGTCTCCCGATCACATGGTTGATCATACTCTAGGTTCCACATGCATGTTTCAGCTGAAGGAAGAATACCTTAAACCTAGAGAGTTGAGACCCGTGGAATGGGTACCATGCAATATGACTTCAAAGGGTCTTCATTTGCTCACCGAACCTCTCCAATCCTACCACTGCTGCGTTTATGCCCCTGTACACACGCTTGATTCTCTTTTGGAGACATAGCAATCCATAGGTTTTAAGATACTTACTAGTCAGGTACATTCTTAGGCGTTTAATATGCGGTGTTGTGTCCATTTCGTTGAGCAAGGAGTAGCTCTTGTCTATTCCATATTTGGCTTAAGGAACTTTATCTGTGCTCATTTCAATCTCTGGTTTTATGCAGCACCCCAACTCACCTTTCTCCTTAAGCAAGCCTAAGTTGGTTTTCTAATTTGAGACCCTGTTCTGTTCTGTAATTGTGTTCCTGTGTAGCCAAGTTTACATTCCGTGTATTACTGATATCTTATGATGTTTCTTTTTCTGTGTGACTTATTTCAGTTAGAATCAACATACCTGAATCCACTCATTGTGCTGCTAAGGGCCTGATGACATAGATTTCATTGCTGAATGATATTGCTTTGTAAGTAAATACCACAACTTCTTTATCCATTTTTCACTTTCTGCGATGTTGAATTTGTACTGTAAACGAGGTTCTTGTAAACAGAGCTGTTCCAACCTTTGGGGTGGCTGTGTCTTTTTGATTTTAATTTCCCGAAGCTATAGGACCATAAGTGGAAGTGCCCTAGGCTCTGTTGCTTTGTTTTTTAGATGTTTCAGGAAACACCATACACTTCTCCCGAGTGTCTGTTAGCAATTTACATCCCGCCCATCAGCATAACAAGGCTCCCAGTTCTCCATGGCCTGTCCTGCCTTTCTGGATTTTACACTTTTTTCAGATGGCCCTTTCGACCGGGGAGAAGTGAGACTTCATTGTAGTGCAGATTTCCTTTGCAAGTTTGCTTGGTTGGCCAAAAAGGGCGTGTGCGTTTTTTCCTGAATATATTCAGGAAAAAACGCACACGCCCTTTTTGGCCAAGTGCATCATTGTGGACGTTCTGCCTCTTATCCTATGCTTTCAATGCAATTCCAGTCTACCTCCTGAAATCGGTTTCCTGAATTCTGCCCCGCTTTCAAGTCCTCTTGGCAGCCTTACTTCAGTCTATTTTTGGACGATAGCTGTCATTTCTAACTCTGCAGGTTTGTGAATTACAGTGCCCCTGAGCTCTTTTCTTCAACTCGCTTTCTTGTGACCTGGCCGCAACACCGCAGGATGGCTTCAGGCCCTAATCTGGTTCCGGCCCTGCATGCTGAGCCTTTGGTTAATTCCTCTTCCTGGTGGGAAATGAGAGTTAAATTCGCCCGTCCAGACACCTCCAGCTAGCCTCTCATTGGTTCTCGCTATTCCTGTTCATCTTCCGCAGAAATTGCAAACTGGGCCAAACAGGAGGTTAAAGGGACTGACTCTCCAAGTCGGGAGAGTGTTAGTAAAGCATCTGGAATGTTGCACCCGAGTACCAGGGGAGGAAAACTGAGACATATTTGAACACGTCTCCCGTTCACATGGTAGATCATACTCTGGGTTCCACATGCATGTTTTAGCTGAAGGAAGAATACCTTAATCCTGGAGAGTTGAGACCCGTGGAATGGGTACCATGCAATATGACTTCAAAGGGTCTTCATTTGCTCACCGAACCTCTCCAATCCTATCACTGCTGCGTTTATGCCCCTGTACACACGCTTGATTCTCTTTTGGAGACATAGCAATCCATAGGTTTTAAGATACTTACTAGTCAGATACATTCTTAGACGTTTAATATGGGGTTTTGAGTCCATTTCGTTGAGCAAGGAGTAGCTCTTGTCTATTCCATATTTGGCTTAAGGAACTTTATCTGTGCTCATTTCAATCTCTGGTTTTATGCAGCACCCCAACTCACCTTTCCCCTTAAGCAAGCATAAGTTGGTTTTCTAAATTTAAGACCCTGTTCTGTTTTGGAATTCAGTTCCTGTGTAGCCAAGTTTACATTCCGTGTATTACTGATATCTTATGATGTTTCTTTTTCTGTGTGACTTATTTCAGTTAGAATCATCGTACCTGAATCCACTCATTATGCTGCTACGGGCCTGATGACATAGATTTCATTGCTGAGTGATACTGCAGTGTATGTAAGTACCACAAGTTCTTTATCTATTTTTCACTTTCTGTGATATTGAACTTGTACGGTAAATGAGGTTCTTGTAAACGGAGGCGTCCCAAACTTTGGGGTGGCTGTGTCTTTTTGATTTTAATTTCCCTAAGCTGTAGGACCATAAGTGGATGTGCCCTAGGCTCTGTTGCTTTGTTTTTTAGATGTTTCAGGAAACACCATACACTTCTCCCAAGTGGTTGTTGGCAATTTACATCCCGCCCTTCAGCATAACAAGGCTCCCAGTTCTCCATGGCCTGTCCTGCCTTTCTGGATTTTACACTTTTTTCAGATGGCCCTTTTGACCGGGGAGAAGTGAGACTTCATTGTAGTGCAGATTTCCTTTGCAAGTTTGCTTGGTTGGCCAAAAAGGGCGTGTGCGTTTTTTCCTGAATATATTCAGGAAAAAACGCACACGCCCTTTTTGGCCAAGTGCATCATTGTGGACGTTCTGCCTCTTTTCCTATGCTTTCAATGCAATTCCAGTCTACCTCCTGAAATCGGTTTCCTGCAATTCTGCCCCGCTTTCAAGTCCTCTTGGCAGCCTTACTTCAGTCTATTTTTGGACGATAGCTGTCATTTATAACTCTGCAGGTTTGTGAATTACAGTACCCCTGAGCTCCTTTCTTCAACTCGCTTTCTTGTGACCTGGCCGCAACACCGCAGGATGGCTTCAGGCCCTATTCTGGTTCCGGCACGGCACGCTGAGCCTTTGGTTATTTCCACTTCCTGGTGGGAAATGAGAGTTAAATTTGGCCGTCCAGACACTTCCAGCTAGTCTCTCATTGGTTCTCGCTATTCCTGTTCATCTTCCGCAGAAATTGCAAACTGGGCCAAACAGGAGGTTAAAGGCGCTGACTCTCCAAGTGGGGAGAGTGTTAGTAAAGCGTCTGGAATGTTGCACCCGAGTACCAGGGGAGGAAAACTGAGACATATTTGAACACGTCTCCCGTTCACATGGTTGATCATACTTGGGTTCCACATGCATGTTTTAGCTGAAGGAAGAATACCTTAAACCTGGAGAATTAAGACCCGTGTAATGGGTACCATGCAATATGACTTCAAAGGGTCTTCATTTGCTCACCGAACCTGTCCAATCCTATCACTGCTGCGTTTATGCCCCTGTACACATGCTTGATTTTCTTTCGGAGACATAGCAATCCATAGGTTTTAAGATACTTACTAGTCAGGTACATTCTTTGGCGTTTAATATGCGGTGTTGAGTCCATTTCGTTGAGCAAGGAGTAGCTCTTGTCTATTGCATATTTGGCTTAAGGAACTTTATCTGTGCTCATTTCAATCTCTGGTTTTATGCAGCACCCCAACTCACCTTTCCCCTTAAGCAAGCGTAAGTTGGTTTTCTAAATTTGAGACCCTGTTCTGTTTTGGAATTCACTTCCTGTGTAGCCAAGTTTACATTCCGTGTATTACAGATATCTTATGATGTTTCTTTTTCTGTGTGACTTATTTCAGTTAGAATCATCATACCTGAATCCACTCATTGTGCTGCTAAGGACCTGAGACACAGATTTCATTGCTGAGTGATATTGCTTTGTAAGTAAATACCACAACTTCTTTATCCATTTTTCACTTTCGGCGATGTTGAACTTGTATTGTAAACGAGGTTCTTGTAAACAGAGCTGTTCCAAACTTTGCGGTGGCTGTGTCTTTTTGATTTTAATTTCCCTAAGCTATAGGACCATAAGTGGAAGTGCTCTAGGTTCTGTTGCTTTGTTTTTTAGATGTTTCAGGAAACACCATACACTTCTCCCGAGTGGTTGATGGCCATTTGCATCCCGCCCATCAGCATAACATGGCTCCCAGTTCTCCAGGGCCTGTAGTGCCTTTCTGGATTTTACACTTTTTTCAGATGGCCCTTTTGACCGGGGGGAAGTGAGACTTCATTGTAGTGCAGATTTCCTTTGCAAGCTTGCTTGGTTGCCCAAAAAGGGCGTATGCGTTTTTTCCTGAATATATTCAGGAAAAAACGCATACGCCCTTTTTGGCCAAGTGCATCATTGTGAACGTTCTGCCTCTTTTCCTATGCTTTCAATGCAATTCCAGTCTACCTCCTGAAGTCGGTTTCCTGCAATTCTGTCCCGCTTTCAAGTCCTCTTGGCAGCCTTACTTCAGTATATTTTTGGACGATAGCTGTCATTTATAACTCTGCAGGTTTGTGAATTACAGTGCCCCTGAGCTCCTTTCTTCAACTCGCTTTCTTTTGAGCTGGCCGCAACACCGCAGGATGGCTTCAGGCCCTAATCTGGTTCCGGCCCGGCATGCAGAGCCTTTGGTTAATTCCTCTTCCTGGTGGGAAATGAGAGTTAAATTTGCCCGTCCAGACACCTGCAGCTAGCCTCTCATTGGTTCTCGCTATTCCTGTTCATCTTCCGCAGAAATTGCAAACTGGGCCAAACAGGAGGTTAAAGGGACTGACTCTCCAAGTTGGGAGAGTGTTAGTAAAGCGTCTGGAATGTTGCACCCGAGTACCAGGGTACGAAAACTGAGACATATTTGAACACGTCTCCCGATCACATGGTTGATCATACTCTAGGTTCCACATGCATGTTTTAGCTGAAGGAAGAATACCTTAAACCTGGGTAGTTGAAACCCGTGGAATGGGTACGATGCAATATGACTTCAAAGGGTCTTCATTTGCTCACCGAACCTCTCCAATCCTATCACTGCTGCGTTTATGCCCCTGTACACATGCTTGATTCTCTTTCGGAGACATAGCAATCTATAGGTTTTAAGATACTTACTAGTCAGGTACATTCTTAGGCGTTTAATATGCGGTGTTGAGTCCATTTCGTTGAGCAAGGAGTAGCTCTTGTCTATTCCATATTTGGCTTAAGGAACTTTATCTGTGCTCATTTCAATCTCTGGTTTTATGCAGCACCCCAACTCACCTTTACCCTTAAGCAAGCATAAGTTGGTTTTCTAAATTTGAGACCCTGTTCTGTTCTGTAATTCAGTTCCTGTGTAGCCAAGTTTACATTCCATGTATTACTGATATCTTATGATGTTTCTTTTTCTGTGTGACTTATTTCAGTTAGAATCATCATACCTGAATCCACTCATTGTGCTGCTAGTGGCCTGAGGACATAGATTTCATTGCTGAGTGATATTGCTTTGTAAGTAAATACCACAACTTCTTTATCCATTTTTCACTTTCTGCGATGTTGAACTTGTACTGTAAACGAGGTTCTTGTAAACAGAGCCGTTCCAATCTTTGGGGTGGCTGTGTCTTTTTGATTTTAATTTCCCTAAGCTATAGGACCATAAGTGGAAGTGCCCTAGGTTCTGTTGCTTTGTTTTTTAGATGTTTCAGGAAACACCATACACTTCTCCCGAGTGGTTGTTGGCAATTTACATCCCGCCCATCAGCATAACAAGGCTCCCAGTTCTCCATGGCCTGTCCTGCCTTTCTGGATTTTACACTTTTTTCAGATGGCCCTTTTGACCGTGGGGAAGTGAGACTTCATTGTAGTGCAGATTTCCTTTGCAAGCTTGCTTGGTTGGCCAAAAAGGGCATATGCGTTTTTTCCTGAATATATTCAGGAAAAAACGCATACGCCCTTTTTGGCCAAGTGCATCATTGTGGACGTTCTGCCTCTTTTCCTATGCTTTCAATGCAATTCCAGTCTACCTCCTGAAATCGGTTTCCTGCAATTCTGCCCCGCTTTCAAGTCCTCTTGGCAGCCTTACTTCAGTCTATTTTTGGACGATAGCTGTCATTTATAACTCTGCAGGTTTGTGAATTACAGTGCCCCTGAGCTCCTTTCTTCAACTCGCTTTCTTGTGACCTGGCCGCAACACCGCAGGATGGCTTCAGGCCCTAATCTGGTTCCGGCACGGCACGCTGAGCCTTTGTTTATTTCCTCTTCCTGGTGGGAAATGAGAGTTAAATTTGCCCGTCCAGACACCTCCAGCTAGTCTCTCATTGGTTCTCCCTATTCCTGTTCATCTTCGGCAGAAATTGCAAACTGGGCCAAACAGGAGGTTAGAGGGACTGACTCTCCAAGTGGGGAGAGTGTTAGTAAAGCGTCTGGAATGTTGCACCCGAGTAACAGGGTACGAAAACTGAGACATATTTGAACACGTCTCCCGATCACATGGTTGATCATACTCTAGGTTCCACATGCATGTTTTAGCTGAAGGAAGAATACCTTAAACCTGGAGATTTGAGACCCGTGCAATGGGTACCATGCAATATGACTTCAAAGGGTCTTCATTTGCTCACCGAACCTCTCCAATCCTATCACTGCTGCGTTTATGTCCCTGTACACATGCTTGATTCTCTTTCGGAGACATAGCAATCCATAGGTTTTAAGATACTTACTAGTCAGGTACATTCTTAGGCGTTTAATATGGGGTGTTGAGTCCATTTTATTGAGCAAGGAGTAGCTCTTGTCTATTCCATATTTGGCTTAAGGAACTTTATCTGTGCTCATTTCAATCTCTGGTTTTATGCAGCACCCCAACTCACCTTTCCCCTTAAGCAAGCATAAGTTGGTTTTCTAAATTTGAGACCCTGTTCTCTTTTGGAATTCTGTTCCTGTGTAGCCAAGTTTACATTCTGTGTGTTAGTGATATCTTATGATGTTTCTTTTTCTGTGTGACGTATTTCAGTTAGAATCATCGTACCTGAATCCACTCATTATGCTGCTACAGGCCTGATGACATAGATTTCATTGCTGAGTGATACTGCATTGTACGTAAGTACCACAAGTTCTTTATCCAATTTTCACTTTCTGTGATATTGAACTTGTACGGTAAACGAGGTTCTTGTAAACATCGGCGTCCCAAACTTTGGGGTGGCTGTTTCTTTTTGATTTTAATTTCCCTAAGCTATAGGACCATAAGTGGAAGTGCCCTAGGCTCTGTTGCTTTGTTTTTTAGATGTCTCAGGAAACACCATACACTTCTCCAGAGTGGTTGTTGGCAATTTACATCCCGCCCATCAGCATAACAAGGCTCCCAGTTCTCCATGGCCTGTCCTGCCTTTCTGGATTTTACACTTTTTTCAGATGGCCCTTTTGACCGGGGGGAAGTGAGACTTAATTGTAGTGCAGATTTCCTTTGCAAGCTTGCTTGGTTGGCCAAAAAGGGCGTATGCGTTTTTTCCTGAATATATTCAGGAAAAAACGCATACGCCCTTTTTGGCCAAGTGCATCATGGTGAACGTTCTGCCTCTTTTCCTATGCTTTCAATGCAATTCCAGTCTACCTCCTGAAATGGGTTTCCTGCAATTCTGCCCCGCTTTCAAGTCCTCTTGGCAGCCTTACTTCAGTATATTTTTGGACGATAGCTGTCATTTATAACTCTGCAGGTTTGTGTATTACACTGCCCCTGAGTTCCTTTCTTCAACTCGCTTTCTTTTGAGCTGGCCGCAACATTGCAGGATGGCTTCAGGCCCTAATCTGGTTCCGGCACGGCACGCTGAGCCTTTGGTTATTTCCTCTTCCTGGTGGGAAATGAGAGTTATGTTTGCCCGTCCAGACACCTCCAGCTAGTCTCTCATTGGTTCTCCCTATTCCTGTTCATCTTCCGCAGAAATTGCAAACTGGGCCAAACAGGAGGTTAAAGGCGCTGACTCTCCAAGTCCGGAGAGTGTTAGTAAAGCGTCTGGAATGTTGCACCCGAGTACCAGGGGAGGAAAACTGAGACATATTTGAACACGTCTCCCGTTCACACGGTTGATCATACTCTGGGTTCCACATGCATGTTTTAGCTGAAGGAAGAATACCTTAAACCTGGAGATTTGAGACCCGTGGAATGGGTACAATGCAATATGACTTCAAAGGGTCTTCATTTGCTCACCGAACCTCTCCAATCCTATCACTGCTGCGTTTATGCCCCTGTACACATGCTTGATTCTCTTTCGGAGACATAGCAATCCATAGGTTTTAAGATACTTACTAGTCAGGTACATTCTTAGGCGTTTAATATGCGGTGTTGAGTCCATTTCGTTGAGCAAGTAGAAGCTCTTGTCTATTCCATATTTGGCTTAAGGAACTTTATCTGTGCTCATTTCAATCTCTGGTTTTATGCAGCACCCCAACTCACCTTTCCCCTTAAGCAAGCATAAGTTGGTTTTCTAAATTTGAGACCCTGTTCTGTTTTGGAATTCAGTTCCTGTGTAGCCAAGTTTACATTCCGTGTATTAGTGATATCTTATGATGTTTCTTTTTCTGTGTGACTTATTTCAGTTAGAATCATCATACCTGAATCCACTCATTATGCTGCTACGGGCCTGATGACATAGATTTCATTGCTGAGTGATACTGCATTGTACGTAAGTACCTAAGTTCTTTATCCATTTTTCACTTTCTGTGATATTGAACTTGTACGGTAAATGAGGTTCTTGTAAACAGAGGCGTCCCAAACTTTGGGGTGGCTGTGTCTTTTTGATTTTAATTTCCCTAAGCTATAGGACCATAAGTGGAAGTGCCCTAGGCTCTGTTGCTTTGTTTTTTAGATGTTTCAGGAAACACCATACACTTCTCCTGAGTGTCTGTTGGCAATTTACATCCCGCCCATCAGCATAACAAGGCTCCCAGTTCTCCATGGCCTGTCCTGCCTTTCTGGATTTTACACTTTTTTCAAATGGCCCTTTTGACCGGGGGGACGTGAGACTTCATTGTAGTGCAGATTTCCTTTGCAAGCTTGCTTGGTTGGCCAAAAAGGGCGTATGCGTTGTTTCCTGAATATATTCAGGAAAAAACGCATACGCCCTTTTTGGCCAAGTGCATCATTGTGGACGTTCTGCCTCTTTTCCTATGCTTTCAATGCAATTCCAGTCTACCTCCTGAAATCGGTTTCCTGCAATTCTGCCCCGCTTTCAAGTCCTCTTGGCAGCCTTACTTCAGTCTATTTTTGGACGATAGCTGTCATTTATAACTCTGCAGGTTTGTGAATTACAGTGCCCCTGATCTCCTTTCTTCAACTCGCTTTCTTGTGACCTGGCCGCAACACCGCAGGATGGCTTCAGGCCCTAATCTGGTTCCGGCACGGCACGCTAAGCCTTTGTTTATTTCCTCTTCCTGGTGGGAAATGAGAGTTAAATTTGCCCGTCCAGACACCTCCAGCTAGTCTCTCATTGGTTCTCCCTATTCCTGTTCATCTTCGGCAGAAATTGCAAACTGGGCCAAACAGGAGGTTAAAGGGACTGACTCTCCAAGTGGGGAGAGTGTTAGTAAAGCGTCTGGAATGTTGCACCCGAGTACCAGGGGAGGAAATCTGAGACATATTTGAACACGTCTCCCGTTCACACGGTTGATCATACTCTGCGTTCCACATGCATGTTTTAGCTGAAGGAAGAATACCTTAAACCTGGAGATTTGAGACCCGTGGAATGGGTACAATGCAATATGACTTCAAAGGGTCTTCATTTGCTCACCGAACCTCTCCAATCCTATCACTGCTGCGTTTATGCCCCTGTACACATGCTTGATTCTCTTTCGGAGACATAGCAATCCATAGGTTTTAAGATACTTACTAGTCAGGTACATTCTTAGGCGTTTAATATGCGGTGTTGAGTCCATTTCGTTGAGCAAGGAGTAGCTCTTGTCTATTCCATATTTGGCTTAAGGAACTTTATCTGTGCTCATTTCAATCTCTGGTTTTATGCAGCACCCCAACTCACCTTTCCCCTTAAGCAAGCATAAGTTGGTTTTCTAAATTTGAGACCCTGTTCTGTTTTGGAATTCAGTTCCTGTGTAGCCAAGTTTACATTCCGTGTGTTAGTGATATCTTATGATGTTTCTTTTTCTGTGTGACTTATTTCAGTTAGAATCATCATACCTGAATCCACTCATTATGCTTCTACGGGCCTGATGACATAGATTTCATTGCTGAGTGATACTGCATTGTACGTAAGTACCTAAGTTCTTTATCCATTTTTCACTTTCTGTGATATTGAACTTGTACGGTAAATGAGGTTCTTGTAAACAGAGGCGTCCCAAACTTTGGGGTGGCTGTGTCTTTTTGATTTTAATTTCCCTAAGCTATAGGACCATAAGTGGAAGTGCCCTAGGCTCTGTTGCTTTGTTTTTTAGATGTTTCAGGAAACACCATACAGTTCTCCTGAGTGTCTGTTGGCAATTTACATCCCGCCCATCAGCATAACAAGGCTCCCAGTTCTCCATGGCCTGTCCTGCCTTTCTGGATTTTACACTTTTTAATGGCCCTTTTGACCAGGGGGACGTGAGACTTCATTGTAGTGCAGATTTCCTTTGCAAGCTTGCTTGGTTGGCCAAAAAGGGCGTATGCGTTGTTTCCTGAATATATTCAGGAAAAAACGCATACGCCCTTTTTGGCCAAGTGCATCATTGTGGACGTTCTGCCTCTTTTCCTATGCTTTCAATGCAATTCCAGTCTACCTCCTGAAATCGGTTTCCTGCAATTCTGCCCCACTTTCAAGTCCTCTTGGCAGCCTTACTTCAGTATATTTTTGGACGATAGCTGTCATTTATAACTCTGCAGGTTTGTGAATTACAGTGCCCCTGAGCTCCTTTCTTCAACTCGCTTTCTTGTGACCTTGCCGCAACACCGCAGGATGGCTTCAGGCCCTAATCTGGTTCCGGCACGGCACGCTGAGCCTTTGTTTATTTCCTCTTCCTGGTGGGAAATGAGAGTTAAATTTGCCCGTCCAGACACCTCCAGCTAGTCTCTCATTGGTTCTCCCTATTCCTGTTCATCTTCGGCAGAAATTGCAAACTGGGCCAAACAGGAGGTTAAAGGGACTGACTCTCCAAGTGGGGAGAGTGTTAGTAAAGCGTCTGGAATGTTGCACCCGAGTACCAGGGGAGGAAAACTGAGACATATTTGAACACGTCTCCCGTTCACACGGTTGATCATACTCTGCGTTCCACATGCATGTTTTAGCTGAAGGAAGAATACCTTAAACCTGGAGAGTTGAGACCCGTGGAATGGGTACCATGCAATATGACTTCAAAGGGTCTTCATTTGCTCACCGAACCTCTCCAATCCTATCACTGCTGCGTTTATGTCCCTGTACACACGCTTGATTCTCTTTTAGAGACATAGCAATCCATAGGTTTTAAGATATTACTTGTCAGGTACATTCTTAGGTGTTTAATATGGGGTGTTGAGTCCATTTCGTTGAGCAAGTAGTAGCTCTTGTCTATTCCATATTTGGCTTAAGGAACTTTATCTGTGCTCATTTCAATCTCTGGTTTTATGCAGCACCCCAACTCACCTTTACCCTTAAGCAAGCATAAGTTGGTTTTCTAAATTTGAGACCCTGTTCTGTTTTGGAATTCTGTTCCTGTGTAGCCAAGTTTACATTCCGTGTATTACTGATATCTTATGATGTTTCTTTTTCTGTGTGACTTATTTCAGTTAGAATCATCATAGCTGAATCCACTCATTGTGCTGCTAAGCGCCTGATGACATAGATTTCATTGCTGAGTGATATTGCTTTGTAAGTAAATACCACAACTTCTTTATCCATTTTTCACTTTCTGCGATGTTGAACTTGTACTGTAAACGAGGTTCTTGTAAACAGAGGCATCCCAAATTTTGGGGTGGCTGTGTCTTTTTGATTTTAATTTCCCTAAGCTATAGGACCATAAGTGGAAGTGCCCTAGGCTCCGTTGCTTTGTTTTTTAGATGTTTCAGGAAACACCATACACTTCTCCCGAGTGTCTGTTGGCAATTTACATCCCGCCCATCAGCATAACAAGGCTCCCAGTTCTCCATGGCCTGTCCTGCCTTTCTGGATTTTACACTTTTTTCAGATGTCCCTTTTGACCGGGGGGGAAGTGAGACTTCATTGTAGTGCAGATTTCCTTTGCAAGCTTGCTTGGTTGGCCAAAAAGTGCGTATGCGTTTTTTCCTGAATATATTCAGGAAAAAACGTATACGCCCTTTTTGGCCAAGTGCATCATTGTGGACGTTCTGCCTCTTTTCCTATGCTTTCAATGCAATTCCAGTCTACCTCCTGAAATAGGTTTCCTGCAATTCTGCCCCGCTTTCAAGTCCTCTTGGCAGCCTTACTTCAGTATATTTTTGGACAATAGCTGTCATTTATAACTCTGCAGGTTTGTGAATTACAGTGCCCCTGAGCTCTTTCTTCAACTCGCTTTCTTGTGAGCTGGCCGCAACACCGCAGGATGGCTTCAGGCCCTAATCTGGTTCCGGCACGGCACGCTAAGCCTTTGTTTATTTCCTCTTCCTGGTGGGAAATGAGAGTTAAATTTGCCCGTCCAGACACCTCCAGCTAGTCTCTCATTGGTTCTCCCTATTCCTGTTCATCTTCGGCAGAAATTGCAAACTGGGCCAAACAGGAGGTTAAAGGGACTGACTCTCCAAGTGGGGAGAGTGTTAGTAAAGCGTCTGGAATGTTGCACCCGAGTACCAGGGGAGGAAATCTGAGACATATTTGAACACGTCTCCCGTTCACACGGTTGATCATACTCTGCGTTCCACATGCATGTTTTAGCTGAAGGAAGAATACCTTAAACCTGGAGATTTGAGACCCGTGGAATGGGTACAATGCAATATGACTTCAAAGGGTCTTCATTTGCTCACCGAACCTCTCCAATCCTATCACTGCTGCGTTTATGCCCCTGTACACATGCTTGATTCTCTTTCGGAGACATAGCAATCCATAGGTTTTAAGATACTTACTAGTCAGGTACATTCTTAGGCGTTTAATATGCGGTGTTGAGTCCATTTCGTTGAGCAAGGAGTAGCTCTTGTCTATTCCATATTTGGCTTAAGGAACTTTATCTGTGCTCATTTCAATCTCTGGTTTTATGCAGCACCCCAACTCACCTTTCCCCTTAAGCAAGCATAAGTTGGTTTTCTAAATTTGAGACCCTGTTCTGTTTTGGAATTCAGTTCCTGTGTAGCCAAGTTTACATTCCGTGTGTTAGTGATATCTTATGATGTTTCTTTTTCTGTGTGACTTATTTCAGTTAGAATCATCATACCTGAATCCACTCATTATGCTTCTACGGGCCTGATGACATAGATTTCATTGCTGAGTGATACTGCATTGTACGTAAGTACCTAAGTTCTTTATCCATTTTTCACTTTCTGTGATATTGAACTTGTACGGTAAATGAGGTTCTTGTAAACAGAGGCGTCCCAAACTTTGGGGTGGCTGTGTCTTTTTGATTTTAATTTCCCTAAGCTATAGGACCATAAGTGGAAGTGCCCTAGGCTCTGTTGCTTTGTTTTTTAGATGTTTCAGGAAACACCATACAGTTCTCCTGAGTGTCTGTTGGCAATTTACATCCCGCCCATCAGCATAACAAGGCTCCCAGTTCTCCATGGCCTGTCCTGCCTTTCTGGATTTTACACTTTTTAATGGCCCTTTTGACCAGGGGGACGTGAGACTTCATTGTAGTGCAGATTTCCTTTGCAAGCTTGCTTGGTTGGCCAAAAAGGGCGTATGCGTTGTTTCCTGAATATATTCAGGAAAAAACGCATACGCCCTTTTTGGCCAAGTGCATCATTGTGGACGTTCTGCCTCTTTTCCTATGCTTTCAATGCAATTCCAGTCTACCTCCTGAAATCGGTTTCCTGCAATTCTGCCCCACTTTCAAGTCCTCTTGGCAGCCTTACTTCAGTATATTTTTGGACGATAGCTGTCATTTATAACTCTGCAGGTTTGTGAATTACAGTGCCCCTGAGCTCCTTTCTTCAACTCGCTTTCTTGTGACCTTGCCGCAACACCGCAGGATGGCTTCAGGCCCTAATCTGGTTCCGGCACGGCACGCTGAGCCTTTGTTTATTTCCTCTTCCTGGTGGGAAATGAGAGTTAAATTTGCCCGTCCAGACACCTCCAGCTAGTCTCTCATTGGTTCTCCCTATTCCTGTTCATCTTCGGCAGAAATTGCAAACTGGGCCAAACAGGAGGTTAAAGGGACTGACTCTCCAAGTGGGGAGAGTGTTAGTAAAGCGTCTGGAATGTTGCACCCGAGTACCAGGGGAGGAAAACTGAGACATATTTGAACACGTCTCCCGTTCACACGGTTGATCATACTCTGCGTTCCACATGCATGTTTTAGCTGAAGGAAGAATACCTTAAACCTGGAGAGTTGAGACCCGTGGAATGGGTACCATGCAATATGACTTCAAAGGGTCTTCATTTGCTCACCGAACCTCTCCAATCCTATCACTGCTGCGTTTATGTCCCTGTACACACGCTTGATTCTCTTTTAGAGACATAGCAATCCATAGGTTTTAAGATATTACTTGTCAGGTACATTCTTAGGTGTTTAATATGGGGTGTTGAGTCCATTTCGTTGAGCAAGTAGTAGCTCTTGTCTATTCCATATTTGGCTTAAGGAACTTTATCTGTGCTCATTTCAATCTCTGGTTTTATGCAGCACCCCAACTCACCTTTACCCTTAAGCAAGCATAAGTTGGTTTTCTAAATTTGAGACCCTGTTCTGTTTTGGAATTCTGTTCCTGTGTAGCCAAGTTTACATTCCGTGTATTACTGATATCTTATGATGTTTCTTTTTCTGTGTGACTTATTTCAGTTAGAATCATCATAGCTGAATCCACTCATTGTGCTGCTAAGCGCCTGATGACATAGATTTCATTGCTGAGTGATATTGCTTTGTAAGTAAATACCACAACTTCTTTATCCATTTTTCACTTTCTGCGATGTTGAACTTGTACTGTAAACGAGGTTCTTGTAAACAGAGGCATCCCAAATTTTGGGGTGGCTGTGTCTTTTTGATTTTAATTTCCCTAAGCTATAGGACCATAAGTGGAAGTGCCCTAGGCTCCGTTGCTTTGTTTTTTAGATGTTTCAGGAAACACCATACACTTCTCCCGAGTGTCTGTTGGCAATTTACATCCCGCCCATCAGCATAACAAGGCTCCCAGTTCTCCATGGCCTGTCCTGCCTTTCTGGATTTTACACTTTTTTCAGATGTCCCTTTTGACCGGGGGGGAAGTGAGACTTCATTGTAGTGCAGATTTCCTTTGCAAGCTTGCTTGGTTGGCCAAAAAGTGCGTATGCGTTTTTTCCTGAATATATTCAGGAAAAAACGTATACGCCCTTTTTGGCCAAGTGCATCATTGTGGACGTTCTGCCTCTTTTCCTATGCTTTCAATGCAATTCCAGTCTACCTCCTGAAATAGGTTTCCTGCAATTCTGCCCCGCTTTCAAGTCCTCTTGGCAGCCTTACTTCAGTATATTTTTGGACAATAGCTGTCATTTATAACTCTGCAGGTTTGTGAATTACAGTGCCCCTGAGCTCTTTCTTCAACTCGCTTTCTTGTGAGCTGGCCGCAACACCGCAGGATGGCTTCAGGCCCTAATGTGGTTCCGGCACGGCACGCTGAGCCTTTGGTTATTTCCTCTTCCTGGTGGGAAATGAGAGTTAAATTTGCCCGTCCAGACACCTCCAGCTAGTCTCTCATTGGTTCTCCCTATTCCTGTTCATCTTCCGCAGAAATTGCAAACTGGGCCAAACAGGAGGTTAAAGGCGCTGATTCTCCAAGTGGGGAGAGTGTTAGTAAAGTGTCTGGAATGTTGCACCCGAGTACCAGGGGAGGAAAACTGAGACCTATTTGAACACGTCTCCCGTTCACACAGTTGATCATACTCTGGGTTCCACATGCATGTTTTAGCTGAAGGAAGAATACCTTAAACCTGGAGAGTTGAGACCCGTGGAATGGGTACCATGCAATATGATTCAAAGGGTCTTCATTTGCTCACCGAACCTCTCCAATCCTATCACTGCTGCGTTTATGCCCCTGTACACACGCTTGATTCTCTTTTGGAGACATAGCAATCCATAGGTTTTAAGATATTACTAGTCAGGTACATTCTTAGGTGTTTAATATGGGGTGTTGAGTCCATTTTGTTGAGCAAGGAGTAGCTCTTGTCTATTCCATATTTGGCTTAAGGAACTTTATCTGTGCTCATTTCGATCTCTGGTTTTATGCAGCACCCCAACACACCTTTACCCTTAAGCAAGCATAAGTTGGTTTTCTAAATTTGAGACCCTGTTCTGTTCTGGAATTCAGTTCCTGTGTAGCCAAGTTTACATTCCGTTTATTAGTGATATCTTATGATGTTTCTTTTCTGTGTGACTTATTTCAGTTAGAATCATCGTACCTGAATCCACTCATTATGCTGCTATGGGCCTGATGACATAGATTTCATTGCTGAGTGATATTGCTTTGTAAGTAAATACCACAACTTCTTTATCCATTTTTCACTTTCTGCGATGTTGAACTTGTACTGTAAACGAGGTTCTTCTAAACAGAGCCGTTCCAAACTTTGGGGTGGCTGTGTCTTTTTGATTTTAATTTCCCTAAGCTATAGGACCATAAGTGGAAGTGCCCTAGGCTCTGTTGCTTTGTTTTTTAGATGTTTCAGGAAACACCATACAGTTCTCCCGAGTGTCTGATGGCAATTTACATCCCGCCCATCAGCATAACAAGGCTCCCAGTTCTCCATGGCCTGTCCTGCCTTTCTGGATTTTACACCTTTTTCAGATGGCCCTTTTGACCGGGGGGAAGTGAGACTTCATTGTAGTGCAGATTTCCTTTGCAAGCTTGCTTGGTTGGCCCAAAAGGTCGCATGCGTTTTTTCCTGAATATATTCAGGAAAAAATGAATACGCCCTTTTTGGCCAAGTGCATCATTGTGGACGTTCTGCCTCTTTTCCTATGCTTTCAATGCAATTCCAGTCTACCTCCTGAAATCGGTTTCCTGCAATTCTGCCCCGCTTTCAAGTCCTCTTGGCAGCCTTACTTCAGTCTATTTTTGGACGATAGCTGTCATTTATAACTCTGCAGGTTTGTGAATTACAGTGGCCCTGAGCTCCTTTCTTCAACTCGCTTTCTTGTGAGCTGGCCGCAACACCGCAGGATGGCTTCAGGCCCTAATCTGGTTGTGGCACGGCACGCTGAGTCTTTGGTTAATTCCTCTTCCTGGTGGGAAATGAGAGTTAAATTTGCCCGTCCAGACACCTCCAGCTAGTCTCTCATTGGTTCTCCCTATTCCTGTTCATCTTCCGCAGAAATTGCAAACTGGGCCGAACAGGAGGTTAAAGGCGCTGACTCTCCAAGTGGGGAGAGTGTTAGTAAAGCATCTGGAATGTTGCACCCGAGTACCAGGGGAGGAAAACTGAGACATATTTGAACACGTCTCCCGTTCACACGGTTGATCATACTCTGGGTTCCACATGCATGTTTTAGCTGAAGGAAGAATACCTTAAACCTGGAGAGTTGAGACCCGTGGAATGGGTACCATGCAATATGACTTCAAAGGGTCTTCATTTGCTCACCGAACCTCTCCAATCCTATCACTGCTGCGTTTATGCCCCTGTACACACGCTTGATTCTCTTTTGGAGACATAGCAATTCATAGGTTTTAATATATTACTAGTCAGGTACATTCTTAGGTGTTTAATATGCGGTGTTGAGTCCATTTCGTTGAGCAAGGAGTAGCTCTTGTCCATTCCATATTTGGCTTAAGGAACTTTATCTGTGCTCATTTCGATCTCTGGTTTTATGCAGCACCCCAACTCACCTTTCCCCTTAAGCAAGCATAAGTTGGTTTTCTAAATTTGAGACCCTGTTCTGTTTTGGAATTCAGTTCCTGTGTAGCCAAGTTTACATTCTGTGTGTTAGTGATATCTTATGATGTTTCTTTTTCTGTGTGACGTATTTCAGTTAGAATCATCGTACCTGAATCCACTCATTATGCTGCTACGGGCCTGATGACATAGATTTCATTGCTGAGTGATACTGCATTGTACGTAAGTACCACAAGTTCTTTATCCATTTTTCACTTTCTGTGATATTGAACTTGTACGGTAAATGAGGTTCTTGTAAACAGAGGCGTCCCAAACTTTGGGGTGGCTGTGTCTTTTTGATTTTAATTTCCCTAAGCTATAGGACCATAAGTGGAAGTGCCCTAGGCTCTGTTGCTTTGTTTTTTAGATGTTTCAGGAAACACCATACACTTCTCCTGAGTGTCTGTTGGCAATTTACATCCCGCCCATCAGCATAACAAGGCTCCCAGTTCTCCATGGCCTGTCCTGCCTTTCTGGATTTTACACTTTTTTAATGGCCCTTTTGACCGGGGGGACGTGAGACTTCATTGTAGTGCAGATTTCCTTTGCAAGCTTGCTTGGTTGGCCAAAAAGGGCGTATGCGTTGTTTCCTGAATATATTCAGGAAAAAACGCATACGCCCTTTTTGGCCAAGTGCATCATTGTGGACGTTCTGCCTCTTTTCCTATGCTTTCAATGCAATTCCAGTCTACCTCCTGAAATCGGTTTCCTGCAATTCTGCCCCGCTTTCAAGTCCTCTTGGCAGCCTTACTTCAGTCTATTTTTGGACGATAGCTGTCATTTATAACTCTGCAGGTTTGTGAATTACAGTGCCCCTGAGCTCCTTTCTTCAACTCGCTTTCTTGTGACCTTGCCGCAACACCGCAGGATGGCTTCAGGCCCTAATCTGGTTCCGGCACGGCACGCTGAGCCTTTGTTTATTTCCTCTTCCTGGTGGGAAATGAGAGTTAAATTTGCCCGTCCAGACACCTCCAGCTAGTCTCTCATTGGTTCTCCCTATTCCTGTTCATCTTCGGCAGAAATTGCAAACTGGGCCAAACAGGAGGTTAAAGGGACTGACTCTCCAAGTGGGGAGAGTGTTAGTAAAGCGTCTGGAATGTTGCACCCGAGTACCAGGGGAGGAAATCTGAGACATATTTGAACACGTCTCCCGTTCACACGGTTGATCATACTCTGCGTTCCACATGCATGTTTTAGCTGAAGGAAGAATACCTTAAACCTGGAGAGTTGAGACCCGTGGAATGGGTACCATGCAATATGACTTCAAAGGGTCTTCATTTGCTCACCGAACCTCTCCAATCCTATCACTGCTGCGTTTATGTCCCTGTACACACGCTTGATTCTCTTTTAGAGACATAGCAATCCATAGGTTTTAAGATATTACTTGTCAGGTACATTCTTAGGTGTTTAATATGGGGTGTTGAGTCCATTTCGTTGAGCATGTAGTAGCTCTTGTCTATTCCATATTTGGCTTAAGGAACTTTATCTGTGCTCATTTCGATCTCTGGTTTTATGCAGCACCCCAACTCACCTTTACCCTTAAGCAAGCATAAGTTGGTTTTCTAAATTTGAGACCCTGTTCTGTTTTGGAATTCTGTTCCTGTGTAGCCAAGTTTACATTCCGTGTATTACTGATATCTTATGATGTTTCTTTTTCTGTGTGACTTATTTCAGTTAGAATCATCATAGCTGAATCCACTCATTGTGCTGCTAAGCGCCTGATGACATAGATTTCATTGCTGAGTGATATTGCTTTGTAAGTAAATACCACAACTTCTTTATCCATTTTTCACTTTCTGCGATGTTGAACTTGTACTGTAAACGAGGTTCTTGTAAACAGAGGCATCCCAAATTTTGGGGTGGCTGTGTCTTTTTGATTTTAATTTCCCTAAGCTATAGGACCATAAGTGGAAGTGCCCTAGGCTCTGTTGCTTTGTTTTTTAGATGTTTCAGGAAACACCATACACTTCTCCCGAGTGTCTGTTGGCAATTTACATCCCGCCCATCAGCATAACAAGGCTCCCAGTTCTCCATGGCCTGTCCTGCCTTTCTGGATTTTACACTTTTTTCAGATGTCCCTTTTGACCGGGGGGGAAGTGAGACTTCATTGTAGTGCAGATTTCCTTTGCAAGCTTGCTTGGTTGGCCAAAAAGTGCGTATGCGTTTTTTCCTGAATATATTCAGGAAAAAACGTATACGCCCTTTTTGGCCAAGTGCATCATTGTGGACGTTCTGCCTCTTTTCCTATGCTTTCAATGCAATTCCAGTCTACCTCCTGAAATAGGTTTCCTGCAATTCTGCCCCGCTTTCAAGTCCTCTTGGCAGCCTTACTTCAGTATATTTTGGACAATAGCTGTCATTTATAACTCTGCAGGTTTGTGAATTACAGTGCCCCTGAGCTCTTTCTTCAACTCGCTTTCTTGTGAGCTGGCCGCAACACCGCAGGATGGCTTCAGGCCCTAATGTGGTTCCGGCACGGCACGCTGAGCCTTTGGTTATTTCCTCTTCCTGGTGGGAAATGAGAGTTAAATTTGCCCGTCCAGACACCTCCAGCTAGTCTCTCATTGGTTCTCCCTATTCCTGTTCATCTTCCGCAGAAATTGCAAACTGGGCCAAACAGGAGGTTAAAGGCGCTGATTCTCCAAGTGGGGAGAGTGTTAGTAAAGTGTCTGGAATGTTGCACCCGAGTACCAGGGGAGGAAAACTGAGACCTATTTGAACACGTCTCCCGTTCACACAGTTGATCATACTCTGGGTTCCACATGCATGTTTTAGCTGAAGGAAGAATACGTTAAACCTGGAGAGTTGAGACCCGTGGAATGGGTACCATGCAATATGATTCAAAGGGTCTTCATTTGCTCACCGAACCTCTCCAATCCTATCACTGCTGCGTTTATGCCCCTGTACACACGCTTGATTCTCTTTTGGAGACATAGCAATCCATAGGTTTTAAGATATTACTAGTCAGGTACATTCTTAGGTGTTTAATATGGGGTGTTGAGTCCATTTTGTTGAGCAAGGAGTAGCTCTTGTCTATTCCATATTTGGCTTAAGGAACTTTATCTGTGCTCATTTCGATCTCTGGTTTTATGCAGCACCCCAACACACCTTTACCCTTAAGCAAGCATAAGTTGGTTTTCTAAATTTGAGACCCTGTTCTGTTCTGGAATTCAGTTCCTGTGTAGCCAAGTTTACATTCCGTTTATTAGTGATATCTTATGATGTTTCTTTTCTGTGTGACTTATTTCAGTTAGAATCATCGTACCTGAATCCACTCATTATGCTGCTACGGGCCTGATGACATAGATTTCATTGCTGAGTGATACTGCATTGTACGTAAGTACCACAAGTTCTTTATCCATTTTTCACTTTCTGTGATATTGAACTTGTATGGTAAACGAGGTTCTTGTAAACAGAGGCGTCCCAAACTTTGGAGTGGCTGTGTCTTTTTGATTTTAATTTCCCTAAGCTATAGGACCATAAGTGGAAGTGCCCTAGGCTCTGTTGCTTTGTTTTTTAGATGTTTCAGGAAACACCATACACTTCTCCCGAGTGTCTGTTGGCAATTTACATCCCGCCCATCAGCATAACAAGGCTCCCAGTTCTCCATGGCCTGTCCTGCCTTTCTGGATTTTACACTTTTTTCAGATGGCCCTTTTGACCGGGGGGAAGTGAGACTTCATTGTAGTGCAGATTTCCTTTGCAAGCTTGCTTGGTTGGCCAAAAAGGGCGCATGCGTTTTTTCCTGAATATATTCAGGAAAAAACGCATATGCCCTTTTTGGACAAGTGCATCATTGTGGACGTTCTGCCTCTTTTCCTATGCTTTCAATGCAATTCCAGTCTACCTCCTGAAATCGGTTTCCTGCAATTCTGCCCCGCTTTCAAGTCCTCTTGGCAGCCTTACTTCAGTTTATTTTTGGACGATAGCTGTCATTTATAACTCTGCAGGTTTGTGAATTACAGTGGCCCTGAGCTCCTTTCTTCAACTCGCTTTCTTGTGAGCTGGCCGCAACACCGCAGGATGGCTTCAGGCCCTAATCTGGTTGTGGCACGGCACGCTGAGTCTTTGGTTAATTCCTCTTCCTGGTGGGAAATGAGAGTTAAATTTGCCCGTCCAGACACCTCCAGCTAGTCTCTCATTGGTTCTCCCTATTCCTGTTCATCTTCCGCAGAAATTGCAAACTGGGCCGAACAGGAGGTTAAAGGCGCTGACTCTCCAAGTGGGGAGAGTGTTAGTAAAGCATCTGGAATGTTGCACCCGAGTACCAGGGGAGGAAAACTGAGACATATTTGAACACGTCTCCCGTTCACACGGTTGATCATACTCTGGGTTCCACATGCATGTTTTAGCTGAAGGAAGAATACCTTAAACCTGGAGAGTTGAGACCCGTGGAATGGGTACCATGCAATATGACTTCAAAGGGTCTTCATTTGCTCACCGAACCTCTCCAATCCTATCACTGCTGCGTTTATGCCCCTGTACACACGCTTGATTCTCTTTTGGAGACATAGCAATTCATAGGTTTTAATATATTACTAGTCAGGTACATTCTTAGGTGTTTAATATGCGGTGTTGAGTCCATTTCGTTGAGCAAGGAGTAGCTCTTGTCCATTCCATATTTGGCTTAAGGAACTTTATCTGTGCTCATTTCGATCTCTGGTTTTATGCAGCACCCCAACTCACCTTTCCCCTTAAGCAAGCATAAGTTGGTTTTCTAAATTTGAGACCCTGTTCTGTTTTGGAATTCAGTTCCTGTGTAGCCAAGTTTAC
Organism: Delphinus delphis; assembly: GCF_949987515.2. NCBI lineage: Eukaryota > Metazoa > Chordata > Mammalia > Artiodactyla > Delphinidae > Delphinus > Delphinus delphis. The sequence continues at coordinate 426,283 of NW_027192679.1, read as the reverse complement.
ATTCTGTGTGTTAGTGATATCTTATGATGTTTCTTTTTCTGTGTGACGTATTTCAGTTAGAATCATCGTACCTGAATCCACTCATTATGCTGCTACGGGCCTGATGACATAGATTTCATTGCTGAGTGATACTGCATTGTACGTAAGTACCACAAGTTCTTTATCCATTTTTCACTTTCTGTGATATTGAACTTGTACGGTAAACGAGGTACTTGTAAACAGAGGAGTGCGAAACTTTGGGGTGGCTGAGTGTTTTTGATTTTAATTTCCCTAAGCTATAGGACCATAAGTGGAAGTGCCCTAGGCTCCGTTGCTTTGTTTTTTAGATGTTTCAGGAAACACCATACACTTCTCCCGAGTGTCTGTTGGCAATTTACATCCCGCCCATCAGCATAACAAGGCTCCCAGTTCTCCATGGCCTGTCCTGCCTTTCTGGATTTTACACTTTTTTCAGATGGCCCTTTTGACCGGGGGGAAGTGAGACTTCATTGTAGTGCAGATTTCCTTTGCAAGCTTGCTTGGTTGGCCAAAAAGGGCGCATGCGTTTTTTCCTGAATATATTCAGGAAAAAACGCATATGCCCTTTTTGGACAAGTGCATCATTGTGGACGTTCTGCCTCTTTTCCTATGCTTTCAATGCAATTCCAGTCTACCTCCTGAAATCGGTTTCCTGCAATTCTGCCCCGCTTTCAAGTCCTCTTGGCAGCCTTACTTCAGTTTATTTTTGGACGATAGCTGTCATTTATAACTCTGCAGGTTTGTGAATTACAGTGGCCCTGAGCTCCTTTCTTCAACTCGCTTTCTTGTGAGCTGGCCGCAACACCGCAGGATGGCTTCAGGCCCTAATCTGGTTGTGGCACGGCACGCTGAGTCTTTGGTTAATTCCTCTTCCTGGTGGGAAGTGAGAGTTAAATTTGCCCGTCCAGACACCTCCAGCTAGTCTCTCATTGGTTCTCCCTATTCCTGTTCATCTTCCGCAGAAATTGCAAACTGGGCCGAACAGGAGGTTAAAGGCGCTGACTCTCCAAGTGGGGAGAGTGTTAGTAAAGCATCTGGAATGTTGCACCCGAGTACCAGGGGAGGAAAACTGAGACATATTTGAACACGTCTCCCGTTCACACGGTTGATCATACTCTGGGTTCCACATGCATGTTTTAGCTGAAGGAAGAATACCTTAAACCTGGAGAGTTGAGACCCGTGGAATGGGTACCATGCAATATGACTTCAAAGGGTCTTCATTTGCTCACCGAACCTCTCCAATCCTATCACTGCTGCGTTTATGCCCCTGTACACACGCTTGATTCTCTTTTGGAGACATAGCAATTCATAGGTTTTAATATATTACTAGTCAGGTACATTCTTAGGTGTTTAATATGCGGTGTTGAGTCCATTTCGTTGAGCAAGGAGTAGCTCTTGTCCATTCCATATTTGGCTTAAGGAACTTTATCTGTGCTCATTTCGATCTCTGGTTTTATGCAGCACCCCAACTCACCTTTCCCCTTAAGCAAGCATAAGTTGGTTTTCTAAATTTGAGACCCTGTTCTGTTTTGGAATTCAGTTCCTGTGTAGCCAAGTTTACATTCTGTGTGTTAGTGATATCTTATGATGTTTCTTTTTCTGTGTGACGTATTTCAGTTAGAATCATCGTACCTGAATCCACTCATTATGCTGCTACGGGCCTGATGACATAGATTTCATTGCTGAGTGATACTGCATTGTACGTAAGTACCACAAGTTCTTTATCCATTTTTCACTTTCTGTGATATTGAACTTGTACGGTAAACGAGGTACTTGTAAACAGAGGAGTGCGAAACTTTGGGGTGGCTGAGTGTTTTTGATTTTAATTTCCCTAAGCTATAGGACCATAAGTGGAAGTGCCCTAGGCTCCGTTGCTTTGTTTTTTAGATGTTTCAGGAAACACCATACACTTCTCCCGAGTGTCTGTTGGCAATTTACATCCCGCCCATCAGCATAACAAGGCTCCCAGTTCTCCATGGCCTGTCCTGCCTTTCTGGATTTTACACTTTTTTCAGATGGCCCTTTTGACCGGGGGGAAGTGAGACTTCATTGTAGTGCAGATTTCCTTTGCAAGCTTGCTTGGTTGGCCAAAAAGGGCGTATGCGTTTTTTCCTGAATATATTCAGGAAAAAACGCATACGCCCTTTTTGGCCAAGTGCATCATTGTGGACGTTCTGCCTCTTTTCCTATGCTTTCAATGCAATTCCAGTCTACCTCCTGAAATCGGTTTCCTGCAATTCTGCCCCACTTTCAAGTCCTCTTGGCAGCCTTACTTCAGTATATTTTTGGACGATAGCTGTCATTTATAACTCTGCAGGTTTGTGAATTACAGTGCCCCTGAGCTCCTTTCTTCAACTCGCTTTCTTTTGAGCTGGCCGCAACACCGCAGGATGGCTTCAGGCCCTAATCTGGTTCTGGCACGGCACGCTGAGCCTTTGGTTATTTCCTCTTCCTGGTGGGAAATGAGAGTTAAATTTGCCTGTCCAGACACTTCCAGCTAGTCTCTAATTGGTTCTCCCTATTCCTGTTCATCTTCCGCAGAAATTGCAAACTGGGCCAAACAGGAGGTTAAAGGGGCTGACTCTCCAAGTGGGGAGAGTGTTAGTAAAGCGTCTGGAATGTTGCACCCGAGTACCAGGGGAGGAAAACTGAGACATATTTGAACACGTCTCCCGTTCACACGGTTGATCATACTCTGGGTTCCACATGCATGTTTCAGCTGAAGGAAGAATACCTTAAACCTAGAGAGTTGAGACCCGTGGAATGGGTACCATGCAATATGTCTTCAAAGGGTCTTCATTTGCTCACCGAACCTCTCCAATCCTATCACTGCTGCGTTTATGTCCCTGTACACACGCTTGATTCTCTTTTGGAGACATAGCAATCCATAGGTTTTAAGATATTACTTGTCAGGTACATTCTTAAGTGTTTAATATGGGGTGTTGAGTCCATTTCGTTGAGCAAGGAGTAGCTCTTGTCTATTCCATATTTGGCTTAAGGAACTTTTTCTGTTCTCATTTCGATCTCTGGTTTTATGCAGCACCCCAACTCACCTTTACCCTTAAGCAAGCATAAGTTGGTTTTTAAATTTGAGACCCTGTTCTGTTTTGGAATTCAGTTCCTGTGTAGCCAAGTTTACATTCCGTGTATTACTGATATCTTATGATGTTTATTTTTCTGTGTGACTTATTTCAGTTAGAATCATCATACCTGAATCCACTCATTGTGCTGCTAAGGGCCAGATGACATAGATTTCATTGCTGAGTGATATTGGTTTGTAAGTAAATACCACAAGTTCTTTATCCATTTTTCACTTTCTGTGATATTGAACTTGTACGGTAAACGAGGTTCTTGTAAACAGAGGCGTCCCAAACTTTGAGGTGGCTGTGTCTTTTTGATTTTAATTTCCCTAAGCTATAGGACCATAAGTGGAAGTGCCCTAGGCTCTGTTGCTTTGTTTTTTAGATGTTTCAGGAAACACCATACACTTCTCCCAAGTGTCTGTTGGCAATTTACATCCCGCCCATCAGCATAACAAGGCTCCCAGTTCTCCATGGCCTGTTGCCTTTCTGGATTTTACACTTTTTTCAGATGGCCCTTTTGACCGGGGGTAAGTGAGACTTCATTGTAGTGCAGATTTCCTTTGCAAGCTTGCTTGGTTGGCCAAAAAGGGCGTATGCGTTTTTTCCTGAATATATTCAGGAAAAAACGCATACGCCCTTTTTGGCCAAGTGCATCATTGTGGACGTTCTGCCTCTTTTCCTATGCTTTCAATGCAATTCCAGTCTACCTCCTGAAATCGGTTTCCTGCAATTCTGCCCCGCTTTCAAGTCCTCTTGGCAGCCTTACTTCAGTCTATTTTTGGACGATAGCTGTCATTTATAACTCTGCAGGTTTGTGAATTACAGTGTCCCTGAGCTCCTTTCTTCAACTCGCTTTCTTGTGACCTGGCCGCAACACCGCAGGATGGCTTCAGGCCCTAATCTGGTTCCGGCCCGGCAAGCTGAGCCTTTGGTTAATTCCTCTTCCTGGTGGGAAATGAGAGTAAAACTTGCCCGTCCAGACACCTCCAGCTAGCCTCTCATTGGTTCTCGCTATTCCTGTTCATCTTGCGCAGAAATTGCAAACTGGGCCAAACAGGAGGTTAAAGGGACTGACTCTCCAGGTCGGCAGAGTGTTAGTAAAGCGTCTGGAATGTTGCACCCGAGTACCAGGGTACGAAAACTGAGACATATTTGAACACGTCTCCCGATCACATGGTTGATCATACTCTAGGTTCCACATGCATGTTTTAGCTGAAGGAAGAATACCTGAAACCTGGGTAGTTGAAACCCGTGGAATGGATACCATGCAATATGACTTAAATGGGTCTTTATTTGCTCACCGAATCTCTCCAATCCTATCACTGCTGCGTTTATTACCCTTGTACACACGCTTGATTCTCTTTTGGAGACATAGCAATCCATAGGTTTTAAGATACTTACTAGTCAGGTATATTCTTAGGCGTTTAATATGGGGTGTGGAGTCCATTTCGTTGAGCAAGGAGTAGCTCTTGTCTATTCCATATTTGGCTTAAGGAACTTTATCTGTGCTCATTTCAATCTCTGGTTTTATGCAGCACCCTAACTCACCTTTCCCCTTAAGCAAGCATAAGTTGGTTTTCTAAATTTGAGACCCTGTTCTGTTTTGTAATTCAGTTCCTCTGTAGCCAAGTTTAAATTCCATGTATTAGTGATATTTTTTGATGTTTCTTTTTCTGTGTGACTTATTTCAGTTAGAATCACCATACCCGAATCCACTCATTATGCTGCTATGGGCCTGGTGACATAGATTTCATTGCTGAGTGATATTGCATTGTACATGAGTACCACAACTTCTTTATCCATTTTTCACTTTCTGTGATATTGAACTTGTACGGTAAATGAGGTTCTTGTAAACAGAGGCGTCCCAAACTTTGGGGTGGCTGTGTCTTTTTGATTTTAATTTCCCTAAGCTATAGGACCATAAGTGGAAGTGCCCTAGGCTCTGTTGCTTTGTTTTTTAGATGTTTCAGGAAACACCATACACTTCTCCTGAGTGTCTGTTGGCAATTTACATCCCGCCCATCAGCATAACAAGGCTCCCAGTTCTCCATGGCCTGTCCTGCCTTTCTGGAGTTTACACTTTTTTCAGATGGCCCTTTTGACCGGGGGGAAGTGAGACTTCATTGTAGTGCGATTTCCTTTGCAAGCTTGCTTGGTTGGCCAAAAAGGGCGTATGCGTTTTTTCCTGAATATATTCAGGAAAAAACGCATACGCCTTTTTTGGCCAAGTGCATCATTGTGGACGTTCTGCCTCTTATCCTATGCTTTCAATGCAATTCCAGTCTACCTCCTGAAATAGGTTTCCTGCAATTCTGCCCCGCTTTCAATTCCTCTTGGCAGCCTTACTTCAGTATATTTTTGGACGATAGCTGTCATTTATAACTCTGCAGGTTTGTGAATTACAGTGCCCTTGAGCTCCTTTCTTCAACTCGCTTTCTTGTGACCTGGCCGCAACACCGCAGGATGGCTTCAGGCCCTAATCTGGTTCTGGCACGGCACGCTGAGCCTTTGGTTATTTCCTCCTCCTGGTGGGAAATGAGAGTTAAATTTGCCCGTCCAGACACCTCCAGCTAGTCTCTCATTGGTTCTCGCTATTCCTGTTCATCTTCCGCAGAAATTGCAAACTGTGCCAAACAGGAGGTTAAAGGCGCTGACTCTCCAAGTGGGGAGAGTGTTAGTAAAGCGTCTAGAATGTTGCACCCGAGTACCAGGGGAGGAAAACTGAGACATATTTGAACACGTCTCCCGATCACATGGTTGATCATACTCTGGGTTCCACATGCATGTTTTAGCTGAAGGAAGAATACCTAAAACCTGGGTAGTTGAAACCCGTGGAATGGGTACCATGCAATATGACTTCAAAGGGTCTTCATTTGCTCACCGAACCTCTCCAATCCTATCACTGCTGCGTTTATGCCCCTGTACACATGCTTGATTCTCTTTCGGAGACATAGCAATCCATAGGTTTTAAGATACTTACTAGTCAGGTACATTCTTAGGCGTTTAATATGCGGTGTTGAGTCCATTTCGTTGAGCAAGGAGTAGCTCTTGTCTATTCCATATTTGGCTTAAGGAACTTTATCTGTGCTCATTTCAATCTCTGGTTTTATGCAGCACCCCAACTCACCTTTACCCTTAAGCAAGCATAAGTTGGTTTTCTAAATTTGAGACCCTGTTCTGTTCTGTAATTCAGTTCCTGTGTAGCCAAGTTTACATTCCGAATATTACTGATATCTTATGATGTTTCTTTTTCTGTGTGACTCATTTCAGTTAGAATCATCATACCTGAATCCACTCATTGTGCTGCTAAGGGCCTGATGACATAGATTTCATTGCTGAGTGATATTGCTTTGTAAGTAAATACCACAACTTCTTTATCCATTTTTCACTTTCTGCGATGTTGAACTTGTACTGTAAACGAGTTTCTTGTAAACAGAGCCGTTCCAAACATTGGGGTGGCTGTGTCTTTTTGATTTTAATTTCCCTAAGCTATAGGACCATAAGTGGAAGTGCCCTAGGCTCTGTTGCTTTGTTTTTTAGATGTTTCTGGAAACACCATACACTTCTCCCAAGTGTCTGTTGGCAATTTACATCCCGCCCATCAGCATAACAAGGCTCCCAGTTCTCAATGGCCTGTTGCCTTTCTGGATTTTACACTTTTTTCAGATGGCCCTTTTGACCGGGGGGAAGTGAGACTTCATTGTAGTGCAGATTTCCTTTGCAAGCTTGCTTGGTTGGCCAAAAAGGGCGTATGCGTTTTTTCCTGAATATATTCAGGAAAAAACGCATACGCCCTTTTTGGCCAAGTGCATCATTGTGGACGTTCTGCCTCTTTTCCTATGCTTTCAATGCAATTCCAGTCTACCTCCTGAAATCGGTTTCCTGCAATTCTGCCCCGCTTTCAAGTCCTCTTGGCAGCCTTACTTCAGTCTATTTTTGGACGATAGCTGTCGTTTATAACTCTGCAGGTTTGTGAATTACAGTGCCCCTGAGCTCGTTTCTTCAACTCGCTTTCTTGTGACCTGGCAGCAACACCGCAGGATGGCTTCAGGCCCTAATCTGGTTCCGGCACAGCACGCTGAGCCTTTGGTTATTTCCTCTTCCTGTTGGGAAATGAGAGTTAAATTTACCCGTCCAGACACCTCCAGCTAGTCTCTCATTGGTTCTCACTATTCTTGTTCATCTTCCGCAAAAATTGCAAACTGGGCCAAACAGGAGGTTAAAGGCGCTGACTCTCCAAGTGGGGAGAGTGTTAGTAAAGCGTCTGGAATGTTGCACCCGAGTACCAGGGGAGGAAAACTGAGACATATTTGAACACGTCTCCCGTTCACATGGTTGATCATACTTGGGTTCCACATGCATGTTTTAGCTGAAGGAAGAATATCTGAAACCTGGGTATTTGAAACCCGTGGAATGGGTACCATGCAATATGACTTCAAAGGGTCTTCATTTGCTCACCGAACCTCTCCAATCCTATCACTGCTGCGTTTATGCCCCTGTACACATGCTTGATTCTCTTTCGGAGACATAGCAATCCATAGGTTTTAAGATACTTACTAGTCAGGTACATTCTTAGGCGTTTAATATGCGGTGTTGAGTCCATTTCGTTGAGCAAGGAGTAGCTCTTGTCTATTCCATATATGGCTTAAGGAACTTTATCTGTGCTCATTTCAATCTCTGGTTTTATGCAGCACCCCAACTCACCTTTCCCCTTAAGCAAGCATAAGTTGGTTTTCTAAATTTGAGACCCTGTTCTGTTCTGTAATTCAGTTCCTGTGTAGCCAAGTTTCCATTCCGTGTATTACTGATATCTTATGATGTTTCTTTTTCTGTGTGACTTATTTCAGTTAGAATCATCATACCTGAATCCACTCATTGTGCTGCTAAGGGCCTGATGACATAGATTTCATTGCTGAGTGATATTGCTTTGTAAGTGAATACCACAACTTCTTTATCCATTTTTCACTTTCTGCGATGTTGAACTTGTACTGTAAACGAGGTTCTTGTAAACAGAGCCGTTCCAAACTTTGTGGTGGCTGTGTCATTTTGATTTTAATTTCCCTAAGCTATAGGACCATAAGTGGAAGTGCCCTAGGCTCTGTTGCTTTGTTTTTTAGATGTTTCAGGAAACACCATACATTTCTCCCAAGTGTCTGTTGGGAATTTACATCCCGCCCATCAGCATAACAAGGCTCCCAGTTCTCAATGGCCTGTCCTGCCTTTCTGGATTTTACACTTTTTCAGATGGCCCTTTTGACCCGTGGGAAGTGAGACTTCATTGTAGTGCAGATATCCTTTGCAAGCTTGCTTGGTTGGCCAAAAAGGGCGTATGCGTTTTTTCCTGAATATATTCAGGAAAAAACGCATACGCCCTTTTTGGCCAAGTGCATCATTGTGGACGTTCTGCCTCTTTTCCTATGCTTTCAATGCAATTCCAGTCTACCTCCTGAAATCGGTTTCCTGCAATTCTGCCCCGCTTTCAAGTCCTCTTGGCAGCCTTACTTCAGTCTATTTTTGGACGATAGCTGTCATTTATAACTCTGCAGGTTTGTGAATTACAGTGCCCCTGAGCTCCTTTCTTCAACTCGCTTTCTTGTGAGCTGGCCGCAACACCGCAGGATGGCTTCAGGCCCTAATCTGGTTCCGGCCCGGCATGCTGAGCCTTTGGTTAATTCCTCTTCCTGGTGGGAAATGAGAGTTAAATTTGCCCTGTCAGAAACCTCCAGCTAGCCTCTCATTGGTTCTCGCTATTCCTGTTCATCTTCCGCAGAAATTGCAAACTGTGCCAAACAGGAGGTTAAAGGCACTGACTCTCCAAGTCGGGAGAGTGTTAGTAAAGCGTCTGGAATGTTGCACCCGAGTACCAGGGGAGGAAAACTGAGACATATTTGAACACGTCTCCCGTTCACATGGTTGATCATACTCTGGGTTCCACATGCATGTTTTAGCTTAAGGAAGAATACCTTAAACCTGGAGAGTTGAGACCCGTGTAATGGGTACCATGCAATATGACTTCAAAGGGTCTTCATTTGCTCACCGAACCTCTCCAATCCTATCACTGCTGCGTTTATGCCCCTGTACACAGGCTTGATTCTCTTTTGGAGACATAGCAATCCATAGGTTTTAAGATACTTACTAGTCAGGTACATTCTTAGGCGTTTAATATGGGGTGTTGAGTCCATTTCGTTGAGCAAGGAGTAGCTCTTGTCTATTCCATATTTGACTTAAGGAACATTATCTGTGCTCATTTCAATCTCTGGTTTTATGCAGCACGCCAACTCACCTTTCCCCTTAAGCAAGCATAAGTTGGTTTTCTAAATTTGAGACCCTGTTCTGTTTTGGAATGCAGTTCCTGTGTAGCCAAGTTTACATTCCGTGTATTAGTGATATCTTATGATGTTTCTTTTTCTGTGTGACTTATTTCAGTTAGAATCATCGTACCTGAATCCACTCATTATGCTGCTGCGGGCCTGATGACATAGATTTCATTGCTGAGTGATACTGCATTGTACGTAAGTACCACAAGTTCTTTATCCATTTTTCACTTTCTGTGATATTGCACTTGTACGGTAAACGAGGTTCTTGTAAACGGAGGCGTCCCAAACTTTGGGGTGGCTGTGTCTTTTTGATTTTAATTTCCCTAAGCTATAGGACCATAAGTGGAAGTGCTCTAGGCTCTGTTGCTTTGTTTTTTAGATGTTTCAGGAAACACCATACACTTCTCCCGAGTGTCTGTTGGCAATTTACATCCCGCCCATCAGCATAACAAGTCTCCCAGTTCTCCATGGCTTGTCCTGCCTTTCTGGATTTTACACTTTTTTCAGATGGCCCTTTTGACCGGGGAGAAGTGAGACTTCATTGTAGTGCAGATTTCCTTTGCAAGCTTGCTTGGTTGGCCAAAAAGGGCGTATGCGTTTTTTCCTGAATATATTCAGGAAAAAATGCATACGCCCTTTTTGGCCAAGTGCATCATTGTGGACGTTCTGCCTCTTTTCCTATGCTTTCAATGCAATTCCAGTCTACCTCCTGAAATCGGTTTCCTGCAATTCTGCCCCGCTTTCAAGTCCTCTTGGCAGCCTTACTTCAGTCTATTTTTGGACGATAGCTGTCATTTATAACTCTGCAGGTTTGTGAATTACAGTGCCCCTGAGCTCCTTTCTTCATCTCGCTTTCTTGTGAGCTGGCCGCAACACCGCAGGATGGCTTCAGGCCCTAATCTGGTTCCGGCACGGCATGCTGAGCATTTGGTTAATTCCTCTTCCTGGTGGGAAATGAGAGTTAAATTTGCCCGTCCAGACACCTCCAGCTAGACTCTCATTGGTTCTTGCTATTCCTGTTCATCTTCCGCAGAAATTGCAAACTGGGCCAAACAGGAGGTTAAAGGGACTGACTCTCCAAGTCGGGAGAGTGTTAGTAAAGCATCTGGAATGTTGCACCCGCGTACAAGGGTACGAAAACTGAGACATATTTGAACACGTCTCCTGATCACATGGTTGATCATACTCTGGGTTCCACATGCATGTTTTAGCTGAAGGAAGAATACCTAAAAGCTGGGTAGTTGAAACCCGTGGAATGGGTACCATGCAATATGACTTCAAAGGGTCTTCATTTGCTCACCGAACCTCTCCAATCCTATCACTGCTGTGTTTATGCCCCTGTACACATGCTTGATTCTCTTTCGGAGACATAGCAATCCATAGGTTTTAAGATACTTACTAGTCAGGTACATTCTTAGGCGTTTAATATGCGGTGTTGAGTCCATTTCGTTGAGCAAGGAGTAGCTCTTGTCTATTCCATATTTGGCTTAAGGAACTTTATCTGTGCTCATTTCAATCTCTGGTTTTATGCAGCACCCCAACTCACCTTTCCCCTTAAGCAAGCATAAGTTGGTTTTATAAATTTGAGACCCTGTTCTGTTTTGGAATGCAGTTCCTGTGTAGCCAAGTTTACATTCCGTGTATTAGTGATATCTTATGATGTTTCTTTTTCTGTGTGACTTATTTCAGTTAGAATCATCGTACCTGAATCCACTCATTATGCTGCTGCGGGCCTGATGACATAGATTTCATTGCTGAGTGATACTGCATTGTACGTAAGTACCACAAGTTCTTTATCCATTTTTCACTTTCTGTGATATTGCACTTGTACGGTAAACGAGGTTCTTGTGAACGGAGGCGTCCCAAACTTTGGGGTGGCTGTGTCTTTTTGATTTTAATTTCCCTAAGCTATAGGACCATAAGTGGAAGTGCCCTAGGCTCTGTTGCTTTGTTTTTTAGATGTTTCAGGAAACACCATACACTTCTCCTGAGTGTCTGTTGGCAATTTACATCCCGCCCATCAGCATAACAAGGCTCCCAGTTCTCCATGGCCTGTCCTGCCTTTCTGGATTTTACACTTTTTTCAGATGGCCCTTTTGACCGGGGAGAAGTGAGACTTCATTGTAGTGCAGATTTCCTTTGCAAGCTTGCTTGGTTGGCCAAAAAGGGCGTATGCGTTTTTTCCTGAATATATTCAGGAAAAAACGCATACGCCCTTTTTGGCCAAGTGCATCATTGTGGACGTTCTGCCTCTTTTCCTATGCTTTCAATGCAATTCCAGTCTACCTCCTGAAATCGGTTTCCTGCAATTCTGCCCCGCTTTCAAGTCCTCTTGGCAGCCTTACTTCAGTCTATTTTTGGACGATAGCTGTCATTTATAACTCTGCAGGTTTGTGAATTACAGTGCCCCTGAGCTCCTTTCTTCAACTCGCTTTCTTGTGACCTGGCCGCAACACCGCAGGATGGCTTCAGGCCCTAATCTGGTTCCGGCACGGCACGCTGAGCCTTTGGTTAATTCCTCTTCCTGGTGGGAAATGAGATTTAAATTTGCCCGTCCAGACACCTCCAGCTAGACTCTCATTGGTTCTCGCTATTCCTGTTCATCTTCCGCAGAAATTGCAAACTGGGCCAAACAGGAGGTTAAAGGGACTGACTCTCCAAGTCGGGAGAGTGTTAGTAAAGCGTCTGGAATGTTGCACCCGAGTACCAGGGGAGGAAAACTGAGACATATTTGAACACGTCTCCCGTTCACATGGTTGATCATACTTGGGATCCACATGCATGTTTTAGCTGAAGGAAGAATACCTTAAACCTGGGGAGTTGAGACCCGTGTAATGGGTACCATGCAATATGTCTTCAAAGGGTCTTCATTTGCTCACCGAACCTCTCCAATCCTATCACTGCTGCGTTTATGCCCCTGTACACAGGCTTGATTCTCTTTTGGAGACATAGCAATCCATAGGTTTTAAGATACTTACTAGTCAGGTACATTCTTAGGCGTTTAATATGCGGTGTTGAGTCCATTTCGTTGCGCAAGGAGTAGCTCTTGTCTATTATATATTTGACTTAAGGAATTTTATCTGTGTTCATTTCAATCTTTGGTTTTATGCAGCACCCCAACTCACCTTTACCCTTAAGCAAGAATAAGTTGGTTTTCTAAATTTGAGACCCTGTTCTGTTCTGTAATTCAGTTCCTGTGTAGCCAAGTTTACATTCCGTGTATTACTGATATCTTATGATGTTTCTTTTTCTGTGTGACTTATTTCAGTTAGAATCATCATACCTGAATCCACTCATTGTGCTGCTAAGGGACTGATGACACAGATTTCATTGCTGAGTGATATTGCTTTGTAAGTAAATACCACAACTTCTTTATCCATTTTTCACTTTCTGCGATGTTGAACTTGTACTGTAAACGAGGTTCTTGTAAACAGAGGCGTCCCAAACTTTTGGGTGGCTGTGTCTTTTTGATTTTAATTTCCCTAAGCTATAGGACCATAAGTGGAAGTGCCCTAGGCTCTGTTGCTTTGTTTTTTAGATGTTTCAGGAAACACCATACACTTCTCCCGAGTGGTTGTTGGCAATTTACATCCCGCCCATCAGCATAACAAGGCTCCCAGTTCTCCATGGCCTGTCCTGCCTTTCTGGATTTTACACTTTTTTCAGATGGCCCTTTTGACCGGGGGGAAGTGAGACTTCATTGTAGTGAAGATTTCCTTTGCAAGCTTGCTTGGTTGGCCAAAAAGGGCGTATGCGTTTTTTCCTGAATATATTCAGGAAAAAACGCATACGCCCTTTTTGGCCAAGTGCATCATTGTGGACGTTCTGCCTCTTTTCCTATGCTTTCAATGCAATTCCAGTCTACCTCCTGAAATCGGTTTCCTGCAATTCTGCCCTGCTTTCAAGTCCTCTTGGCAGCCTTACTTCAGTCTATTTTTGGACGATAGCTGTCATTTATAACTCTGCAGGTTTGTGAATTACAGTGTCCCTGAGCTCCTTTCTTCAACTCGCTTTCTTGTGACCTGGCCGCAACACCGCAGGATGGCTTCAGGCCCTAATCTGGTTCCGGCACGACACGCTGAGCCTTTGGTTAATTCCTCTTCCTGGTGGGAAATGAGAGTTAAATTTGCCCGTCCAGACACCTCCAGCTAGTCTCTCATTGGTTCTCGCTATTCTTGTTCATCTTCCGCAGAAATTACAAACTGGGCCAAACAGGAGGTTAAAGGCGCTTACTCTCCAAGTGGGGAGAGTGTTAGTAAAGCGTCTGGAATGTTGCACCCGAGTACCAGGGTACGAAAACTGAGACATATTTGAACACGTCTCCCGATCACATGGTTGATCATACTCTAGGTTCCACATGCATGTTTTAGCTGAAGGAAGAATACCTTAAACCTGGGTAGTTGAAACCCGTGGAATGGGTACCATGCAATATGACTTCAAAGGGTCTTCATTTGCTCACCGAACCTCTCCAATCCTATCACTGCTGCGTTTATGCCCCTGTACACATGCTTGATTCTCTTTCGGAGACATAGCAATCCATAGGTTTTAAGATACTTACTAGTCAGGTACATTCTTAGGCGTTTAATATGCGGTGTTGAGTCCATTTCGTTGAGCAAGGAGTAGCTCTTGTCTATTCCATATTTGGCTTAAGGAACTTTATCTGTGCTCATTTCAATCTCTGGTTTTATGCAGCACCCCAACTCACCTTTCCCCTTAAGCAAGCATAAGTTGGTTTTCTAAATTTGAGACCCTGTTCTGTTCTGTAATTCAGTTCCTGTGTAGCCAAGTTGACATTCCGTGTATTACTGATATCTTATGATGTTTCTTTTTCTGTGTGACTTATTTCAGTTAGAATCATCATACCTGAATCCACTCATTGTGCTGCTAAGGGTCTGGTGACACAGATTTCATTGCTGAGTGATATTGCTTTGTAAGTAAATACCACAAGTTCTTTATCCATTTTTCACTTTCTGCGATGTTGACCTTGTACTGTAAACGAGGTTCTTGTAAACACAGCCGTTCCAAACTTTGGGGTGGCTGTGTCTTTTTGATTTTAATTTCCCTAAGCTATAGGACCATAAGTGGAAGTGCCCTAGGTTCTGTTGCTTTGTTTTTTAGATGTTTCAGGAAACACCATACACTTCTCCCGAGTGGTTGTTGGCAATTTACATCCCGCCCATCAGCATAACAAGGCTCCCAGTTCTCCATGGCCTGTCCTGCCTTTCTGGATTTTACACTTTTTTCAGATGGCCCTTTTGACTAGGGGGAAGTGAGACTTCATTGTAGTGCAGATTTCCTTTGCAAGCTTGCTTGGTTGGCCAAAAAGGGCATATGCGTTTTTTCCTGAATATATTCAGGAAAAAACGCATATGCCCTTTTTGGCCAAGTGCATCATTGTGGACGTTCTGCCTCTTTTCCTATGCTTTCAATGCAATTCCAGTCTACCTCCTGAAATCGGTTTCCTGCAATTCTGCCCCGCTTTCAAGTCCTCTTGGCAGCCTTACTTCAGTCTATTTTTGGACGATAGCTGTCATTTATAACTCTGCAGGTTTGTGAATTACAGTGCCCCTGAGCTCCTTTCTTCAACTCGCTTTCTTGTGACCTGGCCGCAACACCGCAGGATGGCTTCAGGCCCTAATCTGGTTCCGGCCCGGCATGCTGAGCCTTTGGTTAATTCCTCTTCCTGGTGGGAAATGAGAGATAAATTTGCCCGGTCAGAAACCTCCAGCTAGCCTCTCATTGGTTCTCGCTATTCCTGTTCATCTTCCGCAGAAATTGCAAACTGGGCCAAACAGGAGGTTAAAGGCACTGACTCTCCAAGTGGGGAGAGTGTTAGTAAAGCGTCTGGAATGTTGCACCCGAGTACCAGGGTACGAAAACTGAGACATATTTGAACACGTCTCCCGATCACATGGTTGATCATTCTCTAGGTTCCACATGCATGTTTTAGCTGAAGGAAGAATACCTTAAACCTGGGTAGTTGAAACCCGTGGAATGGGTACCATGCAATATGACTTCAAAGGGTCTTCATTTGCTCACCGAACCTCTCCAATCCTATCACTGCTGCGTTTATGCCCCTGTACACATGCTTGATTCTCTTTCGGAGACATAGCAATCCATAGGTTTTAAGATACTTACTAGTCAGGTACATTCTTAGGCGTTTAATATGCGGTGTTGAGTCCATTTCGTTGAGCAAGGAGTAGCTCTTGTCTATTCCATATTTGGCTTAAGGAACTTTATCTGTGCTCATTTCAATCTCTGGTTTTATGCAGCACCCCAACTCACCTTTCCCCTTAAGCAAGCATAAGTTGGTTTTCTAAATTTGAGACCCTGTTCTGTTCTGTAATTCAGTTCCTGTGTAGCCAAGTTGACATTCCGTGTATTACTGATATCTTATGATGTTTCTTTTTCTGTGTGACTTATTTCAGTTAGAATCATCATACCTGAATCCACTCATTGTGCTGCTAAGGGTCTGGTGACACAGATTTCATTGCTGAGTGATATTGCTTTGTAAGTAAATACCACAAGTTCTTTATCCATTTTTCACTTTCTGCGATGTTGACCTTGTACTGTAAACGAGGTTCTTGTAAACACAGCCGTTCCAAACTTTGGGGTGGCTGTGTCTTTTTGATTTTAATTTCCCTAAGCTATAGGACCATAAGTGGAAGTGCCCTAGGTTCTGTTGCTTTGTTTTTTAGATGTTTCAGGAAACACCATACACTTCTCCCGAGTGGTTGTTGGCAATTTACATCCCGCCCATCAGCATAACAAGGCTCCCAGTTCTCCATGGCCTGTCCTGCCTTTCTGGATTTTACACTTTTTTCAGATGGCCCTTTTGACTAGGGGGAAGTGAGACTTCATTGTAGTGCAGATTTCCTTTGCAAGCTTGCTTGGTTGGCCAAAAAGGGCATATGCGTTTTTTCCTGAATATATTCAGGAAAAAACGCATATGCCCTTTTTGGCCAAGTGCATCATTGTGGACGTTCTGCCTCTTTTCCTATGCTTTCAATGCAATTCCAGTCTACCTCCTGAAATCGGTTTCCTGCAATTCTGCCCCGCTTTCAAGTCCTCTTGGCAGCCTTACTTCAGTCTATTTTTGGACGATAGCTGTCATTTATAACTCTGCAGGTTTGTGAATTACAGTGCCCCTGAGCTCCTTTCTTCAACTCGCTTTCTTGTGACCTGGCCGCAACACCGCAGGATGGCTTCAGGCCCTAATCTGGTTCCGGCCCGGCATGCTGAGCCTTTGGTTAATTCCTCTTCCTGGTGGGAAATGAGAGATAAATTTGCCCGGTCAGAAACCTCCAGCTAGCCTCTCATTGGTTCTCGCTATTCCTGTTCATCTTCCGCAGAAATTGCAAACTGCGCCAAACAGGAGGTTAAAGGCACTGACTCTCCAAGTGGGGAGAGTGTTAGTAAAGCGTCTGGAATGTTGCACCCGAGTACCAGGGTACGAAAACTGAGACATATTTGAACACGTCTCCCGATCACATGGTTGATCATTCTCTAGGTTCCACATGCATGTTTTAGCTGAAGGAAGAATACCTTAAACCTGGGTAGTTGAAACCCTTGGAATGGGTACCATGCAATATGACTTCAAAAGGTCTTCATTTGCTCACCGAACCTCTCCAATCCTATCACTGCTGCGTTTATGCCCCTGTACACACGCTTGATTCTCTTTCGGAGACATAGCAATCCATAGGTTTTAAGATACTTACTAGTCAGGTACATTCTTAGGCGTTTAATATGCGGTGTTGAGTCCATTTCGTTGAGCAAGGAGTAGCTCTTGTCTATTCCATATTTGGCTTAAGGAACTTTATCTGTGCTCATTTCAATCTCTGGTTTTATGCAGCACCCCAACTCACCTTTCCCCTTAAGCAAGCATAAGTTGGTTTTCTAAATTTGAGACCCTGTTCTGTTTTGTAATTCAGTTCCTGTGTAGCCAAGTTTACATTCCGTGTATTACTGATATCTTATGATATTTCTTTTTCTGTGTGACTTATTTCAGTTAGAATCATCATACCTGAATCCACTCATTGTGCTGCTAAGGGCCTGATGACATAGATTTCATTGCTGAGTGATATTGCTTTGTAAGTAAATACCACAACTTCTTTCTCCATTTTTCACTTTCTGCGATGTTGAACTTGTACTGTAAACGAGGTTCTTGTAAACAGAGCCGTTCCAAACTTTGGGGTGGCTGTGTCTTTTTTATTTTAATTTCCCTAAGCTATAGGACCATAAGTGGCAGTGCCCTAGGCTCTGTTGCTTTGTTTTTTAGATGTTTCAGGAAACACCATACACTTCTCCCGAGTGTCTGTTGGCAATTTACATCCCGCCCATCAGCATAACAAGGCTCCCAGTTCTCCATGGCCTGTCCTGCCTTTCTGGATTTTACACTTTTTTCAGATGGCCCTTTTGACCGGGGGGAAGTGAGACTTCATTGTAGTGCAGATTTCCTTTGCAAGCTTGCTTGGTTGGCCAAAAAGGGCGTATGCGTTTTTTCCTGAATATATTCAGGAAAAAACGCATACGCCCTTTTTGGCCAAGTGCATCATTGTGGACGTTCTGCCTCTTTTTCTATGCTTTCAATGCAATTCCAGTCTACCTCCTGAAATCGGTTTCCTGCAATTCTGCCCCGCTTTCAAGTCCTCTTGGCAGCCTTACTTCAGTCTATTTTTGGACGATAGCTGTCATTTATAACTCTGCAGGTTTGTGAATTACAGTGCCCCTGAGCTCCTTTCTTCAACTCGCTTTCTTGTGAGCTGGCCGCAACACCGCAGGATGGCTTCAGGCCCTAATCTGGTTCCGGCACGGCACGCTGAGCCTTTGGTTAATTCCTCTTCCTGGTGGGAAATGAGAGTTAAATTTACCCGTCCAGACAGCTCCAGCTAGTCTCTCATTGGTTCTCGTTCTTCCTGTTCATGTTCCACAGAAATTGCAAACTGGGCCAAACAGGAGGTTAAAGGGACTGACTCTCCAAGTCGGGAAAGTGTTAGTAAAGCATCTGGAATGTTGCACCCGAGTACCAGGGTACGAAAACTGAGACATATTTGAACACGTCTCCCGATCACATGGTTGATCATACTCTAGGTTCCACATGCATGTTTTAGCTGAAGGAAGAATACCTTAAACCTGGGTAGTTGAAACCCGTGGAATGGGTACCATGCAATATGACTTCAAAGGGTCTTCATTTGCTCACCGAACCTCTCCAATCCTATCACTGCTGCGTTTATGCCCCTGTACACACGCTTGATTCTCTTTTGGAGACATAGCAATCCATAGGTTTTAAGATACTTACTAGTCAGGTACATTCTTAGGCGTTTAATATGCGGTGTTGAGTCCATTTCGTTGAGCAAGGAGTAGCTCTTGTCTATTCCATATTTGGCTTAAGGAACTTTATCTGTGCTCATTTCAATCTCTGGTTTTATGCAGCACCCCAACTCACCTTTCCCCTTAAGCAAGCATAAGTTGGTTTTCTAAATTTGAGACCCTGTTCTGTTCTGTAATTCAGTTCCTGTGTAGCCAAGTTTCCATTCCGTATATTACTGATATCTTATGATGTTTCTTTTTCTGTGTGACTTATTTCAGTTAGAATCTTCGTACCTGAATCCACTCATTGTGCTGCTATGGGCCTGATGACATAGATTTCATTGCTGAGTGATACTGCATTGTACGTAAGTACCACGAGTTCTTTATCCATTTTTCACTTTCTGTGATATTGCAGTTGTACGGTAAACGAGGTTCTTGTAAACGGAGGCGTCCCAAACTTTGGGGTGGCTGTGTCTTTTTGATTTTAATTTCCCTAAGCTATAGGACCATAAGTGGCAGTGCCCTAGGCTCTGTTGCTTTGTTTTTTAGATGTTTCAGGAAACACCATACACTTCTCCCAAGTGTCTGTTGGCAATTTACATCCCGCCCATCAGCATAACAAGGCTCCCAGTTCTCCATGGCCTGTCCTGCCTTTCTGGATTTTACACTTTTTTCAGATGGCCCTTTTGACCGGGGGTAAGTGAGACTTCATTGTAGTGCAGATTTCCTTTGCAAGCTTGCTTGGTTGGCCAAAAAGGGCGTATGCGTTTTTTCCTGAATATATTCAGGAAAAAACGCATACGCCCTTTTTGGCCAAGTGCATCATTGTGGACGTTCTGCCTCTTTTCCTATGCTTTCAATGCAATTCCAGTCTACCTCCTGAAATGGGTTTCCTGCAATTCTGCCCCGCTTTCAAGTCCTCTTGGCAGCCTTACTTCAGTCTATTTTTGGACGATAGCTGTCATTTATAACTCTGCAGGTTTGTGAATTACAGTGCCCCTGAGCTCCTTTCTTCAACTCGCTTTCTTGTGACCTGGCCGCAACACCGCAGGATGGCTTCAGGCCCTAATCTTGTTCCGGCACGGCACGCTGAGCCTTTTGTTAATTCCTCTTCCTGGTGGGAAATGAGAGTTAAATTTGCCCGTCCAGACAGCTCCAGCTAGTCTCTCATTGGTTCTCGCTATTCCTGTTCATCTTCCGCAGAAATTGCAAACTGGGCCAAACAGGAGGTTAAAGGGACTGACTCTCCAAGTCGGGAGAGTGTTAGTAAAGCGTCTGGAATGTTGCACCCGAGTACCAGGGTACGAAAACTGAGACATATTTGAACACGTCTCCCGATCACATGGTTGATCATACTCTGGGTTCCACATGCATGTTTTAGCTGAAGGAAGAATACCTAAAACCTGGGTAGTTGAAACCCGTGGAATGGGTACCATGCAATATGACTTCAAAGGGTCTTCATTTGCTCACCGAACCTCTCCAATCCTATCACTGCCTCGTTTATGCCCCTGTACACATGCTTGATTCTCTTTCGGAGACATAGCAATCCATAGGTTTTAAGATACTTACTAGTCAGGTACATTCTTAGGCGTTTAATATGGGGTGTTGAGTCCATTTCGTTGAGCAAGGAGTAGCTCTTGTCTATTCCATATTTGGCTTAAGGAACTTTATCTGTGCTCATTTCAATCTCTGGTTTTATGCAGCACCCCAACTCACCTTTCCCCTTAAGCAAGCATAAGTTGGTTTTCTAAATTTGAGACCCTGTTCTGTTCTGTAATTCAGTTCCTGTGTAGCCAAGTTTACATTCCGTGTATTACTGATATCTTATGATGTTTCTTTTTCTGTGTGACTTATTTCAGTTAGAATCATCATACCTGAATCCACTCATTGTGCTGCTAAGGGCCTGGTGACACAGATTTTATTGCTGAGTGATATTGCTTTGTAAGTAAATACCACATCTTCTTTCTCCATTTTTCACTTTCTGCGATGTTGAACTTGTACTGTAAACGAGGTTCTTGTAAACAGAGCCGTTCCAAACTTTGGGGTGGCTGTGTCTTTTTGATTTTAATTTCCCTAAGCTATAGGACCATAAGTGGAAGTGCCCTAGGTTCTGTTGCTTTGTTTTTTAGATGTTTCAGGAAACACCATACACTTCTCCCGAGTGGTTGTTTCCAATTTACATCCCGCCCATCAGCATAACAAGGCTCCCAGTTCTCCATGGCCTGTCCTGCCTTTCTAGATTTTACACTTTTTTCAGATGGCCCTTTTGACCGGGGGGAAGTGAGACTTCATTGTAGTGCAGATTTCCTTTGCAAGCTTGCTTGGTTGGCCAAAAAGGGCGTATGCGTTTTTTCCTGAATATATTCAGGAAAAAACGCATACGCCCTTTTTGGCCAAGTGCATCATTGTGGACGTTCTGCCTCTTTTCCTATGCTTTCAATGAAGTTCCAGTCTACCTCCTGAAATCGGTTTCCTGCAATTCTGCTCTGCTTTCAAGTCCTCTTGGCAGCCTTACTTCAGTCTATTTTTGGACGATAGCTGTCATTTATAACTCTGCAGGTTTGTGAATTACAGTGCCCCTGAGCTCCTTTCTTCAACTCGCTTTCTTGTGAGCTGGCCGCAACACCGCAGGATGGCTTCAGGCCCTAATCTGGTTCTGGCACGGCACGCTGAGCCTTTGGTTAATTCCTCTTCCTGGTGGGAAATGAGAGTTAAATTTGCCCGTCCAGACACCTCCAGCTAGTCTCTCATTGGTTCTCGCTATTCCTGTTCATCTTCCGCAGAAATTGCAAACTGGGCCAAACAGGATGTTAAAGGGACTGACTCTCCAAGTCGGGAGAGTGTTAGTAAAGCGTCTGGAATGTTGCACCCGAGTACCAGGGTACGAAAACTGAGACATATTTGAACACGTCTCCCGATCACATGGTTGATCATACTCTAGGTTCCACATGCATGTTTTAGCTGAAGGAAGATTACCTTAAACCTGGGTAGTTGAAACCCGTGGAATGGGTACCATGCAATATGACTTCAAAGGGTCTTCATTTGCTCACCGAACCTCTCCAATCCTATCACTGCTGCGTTTATGCCCCTGTACACATGCTTGATTCTCTTTCGGAGAGATAGCAATCCATAGGTTTTAAGATACTTACAAGTCAGGTACATTCTTAGGCGTTTAATATGCGGTGTTGAGTCCATTTCGTTGAGCAAGGAGTAGCTCTTGTCTATTCCATATTTGGCTTAAGGAACTTTATCTGTGCTCATTTCAATCTCTGGTTTTATGCAGCACCCCAACTCACCTTTCCCCTTAAGCAAGCATAAGTTGGTTTTCTAAATATGAGACCCTGTTCTGTTCTGTAATTCAGTTCCTGTGTAGCCAAGTTTACATTCCGTGTATTAGTGATATCTTATGACGTTTCTTTTTCTGTGTGACTTATTTCAGTTAGAATCATCATACCTGAATCCACTCATTGTGCTGCTAAGGGCCTGGTGACACAGATTTTATTGCTGAGTGATATTGCTTTGTAAGTAAATACCACATCTTCTTTCTCCATTTTTCACTTTCTGCGATGTTGAACTTGTACTGTAAACGAGGTTCTTGTAAACAGAGCCGTTCCAAACTTTGGGGTGGCTGTGTCTTTTTGATTTTAATTTCCCTAAGCTATAGGACCATAAGTGGAAGTGCCCTAGGTTCTGTTGCTTTGTTTTTTAGATGTTTCAGGAAACACCATACACTTCTCCCGAGTGGTTGTTTCCAATTTACATCCCGCCCATCAGCATAACAAGGCTCCCAGTTCTCCATGGCCTGTCCTGCCTTTCTGGATTTTACACTTTTTTCAGATGGCCCTTTTGACCGGGGGGAAGTGAGACTTCATTGTAGTGCAGATTTCCTTTGCAAGCTTGCTTGGTTGGCCAAAAAGGGCGTATGCGTTTTTTCCTGAATATATTCAGGAAAAAACGCATACGCCCTTTTTGGCCAAGTGCATCATTGTGGACGTTCTGCCTCTTTTCCTATGCTTTCAATGCAGTTCCAGTCTACCTCCTGAAATCGGTTTCCTGCAATTCTGCTCCGCTTTCAAGTCCTCTTGGCAGCCTTACTTCAGTCTATTTTTGGACGATAGCTGTCATTTATAACTCTGCAGGTTTGTGAATTACAGTGCCCCTGAGCTCCTTTCTTCAACTCGCTTTCTTGTGAGCTGGCCGCAACACCGCAGGATGGCTTCAGGCCCTAATCTGGTTCTGGCATGGCACGCTGAGCCTTTGGTTAATTCCTCTTCCTGGTGGGAAATGAGAGTTAAATTTGCCCGTCCAGACACCTCCAGCTAGTCTCTCATTGGTTCTCGCTATTCCTGTTCATCTTCCGCAGAAATTGCAAACTGGGCCAAACAGGATGTTAAAGGGACTGACTCTCCAAGTCGGGAGAGTGTTAGTAAAGCGTCTGGAATGTTGCACCCGAGTACCAGGGTACGAAAACTGAGACATATTTGAACACGTCTCCCGATCACATGGTTGATCATACTCTAGGTTCCACATGCATGTTTTAGCTGAAGGAAGATTACCTTAAACCTGGGTAGTTGAAACCCGTGGAATGGGTACCATGCAATATGACTTCAAAGGGTCTTCATTTGCTCACCGAACCTCTCCAATCCTATCACTGCTGCGTTTATGCCCCTGTACACATGCTTGATTCTCTTTCGGAGAGATAGCAATCCATAGGTTTTAAGATACTTACAAGTCAGGTACATTCCTAGGCGTTTAATATGCGGTGTTGAGTCCATTTCGTTGAGCAAGGAGTAGCTCTTGTCTATTCCATATTTGGCTTAAGGAACTTTATCTGTGCTCATTTCAATCTCTGGTTTTATGCAGCACCCCAACTCACCTTTCCCCTTAAGCAAGCATAAGTTGGTTTTCTAAATATGAGACCCTGTTCTGTTCTGTAATTCAGTTCCTGCGTAGCCAAGTTTACATTCCGTGTATTAGTGATATCTTATGATGTTTCTTTTTCTGTGTGACTTATTTCAGTTAGAATCATCATACCTGAATCCACTCATTGTGCTGCTAAGGGCCTGATGACATAGATTTCATTGCTGAGTGATATTGCTTTGTAAGTAAATACCACAGCTTCTTTATCCATTTTTCATTTTCTGCGATGTTGAACTTGTACTGTAAACGAGGTTCTTGTAAACAGAGGCGTCCCAAACTTTGGGGTGGCTGTGTCTTTTTGATTTTAATTTCCCTAAGCTATAGGACCATAAGTGGAAGTGCCCTAGGCTCTGTTGCTTTGTTTTTTCGATGTTTCAGGAAACACCATACACTTCTCCCGAGTGTCTGTTGGCAATTTACATCCCGCCCATCAGCATAACAAGGCTCCCAGTTCTCCATGGCCTGTCCTGCCTTTCTGGATTTTACACTTTTTTCAGATGGCCCTTTTGACCGGGGGGAAGTGAGACTTCATTGTAGTGCAGATTTCCTTTGCAAGCTTGCTTGATTGGCCAAAAAGGCCGTATGCGTTTTTTCCTGAATATATTCAGGAAAAAACGCATACGCCCTTTTTGGCCAAGTGCATCATTGTGGACGTTCTGCCTCTTTTCCTATGCTTTCAATGCAATTCCAGTCTACCTCCTGAAATCGGTTTCCTGCAATTCTGCCCCGCTTTCAAGTCCTCTTGGCAGCCTTACTTCAGTGTATTTTTGGACGATAGCTGTCATTTATAACTCTGCAGGTTTGTGAATTACAGTGCCCCTGAGCTCCTTTCTTCAACTCGTTTTCTTGTGAGCTGGCTGCAACACCGCTGGATGGCTTCAGGCCCTAATCTGGTTCCGGCACGGCATGCTGAGCCTTTGGTTATTTCCTCTTTCTGGTGGGAAATGAGAGTTAAATTTGCCCGTCCAGACACCTCCAGCTAGTCTCTCATTGGTTCTCCCTATTCCTGTTCATCTTCCGCAGAAATTGCAAATGGGGCCAAACAGAAGTTTAAAGGTGCTGACTCTCCAAGTGGGGAGAGTGTTAGTAAAGCGTCTGGAATGTTGCACCCGAGTACCAGGGGAGGAAAACTGAGACATATTTGAACACGTCTCCCGTTCACATGGTAGATTATACTCTGGGTTCCACATGCATGTTTTACCTGAAGGAAGAATACCTTAAACCTGGAGAGTTGAGACCCGTGGAATGGGTACCATGCAATATGACTTCAAAGGGTCTTCATTTGCTCACCGAACCTCTCCAATCCTATCACTGCTGCGTTTATGCCCCTGTACACACGATTGATTCTCTTTTGGAGACATAGCAATCCATAGGTTTTAAGATACTTACTAGTCAGGTACATTCTTAGGCGTTTAATATGGGGTGTTGAGTCCATTTCGTTGAGCAAGGAGTAGCTCTTGTCTATTCCATATTTGGCTTAAGGAACTTTATCTGTGCTCATTTCAATCTCTGGTTTTATACAGCACCCCAACTCACCTTCCCCCTTAAGCAAGCATAAGTTGGTTTTCTAAACTTGAGACACTGTTCTGTTTTGTAATTCAGTTCATGTGTAGCCAAGTCGACATTCTGTGTATTAATGGTACCTTATGATGTTTCTTTTCTGTGTGACTTATTTCAGTTCGAATCATCATACCTGAATCCACTCATTATGCTGCTACGGGCCTGATTACATAGATTTCATTGCTGAGTGATATTGCATTGTACGTAAGTACCACAAGTTCTTTATCCATTTTTCACTTTCTGCGATATTGAACTTGTACCGTAAACGAGGTTCTTGTAAACAGAGCCGTCCCAAACTTTGGGGTGGCTGTGTCTTTTTGATTTTAATTTCCCTAAGCTATAGGACCATAAGTGGAAGTGCCCTAGGCTCTGTTGCTTTGTTTTTTAGATGTTTCAGGAAACACCATACACTTCTCCAGAGTGGCTGTTGGCAATTTACATCCCGCCCATCAGCATAAGAAGGCTCCCAGTTCTCCATGGCCTGTTGTGCCTTTATGGATTTTACACTTTTTTCAGATGGCCCTTTTGACCAGGTGGAAGTGAGACTTCATTGTAGTGCAGATTTCCTTTGCAAGCTTGCTTGGTTGGCCAAAAAGGGCGTATGCGTTTTTTCCTGAATATATTCAGGAAAAAACGCATACGCCCTTTTTGGCCAAGTGCATCATTGTCGAGTTTCTGACTCTCTTCATATGCTTTCAATGCAATTCCAGTCTACCTCCTGAAATCGGTTTCCTGCAATTCTGCCTAGCTTTCAATGCCTCTTCATAGCCTTACCTCAATATATTTTTTAAAAATAGTTGGCCTTTATAACTCTGCAGGTTTTTGAATTGCAGTGGCCCTTAGCTTCATTTTTTAGCTCTTATTTTTGTGGTCTTGCCCCGTAACCACAGGATTCCTTGAAGCCCTATTTTTCTTCTGGGGCACCTTGCTGTGCCTTTGGTTAATTCTTCTTACTGATGTGATATTAGAGTGACATGTGCCCATTGAAACCGCTACAGCTAGTTTCTCCCTGGTTCCCCCTATTCCCATTCATCCTCTGCACTAACTGCAGACTGTGCGATACCAGAACTTAAAGGCATTGACTCCATGTGGGGATGTTGTTAGTAAAGCGGCTGGAATGTCGATCCGGAGCCCCAGGAGAGGAAAAATGAGGTGCGTTTTAGAAACCTTTCCCGATCATATGGTATACCAGTCGCTGGGTTTCCCAAGCATGGTTTAGCTGTAGGAAGATTCCCTTCAACCTGGAGTGTTGGGACCCTTGGACTGAGTAGCATGAAGTATTGCATTAAACTTTCGGCAGTTGCTCACCAAAGCTCACCAATCCTGTCAGCCCCAAGTGTCCAGCCTTATGTCTTATCCAGCTGTGGGTTTATATGTGGTCAATCCAGGTTGCATCACAGCCCCTGAGCGAATTTTGTAAGAATTTTTCTCTCTTTCATTGTTTCAGCGTTTTGTTTTTAAAATTTATTTCTATAATGGGGTTTAGCTCCTTTTCACTGCTGTGTTTGTGCCGCTCTGCACACACTTGATTCCCTTATGGAGATATATCAATACATGGGTTTTAAGATTCTTATTCCTCAGATATATTTCTCTGCGGTGTATAGGGTGTGTTGAGGCCTGTTCATTGAGCAAGGTGTAGATCTTGTCTAATACCTATTTGGTTTATTGAACGGTATCTGTGCTAATTTCAAACTCTGGTTTTATGCATCACCCCACCTCTCCTTTCCCCTTAAGCTGACATAAGTGTGTTTTCTAAATGTGAGACACTGTTCTGTTCTGTAATTCATTTCTTGTGCAGCCATATTTACCCTCCCTCTATAAGTGATATCTTATGATATGTTTCTTTTTCTGTTTGACTTATTTCAAGTAGTATTATCGGACCTAAATCCACTCTTTATCCTTCTACTAGCCTTATTACATTGATTTCATGGTGAAGAGATATTCCATTGTACATAAGTACCACATCTTCTTTATCCATTGTTCTCTTTCCTGGGATATTTAAGGTGTACTGAAGTTGAGGTTATTGTAAACAGAGTAGCCCTAAACTGTGGTGTGCTTGTGTCTTGTTGATTTTTAGACTTCCCTAGATATACTCCCATGATTGGAAGTGTCCTATGCTCTGTAGCTCTGTTTTTTAGATGATTTAGGAACCACCATACACTTCTCCAGAGTGGCTCTCGGCAGTTCACACACTGCCCATCAGCGTATAAAGGCTCCCTGTTCTCCATGGCCTGTCCTGCATTTTTGGTTTTTACAATTTTTTAGGATGGCCCTTTTGACCGGGGGGAAGTGAGACTTCTTTGTTGTGCACATTTGCATTGCTTGCTTGCTTCGTTGCCCATAAAGTGCGTATGCGTTTTTTCCTGGATATAATCAGGAAAAAACGCATACGCCCTTTTGGGCCAACTGCATCATTGTCGAAATTCTGCCGCTTTTCATGTGCGTTAAAGACGAGTCCAATCTATCTCTTGAAATCTGTTTCTTGCAATTCTGTCTTGCATTCAGATCCTCTTCTTTGCCTTACCTCAACATATTTTTGGACGTTAGTTTTCATTTATAACTCTGCAGGTTTGTGAATTGCAGTGACCCTGAGCTCCATTTTTTAAGTTGCTCTTTTGTGAGCTGGCCTCAAACCCGCAGGATTGCTTCAGGCCCTATTTTGGCTCTGGCGAGGCAGGCTGAGCCTTTCTTTAATTCTTATTCTTAATGGGAAATTAGAGTGATATGTGCCCGTCCAAACCCCTACAACTCTTCTCTCATTGGTTCCCCCTCTTCCCGTTCATCCTCCTCACAATTTGCAAAATGTGTGAAACAGAAGTTTAAATGTGCTGATTCTCCAAGTGGGGAGATTCTAAGTAGCGTGGCTGGAATGGTGAACAGGAGCACCAGGAGAGGATAAATGAGGTGCATTTTAGACACATCTCCCGATCACATGGTGTACAGTCCTCTGGGTTTTCCATGCATGTTTTAGCTGTAGGAAGATCCCTTGAACCTGCAGATTTGGGACCCATTGAATGGGTACCAGGTAGTATTACTTTAAAGGGTGTGCATCTCCTCACCCAACCTCACATTTCTCTTAGCGCAAACAGTTTCCAGCCTTATGTCTCATCCTGCTGTGGGTCTAGATGTGTTCAATCCATGTTGCATCACCGTCCCTGAGGAAAAGTTGTAAGAGGTTTTCTCTGTCTCTCTGTCGTTTATTTTTTTCAATTTATTACTATATTGGTTACAGCTGATTTTCAAAGCTCTGTTTCTTGCTGCTGTACATCC
The DNA here is from genome assembly GCF_949987515.2 of Delphinus delphis. Lineage (NCBI taxonomy): Eukaryota > Metazoa > Chordata > Mammalia > Artiodactyla > Delphinidae > Delphinus > Delphinus delphis. Next base: position 397,806 of record NW_027192679.1, on the reverse strand, counting down.
ACTTGATTCACGTACAGAGAGACATCAATAAATTCTTTTTCAGATTCTTACCAGTCGTATATATTCTTTTCCGGTGACTTGAGTGTGCTGAGTGCAGTTCTTTTAGCTACCGTGTAGGCCTTGTTGATTATCAGTTTGGTATTTGGAATGGTATCTTTGCTAATTTCAACCTCCTGGATGATGCCTCACCCCTCCCCACCTTTCCCGTTTAGCAGCCTTATGCGTGTTTTCTACATATTTGACTATGTTTTTGTTTTGTAATTTATTTCATGTGTAGCCATTTTGGATTCCACCTTTAAGTGATATCTTATGATATGTGTCTTTTTCTTTTTGAATTCTGTCACTTAGAATGATCATACGTAACTCCTCCGGAGTTGTTACAACTGGCCATATTTCATTGATTTCCAGGCTGAATAATATTCCACTCTACCTAAGTACCACATCTCTATCCATTTTTTCCCTCCAGAGACATTTAAGTTATATCCTAGTCGAGGATCTTTTAAACAGAGAGGAGGTAAACATTGGGGTGCCTGTGTCCTCTCGATTTTTGTTTTTCCCAAGATATACGCCCATGAGTGCAAGTGCCCTATGCTCTGTAGCTCATTTTTTAGATGCTTTAGTAAACACAATACACTTCTCCAGAATGGCCGTTGGCAATATACATTTCCACTATAAGTCTCACAGGGCTCCCTCTTCTCGTTGCCCTGTCCTGCATTTCTGTTGTTTACGCTTTATGAGGATGGCTCTTCTGACTGATGCGAAGTGATGTCTTTTGTAGTATTGACTTCCAGTGCCCACCTGTTTGGTTGGCTAAAAAAGTGTATGCCCTTTTCTTGAATATATACAGAAAAGAACGCATACACCCTTTTTGGCCAACTGCAATGTTGGCAATGTTCAGCTCCTTTTCTTGTGCTTAATGGCGAGTCCTTTCTACCTCCTCAAATCCCTTTCCTGCCATTCTCCCTTGCTTACAAGTCCTTTTCTCTGACTTTCCTCAAGACATTTTTCAGTGATGGATATTTTCAACTCTGCAGTTTTGTGAATTTTACTGCCCCTGAGTTCCATTGTTCAACTCGTGTTTATGGGAACTGGCCACAAAGCAGCGGGATTTCCTCAAGCCCTATACTGTTTCCATGGGCAACCCTAGCCTTTGGTCAATTCGTCTTCCTGATTGGAAATTAGAGTGACATGTGCCTGTCTGAACACCTAGGACTTGTCTCTCATTGTTCCTCATCCTTCCGCTTCATCCTCTGGACAAATTCCAAACTGTACACAACAGGATGTTGACAGTGCTGACATCTCCAAGTGGGGAGACTGTTAGTAAAGACGCTGGAGGGGTGAACCCGAGCACCAGGAGATGAGGACATGAGATGCCTTTTCCAAACTCTTCCCGATCAGACGGTATACCATCCTCTGGGTGTGACAGACATGTTTTAGCAGTAGGAAGAGTCCCATTCATGTAAGGAGAACACCAGGGCTTTTTCAAAATCAGTGTCTCCCCGAAACCCAAACTGGGGAATTTTTTAAGCTACGGCTACACATATGTTCATTAAGGGCCTTGGGAAGTAGGCAGAGTCCAAACTTTAGATGATTGAAGTCTTCAGGGTCAGAAGCACTCACCACCAGCTTCCCTTAGGCTACACTTTAACTGTCATTGATAGATGATGTCAATAAAAATATCTATTCTTTTTCAGATTATTTCCCCTTATAGGTTATTGCAAAATGTTGAGTGTAGTTCCCTGTGCTATACAGTAGTTCCTTGTTGATGATCTATTTTATACATAGCAGTGTGTATGTGTTCATTCCAAACTGTTAATTTATCCCTCCTCCCACCTTTCCCCTTTGGTAATAATAAATTATAAGATTTTATACTTCTCAGAAATGGGGGAGCTGAAAGAGAGGTATCATTTTCAATGGAAAAGCATTTAAAACAAGATTGAAGGTTTAACCAAGATTATTAGCTGTACATCCTTGGAAAGAAATCACTTCGTTTCTCTAATATTGACCTGACAAATAAGACAAATCTTTTCACTGAACTTGCTTATAAAAAGTGATGGAAATATCAAATGGAAGTGTTAAAAACATCTTATTTTACCCGAGCCTTATACACTGTTCTATGTTAACTACAGTTTGGCTCACACATCTGTTCATTGAGGTTACAATAGTCTCAATTTCTGTTACTGATCCTCCAGAGTGGACCCCAACAAGTGTCCCCCTGCCCAGTGTCATTGGGGCCAACAGATCGAGACTGAGTTTGGTTCACAAGCAAAGGAAACTTTATATTTTGATCAGAGAATGGAGAGGTGAGAGCATGCACTACCCCGTGGGCAGTGGGCTGGGCTGCTGTGTAGAGATCCTGTCAGAGTCAGTGGGAGGGAGGGAGGCGGCAGAGCTCTCGAGGGCCGGGTTGGCTGTAGCTCAGGCTCTATATCGTGGAGTCTGCACTGGGCCCCAGGAGCTGAGGTGTCGACCCAGCCATTCTGCACTAGGAAATCTGGTCTGAAGTGCCGGGTGTGGAACCTCTGCATGCGGGACCCTAGGAGCACGTGAAATTAGACAAAGCACAAAGGATAAAAAAGGTTAGACTTGACTTTATTGCCCAGATTCTATTTTTATCTCCCAGGGATTTTTAATGGGCTTTGCTGGGGACAAACCCCTCCTCTGCCTTTTGTCCCGTTCCTCATTCTTGGAGTGCTGAGGGTGCAGACCCTTCTTCTGTAACTGCTGAGTGCTGAGTTGGGAGCCCTCATACCCTGGGGCGAGGGTCAGAGCTTCTCCCCAGCAGCCTCCCGGTGACGTTGATTGTCCCCAGGACCCCTGCCTCCCTGCTCGTCCACCTGAGCACCAGCATTGGAAGTGTTATAGATTCTAATGACCTTTAAGGGTCCAGGAAAGAGATGTGCAGAGACGCTGTGGGGGCCGGTTTCACCCCGCCCCACATTTGTTCGGCAACCTTAGGCTGACCGTCTCTGCCAGCCTAGATGCTCTGACCAGTAGTCTGCGCTTTCTTCAGTTAGGCCCCTGAATTAACGTACAAACAGCACCAGGTGTCAGAGCCCTGCCCGCTCAACTCCCAGACAGTCCAGGGTCAGTGGTGATCAAGGACCATGATGGCTACTGAGTCAACAGCCTTTTGAAGTAAACAGGAGTCCAGCCGGTCTTATTGGCCACCATCATCACGGTGTCTGTAGGCTTTTCTATGGTGACAGTGTGGTATACTGTTCCCCCGCCAAGATTATTAGCTCCCCTCTGGGTGCAGTAAGTCCTGCAAGCAGTAGTCTACTCTTTTGGGACACACTCTTGTTGTTTTATGAGAGAAACTCCAGGTCAAGTGATGTTCACACGAGTCGTCATGGTGCCCTGTTGCCCCCGGTTATCTCTCTGGATGTTGGAGTTGGAGGGCCTCCTCACTCGAGGTCGGTGTGCCCACGGAGCGAACCCTGCAACTTCAGGGCATGGTTGGTGGTTAGGATCACCACGTGGGGTCCTTTTCCCTTAGGAGGGAGGTGGCCTTTTGGGCTGCTGATTTCCAGATTTTTAGATACCGCCAGTATCTTGGCCAGATGTGGCAGTGGGCCAAGCCCCTTAGTGACCGTAGTTTATCCTACCTGGATGGCATTCTTGCATTGTTCCATTTCAAGTGGTCCCAGTTTTTGCACTAATTCTCCAATGGCGATTCACCTTTCACCGGGAATGTAAAGGTCAAAGGGTTTAGCTAAATTAGGGAGTTCCAGGGCAAGGGTCTGAATTGACTGCTCTTTCCATTCTTGAAAGGCCACTTCTGGATTCTATTCAAAAGGATCATCATCTTTTCCTTTCAGTGTTTCATATAGAGGCCCAGCTAGTAGACTGTAGTTAGGGATCCAGAAGCAGCAAACCCTGGCCTCCCCAGGAACCCCTAAGCTGTCTTCTAGTTTTAGAAAGGAGTAAGGCTGAAAATGGTTTCTTCCCTTTCCTGGGATGGGCTTCTCTGACCTTCTGTGAGAATGAAGCCCAGGCAGGTCACCGCAGTCTGTGATATTTGAGCTTTTTCTTGGACAACTTCTATCCTTTATTGGCTTGGTAGTTCAGAGGCCTCCTTAGTAGGGCTGGCGATCAGAATGTCGTCTGCATATTGAAGGAGGGTTTCCTTTTCCAGAGGTAGAACTTTTAGGTCTTTAGCTAAGCTTTCCCCAAAGATGGTGTGGGAATTTTTGCACCCTTGGGGCCAGACGGCCCGGAAGTATTGTTTTAGTTGTATGTTGAGTCCTGCCACTCACAAGCCAAAATTTCTTGTGACTCTGGGACTAATGGAATACAAAAGAAGGCATCATTGAAGACTAATACAGAATACCATGTCCTGGTGGTTGGTAGAATGACCAGCAGGGTGTAGGAATTAGGAGCAACTGGAGGTATATCCTCGGTGGCTTCACTGACTGTCCTGACATCCTTTACCAGGTCCCCAGCAGCCCATGGGGCTCTCGTGGTCAGACCAATCCCAGAATATGGAGCTCACCTGGGCAGGTACCCCACCCCCACCCCAGCCCACGGGGCTCTCGTGGTCAGGCCCCTCCCAGGATACAGAGCTACCCTTGCAGGTACCGTGGCAGGGCTGGGCACACAGGAACCGTGCACATAGCCCTCATTGCAGAGCACCCCCAGCTCACCTGTCGCTCAGAGCTGACACAGAGCACCTCAGAGCAGGACTTGAACTAACAAACAGCAGCTGCGACAGGTCTGTGACCCTGGGCATCACTCCGTGAGGCCTCCCTCCACCTGGTCTTCCAGAGACTTCCACTGCACCCGGGGCACCAGGCCTCTGTCTCCAACCACCACCCACCCCTCCTCTCCCTGACTCCTGGGTTCCTCTCATTAGGAGAGGGTTTTCTTGAAGTTGTCTCCCACTCATGGGCCAGATAAAATGATTAGAAAACAAGCCAAAGCTGCAGCCCCTTGTCTATCCTGACTCTCAGGAGCCCACACCTGTTCCTTGGACCTGGCCGGTTCAGCAAGTTCCATTTTCTGCAACTGTGAGCCCCTGAGGGGTGATGATTGGCTGACCTGGGCAGCCTTACCGTGCCGGCCAGCCCTCCCCAGGTGTGCCTGGGTTGAGATCAATATAAATACCACTCCAGGCAGCAAGAGCCCCTGCAGCCGTGCCTGACGCCATTTTCTCTGCCCTGTCAGCAGTCTCGGGGCTGGGCTGGTGGGAGGGAGTGAGAGGCCACGGCTTTGTGGGTGGCCCAGTGTGAGTGGGGCTCTGCTGGACTTTCTGCAGCAGTTGCCAGGCTGCCACCTGCTAAAGAAGAGGGTGTGTCACCCATACCTGCTGCTGGAATTTCTCCCTGGGCAGAGGTGAGGAAGGAAAAAAGCAGTGGGGGCAGGGACAGGACGGGTATCTCAGGCAGGGAAATGGAAATCTTCCAGAAGAGCACCCAGGGCCAGGACCATCCTGGCTGGCCTGCAGGCACCAAGTCGGCCGGCATGCTGTCACTCGTGTGGCTCTATGGCCCTTCCTCTAGGCTTTCAAGTCCTTGTATATATTCAGGTGTTTTACCTGGGACGGGTGGGAATAGTTCAGCAGCAACTGGCCTGGGGCTCAGCTCACGTTTACTCACAGATGCCTCGGCACGGTGCCCCAGCTTTGCAATGAGGACGCTTGTTGCGTGGGGGCTGCTGGCTGAATGGGAGACGATTCCCCACCACTGACCAACTTCAGAATTGTTTACAACTGGAGCAAGTGCCCTGATACGGTTTTCCTCTGTGTAACTGGTGGGTTCTGTGTTTTTTTTCTCTTTTTCGTTTTTGGTTCAAGGTAGATTTTATTCCTCTTTTTTGTATTTACAGATATAAGCATGGAAATAATTTATTCATATAAATACATGTATGTGCAGGGAATAATTGTTTTTTCTGTTTTATTTTTTAAATTTTATTTCTTTTTAATTTTGAATTTTATTTTATATTTTTATACAGCAGGTTCTTATTGGTTATCTATTTTATACATATAAATGTATACATGCCAATCCCAGTCTCTCAACTCCTCCCACCACCACCCCCCAACAGCTTTCCCCCCTTGTTGTCCATACGTTTGTTGTCTACATCTGTTGCTCTATTTATGCCTTGCAAAATGGTGAATCTGTACAGTTTTTCTAGGTTCCACATATATGCATGAATATACAAGATTTGTTTTTCTCTTTCTGACTTACTTCACTCTGTATGACAGTCTCTAGATCCATCGACGTCTCTACAAATGACCCAATTTCATTCCTTTTCATGGCTTAGTAATATTCCATTTTATATATGTACCACAGCTTTATGCATTCGTCTGTCTGTGGGCATTTAGGTTGCTTCCATTACCTCGATATTGTAAATAGTGATGCAATGAACATTGCGGTGAATGACTCTTTTTGATTTATGGTTTTGTCTGGGTATATGTCCAGTACTGGGATTGCTGTATCATATGGTAATTCTATTGTTAGTTTCTTAAGAAATTCCATATTGTTCTCCATAATGACTGTATCAATTTATATTCCCAACAATAGTGGAAGAGGGTTCCTTTTCTCCACACCCTTTCCAGCATTTTTTGTTTGTAGATTTTCAATGATGCCTATTCTACCAGGTGTGAGGTGATACCTCATTGTTGAATCCATTTCGTTGAGCAAGGGGTAGCTCTTGTCTATTACATATTTGGCTTATGGAACGGTATCTGTGCTAATTTCAAACTCTGCTTTTATGCAGCACCCCAACTCACCTTCCCCCTTAAGCAGGCATAAGTTGGTTTTCTAAACTTGAGACCCTGTTCTGTTTTGTAATTCAGTTCATGTGTAGCCACTTCACATTCCGTGTATTAGTGATACCTTATGATGTTTCTTTTTCTGTGTGACATATTTCACTTAGAATCATCGTGCCTCAATCCACTCATTATGCTGGTATGGGCCTGGTGACATAGATTTCATTGCTGAGTGGTATTCTGTTGTACATAAGTACCGCAACTTCTTTATCCATTATTTGCTCTCTGGGATATTTAACTTGTGCCGTAGAAGAGATTCCTGTAATAAGAGCCGTCCCAAATTTTGGGGTTGCTGTGTCTCTTTGATATTAATTTCCCTAAGCTATAGGACCATAAGTGGAAGGGCCCTAGGCTCTGTTGCTTTGTTTTTTCGATGTTTCAGGAAACACCATACACTTCTCCCGAGTGTCTGTTGACAATTTACATCCCGCCCATCAGCATAACAAGGCTCCCAGTTCTCCATGGCCTGTCCTGCCTTTCTGGATTTTACACTTTATTCTGATGGCCCTTTTGACCGGGGGGAAGTGAGACTTCATTGTAGTGCAGATTTCCTTTGCAAGCTTGCTTGGTTGGCCAAAAAGGGCGTATGCGTTTTTTCCTGAATATATTCAGGAAAAAACGCATATGCCCTTTTGGCAAAGTGCATCATTGTGGACGTTCTGCCTCTTTTCCTACGCTTTCAATGCAAATCCAGTCTACCTCCTGAAATCGGTATCCTGCAATTCTGCCCCGCTTTCAAGTCCTCTTGGCAGCCTTACTTCAGTCTATTTTTGGACGATAGCTGTCATTTATAACTCTGCAGGTTTGTGAATTACAGAGCCCCTGAGCTCCTTTCTTCAACTCACTTTCTTGTGAGCTGGCCGCAACACCGCAGGATGGCTTCAGGCCCTAATCTGTTTCCGGCACGGCATGCTGAGCCTTTGGTTAATTCCTCTTCCTGGTGGGAAATTAGAGTTAAATTTGCCCGTCCAGACACCTCCCGCTTGTCTCTCATTGGTTTTCCCAATTCCTGTACATCTTCCGCAGAAATTGCAAACTGGGCCAAACAGGAGGTTAAAGGGACTGACTCTCCAAGTGGGGAGAGTGTTAGTAAAGCGTCTGGAATGTTGCACCCGAGTACCAGGGTACGAAAACTGAGACATATTTGAACACGTCTCCTGATCACATGGGTGATCATACTCTAGGTTCCACATGCATGTTTTAGCTGAAGGAAGAATACCTTAAACCTGGGTATTTGAAACCCGTGGAATGGGTACCATGCAATATGACTTCAAAGGGTCTTCATTTGCTCACCGAACCTCTCCAATCCTATCACTGCTGCGTTTATGCCCCTGTACACATGCTTGATTCTCTTTCGGAGACATAGCAATCCATAGGTTTTAAGATACTTACTAGTCAGGTACATTCTTAGGCGTTTAATATTCGGTGTTGAGTCCATTTCGTTGAGCAAGGAGTAGCTCTTGTCTATTCCATATTTGGCTTAAGGAACTTTATCTGTGCTCATTTCAATCTCTGGTTTTATGCAGCACCTCTACTCACCTTTACCCTTAAGCAAGCATAAGTTGGTTTTCTAAATTTGAGACCCTGTTCTGTTCTGTAATTCATTTCCTGTGTAGCCAAGTTTAAATTCCGTGTATTACTGATATCTTATGATGTTTCTTTTTCTGTGTGACTTATTTCAGTTAGAATCATCATACCTGAATCCACTCATTGTGCTGCTAAGGGCCTGATGACACAGATTTCATTGCTGAGTGATATTGCTTTGTAAGTAAATACCACAACTTCTTTATCCATTTTTCACTTTCTGCGATGTTGAACTTGTACCGTAAACGAGGTTCTTGTAAACAGAGGAGTCCCAAACTTTGGGTTGGCTGTGTCTTTTTTATTTTAATTTCCCTAAGCTATAGGACCATAAGTGGAAGTGCCCTAGGCTCTGTTGCTTTGTTTTTTAGATGTTTCAGGAAACACCATACACTTCTCCCAAGTGTCTGTTGGCAATTTACATCCCGCCCATCAGCATAACAAGGCTCCCAGTTCTCCATGGCCTGTCCTGCCTTTCTGGATTTTACACTTTTTTCAGATGGCCCTTTTGACCGGGGGGAAGTGAGACTTCATTGTAGTGCAGATTTCCTTTGCAAGCTTGCTTGGTTGGCCAAAAAGGGCGTATGCGTTTTTTCCTGAATATATTCAGGAAAAAACGCATACGCCCTTTTTGGCCAAGTGCATCATTGTGGACGTTCTGCCTCTTTTCCTATGCTTTCAATGCAATTTCAGTCTACCTCCTGAAATCGGTTTCCTGCAATTCTGCCCCGCTTTCAAGTCCTCTTGGCAGCCTTACTTCAGTCTATTTTTGGACGATAGCTGTCATTTATAACTCTGCAGGTTTGTGAATTACAGTGCCCCTGAGCTCCTTTCTTCAACTCGCTTTCTTGTGACCTGGCCGCAACACCGCAGGATGGCTTCAGGCCCTAATCTGGTTCTGGCACGGCACGCGGAGCCTTTGGTTATTTCCTCCTCCTGGTGGGAAATGAGAGTTAAATTTGCCCGTCCAGACACCTCCAGCTAGCCTCTCATTGATTCTCGCTATTCCTGTTCATCTTCTGCAGAAATTGCAAACTGTGCCAAACAGGAGGTTAAAGGCGCTGACTCTCCAAGTGGGGAGAGTGTTAGTAAAGCGTCTGGAATGTTGCACCCGAGTACCAGGGGAGGAAAACTGAGACATATTTGAACACGTCTCCCGATCACATGGTTGATCATACTCTGGGTTCCACATGCATGTTTTAGCTGAAGGAAGAATACCTAAAACATGGGTAGTTGAAACCCGTGGAATGGGTACCATGCAATATGACTTCAAAGGGTCTTCATTTGCTCACCGAACCTCTCCAATCCTATCACTGCTGCGTTTATGCCCCTGTACACATGCTTGATTCTCTTTCGGAGACATAGCAATCCATAGGTTTTAAGATACTTACTAGTCAGGTACATTCTTAGACGTTTAATATGCGGTGTTGAGTCCATTTCGTTGAGCAAGGAGTAGCTCTTGTCTATTCCATATTTGGCTTAAGGAACTTTATCTGTGCTCATTTCAATCTCTGGTTTTATGCAGCACCCCAACTCACCTTTCCCTTTTAGCAAGCATAAGTTTCTTTTCTAAATTTGAGACCCTGTTCTGTTTTGGAATGCAGTTCCTGTGTAGCCAAGTTTACATTCTGTGTATTAGTGATATCTTATGATGTTTCTTTTTCTGTGTGACTTATTTCAGTTAGAATCATCGTACCTGAATCCACTCATTATGCTGCTACGGGCCTGTTGATATAGATTTCATTGCTGAGTGATACTGCATTGTACGTAAGTACCACAAGTTCTTTATCCATTTTTCACTTTCTGTGATATTGAACTTGTACGGTAAATGAGGTTCTTGTAAACAGAGGAGTCCCAAACTTTGGGTTGGCTGTGTCTTTTTGATTTTAATTTCCCTAAGCTATAGGACCATAAGTGGAAGTGCCCTAGGCTCTGTTGCTTTGTTTTTTAGATGTTTCAGGAAACACCATACACTTCTCCCAAGTGTCTGTTGGCAATTTACATCCCGCCCATCAGCATAACAAGGCTCCCAGTTCTCAATGGCCTGTTGACTTTCTGGATTTTACACTTTTTTCAGATGGCCCTTTTGACCGGGGGGAAGTGAGACTTCATTGTAGTGCAGATTTCCTTTGCAAGCTTGCTTGGTTGGCCAAAAAGGGCGTATGCGTTTTTTCCTGAATATATTCAGGAAAAAACGCATACGCCCTTTTTGGCCAAGTGCATCATTGTGGACGTTCTGCCTCTTTTCCTATGCTTTCAATGCAATTCCAGTCTACCTCCTGAAATCGGTTTCCTGCAATTCTGCCCCGCTTTCAAGTCCTCTTGGCAGCCTTACTTCAGTCTATTTTTGGACGATAGCTGTCATTTATAACTCTGCAGGTTTGTGAATTACAGTGCCCCTGAGCTCCTTTCTTCAACTCGCTTTCTTGTCACCTGGCCGCAACACCGCAGGATGGCTTCAGGCCCTAATCTGGTTCCAGCCCGGCATGCTGAGCCTTTGGTTAATTCCTCTTCCTGGTGGGAAATGAGAGTTAAATTTGCCCGTCCAGACACCTCCAGCTAGCCTCTCATTGGTTCTCGCTATTCCTGTTCATCTTCCACAGAAATTGCAAACTGGGCCAAACAGGAGGTTAAAGGGACTGACTCTCCAAGTGGGGAGAGTGTTAGTAAAGTGTCTGGAATGTTGCACCCGAGTACCAGGGTACGAAACCTGAGACATATTTGAACACGTCTCCCGATCACATGGTTGATCATACTCTAGGTTCCACATGCATGTTTTAGCTGAAGGAAGAATACCTTAAACCTGGGTAGTTGAAACCCGTGGAATGAGTACCATGCAATATGACTTCAAAAGGTCTTCATTTGCTCACGAACCTCTCCAATCCTATCACTGCTGCGTTTATGCCCCTGTACACATGCTTGATTCTCTTTCGGAGACATAGCAATCCATAGGTTTTAAGATACTTACTAGTCAGGTACATTCTTAGGCATTTAATATGCAGTGTTGAGTCCATTTCGTTGAGCAAGGAGTAGCTCTTGTCTATTCCATATTTGGCTTAAGGAACTTTATCTGTGCTCATTTCAATCTCTGGTTTTATGCAGCACCCCAACTCACCTTTCCCCTTAAGCAAGCATAAGTTGGTTTTCTAAATTTGAGACCCTGTTCTGTTCTGTAATTCAGTTCCTGTGTAGCCAAGTTTACATTCCGTGTATTACTGATAGCTGATGATGTTTCTTTTTCTGTGTGACTTATTTCAGTTAGAATCATCATACCTGAATCCACTCATTGTGCTGCTAAGGACCTGATGACATAGATTTCATTGCTGAGTGATATTGCTTTGTAAGTAAATACCACAACTTCTTTATCCATTTTTCACTTTCTGCGATGTTGAACTTGTACTGTAAACGAGGTTCTTGTAAACAGAGGCGTCCCAAACTTTGGGGTGGCTGTGTCTTTTTTATTTTAATTTCCCTAAGCTATAGGACCATAAGTGGCAGTGCCCTAGGCTCTGTTGCTTTGTTTTTTAGATGTTTCAGGAAACACCATACACTTCTCCGGAGTGGTTGTTGGCAATTTACATCCCGCCCATCAGCATAACAAGGCTCCCAGTTCTCCATGGCCTGTCCTGCCTTTCTGGATTTTACACTTTTTTCACATGGCCCTTTTGACCGGGGGGAAGTGAGACTTCATTGTAGTGCAGATTTCCTTTGCAAGCTTGCTTGGTTGGCCAAAAAGGGCGTATGCATTTTTTCCTGAATATATTCAGGAAAAAACGCATACGCCCTTTTTGGCCAAGTGCATCATTGTGGACGTTCTGCCTCTTTTCCTATGCTTTCAATGCAATTCCAGTCTACCTCCTGAAATCGGTTTCCTGCAATTCTGCCCCGCTTTCAAGTCCTCTTGGCAGCCTTACTTCAGTCTATTTTTGGACGATAGCTGTCATTTATAACTCTGCAGGTTTGTGAATTACAGTGCCCCTGAGCTCCTTTCTTCAACTCGCTTTCTTGTGACCTGGCCGCAACACCGCAGGATGGCTTCAGGCCCTAATCTGGTTCCGCACGGCACGCTGAGCCTTTGGTTAATTCCTCTTCCTGGTGGGAAATGAGAGTTAAATTTGCCCGTCCAGACACCTCCAGCTAGCCTCTCATTGGTTCTCGCTATTCCTGTTCATCTTCCGCAGAAATTGCAAACTGTGCCAAACAGGAGGTTAAAGGCGCTGACTCTCCAAGTGGGGAGAGTGTTAGTAAAGCGTCTGAAATGTTGCACCCGAGTACTAGGGGAGGAAAACTGAGACATATTTGAACACGTCTCCCGATCACATGGTTGATCATACTCTGGGTTCCACATGCATGTTTTAGCTGAAGGAAAAATACCTTAAACCTGGGTAGTTGAAACCCGTGGAATGGGTACCATGCAATATGACTTCAAAGGGTCTTCATTTGCTCACCGAACCTCTCCAATCCTATCACTGCTGCGTTTACGCCCCTGTACACATGCTTGATTCTCTTTCGGAGACATAGCAATCCATAGGTTTTAAGATACTTACTAGTCAGGTACATTCTTAGGCGTTTAATATGCGGTGTTGAGTCCATTTCATTGAGCAAGGAGTAACTCTTGTCTATTCCATATTTGGCTTAAGGAACTTTATCTGTGCTCATTTCAATCTCTGGTTTTATGCAGCACCCCAACTCACCTTTCCCCTTAAGCAAGCATAAGTTGGTTTTCTAAATTTGAGACCCTGTTCTGTTCTGTAATTCAGTTCCTGTGTAGCCAAGTTTACATTCCGTGTATTACTGATATCTTATGATGTTTCTTTTTCTGTGTCACTTATTTCAGTTAGAATCATCATACCTGAATCCACTCATTATGCTGCTAAGGGCCTGATGACACAGATTTCATTGCTGGGTGATATTGCTTTGTAAGTAAATACCACAACTTTTTTATCCATTTTTCACTTTCTGCGATGTTGAACTTGTACTGTAAACGAGGTTCTTGTAAACAGAGCCGTTCGAAACTTTGGGGTGGCTGTGTCTTTTTGATTTTAAATTCCCTAAGCTATAGGACCATAAGTGGAAGTGCCCTAGGTTCTGTTGCTTTGTTTTTTAGATGTTTCAGGAAACACCATACACTTCTCCCGAGTGTATGTTGGCAATTTACATCCCGCCCTTCAGCATAACAAGGCTCCCAGTTCTCCATGGCCTGTCCTGCCTTTCTGGATTTTACACTTTTTTCAGATGGCCCTTTTGACCGGGGGGAAGTGAGACTTCATTGTAGTGCAGATTTCTTTTGCAAGCTTGCTTGGTTGGCCAAAAAGGGCGTATGCGTTTTTTCCTGAATATATTCAGGAAAAAACGCATACGCCCTTTTTGGCCAAGTGCATCATTGTGGACGTTCTGCCTCTTTTCCTATGCTTTCAATGCAATTCCAGTCTACCTCCTGAAATGGGTTTCCTGTAATTCTGCCCCGCTTTCAAGTCCTCTTGTCAGCCTTACTTCAGTCTATTTTTGGACGATAGCTGTCATTTATAACTCTGCAGGTTTGTGAATTACAGTGCCCCTGAGCTCCTTTCTTCAACTCGCTTTCTTTTCAGCTGGCCGCAACACCGCAGGATGGCTTCAGGCCCTAATCTGGTTCCGGAACGGCATGCTGAGCCTTTGGTTAATTCCTCTTCCTGGTGGGAAATGAGAGTTAAATTTGTCCGTCCAGACACCTCCAGCTAGCCTCTCATTGGTTCTCACTATTCCTGTTCATCTTCCGCAGAAATTGCAAACTGGGCCAAACAGGAGGTTAAAGGGACTGACTCTCCAAGTCGGGAGAGTGTTAGTAAAGCGTCTGGAATGTTGCACCCGAGTACCAGGGTACGAAAGCTGGGACATATTTGAACACGTCTCCCGATCACATGGTTGATCATACTCTAGGTTCCACATGCATGTTTTAGCTGAAGGAAGAATACCTTAAACCTGGGTAGTTGAAACCCGTGGAAGGGGTACCATGCAATATGACTTCAAAGGGTCTTCATTTGCTCACCGAACCTCTCCAATCCTATCACTGCTGCGTTTATGTCCCTGTACACATGCTTGATTCTCTTTCGGAGACATAGCAATCCCTAGGTTTTAAGATACTTACTAGTCAGGTACATTCTTAGGCGTTTAATATGCGGTGTTGAGTCCATTTCGTTGAGCAAGGAGTAGCTCTTGTCTATTCCATATTTGGCTTAAGGAACTTTATCTGTGCTCATTTCAATCTCTGGTTTTATGCAGCACCCCAACTCACCTTTCCCCTTAAGCAAGCATAAGTTGGTTTTCTAAATTTGAGACCCTGTTCTGTTCTGTAATTCAGTTCCTGTGTAGCCAAGTTTCCATTCCGTGTATTACTGATATCTTATGATGTTTTTTTTTCTGTGTGACTTATTTCAGTTAGAATCATCATACCTGAATCCACTCATTGTGCTGCAAAGGGCCTGATGACACAGATTTCATTGCTGAGAGATATTGCTTTGTAAGTAAATACCACATCTTCTTTATCCATTTTTCACTTTCTGCGATGTTGAACTTGTACTGTAAACGAGGTTCTTGTAAACAGAGCCGTTCCAAACTTTGGGGTGGCTGTGTCTTTTTGATTTTAAATTCCCTAAGCTATAGGACCATAAGTGGAAGTGCCCTAGGCTCTGTTGCTTTGTTTTTTAGATGTTTCAGGAAACACCATACACTTCTCCCGAGTGGTTGTTGGCAATTTACATCCCGCCCATCAGCATAACAAGGCTCCCAGTTCTCCATGGCCTGTCCTGCCTTTCTGGATTTTACACTTTTTTCAGATGGCCCTTTTGACCGGGGGAAAGTGAGACTTAATTGTAGTGCAGATTTCCTTTGCAAGCTTGCTTGGTTGGCCAAAAAGGGCGTATGCGTTTATTCCTGAATATATTCAGGAATAAACGCATACGCCCTTTTTAGCCAAGTGCATCATTGTGGACGTTCTGCCTCTTTTCCTATGCTTTCAATGCAATTCCAGTCTACCTCCTGAAATCGGTTTCCTGCAATTCTGCCCCGCTTTCAAGTCCTCTTGGCAGCCTTACTTCAGTCTATTTTTGGACGATAGCTGTCATTTATAACTCTGCAGGTTTGTGAATTACAGTGCCCCTGAGCTCCTTTCTTCAACTCGCTTTCTTGTGAGCTGGCCGCAACACCGCAGGATGGCTTCAGGCCCTAATCTGGTTCCGGCCCGGCATGCTGAGCCTTTGGTTAATTCCTCTTCCTGGTGGGAAATGAGAGTTAAATTTGCCCGTTCAGACACCTCCAGCTAGTCTCTCATTGGTTCTCGCTATTCCTGTTCATCTTCCGCAGAAATTGCAAACTGGGCCAAACAGGAGGTTAAAGGGACTGACTCTCCAAGTGGGGAGAGTGTTAGTAGAGCGTCTGGAATGTTGCACCCCAGTACCAGGGGAGGAAAACTGAGACATATTTGAACACGTCTCCCGTTCACATGGTTGATCATACTCTGGGTTCCACATGCATGTTTTAGCTGAAGGAAGAATACCTTAAACCTGGAGAGTTGAGACCCGTGTAATGGGTACCATGCAATATGACTTCAAAGGGTCTTCATTTGCTCACCGAACCTCTCCAATCCTATCACTGCTGCGTTTATGCCCCTGTACACACGCTTGATTCTCTTTAGGAGACATAGCAATCCATAGGTTTTAAGATACTTTCTAGTCAGGTACATTCTTAGGCGTTTAATATGGGGTGTTGAGTCCATTTCGTTGAGCAAGGAGTAGCTCTTGTCTATTCCATATTTGGCTTAAGGAACTTTATCTGTGCTCATTTCAATCTCTGGTTTTATGCAGCACCCCAACTCACCTTTCCCCTTAAGCAAGCATAAGTTGGTTTTCTAAATTTGAGACCCTGTTCTGTTTTGGAATGCAGTTCCTGTGTAGCCAAGTTTACATTCCGTGTATTAGTGATATCTTATGATGTTTCTTTTTCTGTGTGACTTATTTCAGTTAGAATCATCGTACCTGAATCCACTCATTATGATGCTACGGGCCTGATGACATAGATTTCATTGCTGAGTGATATTGCTTTGTAAGTGAATACCACAACTTCTTTATCCATTTTTCACTTTCTGCGATGTTGAACTTGTACTGTAAACGAGGTTCTTGTAAACAGAGCCGTTCCAAACTTTGGGGTGGCTGTGTCTTTTTGATTTTAATTTCCCTAATCTATAGGACCATAAGTGGCAGTGCCCTAGGTTTTGTTGCTTTGTTTTTTAGATGTTTCAGGAAACACCATACACTTCTCCCGAGTGGTTGTTGGCAATTTACATCCCGCCCATCAGCATAACAAGGCTCCCAGTTCTCCATGGCCTGTCCTGCCTTTCTGGATTTTACACTTTTTTCAGATGGCCCTTTTGACCGGGGGGAAGTGAGACTTCATTGTAGTGCAGATTTCCTTTGCAAGCTTGCTTGGTTGGCCAAAAAGGGCGTATGCGTTTTTTCCTGAATATATTCAGGAAAAAACGCATACGCCCTTTTTGGCCAAGTGCATCATTGTGGACGTTAGGCCTCTTTTCCTATGCTTTCAATGCAATTCCAGTCTACCTCCTGAAATCGGTTTCCTGCAATTCTGCCCCGCTTTCAAGTCCTCTTGGCAGCCTTACTTCAGTCTATTTTTGGACGATAGCTGTCATTTATAACTCTGCAGGTTTGTGAATTACAGTGCCCCTGAGCTCCTTTCTTCAACTCGCTTTCTTGTGAGCTGGCCGCAACACCGCAGGATGGCTTCAGGCCCTAATCTGGTTCCGGCACGGCACGCTGAGCCTTTGGTTAATTCCTCTTCCTGGTGGGAAATGAGAGTTAAATTTGCCCGTCCAGACACCTCCAGCTAGTCTCTCATTGGTTCTCGCTATTCCTGTTCATCTTCCGCACAAATTGCAAACTGTGCCAAACAGGAGGTTAAAGGCGCTGACTCTCCAAGTGGGGAGAGTGTTAGTAAAGCGTCTGGAATGTTGCACCCGAGTACCAGGGGAGGAAAACTGAGACATATTTGAACACGTCCCCCTATCACATGGTTGATCATACTCCAGGTTCCACATGCATGTTTTAGCTGAAGGAAGAATACCTTAAACCTGGAGAGTTGAGACCCGTGTAATGGGTACCATGCAATATGACTTCAAAGGGTCTTCATTTGCTCACCGAACCTCTCCAATCCTATCACTGCTGCGTTTGTGCCCCTGTACACACGTTTGATTCTCTTTCGGAGACATAGCAATCCCTAGGTTTTAAGATACTTACTAGTCAGGTACATTCTTAGGCGTTTAATATGCGGTGTTGAGTCCATTTCGTTGAGCAAGGAGTAGCTCTTGTCTATTACATATTTGGCTTAAGGAACTTTATCTGTGCTCATTTCAATCTCTGGTTTTATGCAGCACCCCAACTCACCTTTCCCCTTAAGCAAGCATAAGTTGGTTTTCTAAATTTGAGACCCTGTTCTGTTCTGTAATTCAGTTCCTGTGTAGCCAAGTTTACATTCCGTGTATTACTGATATCTTATGATGTTTCTTTTTCTGTGTGACTTATTTCAGTTAGAATCATCATACCTGAATCCACTCATTGTGCTGCTAAGGGCCTGATGACATAGATTTCATTGCTGAGTGATATTGCTTTGTAAGTATATACCACAACTTTTTTAATCAATTTTTCACTTTCTGCGATGTTGAACTTGTACTGTAAACGAGGTTCTTGTTAACAGAGCTGTTCCAAACTTTGGGGTGGCTGTGTCTTTTTTATTTTAAATTCCCTAAGCTATAGGACCATAAGTGGAAGTGCCCTAGGCTCTGTTGCTTTGTTTTTTAGATGTTTCAGGAAACACCATACACTTCTCCGAGTGGTTGTTGGCAATTTACATCCCGCCCTTCAGCATAACAAGGCTCCCAGTTCTCCATGGCCTGTCCTGCCTTTCTGGATTTTACACTTTTTTCAGATGGCCCTTTTGACCGCGGGGAAGTGAG
This sequence comes from Delphinus delphis, assembly GCF_949987515.2. Lineage (NCBI taxonomy): Eukaryota > Metazoa > Chordata > Mammalia > Artiodactyla > Delphinidae > Delphinus > Delphinus delphis. The sequence goes on along the minus strand of NW_027192679.1, from coordinate 379,453 downwards.
ACTTCATTGTAGTGCAGATTTCCTTTGCAAGCTTGCTTGGTTGGCCAAAAAAGGCGTATGAGTTTTTTCCTGAATATATTCAGGAGAAAACGCATACGCCCTTTTTGGCCAAGTGCATCATTGTGGACGTTCTGCCTCTTTTCCTATGCTTTCAATGCAATTCCAGTCTACCTCCTGAAATCGGTTTCCTGCAATTCTGCCCCGCTTTCAAGTCCTCTTGGCAGCCTTACTTCAGTCTATTTTTGGACGATAGCTGTCATTTATAACTCTGCAGGTTTGTGAATTACAGTGCCCCTGAGCTCCTTTCTTCAACTCGCTTTCTTTAGAGCTGGACGCAACACCGCAGGATGGCTTCAGGCCCTAATCTGGTTCCGGCACGGCACGCTGAGCCTTTGGTTATTTCCTCTTCCTGGTGGGAAATGAGAGTTAAATTTGCCCATTCAGACACCTCCAGCTAGCCTCTCATTGGTTCTCGCTATTCCTGTTCATCTTCCGCAGAAATTGCAAACTGGGCCAAACAGGAGGTTATAGGCACTGACTCTTCAAGTGAGGAGAGTGTCAGTAAAGCGTCTAGAATGTTGCACCCGAGTACCAGGGGACGAAAACTGAGACATATTTGAACACGTCTCCCGATCACACGCTTGATCATACTCTGGGTTCCACATGCATGTTTTAACTGAAGGAAGAATACCTTAAACCTGGAGAGTTGAGACCCGTGGAATGGGTACCATGCAATATGACTACAAAGGGTCTTCATTTGCTCACCGAACCTCTCCAATGTTATCACTGCTCTGTTTATGCCCCTGTACACATGCTTGATTCTCTTTCGGAGACATAGCAATCCCTAGGTTTTAAGATACTTACTAGTCAGGTACATTCTTAGGAGTTTAATATGGGGTGTTGAGTCCATTTCGTTGAGCAAGGAGTAGCTCTTGTCTATTCCATATTTGGCTTAAGGAACTTTATCTGTGCTCATTTCAATCTCTGGTTTTATGCAGCACCCCTACTCACCTTTACCCTTAAGCAAGCATAAGTTGGTTTTCTAAATTTGAGACCCTGTTCTGTTCTGTAATTCAGTTCCTGTGTAGCCAAGTTTACATTCCGTGTATTACTGATATCTTATGATGTTTCTTTTTCTGTGTGACTTATTTCAGTTAGAATCATCATACCTGAATCCACTCATTGTGCAGCTAAGGGCCTGATGACATAGATTTCATTGCTGAGTGATATTGCTTTGTAAGTAAATACCACAACTTCTTTATCCATTTTTCACTTTCTGCGATGTTGAACTTGTACTGTAAACGAGGTTCTTGTAAACAGAGGCGTCCCAAACTTTGGGGTGGCTGTGTCTTTTTGATTTTAATTTCCCTAAGCTATAGGACCATAAGTGGCAGTGCCCTAGGCTCTGTTGCTTTGTTTTTTAGATGTTTCAGGAAACACCATACACTTCTCCGGAGTGTCTGTTGGCAATTTACATCCCGCACATCAGCATAACAAGGCTCCCAGTTCTCCATGGCCTGTTCTGCCTTTCTGGATTTTACACTTTTTTAAGATGGCCCTTTTGACCCGTGGGAAGTGAGACTTCATTGTAGTGCAGATATCCTTTGCAAGCTTGCTTGGTTGGCCAAAAAGGGCGTATGCTTTTTTTCCTGAATATATTCAGGAAAAAACACATACGCCCTTTTTGGCCAAGTGCATCACTGTGGACGTTCTGCCTCTTTTCCTATGCTTTCAATGCAATTCCAGTCTACCTCCTGAAATCGGTTTCCTGCAATTCTGCCCCGCTTTCAAGTCCTCTTGCCAGCCATACTTCAGTGTATTTTTGGACGATAGCTGTCATTTATAACTCTACAGGTTTGTGAATTACAGTGCCCCTGAGCTCCTTTCTTCAACTCGCTTTCTTTTGAGCTGGCCGCAACACCGCAGATTGGCTTCAGGTCCTAATCTGGTTCCGGCGTGGCACGCTGAGCCTTTGGTTATTTCCTCTTCCTGGTGGGAAATGAGAGTTAAATTTGCCCGTCCAGACACCTCCAGCTAGTCTCTCATTGGTTCTCCCTATTCCTGTTCATCTTCCGCAGAAATTGCAAACTGGGCCAAACAGGAGGTTAAAGGCACTGACTCTCCAAGTGGGGAGAGTGTTCGTAAAGCGTCTGGAATGTTGCACCCGAGTACCAGGGGACCAAAAGTGAGACATATTTGAACACGTCTCCCGATCACACAGTTGATCATACTCTGGGTTCCACATGCATGTTTTAGCTGAAGGAAGAATACCTTACACCTGGAGAGTTGAGACCCGTGTAATGGGTACCATGCAATATGACTTCAAAGGGTCTTCATTTGCTCACCGAACCTCTCCAATCCTATCACTGCTGCATTTATGCCCCAGTACATACGCTTGATTCTCTTTCGGAGACATAGCAATCCCTAGGTTTTAAGATACTTACTAGTCAGGTACATTCTTAGGCGTTTAATATGGGGTGTTGAGTCCATTTCGTTGAGCAAGGAGTAGCTCTTGTCTATTCCATATTTGGCTTAAGGAAGTTTATCTGTGCTCATTTCAATCTCTGGTTTTATGCAGCACCCATACTCACCTTTACCCTTAAGCAAGCATAAGTTGGTTTTCTAAATTTGAGTCCCTGTTCTGTTCTGTAATTCAGTTCCTGTGTAGCCAAGTTTACATTCCGTGTATTAGTGATATCTTATGATGTTTCTTTTTCTGTGTGACTTATTTCAGTTAGAATCATCGTACCTAAATCCACTCATTATGCTGCTACGGACCTGATGACATAGATTTCATTGCTAATTGATACTGCATTGTACGTAAGTACCACAACTTCTTTATCCATTTTTCACTTTCTGCGATATTGAACTTGTACCGTAAACGCGGTTCTTGTAAACAGAGGCGTCCCAAACTTTGGGGTGGCTGTGTATTTTTGATTTTAATTTCCCTGAGCTATAGGACCATAAGTGGAAGTGCACTAGGCTCTGTTGCTTTGCTTTTTAGATGTTTCAGGAAACACCATACACTTCTCCGGAGTGGCTGTTGGCAATTTACATCCCGCCCATCAGCATAACAAGGCTCCCAGTTCTCCATGTCATGTCCTGCCTTTCTGGATTTTACACTTTTTTCAGATGGCCCTTTTGACAGGGGGGAAGTGAGACTTCATTGTAGTGCAGATTTCCTTTGCAAGCTTGCTTGGTTGGCCAAAAAGGGCGTATGCGTTTTTTCCTGAATATATTCAGGAAAAAACGCATACGCCCTTTTTGGTCAAGTGCATCATTGTGGACGTTCTGCCTCTTTTCCTATGCTTTCAATGCAATTCCAGTCTACCTCCTTAAATCGGTTTCCTGCAATTCTGCCCCGCTTTCAAGTCCTCTTGGCAGCCTTACTTCAGTCTATTTTTGGACGATAGCTGTCATTTATAACTCTGCAGGTTTGTGAATTACAGTGCCCCTGAGCTCCTTTCTTCAACTCGTTTTCTTGTGACCTGGCCGCAACACCGCAGGATGGCTTCAGGCCATAATCTGGTTCCGGCACGGCAAGCAGAGCCTTTGGTTAATTCCTCTTCCTGGTGGGATGTGAGTGTTAAATTTGCCCGTCCAGACACCTCCAGCTAGTCTCTCATTGGTTCTCGCTATTCCTGTTCATCTTCCGCAGAAATTGCAAACTGGGCCAAACAGGAGGTTAAAGGGACTGACTCTCCAAGTCGGGAGAGTGTTAGTAAAGCGTCTGGAATGTTGCACCCGAGTACCAGGGTACAAAAACTGAGACATATTTGAACACGTCTCCCGTTCACACGGATGATCATACTCTAGGTTCCACATGCATGTTTTAGCTGAAGGAAGAATACCTTAAACCTGGAGAGTTAAGACCCGTGTAAAGGGTACCATGCAATTTGACTTCAAAGGGTCTTCATTTGCTCACCGAACCTCTCCAATCCTATCACTGCTGCGTTTATGCCCCTGTACACATGCTTGATTCTCTTTCGGAGACATAGCAATCCATAGGTTTTAAGATACTTACTAGTCAGGTACATTCTTAGGCGTTTAATATGCGGTGTTGAGTCCATTTCGTTGAGCAAGCAGTAGCTCTTGTCTATTCCATATTTGGCTTAAGGAACTTTATCTGTGCTCATTTCAATCTCTGGTTTTATGCAGCACCCCAACTCACCTTTCCCCTTAAGCAAGCATAAGTTGGTTTTCTAAATTTTAGACCCTGTTCTGTTCTGTAATTCAGTTCCTGTGTAGCCAAGTTTACATTCCGTGTATTACTGATATCTTATGATGTTTCTTTTTCTGTGTCACTTATTTCAGTTAGAATCATCATACCTGAATCCACTCATTGTGCTGCTAAGGGCCTGATGACATAGATTTCATTGCTGAGTGATATTGCTTTGTAAGTAAATACCACAACTTCTTTATCCATTTTTCACTTTCTGCGATGTTGAACTTGTACTGTAAACGAGGTTCTTGTAAACAGAGCCGTTCCAAACTTTGGGGTGGCTGTGTCTTTTTGATTTTAATTTCCCTAAGCTATAGGACCATAAGTGGAAGTGCCCTAGGCTCTGTTGCTTTGTTTTTTAGATGTTTCAGGAAACACCATACACTTCTCCCCAGTGTCTGTTGGCAATTTACATCCCGCCCATCAGCATAACAAGGCTCCCAGTTCTCCAGGGCCTGTCCTGCCTTTCTGGATTTTATAGTTTTTTCAGATGGCCCTTTTGACCGGGGGGAATTGAGACTTCATTGTAGTGCAGATTTCCTTTGCAACCTTGCTTGGTTGGCCAAAAAGGGCGTATGCGTTTTTTCCTGAACATATTCAGGAAAAAACGCATACGCCCTTTTCGGCCAAGTGCATCAATGTGGACGTTCTGCCTCTTTTCCTATGCTTTCAATGCAATTCCAGTCTACCTCCTGAAATGGGTTTCCTGCAATTCTGCCCCGCTTTCAAGTCCTCTTGGCAGCCTTACTTCAGTATATTTTTGGACGATAGCTGTCATTTATAACTCTGCAGGTTTGTGAATTACAGTGCCCCTGAGCTCCTTTCTTCAACTCGCTTTCTTGTGAGCTGGCCGCAACACCGCAGGATGGCTTCAGGCCCTAATCTGGTTCCGGCACGGCACGCTGAGCCTTTGGTTAATTCCTCTTCCTGGTGGGATGTGAGTGCTAAATTTGCCCGTCAGGACACCTCCAGCTAGCCTCTCATTGGTTCTCGCTATTCCTGTTCATCTTCCGCAGAAATTGAAAACTGGGCCAAACAGGAGGTTAAAGGGACTGACTCTCCAAGTCGGGAGAGTTTTAGTAAAGCGTCTGGAATGTTTCACCCGAGTACCAGGGTACAAAAACTGAGACATATTTGAACACGTCTCCCGATCACATGGTTGATCATACTCTAGGTTCCACATGCATGTTTTAGCTGAAGGAAGAATACCTTAAACCTGGAGAGTTGAGACCCGTGGAATGGGTACCATGCAATATGACTTCAAAGGGTGTTCATTTGCTCACCGAACCTCTCCAATCCTATCACTGCTGCGTTTATGCCCCTGTACACATGCTTGATTCTCTTTCGGAGACATAGCAATCCATAGGTTTTAAGATACTTACTAGTCAGGTACATTCTTAGGCGTTTAATATGCGTTGTTGAGTCCATTTCGTTGAGCAAGCAGTACCTCTTGTCTATTCCATATTTGGCTTAAGGAACTTTATCTGTGCTCATTTCAATCTCTGGTTTTATGCAGCACCCCAACTCACCTTTCCCCTTAAGCAAGCATAAGTTGGTTTTCTAAATTTGAGACCCTGTTCTGTTCTGTAATTCAGTTCCTGTGTAGCCAAGTTTACATTCCGTGTATTACTGATATCTTATGATATTTCTTTTTCTGTGTGACTTATTTCAGTTAGAATCATCATACCTGAATCCACTCATTGTGCTGCTAAGGGCCTGATGACATAGATTTCATTGCTGAGTGATATTGCTTTGTAAGTAAATACCACAACTTCTTTATCCGTTTTTCACTTTCTGCGATGTTGAACTTGTACTGTAAACGAGGTTCTTGTAAACAGAGGCGTCCCAAACTTTGGGGTGGCTGTGTCTTTTTGATTTTAATTTCCCTAAGCTATAGGACCATAAGTGGCAGTGCCCTAGGCTCTGTTGCTTTGTTTTTTAGATGTTTCAGGAAACACCATACACTTCTCCGGAGTGGCTGTTGGCAATTTACATCCCGCAAATCAGCATAACAAGGCTCCCAGTTCTCCATGGCCTGTTCTGCCTTTCTGGATTTTACACTTTTTTAAGATGGCCCTTTTGACCCGTGGGAAGTGAGACTTCATTGTAGTGCAGATATCCTTTGCAAGCTTGCTTGGTTGGCCAAAAAGGGCGTATGCTTTTTTTCCTGAATATATTCAGGAAAAAACACATACGCCCTTTTTGGCCAAGTGCATCACTGTGGACGTTCTGCCTCTTTTCCTATGCTTTCAATGCAATTCCAGTCTACCTCCTGAAATCGGTTTCCTGCAATTCTGCCCCGCTTTCAAGTCCTCTTGGCAGCCATACTTCAGTGTATTTTTGGACGATAGCTGTCATTTATAACTCTACAGGTTTGTGAATTACAGTGCCCCTGAGCTCCTTTCTTCAACTCGCTTTCTTTTGAGCTGGCCGCAACACCGCAGATTGGCTTCAGGTCCTAATCTGGTTCCGGCGTGGCACGCTGAGCCTTTGGTTATTTCCTCTTCCTGGTGGGAAATGAGAGTTAAATTTGCCCGTCCAGACACCTCCAGCTAGTCTCTCATTGGTTCTCCCTATTCCTGTTCATCTTCCGCAGAAATTGCAAACTGGGCCAAACAGGAGGTTAAAGGCACTGACTCTCCAAGTGGGGAGAGTGTTCGTAAAGCGTCTGGAATGTTGCACCCGAGTACCAGGGGACCAAAAGTGAGACATATTTGAACACGTCTCCCGATCACACAGTTGATCATACTCTGGGTTCCACATGCATGTTTTAGCTGAAGGAAGAATACCTTACACCGGGAGAGTTGAGACCCGTGTAATGGGTACCATGCAATATGACTTCAAAGGGTCTTCATTTGCTCACCGAACCTCTCCAATCCTATCACTGCTGCATTTATGCCCCAGTACATACGCTTGATTCTCTTTCGGAGACATAGCAATCCCTAGGTTTTAAGATACTTACTAGTCAGGTACATTCTTAGGCGTTTAATATGGGGTGTTGAGTCCATTTCGTTGAGCAAGGAGTAGCTCTTGTCTATTCCATATTTGGCTTAAGGAAGTTTATCTGTGCTCATTTCAATCTCTGGTTTTATGCAGCACCCATACTCACCTTTACCCTTAAGCAAGCATAAGTTGGTTTTCTAAATTTGAGTCCCTGTTCTGTTCTGTAATTCAGTTCCTGTGTAGCCAAGTTTACATTCCGTGTATTAGTGATATCTTATGATGTTTCTTTTTCTGTGTGACTTATTTCAGTTAGAATCATCGTACCTAAATCCACTCATTATGCTGCTACGGACCTGATGACATAGATTTCATTGCTAATTGATACTGCATTGTACGTAAGTACCACAACTTCTTTATCCATTTTTCACTTTCTGCGATATTGAACTTGTACCGTAAACGCGGTTCTTGTAAACAGAGGCGTCCCAAACTTTGGGGTGGCTGTGTATTTTTGATTTTAATTTCCCTGAGCTATAGGACCATAAGTGGAAGTGCACTAGGCTCTGTTGCTTTGCTTTTTAGATGTTTCAGGAAACACCATACACTTCTCCGGAGTGGCTGTTGGCAATTTACATCCCGCCCATCAGCATAACAAGGCTCCCAGTTCTCCATGTCATGTCCTGCCTTTCTGGATTTTACACTTTTTTCAGATGGCCCTTTTGACAGGGGGGAAGTGAGACTTCATTGTAGTGCAGATTTCCTTTGCAAGCTTGCTTGGTTGGCCAAAAAGGGCGTATGCGTTTTTTCCTGAATATATTCAGGAAAAAACGCATACGCCCTTTTTGGTCAAGTGCATCATTGTGGACGTTCTGCCTCTTTTCCTATGCTTTCAATGCAATTCCAGTCTACCTCCTTAAATCGGTTTCCTGCAATTCTGCCCCGCTTTCAAGTCCTCTTGGCAGCCTTACTTCAGTCTATTTTTGGACGATAGCTGTCATTTATAACTCTGCAGGTTTGTGAATTACAGTGCCCCTGAGCTCCTTTCTTCAACTCGTTTTCTTGTGACCTGGCCGCAACACCGCAGGATGGCTTCAGGCCATAATCTGGTTCCGGCACGGCAAGCAGAGCCTTTGGTTAATTCCTCTTCCTGGTGGGATGTGAGTGTTAAATTTGCCCGTCCAGACACCTCCAGCTAGTCTCTCATTGGTTCTCGCTATTCCTGTTCATCTTCCGCAGAAATTGCAAACTGGGCCAAACAGGAGGTTAAAGGGACTGACTCTCCAAGTCGGGAGAGTGTTAGTAAAGCGTCTGGAATGTTGCACCCGAGTACCAGGGTACAAAAACTGAGACATATTTGAACACGTCTCCTGATCACATGGCTGATCATACTCTAGGTTCCACATGCATGTTTTAGCTGAAGGAAGAATACCTTAAACCTGGAGAGTTAAGACCCGTGTAAAGGGTACCATGCAATTTGACTTCAAAGGGTCTTCATTTGCTCACCGAACCTCTCCAATCCTATCACTGCTGCGTTTATGCCCCTGTACACATGCTTGATTCTCTTTCGGAGACATAGCAATCCATAGGTTTTAAGATACTTACTAGTCAGGTACATTCTTAGGCGTTTAATATGCGGTGTTGAGTCCATTTCGTTGAGCAAGCAGTAGCTCTTGTCTATTCCATATTTGGCTTAAGGAACTTTATCTGTGCTCATTTCAATCTCTGGTTTTATGCAGCACCCCAACTCACCTTTCCCCTTAAGCAAGCATAAGTTGGTTTTCTAAATTTTAGACCCTGTTCTGTTCTGTAATTCAGTTCCTGTGTAGCCAAGTTTACATTCCGTGTATTACTGATATCTTATGATGTTTCTTTTTCTGTGTGACTTATTTCAGTTAGAATCATCATACCTGAATCCACTCATTGTGCTGCTAAGGGCCTGATGACATAGATTTCATTGCTGAGTGATATTGCTTTGTAAGTAAATACCACAACTTCTTTATCCATTTTTCACTTTCTGCGATGTTGAACTTGTACTGTAAACGAGGTTCTTGTAAACAGAGGCGTCCCAAACTTTGGGGTGGCTGTGTCTTTTTGATTTTAATTTCCCTAAGCTATAGGACCATAAGTGGAAGTGCCCTAGGCTCTGTTGCTTTGTTTTTTAGATGTTTCAGGAAACACCATACACTTCTCCCGAGTGTCTGTTGGCAATTTACATCCCGCCCATCAGCATAACAAGGCTCCCAGTTCTCCAGGGCCTGTCCTGCCTTTCTGGATTTTATAGTTTTTTCAGATGGCCCTTTTGACCGGGGGGAATTGAGACTTCATTGTAGTGCAGATTTCCTTTGCAACCTTGCTTGGTTGGCCAAAAAGGGCGTATGCGTTTTTTCCTGAACATATTCAGGAAAAAACGCATACGCCCTTTTCGGCCAAGTGCATCAATGTGGACGTTCTGCCTCTTTTCCTATGCTTTCAATGTAATTCCAGTCTACCTCCTGAAATGGGTTTCCTGCAATTCTGCCCCGCTTTCAAGTCCTCTTGGCAGCCTTACTTCAGTATATTTTTGGACGATAGCTGTCATTTATAACTCTGCAGGTTTGTGAATTACAGTGCCCCTGAGCTCCTTTCTTCAACTCGCTTTCTTGTGAGCTGGCCGCAACACCGCAGGATGGCTTCAGGCCCTAATCTGGTTCCGGCACGGCACGCTGAGCCTTTGGTTAATTCCTCTTCCTGGTGGGATGTGAGTGCTAAATTTGCCCGTCAGGACACCTCCAGCTAGTCTCTCATTGGTTCTCGCTATTCCTGTTCATCTTCCGCAGAAATTGAAAACTGGGCCAAACAGGAGGTTAAAGGGACTGACTCTCCAAGTCGGGAGAGTTTTAGTAAAGCGTCTGGAATGTTTCACCCGAGTACCAGGGTACAAAAACTGAGACATATTTGAACACGTCTCCCGATCACATGGTTGATCATACTCTAGGTTCCACATGCATGTTTTAGCTGAAGGAAGAATACCTTAAACCTGGAGAGTTGAGACCCGTGGAATGGGTACCATGCAATATGACTTCAAAGGGTCTTCATTTGCTCACCGAACCTCTCCAATCCTATCACTGCTGCGTTTATGCCCCTGTACACATGCTTGATTCTCTTTTGGAGACATAGCAATCCATAGGTTTTAAGATACTTACTAGTCAGGTACATTCTTAGGCGTTTAATATGGGGTGTTGAGTCCATTTCGTTGAGCAAGGAGTAGCTCTTGTCTATTCCATATTTGGCTTAAGGAACTTTATCTGTGCTCATTTCAATCTCTGGTTTTATGCAGCACCCCAACTCACCTTTCCCCTTAAGCAAGCATAAGTTGGTTTTCTAAATTTGAGACCCTGTTCTGTTTTGGAATTCTGTTCCTCTGTAGCCAAGTTTACATTCCGTATATTAGAGATATCTTATGATGTTTGTTTTTCTGTGTGACTTATTTCAGTTAAAATCATCGTACCTGAATCCACTCATTGTGCTTCTACAGGCCTGATGACATAGATTTCATTGCTGAGTGATACTGCATTGTACATAAGTACCACAAGTTCTTTATCCATTTTTCACTTTCTGTGATATTGAACTTGTACGGTAAACGAGGTTCTTGTAAACAGAGGCGTCCCAAACTTTGGGGTGGTTGTGTCTTTTTGATTTTAATTTCCCTAAGCTATAGGACCATAAGTGGAAGTGCCCTAGGCTCTGTTGCTTTGTTTTTTAGATGTTTCAGGAAACACCATACACTTCTCCCGAGTGTCTGTTGGCAATTTACATCCCGCCCATCAGCATAACAAGGCTCCCAGTTGTCCATGGCCTGTCCTGCCTTTCTGGATTTTACACTTTTTTCAGATGGCCCTTTTGACCGGGGGGAAGTGAGACTTCATTGTAGTGCAGATTTCCTTTGCAAGTTTGCTTGTTTGGCCAAAAAGGGCGTATGCGTTTTTTCCTGAATATATTCAAGAAAAAACGCATACGCACTTTTTGGTCAAGTGCATCATTGTGGACGTTCTGCCTCTTTTCCTATGCTTTCAATGAAATTCCAGTCTACCTCCTGAAATCGGTTTCCTGCAATTCTGCCCCGCTTTCAAGTCCTCTTGGCAGCCTTACTTCAGTATATTTTTGGACGATAGCTGTCATTTATAACTCTGCAGGTTTGTGAATTACAGTGCCCCTGAGCTCCTTTCTTCAACTCGCTTTCTTGTGAGCTGGCCGCAACACCGCAGGATGGCTTCAGGCCCTAATCTGGTTCCGGCACGGCACACTGAGCCTTTGGTTATTTCCTCTTCCTGGTGGGAAATGAGAGTTAAATTTGCCCGTCCAGACACCTCCAGCTAGTCTCTCATTGGTTCTCGCTATTCCTGTTCATCTTCCGCAGAAATTGCAAACTGGGCCAAACAGGAGGTTAAAGGGACCTACTCTCTATGTCAGGAGAGTGTTAGTAAAGCATCTGGAATGTTGCACCCGAGTACCAGGGTACGAAAACTGAGACATATTTGAACATGTCTCCCGATCACACGGATGATCATACTCTGGGTTCCACATGCATGTTTTAGCTGAAGGAAGAATACCTTAAACCTGGGTAGTTGAAACCCGTGGAATGGGTACCATGCAATATGACTTCAAAGGGTCTTCATTTGCTCACCGAACCTCTCCAATCCTATCACTGCTGCGTTTATGCCCCTGTACACATGCTTGATTCTCTTTCGGAGACATAGCAATCCATAGGTTTTAAGATACTTACTAGTCAGGTACATTCTTTGGCGTTTAATATGCGGTGTTGAGTCCATTTCGTTGAGCAAGGAGTAGCTCTTGTCTATTCCATATTTGGCTTAAGGAACTTTATCTGTGCTCATTTCAATCTCTGGTTTTATGCAGCACCCCAACTCACCTTTCCCCTTAAGCACGCATAAGTTGGTTTTCTAAATTTGTGACCCTGTTCTGTTCTGTAATTCAGTTCCTGTGTAACCTAGTTTACATCCGTGTATTACTGATATCTTATGATGTTTCTTTTTCTGTGTGACTTATTTCAGTTAGAATCATCATACCTGAATCCACTCATTGTGCTGCTAAGGGCCTGATGACACAGATTTCATTGCTGAGTGATATTGCTTTGTAAGTAAATACCACAAGTTCTTTATCCATTTTTCACTTTCTGCGATGTTGAACTTGTACTGTAAACGAGGTTCTTGTAAACAGAGGCGTCCCAAACTTTGGGGTGGCTGTGTCTTTTTGATTTTAATTTCCCTAAGCTATAGGACCATAAGTGGCAGTGCCCTAGGCTCTGTTGCTTTGTTTTTTAGATGTTTCAGGAAACACCATACACTTCTCCCGTGTGTCTGTTGGCAATTTACATCCCGCCCATCAGCATAACAAGGCTCCCAGTTCTCCATGGCCTGTCCTGCCTTTCTGGATTTTACACTTTTTTCAGATGGCCCTTTTGACCGGGGGGAAGTGAGACTTCATTGTAGTGCAGATTTCCTTTGCAAGCTTGCTTGGTTGGCCAAAAAGGGCGTATGCGTTTTTTCCTGAATATATTCAGGAAAAAACGCATACGCCCTTTTTGGCCAAGTGCATCATTGTGGACGTTCTGCCTCTTTTCCTATGCTTTCAATGCAATTCCAGTCTACTTCCTGAAATCGGTTTCCTGCAATTCTGCCCCGCTTTCAAGTCCTCTTGGCAGCCTTACTTCAGTCTATTTTTGGACGATAGCTGTCATTTATAACTCTGCAGGTTTGTGAATTACAGTGCCCCTGAGCTCCTTTCTTCAACTCGCTTTCTTTTGAGCTGGCCGCAACACCGCAAGATTGCTTCAGGCCCTAATCTGGTTCTGGCACGGCACGCTGAGCCTTTGGTTAATTCCTCTTCCTGGTGGGAAATGAGAGTTAAATTTGCCCGTCCAGACACCTCCAGCTAGTCTCTCATTGGTTCTCGCTATTCCTGTTCATCTTCCGCAGAAATTGCAAACTGGGCCAAACAGGAGGTTAAAGGGACTGACTCTCCAAGTCGGGAGAGTGTTAGTAAAGCGTCTGGAATGTTGCACCCGAGTACCAGGGTACGAAAACTGAGACATATTTGAACACGCCTCCCGATCACATGGTTGATCATACTCTAGGTTCCACATGCATGTTTTAGCTGAAGGAAGAATACCTTAAACCTGGGTAGTTGAAACCCGTGGAATGGGTACCATGCAATATGACTTCAAAGGGTCTTCATTTGCTCACCGAACCTCTCCAATCCTATCACTGCTGCGTTTATGCCCCTGTACACATGCTTGATTCTCTTTCGGAGACATAGCAATCCATAGGTTTTAAGATACTTACTAGTCAGGTACATTCTTAGGCGTTTAATATGCGGTGTTGAGTCCATTTCGTTGAGCAAGGAGTAGCTCTTGTCTATTCCATATTTGGCTTAAGGAACTTTATCTGTGCTCATTTCAATCTCTGGTTTTATGCAGCACCCCAACTCACCTTTCCCCTTAAGCAAGCATAAGTTGGTTTTCGAAATTTGAGACCCTGTTCTGTTCTGTAATTCAGTTCCTGTGTAGCCAAGTTGACATTCCGTGTATTACTGATATCTTATGATGTTTCTTTTTCTGTGTGACTTATTTCAGTTAGAATCATCATACCTGAATCCACTCATTGTGCTGCTAAGGGCCTGATGACACAGATTTCATTGCTGAGTGATATTGCTTTGTAAGTAAATACCACAACTTCTTTATCCATTTTTCACTTTCTGCGATGTTGAACTTGTACTGTAAACGAGGTTCTTGTAAACAGAGCCGTTCCAAACTTTGGTGTGGCTGTGTCTTTTTGATTTTAATTTCCCTAAGCTATAGGACCATAAGTGGAAGTGCCCTAGGTTCTGTTGCTTTGTTTTTTAGATGTTTCAGGAAACACCATACACTTCTCCCGAGTGGTTGTTGGCAATTTACATCCCGCCCATCAGCATAACAAGGCTCCCAGTTCTCCATGGCCTGTCCTGCCTTTCTGGATTTTACACTTTTTTCAGATGGCCCTTTTGACCGGGGGGAAGTGAGACTTCATTGTAGTGCAGATTTCCTTTGCAAGCTTGCTTGGTTGGCCAAAAAGGGCGTATGCGTTTTTTCCTGAATATATTCAGGAAAAAACGCATACGCCCTTTTTGGCCAAGTGCATCATTGTGGACGTTCTGCCTCTTTTCCTATGCTTTCAATGCAATTCCAGTCTACCTCCTGAAATCGGTTTCCTGCAATTCTGCCCCGCTTTCAAGTCCTCTTGGCAGCCTTACTTCAGTCTATTTTTGGACGATAGCTGTCATTTATAACTCTGCAGGTTTGTGAATTACAGTGCCCCTGAGCTCCTTTCTTCAACTCGCTTTCTTTTGAGCTGGCCGCAACACCGCAGGATGGCTTTAGGCCCTAATCTGGTTCCGGTACGGCACGCTGAGCCTTTGGTTATTTCCTCTTCCTGGTGGGAAATGAGAGTTAAATTTGCCCGTCCAGACACCTCCAGCTAGCCTCTCATTGGTTCTCGCTATTCCTGTTCATCTTCCACAGAAATTGCAAACTGTGCCAAACAGGAGGTTAAAGGCACTGACTCTCCAAGTGGGGAGAGTGTTAGTAAAGCGTCTGGAATGTTGCACCCGAGTACCAGGGGAGGAAAACTGAGACATATTTGAACACGTCTCCCGATCACATTGTTGATCATACTCTGGGTTCCACATGCATGTTTTAGCTGAAGGAAGAATACCTTAAACCTGGAGAGTTAAGACCCGTGTAATGGGTACCATGCAATATGACTTCAAAGGGTCTTCATTTGCTCACCGAACCTCTCCAATCCTATCACTGCTGCGTTTATGCCCCTGTACACACGCTTGATTCTCTTTTGGAGACATAGCAATCCATAGGTTTTACGATACTTACTAGTCAGGTACATTCTTAGGCGTTTAATATGCGGTGTTGAGTCCATTTCGTTGAGCAAGGAGTAGCTCTTGTCTATTCCATATTTGACTTAAGGAACTTTATCTGTGCTCATTTCAATCTCTGGTTTTATGCAGCACCCCAACTCCCCTTTCCCCTTAAGCAAGCATAAGTTGGTTTTCTAAATTTGAGACCCTGTTCTGTTTTGGAATGCAGTTCCTGTGTAGCCAAGTTTCCATTCCGTGTATTACTGATATCTTATGATGTTTCTTTTTCTGTGTGACTTATTTCAGTTAGAATCATCATACCTGAATCCACTCATTGTGCTGCTAAGGGCCTGATGACACAGATTTCATTGCTGAGTGATATTGCTTTGTAAGTAAATACCACAACTTCTTTATCCATTTTTCACTTTCTGTGATGTTGAACATGTATTGTAAACGAGGTTCTTGTAAACAGAGCCATTCCAAACTTTGGGGTGGCTGTGTCTTTTTGATTTTAAATTCCCTAAGCTATAGAACCATAAGTGGAAGTGCCCTAGGCTCTGTTGCTTTGTTTTTTAGATGTTTCAGGAAACACCATACACTTCTCCGGAGTGTCTGTTGGCAATTTACATCCCGCCCATCAGCATAACAAGGCTCCCAGTTCTCCATGGCCTGTCCTAGCTTTCTGGATTTTACACTTTTTTCAGATGGCCCTTTTGACCGGGGAGAAGTGAGACTTCATTGTAGTGCAGATTTCTTTGCAAGCTTGCTTGGTTGGCCAAAAAGGGCGTATGCGTTTTTTCCTGAATATATTCAGGAAAAAACGCATACGCCCTTTTTGGCCAAGTGCATCATTGTGGACGTTCTCCCTCTTTTCCTATGCTTTCAATGCAATTCCAGTCTACCTCCTGAAATTGGTTTCGTGCAATTCTGCCCCGCTTTCAAGTCCTCTTGGCAGCCTTACTTCAGTCTATTTTTGGACGATAGCTGTCATTTATAACTCTGCAGGTTTGAGAATTACAGTGCCCCTGAGCTCCTTTCTTCAACTCGCTTTCTAGTGAGCTGGCCGCAACACCGCAGGATGGCTTCAGGCCCTAATCTGGTTCCGGCACGGCACGCTGAGCCTTTGGTTAATTCCTCTTCCTGGTGGGAAATGAGAGTTAAATTTGCCCGTCCAGACACCTCCAGCTAGTCTCTCATTGGTTCTCGCTATTCCTGTAAATCTTCCGCAGAAATTGCAAACTGGGCCAAACAGGAGGTTAAAGACACTGACTCTCCAAGTCGGGAGAGTGTTAGTAAAGCGTCTGGAATGTTGCACCCGAGTAACAGGGTACGAAAACTGAGACATATTTGAACACGTCTCCCGTTCACACGGATGATCATACTCTGGGTTCCACATGCATGTTTTAGCTGAAGGAAGAATACCTTAAACCTGGGTAGTTGAAACCCGTGGAATGGGTACCATGCAATATGACTTCAAAGGGTCTTCATTTGCTCACCGAACCTCTCCAATCCTATCACTGCTGCGTTTATGCCCCTGTACACATGCTTGATTCTCTTTCGGAGACATAGCAATCCATAGGTTTTAAGATACTTACTAGTCAGGTACATTCTTTGGCGTTTAATATGCGGTGTTGAGTCCATTTCGTTGAGCAAGGAGTAGCTCTTGTCTATTCCATATTTGGCTTAAGGAACTTTATCTGTGCTCATTTCAATCTCTGGTTTTATGCAGCACCCCAACTCACCTTTCCCCTTAAGCACGCATAAGTTGGTTTTCTAAATTTGTGACCCTGTTCTGTTCTGTAATTCAGTTCCTGTGTAACCTAGTTTACATCCGTGTATTACTGATATCTTATGATGTTTCTTTTTCTGTGTGACTTATTTCAGTTAGAATCATCATACCTGAATCCACTCATTGTGCTGCTAAGGGCCTGATGACACAGATTTCATTGCTGAGTGATATTGCTTTGTAAGTAAATACCACAAGTTCTTTATCCATTTTTCACTTTCTGCGATGTTGAACTTGTACTGTAAACGAGGTTCTTGTAAACAGAGGCGTCCCAAACTTTGGGGTGGCTGTGTCTTTTTGATTTTAATTTCCCTAAGCTATAGGACCATAAGTGGCAGTGCCCTAGGCTCTGTTGCTTTGTTTTTTAGATGTTTCAGGAAACACCATACACTTCTCCCGAGTGTCTGTTGGCAATTTACATCCCGCCCATCAGCATAACAAGGCTCCCAGTTCTCCATGGCCTGTCCTGCCTTTCTGGATTTTACACTTTTTTCAGATGGCCCTTTTGACCGGGGGGAAGTGAGACTTCATTGTAGTGCAGATTTCCTTTGCAAGCTTGCTTGGTTGGCCAAAAAGGGCGTATGCGTTTTTTCCTGAATATATTCAGGAAAAAACGCATACGCCCTTTTTGGCCAAGTGCATCATTGTGGACGTTCTGCCTCTTTTCCTATGCTTTCAATGCAATTCCAGTCTACCTCCTGAAATCGGTTTCCTGCAATTCTGCCCCGCTTTCAAGTCCTCTTGGCAGCCTTACTTCAGTCTATTTTTGGACGATAGCTGTCATTTATAACTCTGCAGGTTTGTGAATTACAGTGCCCCTGAGCTCCTTTCTTCAACTCGCTTTCTTTTGAGCTGGCCGCAACACCGCAAGATTGCTTCAGGCCCTAATCTGGTTCTGGCACGGCACGCTGAGCCTTTGGTTAATTCCTCTTCCTGGTGGGAAATGAGAGTTAAATTTGCCCGTCCAGACACCTCCAGCTAGTCTCTCATTGGTTCTCGCTATTCCTGTTCATCTTCCGCAGAAATTGCAAACTGGGCCAAACAGGAGGTTAAAGGGACTGACTCTCCAAGTCGGGAGAGTGTTAGTAAAGCGTCTGGAATGTTGCACCCGAGTACCAGGGTACGAAAACTGAGACATATTTGAACACGCCTCCCGATCACATGGTTGATCATACTCTAGGTTCCACATGCATGTTTTAGCTGAAGGAAGAATACCTTAAACCTGGGTAGTTGAAACCCGTGGAATGGGTACCATGCAATATGACTTCAAAGGGTCTTCATTTGCTCACCGAACCTCTCCAATCCTATCACTGCTGCGTTTATGCCCCTGTACACATGCTTGATTCTCTTTCGGAGACATAGCAATCCATAGGTTTTAAGATACTTACTAGTCAGGTACATTCTTAGGCGTTTAATATGCGGTGTTGAGTCCATTTCGTTGAGCAAGGAGTAGCTCTTGTCTATTCCATATTTGGCTTAAGGAACTTTATCTGTGCTCATTTCAATCTCTGGTTTTATGCAGCACCCCAACTCACCTTTCCCCTTAAGCAAGCATAAGTTGGTTTTCGAAATTTGAGACCCTGTTCTGTTCTGTAATTCAGTTCCTGTGTAGCCAAGTTGACATTCCGTGTATTACTGATATCTTATGATGTTTCTTTTTCTGTGTGACTTATTTCAGTTAGAATCATCATACCTGAATCCACTCATTGTGCTGCTAAGGGCCTGGTGACACAGATTTCATTGCTGAGTGATATTGCTTTGTAAGTAAATACCACAACTTCTTTATCCATTTTTCACTTTCTGCGATGTTGAACTTGTACTGTAAACGAGGTTCTTGTAAACAGAGCCGTTCCAAACTTTGGTGTGGCTGTGTCTTTTTGATTTTAATTTCCCTAAGCTATAGGACCATAAGTGGAAGTGCCCTAGGTTCTGTTGCTTTGTTTTTTAGATGTTTCAGGAAACACCATACACTTCTCCCGAGTGGTTGTTGGCAATTTACATCCCGCCCATCAGCATAACAAGGCTCCCAGTTCTCCATGGCCTGTCCTGCCTTTCTGGATTTTACACTTTTTTCAGATGGCCCTTTTGACCGGGGGGAAGTGAGACTTCATTGTAGTGCAGATTTCCTTTGCAAGCTTGCTTGGTTGGTCAAAAAGGGCGTATGCGTTTTTTCCTGAATATATTCAGGAAAAAACGCATACGCCCTTTTTGGCCAAGTGCATCATTGTGGACGTTCTGCCTCTTTTCCTATGCTTTCAATGCAATTCCAGTCTACCTCCTGAAATGGGTTTCCTGCAATTCTGCCCCGCTTTCAAGTCCTCTTGGCAGCCTTACTTCAGTATATTTTTGGACGATAGCTGTCATTTATAACTCTGCAGGTTTGTGAATTACAGTGCCCCTGAGCTCCTTTCTTCAACTCGCTTTCTTGTGACCTGGCCGCAACACCGCAGGATGGCTTCAGGCCCTAATCTGATTCCTGCACGGCACGCTGAGCCTTTGGTTAATTCCTCTTCCTGGTGGGAAATGAGAGTTAAATTTGCCCGTCCAGACACCTCCAGCTAGTCTCTCATTGGTTCTCGCTATTCCTGTTCATCTTCCGCAGAAATTGCAAACTGGGCTAAACAGGAGGTTAAAGGGACTGACTCTCCAAGTCGGGAGAGTGTTAGTAAAGCGTCTGGAGTGTTGCACCCGAGTACCAGGGTACGAAAACTGAGACATATTTGAACACGTCTCCCGATCACATGGTTGATCATACTCTAGGTTCCACATGCATGTTTTAGCTGAAGGAAGAATACCTTAAACCTGGGTAGTTGAAACCCGTGGAATGGGTACCATGCAATATGACTTCAAAGGGTCTTCATTTGCTCACCGAACCTCTCCAATCCTATCACTGCTGCGTTTATGCCCCTGTACACATGCTTGATTCTCTTTCGGAGACATAGCAATCCATAGGTTTTAAGATACTTACTAGTCAGGTACATTCTTAGGCGTTTAATATGCGGTGTTGAGTCCATTTCGTTGAGCAAGGAGTAGCTCTTGTCTATTCCATATTTGGCTTAAGGAACTTTATCTGTGCTCATTTCAATCTCTGGTTTTATGCAGCACCCCAACTCACCTTTCCCCTTAAGCACGCATAAGTTGGTTTTCTAAATTTGTGACCCTGTTCTGTTCTGTAATTCAGTTCCTGTGTAGCCTAGTTTACATTCCGTGTATTACTGATATCTTATGATGTTTCTTTTTCTGTGTGACTTATTTCAGTTAGAATCATCATACCTGAATCCACTCATTGTGCTGCTAAGGGCCTGATGACACAGATTTCATTGCTGAGTGATATTGCTTTGTAAGTAAATACCACAACTTCTTTATCCATTTTTCACTTTCTGCGATGTTGAACTTGTACTGTAAACGAGGTTCTTGTAAACAGAGGCGTCCCAAACTTCGGGGTGGCTGTGTCTTTTTGATTTTAATTTCCCTAAGCTATAGGACCATAAGTGGCAGTGCCCTAGGCTCTGTTGCTTTGTTCGTTAGATGTTTCAGGAAACACCATACACTTCTCCGGAGTGTCTGTTGGCAATTTACATCCCGCCCATCAGCATAACAAGGCTCCCAGTTCTCCATGGCCTGTCCTGCCTTTCTGGATTTTACACTTTTTTCAGATGGCCCTTTTGACCGGGGGGAAGTGAGACTTCATTGTAGTGCAGATTTCCTTTGCAAGCTTGCTTGGTTGGCCAAAAAGGGCGTATGCGTTTTTTCCTGAATATATTCAGGAAAAAACGCATACGCCCTTTTTGGCCAAGTGCATCATTGTGGACGTTCTGCCTCTTTTCCTATGCTTTCAATGCAATTCCAGTCTACCTCCTGAAATCGGTTTCCTGCAATTCTGCCCCGCTTTCAAGTCCTCTTGGCAGCCTTACTTCAGTCTATTTTTGGACGATAGCTGTCATTTATAACTCTGCAGGTTTGTGAATTACAGTGCCCCTGAGCTCCTTTCTTCAACTCGCTTTCTTGTGACCTGGCCGCAACACCGCAGGATGGCTTCAGGCCCTAATCTGTTTCCGGCACGGCACGCTGAGCCTTTGGTTAATTCCTCTTCCTGGTGGGAAATGAGAGTTAAATTTGCCCGTCCAGACACCTCCAGCTAGTCTCTCATTGGTTCTCGCTATTCCTGTTCATCTTCCGCAGAATTTGCAAACTGGGCCAAACAGGAGGTTAAAGGGACTGACTCTCCAAGTGGGGAGAGTGTTAGTAAAGCGTCTGGAATGTTGCACCCGAGTACCAGGGTACGAAAACTGAGACATATTTGAACACGTCTCCCGATCACATGGTTGATCATACTCTAGGTTCCACATGCATGTTTTAGCTGAAGGAAGAATACCTTAAACCTGGGTAGTTGAAACCCGTGGAATGGGTACCATGCAATATGACTTCAAAGGGTCTTCATTTGCTCACCGAACCTCTCCAATCCTATCACTGCTGCGTTTATGCCCCTGTACACATGCTTGATTCTCTTTCGGAGACATAGCAATCCATAGGTTTTAAGATACTTACAAGTCAGGTACATTCTTAGGCGTTTAATATGCGGTGTTGAGTCCATTTCGTTGAGCAAGGAGTAGCTCTTGTCTATTCCATATTTGGCTTAAGGAACTTTATCTGTGCTCATTTCAATCTCTGGTTTTATGCAGCACCCCAACTCACCTTTACCCTTAAGCAAGCATAAGTTGTTTTTCTAAATTTGAGACCCTGTTCTGTTCTGTAATTCAGTTCCTGTGTAGCCAAGTTTACATTCCGTGTACTACTGATATCTTATGATGTTTCTTTTTCTGTGTGACTTATTTCAGTTAGAATCATCATACCTGAATCCACTCATTGTGCTGCTAAGGGCCTGATGACACAGATTTCATTGCTGAGTAATATTGCTTTGTAAGTAAATACCACAACTTCTTTATCCATTTTTCACTTTCTGCGATGTTGAACTTGTACTGTAAACGAGGTTCTTGTAAACAGAGGCGTCCCAAACTTTGGGGTGGCTGTGTCTATTTGATTTTAATTTCCCTAAGCTATAGGACCATAAGTGGAAGTACCCTAGGCTCTGTTGCTTTGTTTTTTAGATGTTTCAGGAAACACCATACACTTCTCCCGAGTGTCTGTTGGCAATTTACATCCCGCCCATCAGCATAACAAGGCTCCCAGTTCTCCATGGCCTGTCCTGCCTTTCTGGATTTTACACTTTTTTCAGATGGCCCTTTTGACCGGGGGGAAGTGAGACTTCATTGTAGTGCAGATTTCCTTTGCAAGCTTGCTTGGTTGGCCAAAAAGGGCGTATGCGTTTTTTCCTGAATATATTCAGGAAAAAACGCATACGCCCTTTTTGGCCAAGTGCATCATTGTGGACGTTCTGCCTCTTTTCCTATGCTTTCAATGCAATTCCAGTCTACCTCCTGAAATGGGTTTCCTGCAATTCTGCCCCGCTTTCAAGTCCTCTTGGCAGCCTTACTTCAGTCTATTTTTGGACGATAGCTGTCATTTATAACTCTGCAGGTTTGTGAATTACAGTGCCCCTGAGCTCCTTTCTTCAACTCGCTTTCTTGTGACCTGGCCGCAACACCGCAGGATGGCTTCAGGCCCTAATCTGATTCCTGCACGGCACGCTGAGCCTTTGGTTAATTCCTCTTCCTGGTGGGAAATGAGAGTTAAATTTGCCCGTCCAGACACCTCCAGCTAGTCTCTCATTGGTTCTCGCTATTCCTGTTCATCTTCCGCAGAAATTGCAAACTGGGCTAAACAGGAGGTTAAAGGGACTGACTCTCCAAGTCGGGAGAGTGTTAGTAAAGCGTCTGGAGTGTTGCACCCGAGTACCAGGGTACGAAAACTGAGACATATTTGAACACGTCTCCCGATCACATGGTTGATCATACTCTAGGTTCCACATGCATGTTTTAGCTGAAGGAAGAATACCTTAAACCTGGGTAGTTGAAACCCGTGGAATGGGTACCATGCAATATGACTTCAAAGGGTCTTCATTTGCTCACCGAACCTCTCCAATCCTATCACTGCTGCGTTTATGCCCCTGTACACATGCTTGATTCTCTTTCGGAGACATAGCAATCCATAGGTTTTAAGATACTTACTAGTCAGGTACATTCTTAGGCGTTTAATATGCGGTGTTGAGTCCATTTCGTTGAGCAAGGAGTAGCTCTTGTCTATTCCATATTTGGCTTAAGGAACTTTATCTGTGCTCATTTCAATCTCTGGTTTTATGCAGCACCCCAACTCACCTTTCCCCTTAAGCACGCATAAGTTGGTTTTCTAAATTTGTGACCCTGTTCTGTTCTGTAATTCAGTTCCTGTGTAGCCTAGTTTACATTCCGTGTATTACTGATATCTTATGATGTTTCTTTTTCTGTGTGACTTATTTCAGTTAGAATCATCATACCTGAATCCACTCATTGTGCTGCTAAGGGCCTGATGACACAGATTTCATTGCTGAGTGATATTGCTTTGTAAGTAAATACCACAACTTCTTTATCCATTTTTCACTTTCTGCGATGTTGAACTTGTACTGTAAACGAGGTTCTTGTAAACAGAGGCGTCCCAAACTTCGGGGTGGCTGTGTCTTTTTGATTTTAATTTCCCTAAGCTATAGGACCATAAGTGGCAGTGCCCTAGGCTCTGTTGCTTTGTTCGTTAGATGTTTCAGGAAACACCATACACTTCTCCGGAGTGTCTGTTGGCAATTTACATCCCGCCCATCAGCATAACAAGGCTCCCAGTTCTCCATGGCCTGTCCTGCCTTTCTGGATTTTACACTTTTTTCAGATGGCCCTTTTGACCGGGGGGAAGTGAGACTTCATTGTAGTGCAGATTTCCTTTGCAAGCTTGCTTGGTTGGCCAAAAAGGGCGTATGCGTTTTTTCCTGAATATATTCAGGAAAAAACGCATACGCCCTTTTTGGCCAAGTGCATCATTGTGGACGTTCTGCCTCTTTTCCTATGCTTTCAATGCAATTCCAGTCTACCTCCTGAAATCGGTTTCCTGCAATTCTGCCCCGCTTTCAAGTCCTCTTGGCAGCCTTACTTCAGTCTATTTTTGGACGATAGCTGTCATTTATAACTCTGCAGGTTTGTGAATTACAGTGCCCCTGAGCTCCTTTCTTCAACTCGCTTTCTTGTGACCTGGCCGCAACACCGCAGGATGGCTTCAGGCCCTAATCTGTTTCCGGCACGGCACGCTGAGCCTTTGGTTAATTCCTCTTCCTGGTGGGAAATGAGAGTTAAATTTGCCCGTCCAGACACCTCCAGCTAGTCTCTCATTGGTTCTCGCTATTCCTGTTCATCTTCCGCAGAAATTGCAAACTGGGCCAAACAGGAGGTTAAAGGGACTGACTCTCCAAGTGGGGAGAGTGTTAGTAAAGCGTCTGGAATGTTGCACCCGAGTACCAGGGTACGAAAACTGAGACATATTTGAACACGTCTCCCGATCACATGGTTGATCATACTCTAGGTTCCACATGCATGTTTTAGCTGAAGGAAGAATACCTTAAACCTGGGTAGTTGAAACCCGTGGAATGGGTACCATGCAATATGACTTCAAAGGGTCTTCATTTGCTCACCGAACCTCTCCAATCCTATCACTGCTGCGTTTATGCCCCTGTACACATGCTTGATTCTCTTTCGGAGACATAGCAATCCATAGGTTTTAAGATACTTACAAGTCAGGTACATTCTTAGGCGTTTAATATGCGGTGTTGAGTCCATTTCGTTGAGCAAGGAGTAGCTCTTGTATATTCCATATTTGGCTTAAGGAACTTTATCTGTGCTCATTTCAATCTCTGGTTTTATGCAGCACCCCAACTCACCTTTACCCTTAAGCAAGCATAAGTTGTTTTTCTAAATTTGAGACCCTGTTCTGTTCTGTAATTCAGTTCCTGTGTAGCCAAGTTTACATTCCGTGTACTACTGATATCTTATGATGTTTCTTTTTCTGTGTGACTTATTTCAGTTAGAATCATCATACCTGAATCCACTCATTGTGCTGCTAAGGGCCTGATGACACAGATTTCATTGCTGAGTAATATTGCTTTGTAAGTAAATACCACAACTTCTTTATCCATTTTTCACTTTCTGCGATGTTGAACTTGTACTGTAAACGAGGTTCTTGTAAACAGAGGCGTCCCAAACTTTGGGGTGGCTGTGTCTATTTGATTTTAATTTCCCTAAGCTATAGGACCATAAGTGGAAGTACCCTAGGCTCTGTTGCTTTGTTTTTTAGATGTTTCAGGAAACACCATACACTTCTCCCGAGTGTCTGTTGGCAATTTAGATCCCGCCCATCAGCATAACAAGGCTCCCAGTTCTCCATGGCCTGTCCTGCCTTTCTGGATTTTACACTTTTTTCAGATGGCCCTTTTGACCGGGGGGAAGTGAGACTTCATTGTAGTGCAGATTTCCTTTGCAAGCTTGCTTGGTTGGCCAAAAAGGGCGTATGCGTTTTTTCCTGAATATATTCAGGAGAAAACGCATACGCCCTTTTTGGCCAAGTGCATCATTGTGGACGTTCTGCCTCTTTTCCTATGCTTTCAATGCAATTCCAGTCTACCTCCTGAAATGGGTTTCCTGCAATTCTGCCCCGCTTTCAAGTCCTCTTGGCAGCCTTACTTCAGTCTATTTTTGGACGATAGCTGTCATTTATAACTCTGCAGGTTTGTGAATTACAGTGCCCCTGAGCTCCTTTCTTCAACTCGCTTTCTTGTGACCTGGCCGCAACACCGCAGGATGGCTTCAGGCCCTAATCTGGTTCCGGCACGGCACGCTGAGCCTTTGGTTATTTCCTCTTCCTGGTGGGAAATGAGAGTTAAATTTGCCCGTCCAGACACCTCCAGCTAGTCTCTCATTGGTTCTCGCTATTCCTGTTCATCTTCCGCAGAAATTGCAAACTGGGCCAAACAGGAGGTTAAAGGGACTGACTCTCCAAGTCGGGAGAGTGTTAGTAAAGCGTCTGGAATGTTGCACCCGAGTACCAGGGTACGAAAACTGAGACATATTTGAACACGTCTCCCGATCACATGGTTGATCATACTCTAGGTTCCACATGCATGTTTTAGCTGAAGGAAGAATACCTTAAACCTGGGTAGTTGAAACCCGTGGAATGGGTACCATGCAATATGACTTCAAAGGGTCTTCATTTGCTCACCGAACCTCTCCAATCCTATCACTGCTGCGTTTATGCCCCTGTACACATGCTTGATTCTCTTTCGGAGACATAGCAATCCATAGGTTTTAAGATACTTACAAGTCAGGTACATTCTTAGGCGTTTAATATGCGGTGTTGAGTCCATTTCGTTGAGCAAGGAGTAGCTCTTGTCTATTCCATATTTGGCTTAAGGAACTTTATCTGTGCTCATTTCAATCTCTGGTTTTATGCAGCACCCCAACTCACCTTTACCCTTAAGCAAGAATAAGTTGGTTTTCTAAATTTGAGACCCTGTTCTGTTCTGTAATTCAGTTCCTGTGTAGCCAAGTTTACATTCCGTGTATTACTGATATCTTATGATGTTTCTTTTTCTGTGTGACTTATTTCAGTTAGAATCATCATACCTGAATCCACTCATTGTGCTGCTAAGGGCCTGATGACACAGATTTCATTGTTGAGTGATATTGCTTTGTAAGTAAATACCACAACTTCTTTATCCATTTTTCACTTTCTGCGATGTTGAACTTGTACTGTAAACGAGGTTCTTGTAAACAGAGGCGTCCCAAACTTTGGGGTGGCTGTGTCTATTTGATTTTAATTTCCCTAAGCTATAGGACCATAAGTGGAAGTACCCTAGGCTCTGTTGCTTTGTTTTTTAGATGTTTCAGGAAACACCATACACTTCTCCCGAGTGGCTGTTGGCAATTTACATCCCGCCCATCAGCATAACAAGGCTCCCAGTTCTCCATGGCCTGTCCTGCCTTTCTGGATTTTACACTTTTTTCAGATGGCCCTTTTGACCGGGGGGAAGTGAGACTTCATTGTAGTGCAGATTTCCTTTGCAAGCTTGCTTGGTTGGCCAAAAAGGGCGTATGCGTTTTTTCCTGAATATATTCAGGAAAAAACGCATACGCCCTTTTTGGCCAAGTGCATCATTGTGGACGTTCTGCCTCTTTTCCTATGCTTTCAATGCAATTCCAGTCTACCTCCTGAAATCGGTTTCCTGCAATTCTGCCCCGCTTTCAAGTCCTCTTGGCAGCCTTACTTCAGTCTATTTTTGGACGATAGCTGTCATTTATAACTCTGCAGGTTTGTGAATTACAGTGCCCCTGAGCTGCTTTCTTCAACTCGCTTTCTTTTGAGCTGGCAGCAACACCGCAGGATGGCTTCAGGCCCTAATCTGGTTCCGGCACGGCACACTGAGCCTTTGGTTATTTCCTCTTCCTGGTGGGAAATGAGAGTTAAATTTGCCCGTCCAGACACCTCCAGCTAGCCTCTCATTGGTTCTCGCTATTCCTGTTCATCTTCCGCAGAAATTGCAAACTGGGCCAAACAGGAGGTTAAAGGCGCTGACTCTCCAAGTGCGGAGAGTGTTAGTAAAGCGTCTGGAATGTTGTACCCGAGTACCAGGGGAGGAAAACTGAGACATATTTGAACACGTCTCCCGTTCACATGGTTGATCATACTTGGGTTCCACATGCATGTTTTAGCTGAAGGAAGAATACCTTAAACCTGGGTATTTGAAACCCGTGGAATGGGTACCATGCAATATGACTTCAAAGGGTCTTCATTTGCTCACCGAACCTCTCCAATCCTATCACTGCTGCGTTTATGCCCCTGTACACATGCTTGATTCTCTTTCGGAGACATAGCAATCCATAGGTTTTAAGATACTTACTAGTCAGGTACATTCTTAGGCGTTTAATATGCGGTGTTGAGTCCATTTCGTTGAGCAAGGAGTAGCTCTTGTCTATTCCATATTTGGCTTAAGGAACTTTATCTGTGCTCATTTCAATCTCTGGTTTTATGCAGCACCCCAACTCACCTTTCCCCTTAAGCAAGCATAAGTTGGTTTTCTAAATTTGAGACCCTGTTCTGTTCTGTAATTCAGTTCCTGTGTAGCCAAGTTTACATTCCGTGTACTACTGATATCTTATGATGTTTCTTTTTCTGTGTGACTTATTTCAGTTAGAATCATCATACATGAATCCACTCATTGTGCTGCTAAGGGCCTGATGACACAGATTTCATTGCTGAGTAATATTGCTTTGTAAGTAAATACCACAACTTCTTTATCCATTTTTCACTTTCTGCGATGTTGAACTTGTACTGTAAACGAGGTTCTTGTAAACAGAGCCGTTCCAAACTTTGGGGTGGCTGTGTCTATTTGATTTTAATTTCCCTAAGCTATAGGACCATAAGTGGAAGTACCCTAGGCTCTGTTGCTTTGTTTTTTAGATGTTTCAGGAAACACCATACACTTCTCCCGAGTGTCTGTTGGCAATTTACATCCCGCCCATCAGCATAACAAGGCTCCCAGTTCTCCATGGCCTGTCCTGCCTTTCTGGATTTTACACTTTTTTCAGATGGCCCTTTTGACCGGGGGGAAGTGAGACTTCATTGTAGTGCAGATTTCCTTTGCAAGCTTGCTTGGTTGGCCAAAAAGGGCGTATGCGTTTTTTCCTGAATATATTCAGGAGAAAACGCATACGCCCTTTTTGGCCAAGTGCATCATTGTGGACGTTCTGCCTCTTTTCCTATGCTTTCAATGCAATTCCAGTCTACCTCCTGAAATCGGTTTCCTGCAATTCTGCCCCGCTTTCAAGTCCTCTTGGCAGCCTTACTTCAGTCTATTTTTGGACGATAGCTGTCATTTATAACTCTGCAGGTTTGTGAATTACAGTGCCCCTGAGCTCCTTTCTTCAACTCGCTTTCTTGTGACCTGGCCGCAACACCGCAGGATGGCTTCAGGCCCTAATCTGGTTCCGGCACGGCACGCTGAGCCTTTGGTTATTTCCTCTTCCTGGTGGGAAATGAGAGTTAAATTTGCCCGTCCAGACACCTCCAGCTAGTCTCTCATTGGTTCTCGCTATTCCTGTTCATCTTCCGCAGAAATTGCAAACTGGGCCAAACAGGAGGTTAAAGGGACTGACTCTCCAAGTCGGGAGAGTGTTAGTAAAGCGTCTGGAATGTTGCACCCGAGTACCAGGGTACGAAAACTGAGACATATTTGAACACGTCTCCCGATCACATGGTTGATCATACTCTAGGTTCCACATGCATGTTTTAGCTGAAGGAAGAATACCTTAAACCTGGGTAGTTGAAACCCGTGGAATGGGTACCATGCAATATGACTTCAAAGGGTCTTCATTTGCTCACCGAACCTCTCCAATCCTATCACTGC
Source organism: Delphinus delphis (assembly GCF_949987515.2). NCBI lineage: Eukaryota > Metazoa > Chordata > Mammalia > Artiodactyla > Delphinidae > Delphinus > Delphinus delphis. The sequence goes on along the minus strand of NW_027192679.1, from coordinate 350,227 downwards.
TGCGTTTATGCCCCTGTACACATGCTTGATTCTCTTTCGGAGACATAGCAATCCATAGGTTTTAAGATACTTACAAGTCAGGTACATTCTTAGGCGTTTAATATGCGGTGTTGAGTCCATTTCGTTGAGCAAGGAGTAGCTCTTGTCTATTCCATATTTGGCTTAAGGAACTTTATCTGTGCTCATTTCAATCTCTGGTTTTATGCAGCACCCCAACTCACCTTTACCCTTAAGCAAGAATAAGTTGGTTTTCTAAATTTGAGACCCTGTTCTGTTCTGTAATTCAGTTCCTGTGTAGCCAAGTTTACATTCCGTGTATTACTGATATCTTATGATGTTTCTTTTTCTGTGTGACTTATTTCAGTTAGAATCATCATACCTGAATCCACTCATTGTGCTGCTAAGGGCCTGATGACACAGATTTCATTGCTGAGTGATATTGCTTTGTAAGTAAATACCACAACTTCTTTATCCATTTTTCACTTTCTGCGATGTTGAACTTGTACTGTAAACGAGGTTCTTGTAAACAGAGGCGTCCCAAACTTTGGGGTGGCTGTGTCTATTTGATTTTAATTTCCCTAAGCTATAGGACCATAAGTGGAAGTACCCTAGGCTCTGTTGCTTTGTTTTTTAGATGTTTCAGGAAACACCATACACTTCTCCCGAGTGGCTGTTGGCAATTTACATCCCGCCCATCAGCATAACAAGGCTCCCAGTTCTCCATGGCCTGTCCTGCCTTTCTGGATTTTACACTTTTTTCAGATGGCCCTTTTGACCGGGGGGAAGTGAGACTTCATTGTAGTGCAGATTTCCTTTGCAAGCTTGCTTGGTTGGCCAAAAAGGGCGTATGCGTTTTTTCCTGAATATATTCAGGAAAAAACGCATACGCCCTTTTTGGCCAAGTGCATCATTGTGGACGTTCTGCCTCTTTTCCTATGCTTTCAATGCAATTCCAGTCTACCTCCTGAAATCGGTTTCCTGCAATTCTGCCCCGCTTTCAAGTCCTCTTGGCAGCCTTACTTCAGTCTATTTTTGGACGATAGCTGTCATTTATAACTCTGCAGGTTTGTGAATTACAGTGCCCCTGAGCTGCTTTCTTCAACTCGCTTTCTTTTGAGCTGGCAGCAACACCGCAGGATGGCTTCAGGCCCTAATCTGGTTCCGGCACGGCACACTGAGCCTTTGGTTATTTCCTCTTCCTGGTGGGAAATGAGAGTTAAATTTGCCCGTCCAGACACCTCCAGCTAGCCTCTCATTGTTTCTCGCTATTCCTGTTCATCTTCCGCAGAAATTGCAAACTGGGCCAAACAGGAGGTTAAAGGCGCTGACTCTCCAAGTGCGGAGAGTGTTAGTAAAGCGTCTGGAATGTTGCACCCGAGTACCAGGGGAGGAAAACTGAGACATATTTGAACACGCCTCCCGTTCACATGGTTGATCATACTTGGGTTCCACATGCATGTTTTAGCTGAAGGAAGAATACCTTAAACCTGGGTATTTGAAACCCGTGGAATGGGTACCATGCAATATGACTTCAAAGGGTCTTCATTTGCTCACCGAACCTCTCCAATCCTATCACTGCTGCGTTTATGCCCCTGTACACATGCTTGATTCTCTTTCGGAGACATAGCAATCCATAGGTTTTAAGATACTTACTAGTCAGGTACATTCTTAGGCGTTTAATATGCGGTGTTGAGTCCATTTCGTTGAGCAAGGAGTAGCTCTTGTCTATTCCATATTTGGCTTAAGGAACTTTATCTGTGCTCATTTCAATCTCTGGTTTTATGCAGCACCCCAACTCACCTTTCCCCTTAAGCAAGCATAAGTTGGTTTTCGAAATTTGAGACCCTGTTCTGTTCTGTAATTCAGTTCCTGTGTAGCCAAGTTTACATTCCGTGTATTACTGATATCTTATGATGTTTCTTTTTCTCTGTGACTTATTTCAGTTAGAATCATCATACCTGAATCCACTCATTGTGCTGCTAAGGGCCTGATGACACAGATTTCATTGCTGAGTGATATTGCTTTGTAAGTAAATACCACAACTTCTTTATCCATTTTTCACTTTCTGCAATGTTGAACTTGTACTGTAAACGAGGTTCTTGTAAACAGAGCCGTTCGAAACTTTGGGGTGGCTGTGTCTTTTTGATTTTAAATTCCCTAAGCTATAGGACCATAAGTGGAAGTGCCCTAGGCTCTGTTGCTTTGTTTTTTAGATGTTTCAGGAAACACCATACATTTCTCCCGAGTGTATGTTGGCAATTTACATCCCGCCGTTCAGCATAACAAGGCTCCCAGTTCTCCATGGCCTGTCCTGCCTTTCTGGATTTTACACTTTTTTCAGATGGCCCTTTTGACCAGGGGGAAGTGAGACTTCATTGTAGTGCAGATTTCCTTTGCAAGCTTGCTTGGTTGGCCAAAAAGGGCGTATGCGTTTTTTCCTGAATATATTCAGGAAAAAACGCATACGCCCTTTTTGGCCAAGTGCATCATTGTTGACGTTCTGCCTCTTTTCCTATGCTTTCAATGCAATTCCAGTCTACCTCCTGAAATCGGTTTCCTGCAATTCTGCCCCGCTTTCAAGTCCTCTTGGCAGCCTTACTTCAGTCTATTTTTGGACGATAGCTGTCATTTATAACTCTGCAGGTTTGTGAATTACAGTGCCCCTGAGCTCCTTTCTTCAACTCGCTTTCTTCTGACCTGGCCGCAACACCGCAGGATGGCTTCAGGCCCTAATCTGATTCCTGCACGGCACGCTGAGCCTTTGGTTAATTCCTCTTCCTGGTGGGAAATGAGAGTTAAATTTGCCCGTCCAGACACCTCCAGCTAGTCTCTCATTGGTTCTCGCTATTCCTGTTCATCTTCCGCAGAAATTGCAAACTGGGCTAAACAGGAGGTTAAAGGGACTGACTCTCCAAGTCGGGAGAGTGTTAGTAAAGCGTCTGGAGTGTTGCACCCGAGTACCAGGGTACGAAAACTGAGACATATTTGAACACGTCTCCCGATCACATGGTTGATCATACTCTAGGTTCCACATGCATGTTTTAGCTGAAGGAAGAATACCTTAAACCTGGGTAGTTGAAACCCGTGGAATGGGTACCATGCAATATGACTTCAAAGGGTCTTCATTTGCTCACCGAACCTCTCCAATCCTATCACTGCTGCGTTTATGCCCCTGTACACATGCTTGATTCTCTTTCGGAGACATAGCAATCCATAGGTTTTAAGATACTTACTAGTCAGGTACATTCTTAGGCGTTTAATATGCGGTGTTGAGTCCATTTCGTTGAGCAAGGAGTAGCTCTTGTCTATTCCATATTTGGCTTAAGGAACTTTATCTGTGCTCATTTCGGTCTCTGGTTTTATGCAGCACCCCAACTCACCTTTCCCGTTAAGCACGCATAAGTTGGTTTTCTAAATTTGTGACCCTGTTCTGTTCTGTAATTCAGTTCCTGTGTAGCCTAGTTTACATTCCGTGTATTACTGATATCTTATGATGTTTCTTTTTCTGTGTGACTTATTTCAGTTAGAATCATCATACCTGAATCCACTCATTGTGCTGCTAAGGGCCTGATGACACAGATTTCATTGCTGAGTGATATTGCTTTGTAAGTAAATACCACAACTTCTTTCTCCATTTTTCACTTTCTGCGATGTTGAACTTGTACTGTAAACGAGGTTCTTGTAAACAGAGGCGTCCCAAACTTTGGGGTGGCTGTGTCTTTTTGATTTTAATTTCCCTAAGCTATAGGACCATAAGTGGCAGTGCCCTAGGCTCTGTTGCTTTGTTTTTTAGATGTTTCAGGAAACACCATACACTTCTCCGGAGTGTCTGTTGGCAATTTACATCCCGCCCATCAGCATAACAAGGCTCCCAGTTCTCCATGGCCTGTCCGGCCTTTCTGGATTTTACACTTTTTTCAGATGGCCCTTTTGACCGGGGGGAAGTGAGACTTCATTGTAGTGCAGATTTCCTTTGCAAGCTTGCTTGGTTGGCCAAAAAGGGCGTATGCGTTTTTTCCTGAATATATTCAGGAAAAAACGCATATGCCCTTTTTGGCCAAGTGCATCATTGTGGACGTTCTGCCTCTTTTCCTATGCTTTCAATGCAATTCCAGTCTACCTCCTGAAATCGGTTTCCTGCAATTCTGCACCGCTTTCAAGTCCTCTTGGCAGCCTTACTTCAGTCTATTTTTGGACGATAGCTGTCATTTATAACTCTGCAGGTTTGTGAATTACAGTGCCCCTGAGCTCCTTTCTTCAACTCGCTTTCTTTTGAGCTGGCCGCAACACCGCAAGATTGCTTCAGGCCCTAATCTGGTTCCGGCATGGCACGCTGAGCCTTTGGTTATTTCCTCTTCCTGGTGGGAAATGAGAGTTAAATTTGCCCGTCCAGACACCTCCAGCTAGCCTCTCATTGGTTCTCGCTATTCCTGTTCATCTTCCGCAGAAATTGCAAACTGGGTCAAACAGGAGGTTAAAGGCGCTGACTCTCCAAGTGGGGAGAGTGTTAGTAAATCGTCTGGAATGTTGCACCCGAGTACCAGGGGAGGAAAACTGAGACATATTTGAACACGTCTCCCGTTCACATGGTTGATCATACTTGGGTTCCACATGCATGTTTTAGCTGAAGGAAGAATACCTTAAACCTGGAGAGTTGAGACCCGTGTAATGGGTACCATGCAATATGACTTCAAAGGGTCTTCATTTGCTCACCGAACCTCTCCAATCCTATCACTGCTGCGTTTATGCCCCTGTACACACGCTTGATTCTCTTTCGGAGACATAGCAATCCATAGGTTTTAAGATACTTACTAGCCAGGTACATTCTTAGGCGTTTAATATGCGGTGTTGAGTCCATTTCGTTGAGCAAGGAGTAGCTCTTGTCTATTCCATATTTGGCTTAAGGAACTTTATCTGTGCTCATTTCAATCTCTGGTTTTATGCAGCACCCCAACTCACCTTTACTCTTAAGCAAGCATAAGTTGTTTTTCTAAATTTGAGACCCTGTTCTGTTCTGTAATTCAGTTCCTGTGTAGCCAAGTTTACATTCCGTGTATTAGTGATATCTTATGATGTTTCTTTTTCTGTGTGACTTATTTCAGTTAGAATCATCATACCTGAATCCACTCATTGTGCTGCTAAGGGCCTCATGACACAGATTTCATTGCTGAGTGATATTGCTTTGTAGGTAAATACCACAACTTCTTTCTCCATTTTTCACTTTCTGCGATGTTGAACTTGTACTGTAAATGAGGTTCTTGTAAACAGAGGCGTCCCAAACTTTGGGGTGGCTGTGTCTATTTGATTTTAATTTCCCTAAGCTATAGGACCATAAGTGGAAGTACCCTAGACTCTGTTGCTTTTTTTTTAGATGTTTCAGGAAACACCATACACTTCTCCCGAGTGTCTGTTGGCAATTTACATCCCGCCCTTCAGCATAACAAAGCTCCCAGTTCTCCATGGCCTGTCCTGCCTTTCTGGATTTTACACATTTTTCAGATGGCCCTTTTGCCCGGGGAGAAGTGAGACTTCATTGTAGTGCAGATTTCCTTTGCAAGTTTGCTTGGTTGGCCAAAAAGGACGTATGCGTTTTTTCCTGAATATATTCAGGAAAAAACGCATACGTCCTTTTTGGCCAAGTGCATCATTGTGGACCTTCTGCCTCTTTTCCTATGCTTTCAATGCAATTCCAGTCTACCTCCTGAAATCGGTTTCCTGCAATTCTGCCCCGCTTTCAAGTCCTCTTGGCAGCCTTACTTCAGTATATTTTTGGACGATAGCTGTCATTTATAACTCTGCAGGTTTGTGAATTACAGTGCCCGTGAGCTCCTTTCTTAAACTCGCTTTCTTGTGAACAGGCCGCAACACCGCAGGATGTCTTCAGGCCCTAATCTGGTTCTGGCACGGCACACTGAGCCTTTGGTTAATTCCTCTTCCTGGTGGGAAATGAGAGTTAAATTTGCCCATCCAGAAACCTCCAGCTAGTCTCTCATTGATTCTCGCTATTCCTATTCATCTTCCACAGAAATTGCAAACTTGGCCAAACAGGAGGTTAAAGGGACTGACTCTCCAAGTCGGGAGAGTGTTAGTAAAGCGTCTGGAATGTTGCACCCCAGTACCAGGGGAGGAAAACTGAGACATATTTGAACACGTCTCCCGTTCACATGGTTGATCATACTCTGGGTTCCACATGCATGTTTTAGCTGAAGGAAGAATACCTTAAACCTGGAGAGTTGAGACCCGTGTAATGGGTACCATGCAATATGACTTCAAAGGGTCTTCATTTGCTCACCGAACCTCTCCAATCCTATCACTGCTGCGTTTATGCCCCTGTACACACGCTTGATTCTCTTTTGGAGACATAGCAATCCATAGGTTTTAAGATACTTACTAGTCAGGTACATTCTTAGGCGTTTAATATGGGGTTTTGAGTCCATTTCGTTGAGCAAGGAGTAGCTCTTGTCTATTCCATATTTGGCTTAAGGAACTTTATCTGTGCTCATTTCAATCTCTGGTTTTATGCAGCACCCCAACTCACCTTTCCCCTTAAGCAAGCATAAGTTGGTTTCATAATTTGAGACCCTGTTCTGTTTTGGAATGCAGTTCCTGTGTAGCCAAGTTTACATTCCGTGTATTAGTGATATCTTATGATGTTTCTTTTTCTGTGTGACTTATTTCAGTTAGAATCATCGTACCTGAATCCACTCATTATGCTGCTACGGGCCTGATGACATAGATTTCATTGCTCAGTGACAATGCATTGTACGTAAGTATCACAAGTTCTTTATCCATTTTTCACTTTCTGTGATATTGAATTTGTACGGTAAACGAGGTTCTTGTAAACAGAGGCGTCCCAAACTTTGGGGTGGCTGTGTCTTTTTGATTTTAATTTCCCTAAGCTATAGGACCATAAGTGGAAGTGCCCTAGGCTCTGTTGCTTTGTTTTTTAGATGTTTCAGGAAACACCATACACTTCTCCCGAGTGGCTGTTGGCAATTTACATCCCGCCCATCAGCATAACAAGGCTCCCAGTTCTCCATGGCCTGTCCTGCCTTTCTGGATTTTACACTTTTTTCAGATGGCCCTTTTGACCGGGGGGAAGTGAGACTTCATTGTAGTGCAGATTTCCTTTGCAAGCTTGCTTGGTTGGCCAAAAAGGGCGTATGCGTTTTTTCCTGAATATATTCAGGAAAAAACGCATACGCCCTTTTTGGCCAAGTGCATCATTGTGGACGTTCTGCCTCTTTTCCTATGCTTTCAATGCAATTCCAGTCTACCTCCTGAAATCGGTTTCCTGCAATTCTGCCCCACTTTCAAGTCCTCTTGGCAGCCTTCCTTCAGTCTATTTTTGGACGATAGCTGTCATTTATAACTCTGCAGGTTTGTGAATTACAGTGCCCCTTAGCTCCTTTCTTCAACTCGCTTTCTTGTGACCTGGCCGCAACACCGCAAGATGGCTTCAGGCCATAATCTGGTTCCGGCCCGGCATGCTGAGCCTTTGGTTAATTCCTCTTCCTGGTGGGAAATGAGAGTTAAATTTGCCCGTCCAGACACCTCCAGCTAGTCTCTCATTGGTTCTCCCTATTCCTGTTCATCTTCCGCAGAAATTGCAAACTGGGCCAAACAGGAGGTTAAAGGGACTGACTCTCCAAGTCGGGAGAGTGTTAGTAAAGCATCTGGAATGTTGCACCCGAGTACCAGGGTACGAAAACTGAGACATATTTGAACACGTCTCCCGATCACATGGTTGATCATACTCTAGGTTCCACATGCATGTTTTAGCTGAAGGAAGAATACCTGAAACCTGGGTAGTTGAAACCCGTGGAATGGGTACCATGCAATATGACTTCAATGGGTCTTCATTTGCTCACCGAATCTCTCCAATCCTATCACTGCTGCGTTTATTACCCTTGTACACACGCTTGATTCTCTTTCGGAGACATAGCAATCCATAGGTTTTAAGATACTTACTAGTCAGGTACATTCTTAGGCGTTTAATATGCGGTGTTGAGTCCATTTCGTTGAGCAAGGAGTAGCTCTTGTCTATTCCATATTTGGCTTAAGGAACTTTATCTGTGCTCATTTCAATCTCTGGTTTTATGCAGCACCCCAACTCACCTTTCCCCTTAAGCAAGCATAAGTTGGTTTCATAATTTGAGACCCTGTTCTGTTTTGGAATGCAGTTCCTGTGTAGCCAAGTTTACATTCCGTGTATTAGTGATATCTTATGATGTTTCTTTTTCTGTGTGACTTATTTCAGTTAGAATCATCGTACCTGAATCCACTCATTATGCTGCTACGGGCCTGATGACATAGATTTCATTGCTCAGTGACAATGCATTGTACGTAAGTATCACAAGTTCTTTATCCATTTTTCACTTTCTGTGATATTGAATTTGTACGGTAAACGAGGTTCTTGTAAACAGAGGCGTCCCAAACTTTGGGGTGGCTGTGTCTTTTTGATTTTAATTTCCCTAAGCTATAGGACCATAAGTGGAAGTGCCCTAGGCTCTGTTGCTTTGTTTTTTAGATGTTTCAGGAAACACCATACACTTCTCCCGAGTGGCTGTTGGCAATTTACATCCCGCCCATCAGCATAACAAGGCTCCCAGTTCTCCATGGCCTGTCCTGCCTTTCTGGATTTTACACTTTTTTCAGATGGCCCTTTTGACCGGGGGGCAGTGAGACTTCATTGTAGTGCAGATTTCCTTTGCAAGCTTGCTTGGTTGGCCAAAAAGGGCGTATGCGTTTTTTCCTGAATATATTCAGGAAAAAACGCATACGCCCTTTTTGGCCAAGTGCATCATTGTGGACGTTCTGCCTCTTTTCCTATGCTTTCAATGCAATTCCAGTCTACCTCCTGAAATCGGTTTCCTGCAATTCTGCCCCGCTTTCAAGTCCTCTTGGCAGCCTTCCTTCAGTCTATTTTTGGACGATAGCTGTCATTTATAACTCTGCAGGTTTGTGAATTACAGTGCCCCTGAGCTCCTTTCTTCAACTCGCTTTCTTGTGACCTGGCCGCAACACCGCAGGATGGCTTCAGGCCCTAATCCGGTTCCTGCACGGCATGCTGAGCCTTTGGTTAATTCCTCTTCCTGGTGGGAAATGAGAGTTAAATTTGCCCGTCCAGACACCTCCAGCTAGTCTCTCATTGGTTCTCGCTATTCCTGTTCATCTTCCGCAGAAATTGCAAACTGGGCCAAACAGGAGGTTAAAGGGACTGACTCCCCAAGTCGGGAGAGTGTTAGTAAAGCGTCTGGAATGTTGCACCCGAGTACCAGGGTACGAAAACTGAGACATATTTGAACACGTCTCCTGATCACATGGTTGATCATACTCTAGGTTCCACATGCATGTTTTAGCTGAAGGAAGAATACCTTAAACCTGGAGAGTTGAAACCCGTGGAATGGGTACCATGCAATATGACTTCAAAGGGTCTTCATTTGCTCACCGAACCTCTCCAATCCTATCACTGCTGCGTTTATGCCCCTGTACACATGCTTGATTCTCTTTCGGAGACATAGCAATCCACAGGTTTTAAGATACTTACTAGTCAGGTACATTCTTAGGCGTTTAATATGCGGTGTTGAGTCCATTTCGTTGAGCAAGGAGTAGCTCTTGTCTATTCCATATTTGGCTTAAGGAACTTTATCTGTGCTCATTTCAATCTCTGGTTTTATGCAGCACCCCAACTCACCTTTCCCCTTAAGCAATCATAAGTTGGTTTTCTAAATTTGAGACCCTGTTCTGTTCTGTAATTCAGTTCCTGTGTAGCCAAGTTTCCATTCCGTGTATTACTGATATCTAATGATGTTTCTTTTTCTGTGTGACTTATTTCAGTTAGAATCATCATACCTGAATCCACTCATTGTGCTGCTAGTGGCCTGATGACATAGATTTCATTGCTGAGTGATATTGCTTTGTAAGTGAATACCACAACTTCTTTATCCATTTTTCACTTTCTGCAATGTTGAACTTGTACTGTAAACGAGGTTCTTGTAAACAGAGCCGTTCCAAATTTTGGGGTGGCTGTGTCTTTTTGATTTTAATTTCCCGAAGCTATAGGACCATAAGTGGAAGTGCCCTAGGCTCTGTTGCTTTGTTTTTTAGATGTTTCAGGAAACACCATACACTTCTCCCGAGTGGCTGTTGGCAATTTACATCCCGCCCATCAGCATAACAAGGCTCCCAGTTCTCCATGGCCTGTCCTGCCTTTCTGGATTTTACACTTTTTTCAGATGGCCCTTTTGACCGGGGGGAAGTGAGACTTCATTGTAGTGCAGATTTCCTTTGCAAGCTTGCTTGGTTGGCCAAAAAGGGCGTATGCGTTTTTTCCTGAATATATTCAGGAAAAAACGCATACGCCCTTTTTGGCCAAGTGCATCATTGTGGACGTTCTGCCTCTTTTCCTATGCTTTCAATGCAATTCCATTCTACCTCCTGAAATGGGTTTCCTGCAATTCTGCCCCGCTTTCAAGTCCTCTTGGCAGCCTTACTTCAGTCTATTTTTGGACGATAGCTGTCATTTATAACTCTGCAGGTTTGTGAATTACAGTGCCCCTTAGCTCCTTTCTTCAACTCGCTTTCTTGTGACCTGGCCGCAACACCGCAAGATGGCTTCAGGCCATAATCTGGTTCCGGCCCGGCATGCTGAGCCTTTGGTTAATTCCTCTTCCTGGTGGGAAATGAGAGTTAAATTTGCCCGTCCAGACACCTCCAGCTAGTCTCTCATTGGTTCTCCCTATTCCTGTTCATCTTCCGCAGAAATTGCAAACTGGGCCAAACAGGAGGTTAAAGGGACTGACTCTCCAAGTCGGGAGAGTGTTAGTAAAGCGTCTGGAATGTTGCACCCGAGTACCAGGGTACGAAAACTGAGACATATTTGAACACGTCTCCCGATCACATGGTTGATCATACTCTAGGTTCCACATGCATGTTTTAGCTGAAGGAAGAATACCTGAAACCTGGGTAGTTGAAACCCGTGGAATGGGTACCATGCAATATGACTTCAATGGGTCTTCATTTGCTCACCGAATCTCTCCAATCCTATCACTGCTGCGTTTATTACCCTTGTACACACGCTTGATTCTCTTTTGGAGACATAGCAATCCATAGGTTTTAAGATACTTACTAGTCAGGTATATTCTTAGGCGTTTAATATGGGGTGTGGAGTCCATTTCGTTGAGCAAGGAGTAGCTCTTGTCTATTCCATATTTGGCTTAAGGAACTTTATCTGTGCTCATTTCAATCTCTGGTTTTATGCAGCACCCTAACTCACCTTTCCCCTTAAGCAAGCATAAGTTGGTTTTCTAAATTTGAGACCCTGTTCTGTTTTGTAATTCAGTTCCTCTGTAGCCAAGTTTAAATTCCATGTATTAGTGATATTTTTTGATGTTTCTTTTTCTGTGTGACTTATTTCAGTTAGAATCACCATACCCGAATCCACTCATTATGCTGCTATGGGCCTGGTGACATAGATTTCATTGCTGAGTGATATTGCATTGTACATGAGTACCAAAACTTCTTTATCCATTTTTCACTTTCTGTGATATTGAACTTGTACGGTAAATGAGGTTCTTGTAAACAGAGCCGTTCCAAATTTTGGGGTGGCTGTGTCTTTTTGATTTTAATTTCCCTAAGCTATAGGACCATAAGTGGAAGTGCCCTAGGCTCTGTTGCTTTGTTTTTTAGATGTTTCAGGAAACACCATACACTTCTCCCGAGTGTCTGTTGGCAATTTACATCCCGCCCATCAGCATAACAAGGCTCCCAGTTCTCCATGTCCTGTCCTGCCTTTCTGGATTTTACACTTTTTTCAGATGGCCCTTTTGACCGGGGGGAAGTGAGACTTCATTGTAGTGCAGATTTCCTTTGCAAGCTTGCTTGGTTGGCCAAAAAGGGCGTATGCGTTTTTTCCTGAATATATTCAGGAAAAAACGCATACGCCCTTTTTGGCCAAGTGCATCACTGTGGACATTCTGCCTCTTTTCCTATGCTTGAAATGCAATTCCTGTCTACCTCCTGAAATCGGTTTCCTGCAATTCTGCCCCGCTTTCAAGTCCTCTTGGCAGCCTTACTTCAGTATATTTTTGGACGATAGCTGTCATTTATAACTCTGCAGGTTTGTGAATTACAGTGCCCCTGAGCTCCTTTCTTCAACTCGCTTTCTTGTGAGCTGGCCGCAACACCGCAGGATGTCTTCAGGCCCTAACGTTGTTCCGTTATGGCACGCTGAGCCTTTGGTTAATTCCTCTTCCTGGTGGGAAATGAGAGTTAAATTTGCCCGTTCAGACACCTCCAGGTAGTCTCTCATTGGTTTTCGCTATTCCTGTTCATCTTCCGCAGAAATTGCAAACTGGGGCAAACAGGAGGTTAAAGGCGCTGACTCTCCAAGTAGGGAGAGTGTTAGTAAAGCATCTGGAATGTTGCACCCGAGTACCAGGGGAGGAAACCTGAGACATATTTGAACACGTCTCCTGTTCACACGGTTGATCATACTCTGGGTTCCACATGCATGTTTTAGCTGAAGGAAGAATACCTTAAACCTGGAGAGTTGAGACCCGTGTAATGGGTACCATGCAATATGACTTCAAAGGGTCTTCATTTGCTCACCGAACCTCTCCAATCCTATCACTGCTGCATTTATGCCCCTGTACACATGCTTGATTCTCTTTCAGAGACATAGCAATCCATAGGTTTTAAGATACTTACTAGTCAGGTACATTCTTAGGCGTTTAATATGCGGTGTTGAGTCCATTTCGTTGAGCAAGGAGTAGCTCTTGTCTATTCCATATTTGGCTTAAGGAACTTTATCTGTGCTCATTTCAATCTCTGGTTTTATGCAGCACCCCAACTCACCTTTCCCCTTAAGCAAGCATAAGTTGGTTTTCTAAATTTGAGACACTGTTCTGTTTTGGAATTCAGTTCCTGTGTAGCCAAGTTTACATTCCGTGTATTAGTGATATCTTATGATGTTTCTTTTTCTGTGTGACTTATTTCAGTTAGAAACATCATACCTGAATCCACTCATTGTGCTGCTAAGGGCCTGATGACATAGATTTCATTGCTGAGTGATATTGCTTTGTAAGTAAATACCACAACTTCTTTATCCATTTTTCACTTTCTGCGATGTTGAACTTGTACTGTAAACGAAGTTCTTGTAAACAGAGGCGTCCCAAACTTTGGGGTGGCTGTGTCTTTTTGATTTTAATTTCCCTAAGCTATAGGACCATAAGTGGAAGTGCCCTAGGCTCTGTTGCTTTGTTTTTTAGATGTTTCAGGAAACACCATACACTTCTCCCAAGTGTCTGTTGGCAATTTACATCCCGCCCATCAGCATAACAAGGCTCCCAGTTCTCCATGGCCTGTCCTGCCTTTCTGGAGTTTACACTTTTTTCAGATGGTCCTTTTGACCGGGGGGAAGTGAGACTTCATTGTAGTGCGATTTCCTTTGCAAGCTTGCTTGGTTGGCCAAAAAGGGCGTATGCGTTTTTTCCTGAATATATTCAGGAAAAAACGCATACGCCCTTTTTGGCCAAGTGCATCATTGTGGACGTTCTGCCTCTTTTCCTATGCTTTCAATGCAATTCCAGTCTACCTCGTGAAATCGGTTTCCTGCAATTCTGCCCCGCTTTCAAGTCCTCTTGGCAGCCTTACTTCAGTCTATTTTTGGACGATAGCTGTCATTTATAACTCTGCAGGTTTGTGAATTACAGTGCCCCTGAGCTCCTTTCTTCAACTCGCTTTCTTGTGACCTGGCCGCAACACCGCAGGATGGCTTCAGGCCCTAATCTGGTTCCGGCACGGCACGCTGAGCCTTTGGTTAATTCCTCTTCCTGGTGGGAAATGAGAGTTAAATTTGCCCGTCCAGACACCTCCAGCTAGCCTCTCATTGGTTCTCGCTATTCCTGTTCATCTTCCGCAGAAATTGCAAACTGGGCCAAACAGGAGGTTAAAGGGACTGACTCTCCAAGTCGGGAGAGTGTTAGTAAAGCGTCTGGAATGTTGCACCCGAGTACCAGGGTACGGAAACTGAGACATATTTGAACATGTCTCCCGATCACATGGTTGATCATACTCTAGGTTCCACATGCATGTTTTAGCTGAAGGAAGAATACCTTAAACCTGGGTAGTTGAAACCCGTGGAAGGGGTACCATGCAATATGACTTCAAAGGGTCTTCATTTGCTCACCGAACCTCTCCAATCCTATCACTGCTGCGTTTATGCCCCTGTACACATGCTTGATTCTCTTTCGGAGACATAGCAATCCATAGGTTTTAAGATACTTACTAGTCAGGTACATTCTTAGGCGTTTAATATGCGGTGTTGAGTCCATTTCGTTGAGCAAGGAGTAGCTCTTGTCTATTCCATATTTGGCTTAAGGAACTTTATCTGTGCTCATTTCAATCTCTGGTTTTATGCAGCACCCCAACTCACCTTTCCCCTTAAGCAAGCATAAGTTGGTTTTCTAAATTTGAGACCCTGTTCTGTCTTGGAATGCAGTTCCTGTGTAGTCAAGTTTACATTCCGTGTATTAGTGATATCTTATGATGTTTCTTTTTCTGTGTGACTTATTTCAGTTAGAATCATCGTACCTGAATCCACTCATTATGTTGCTACGGGCCTGATGACATAGATTTCATTGCTGAGTGATACTGCATTGTACGTAAGTACCACAATTTCTTTATCCATTTTTCACTTTCTGTGATATTGAACTTGTACGGTAAACGAGGTTCTTGTAAACGGAGGCGTCCCAAACTTTGGGGTGGCTGTGTCTTTTTGATTTTAATTTCCCGAAGCTATAGGACCATAAGTGGAAGTGCCCTAGGCTCTGTTGCTTTGTTTTTTAGATGTTTCAGGAAACACCATACACTTCTCCCAAGTGGTTGTTGGCAATTTACATCCCGCCCATCAGCATAACAAGGCTCCCAGTTCTCCATGGCCTGTCCTGCCTTTCTGGATTTTACACTTTTTTCAGATGGCCCTTTTGACCGGGGGTAAGTGAGACTTCATTGTAGTGCAGATTTCCTTTGCAAGCTTGCTTGGTTGGCCAAAAAGGGCGTATGCGTTTTTTCCTGAATATATTCAGGAAAAAACGCATACGCCCTTTTTGGCCAAGTGCATCATTGTGGACGTTCTGCCTCTTTTCCTATGCTTTCAATGCAATTCCAGTCTACCTCCTGAAATGGGTTTCCTGCAATTCTGCCCCGCTTTCAAGTCCTCTTGGCAGCCTTACTTCAGTCTATTTTTGGACGATAGCTGTCATTTATAACTCTGCATGTTTGTGAATTACAGTGCCCCTGAGCTCCTTTCTTCAACTCGCTTTCTTGTGACCTGGCCGCAACACCGCAGGATGGCTTCAGGCCCTAATCTGGTTCCAGCACGGCACGCTGAGCCTTTGGTTATTTCCTCTTCCTGGTGGGAAATGAGAGTTAAATTTGCCCGTCCAGACACCTCCAGCTAGCCTCTCATTGGTTCTCGCTATTCCTGTTCATCTTGCGCAGAAATTGCAAACTGTGTCAAACAGGAGGTTAAAGGCGCTGACTCTCCAAGTGGGGAGAGTGTTAGTAAAGCGTCTGGAATGTTGCACCCGAGTACCAGGGGAGGAAACCTGAGACATATTTGAACACGTCTCCCGATCACATGGTTGATCATACTCTAGGTTCCACATGCATGTTTTAGCTGAAGGAAGAATACCTTAAACCTGGGTAGTTGAAACCTGTGGAATGGGTACCATGCAATATGACTTCAAAGGGTCTTCATTTGCTCACCGAACCTCTCCAATCCTATCACTGCTGCGTTTATGCCCCTG
The DNA here is from genome assembly GCF_949987515.2 of Delphinus delphis. Lineage (NCBI taxonomy): Eukaryota > Metazoa > Chordata > Mammalia > Artiodactyla > Delphinidae > Delphinus > Delphinus delphis. The sequence continues at coordinate 334,415 of NW_027192679.1, read as the reverse complement.
TACACATGCTTGATTCTCTTTCAGAGACATAGCAATCCATAGGTTTTAAGATACTTACTAGTCAGGTACATTCTTAGGCGTTTAATATGCGGTGTTGAGTCCATTTCGTTGAGCAAGGAGTAGCTCTTGTCTATTCCATATTTGGCTTAAGGAACTTTATCTGTGCTCATTTCAATCTCTGGTTTTATGCAGCACCCCAACTCACCTTTCCCCTTAAGCAAGCATAAGTTGGTTTTCTAAATTTGAGACACTGTTCTGTTTTGGAATTCAGTTCCTGTGTAGCCAAGTTTACATTCCGTGTATTAGTGATATCTTATGATGTTTCTTTTTCTGTGTGACTTATTTCAGTTAGAATCATCGTACCTGAATCCACTCATTATGCTGCTACGGGCCTGATGACATAGATTTCATTGCTGAGTGATACTGCATTGTACGTAAGTACCACAAGTTCTTTATCCAATTTTCACTTTCTGTGATATTGAACTTGTACGGTAAACGAGGTTCTTGTAAACAGAGGCGTCCCAAACTTTGAGGTGGCTGTGTCTTTTTGATTTTAATTTCCCTAAGCTATAGGACCATAAGTGAAAGTGCCCTAGGCTCTGTTGCTTTGTTTTTTAGATGTTTCAGGAAACACCATACACTTCTCCCAAGTGTCTGTTGGCAATTTACATCCCGCCCATCAGCATAACAAGGCTCCCAGTTCTCCATGGCCTGTTGCCTTTCTGGATTTTACACTTTTTTCAGATGGCCCTTTTGACCGGGGGGAAGTGAGACTTCATTGTAGTGCAGATTTCCTTTGCAAGCTTGCTTGGTTGGCCAAAAAGGGCGTATGCGTTTTTTCCTGAATATATTCAGGAAAAAACGCATACGCCCTTTTTGGCCAAGTGCATCATTGTGGACGTTCTGCCTCTTTTCCTATGTTTTCAATGCAATTACAGTCTACCTCCTGAAATGGGTTTCCTGCAATTCTGCCCCGCTTTCAAGTCCTCTTGGCAGCCTTACTTCAGTCTATTTTTGGACGATAGCTGTCATTTATAACTCTGCAGGTTTGTGAATTACAGTGCCCTTGAGCTCCTTTCTTCAACTCGCTTTCTTGTGACCTGGCCGCAACACCGCAGGATGGCTTCAGGCCCTAATCTGGTTCCGGCACAGCACGCTGAGCCTTTGGTTAATTCCTCTTCCTGGTGGGAAATGAGAGTTAAATTTGCCCGTCCAGACACCTCCAGCTAGCCTCTCATTGGTTCTCGCTATTCCTGTTCATCTTCCGCAGAAATTGCAAACTGGGCCAAACAGGAGGTTAAAGGGACTGACTCTCCAAGTGGGGAGAGTGTTAGTAAAGCGTCTGGAATGTTGCACCCGAGTACCAGGGTACGAAAACTGAGACATATTTGAACACGTCTCCCGATCACATGGTTGATCATACTCTAGGTTCCACATGCATGTTTTAGCTGAAGGAAGAATACCTTAAACCTGGGTAGTTGAAACCCGTGGAAGGGGTACCATGCAATATGTCTTCAAAGGGTCTTCATTTGCTCACCGAACCTCTCCAATCCTATCACTGCTGCGTTCATGCCCCTGTACACATGCTTGATTCTCTTTCGGAGACATAGCAATCCATAGGTTTTAAGATACTTACTAGTCAGGTACATTCTTAGGCGTTTAATATGCGGTGTTGAGTCCATTTCGTTGAGCAAGGAGTAGCTCTTGTCTATTCCATATTTGGCTTAAGGAACTTTATCTGTGCTCATTTCAATCTCTGGTTTTATGCAGCACCCCAACTCACCTTTCCCCTTAAGCAAGCATAAGTTGGTTTTCTAAATTTGAGACCCTGTTCTGTCTTGGAATGCAGTTCCTGTGTAGTCAAGTTTACATTCCGTGTATTAGTGATATCTTATGATGTTTCTTTTTCTGTGTGACTTATTTCAGTTAGAATCATCGTACCTGAATCCACTCATTATGTTGCTACGGGCCTGATGACATAGATTTCATTGCTGAGTGATACTGCATTGTACGTAAGTACCACAATTTCTTTATCCATTTTTCACTTTCTGTGATATTGAACTTGTACGGTAAACGAGGTTCTTGTAAACGGAGGCGTCCCAAACATTGGGGTGGCTGTGTCTTTTTGATTTTAATTTCCCGAAGCTATAGGACCATAAGTGGAAGTGCCCTAGGCTCTGTTGCTTTGTTTTTTAGATGTTTCAGGAAACACCATACACTTCTCCCAAGTGGTTGTTGGCAATTTACATCCCGCCCATCAGCATAACAAGGCTCCCAGTTCTCCATGGCCTGTCCTGCCTTTCTGGATTTTACACTTTTTTCAGATGGCCCTTTTGACCGGGGGTAAGTGAGACTTCATTGTAGTGCAGATTTCCTTTGCAAGCTTGCTTGGTTGGCCAAAAAGGGCGTATGCGTTTTTTCCTGAATATATTCAGGAAAAAACGCATACGCCCTTTTTGGCCAAGTGCATCATTGTGGACGTTCTGCCTCTTTTCCTATGCTTTCAATGCAATTCCAGTCTACCTCCTGAAATGGGTTTCCTGCAATTCTGCCCCGCTTTCAAGTCCTCTTGGCAGCCTTACTTCAGTCTATTTTTGGACGATAGCTGTCATTTATAACTCTGCATGTTTGTGAATTACAGTGCCCCTGAGCTCCTTTCTTCAACTCGCTTTCTTGTGACCTGGCCGCAACACCGCAGGATGGCTTCAGGCCCTAATCTGGTTCCGGCACGGCACGCTGAGCCTTTGGTTATTTCCTCTTCCTGGTGGGAAATGAGAGTTAAATTTGCCCGTCCAGACACCTCCAGCTAGCCTCTCATTGGTTCTCGCTATTCCTGTTCATCTTGCGCAGAAATTGCAAACTGTGTCAAACAGGAGGTTAAAGGCGCTGACTCTCCAAGTGGGGAGAGTGTTAGTAAAGCGTCTGGAATGTTGCACCCGAGTACCAGGGGAGGAAACCTGAGACATATTTGAACACGTCTCCCGATCACATGGTTGATCATACTCTAGGTTCCACATGCATGTTTTAGCTGAAGGAAGAATACCTTAAACCTGTGTAGTTGAAACCTGTGGAATGGGTACCATGCAATATGACTTCAAAGGGTCTTCATTTGCTCACCGAACCTCTCCAATCCTATCACTGCTGCGTTTATGCCCCAATACACATGCTTGATTCTCTTTCAGAGACATAGCAATCCATAGGTTTTAAGATACTTACTAGTCAGGTACATTCTTAGGCGTTTAATATGCGGTGTTGAGTCCATTTCGTTGAGCAAGGAGTAGCTCTTGTCTATTCCATATTTGGCTTAAGGAACTTTATCTGTGCTCATTTCAATCTCTGGTTTTATGCAGCACCCCAACTCACCTTTCCCCTTAAGCAAGCATAAGTTGGTTTTCTAAATTTGAGAACCTGTCCTGTTTTGGAATTCAGTTCCTGTGTAGCCAAGTTTACATTCCGTGTATTAGTGATATCTTATGATGTTTCTTTTTCTGTGTGACTTATTTCAGTTAGAATCATCGTACCTGAATCCACTCATTATGCTGCTACGGGCCTGATGACATAGATTTCATTGCTGAGTGATACTGCATTGTACGTAAGTACCACAAGTTCTTTATCCATTTTTCACTTTCTGTGATATTGAACTTGTACGGTAAACGAGGTTCTTGTAAACAGAGGCGTCCCAAACTTTGAGGTGGCTGTGTCTTTTTGATTTTAATTTCCCTAAGCTATAGGACCATAAGTGGAAGTGCCCTAGGCTCTGTTGCTTTGTTTTTTAGATGTTTCAGGAAACACCATACACTTCTCCCAAGTGTCTGTTGGCAATTTACATCCCGCCCATCAGCATAACAAGGCTCCCAGTTCTCCATGGCCTGTTGCCTTTCTGGATTTTACACTTTTTTCAGATGGCCCTTTTGACCGGGGGTAGGTGAGACTTCATTGTAGTGCAGATTTCCTTTGCAAGCTTGCTTGGTTGGCCAAAAAGGGCGTATGCGTTTTTTCCTGAATATATTCAGGAAAAAACGCATACGCCCTTTTTGGCCAAGTGCATCATTGTGGACGTTCTGCCTCTTTTCCTATGCTTTCAATGCAATTCCTGTCTACCTCCTGAAATCGGTTTCCTGCAATTCTGTCCCGCTTTCAAGTCCTCTTGGCAGCCTTACTTCAGTATATTTTTGGACGATAGCTGTCATTTATAACTCTGCAGGTTTGTGAATTACAGTGCCCCTGAGCTCCTTTCTTCAACTCGCTTTCTTGTGAGCTGGCCGCAACACCGCAGGATGGCTTCAGGCCCTAATGTGGTTCCGGCATGGCACGCTGAGCCTTTGGTTAATTCCTCTTCCTGGTGGGAAATGAGAGTTAAATTTGCCCGTTCAGACACCTCCAGGTAGTCTCTCATTGGTTCTCGCTATTCCTGTTCATCTTCCGCAGAAATTGCAAACTGGGGCAAACAGGAGGTTAAAGGCGCTGACTCTCCAAGTAGGGAGAGTGTTAGTAAAGCGTCTGGAATGTTGCACCCGAGTACCAGGGGAGGAAACCTGAGACATATTTGAACACGTCTCCCGATCACATGGTTGATCATACTCTGGGTTCCACATGCATGTTTTAGCTGAAGGAAGAATACCTTAAACCTGGAGAGTTGAGACCCGTGTAATGGGTACCATGCAATATGACTTCAAAGGGTCTTCATTTGCTCACCGAACCTCTCCAATCCTATCACTGCTGCATTTATGCCCCTGTACACATGCTTGATTCTCTTTCAGAGACATAGCAATCCATAGGTTTTAAGATACTTACTAGTCAGGTACATTCTTAGGCGTTTAATATGCGGTGTTGAGTCCATTTCGTTGAGCAAGGAGTAGCTCTTGTCTATTCCATATTTGGCTTAAGGAACTTTATCTGTGCTCATTTCAATCTCTGGTTTTATGCAGCACCCCAACTCACCTTTCCCCTTAAGCAAGCATAAGTTGGTTTTCTAAATTTGAGACACTGTTCTGTTTTGGAATTCAGTACCTGTGTAGCCTAGTTTACATTCCGTGTATTACTGATATCTTATGATGTTTCTTTTTCTGTGTGACTTATTTCAGTTAGAATCATCGTACCTGAATCCACTCATTATGCTGCTACGGGCCTGATGACATAGATTTCATTGCTGAGTGATACTGCATTGTACGTAAGTACCACAAGTTCTTTATCCATTTTTCACTTTCTGTGATATTGAACTTGTACGGTAAACGAGGTTCTTGTAAACAGAGGCGTCCCAAACTTTGAGGTGGCTGTGTCTTTTTGATTTTAATTTCCCTAAGCTATAGGACCATAAGTGGAAGTGCCCTAGGCTCTGTTGCTTTGTTTTTTAGATGTTTCAGGAAACACCATACACTTCTCCCAAGTGTCTGTTGGCAATTTACATCCCGCCCATCAGCATAACAAGGCTCCCAGTTCTCCGTGGCCTGTTGCCTTTCTGGATTTTACACTTTTTTCAGATGGCCCTTTTGACCGGGGGGAAGTGAGACTTCATTGTAGTGCAGATTTCCTTTGCAAGCTTGCTTGGTTGGCCAAAAAGGGCGTATGCGTTTTTTCCTGAATATATTCAGGAAAAAACGCATACGCCCTTTTTGGCCAAGTGCATCATTGTGGACGTTCTGCCTCTTTTCCTATGCTTTCAATGCAATTCCAGTCTACCTCCTGAAATCGGTTTCCTGCAATTCTGCCCCGCTTTGAAGTCCTCTTGGCAGCCTTACTTCAGTATATTTTTGGACGATAGCTGTCATTTATAACTCTGCAGGTTTGTGAATTACAGTGCCCTTGAGCTCCTTTCTTCAACTCGCTTTCTTGTGACCTGGCCGCAACACCGCAGGATGGCTTCAGGCCCTAATCTGGTTCCGGCACGGCACGCTGAGCCTTTGGTTAATTCCTCTTCCTGGTGGGAAATGAGAGTTAAATTTGCCCGTCCAGACACCTCCAGCTAGCCTCTCATTGGTTCTCGCTATTCCTGTTCATCTTCCGCAGAAATTGCAAACTGGGCCAAACAGGAGGTTAAAGGGACTGACTCTCCAAGTGGGGAGAGTGTTAGTGAAGCGTCTGGAATGTTGCACCCGAGTACCAGGGTACGAAAACTGAGACATATTTGAACACGTCTCCCGATCACATGGTTGATCATACTCTAGGTTCCACATGCATGTTTTAGCTGAAGGAAGAATACCTGAAACCTGGGTAGTTGAAACCCGTGGAATGGGTACCATGCAATATGACTTAAATGGGTCTTTATTTGCTCACCGAATCTCTCCAATCCTATCACTGCTGCGTTTATTACCCTTGTACACACGGTTGATTCTCTTTTGGAGACATAGCAATCCATAGGTTTTAAGATACTTACTAGTCAGGTATATTCTTAGGCGTTTAATATGGGGTGTGGAGTCCATTTCGTTGAGCAAGGAGTAGCTCTTGTCTATTCCATATTTGGCTTAAGGAACTTTATCTGTGCTCATTTCAATCTCTGGTTTTATGCAGCACCCTAACTCACCTTTCCCCTTAAGCAAGCATAAGTTGGTTTTCTAAATTTGAGACCCTGTTCTGTTTTGTAATTCAGTTCCTCTGTAGCCAAGTTTAAATTCCATGTATTAGTGATATTTTTTGATGTTTCTTTTTCTGTGTGACTTATTTCAGTTAGAATCACCATACCCGAATCCACTCATTATGCTGCTACGGGCCTGGTGACATAGATTTCATTGCTGAGTGATATTGCATTGTACATGAGTACCACAACTTCTTTATCCATTTTTCACTTTCTGTGATATTGAACTTGTACGGTAAATGAGGTTCTTGTAAACAGAGGCGTCCCAAACTTTGGGGTGGCTGTGTCTTTTTGATTTTAATTTCCCTAAGCTATAGGACCATAAGTGGAAGTGCCCTAGGCTCTGTTGCTTTGTTTTTTAGATGTTTCAGGAAACACCATACACTTCTCCCGAGTGTCTGTTGGCAATTTACATCCCGCCCATCAGCATAACAAGGCTCCCAGTTCTCCATGGCCTGTCCTGCCTTTCTGGAGTTTACACATTTTTCAGATGGCCCTTTTGACCGGGGGGAAGTGAGACTTCATTGTAGTGCGATTTCCTTTGCAAGCTTGCTTGGTTGGCCAAAAAGGGCGTATGCGTTTTTTCCTGAATATATTCAGGAAAAAACGCATACGCCCTTTTTGGCCAAGTGCATCATTGTGGACGTTCTGCCTCTTTTCCTATGCTTTCAATGCAATTCCAGTCTACCTCCTGAAATGGGTTTCCTGCAATTCTGCCCCGCTTTCAAGTCCTCTTGGCAGCCTTACTTCAGTCTATTTTTGGACGATAGCTGTCATTTATAACTCTGCAGGTTTCTGAATTACAGTGCCCTTGAGCTCCTTTCTTCAACTCGCTTTCTTGTGACCTGGCCGCAACACCGCAGGATGGCTTCAGGCCCTAATCTGGTTCTGGCACGGCACGCTGAGCCTTTGGTTATTTCCTCCTCCTGGTGGGAAATGAGAGTTAAATTTGCCCGTCCAGACACCTCCAGCTAGTCTCTCATTGGTTCTCGCTATTCCTGTTCATCTTCCGCAGAAATTGCAAACTGTGCCAAACAGGAGGTTAAAGGCGCTGACTCTCCAAGTGGGGAGAGTGTTAGTAAAGCGTCTGGAATGTTGCACCCGAGTACCAGGGGAGGAAAACTGAGACATATTTGAACACGTCTCCCGATCACATGGTTGATCATACTCTGGGTTCCACATGCATGTTTTAGCTGAAGGAAGAATACCTAAAACCTGGGTAGTTGAAACCCGTGGAATGGGTACCATGCAATATGACTTCAAAGGGTCTTCATTTGCTCACCGAACCTCTCCAATCCTATCACTGCTGCGTTTATGCCCCTGTACACATGCTTGATTCTCTTTCGGAGACATAGCAATCCATAGGTTTTAAGATACTTACTAGTCAGGTACATTCTTAGGCGTTTAATATGCGGTGTTGAGTCCATTTCGTTGAGCAAGGAGTAGCTCTTGTCTATTCCATATTTGGCTTAAGGAACTTTATCTGTGCTCATTTCAATCTCTGGTTTTATGCAGCACCCCAACTCACCTTTACCCTTAAGCAAGCATAAGTTGGTTTTCTAAATTTGAGACCCTGTTCTGTTCTGTAATTCAGTTCCTGTGTAGCCAAGTTTACATTCTGAATATTACTGATATCTTATGATGTTTCTTTTTCTGTGTGACTTATTTCAGTTAGAATCATCATACCTGAATCCACTCATTGTGCTGCTAAGGGCCTGATGACATAGATTTCATTGCTGAGTGATATTGCTTTGTAAGTAAATACAACAACTTCTTTATCCATTTTTCACTTTCTGCGATGTTGAACTTGTACTGTAAACGAGTTTCTTGTAAACAGAGCCGTTCCAAACATTGGGGTGGCTGTTTCTTTTTGATTTTAATTTCCCTAAGCTATAGGACCATAAGTGGAAGTGCCCTAGGCTCTGTTGCTTTGTTTTTTAGATGTTTCTGGAAACACCATACACTTCTCCCAAGTGTCTGTTGGCAATTTACATCCCGCCCATCAGCATAACAAGGCTCCCAGTTCTCAATGGCCTGTTGCCTTTCTGGATTTTACACTTTTTTCAGATGGCCCTTTTGACCGGGGGGAAGTGAGACTTCATTGTAGTGCAGATTTCCTTTGCAAGCTTGCTTGGTTGGCCAAAAAGGGCGTATGCGTTTTTTCCTGAATATATTCAGGAAAAAACGCATACGCCCTTTTTGGCCAAGTGCATCATTGTGGACGTTCTGCCTCTTTTCCTATGCTTTCAATGCAATTCCAGTCTACCTCCTGAAATCGGTTTCCTGCAATTCTGCCCCGCTTTCAAGTCCTCTTGGCAGCCTTACTTCAGTGTATTTTTGGACGATAGCTGTCATTTATAACTCTGCAGGTTTGTGAATTACAGTGCCCTTGAGCTCCTTTCTTCAACTCGCTTTCTTGTGACCTGGCCGCAACACCGCAGGATGGCTTCAGGCCCTAATCTGGTTCCGGCACGGCACGCTGAGCCTTTGGTTAATTCCTCTTCCTGGTGGGAAATGAGAGTTAAATTTGCCCGTCCAGACACCTCCAGCTAGCCTCTCATTGGTTCTCGCTATTCCTGTTCATCTTCCGCAGAAATTGCAAACTGGGCCAAACAGGAGGTTAAAGGGACTGACTCTCCAAGTGGGGAGAGTGTTAGTAAAGCGTCTGGAATGTTGCACCCGAGTACCAGGGTACGAAAACTGAGACATATTTGAACATGTCTCCTGATCACATGGTTGATCATACTCTAGGTTCCACATGCATGTTTTAGCTGAAGGAAGAATACCTTAAACCTGGGTAGTTGAAACCCGTGGAAGGGGTACCATGCAATATGACTTCAAAGGGTCTTCATTTGCTCACCGAACCTCTCCAATCCTATCACTGCTGCGTTTATGCCCCTGTACACATGCTTGATTCTCTTTCGGAGACATAGCAATCCATAGGTTTTAAGATACTTACTAGTCAGGTACATTCTTAGGCGTTTAATATGCGGTGTTGAGTCCATTTCGTTGAGCAAGGAGTAGCTCTTGTCTATTCCATATTTGGCTTAAGGAACTTTATCTGTGCTCATTTCAATCTCTGGTTTTATGCAGCACCCCAACTCACCTTTCCCCTTAAGCAAGCATAAGTTGGTTTTCTAAATTTGAGACCCTGTTCTGTCTTGGAATGCAGTTCCTGTGTAGTCAAGTTTACATTCCGTGTATTACTGATATCTTATGATGTTTCTTTTTCTGTGTGACTTATTTCAGTTAGAATCATCGTACCTGAATCCACTCATTATGTTGCTACGGGCCTGATGACATAGATTTCATTGCTGAGTGATACTGCATTGTACGTAAGTACCACAATTTCTTTATCCATTTTTCACTTTCTGCGATGTTGAACTTGTACGGTAAACGAGGTTCTTGTAAACGGAGGCGTCCCAAACTTTGGGGTGGCTGTGTCTTTTTGATTTTAATTTCCCGAAGCTATAGGACCATAAGTGGAAGTGCCCTAGGCTCTGTTGCTTTGTTTTTTAGATGTTTCAGGAAACACCATACACTTCTCCCAAGTGTCTGTTGGCAATTTACATCCCGCCCATCAGCATAACAAGGCTCCCAGTTCTCCATGGCCTGTCCTGCCTTTCTGGATTTTACACTTTTTTCAGATGGCCCTTTTGACCGGGGGGAAGTGAGACTTCATTGTAGTGCAGATTTCCTTTGCAAGCTTGCTTGGTTGGCCAAAAAGGGCGTATGCGTTTTTTCCTGAATATATTCAGGAAAAAACGCATACGCCCTTTTTGGCCAAGTGCATCATTGTGGACGTTCTGCCTCTTTTCCTATGCTTTCAATGCAATTCCAGTCTACCTCCTGAAATCGGTTTCCTGCAATTCTGCCCCGCTTTCAAGTCCTCTTGGCAGCCTTACTTCAGTCTATTTTTGGACGATAGCTGTCATTTATAACTCTGCATGTTTGTGAATTACAGTGCCCCTGAGCTCCTTTCTTCAACTCGCTTTCTTGTGACCTGGCCGCAACACCGCAGGATGGCTTCAGGCCCTAATCTGGTTCCGGCACGGCACGCTGAGCCTTTGGTTATTTCCTCTTCCTGGTGGGAAATGAGAGTTAAATTTGCCCGTCCAGACACCTCCAGCTAGCCTCTCATTGGTTCTCGCTATTCCTGTTCATCTTGCGCAGAAATTGCAAACTGTGTCAAACAGGAGGTTAAAGGCGCTGACTCTCCAAGTGGAGAGTGTTAGTAAAGCGTCTGGAATGTTGCACCCGAGTACCAGGGGAGGAAACCTGAGACATATTTGAACACGTCTCCCGATCACATGGTTGATCATACTCTAGGTTCCACATGCATGTTTTAGCTGAAGGAAGAATACCTTAAACCTGGGTAGTTGAAACCTGTGGAATGGGTACCATGCAATATGACTTCAAAGGGTCTTCATTTGCTCACCGAACCTCTCCAATCCTATCACTGCTGCGTTTATGCCCCTGTACACATGCTTGATTCTCTTTCAGAGACATAGCAATCCATAGGTTTTAAGATACTTACTAGTCAGGTACATTCTTAGGCGTTTAATATGCGGTGTTGAGTCCATTTCGTTGAGCAAGGAGTAGCTCTTGTCTATTCCATATTTGGCTTAAGGAACTTTATCTGTGCTCATTTCAATCTCTGGTTTTATGCAGCACCCCAACTCACCTTTCCCCTTAAGCAAGCATAAGTTGGTTTTCTAAATTTGAGAACCTGTTCTGTTTTGGAATTCAGTTCCTGTGTAGCCAAGTTTACATTCCGTGTATTAGTGATATCTTATGATGTTTCTTTTTCTGTGTGACTTATTTCAGTTAGAATCATCGTACCTGAATCCACTCATTATGCTGCTACGGGCCTGATGACATAGATTTCATTGCTGAGTGATACTGCATTGTACGTAAGTACCACAAGTTCTTTATCCATTTTTCACTTTCTGTGATATTGAACTTGTACTGTAAACGAGGTTCTTGTAAACAGAGGCGTCCCAAACTTTGAGGTGGCTGTGTCTTTTTGATTTTAATTTCCCTAAGCTATAGGACCATAAGTGGAAGTGCCCTAGGCTCTGTTGCTTTGTTTTTTAGATGTTTCAGGAAACACCATACACTTCTCCCAAGTGTCTGTTGGCAATTTACATCCCGCCCATCAGCATAACAAGGCTCCCAGTTCTCCATGGCCTGTTGCCTTTCTGGATTTTACACTTTTTTCAGATGGCCCTTTTGACCGGGGGGAAGTGAGACTTCATTGTAGTGCAGATTTCCTTTGCAAGCTTGCTTGGTTGGCCAAAAAGGGCGTATGCGTTTTTTCCTGAATATATTCAGGAAAAAACGCATACGCCCTTTTTGGCCAAGTGCATCATTGTGGACGTTCTGCCTCTTTTCCTATGCTTTCAATGCAATTCCAGTCTACCTCCTGAAATCGGTTTCCTGCAATTCTGCCCCGCTTTCAAGTCCTCTTGGCAGCCTTACTTCAGTCTATTTTTGGACGATAGCTGTCATTTATAACTCTGCAGGTTTGTGAATTACAGTGCCCCTGAGCTCCTTTCTTCAACTCGCTTTCTTGTGACCTGGCCGCAACACCGCAGGATGGCTTCAGGCCCTAATCTGGTTCCGGCCCGGCAAGCTGAGCCTTTGGTTAATTCCTCTTCCTGGTATGAAATGAGAGTTAAACTTGCCCGTCCAGACACCTCCAGCTAGCCTCTCATTGGTTCTCGCTATTCCTGTTCATCTTGCGCAGAAATTGCAAACTGGGCCAAACAGGAGGTTAAAGGGACTGACTCTCCAAGTCGGCAGAGTGTTAGTAAAGCGTCTGGAATGTTGCACCCGAGTACCAAGGTACGAAAACTGAGACATATTTGAACACGTCTCCCGATCACATGGTTGATCATACTCTAGGTTCCACATGCATGTTTTAGCTGAAGGAAGAATACCTGAAACCTGGGTAGTTGAAACCCGTGGAATGGGTACCATGCAATATGACTTAAATGGGTCTTTATTTGCTCACCGAATCTCTCCAATCCTATCACTGCTGCGTTTATTACCCTTGTACACACGCTTGATTCTCTTTTGGAGACATAGCAATCCATAGGTTTTAAGATACTTACTAGTCAGGTATATTCTTAGGCGTTTAATATGGGGTGTGGAGTCCATTTCGTTGAGCAAGGAGTAGCTCTTGTCTATTAGATATTTGGCTTAAGGAACTTTATCTGTGCTCATTTCAATCTCTGGTTTTATGCAGCACCCTAACTCACCTTTCCCCTTAAGCAAGCATAAGTTGGTTTTCTAAATTTGAGACCCTGTTCTGTTTTGTAATTCAGTTCCTCTGTAGCCAAGGTTAAATTCCATGTATTAGTGATATTTTTTGATGTTTCTTTTGCTGTGTGACTTATTTCAGTTAGAATCACCATACCCGAATCCACTCATTATGCTGCTATGGGCCTGGTGACATAGATTTCATTGCTGAGTGATATTGCATTGTACATGAGTACCACAACTTCTTTATCCATTTTTCACTTTCTGTGATATTGAACTTGTACGGTAAATGAGGTTCTTGTAAACAGAGCCGTTCCAAATTTTGGGGTGGCTGTGTCTTTTTGATTTTAATTTCCCTAAGCTATAGGACCATAAGTGGAAGTCCACTAGGCTCTGTTGCTTTGTTTTTTAGATGTTTCAGGAAACACCATACACTTCTCCCGAGTGGCTGTTGGCAATTTACATCCCGCCCATCAGCATAACAAGGCTCCCAGTTCTCCATGGCCTGTCCTGCCTTTCTGGATTTTACACTTTTTTCAGATGGCCCTTTTGACCGGGGGGAAGTGAGACTTCATTGTAGTGCAGATTTCCTTTGCAAGCTTGCTTGGTTGGCCAAAAAGGGCGTATGCGTTTTTTCCTGAATATATTCAGGAAAAAACGCATACGCCCTTTTTGGCCAAGTGCATCATTGTGGACGTTCTGCCTCTTTTCCTATGCTTTCAATGCAATTCCAGTCTACCTCCTGAAATGGGTTTCCTGCAATTCTGCCCCGCTTTCAAGTCCTCTTGGCAGCCTTACTTCAGTCTATTTTTGGACGATAGCTGTCATTTATAACTCTGCATGTTTGTGAATTACAGTGCCCCTGAGCTCCTTTCTTCAACTCGCTTTCTTGTGACCTGGCCGCAACACCGCAGGATGGCTTCAGGCCCTAATCTGGTTCCGGCACGGCACGCTGAGCCTTTGGTTATTTCCTCTTCCTGGTGGGAAATGAGAGTTAAATTTGCCCGTCCAGACACCTCCAGCTAGCCTCTCATTGGTTCTCGCTATTCCTGTTCATCTTGCGCAGAAATTGCAAACTGTGTCAAACAGGAGGTTAAAGGCGCTGACTCTCCAAGTGGGGAGAGTTTTAGTAAAGCGTCTGGAATGTTGCACCCGAGTACCAGGGGAGGAAACCTGAGACATATTTGAACACGTCTCCCGATCACATGGTTGATCATACTCTAGGTTCCACATGCATGTTTTAGCTGAAGGAAGAATACCTTAAACCTGGGTAGTTGAAACCTGTGGAATGGGTACCATGCAATATGACTTCAAAGGGTCTTCATTTGCTCACCGAACCTCTCCAATCCTATCACTGCTGCGTTTATGCCCCTGTACACATGCTTGATTCTCTTTCGGAGACATAGCAATCCATAGGTTTTAAGATACTTACTAGTCAGGTACATTCTTAGGCGTTTAATATGCGGTGTTGAGTCCATTTCGTTGAGCAAGGAGTAGCTCTTGTCTATTCCATATTTGGCTTAAGGAACTTTATCTGTGCTCATTTCAATCTCTGGTTTTATGCAGCACCCCAACTCACCTTTCCCCTTAAGCAAGCATAAGTTGGTTTTCTAAATTTGAGAACCTGTTCTGTTTTGGAATTCAGTTCCTGTGTAGCCAAGTTTACATTCCGTGTATTAGTGATATCTTATGATGTTTCTTTTTCTGTGTGACTTATTTCAGTTAGAATCATCGTACCTGAATCCACTCATTATGCTGCTACGGGCCTGATGACATAGATTTCATTGCTGAGTGATACTGCATTGTACGTAAGTACCACAAGTTCTTTATCCATTTTTCACTTTCTGTGATATTGAACTTGTACGGTAAACGAGGTTCTTGTAAACAGAGGCGTCCCAAACTTTGAGGTGGCTGTGTCTTTTTGATTTTAATTTCCCTAAGCTATAGGACCATAAGTGGAAGTGCCCTAGGCTCTGTTGCTTTGTTTTTTAGATGTTTCAGGAAACACCATACACTTCTCCCAAGTGTCTGTTGGCAATTTACATCCCGCCCATCAGCATAACAAGGCTCCCAGTTCTCCATGGCCTGTTGCCTTTCTGGATTTTACACTTTTTTCAGATGGCCCTTTTGACCGGGGGTAAGTGAGACTTCATTGTAGTGCAGATTTCCTTTGCAAGCTTGCTTGGTTGGCCAAAAAGGGCGTATGCGTTTTTTTCCTGAATATATTCAGGAAAAAACGCATACGCCCTTTTTGGCCAAGTGCATCATTGTGGACGTTCTGCCTCTTTTCCTATGCTTTCAATGCAATTCCAGTCTACCTCCTGAAATCGGTTTCCTGCAATTCTGCCCCGCTTTCAAGTCCTCTTGGCAGCCTTACTTCAGTCTATTTTTGGACGATAGCTGTCATTTATAACTCTGCAGGTTTGTGAATTACAGTGCCCCTGAGCTCCTTTCTTCAACTCGCTTTCTTGTGACCTGGCCGCAACACCGCAGGATGGCTTCAGGCCCTAATCTGGTTCCGGCCCGGCAAGCTGAGCCTTTGGTTAATTCCTCTTCCTGGTGGGAAATGAGAGTTAAACTTGCCCGTCCAGACACCTCCAGCTAGCCTCTCATTGGTTCTCGCTATTCCTGTTCATCTTGCGCAGAAATTGCAAACTGGGCCAAACAGGAGGTTAAAGGGACTGACTCTCCAAGTCGCCAGAGTGTTAGTAAAGCGTCTGGAATGTTGCACCCGAGTACCAGGGTACGAAAACTGAGACATATTTGAACACGTCTCCCGATCACATGGTTGATCATACTCTAGGTTCCACATGCATGTTTTAGCTGAAGGAAGAATACCTGAAACCTGGGTAGTTGAAACCCGTGGAATGGGTACCATGCAATATGACTTAAATGGGTCTTTATTTGCTCACCGAATCTCTCCAATCCTATCACTGCTGCGTTTATTACCCTTGTACACACGCTTGATTCTCTTTTGGAGACATAGCAATCCATAGGTTTTAAGATACTTACTAGTCAGGTATATTCTTAGGCGTTTAATATGGGGTGTGGAGTCCATTTCGTTGAGCAAGGAGTAGCTCTTGTCTATTCCATATTTGGCTTAAGGAACTTTATCTGTGCTCATTTCAATCTCTGGTTTTATGCAGCACCCTAACTCACCTTTCCCCTTAAGCAAGCATAAGTTGGTTTTCTAAATTTGAGACCCTGTTCTGTTTTGTAATTCAGTTCCTCTGTAGCCAAGGTTAAATTCCATGTATTAGTGATATTTTTTGATGTTTCTTTTTCTGTGTGACTTATTTCAGTTAGAATCACCATACCCGAATCCACTCATTATGCTGCTATGGGCCTGGTGACATAGATTTCATTGCTGAGTGATATTGCATTGTACATGAGTACCACAACTTCTTTATCCATTTTTCACTTTCTGTGATATTGAACTTGTACGGTAAATGAGGTTCTTGTAAACAGAGCCGTTCCAAATTTTGGGGTGGCTGTGTCTTTTTGATTTTAATTTCCCTAAGCTATAGGACCATAAGTGGAAGTCCACTAGGCTCTGTTGCTTTGTTTTTTAGATGTTTCAGGAAACACCATACACTTCTCCCGAGTGGCTGTTGGCAATTTACATCCCGCCCATCAGCATAACAAGGCTCCCAGTTCTCCATGGCCTGTCCTGCCTTTCTGGATTTTACACTTTTTTCAGATGGCCCTTTTGACCGGGGGGAAGTGAGACTTCATTGTAGTGCAGATTTCCTTTGCAAGCTTGCTTGGTTGGCCAAAAAGGGCGTATGAGTTTTTTCCTGAATATATTCAGGAAAAAACGCATACGCCCTTTTTGGCCAAGTGCATCACTGTGGACATTCTGCCTCTTTTCCTATGCTTGAAATGCAATTCCTGTCTACCTCCTGAAATCGGTTTCCTGCAATTCTGTCCCGCTTTCAAGTCCTCTTGGCAGCCTTACTTCAGTATATTTTTGGACGATAGCTGTCATTTATAACTCTGCAGGTTTGTGAATTACAGTGCCCTTGAGCTCCTTTCTTCAACTCGCTTTCTTGTGACCTGGCCGCAACACCGCAGGATGGCTTCAGGCCCTAATCTGGTTCCGGCACAGCACGCTGAGCCTTTGGTTAATTCCTCTTCCTGGTGGGAAGTGAGAGTTAAATTTGCCCGTCCAGACACCTCCAGCTAGCCTCTCATTCGTTCTCGCTATTCCTGTTCATCTTCCGCAGAAATTGCAAACTGGGCCAAACAGGAGGTTAAAGGGACTGACTCTCCAAGTCGGCAGAGTGTTAGTAAAGCGTCTGGAATGTTGCACCCGAGTACCAGGGTACGAAAACTGAGACATATTTGAACATGTCTCCCGATCACATGGTTGATCATACTCTGGGTTCCACATGCATGTTTTAGCTGAAGGAAGAATACCTAAAAGCTGGGTAGTTGAAACCCGTGGAATGGGTACCATGCAATATGACTTCAAAGGGTCTTCATTTGCTCACCGAACCTCTCCAATCCTATCACTGCTGTGTTTATGCCCCTGTACACATGCTTGATTCTCTTTCGGAGACATAGCAATCCATAGGTTTTAAGATACTTACTAGTCAGGTACATTCTTAGGCGTTTAATATGTGGTGTTGAGTCCATTTCGTTGAGCAAGGAGTAGCTCTTGTCTATTCCATATTTGGCTTAAGGAACTTTATCTGTGCTCATTTCAATCTCTGGTTTTATGCAGCACCCCAACTCACCTTTCCCCTTAAGCAAGCGTAAGTTGGTTTTCTAAATTTGAGACCCTGTTCTGTTTTGGAATGCAGTTCCTGTGTAGCCAAGTTTACATTCCGTGTATTAGTGATATCTTATGATGTTTCTTTTTCTGTGTGACTTATTTCAGTTAGAATCATCGTACCTGAATCCACTCATTATGCTGCTGCGGGCCTGATGACATAGATTTCATTGCTGAGTGATACTGCATTGTACGTAAGTACCACAAGTTCTTTATCCATTTTTCACTTTCTGTGATATTGCACTTGTACGGTAAACGAGGTTCTTGTAAACGGAGGCGTCCCAAACTTTGGGGTGGCTGTGTCTTTTTGATTTTAATTTCCCTAAGCTATAGGACCATAAGTGGAAGTGCCCTAGGCTCTGTTGCTTTGTTTTTTAGATGTTTCAGGAAACACCATACACTTCTCCTGAGTGTCTGTTGGCAATTTACATCCCGCCCATCAGCATAACAAGGCTCCCAGTTCTCCATGGCCTGTCCTGCCTTTCTGGATTTTACACTTTTTTCAGATGGCCCTTTTGACCGGGGAGAAGTGAGACTTCATTGTAGTGCAGATTTCCTTTGCAAGCTTGCTTGGTTGGCCAAAAAGGGCGTATGCGTTTTTTCCTGAATATATTCAGGAAAAAACGCATACGCCCTTTTTGGCCAAGTGCATCATTGTGGACGTTCTGCCTCTTTTCCTATGCTTTCAATGCAATTCCAGTCTACCTCCTGAAATGGGTTTCCTGCAATTCTGCCCCGCTTTCAAGTCCTCTTGGCAGCCTTACTTCAGTCTATTTTTGGATGATAGCTGTCATTTATAACTCTGCAGGTTTGTGAATTACAGTGCCCCTGAGCTCCTTTCTTCAACTCGCTTTCTTGTGACCTGGCCGCAACACCGCAGGATGGCTTCAGGCCCTAATCTGGTTCCGGCACGGCACGCTGAGCCTTTGGTTAATTCCTCTTCCTGGTGGGAAATGAGATTTAAATTTGCCCGTCCAGACACCTCCAGCTAGACTCTCATTGGTTCTCGCTATTCCTGTTCATCTTCCGCAGAAATTGCAAACTGGGCCAAACAGGAGGTTAAAGGCACTGACTCTCCAAGTCGGGAGAGTGTTAGTAAAGCGTCTGGAATGTTGCACCCGAGTACCAGGGTACGAAAACTGAGACATATTTGAACACGTCTCCCGATCACATGGTTGATCATTCTCTAGGTTCCACATGCATGTTTTAGCTGAAGGAAGAATACCTTAAACCTGGGTAGTTGAAACCCGTGGAATGGGTACCATGCAATATGACTTCAAAGGGTCTTCATTTGCTCACCGAACCTCTCCAATCCTATCACTGCTGCGTTTATGCCCCTGTACACACGCTTGATTCTCTTTCGGAGACATAGCAATCCATAGGTTTTAAGATACTTACTAGCCAGGTACATTCTTAGGCGTTTAATATGCGGTGTTGAGTCCATTTCGTTGAGCAAGGAGTAGCTCTTGTCTATTCCATATTTGGCTTAAGGAACTTTATCTGTGCTCATTTCAATCTCTGGTTTTATGCAGCACCCCAACTCACCTTTACCCTTAAGCAAGCATAAGTTGGTTTTCTAAATTTGAGACCCTGTTCTGTTCTGTAATTCAGTTCCTGTGTAGCCAAGTTTACATTCCGTGTATTACTGATATCTTATGATGTTTCTTTTTCTGTGTGACTTATTTCAGTTAGAATCATCATACCTGAATCCACTCATTGTGCTGCTAAGGGCCTGATGACATAGATTTCATTGCTGAGTGATATTGCTTTGTAAGTAAATACCACAACTTCTTTCTCCATTTTTCACTTTCTGCGATGTTGACCTTGTACTGTAAACGAGGTTCTTGTAAACAGAGCCGTTCCAAACTTTGGGGTGGCTGTGTCTTTTTGATTTTAATTTCCCTAAGCTATAGGACCATAAGTGGCAGTGCCCTAGGCTCTGTTGCTTTGTTTTTTAGATGTTTCAGGAAACACCATACACTTCTCCCGAGTGTCTGTTGGCAATTTACATCCCGCCCATCAGCATAACAAGGCTCCCAGTTCTCCATGGCCTGTCCTGCCTTTCTGGATTTTACACTTTTTTCAGATGGCCCTTTTGACCGGGGGGAAGTGAGACTTCATTGTAGTGCAGATTTCCTTTGCAAGCTTGCTTGGTTGGCCAAAAAGGGCGTATGCGTTTTTTCCTGAATATATTCAGGAAAAAACGCATATGCCCTTTTTGGCCAAGTGCATCATTGTGGACGTTCTGCCTCTTTTCCTATGCTTTCAATGCAAATCCAGTCTACCTCCTGAAATCGGTTTCCTGCAATTCTGCCCCGCTTTCAAGTCCTCTTGGCAGCCTTACTTCAGTCTATTTTTGGACGATAGCTGTCATTTATAACTCTGCAGGTTTGTGAATTACAGTGCCCCTGAGCTCCTTTCTTCAACTCGCTTTCTTGTGAGCTGGCCGCAACACCGCAGGATGGCTTCAGGCCCTAATCTGGTTCCGGCACGGCACGCTGAGCCTTTGGTTAATTCCTCTTCCTGGTGGGAAATGAGAGTTAAATTTGCCCGTCCAGACAGCTCCAGCTAGTCTCTCATTTGTTCTCGCTCTTCCTGTTCATGTTCCACAGAAATTGCAAACTGGGCCAAACAGGAGGTTAAAGGGACTGACTCTCCAAGTCGGGAGAGTGTTAGTAAAGCGTCTGGAATGTTGCACCCGAGTACCAGGGTACGAAAACTGAGACATATTTGAACACGTCTCCCGATCACATGGTTGATCATTCTCTAGGTTCCACATGCATGTTTTAGCTGAAGGAAGAATACCTTAAACCTGGGTAGTTGAAACCCGTGGAATGGGTACCATGCAATATGACTTCAAAGGGTCTTCATTTGCTCACCGAACCTCTCCAATCCTATCACTGCTGCGTTTATGCCCCTGTACACACGCTTGATTCTCTTTCGGAGACATAGCAATCCATAGGTTTTAAGATACTTACTAGCCAGGTACATTCTTAGGCGTTTAATATGCGGTGTTGAGTCCATTTCGTTGGGCAAGGAGTAGCTCTTGTCTATTCCATATTTGGCTTAAGGAACTTTATCTGTGCTCATTTCAATCTCTGGTTTTATGCAGCACCCCAACTCACCTTTACCCTTAAGCAAGCATAAGTTGGTTTTCTAAATTTGAGACCCTGTTCTGTTCTGTAATTCAGTTCCTGTGTAGCCAAGTTTACATTCCGTGTATTACTGATATCTTATGATGTTTCTTTTTCTGTGTGACTTATTTCAGTTAGAATCATCACACCTGAATCCACTCATTGTGCTCCTAAGGGCCTGATGACATAGATTTCATTGCTGAGTGATATTGTTTGTAAGTAAATACCACAACTTCTTTCTCCATTTTTCACTTTCTGCGATGATGAACTTGTACTGTAAACGAGGTTCTTGTAAACGGAGGCGTCCCAAACTTTGGGGTGGCTGTGTCTTTTTGATTTTAATTTCCCTAAGCTATAGGACCATAAGTGGCAGTGCCCTAGGCTCTGTTGCTTTGTTTTTTAGATGTTTCAGGAAACACCATACACTTCTCCCTAGTGTCTGTTGGCAATTTACATCCCGCCCATCAGCATAACAAGGCTCCCAGTTCTCCATGGCCTGTCCTGCCTTTCTGGATTTTACACTTTTTTCAGATGGCCCTTTTGACCGGGGGGAAGTGAGACTTCATTGTAGTGCAGATTTCCTTTGCAAGCTTGCTTGGTTGGCCAAAAAGGGCGTATGCGTTTTTTCCTGAATATATTCAGGAACAAACGCATACGCCCTTTTTGGCCAAGTGCATCATTGTGGACGTTCTGCCTCTTTTCCTATGCTTTCAATGCAATTCCAGTCTACCTCCTGAAATGGGTTTCCTGCAATTCTGCCCCGCTTTCAAGTCCTCTTGGCAGCCTTACTTCAGTCTATTTTTGGACGATAGCTGTCATTTATAACTCTGCAGGTTTGTGAATTACAGTGTCCCTGAGCTCCTTTCTTCAACTCGCTTTCTTGTGACCTGGCCGCAACACCGCAGGATGGCTTCAGGCCCTAATCTCGTTCCAGCCCGGCATGCTGAGCCTTTGGTTAATTCTTCTTCCTGGTGGGAAATGAGAGTTAAATTTGCCCGTCCAGACACCTCCAGCTAGCCTCTCATTGGTTCTCGCTATTCCTGTTCATCTTCCGCAGAAATTGCAAACTGGGCCAAACAGGAGGTTAAAGGGACTGACTCTCCAAGTCGGGAGAGTGTTAGTAAAGCGTCTGGAATGTTGCACCTAAGTACCAGGGTACGAAACCTGAGACATATTTGAACACGTCTCCCGATCACATGGTTGATCATACTCTAGGTTCCACATGCATGTTTTAGCTGAAGTAAGAATACCTTAAACCTGGGTATTTGAAACCCGTGGAATGGGTACCATGCAATATGACTTCAAAGGGTCTTCATTTGCTCACCGAACCTCTCCAATCCTATCACTGCTGCGTTTATGCCCCTGTACACACGCTTGATTCTCTTTTGGAGACATAGCAATCCATAGGTTTTAAGATACTTACTAGTCAGGTACATACTTAGGCGTTTAATATGCGGTGTTGAGTCCATTTCGTGAGCAAGGAGTAGCTCTTGTCTATTCCATATTTGGCTTAAGGAACTTTATCTGTGCTCATTTCAATCTCTGGTTTTATGCAGCACCCCAACTCACCTTTCCCCTTAAGCAAGCATAAGTTGGTTTTCTAAATTTGAGACCCTGTTCTGTTCTGTAATTCAGTTCCTGTGTAGTCAAGTTTACATTCCGTGTATTACTGATATCTTATGATGTTTCTTTTTCTGTGTGACTTATTTCAGTTAGAATCATCATACCTGAATCCACTCATTGTGCTGCTAAGGGCCTGATGACATAGATTTCATTGCTGAGTGATATTGCTTTGTAAGTAAATACCACAGCTTCTTTATCCATTTTTCATTTTCTGTGATGTTGAACTTGTACTGTAAACGAGGTTCTTGTAAACAGAGGCGTCCCAAACTTTGGGGTGGCTGTGTCTTTTTGATTTTAATTTCCCTAAGCTATAGGACCATAAGTGGAAGTGCCCTAGGCTCTGTTGCTTTGTTTTTTCGATGTTTCAGGAAACACCATACACTTCTCCCGAGTGTCTGTTGGCAATTTACATCCCGCCCATCAGCATAACAAGGCTCCCAGTTCTCCATGGCCTGTCCTGCCTTTCTGGATTTTACACTTTTTTCAGATGGCCCTTTTGACCGGGGGGAAGTGAGACTTCATTGTAGTACAGATTTCCTTTGCAAGCTTGCTTGATTGGCCAAAAAGTGCGTATGCGTTTTTTCCTGAATATATTCAGGAAAAAACGCATACGCCCTTTTTGGCCAAGTGCATCATTGTGGACGTTCTGCCTCTTTTCCTATGCTTTCAATGCAATTCCAGTCTACCTCCTGAAATCGGTTTCCTGCAATTCTGCCCCGCTTTCAAGTCCTCTTGGCAGCCTTACTTCAGTGTATTTTTGGACGATAGCTGTCATTTATAACTCTGCAGGTTTGTGAATTACAGTGCCCCTGAGCTCCTTTCTTCAACTCGTTTTCTTGTGAGCTGGCTGCAACACCGCTGGATGGCTTCAGGCCCTAATCTGGTTCCGGCACGGCATGCTGAGCCTTTGGTTATTTCCTCTTTCTGGTGGGAAATGAGAGTTAAATTTGCCCGTCCAGACACCTCCAGCTAGTCTCTCATTGGTTCTCCCTATTCCTGTTCATCTTCCGCAGAAATTGCAAATGGGGCCAAACAGAAGTTTAAAGGTGCTGACTCTCCAAGTGGGGAGAGTGTTAGTAAAGCGTCTGGAATGTTGCACCCGAGTACCAGGGGAGGAAAACTGAGACATATTTGAACACGTCTCCCGTTCACATGGTAGATCATACTTTGGGTTCCACATGCATGTTTTAGCTGAAGGAAGAATACCTTAAACCTGGAGAGTTGAGACCCGTGGAATGGGTACCATGCAATATGACTTCAAAGGGTCTTCATTTGCTCACCGAACCTCTCCAATCCTATCACTGCTGCGTTTATGCCCCTGTACACACGATTGATTCTCTTTTGGAGACATAGCAATCCATAGGTTTTAAGATACTTACTAGTCAGGTACATTCTTAGGCGTTTAATATGGGGTGTTGAGTCCATTTCGTTGAGCAAGGAGTAGCTCTTGTCTATTCCATATTTGGCTTAAGGAACTTTATCTGTGCTCATTTCAATCTCTGGTTTTATGCAGCACCCCAACTCACCTTCCCCCTTAAGCAAGCATAAGTTGGTTTTCTAAACTTGAGACACTGTTCTGTTTTGTAATTCAGTTCATGTGTAGCCAAGTCGACATTCTGTGTATTAATGGTACCTTATGATGTTTCTTTTCTGTGTGACTTATTTCAGTTCGAATCATCATACCTGAATCCACTCATTATGCTGCTACGGGCCTGATTACATAGATTTCATTGCTGAGTGATATTGCATTGTACGTAAGTACCACAAGTTCTTTATCCATTTTTCACTTTCTGCGATATTGAACTTGTACCGTAAACGAGGTTCTTGTAAACAGAGCCGTCCCAAACTTTGGGGTGGCTGTGTCTTTTTGATTTTAATTTCCCTAAGCTATAGGACCATAAGTGGAAGTGCCCTAGGCTCTGTTGCTTTGTTTTTTAGATGTTTCAGGAAACACCATACACTTCTCCAGAGTGGCTGTTGGCAATTTACATCCCGCCCATCAGCATAAGAAGGCTCCCAGTTCTCCATGGCCTGTCGTGCCTTTATGGATTTTACACTTTTTTCAGATGGCCCTTTTGACCAGGTGGAAGTGAGACTTCATTGTAGTGCAGATTTCCTTTGCAAGCTTGCTTGGTTGGCCAAAAAGGGCGTATGCGTTTTTTCCTGAATATATTCAGGAAAAAACGCATACGCCCTTTTTGGCCAAGTGCATCATTGTCGAGTTTCTGACTCTCTTCATATGCTTTCAATGCAATTCCAGTCTACCTCCTGAAATCGGTTTCCTGCAATTCTGCCTAGCTTTCAATGCCTCTTCATAGCCTTACCTCAATATATTTTTTAAAAATAGTTGGCCTTTATAACTCTGCAGGTTTTTGAATTGCAGTGGCCCTTAGCTTCATTTTTTAGCTCTTATTTTTGTGGTCTTGCCCCGTAACCACCGGATTCCTTGAAGCCCTATTTTTCTTCTGGGGCACCTTGCTGTGCCTTTGGTTAATTCTTCTTACTGATGTGATATTAGAGTGACATGTGCCCATTGAAACCGCTACAGCTAGTTTCTCCCTGGTTCCCCCTATTCCCATTCATCCTCTGCACTAACTGCAGACTGTGCGATACCAGAACTTAAAGGCATTGACTCCATGTGGGGATGTTGTTAGTAAAGCGGCTGGAATGTCGATCCGGAGCCCCAGGAGAGGAAAAATGAGGTGCGTTTTAGAAACCTTTCCCGATCATATGGTATACCAGTCGCTGGGTTTCCCAAGCATGGTTTAGCTGTAGGAAGATTCCCTTCAACCTGGAGTGTTGGGACCCTTGGAATGAGTAGCATGAAGTATTGCATTAAACTTTCGGCAGTTGCTCACCAAAGCTCACCAATCCTCTCAGCCCCAAGTGTCCAGCCTTATGTCTTATCCAGCTGTGGGTTTATATGTGGTCAATCCAGGTTGCATCACAGCCCCTGAGCGAATTTTGTAAGAATTTTTCTCTCTTTCATTGTTTCAGCGTTTTGTTTTTAAAATTTATTTCTATAATGGGGTTTAGCTCCTTTTCACTGCTGTGTTTGTGCCGCTCTGCACACACTTGATTCCCTTATGGAGATATATCAATACATGGGTTTTAAGATTCTTATTCCTCAGATATATTTCTCTGCGGTGTATAGGGTGTGTTGAGGCCTGTTCATTGAGCAAGGTGTAGATCTTGTCTAATACCTATTTGGTTTATTGAACGGTATCTGTGCTAATTTCAAACTCTGGTTTTATGCATCACCCCACCTCTCCTTTCCCCTTAAGCTGACATAAGTGTGTTTTCTAAATGTGAGACGCTGTTCTGTTCTGTAATTCATTTCTTGTGCAGCCATATTTACCCTCCCTCTATAAGTGATATCTTATGATATGTTTCTTTTTCTGTTTGACTTATTTCAAGTAGTATTATCGGACCTAAATCCACTCTTTATCCTTCTACTAGCCTTATTACATTGATTTCATGGTGAAGAGATATTCCATTGTACATAAGTACCACATCTTCTTTATCCATTGTTCTCTTTCCTGGGATATTTAAGGTGTACTGAAGTTGAGGTTCTTGTAAACAGAGTAGCCCTAAACTGTGGTGTGCTTGTGTCTTGTTGATTTTTAGACTTCCCTAGATATACTCCCATGATTGGAAGTGTCCTATGCTCTGTAGCTCTGTTTTTTAGATGATTTAGGAACCACCATACACTTCTCCAGAGTGGCTCTCGGCAGTTCACACACTGCCCATCAGCGTATAAAGGCTCCCTGTTCTCCATGGCCTGTCCTGCATTTTTGGTTTTTACAATTTTTTAGGATGGCCCTTTTGACCGGGGGGAAGTGAGACTTCTTTGTTGTGCACATTTGCATTGCTTGCTTGCTTCGTTGCCCATAAAGTGCGTATGCGTTTTTTCCTGGATATAATCAGGAAAAAACGCATACGCCCTTTTGGGCCAACTGCATCATTGTCGAAATTCTGCCGCTTTTCATGTGCGTTAAAGACGAGTCCAATCTATCTCTTGAAATCTGTTTCTTGCAATTCTGTCTTGCATTCAGATCCTCTTCTTTGCCTTACCTCAACATATTTTTGGACGTTAGTTTTCATTTATAACTCTGCAGGTTTGTGAATTGCAGTGACCCTGAGCTCCATTTTTTAAGTTGCTCTTTTGTGAGCTGGCCTCAAACCCGCAGGATTGCTTCAGGCCCTATTTTGGCTCCGGCGAGGCAGGCTGAGCCTTTCTTTAATTCTTATTCTTAATGGGAAATTAGAGTGATATGTGCCCGTCCAAACCCCTACAACTCTTCTCTCATTGGTTCCCCCTCTTCCCGTTCATCCTCCTCACAATTTGCAAAATGTGTGAAACAGAAGTTTAAATGTGCTGATTCTCCAAGTGGGGAGATTCTAAGTAGCGTGGCTGGAATGGTGAACAGGAGCACCAGGAGAGGATAAATGAGGTGCATTTTAGACACATCTCCCGATCACATGGTGTACAGTCCTCTGGGTTTTCCATGCATGTTTTAGCTGTAGGAAGATCCCTTGAACCTGCAGATTTGGGACCCATTGAATGGGTACCAGGTAGTATTACTTTAAAGGGTGTGCATCTCCTCACCCAACCTCACATTTCTCTTAGCGCAAACAGTTTCCAGCCTTATGTCTCATCCTGCTGTGGGTCTAGATGTGTTCAATCCATGTTGCATCACCGTCCCTGAGGAAAAGTTGTAAGAGGTTTTCTCTGTCTCTCTGTCGTTTATTTTTTTCAATTTATTACTATATTGGTTACAGCTGATTTTCAAAGCTCTGTTTCTTGCTGCTGTACATCCACTTGATTCACGTACAGAGAGACATCAATAAATTCTTTTTCAGATTCTTACCAGTCGTATATATTCTTTTCCGGTGACTTGAGTGTGCTGAGTGCAGTTCTTTTAGCTACCGTGTAGGCCTTGTTGATTATCAGTTTGGTATTTGGAATGGTATCTTTGCTAATTTCAACCTCCTGGATGATGCCTCACCCCTCCCCACCTTTCCCGTTTAGCAGCCTTATGCGTGTTTTCTACATATTTGACTATGTTTTTGTTTTGTAATTTATTTCATGTGTAGCCATTTTGGATTCCACCTTTAAGTGATATCTTATGATATGTGTCTTTTTCTTTTTGAATTCTGTCACTTAGAATGATCATACGTAACTCCTCCAGAGTTGTTACAACTGGCCATATTTCATTGATTTCCAGGCTGAATAATATTCCACTCTACCTAAGTACCACATCTCTATCCATTTTTTCCCTCCAGAGACATTTAAGTTATATCCTAGTCGAGGATCTTTTAAACAGAGAGGGGGTAAACATTGGGGTGCCTGTGTCCTCTCGATTTTTGTTTTTCCCAAGATATACGCCCATGAGTGCAAGTGCCCTATGCTCTGTAGCTCATTTTTTAGATGCTTTAGTAAACACAATACACTTCTCCAGAATGGCCGTTGGCAATATACATTTCCACTATAAGTCTCACAGGGCTCCCTCTTCTCGTTGCCCTGTCCTGCATTTCTGTTGTTTACGCTTTATGAGGATGGCTCTTCTGACTGATGCGAAGTGATGTCTTTTGTAGTATTGACTTCCAGTGCCCACCTGTTTGGTTGGCTAAAAAAGTGTATGCCCTTTTCTTGAATATATACAGAAAAGAACGCATACACCCTTTTTGGCCAACTGCAATGTTGGCAATGTTCAGCTCCTTTTCTTGTGCTTAATGGCGAGTCCTTTCTACCTCCTCAAATCCCTTTCCTGCCATTCTCCCTTGCTTACAAGTCCTTTTCTCTGACTTTCCTCAAGACATTTTTCAGTGATGGATATTTTCAACTCTGCAGTTTTGTGAATTTTACTGCCCCTGAGTTCCATTGTTCAACTCGTGTTTATGGGAACTGGCCACAAAGCAGCGGGATTTCCTCAAGCCCTATACTGTTTCCATGGGCAACCCTAGCCTTTGGTCAATTCGTCTTCCTGATTGGAAATTAGAGTGACATGTGCCTGTCTGAACACCTAGGACTTGTCTCTCATTGTTCCTCATCCTTCCGCTTCATCCTCTGGACAAATTCCAAACTGTACGCAACAGGATGTTGACAGTGCTGACATCTCCAAGTGGGGAGACTGTTAGTAAAGACGCTGGAGGGGTGAACCCGAGCACCAGGAGATGAGGACATGAGATGCCTTTTCCAAACTCTTCCCGATCAGACGGTATACCATCCTCTGGGTGTGACAGACATGTTTTAGCAGTAGGAAGAGTCCCATTCATGTAAGGAGAACACCAGGGCTTTTTCAAAATCAGTGTCTCCCCGAAACCCAAACTGGGGAATTTTTTAAGCTACAGCTACACATATGTTCATTAAGGGCCTTGGGAAGTAGGCAGAGTCCAAACTTTAGATGATTGAAGTCTTCAGGGTCAGAAGCACTCACCACCAGCTTCCCTTAGGCTACACTTTAACTGTCATTGATAGATGATGTCAATAAAAATATCTATTCTTTTTCAGATTATTTCCCCTTATAGGTTATTGCAAAATGTTGAGTGTAGTTCCCTGTGCTATACAGTAGTTCCTTGTTGATGATCTATTTTATACATAGCAGTGTGTATGTGTTCATTCCAAACTGTTAATTTATCCCTCCTCCCACCTTTCCCCTTTGGTAATAATAAATTATAAGATTTTATACTTCTCAGAAATGGGGGAGCTGAAAGAGAGGTATCATTTTCAATGGAAAAGCATTTAAAACAAGATTGAAGGTTTAACCAAGATTATTAGCTGTACATCCTTGGAAAGAAATCACTTCGTTTCTCTAATATTGACCTGACAAATAAGACAAACCTTTTCACTGAACTTGCTTATAAAAAGTGATGGAAATATCAAATGGAAGTGTTAAAAACATCTTATTTTACCCGAGCCTTATACACTGTTCTATGTTAACTACAGTTTGGCTCACACATCTGTTCATTGAGGTTACAATAGTCTCAATTTCTGTTACTGATCCTCCAGAGTGGACCCCAACAAGTGTCCCCCTGCCCAGTGTCATTGGGGCCAACAGATCGAGACTGAGTTTGGTTCACAAGCAAAGGAAACTTTATATTTTGATCAGAGAATGGAGAGGTGAGAGCATGCACTACCCCGTGGGCTGTGGGCTGGGCTGCTGTGTAGAGATCCTGTCAGAGTCAGTGGGAGGGAGGGAGGTGGCGGAGCTCTCGAGGGCCGGGTTGGCTGTAGCTCAGGCTCTATATCGTGGAGTCTGCACTGGGCCCCAGGAGCTGAGGTGTCGACCCAGCCATTCTGCACTAGGAAATCTGGTCTGAAGTGCCGGGTGTGGAACCTCTGCATGCGGGACCCTAGGAGCACGTGAAATTAGACAAAGCACAAAGGATAAAAAAGGTTAGACTTGACTTTATTGCCCAGATTCTATTTTTATCTCCCAGGGATTTTTAATGGGCTTTGCTGGGGACAAACCCCTCCTCTGCCTTTTGTCCCGTTCCTCATTCTTGGAGTGCTGAGGGTGCAGACCCTTCTTCTGTAACTGCTGAGTGCTGAGTTGGGAGCCCTCATACCCTGGGGCGAGGGTCAGAGCTTCTCCCCAGCAGCCTCCCGGTGACGTTGATTGTCCCCAGGACCCCTGCCTCCCTGCTCGTCCACCTGAGCACCAGCATTGGAAGTGTTATAGATTCTAATGACCTTTAAGGGTCCAGGAAAGAGATGTGCAGAGACGCTGTGGGGGCTGGTTTCACCCCGCCCCACATTTGTTCGGCCACCTTAGGCTGACCGTCTCTGCCAGCCTAGATGCTCTGACCAGTAGTCTGCACTTTCTTCAGTTAGGCCCCTGAATTAACGTACAAACAGCACCAGGTGTCAGAGCCCTGCCCGCTCAACTCCCAGACAGTCCAGGGTCAGTGGTGATCAAGGACCATGATGGCCACTGAGTCAACAGCCTTTTGAAGTAAACAGGAGTCCAGCCGGTCTTATTGGCCACCATCATCACGGTGTCTGTAGGCTTTTCTATGGTGACAGTGTGGTATACTGTTCCCCCGCCAAGATTATTAGCTCCCCTCTGGGTGCAGTAAGTCCTGCAAGCAGTAGTCTACTCTTTTGGGACACACTCTTGTTGTTTTATGAGAGAAACTCCAGGTCAAGTGATGTTCACACGAGTCGTCATGGTGCCCTGTTGCCCCCGGTTATCTCTCTGGATGTTGGAGTTGGAGGGCCTCCTCACTCGAGGTCGGTGTGCCCACGGAGCGAACCCTGCAACTTCAGGGCATGGTTGGTGGTTAGGATCACCACGTGGGGTCCTTTTCCCTTAGGAGGGAGGTGGCCTTTTGGGCTGCTGATTTCCAGATTTTTAGATACCGCCAGTATCTTGGCCAGATGTGGCAGTGGGCCAAGCCCCTTAGTGACCGTAGTTTATCCTACCTGGATGGCATTCTTGCATTGTTCCATTTCAAGTGGTCCCAGTTTTTGCACTAATTCTCCAATGGCGATTCACCTTTCACCGGGAATGTAAAGGTCAAAGGGTTTAGCTAAATTAGGGAGTTCCAGGGCAAGGGTCTGAATTGACTGCTCTTTCCATTCTTGAAAGGCCACTTCTGGATTCTATTCAAAAGGATCATCATCTTTTCCTTTCAGTGTTTCATATAGAGGCCCAGCTAGTAGACTGTAGTTAGGGATCCAGAAGCAGCAAACCCTGGCCTCCCCAGGAACCCCTAAGCTGTCTTCTAGTTTTAGAAAGGGGTAAGGCTGAAAATGGTTTCTTCCCTTTCCTGGGATGGGCTTCTCTGACCTTCTGTGAGAATGAAGCCCAGGCAGGTCACCGCAGTCTGTGATATTTGAGCTTTTTCTTGGACAACTTCTATCCTTTATTGGCTTGGTAGTTCAGAGGCCTCCTTAGTAGGGCTGGTGATCAGAATGTCGTCTGCATATTGAAGGAGGGTTTCCTTTTCCAGAGGTAGAACTTTTAGGTCTTTAGCTAAGCTTTCCCCAAAGATGGTGTGGGAATTTTTGCACCCTTGGGGCCAGACGGCCCGGAAGTATTGTTTTAGTTGTATGTTGAGTCCTGCCACTCACAAGCCAAAATTTCTTGTGACTCTGGGACTAATGGAATACAAAAGAAGGCATCATTGAAGACTAATACAGAATACCATGTCCTGGTGGTTGGTAGAATGACCAGCAGGGTGTAGGAATTAGGAGCAACTGGAGGTATATCCTCGGTGGCTTCACTGACTGTCCTGACATCCTTTACCAGGTCCCCAGCAGCCCATGGGGCTCTCGTGGTCAGACCAATCCCAGAATATGGAGCTCACCTGGGCAGGTACCCCACCCCCACCCCAGCCCACGGGGCTCTCGTGGTCAGGCCCCTCCCAGGATACAGAGCTACCCTTGCAGGTACCGTGGCAGGGCTGGGCACACAGGAACCGTGCACATAGCCCTCATTGCAGAGCACCCCCAGCTCACCTGTCGCTCAGAGCTGACACAGAGCACCTCAGAGCAGGACTTGAACTAACAAACAGCAGCTGCGACAGGTCTGTGACCCTGGGCATCACTCCGTGAGGCCTCCCTCCACCTGGTCTTCCAGAGACTTCCACTGCACCCGGGGCACCAGGCCTCTGTCTCCAACCACCACCCACCCCTCCTCTCCCTGACTCCTGGGTTCCTCTCATTAGGAGAGGGTTTTCTTGAAGTTGTCTCCCACTCATGGGCCAGATAAAATGATTAGAAAACAAGCCAAAGCTGCAGCCCCTTGTCTATCCTGACTCTCAGGAGCCCACACCTGTTCCTTGGACCTGGCCGGTTCAGCAAGTTCCATTTTCTGCAACTGTGAGCCCCTGAGGGGTGATGATTGGCTGACCTGGGCAGCCTTACCGTGCCGGCCAGCCCTCCCCAGGTGTGCCTGGGTTGAGATCAATATAAATACCACTCCAGGCAGCAAGAGCCCCTGCAGCCGTGCCTGACGCCATTTTCTCTGCCCTGTCAGCAGTCTCGGGGCTGGGCTGGTGGGAGGGAGTGAGAGGCCACGGCTTTGTGGGTGGCCCAGTGTGAGTGGGGCTCTGCTGGACTTTCTGCAGCAGTTGCCAGGCTGCCACCTGCTAAAGAAGAGGATGTGTCACCCATACCTGCTGCTGGAATTTCTCCCTGGGCAGAGGTGAGGAAGGAAAAAAGCAGTGGGGGCAGGGACAGGACGGGTATCTCAGGCAGGGAAATGGAAATCTTCCAGAAGAGCACCCAGGGCCAGGACCATCCTGGCTGGCCTGCAGGCACCAAGTCGGCCGGCATGCTGTCACTCGTGTGGCTCTATCGCCCTTCCTCTAGACTTTCAAGTCCTTGTATATATTCAGGTGTTTTACCTGGGACGGGTGGGAATAGTTCAGCAGCAACTGGCCTGGGGCTCAGCTCACGTTTACTCACAGATGCCTCGGCACGGTGCCCCAGCTTTGCAATGAGGACGCTTGTTGCGTGGGGGCTGCTGGCTGAATGGGAGATGATTCCCCACCACTGACCAACTTCAGAATTGTTTACAACTGGAGCAAGTGCTCTGATACGGTTTTCCTCTGTGTAACTGGTGGGTTCTGTGTTTTTTTTCTCTTTTTCGTTTTTGGTTCAAGGTAGATTTTATTCCTCTTTTTTGTATTTACAGATATAAGCATGGAAATAATTTATTCATATAAATACATGTATGTGCAGGGAATAATTGTTTTTTCTGTTTTATTTTTTAAATTTTATTTCTTTTTAATTTTGAATTTTATTTTATATTTTTATACAGCAGGTTCTTATTGGTTATCTATTTTATACATATAAATGTATACATGCCAATCCCAGTCTCTCAACTCCTCCCACCACCACCCCCCCAACAGCTTTCCCCCCTTGTTGTCCATACGTTTGTTGTCTACATCTGTTGCTCTATTTATGCCTTGCAAAATGGTTAATCTGTACAGTTTTTCTAGGTTCCACATATATGCATGAATATACAAGATTTGTTTTTCTCTTTCTGACTTGCTTCACTCTGTGTGACAGTCTCTAGATCCGTCGACGTCTCTACAAATGACCCAATTTCATTCCTTTTCATGGCTTAGTAATATTCCATTTTATATATGTACCACAGCTTTATGCATTCGTCTGTCTGTGGGCATTTAGGTTGCTTCCATTACCTCGATATTGTAAATAGTGATGCAATGAACATTGCGGTGAATGACTCTTTTTGATTTATGGTTTTGTCTGGGTATATGTCCAGTATTGGGATTGCTGTATCATATGGTAATTCTATTGTTAGTTTCTTAAGAAATTCCATATTGTTCTCCATAATGACTGTATCAATTTATATTCCCAACAATAGTGGAAGAGGGTTCCTTTTCTCCACACCCTTTCCAGCATTTTCTGTTTGTAGATTTTCTATGATGCCTATACTACCAGGTGTGAGGTGATACCTCATTGTTGAATCCATTTCGTTGAGAAAGGGGTAGCTCTTGTCTATTACATATTTGGCTCATGGAACGGTATCTGTGCTAATTTCAAACTCTGCTATTATGCAGCACCCCAACTCACCTTCCCCCTTAAGCAGGCATAAGTTGGTTTTCTAAACTTGAGACCCTGTTCTGTTTTGTAATTCAGTCCATGTGTAGCCAAGTTCACATTCCGTGTATTAGTGATACCTTATGATGTTTCTTTTTCTGTGTGACTTATTTCACTTAGAATCATCGTGTCTCAATCCACTCATTATGCTGGTACAGGCCTGGTGACATAGATTTCATTGCTGAGTGGTATTCTGTTGTACATAAGTACCGCAACTTCTTTATCCATTATTTGCTCTCTGGGATATTTAACTTGTGCCTTAGAAGAGATTTCTGTAAAAAGAGCCGTCCCAATTTTGGGGTGGCTGTGTCTTTTTGATTTTAATTTCCCTAAGCTACAGGACCATAAGTGGAAGTGGCCTAGGCTCTGTTGCTTTGTTTTTTAGATGTTTCAGGAAACACCATACACTTCTCCCGAGTGTCTGTTGGCAATTTACATCCCGCCCATCAGAATAACAAGGCTCGCTGTTCTCCATGGCCTGTCCTGCCTTTCTGGATTTTACACTTTTCTCAGATGGCCCTTTTGACCGGGGGGAAGTGAGACTTCATTGTAGTGCAGATTTCCTTTGCAAGCTTGCTTGGTTGGCCAAAAAGGGCGTATGCGTTTTTTCCTGAATATATTCAGGAAAAAACGCATACGCCCTTTTTGGCCAAGTGCATCATTGTGGACGTTCTGCCTCTTTTCCTATGCTTTCAATGCAATTCCAGTCTACCTCCTGAAATCGGTTTCCTGCAATTCTGCCCCGCTTTCAAGTCCTCTTGGCAGCCTTACTTCAGTATATTTTTGGACGATAGGTGTCATTTATAAGTCTGCATGTTTGTGAATTACAGTGCCCCTGAGCTCCTTTCTTCAACTCGCTTTCTTTTGAGCTGGCCGCAACACCGCAGGATGGCTTCAGGCCCTAATCTGGTTCCGGCACGGCACGCTGAGCCTTTGGTTATTTCCTCATCCTGGTGGGAAATGAGAGTTAAATTTGCCCGTCCAGACACCTCCAGCTAGTCTCTCATTGGTTCTCGCTATTCCTGTTCATCTTCCGCAGAAATTGCAAACTGGGCCAAACAGGAGGTTAAAGGTGCTGACTCTCCAAGTGGAGAGAGTGTTAGTAAAGCGTCTGGAATGTTGCACCCGAGTATCAGGGGAGAAAAACTGAGACATATTTGAACACGTCTCCCTTTCACAAGGTTGATCATACTCTGGGTTCCACATGCATGTTTTAGCTGAAGGAAGAATGCTTTAAACCAGCAGAGTTGAGACCCGTGGAATGGGTACCATGCAATATGACTTCAAAGGGTCTTCATTTGCTCACCAAACCTCTCCAATCCTATCAGTGCTGCATTTACGCCCCTGTACACACGCTTGATTCTCTTTTGGAGACATAGCAATCCATAGGTTTTAAGATACTTATTAGTCAGGTACATTCTTAGGCGTTTAATATGGGCTGTTGAGTCCATTTCGTTGAGCAAGGAGTAGCTCTTGTCTATTCCATATTTGGCTTAAGGAACTTTATCTGTGCTCATTTCAATCTCTGGTTTTATGGAGCACCCCAACACACCTTTCCCCTATGGAAGCATAAGTTGGTTTTCTAAATTTGAGACCCTGTTGTGTTTTGGAATTCAGTTCCTGTGTAGCCAAGTTTACATTCTGTGTATTAGTGATATCTGATGATGTTTCTTTTTCTGTGTGACTTATTTCAGTTAGAATCATCGTACCTGAATCCACTCATTATGCTGCTACGGGCCTGATGACATAGATTTCATTGCTGAGTGATACTGCATTGTACGTAAGTATCACAAGTTCTTTATCCATTTTTCACTTTCTGTGATATTGAAGTTGTACGGTAAACTTGGTTCTTGTAAACAGAGGCGTCCCAAACTTTGGGGTGGCTGTGTCTTTTTTATTTTAATTTCCCTAAGCTATAGGACCATAAGTGGAAGTGCCCTAGGCTCTGTTGCTTTGTTTTTTCGATGTTTCAGGAAACACCACACACTTCTCCCCAGTGTCTGTTGGCAATTTACATCCCGCCCATCAGCATAACAAGGCTCCCAGTTCTCCATGGCCTGTCCTGCCTTTCTGGATTTTACACTTTTTTCAGATGGCCCTTTTGACTGTGGGGAAGTGAGACTTCATTGTAGTGCAGATTTCCTTTGCAAGCTTGCTTGGTTGGCCAAAAAGGGCGTATGCGTTTTTTCCTGAATATATTCAGGAAAAAACGCATACGCCCTTTTTGGCCAAGTGCATCATTGTGGACGTTCTGCCTCCTTTCCTATGCTTGAAATGCAATTCCAGTCTACCTCCTGAAATGGGTTTCCTGCAATTCTGCCCCGCTTTCAAGTCCTCTTGGCAGCCTTACTTCAGTATATTTTTGGACGATAGCTGTCATTTATAACTCTGCATACGCCCTTTTTGGCCAAGTGCATCATTGTGGACGTTCTGCCTCTTTTCCTACGCTTTCAATGCAATTCCAGTCTACCTCCTGAAATCGGTTTCCTGCAATTCTGCCCCGCTTTCAAGTCCTCTAGGCAGCCTTACTTCAGTATATTTTTGGACGATAGCTGTCATTTATAACTCTGCAGGTTTGTGAATTACAGTGCCCCTGAGCTCCTTTCTTCAACTCGCTTTCTTTTGAGCAGACCGCAACACCGCAGGATGGCTTCAGGCCCTAATCTGGTTCTGGCACGGCACACTGAGCCTTTGGTTGTTTCCTCATCCTGGTGGGAAATGAGAGTTAAATTTGCCCGTCCAGACACCTCCAGCTAGTCTCTCATTGGTTCTCGTTCTTCCTGTTCATCTTCCGCAGAAATTGCAAACTGGGCCAAACAGGAGGTTAAAGGCGCTGACTCTCCAAGTGGGGAGAGTGTTAGTAAAGCGTGTGGAATTTTGCACCCGAGTACCAGGGGAGAAGAACTGAGACATATTTGAACACATCTCCCGTTTACACGGTTGATCATACTCTGGGTTCCACATGCATGTTTTAGCTGAAGGAAGAATACCTTAAACCTGCAGAGTTGAGACCCGTGGAATGGGTACCATGCAATATGACTTCAAAGGGTCTTCATTTGCTCACCGAACCCCTCCAATCCTATCACTGCTGCGTTTATGCCCCTGTACACACGCTTGATTCTCTTTCGGAGACATAGCAATCCATAGGTTTTAAGATACTTACTAGTCATGTACATTCTTAGGCGTTTAATATGGGGTGTTGAGTCCATTTCGTTGAGCAAGGAGTAGCTCTTGTCTATTCCATATTTGGCTTAAGGAACTTTATCTGTGCTCATTTCAATCTCTGGTTTTATGCAGCACCCCAACTCACCTTTCCCCTTAAGCAAGCATAAGTTGGTTTTCTAAATTTGAGACCCTGTTCTGTTCTGTAATTCAGTTCCTGTGTAGCCAAGTTTACATTCCGTGTATTACTGATGTCTTATGATGTTTCTTTTTCTGTGTGACTTATTTCAGTTAGAATCATCATACCTGAATCCACTCATTGTGCTGCTAAGGGCCTGATGACATAGATTTCATTGCTGAGTGATATTGCTTTGTAAGTAAATACCACAACTTCTTTATCCATTTTTCACTTTCTGCGATGTTGAACTTATACTGTAAATGAGTTTCTTGTAAACAGAGCCGTTCCAAACTTCGGTGGCTTGTATTTTTGATTTTAATTTCCCTAAGCTATAGGACCATATGAGGAAGTGCCCTAGGCTCTGTTGCTTTGTTTTTTAGATGTTTCAGGAACACCATACACTTTCCCTAGTGTCTGTAGGCAATTTACAGCCCGCCCATCAGCATAACAAGGCTCCCAGTTCTCCATGGCCTGTCCTGCCTTTCTGGATTTTACACTTTTTTCAGATGGCCCTTTTGACCGGGGGGAAGTGAGACTTCATTGTAGTGCAGATTTCCTTTGCAAGGTTGCTTGGTTGGCCAAAAAGGGTGTATGCGTTTTTTCCTGAATATATTCAGGAAAAAACACATACGCTCTTTTTGGCCAAGTGCATCATTGTGGACGTTCTGCCTCTTTTCCTATGCTTTCAATGCAATTCCAGTCTACCTCCTGAAATCGGTTTCCTGCAATTCTGCCCCGCTTTCAAGTCCTCTTGGCAGCCTTACTTCAGTCTATTTTTGGACAATAGCTGTCATTTATAACTCTGCAGGTTTGTGAATTACAGTGCCCCTGAGCTCCTTTCTTCAACTCGCTTTCTTTTGACCTGGCCGCAACACCGCAGGATGGCTTCAGGCCCTAATCTGGTTCTGGCACGGCACGCTGAGCCTTTGGTTAATTCCTCTTCCTGGTGGGAAATGAGAGTTAAATTTGCCCGTCCAGACACCTCCATCTAGTCTCTCATTGGTTCTCCCTATTCCTGTTCATCTTCCACAGAAATTGCAAACTGGGCCAAACAGGAGGTTAAAGGGACTGACTCTCCAAGTCGGGAGAGTGTTAGTAAAGCGTCTGGAATGTTGCACCCGAGTACCAGGGTACGAAAACTGAGACATATTTGAACACGTCTCCCGATCACATGGTTGATCATACTCTAGGTTCCACATGCATGTTTTAGCTGAAGGAAGAATACCTTAAACCTGGGTAGTTGAAACCCTTGGAATGGGTACCATGCAATATGACTTCAAAGGGTCTTCATTTGCTCACCGAACCTCTCCAATCCTATCACTGCTGCGTTTATGCCCCTGTACACATGCTTGATTCTCTTTCGGAGACATAGCAATCCATAGGTTTTAAGATACTTACTAGTCAGGTACATTCTTAGGCATTTAATATGCGGTGTTGAGTCCATTTCGTTGAGCAAGGAGTAGCTCTTGTCTATTCCATATTTGGCTTAAGGAACTTTATCTGTGCTCATTTCAATCTCTGGTTTTATGCAGCACCCCAACTCACCTTTCCCCTTAAGCAAGCATAAGTTGGTTTTCGAAATTTGAGACCCTGTTCTGTTCTGTAATTCAGTTCCTGTGTAGCCAAGTTTACATTCCGTGTATTACTGATATCTTATGATGTTTCTTTTTCTGTGTGACTTATTTCAGTTAGAATCATCGTACCTGAATCCACTCATTGTGCTTCCAAGGGCCTGATGACATAGATTTCATTGCTGAGTGATATTGCTTTTTAAGTATATACCACAACTTCTTTATCCATTTTTCACTTTCTGCGATGTTGAACTTGTACTGTAAACGAGGTTCTTGTAAACAGAGGCGTCCCAAACTTTGGGGTGGCTGTGTCTTTTTGATTTTAATTTCTCTAAGCTATAGGACCATAAGTGGAAGTGCCCTAGGCTCTGTTGCTTTGTTTTTTAGATGTTTCAGGAAACACCATACACTTCTCCCTAGTGTCTGTTGGCAATTTACATCCCGCCCATCAGCATAACAAGGCTCCCAGTTCTCCATGGCCTGTCCTGCCTTTCTGGATTTTACACTTTTTTCAGATGGCCCTTTTGACCGGGGGGAAGTGAGACTTCATTGTAGTGCAGATTTCCTTTGCAAGCTTGCTTGGTTGGCCAAAAAGGGCGTATGCGTTTTTTCCTGAATATATTCAGGAAAAAACGCATACGCCCTTTTTGGCCAAGTGCATCATTGTGGACGTTCTGCCTCTTTTCCTATGCTTTCAATGCAATTCCAGTCTATCTCCTGAAATTGGTTTCCTGCAATTCTGCCCCGCTTTCAAGTCCTCTTGGCAGCCTTACTTCAGTATATTTTTGGACGATAGCTGTCATTTATAACTCTGCAGGTTTGTGAATTACAGTGCCCCTGAGCTCCTTTCTTCAACTCGCTTTCTTGAGACCTGGCCACAACACCGCAGGATGGCTTCAGGCCCTAATCTGGTTCCGGCACGGCACGCTGAGCCTTTGGTTAATTCCTCTTCCTGGTGGGAAATGAGAGTTAAATTTGCCTGTCCAGACACCTCCAGCTAGTCTCTGATTGGTTCTCACTATTCCTGTTCATCTTCTGCAGAAATTGCAAACTGGGCCAAACAGGAGGTTAAATGAACTGACTCTCCAAGTCGGGAGAGTGTTAGTAAAGCGTCTGGAATGTTGCACCCGAGTACCAGGGTACGAAAACTGAGACATATTTGAACACGTCTCCCGATCACATGGTTGATCATAGTCTAGGTCCCACATGCATGTTTTAGCTGAAGGAAGAATACCTTAAACCTTGAGAGTTGTGACCCGTGGAATGGGTACCATGCAATATGACTTCAAAGGGTCTTCATTTGCTCACCGAACCTCTCCAATCCTATCACTGCTGCGTTTATGCCCCTGTACACATGCTTGATTCTCTTTCGGAGACATAGCAATCTATAGGTTTTAAGATACTTACTAGTCAGGTACATTCTTAGGCGTTTAATATGCGGTGTTGAGTCCATTTCGTTGGGCAAGGAGTAGCTCTTGTCTATTCCATATTTGGCTTAAGGAACTTTATCTGTGCTCATTTCAATCTCTGGTTTTATGCAGCACCCCAACTCACCTTTCCCCTTAAGCAAGCATAAGTTGGTTTTCTAAATTTGAGACCCTGTTCTGTTCTGTAATTCAGTTCCTGTGTAGCCAAGTTTACATTCCGTGTATTAGTGATATCTTATGATGTTTCTTTTTCTCTGTGACTTATTTCAGTTAGAATCATCGTACCTGAATCCACTCATTATGCTGCTACCGGCCTGATGACATAGATTTCATTGCTGAGTGATACTGCATTGTACATATGTAC
The DNA here is from genome assembly GCF_949987515.2 of Delphinus delphis. Classification (NCBI taxonomy): domain Eukaryota; kingdom Metazoa; phylum Chordata; class Mammalia; order Artiodactyla; family Delphinidae; genus Delphinus; species Delphinus delphis. Next base: position 293,769 of record NW_027192679.1, on the reverse strand, counting down.
CACAAGTCCTTTATCCATTTTTCACTTTCTGTGATATTGAACTTGTACGGTAAACAAGGTTCTTGTAAACAGAGGCGTCCCAAACTTTGGGGTAGCTGTGTCTTTTTGATTTTAATTTCCCTAAGCTATAGGACCATAAGTGGAAGTGCCCTAGGCTCTGTTGCTTTGTTTTTTAGATGTTTCATGAAACACCATATACTTCTCCCGAGTGGTTGTTGGCAATTTACATCACGCCCATCAGCATAACAAGGCTCCCACTTCTCCATGGCCTGTCCTGCCTTTCTGGATTTTACCTTTTTTCAGATGGCCCTTTTGACCAGGGGGAAGTGAGACTTCATTGTAGTGCAGATTTCCTTTGCAAGCTTGCTTGGTTGGCCAAAAAGGGCGTATGCGTTTTTTCCTGAATATATTCAGGAAAAAACGCATACGCCCTTTTTGGCCAAGTGCATCATTGTGGACGTTCTGCCTCTTTTCCTATGCTTTCAATGCAATTCCAGGCTACCTCCTGAAATCGGTTTCCTGCAATTCTGCCACGCTTTCAAGTCCTCTTGGCAGCCTTACTTCAGTATATTTTTGGACGATAGCTGTCATTTATAACTCTGCAGGTTTGTGAATTACAGTGCCCCTGAGCTCCTTTCTTCAACTCGCTTTCTTGTGACCTGGCCGCAACACCGCAGGATGGCTTCAGGCCCTAATCTGGTTCCGGCACGGCACGCTGAGCCTTTGGTTAATTCCTCTTCCTGGTGGGAAATGAGAGTTAAATTTGCCCATCCAGATACCTCCAGCTAGTCTCTCATTGGTTCTCGCTATTCCTGTTCATCTTCCGCAGAAATTGCAAACTGGGCCAAACAGGAGGTTAAAGGGACTGACTCTCCAAGTCGGGAGATTGTTAGTAAAGCGTCTGGAATGTTGCACCCGAGTACCAGGGTACGAAAACTGAGACATATTTGAACACGGCTCCCGATCACATGGTTGATCATACTCTAGGTTCCACATGCATGTTTTAGCTGAAGGAAGAATACCTTAAACATGGGTAGTTGAAACCCGTGGAATGGGTACCATGCAATATGACTTCAAAGGGTCTTCATTTGCTCACCGAACCTCTCCAATCCTATCACTGCTGCGTTTATGCCCCTGTACACATGCTTGATTCTCTTTTGGAGATATAGCAATCCATAGGTTTTAAGATACTTACTAGTTAGGTACACTCTTAGGCGTTTAATATGCGGTGTTGAGTCCATTTCGTTGAGCAAGGAGTAGCTCTTGTCTATACCATATTTGGCTTAAGGAACTTTATCTGTGCTCATTTCAATCTCTGGTTTCATGCAGCACCCCAACTCACAATTCCCCTTAAGCAAGCATAAGTTGGTTTTCTAAATTTGAGACCCTGTTCTGTTCTGTAATTCAGTTCCTGTGTAGCCAAGTTTACATTCCGTGTATTAGTGATATCTTATGATGTTTCATTTTCTGTGTGACTTATTTCAGTTAGTATCATCATATCTGAATCCACTCATTGTGCTGCTAAGTGCCTGAGGACATAGATTTCATTGCTGAGTGATATTGCTTTGTAAGTAAATACCACAACTTCTTTATCCATTTTTCACTTTCTGCGATGTTGAACTTGTACTGTAAACGACATTCTTGTAAACAGAGGCGTCCCAAACTTTGGGGTGGCTGTGTCTTTTTGATTTTAATTTCCCTAAGCTATAGGACCATAAGTGGAAGTGCCCTAGGCTCTGTTGCTTTGTTTTTTAGATGTTTCAGGAAACACCATACACTTCTCCTGAGTGTCTGTTGGCAATTTACATCCCGCCCATCAGCATAACAAGGCTCCCAGTTCTCCATGGCCTGTCCTGCCTTTCTGGATTTTACACTTTTTTCAGATGGCCCTTTTGACCAGGGGGAAGTGAGACTTCATTGTAGTGCAGATTTCCTTTGCAAGCTTGCTTGGTTGGCCAAAAAGGGCGTATGCGTTTTTTCCTGAATATATTCAGGAAAAAACGCATACGCCCTTTTTGGCCAAGTGCATCATTGTGGACGTTCTGCCTCTTTTCCTATGCTTTCAATGCAATTCCAGTCTACCTCCTGAAATCGGTTTCCTGCAATTCTGCCCCGCTTTCAAGTCCTCTTGGCAGCCTTACTTCAGTCTATTTTTGGACGATAGCTGTCATTTATAACTCTGCAGGTTTGTGAATTACAGTGCCCCTGAGCTCCTTTCTTCAACTCGCTTTCTTGTGAGCTGGCCGCAACACCGCAGAATGGCTTCAGGCCCTAATCTGGTTCTGGCATGGCACACTGAACTTTTGGTTATTTCCTCTTCCTGGTGGGAAATGAGAGTTAAATTTGCCCGTCCAGACACCTCCAGCTAGTCTCTCATTGCTTCTCCGTATTCCTGTTCATCTTCCGCAGAAATTGCAAACTGGGCCAAACAGGAGGTTAAAGGCGCTGACTCTCCATGTGGGGAGAGTGTTAGTAAAGCGTCTGGAATGTTGCACTCGAGTACCAGGGGAGGAAAACTGAGACATATTTGAACACGTCTCCTGTTCACACGGTTGATCATACACTGGGTTCCACATGCATGTTTTAGATGAAGGAAGAATACCTTAAACCTGGAGTGTTGAGACCCGTGGAATGGGTACCATGCAATATGACTTCAAAGGGTCTTCATTTGCTCACTGAACCTCTCCAATCCTATCACTGCTGCGTTTATGCCCCTGTACACATGCTTGATTCTCTTTTGGAGACATAGCAATCCATAGGTTTTAAGATACTTACTAGTCAGGTACATTCTTAGGCGTTTAATATGCGGTGTTGAGTCCATTTCGTTGAGCAAGGAGTAGCTCTTGTCTATTCCATATTTAGCTTAAGGAAATTTATCTGTGCTCATTTCGATCTCTGGTTTTATGCAGCACCCCAACTCACCTTTCCCCTTAAGCAAGCATAAGTTGGTTTTCTAAATTTGAGACCCTGTTCTGTTCTGTAATTCAGTTCCTTTGTAGCCAAGTTTACATTCCTTGTATTACTGATATCTTATGATGTTTCTTTTTCTGTGTGCCTTATTTCAGTTAGAATCATCGTACCTGAATCCACTCATTATGCTGCTACGGGCCTGATGACACAGATTTCATTGCTGAGTGGTACTGCATTGTACGTAAGTACCACAAGTTTTTTATCCATTTTTCACTTTCTGTGATATTGAACTTGTATGGTAAACGAGGTTCTTGTAAACAGAGGCGTCCCAAACTTTGGGGTGGCTGTGACTTTTTGATTTTAATTTCCCTAAGCTATAGGACCATAAGTGGAAGTGCCCTAGGCTCTGTTGCTTTGTTTTTTAGATGTTTCAGGAAACACCATACACTTCTCCCCAGTGTCTGTTGGCAATTTACATCCCGCCCATCAGCATAACAAGGCTCCCAGTTCTCCATGGCCTGTCCTGCCTTTCTGGATTTTACACTTTTTTCAGATGGCCCTTTTGACCGGGGGGAAGTGAGACTTCATTGTAGTGCAGATTTCCTTTGCAAGCTTGCTTGGTTGGCCAAAAAGTGCGTATGCGTTTTTTCCTGAATATATTCAGGAAAAAACGCATACGCCCTTTTTGGCCAAGTGCATCATTTTGGACGTTCTGCCGCTTTTCCTATGCTTTCAATGCAATTCCAGTCTACCTCCTGAAATCGGTTTCCTGCAAGTCTGCCCCGCTTTCAAGTCCTCTTGGCAGCCTTACTTCAGTATATTTTTGGACGATAGCTGTCATTTATAACTCTGCAGGTTTGTGAATTATAGTGACCCTTAACTCCTTTCTTCAACTCACTTACTTGTGACCTGGCCGCAACATCAGCAGGATGGCTCCAGGCCCTAATCTGGTTCCGGCACGGCACGCTGAGCCTTTGGTTAATTCCTCTTCCTGGTCGGAAATGAGAGTTAAATTTGCCCGTCCAGACACCTCCAGCTAGTCTCTCATTGGTTCTCGCTATTCCTGTTCATCTTCCGCAGAAATTGCAAACTGGGTCAAACAGGAGGTTAAAGGGACTGACTCTCCAAGTCAGTAGAGTGTTAGTAAAGGGTCTGGAATGATGCACCCGAGTACCAGGGTGTGAAAACTGAGACATATTTGAACACGTCTCCCGATCACATGGTTGATCATAATCTAGGTTCCACATGCATGTTATAGCTGAAGGAAGAATAGCTTAAACATGGAGCGTTGAGACCCGTGGAATGGGTACAATGCAATATGACTTCAAAGGGTCTTCATTTGCTCACCGAACCTCTCCAATCCTATCACTGCTGCGTTTATGCCCCTGTACACATGCTTGATTCTCTTTCGGAGACATAGCAATCCATAGGTTTTAAGATACTTACTAGTCAGGTACATTCTTAGGCGTTTAATATGGGGTGTTGAGTCCATTTTGTTGAGCAACGAGTAGCTCTTGTCTATTCCATATTTGGCTTAAGGAACTTTATCTGTGCTCATTTCAATCTCTGGTTTTATGCAGCACCCCAACTCACCTTTCCCCTTAAGCAAGCATAAGTTGGTTTTCTAAATTTGAGACCCTGTTCTGTTCTGTAATTCAGTTCCTGTGTAGCCAAGTTTACATTCCGTGTATTAGTGATATCTTATGATGTTTCTTTTTCTGTGTGACTTATTTCAGTTAGAATCATCATACCTGAATCCACTCATTGTGCTGCTACCGGCCTGATGACATAGATTTCATTGCTGAGTGATACTGCATTGTACATATGTACCACAAGTCCTTTATCCATTTTTCACTTTCTGTGATATTGAACTTGTACGGTAAACAAGGTTCTTGTAAACAGAGGCGTCCCAAACTTTGGGGTAGCTGTGTCTTTTTGATTTTAATTTCCCTAAGCTATAGGACCATAAGTGGTATTGTCCTTGGCTCTGTTGCTTTGTTTTTTAGATGTTTCATGAAACACCATATACTTCTCCCGAGTGGTTGTTGGCAATTTACATCCCGCCCATCAGCATAACAAGGCTCCCACTTCTCCATGGCCTGTCCTGCCTTTCTGGATTTTACACTTTTTTCAGATGGCCCTTTTGACCGGGGGGAAGTGAGACTTCATTGTAGTGCAGATTTCCTTTGCAAGCTTGCTTGGTTGGCCAAAAAGGGCGTATGCGTTTTTTCCTGAATATATTCAGGAAAAAACGCATACGCCCTTTTTGGCCAAGTGCATCATTTTGGACGTTCTGCCTCTTTTCCTATGCTTTCAATGCAATTCCAGTCTACCTCCTGAAATCGGTTTCCTGCAATTCTGCCACGCTTTCAAGTCCTCTTGGCAGCCTTACTTCAGTATATTTTTAGACGATAGCTGTCATTTATAACTCTGTAGGTTTGTGAATTACAGTGCCCCTGAGCTCCTTTCTTCAACTCGCTTTCTTGTGAGCTGGCCGCAACACCGCAGAATGGCTTCAGGCCCTAATCTGGTTCTGGCACGGCACACTGATCTTTTGGTTGTTTCCTCTTCCTGGTGGGAAATGAGAGTTAAATTTGCCCGTCCAGACACCTCCAGCTAGTCTCTCATTGGTTCTCCCTATTCCTGTTCATCTTCCGCAGAAATTGCAAACTGGGCCAAACAGGAGGTTAAAGGCGCTGACTCTCCAATTGGGGAGAGTGTTAGTAAAGAGTCTGGAATGTTACACCCGCGTACCAGGGGAGGAAAACTGAGACATATTTGAACACGTCTCCCGTTCACACGGTTGATCATACACTGGGTTCCCATGCATGTTTTAGCTGAAGGAAGAATACCTTAAACCTGGAGAGTTGAAACCCGTGGAATGGGTACCATGCAATATGACTTCAAAGGGTCTTCACTTGCTCACCGAACCTCTCCAATCGTATCACTGATGCGTTTATGCCCCTGTACACATGCTTGATTCTCTTTTGGAGACATAGCAATCCATAGGTTTTAAGATACTTACTAGTCAGGTACATTCTTAGGCGTTTAATATGGGGTGTTGAGTCCATTTCGTTGAGCAAGGAGTAGCTCTTGTCTATTCCATATTTGGCTTAAGGAACTTTATCTGTGCTCATTTCAATCTCTGGTTTTATGCAGCACCCCAACTCACCTTTCCCCTTAAGCAAGCATAAGTTGGTTTTCTAAATTTGAGATCCTGGTCCGTTCTGTAATTCAGTTCCTGTGTAGCCAAGTTTACATTCCGTGTATTACTGATATCTTATGATGTTTCTTTTTCTGTGTGACTTATTTCAGTTAGAATCATCATACCTGAATCCACTCATTGTGCTGCTAACGGCCTGATGACATAGATTTCATTGCTGAGTGATATTGCTTTGTAAGTAAATACCACAACTTCTTTATCCATTTTTCACTTTCTGCGATGTTGAACTTGTTCTGTAAACGAGGTTCTTGTAAACACAGGCGTCCCAAACTTTGGGGTGGCTGTGTCTTTTTGATTTTAATTTCCCTAAGCTATAGGACCATAAGTGGAAGTGCCCTAGGCTCTGTTGCTTTGTTTTTTAGATGTTTCAGGAAACACCATACACTTCTCCCGAGTGTCTGTTGGCAATTTACATCCCGCCCATCAGCATAACAAGGCTCTCAGTTCTCCATGGCCTGTCCTGCCTTTCTGGATTTTACACTTTTTTCAGATGGCCCTTTTGACCGGGGGGAAGTGAGACTTCATTGTAGTGCAGATTTCCTTTGCAAGTTTGCTTGGTTGGCCAAAAAGGGCGTATGCGTTTTTTCCTGAATATATTCAGGAAAAAACGCATACGCCCTTTTTGGCCAAGTGCATCATTGTGGACGTTCTGCCTCTTTTCCTATCCTCTCAATGCAATTCCAGTCTACCTCCTGAAATCGGGTTCCTGCAATTCTGCCCCGCTTTCAAGTCCTCTTGGCAGCCTTACTTCAGTATATTTTTGGACGATAGCTGTCATTTATAACTCTGCAGGTTTGTGAATTACAGTGCCCCTGAGCTCCTTTCTTCAACTCGCTTTCTTGTGACCTGGCCGCAACACCGCAGGATGGCTTCAGGCCCTAATCTGGTTCTGGCACGGCACGCTGAGCCTTTGGTTAATTCCTCTTCCTGGTGGGAAATGAGAGTTAAATTTGCCAGTCCAGACACCTCCAGCTAGTCTCTCATTGGTTCTCGCTATTCCTGTTCATCTTCCGCAGAAATTGAAAACTGGGCCAAACAGGAGGTTAAAGACGCTGACTCTCCAAGTGGTGAGAGTGTTAGTAAAGCATCTGGAATGTTTCACCCGAGTACCACGGGAGGAAAACTGAGACATATTTGAACACGTCTCCCGTTCACACGGTTGATCATACTCTGGGTTCTACATGCATGTTTTAGCTGAAGGAAGAATACCTTAAACCTGGAGAGTTGAGACCCGTGTAATGGGTACCATGCAATATGACTTCAAAGGGTCTTCATTTGCTCACCAAACCTCTCCAATCCTATCACTGCTGCGTTTATGCCCCTGTACACATGCTTGATTCTTTTTTGGAGACATAGCAATCCATAGGTTTTAAGATACTTACTAGTCAGGTACATTCTTAGGCGTTTAATATGGGGTGTTGAGTCCATTTCGTTGAGCAAGGAGTAGCTCTTGTCTATTCCATATTTGGCTTAAGGAACTTTATCTGTGCTCATTTCAATCTCTGGTTTTATGCAGCACCCCAACTCACCTTTCCCCTTAAGCAAGCATAAGTTGGTTTTCTAAATTTGAGACCCTGTTCTGTTTTGTAATCCAGTTCCTGTGTAGCCAAGTTTACATTCCGTGTATTAGTGATATCTTATGATGTTTCTTTTTGTGTGTGACTTATTTCAGTTAGAATCATCATACCTGAATCCACTCATTATTCTGCTATGGGCCTGATGCCATAGATTTCATTGCTGAGTGATATTGCATTGTACGTCAGTACCACAAATTCTTTATCCATTTTTCACTTTCTGCGATATTTAACTTGTACCGTAAACGTTGTTCTTGTAAATAGAGCAGTCCCAAACTTTGGGGTGGCTGTGTCTTTTTGATTTTAATTTCCCTAAGCTATAGGACCATAAGTGGAAGTGCCCTAGGCTCTGTTGCTTTGTTTTTTAGATGTTTCAGGAAACACCATACACTTCTCCCGAGTGTCTGTTGGCAATTTACATCCCGCCCATCAGCATAACAAGGCTCCCAGTTCTCCATGGCCTGTCCTGCCTTTCTGGATTTTACACTTTTTTCAGATGGCCCTTTTGACCGGGGGGAAGTGAGACTTCATTGTAGTGCAGATTTCCTTTGCAAGTTTGCTTGGTTGGCCAAAAAGGGCGTATGCGTTTTTTCCTGAATATATTCAGGAAAAAACGCATACGCCCTTTTTGGCCAAGTGCATCATTGTGGACGTTCTGCCTCTTTTCCTATCCTCTCAATGCAATTCCAGTCTACCTCCTGAAATCGGTTTCCTGCAATTCTGCCCCGCTTTCAAGTCCTCTTGGCAGCCTTACTTCAGTATATTTTTGGACGATAGCTGTCATTTATAACTCTGCAGGTTTGTGAATTACAGTGCCCCTGAGCTCCTTTCTTCAACTCGCTTTCTTGTGACCTGGCCGCAACACCGCAGGATGGCTTCAGGCCCTAATCTGGTTCTGGCACGGCACGCTGAGCCTTTGGTTAATTCCTCTTCCTGGTGGGAAATGAGAGTTAAATTTGCCAGTCCAGACACCTCCAGCTAGTCTCTCATTGGTTCTCGCTATTCCTGTTCATCTTCCGCAGAAATTGAAAACTGGGCCAAACAGGAGGTTAAAGACGCTGACTCTCCAAGTGGTGAGAGTGTTAGTAAAGCATCTGGAATGTTTCACCCGAGTACCACGGGAGGAAAACTGAGACATATTTGAACACGTCTCCCGTTCACACGGTTGATCATACTCTGGGTTCTACATGCATGTTTTAGCTGAAGGAAGAATACCTTAAACCTGGAGAGTTGAGACCCGTGTAATGGGTACCATGCAATATGACTTCAAAGGGTCTTCATTTGCTCACCAAACCTCTCCAATCCTATCACTGCTGCGTTTATGCCCCTGTACACATGCTTGATTCTTTTTTGGAGACATAGCAATCCATAGGTTTTAAGATACTTACTAGTCAGGTACATTCTTAGGCGTTTAATATGGGGTGTTGAGTCCATTTCGTTGAGCAAGGAGTAGCTCTTGTCTATTCCATATTTGGCTTAAGGAACTTTATCTGTGCTCATTTCAATCTCTGGTTTTATGCAGCACCCCAACTCACCTTTCCCCTTAAGCAAGCATAAGTTGGTTTTCTAAATTTGATACCCTGTTCTGTTTTGTAATCCAGTTCCTGTGTAGCCAAGTTTACATTCCGTGTATTAGTGATATCTTATGATGTTTCTTTTTCTGTGTGACTTATTTCAGTTAGAATCATCATACCTGAATCCACTCATTATTCTGCTATGGGCCTGATGCCATAGATTTCATTGCTGAGTGATATTGCATTGTACGTAAGTACCACAAATTCTTTATCCATTTTTCACTTTCTGCGATATTTAACTTGTACCGTAAACGTTGTTCTTGTAAATAGAGCAGTCCCAAACTTTGGGGTGGCTGTGTCTTTTTGATTTTAATTTCCCTAAGCTATAGGACCATAAGTGGAAGTGCCCTAGGCTCTGTTGCTTTGTTTTTTAGATGTTTCAGGAAACACCATACACTTCTCCCGAGTGTCTGTTGGCAATTTACATCCCGCCCATCAGCATAACAAGGCTCCCAGTTCTCCATGGCCTGTCCTGCCTTTCTGGATTTTACACTTTTTTCAGATGGCCCTTTTGACCGGGGGGAAGTGAGACTTCATTGTAGTGCAGATTTCCTTTGCAAGTTTGCTTGGTTGGCCAAAAAGGGCGTATGCGTTTTTTCCTGAATATATTCAGGAAAAAACGCATACGCCCTTTTTGGCCAAGTGCATCATTGTGGACGTTCTGCCTCTTTTCCTATCCTCTCAATGCAATTCCAGTCTACCTCCTGAAATCGGTTTCCTGCAATTCTGCCCCGCTTTCAAGTCCTCTTGGCAGCCTTACTTCAGTATATTTTTGGACGATAGCTGTCATTTATAACTCTGCAGGTTTGTGAATTACAGTGCCCCTGAGCTCCTTTCTTCAACTCGCTTTCTTGTGACCTGGCCGCAACACCGCAGGATGGCTTCAGGCCCTAATCTGGTTCTGGCACGGCACGCTGAGCCTTTGGTTAATTCCTCTTCCTGGTGGGAAATGAGAGTTAAATTTGCCAGTCCAGACACCTCCAGCTAGTCTCTCATTGGTTCTCGCTATTCCTGTTCATCTTCCGCAGAAATTGAAAACTGGGCCAAACAGGAGGTTAAAGACGCTGACTCTCCAAGTGGTGAGAGTGTTAGTAAAGCATCTGGAATGTTTCACCCGAGTACCACGGGAGGAAAACTGAGACATATTTGAACACGTCTCCCGTTCACACGGTTGATCATACTCTGGGTTCTACATGCATGTTTTAGCTGAAGGAAGAATACCTTAAACCTGGAGAGTTGAGACCCGTGTAATGGGTACCATGCAATATGACTTCAAAGGGTCTTCATTTGCTCACCAAACCTCTCCAATCGTATCACTGCTGTGTTTATGCCCCTGTACACATGCTTGATTCTGTTTTGGAGACATAGCAATCCATAGGTTTTAAGATACTTACTAGTCAGGTACATTCTTTGGCGTTTAATATGGGGTGTTGAGTCCATTTCATTGAGCAAGGAGTAGCTCTTGTCTATTCTATATTTGGCTTAAGGAACTTTATCTGTGCTCATTTCAATCTCTGGTTTTATGCAGCACCCCAACTCACCTTCCCCTTAAGCAAGCATAAGTTGGTTTTCTAAATTTGAGACCCTGTTCTGTTTTGGAATTCAGTTCCTGTGTAGCCAAGTTTACATTCCGTGTATTAGTGATATCTTATGATGTTTCTTTTTCTGTGTGACTTATTTCAGTTAGAATCATCGTACCTGAATCCACTCATTATGCTACTATGGGCCTGATGACATATATTTCATTGCTCAGTGATACTGCATTGTACGTAAGTACCACAAGTTCTTTATCCATTTTTCTCTTTCTGTGATATTGAACTTGTACGGTAAACGAGGTTCTTGTAAACAGAGGCGTCCCAAACTTTGGGGTGGCTGTGTCTTTTTGATTTTAATTTCCCTAAGCTATAGGACCATAAGTGGAAGTGCCCTAGGCTCTGTTGCTTTGTTTTTTAGATGTTTCAGGAAACACCATACACTTCTCCCGAGTGTCTGTTGGCAATTTACATCCCGCCCATCAGCATAACAAGGCTCCCAGTTCTCCATGGCCTGGCCTGCCTTTCTGGATTTTACACTTTTTTCAGATGGCCCTTTTGACTGGGGGGAATTGAGACTTCATTGTAGTGCAGATTTCCTTTGCAAGCTTGCTTGGTTGGCCAAAAAGGGCGTATGCGTTTTTTCCTGAATATATTCAGGAAAAAACGCATACGCCCTTTTTGGCCAAGTGCATCATTGTGGACGTTCTGCCTCTTTTCCTATGCTTTCAATGCAATTCCAGTCTACCTCCTGAAATCGGTTTCCTGCAATTCTGTCCCGCTTTCAAGTCCTCTTGGCAGCCTTATTTCAGTATATTTTTGGACGATAGCTGTCATTTATAACTCTGCAGGTTTGTGAATTACAGTGCCCCTGAGCTCCTTTCTTCAACTCGCTTTCTTGTGACCTGGCCGCAACACCGCAGGATGGCTTCAGGCCCTAATCTGGTTCCGGCACGGCACGCTGAGCCTTTGGTTAATTCCTCTTCCTGGTGGGAAATGAGAGTTAAATTTGCCCGTCCAGACACCTCCAGCTAGCCTCTCATTGGTTCTCGCTATTCCTGTTCATCTTCCGCAGAAATTGAAAACTGGGCCAAACAGGAGGTTAAAGACGCTGACTCTCCAAGTGGTGAGAGTGTTAGTAAAGCATCTGGAATGTTTCACCCGAGTACCACGGGAGGAAAACTGAGACATATTTGAACACGTCTCCCGTTCACACGGTTGATCATACTCTGGGTTCTACATGCATGTTTTAGCTGAAGGAAGAATACCTTAAACCTGGAGAGTTGAGACCCGTGTAATGGGTACCATGCAATATGACTTCAAAGGGTCTTCATTTGCTCACCAAACCTCTCCAATCCTATCACTGCTGCGTTTATGCCCCTGTACACATGCTTGATTCTTTTTTGGAGACATAGCAATCCATAGGTTTTAAGATACTTACTAGTCAGGTACATTCTTAGGCGTTTAATATGGGGTGTTGAGTCCATTTCGTTGAGCAAGGAGTAGCTCTTGTCTATTCCATATTTGGCTTAAGGAACTTTATCTGTGCTCATTTCAATCTCTGGTTTTATGCAGCACCCCAACTCACCTTTCCCCTTAAGCAAGCATAAGTTGGTTTTCTAAATTTGAGACCCTGTTCTGTTCTGTAATCCAGTTCCTGTGTAGCCAAGTTTACATTCCGTGTATTAGTGATATCTTATGATGTTTCTTTTTCTGTGTGATTTACTTCAGTTAGAATCATCATACCTGAATCCACTCATTATTCTGCTATGGGCCTGATGCCACAGATTTCATTGCTGAGTGATATTGCATTGTACGTAAGTACCACAAATTCTTTATCCATTTTTCACTTTCTGCGATATTTAACTTGTACCGTAAACGTTGTTCTTGTAAATAGAGCAGTCCCAAACTTTGGGGTGGCTGTGTCTTTTTGATTTTAATTTCCCTAAGCTATAGGACCATAAGTGGAAGTGCCCTAGGCTCTGTTGCTTTGTTTTTTAGATGTTTCAGGAAACACCATACACTTCTCCCGAGTGTCTGTTGGCAATTTACATCCCGCCCATCAGCATAACAAGGCTCCCAGTTCTCCATGGCCTGTCCTGCCTTTCTGGATTTTACACTTTTTTCAGATGGCCCTTTTGACCGGGGGGAAGTGAGACTTCATTGTAGTGCAGATTTCCTTTGCAAGTTTGCTTGGTTGGCCAAAAAGGGCGTATGCGTTTTTTCCTGAATATATTCAGGAAAAAACGCATACGCCCTTTTTGGCCAAGTGCATCATTGTGGACGTTCTGCCTCTTTTCCTATCCTCTCAATGCAATTCCAGTCTACCTCCTGAAATCGGTTTCCTGCAATTCTGCCCCGCTTTCAAGTCCTCTTGGCAGCCTTACTTCAGTATATTTTTGGACGATAGCTGTCATTTATAACTCTGCAGGTTTGTGAATTACAGTGCCCCTGAGCTCCTTTCTTCAACTCGCTTTCTTGTGACCTGGCCGCAACACCGCAGGATGGCTTCAGGCCCTAATCTGGTTCTGGCACGGCACGCTGAGCCTTTGGTTAATTCCTCTTCCTGGTGGGAAATGAGAGTTAAATTTGCCAGTCCAGACACCTCCAGCTAGTCTCTCATTGGTTCTCGCTATTCCTGTTCATCTTCCGCAGAAATTGAAAACTGGGCCAAACAGGAGGTTAAAGACGCTGACTCTCCAAGTGGTGAGAGTGTTAGTAAAGCATCTGGAATGTTTCACCCGAGTACCACGGGAGGAAAACTGAGACATATTTGAACACGTCTCCCGTTCACACGGTTGATCATACTCTGGGTTCTACATGCATGTTTTAGCTGAAGGAAGAATACCTTAAACCTGGAGAGTTGAGACCCGTGTAATGGGTACCATGCAATATGACTTCAAAGGGTCTTCATTTGCTCACCAAACCTCTCCAATCGTATCACTGCTGTGTTTATGCCCCTGTACACATGCTTGATTCTGTTTTGGAGACATAGCAATCCATAGGTTTTAAGATACTTACTAGTCAGGTACATTCTTTGGCGTTTAATATGGGGTGTTGAGTCCATTTCGTTGAGCAAGGAGTAGCTCTTGTCTATTCTATATTTGGCTTAAGGAACTTTATCTGTGCTCATTTCAATCTCTGGTTTTATGCAGCACCCCAACTCACCTTCCCCTTAAGCAAGCATAAGTTGGTTTTCTAAATTTGAGACCCTGTTCTGTTTTGGAATTCAGTTCCTGTGTAGCCAAGTTTACATTCCGTGTATTACTGATATCTTATGATGTTTCTTTTTCTGTGTGACTTATTTCAGTTAGAATCATCGTACCTGAATCCACTCATTATGCTACTATGGGCCTGATGACATATATTTCATTGCTCAGTGATACTGCATTGTACGTAAGTACCACAAGTTCTTTATCCATTTTTCTCTTTCTGTGATATTGAACTTGTACGGTAAACGAGGTTCTTGTAAACAGAGGCGTCCCAAACTTTGGGGTGGCTGTGTCTTTTTGATTTTAATTTCCCTAAGCTATAGGACCATAAGTGGAAGTGCCCTAGGCTCTGTTGCTTTGTTTTTTAGATGTTTCAGGAAACACCATACACTTCTCCCGAGTGTCTGTTGGCAATTTACATCCCGCCCATCAGCATAACAAGGCTCCCAGTTCTCCATGGCCTGGCCTGCCTTTCTGGATTTTACACTTTTTTCAGATGGCCCTTTTGACTGGGGGGAAGTGAGACTTCATTGTAGTGCAGATTTCCTTTGCAAGCTTGCTTGGTTGGCCAAAAAGGGCGTATGCGTTTTTTCCTGAATATATTCAGGAAAAAACGCATACGCCCTTTTTGGCCAAGTGCATCATTGTGGACGTTCTGCCTCTTTTCCTATGCTTTCAATGCAATTCCAGTCTACCTCCTGAAATCGGTTTCCTGCAATTCTGTCCCGCTTTCAAGTCCTCTTGGCAGCCTTACTTCAGTCTATTTTTGGACGATAGCTGTCATTTATAACTCTGCAGGTTTGTGAATTACAGTGCCCCTGAGCTCCTTTCTTCAACTCGCTTTCTTGTGAGCTGGCCGCAAAACCACAGGATGGCTTCATGCCCTAATCTGGTTCTAGCACGGCACGCTGAGCCTTTGGTTAATTCCTCTTCCTGGTGGTAAATGAGAGTTAAATTTGCCCGTCCAGAGACCGCCAGCTAGTCTCTCATTGGTTCCCGCTATTCCTGTTCATCTTCCGCAGAAATTGCAAACTGGGCCAAACAGGAGGTTAAAGGGACTGACTCTCCAAGTCGGGAGAGTGTTAGTAAAGTGTCTGGAATGTTGCACCCGAGTACCAGGGTACGAAAACTGAGACATATGTGAACACGTCTCCCGATCACATGGTTGATCATACTCGAGGTTCCACATGCATGTTTTAGCTGAAGGAAGAATACCTTAAACCTGGGTAGTTGAAACCCGTGGAATGGGTACCATGCAATATGACTTCTAAGGGTCTTCATTTGCTCACCGAACCTCTCCAATCCTATCACTGCTGCGTTTATGCCCCTGTACACATGCTTGATTCTCTTTCGGAGACATAGCAATCCATAGGTTTGAAGATACTTACTAGTCAGGTACATTCTTAGGCGTTTAATATGCGGTGTTGAGTCCATTTCGTTGAGCAAGGAGTAGCTCTTGTCTATTCCATATTTGGCTTAAGGAACTTTATCTGTGCTCATTTCAATCTCTGGTTTTATGCAGCACCCCAACTCACCTTTCCCCTTAAGCAAGCATAAGTTGGTTTTCTAAATTTGAGACCCTGTTCTGTTCTGTAATTCAGTTCCTGTGTAGCCAAGTTTACATTCCGTGTATTAGTGATATCTTATGATGTTTCTTTTTCTGTGTGACTTATTTCAGTTAGAATCATCGTACCTGAATCCACTCATTATGCTGCTACGGGCCTGATGACATAGATTTCATTGCTGAGTGATACTGCATTGTACGTAAGTACCACATGTTCTTTATCCATTTTTCACTTTCTGTGATATTGAACTTGTATAGTAAATGAGGTTCTTGTA
Organism: Delphinus delphis; assembly: GCF_949987515.2. Taxonomy (NCBI): domain Eukaryota; kingdom Metazoa; phylum Chordata; class Mammalia; order Artiodactyla; family Delphinidae; genus Delphinus; species Delphinus delphis. The sequence continues at coordinate 277,905 of NW_027192679.1, read as the reverse complement.
AACAGAGGCGTCCCAAACTTTGGGGTGGCTGTGTCTTTTTGATTTTAATTTCCCTAAGCTATAGGACCATAAGTGGAAGTGCTCTAGGCTCTGTTGCTTTGTTTTTTAGATGTTTCAGGAAACACCATACACTTCTCCCTAGTGTCTGTTGGCAATTTACATCCCGCCCATCAGCATAACAAGGCTCCCAGTTCTCCATGGCCTGTCCTGCCTTTCTGGATTTTACACTTTTTTCAGATGGCCCTTTTGACCGGGGGGAAGTGAGACTTCATTGTAGTGCAGATTTCCTTTGCAAGTTTGCTTGGTTGGCCAAAAAGGGCATATGCGTTTTTTCCTGAATATATTCAGGAAAAAAGGCATATGCCCTTTTTGACCAAGTGCATCATTGTGGACGTTCTGCCTCTTTTCCTATGCTTTCAATGCAATTCCATTCTACCTCCTGAAATTGGTTTCCCGCAATTCTACCCCGCTTTCAAGTCCTCCTGGCAGCCTTACTTCAGTATATTTTTGGACGATAGCTGTCATTTATAACTCTTCAGGTTTGTGAATTACAGTGCCCCTGAGCTCCTTTCTTCAACTCGCTTTCTTGTGAGCTGGCCGCAACACCGCAGGATGGCTTCAGGCCCTAATCTGGTTCCGGCACGGCACGCTGAGCCTTTGCTTATTTCCTCTTCCTGGTGGGAAATGGGAATTAATTTGCCCGTCCAGAGACCTCCAGCTAGTCTCTCATTGGTTCTCGCTCTTCCTGTTCATGTTCCGCAGAAATTGCAAACTGGGCCAAACAGGAGGTTAAAGGCGCTGACTTTCCAAGTGGGGAGATTGTTAGTAAAGCTTCTGGAATGTTGCACCCGAGTACCACGGGAGGAAAACTGAGACATATTTGAACACGTCTCCCGTTCACACGGTTGATCATACTCTGGGTTCCACATGTATCTTTTAGCTGAAGGAAGAATACCTTAAACCTGGAGAGTTGAGACCCGTGGAATGGGTACCATGCAATATGACTTCAAAGGGTCTTCATTTGCTCACCGAACCTCTCCAATCCTATCACTGCTGCGTTTATACCCCTGTACACATGCTTGATTCTCTTTCAGAGACATAGCAATCCATAGGTTTTAAGATACTTACTAGTCAGGTACATTCTTAGGCGTTTAATATGCAGTGTTGAGTCCATTTCGTTGAGCAAGGAGTAGCTCTTGTGTATTCCATATTTGTCTTAAGGAACTTTATCTATGCTCATTTCAATCTCTGGTTTTATGCAACACCCCAACTCACCTTTCCCCTTAAGCAAGCATAAGTTGGTTTTCTATATTTGAGACCCTGTTCTGTTTGGAATTCAGTTCCTGTGTAGCCAAGTTTACATTCTGTGTATTAGTGATATCTTATGATGTTTCTTTTTCTGTGTGACTTATTTCAGTTAGAATCATCGTACCTGAATCCACTCATTATGCTGCTACGGGCCTGATGACATAGATTTCATTGCTGAGTGATACTGCATTGTACGTAAGTACCACAAGTTCTTTATCCATTTTTCACTTTCTGTGATATTGAACTTGTACGGTAAACGAGGTTCTTGTACACAGAGGCGTCCCAAACTTTGGGGTGGCTGTGTCTTTTTGATTTTAATTTCCCTAAGCTATAGGACCATAAGTGGAAGTGCCCTAGGCTCTGTTGCTTTGTTTTTTAGATGTTTCAGGAAACACCATACACTTCTCCCGAGTGTCTGTTGGCAATTTACATCCCGCCCATCAGCATAACAAGGCTCCCAGTTCTCCATGGCCTGTCCTGCCTTTCTGGATTTTACACTTTTTTCAGATGGCCCTTTTGACCGGGGGGAAATGAGACTTCATTGTAGTGCAGATTTCCTTTGCAAGCTTTCTTGGTTGGCCAAAAAGGGCGTATGCGTTTTTTCCTGAATATATTCAGGGAAAAACGCATATGCCCTTTTTGGCCAAGTGCATCATTGTGGACGTTCTGCCTCTTTTCCTATGCTTTCAATGCAATTCCAGTCTACCTCCTGAAATCAGTTTCCTGCAATTCTGCCCCGCTTTCAAGTCCTCTTGGCAGCCTTACTTCAGTATATTTTTGGACGATAGCTGTCATTTATAACTCTGCAGGTTTGTGAATTACAGTGCCCCTGAGCTCCTTTCTTCAACTCGCTTTCTTGTGAGCTGGCCGCAACACCGCAGGATGGCTTCAGGCCCTAATCTGGTTCCGGCACGGCATGCTGAGCCTTTGGTTAATTCCCCTTCCTGGTTGGAAATGAGAGTTAAATTTGTCCGTCCAGACACCTCCAGCTAGTCTCTCATTGGTTCTCGCTATTCCTGTTCATCTTCCGCAGAAATTGCAAACTGGGCCAAACAGGAGGTTAAAGGGACTGACTCTCCAAGTGGGGAGAGTGTTAGTAAAGTGTCTGGAATGTTGCACCCGAGTACCAGGGTACGAAAACTGAGACATATTTGAACACGTCTCCCGATCACATGGTTGATCATACTCTAGGTTCCACATGCATGTTTTAGCTGAAGGAAGAATACCTTAAACCTGGGTAGTTGAAACCCGTGGAATGGGTACCATGCAATATGACTTCTAAGGGTCTTCATTTGCTCACCGAACCTCTCCAATCCTATCACTGCTGCGTTTATGCCCCTGTACACATGCTTGATTCTCTTTCGGAGACATAGCAATCCATAGGTTTGAAGATACTTACTAGTCAGGTACATTCTTAGGCGTTTAATATGCGGTGTTGAGTCCATTTCGTTGAGCAAGGAGTAGCTCTTGTCTATTCCATATTTGGCTTAAGGAACTTTATCTGTGCTCATTTCAATCTCTGGTTTTATGCAGCACCCCAACTCACCTTTCCCCTTAAGCAAGCATAAGTTGGTTTTCTAAATTTGAGACCCTGTTCTGTTCTGTAATTCAGTTCCTGTGTAGCCAAGTTTACATTCCGTGTATTAGTGATATCTTATGATGTTTCTTTTTCTGTGTGACTTATTTCAGTTAGAATCATCGTACCTGAATCCACTCATTATGCTGCTACGGGCCTGATGACATAGATTTCATTGCTGAGTGATACTGCATTGTACGTAAGTTCCACATGTTCTTTATCCATTTTTCACTTTCTGTGATATTGAACTTGTATAGTAAATGAGGTTCTTGTAAACAGAGGCGTCCCAAACTTTGGGGTGGCTGTGTCTTTTTGATTTTAATTTCCCTAAGCTATAGGACCATAAGTGGAAGTGCTCTAGGCTCTGTTGCTTTGTTTTTTAGATGTTTCAGGAAACACCATACACTTCTCCCGAGTGGTTGTTGGCAATTTACATCCCGCCCATCAGCATAACAAGGCTCCCAGTTCTCCATGGCCTGTCCTGCCTTTCTGGATTTTACACTTTTTTCAGATGGCCCTTTTGACCGGGGGGAAGTGAGACTTCATTGTAGTGCAGATTTCCTTTGCAAGTTTGCTTGGTTGGCCAAAAAGGGCGTATGCGTTTTTTCCTGAATATATTCAGGAAAAAAGGCATACGCCCTTTTTGACCAAGTGCATCATTGTGGACGTTCTGCCTCTTTTCCTATGCTTTCAATGCAATTCCATTCTACCTCCTGAAATTGGTTTCCTGCAATTCTACCCCGCTTTCAAGTCCTCCTGGCAGCCTTACTTCAGTATATTTTTGGACGATAGCTGTCATTTATAACTCTTCAGGTTTGTGAATTACAGTGCCCCTGAGCTCCTTTCTTCAACTCGCTTTCTTGTGAGCTGGCTGCAACACCGCAGGATGGCTTCAGGCCCTAATCTGGTTCCGGCACGGCACGCTGAGCCTTTGCTTATTTCCTCTTCCTGGTGGGAAATGGGAATTAATTTGCCCGTCCAGAGACCTCCAGCTAGTCTCTCATTGGTTCTCGCTCTTCCTGTTCATGTTCCGCAGAAATTGCAAACTGGGCCAAACAGGAGGTTAAAGGCGCTGACTTTCCAAGTGGGGAGATTGTTAGTAAAGCTTCTGGAATGTTGCACCCGAGTACCACGGGAGGAAAACTGAGACATATTTGAACACGTCTCCCGTTCACACGGTTGATCATACTCTGGGTTCCACATGTATCTTTTAGCTGAAGGAAGAATACCTTAAACCTGGAGAGTTGAGACCCGTGGAATGGGTACCATGCAATATGACTTCAAAGGGTCTTCATTTGCTCACCGAACCTCTCCAATCCTATCACTGCTGCGTTTATACCCCTGTACACATGCTTGATTCTCTTTCAGAGACATGGCAATCCATAGGTTTTAAGATACTTACTAGTCAGGTACATTCTTAGGCGTTTAATATGCAGTGTTGAGTCCATTTCGTTGAGCAAGGAGTAGCTCTTGTGTATTCCATATTTGTCTTAAGGAACTTTATCTATGCTCATTTCAATCTCTGGTTTTATGCAACACCCCAACTCACCTTTCCCCTTAAGCAAGCATAAGTTGGTTTTCTATATTTGAGACCCTGTTCTGTTTGGAATTCAGTTCCTGTGTAGCCAAGTTTACATTCTGTGTATTAGTGATATCTTATGATGTTTCTTTTTCTGTGTGACTTATTTCAGTTAGAATCATCGTACCTGAATCCACTCATTATGCTGCTACGGGCCTGATGACATAGATTTCATTGCTGAGTGATACTGCATTGTACGTAAGTACCACAAGTTCTTTATCCATTTTTCACTTTCTGTGATATTGAACTTGTACGGTAAACGAGGTTCTTGTACACAGAGGCGTCCCAAACTTTGGGGTGGCTGTGTCTTTTTGATTTTAATTTCCCTAAGCTATAGGACCATAAGTGGATGTGCCCTAGGCTCTGTTGCTTTGTGTTTTAGATGTTTCAGGAAACATCATACACTTCTCCCGAGTGTCTGTTGGCAATTTACATCCCGCCCATCAGCATAACAAGGCTCCCAGTTCTCCATGGCCTGTCCTGCCTTTCTGGATTTTACACTTTTTTCAGATGGCCCTTTTGACCGGGGGGAAGTGAGACTTCATTGTAGTGCAGATTTCCTTTGCAAGCTTGCTTGGTTGGCCAAAAAGGGCGTATGCGTTTTTTCCTGAATATATTCAGGAAAAAACGCATACGCCCTTTTTGGCCAAGTGCATCATTGTGGACGTTCTGCCTCTTTTCCTATGCTTTCAGTGCAATTCCAGTCTACCTCCTGAAATCGGTTTCCTGCAATTCTGCCCCGCTTTCAAGTCCTCTTGGCAGCCTTACTTCAGTCTATTTTTGGACGATAGCTGTCATTTATAACTCTGCAGGTTTGTGAATTACAGTGCCCCTGAGCTCCTTTCTTCAACTCGCTTTCTTGTGAGCTGGCCGCAACACCGCAGGATGGCTTCAGGCCCTAATCTGGTTCCGGCACGGCACGCTGAGCCTTTGGTTATTTCCTCTTCCTGGTGGGAAATGAGAGTTAAATTTGCCCGTCCAGACACCTCCAGCTAGTCTCTCATTGGTTCTCCCTATTCCTGTTCATCTTCCGCAGAAATTGCAAACTGGGCCAAACAGGGGGTTAAAGGCACTGACTCTCCACGTGGGGAGAGTGTTAGTAAAGCGTCTGGAATGTTGCACCCGAGTACCAGGGTACGAAAACTGAGACATATTTGAACACGTCTCCCGATCACATGGTTGATCATACTCTAGGTTCCACATGCATGTTTTAGCTGAAGGAAGAATACCTTAAACCTGGGTAGTTGAAACCCGTGGAATGGGTACCATGCAATATGACTTCAAAGGGTCTTCATTTGGTCACCGAACCTCTCCAATCCTATCACTGCTGCGTTTATGCCCCTGTACACACGCTTGATTCTTTTTCGGAGACATAGCAATCCATAGGTTTTAAGATACTTACTAGTCAGGTACATTCTTAGGCGTTTAACATGCGGTGTTGAGTCCATTTCGTTGAGCAAGGAGTAGCTCTTGTCTATTCTATATTTGGCTTAAGGAACTTTATCTGTGCTCATTTCAATCTCTGGTTTTATGCAGCACCCCAACTCACCTTTCCCCTTAAGCAAGCAGAAGTTGGTTTTCTAAATTTGAGACCCTGTTCTGTTCTGTAATTCAGTTCCTGTGTAGCCAAGATTACATTCCGTGTATTAGTGATATCTTATGATGTTTCTTTTTCTGTGTGACTTATTTCAGTTAGAATCATCGTACCTGAATCCACTCATTATGCTGCTACGGGCCTGATGACATAGATTTCATTGCTGAGTGATACTGCATTGTACGTAAGTACCACAAGTTCTTTATCCATTTTTCACTTTCTGCGATGTTGAACTTATACTGTAAACGAGGTTCTTGTAAACAGAGCCGTTCCAAACATTGGGGTGAGTGTGTCTTTTTGATTTTAATTTCCCTAAGCTATAGGACCATAAGTGGAAGTGCCCTAGGCTCTGTTGCTTTGTTTTTTAGATGTTTCAGGAAACACCATACACTTCTCCCGAGTGGTTGTTGGCAATTTACATCCCGCCCATCAGCATAACAAGGCTCCCAGTTCTCCATGGCCTGTCCTGCCTTTCTGGATTTTACACTTTTTTCAGATGGCCCTTTTGACCGGGGGGAAGTGAGACTTCATTGTAGTGCAGATTTCCTTTGCAAGCTTGCTTGGTTGGCCAAAAAGGGCGTATGCGTTTTTTTCCTGAATATATTCAGGAAAAAACGCATACGCCCTTTTTGGCCAAGTGCATCATTGTGGACGTTCTGCCTCTTTTCCTATGCTTTCAATGCAATTCCAGTCTACCTCCTGAAATCGGTTTCCTGCAATTCTGTCCCGCTTTCAAGTCCTCTTGGCAGCCTTACTTCAGTATATTTTTGGACGATAGCTGTCATTTATAACTCTGCAGGTTCGTGAATTACAGTGCCCCTGAGCTCCTTTCTTCAACTCGCTTTCTTTTGAGCTGGCCGCAACACCGCAGGATGGCTTCAGGCCCGAATCTGGTTCCGGCATGGCACGCTGAGCCTTTGGTTATTTCCTCTTCCTGGTGGGAAATGAGAGTTAAATTTGCCCGTCCAGACACCTCCAGCTAGTCTCTCATTGGTTCTCCCTATTCCTGTTCATCTTCCACAGAAATTGCAAACTGGGCCAAACAGGAGGTTAAAGACGCTGACTCTCCAAGTGGGGAGAGTGTTAGTAAAGCATCTGGAATGTTGCACCCGAGTACCACGGGAGGAAAACTGAGACATATTTGAACACGTCTCCCGTTCACATTGTTGATCATACTCTGGGTTCTACATGCATGTTTTAGCTGAAGGAAGAATACCTTAAACCTGGAGAGTTGAGACCCGTGTAATGGGTACCATGCAATATGACTTCAAAGGGTCTTCATTTGCTCACCAAACCTCTCCAATCGTATCACTGCTGTGTTTATGCCCCTGTACACATGGTTGATTCTGTTTTGGAGACATAGCAATCCATAGGTTTTAAGATACTTACTAGTCAGGTACATTCTTTGGCGTTTAATATGGGGTGTTGAGTCCATTTCGTTGAGCAAGGAGTAGCTCTTGTCTATTCTATATTTGGCTTAAGGAACTTTATCTGTGCTCATTTCAATCTCTGGTTTTATGCAGCACCCCAACTCACCTTTCCCCTTAAGCAAGCATAAGTTGGTTTTCTAAATTTGAGACCCTGTTCTGTTTTGGAATTCAGTTCCTGTGTAGCCAAGTTTACATTCCATGTATTAGTGATATCTTATGATGTTTCTTTTTCTGTGTGACTTATTTCAGTTAGAATCATCGTACCTGAATCCACTCATTATGCTACTATGGGCCTGATGACATATATTTCATTGCTCAGTGATACTGCATTGTACGTAAGTACCACAAGTTCTTTATCCATTTTTCACTTTCTGTGATATTGAACTTGTACGGTAAACGAGGTTCTTGTAAACAGAGGCGTCCCAAACTTTGGGGTGGCTGTGTCTTTTTGATTTTAATTTCCCTAAGCTATAGGACCATAAGTGGAAGTGCCCTAGGCTCTGTTGCTTTGTTTTTTAGATGTTTCAGGAAACACCATACACTTCTCCCGAGTGTCTGTTGGCAATTTACATCCCGCCCATCAGCATAACAAGGCTCCCAGTTCTCCATGGCCTGTCCTGCCTTTCTGGATTTTACACTTTTTTCAGATGGCCCTTTTGACCGGGGGGAAGTGAGACTTCATTGTAGTGCAGATTTCCTATGCAAGTTTGCTTGGTTGGCCAAAAAGGGCGTATGCATTTTTTCCTGAATATATTCAGGATAAAACGCATAGGTCCTTTTTGGCCAAGTGCATCATTGTGGACGTTCTGCCTCTTTTCCTATGCTTTCAATGCAATTCCAGTCTACCTCCTGAAATCGGTTTCCTGCAATTCTGTCCCGCTTGCAAGTCCTCTTGGCAGCCTTACTTCAGTCTATTTTTGGACGATAGCTGTCATTTATAACTCTGCAGGTTTGTGAATTACAGTGCCCCTGAGCTCCTTTCTTCAACTCGCTTTCTTGTGAGCTGGCCGCAAAACCACAGGATGGCTTCATGCCCTAATCTGGTTCCAGCACGGCACGCTGAGCCTTTGGTTAATTCCTCTTCCTGGTGGGAAATGAGAGTTAAATTTGCCCGTCCAGAGACCTCCAGCTAGTCTCTCATTGGTTCTCGCTATTCCTGTTCATCTTCCGCAGAAATTGCAAACTGGGCCAAACAGGAGGTTAAAGCGACTGACTCTCCAAGTCGGGAGAGTGTTAGTAAAGTGTCTGGAATGTTGCACCCGAGTACCACGGTACGAAAACTGAGACATATGTGAACACGTCTCCCGATCACATGGTTGATCATACTCTATGTTCCACATGCATGTTTTAGCTGAAGGAAGAATACCTTAAACCTGGGTAGTTGAAACCCGTGGAATGGGTACCATGCAATATGACTTCAAAGGGTCTTCATTTGCTCACCGAACCTCTCCAATCCTATCACTGCTGTGTTTATGCCCCTGTACACATGCTTGATTCTCTTTTGGAGACATAGCAATCCATAGGTTTTAAGATACTTACTAGTCAGGTGCATTCTTAGGCGTTTAATATGCGGTGTTGAGTCCATTTCGTTGAGCAAGGAGTAGCTCTTGTCTATTCCATATTTGGCTTAAGGAACTTTATCTGTGCTCATTTCAATCTCTGGTTTTATGCAGCACCCCAACTCACCTTTCCCCTTAAGCAAACATAAGTTGGTTTTCTATATTTGAGACCCTGTTCTGTTTGGAATTCAGTTCCTGTGTAGCCAAGTTTACATTCTGTGTATTAGTGATATCTTATGATGTTTCTTTTTCTGTGTGACTTATTTCAGTTAGAATCATCGTACCTGAATCCACTCATTATGCTGCTACGGGCCTGATGACATAGATTTCATTTTGAGTGATACTGCATTGTACGTAAGTACCACAAGTTCTTTATCCATTTTTCACTTTCTGTGATATTGAACTTGTACGGTAAACGAGGTTCTTGTACACAGAGGCGTCCCAAACTTTGGGGTGGCTGTGTCTTTTTGATTTTAATTTCCCTAAGCTATAGGACCATAAGTGGAAGTGCCCTAGGCTCTGTTGCTTTGTTTTTTAGATGTTTCAGGAAACACCATACACTTCTCCCGAGTGTCTGTTGGCAATTTACATCCCGCCCATCAGCATAACAAGGTTCCCAGTTCTCCATGGCCTGTCCTGCCTTTCTGGATTTTACACTTTTTTCAGATGGCCCTTTTGACCGGGGGGAAATGAGACTTCATTGTAGTGCAGATTTCCTTTGCAAGCTTGCTTGGTTGGCCAAAAAGGGCGTATGCGTTTTTTCCTGAATATATTCAGGAAAAAAAGCATACGCCCTTTTTGGCCAAGTGCATCATTGTGGACGTTCTGCCTCTTTTCCTATGCTTTCAATGCAATTCCAGTCTACCTCCTGAAATCGGTTTCCTGCAATTCTGTCCCGCTTTCAAGTCCTCTTGGCAGCCTTACTTCAGTCTATTTTTGGACAATAGCTGTCATTTATAACTCTGCAGGTTTGTGAATTACAGTGCCCCTGAGCTCCTTTCTTCAACTCGCTTTCTTGTGAGCTGGCCGCAAAACCACAGGATGGCTTCATGCCCTAATCTGGTTCCAGCACGGCACGCTGAGCCTTTGGTTAATTCCTCTTCCTGGTGGGAAATGAGAGTTAAATTTGCCCGTCCAGAGACCTCCATCTAGTCTCTCATTGGTTCTCGCTATTCCTGTTCATATTCCGCAGAAGTTGCAAACTGGGCCAAACAGGAGGTTAAAGCGACTGACTCTCCAAGTCGGGAGAATGTTAGTAAAGTGTCTGGAATTTTGCACCCGAGTACCAGGGTACGAAAACTGAGACATATGTGAACACGTCTCCCGATCACATGGTTGATCATACTCTAGGTTCCACATGCATGTTTTAGCTGAAGGAAGAATACCTTAAACCTGGGTAGTTGAAACCCGTGGAATGGGTACCATGCAATATGACTTCAAAGGGTCTTCATTTGCTCACCGAACCTCTCCAATCCTATCACTGCTGTGTTTATGCCCCTGTACTCATGCTTGATTCTCTTTCGGAGACATAGCAATCCATAGGTTTTAAGATACTTACTAGTCAGGTACATTCTTAGGCGTTTAATATGCGGTGTTGAGTCCATTTCGTTGAGCAAGGAGTAGCTCTTGTCTATTCCATATTTGGCTTAAGGAACTTTATCTGTGCTCATTTCAATCTCTGGTTTTATGCAGCACCCCAACTCACCTTTCCCCTTAAGCAAGCATAAGTTGGTTTTCTATATTTGAGACCCTGTTCTGTTTGGAATTCAGTTCCTGTGTAGCCAAGTTTACATTCTGTGTATTAGTGATATCTTATGATGTTTCTTTTTCTGTGTGACTTATTTCAGTTAGAATCATCGTACCTGAATCCACTCATTATGCTGCTACGGGCCTGATGACATAGATTTCATTGCTGAGTGATACTGCATTGTACGTAAGTACCACAAGTTCTTTATCCATTTTTCACTTTCTGTGATATTGAACTTGTACGGTAAACGAGGTTCTTGTACACAGAGGCGTCCCAAACTTTGGGGTGGCTGTGTCTTTTTGATTTTAATTTCCCTAAGCTATAGGACCATAAGTGGAAGTGCCCTAGGCTCTGTTGCTTTGTTTTTTAGATGTTTCAGGAAACACCATACACTTCTCCCGAGTGTCTGTTGGCAATTTACATCCCGCCCATCAGCATAACAAGGCTCCCAGTTCTCCATGGCCTGTCCTGCCTTTCTGGATTTTACACTTTTTTCAGATGGCCCTTTTGACCGGGGGGAAGTGAGACTTCATTGTAGTGCAGATTTCCTTTGCAAGCTTGCTTGTTTGGCCAAAAAGGGCGCATGCGTTTTTTCCTGAATATATTCAGGAAAAAACGCATACGCCCTTTTTGGCCAAGTGCATCATTGTGGACGTTCTGCCTCTTTTCCTATGCTTTCAATGCAATTCCAGTCTACCTCCTGAAATCGGTTTCCTGCAATTCTGCCCCGCTTTCAAGTCCTCTTGGCAGCCTTACTTCAGAATATTTTTGGACGATAGCTGTCATTTATAACTCTGCAGGTTTGTGAATTACAGTGCCCCTGAGCTCCTTTCTTCAACTCGCTTTCTTGTGACCTGGCCGCAACACCGCAGGATGGCTTCAGGCCCGAATCTGGTTCCGGCACGGCACGCTGATCCTTTGGTTATTTCCTCTTCCTGGTGGGAAATGAGAGTTAAATTTGCCCGTCCAGACACCTCCAGCTAGTCTCTCATTGGTTCTCCCTATTCCTGTTCATCTTCCGCAGAAATTGCAAACTGGGCCAAACAGGAGGTTAAAGACGCTGACTCTCCACGTAGGGAGAGTGTTAGTAAAGCGTCTGGAATGTTGCACCCAAGTACCACAGTACGAAATCTGAGACATATTTGAACACGTCTCCCGATCACATGGTTGATCACACTCTAGATTCCACATGCATGTTTTAGCTGAAGGAAGAATACCTTAAACCTGGGTAGTTGAAACCCGTGGAATGGGTACCATGCAATATGACTTCAAAGGGTCTTCATTTGCTCACCAAACCTCTGCAATCCTATTACTCCTGCGTTTATGCCCCTGTACACATGCTTGATTCTCTTTCGGAGACATAGCAATCCATAGGTTTTAACATACTTACTAGTCAGGTACATTTTTAGGCGTTTAATATGGGGTGTTGGGTCCATTTCGTTGAGCAAGGAGTAGCTCTTGTCTATTCCATATTTGGCTTAAGGAACTTTATCTGTGCTCATTTCAATCTCTGGTTTTATGCAGCACCCCAACTCACCTTTCCCCTTAAGCAAGCATAAGTTGGTTTTCTAAATTTGAGACCCTGTTCTGTTTTGGAATTCAGTTCCTGTGTAGCCAAGTTTACATTCCGTGTATTAGTGATATCTTATGATGTTTCTTTTTCTGTGTGACTTATTTCAGTTAGAATCATCATACCTGAATCCACTCATTGTGCTGCTAACGGCCTGATGACACAGATTTCATTGCTGAGTGATATTGCTTTGTAAGTAAATACCACAACTTCTTTATCCATTTTTCACTTTCTGCGATGTTGAACTTGTACTGTAAACGAGGTTCTTGTAAACAGAGCCGTCCCAAACTTTGGGGTGGCTGTGTCTTTTTGATTTTAATTTCCCTAAGCTATAGGACCATAAGTGGAAGTGCCCTAGGTTCTGTTGCTTTGTTTTTTAGATGTTTCAAGAAACACCATACACTTCTCCGGAGTGTCTGTTGGCAATTTACATCCCGCCCATCAGCATAACAAGGCTCCCAGTTCTCCATGGCCTGTCCTGCCTTTCTGGATTTTACACTTTTTTCAGATCGCCCTTTTGACCGGGGGGAAGTGAGACTTCATTGTAGTGCAGATTTCCTTTGCAAGCTTGCTTGGTTGGCCAAAAAGGGCGTATGCGTTTTTTTCCTGAATATATTCAGGAAAAAACGCATACGCACTTTTTGGCCAAGTGCATCATTGTGGACGTTCTGCCTCTTTTCCTATGCTTTCAATGCAATTCCAGTCTACCTCCTGAAGTCGGTATCCTGCAATTCTGTCCCGCTTTCAAGTCCTCTTGGCAGCCTTACTTCAGTATATTTTTGGACAATAGCTGTCATTTATAACTCTGCAGGTTCGTGAATTACAGTGCCCCTGAGCTCCTTTCTTCAACTCGCTTTCTTTTGAGCTGGCCGCAACACCGCAGGATGGCTTCAGGCCCGAATCTGGTTCCGGCATGGCACGCTGAGCCTTTGGTTATTTCCTCTTCCTGGTGGGAAATGAGAGTTAAATTTGCCCGTCCAGACACCTCCAGCTAGCCTCTCATTGGTTCTCGTTATTCCTGTTCATCTTCCACAGAAATTGCAAACTGGGCCAAACAGGAGGTTAAAGACGCTGACTCTCCAAGTGGGGAGAGTGTTAGTAAAGCATCTGGAATGTTGCACCCGAGTACCACGGGAGGAAAACTGAGACATATTTGAACACGTCTCCCGTTCACATGGTTGATCATACTCTGGGTTCTACATGCATGTTTTAGCTGAAGTAAGAATACCTTAAACCTGGAGAGTTGAGACCCGTGTAATGGGTACCATGCAATATGACTTCAAAGGGTCTTCATTTGCTCACCAAACCTCTCCAATCGTATCACTGCTGTGTTTATGCACCTGTACACATGCTTGATTCTGTTTTGGAGACATAGCAATCCATAGGTTTTAAGATACTTACTAGTCAGGTACATTCTTTGGCGTTTAATATGGGGTGTTGAGTCCATTTCGTTGAGCAAGGAGTAGCTCTTGTCTATTCTATATTTGGCTTAAGGAACTTTATCTGTGCTCATTTCAATCTCTGGTTTTATGCAGCACCCCAACTCACCTTTCCCCTTAAGCAAGCATAAGTTGGTTTTCTAAATTTGAGACCCTGTTCTGTTTTGGAATTCAGTTCCTGTGTAGCCAAGTTTACATTCCGTGTATTAGTGATATCTTATGATGTTTCTTTTTCTGTGTGACTTATTTCAGTTAGAATCATCGTACCTGAATCCACTCATTATGCTACTATGGGCCTGATGACATATATTTCATTGCTCAGTGATACTGCATTGTACGTAAGTACCACAAGTTCTTTATGCATTTTTCACTTTCTGTGATATTGAACTTGTACGGTAAACGAGGTTCTTGTAAACAGAGGCGTACCAAACTTTGGGGTGGCTGTGTCTTTTTGATTTTAATTTCCCTAAGCTATAGGACCATAAGTGGAAGTGCCCTAGGCTCTGTTGCTTTGTTTTTTAGATGTTTCAGGAAACACCATACACTTCTCCCGAGTGTCTGTTGGCAATTTACATCCCGCCCATCAGCATAACAAGGCTCCCAGTTCTCCATGGCCTGTCCTGCCTTTCTGGATTTTACACTTTTTTCAGATGGCCCTTTTGACCGGGGGGAAGTGAGACTTCATTGTAGTGCAGATTTCCTTTGCAAGTTTGCTTGGTTGGCCAAAAAGGGCGTATGCATTTTTTCCTGAATATATTCAGGATAAAACGCATAGGCCCTTTTTGGCCAAGTGCATCATTGTGGACGTTCTGCCTCTTTTCCTATGCTTTCAATGCAATTCCAGTCTACCTCCTGAAATCGGTTTCCTGCAATTCTGTCCCGCTTTCAAGTCCTCTTGGCAGCCTTACTTCAGTATATTTTTGGACGATAGCTGTCATTTATAACTCTGCAGGTTTGTGAATTACAGTGCCCCTGAGCTCCTTTCTTCAACTCGCTTTCTTGTGAGCTGGCCGCAAAACCACAGGATGGCTTCATGCCCTAATCTGGTTCCAGCACGGCACGCTGAGCCTTTGGTTAATTCCTCTTCCTGGTGGGAAATGAGAGTTAAATTTGCCCGTCCAGAGACCTCCAGCTAGTCTCTCATTGGTTCTCGCTATTCCTGTTCATCTTCCGCAGAAATTGCAAACTGGGCCAAACAGGAGGTTAAAGCGACTGACTCTCCAAGTCGGGAGAGTGTTAGTAAAGTGTCTGGAATGTTGCACCCGAGTACCAGGGTACGAAAACTGAGACATATGTGAACACGTCTCCCGATCACATGGTTGATCATACTCTATGTTCCACATGCATGTTTTAGCTGAAGGAAGAATACCTTAAACCTGGGTAGTTGAAACCCGTGGAATGGGTACCATGCAATATGACTTCAAAGGGTCTTCATTTGCTCACCGAACCTCTCCAATCCTATCACTGCTGCGTTTATGCCCCTGTACACATGCTTGATTCTCTTTTGGAGACATAGCAATCCATAGGTTTTAAGATACTTACTAGTCAGGTACATTCTTAGGCGTTTAATATGCGGTGTTGAGTCCATTTCGTTGAGCAAGGAGTAGCTCTTCTCTATTCCATATTTGGCTTAAGGAACTTTATCTGTGCTCATTTCAATCTCTGGTTTTATGCAGCACCCCAACTCACCTTTCCCCGTAAGCAAGCATAAGTTGGTTTTCTATATTTGAGACCCTGTTCTGTTTGGAATTCAGTTCCTGTGTAGCCAAGTTTACATTCTGTGTATTAGTGATATCTTATGATGTTTCTTTTTCTGTGTGACTTATTTCAGTTAGAATCATCGTACCTGAATCCACTCATTATGCTGCTGCGGGCCTGATGATATAGATTTCATTGCTGAGTGATACTGCATTGTACGTAAGTACCACAAGTTCTTTATCCATTTTTCACTTTCTGTGATATTGAACTTGTATGGTAAACGAGGTTCTTGTACACAGAGGCGTCCCAAACTTTGGGGTGGCTGTGTCTTTTTGATTTTAATTTCCCTAAGCTATAGGACCATAAGTGGAAGTGCCCTAGGCTCTGTTGCTTTGTTTTTTAGATGTTTCAGGAAACACCATACACTTCTCCCGAGTGTCTGTTGGCAATTTACATCCCGCCCATCAGCATAACAAGGCTCCCAGTTCTCCATGGCCTGTCCTGCCTTTCTGGATTTTACACTTTTTTCAGATGGCCCTTTTGACCGGGGGGAAATGAGACTTCATTGTAGTGCAGATTTCCTTTGCAAGCTTGCTTGGTTGGCCAAAAAGGGCGTATGCTTTTTTTCCTGAATATATTCAGGAAAAAAAGCATACGCCCTTTTTGGCCAAGTGCATCATTGTGGACGTTCTGCCTCTTTTCCTATGCTTTCAATGCAATTCCAGTCTACCTCCTGAAATCGGTTTCCTGCAATTCTGTCCCGCTTTCAAGTCCTCTTGGCAGCCTTACTTCAGTATATTTTTGGACGATAGCTGTCATTTATAACTCTGCAGGTTCGTGAATTACAGTGCCCCTGAGCTCCTTTCTTCAACTCGCTTTCTTGTGACCTGGCCGCAACACTGCAGGATGGCTTCAGGCCCGAATCTGGTTCCGGCATGGCACGATGAGCCTTTGGTTATTTCCTCTTCCTGGTGGGAAATGAGAGTTAAATTTGCCCGTCCAGACACCTCCAGCTAGTCTCTCATTGGTTCTCCCTATTCCTGTTCATCTTCCACAAAAATTGCAAACTGGGCCAAACAGGAGGTTAAAGACGCTGACTCTCCAAGTGGGGAGAGTGTTAGTAAAGCATCTGGAATGTTGCACCCGAGTACTACGGGAGGAAAACTGAGACATATTTGAACACGTCTCCCGTTCACACGGTTGATCATACTCTGGGTTCTACATGCATGTTTTAGCTGAAGGAAGAATACCTTAAACCTGGAGAGTTGAGACCCGTGGAATGGGTACCATGCAATATGACTTCAAAGGGTCTTCATTGGCTCACCAAACCGCTCCAATCGTATCACTGCTGTGTTTATGCCCCTGTACACATGCTTGATTCTGTTTTGGAGACATAGCAATCCATAGGTTTTAAGATACTTACTAGTCAGGTACATTCTTTGGCGTTTAATATGGGGTGTTGAGTCCATTTCGTTGAGAAAGGAGTAGCTCTTGTCTATTCTATATTTGGCTTAAGGAACTTTATCTGTGCTCATTTCAATCTCTGGTTTTATGCAGCACCCCAACTCACCTTTCCCCTTAAGCAAGCATAAGTTGGTTTTCTAAATTTGAGACACTGTTCTGTTTTGGAATTCAGTTCCTGTGTAGCCAAGTTTACATTCCGTGTATTAGTGATATCTTATGATGTTTCTTTTTCTGTGTGACTTATTTCAGTTAGAATCATCGTACCTGAATCCACTCATTATGCTACTATGGGCCTGATGACATATATTTCATTGCTCAGTGATACTGCATTGTACGTAAGTACCACAAGTTCTTTATCCATTTTTCACTTTCTGTGATATTGAACTTGTACGGTAAACGAGGTTCTTGTAAACAGAGGCGTCCCAAACTTTGGGGTGGCTGTGTCTTTTTGATTTTAATTTCCCTAAGCTATAGGACCATAAGTGGAAGTGCCCTAGGCTCTGTTGCTTTGTTTTTTAGATGTTTCAGGAAACACCATACACTTCTCCCGAGTGTCTGTTGGCAATTTACATCCCGCCCATCAGCATAACAAGGCTCCCAGTTCTCCATGGTCTGTCCTGCCTTTCTGGATTTTACACTTTTTTCAGATGGCCCTTTTGACCGGGGGGAAGTGAGACTTCATTGTAGTGCAGATTTCCTTTGCAAGCTTGCTTGGTTGGCCAAAAAGGGCGTATGCGTTTTTTCCTGAATATATTCAGGAAAAAACGCATACGCCCTTTTTGGCCAAGTGCATCATTGTGGACGTTCTGCCTCTTTTCCTATGCTTTCAATGCAATTCCAGTCTACCTCCTGAAATCGGTTTCCTGCAATTCTGTCCCGCTTTCAAGTCCTCTTGGCAGCCTTACTTCAGTCTATTTTTGGACAATAGCTGTCATTTATAACTCTGCAGGTTTGTGAATTACAGTGCCCCTGAGCTCCTTTCTTCAACTCGCTTTCTTGTGAGCTGGCCGCAAAACCACAGGATGGCTTCATGCCCTAATCTGGTTCCAGCACGGCACGCTGAGCCTTTGGTTAATTCCTCTTCCTGGTGGGAAATGAGAGTTAAATTTGCCCGTCCAGAGACCTCCATCTAGTCTCTCATTGGTTCTCGCTATTCCTGTTCATATTCCGCAGAAGTTGCAAACTGGGCCAAACAGGAGGTTAAAGCGACTGACTCTCCAAGTCGGGAGAATGTTAGTAAAGTGTCTGGAATTTTGCACCCGAGTACCAGGGTACGAAAACTGAGACATATGTGAACACGTCTCCCGATCACATGGTTGATCATACTCTAGGTTCCACATGCATGTTTTAGCTGAAGGAAGAATACCTTAAACCTGGGTAGTTGAAACCCGTGGAATGGGTACCATGCAATATGACTTCAAAGGGTCTTCATTTGCTCACCGAACCTCTCCAATCCTATCACTGCTGTGTTTATGCCCCTGTACTCATGCTTGATTCTCTTTCGGAGACATAGCAATCCATAGGTTTTAAGATACTTACTAGTCAGGTACATTCTTAGGCGTTTAATATGCGGTGTTGAGTCCATTTCGTTGAGCAAGGAGTAGCTCTTGTCTATTCCATATTTGGCTTAAGGAACTTTATCTGTGCTCATTTCAATCTCTGGTTTTATGCAGCACCCCAACTCACCTTTCCCCTTAAGCAAGCATAAGTTGGTTTTCTATATTTGAGACCCTGTTCTGTTTGGAATTCAGTTCCTGTGTAGCCAAGTTTACATTCTGTGTATTAGTGATATCTTATGATGTTTCTTTTTCTGTGTGACTTATTTCAGTTAGAATCATCGTACCTGAATCCACTCATTATGCTGCTACGGGCCTGATGACATAGATTTCATTGCTGAGTGATACTGCATTGTACGTAAGTACCACAAGTTCTTTATCCATTTTTCACTTTCTGTGATATTGAACTTGTACGGTAAACGAGGTTCTTGTACACAGAGGCGTCCCAAACTTTGGGGTGGCTGTGTCTTTTTGATTTTAATTTCCCTAAGCTATAGGACCATAAGTGGAAGTGCCCTAGGCTCTGTTGCTTTGTTTTTTAGATGTTTCAGGAAACACCATACACTTCTCCCGAGTGTCTGTTGGCAATTTACATCCCGCCCATCAGCATAACAAGGCTCCCAGTTCTCCATGGCCTGTCCTGCCTTTCTGGATTTTACACTTTTTTCAGATGGCCCTTTTGACTGGGGGGAAATGAGACTTCATTGTAGTGTAGATATCCTTTGCAAGCTTGCTTGGTTGGCCAAAAAGGGCGTATGCGTTTTTTCCTGAATATATTCAGGAAAAAACGCATATGCCCTTTTTGGCCAAGTGCATCATTGTGGACGTTCTGCCTCTTTTCCTATGCTTTCAATGCAATTCCAGTCTACCTCCTGAAATCAGTTTCCTGCAATTCTGCCCCGCTTTCAAGTCCTCTTGGCAGCCTTACTTCAGTATATTTTTGGACGATAGCTGTCATTTATAACTCTGCAGGTTTGTGAATTACAGTGCCCCTGAGCTCCTTTCTTCAACTCGCTTTCTTGTGACCTGGCCGCAACACCGCAGGATGGCTTCAGGCCCTAATCTGGTTCCGGCACGGCATGCTGAGCCTTTGGTTAATTCCTCTTCCTGGTGGGAAATGAGAGTTAAATTTGCCCGTCCAGACACCTCCAGCTAGTCTCTCATTGGTTCTCGCTATTCCTGTTCATCTTCCGCAGAAATTGCAAACTGGGCCAAACAGGGGGTTAAAGGCACTGACTCTCCACGTGGGGAGAGTGTTAGTAAAGCGTCTGGAATGTTGCACCCGAGTACCAGGGTACGAAAACTGAGACATATTTGAACACGTCTCCCGATCACATGGTTGATCATACTCTAGGTTCCACATGCATGTTTTAGCTGAAGGAAGAATACCTTAAACCTGGGTAGTTGAAACCCGTGGAATGGGTACCATGCAATATGACTTCAAAGGGTCTTCATTTGCTCAACGAACCTCTCCAATCCTATCACTGCTGCGTTTATGCCCCTGTACACATGCTTGATTCTCTTTTGGAGACATAGCAATCCATAGGTTTTAAGATACTTACTAGTCAGGTACATTCTTAGGCGTTTAACATGCGGTGTTGAGTCCATTTCATTGAGCAAGGAGTAGCTCTTGTCTATTCTATATTTGGTTTAAGGAACTTTATCTGTGCTCATTTCAATCTCTGGTTTTATGCAGCACCCCAACTCACCTTTACCCTTAAGCAAGCATAAGTTGGTTTTCTATATTTGAGACCCTGTTCTGTTCTGTAATTCAGTTCCTGTGTAGCCAAGTTTACATTCCGTGTATTACTGATATCTTATGATGTTTCTTTTTCTGTGTGACTTATTTCAGTTAGAATCATCATACCTGAATCCACTCATTCTGCTGCTAAGGGCCTGATGACATAGATTTCATTGCTGAGTGATACTGCATTGTACGTAAGTACCACAAGTTCTTTATCCATTTTTCACTTTCTGCGATGTTGAACTTGTACTGTAAACGAGGTTCTTGTAAACACAGCCGTTCCAAACATTGGGGTGAGTGTGTCTTTTTGATTTTAATTTCCCTAAGCTATAGGACCATAAGTGGAAGTGCCCTAGGCTCTGTTGCTTTGTTTTTTAGATGTTTCAGGAAACACCATACACTTCTCCCGAGTGGTTGTTGGCAATTTACATCCCGCCCATCAGCATAACAAGGCTCCCAGTTCTCCATGGCCTGTCCTGCCTTTCTGGATTTTACACTTTTTTCAGATGGCCCTTTTGACCGGGGGTAAGTGAGACTTCATTGTAGTGCAGATTTCCTTTGCAAGCTTGCTTGGTTGGCCAAAAAGGGCGTATGCGTTTTTTCCTGAATATATTCAGGAAAAAACGCATACGCCCTTTTTGGCCAAGTGCATCATTGTGGACGTTCTGCCTCTTTTCCTATGCTTTCAATGCAATTCCAGTCTACCTCCTGAAATCGGTTTCCTGCAATTCTGCCCCACTTTCAAGTCCTCTTGGCAGCCTTACTTCAGAATATTTTTGGACGATAGCTGTCATTTATAACTCTGCAGGTTTGTGAATTACAGTGCCCCTGAGCTCCTTTCTTCAACTCGCTTTCTTGTGAGCTGGCGGCAACAACGCAGGATGGCTTCAGGGCCTAATCTGGTTCCGGCACGGAACGCTGAGCCTTTGCTTATTTCCTCTTCCTGGTGGGAAATGAGAGTTAAATTTGCCCGTCCAGACACCTCCAGCTAGTCTCTCATTGGTTCTCCCTATTCCTGTTCATCTTCCGCAGAAATTGCAAACTGGGCCAAACAGGAGGTTAAAGGCGCTGACTCTCCACGTGGGGAGAGTGTTAGTAAAGCGTCTGGAATGTTGCACCCGAGTATCACGGGAGGAAAACTGAGACATATTTCAACACGTCTCCCGTTCACATGGTTGATCATACTCTGGGTTCCACATGCATGTTTTAGCTGAAGGAAGAATACCTTAAACCTGGGTAGTTGAAACCCGTGGAATGGGTACCATGCAATATGACTTCAAAGGGTCTTCATTTGCTCACCTAACCTCTCCAATCCTATCACTGCTGCGTTTATGCCCCTGTACACATGCTTGATTCTCTTTCGGAGACATAGCAATCCATAGGTTTGAAGATACTTACTAGTCAGGTACATTCTTAGGCGTTTAATATGCGGTGTTGAGTCCATTTCGTTGAGCAAGGAGTAGCTCTTGTCTATTCCATATTTGGCTTAAGGAACTTTATCTGTGCTCATTTTGATCTCTGGTTTTATGCAGCATGCCAACTCACCTTTCCCCTTAAGCACGCATAAGTTGGTTTTCTAAATTTGAGACCCTGTTCTGTTCTGTAATTCAGTTCCTGTGTAGCCAAGTTTACATTCCGTGTATTACTGATATCTTATGATGTTTCTTTTTCTGTGTGACTTATTTCAGTTAGAATCATCATACCTGAATCCACTCATTGTGCTTCTAAGGGCCTGATGATATAGATTTCATTGCTGAGTGATATTGCTTTGTAAGTAAATACCACAACTTCTTTATCCATTTTTCACTTTCTGCGATGTTGAACTTGTACTGTAAACGAGGTTCTTGTAAACAGAGGCGTCCCAAACTTTGGGGTGGCTGTGTCTTTTTGATTTTAATTTCCCTAAGCTATAGGACCATAAGTGGAATGCCCGAGGCTCTGTTGCTTTGTTTTTTAGATGTTTCAGGAAACACCATACACTTCTCCCGAGTGTCTGTTGGCAATTTACATCCCGCCCATCAGCATAACAAGGCTCCCAGTTCTCCATGGCCTGTCCTGCCTTTCTGGATTTTACACTTTTTTCAGATGGCCCTTTTGACCGGGGGGAAGTGAGACTTCATTGTAGTGCAGATTTCCTTTGCAAGCTTGCTTGGTTGGCCAAAAAGGGCGTATGCGTTTTTTCCTGAATATATTCAGGAAAAAACGCATACGCCCTTTTTGGCCAAGTGCATCATTGTGGACGTTCTGCCTCTTTTCCTATGCTTTCAATGCAATTCCAGTCTACCTCCTGAAATCGGTTTCCTGCAATTCTGCCCCGCTTTCAAGTCCTCTTGGCAGCCTTACTTCAGTCTATTTTTAGACAATAGCTGTCATTTATAACTCTGCAGGTTTGTGAATTACAGTGCCCCTGAGCTCCTTTCTTCAACTCGCTTTCTTTTGAGCTGGCCGCAACACCGCAGGATGGCTTCAGGCCCTAATCTGGTTCCGGCCCGGCACGCTGAGCCTTTGGTTATTTCGTCTTCCTGGTGGGAAATGAGAGTTAAATTCGCCCGTCCAGACACCTCCAGCTAGCCTCTCATTGGTTCTCGCTATTCCTGTTCATCTTCCACAGAAATTGCAAACTGGGCCAAACAGGAGGTTAAAGGCGCTGACTCTCCAAGTGGGTAGAGTGTTAGTAAAGCGTCTGGAATATTGCACCCGAGTACCAGGGGAGGAAAACTGAGACATATTTGAACACGTCTCCCGTTCACATGGTTGATCATACTTGGGTTCCACATGCATGTTTTAGCTGAAGGAAGTATACATTAAACCTGGAGAGTTGAGACCCGTGTAATGGGTACCATGCAATATGACTTCAAAGGGTCTTCATTTGCTCAACGAACCTCTCCAATCCTATCACTGCTGCGTTTATGCCCCTGTACACATGCTTGATTCTCTTTCGGAGACATAGCAATCCATAGGTTTTAAGATACTTACTAGTCAGGTACATTCTTAGGCGTTTAATATGGGGTGTTGAGTCCATTTCGTTGAGCAAGGAGTAGCTCTTGTCTATTCCATATTTGGCTTAAGGAACTTTATCTGTGCTCATTTCAATCTCTGGTTTTATGCAGCACCCCAACTCACCTTTACCCTTAAGCAAGCATAAGTTGGTTTTCTAAATTTGAGACCCTGTTCTGTTCTGTAATTCAGTTCCTGTGTAGCCAAGTTTACATTCCGTGTATTACTGATATCTTATGATGTTTCTTTTTCTGTGTGACTTACTTCAGTTAGAATCATCATACCTGAATCCACTCATTGTGCTGCTAAGGGCCTGATGACACAGATTTCATTGCTGAGTGATATTGCTTTGTAAGTAAATACCACAACTTCTTTATCCATTTTTCACTTTCTGCGATGTTGAACTTGTACTGTAAACGAGGTTGTTGTAAACAGAGCCGTTCCAAACTTTGGGGTGGCTGTGTCTTTTTGATTTTAATTTCCCTAAGCTATAGGACCATAAGTGGAAGTGCCCTAGGTTCTGTTGCTTTGTTTTTTAGATGTTTCAGGAAACACCATACACTTCTCCTGAGTGTCTGTTGGCAATTTACATCCCGCCCATCAGCATAACAAGGCTCCCAGTTCTCCATGGCCTGTCCTGCCTTTCTGGATTTTACACTTTTTTCAGATGGCCCTTTTGACCGGGGGGAAGTGAGACTTCATTGTAGTGCAGATTTCCTTTGCAAGCTTGCTTGGTTGGCCAAAAAGGGCGTATGCGTTTTTTCCTGAATATATTCAGGAAAAAACGCATACGCCCTTTTTGGCCAAGTGCATCATTGTGGACGTTCTGCCTCTTTTCCTATGCTTTCAATGCAATTCCAGTCTACCTCCTGAAATCGGTTTCCTGCAATTCTGCCCCGCTTTCAAGTCTTCTTGGCAGCCTTACTTCAGTATATTTTTGGACGATAGCTGTCATTTATAACTCTGCAGGTTTGTGAATTACAGTGCCCCTGAGCTCCTTTCTTCAACTCGCTTTCTTTTGAGCTGGCCGCAACACCGCAGGATGGCTTCAGGCCCTAATCTGGTTCCAGCCCGGCACGCTGAGCCTTTGGTTATTTCCTCTTCCTGGTGGGAAATGAGAGTTAAATTTGCCCGTCCAGACACCTCCAGCTAGCCTCTCATTGGTTCTCGCTATTCCTGTTCATCTTCCGCAGAAATTGCAAACTGGGCCAAACAGGAGGTTAAAGGCGCTGACTCTCCAAGTGGGGAGAGTGTTAGTAAAGCATCTGGAATGTTGCACCCGAGTACCAGGGGAGGAAAACTGAGACATATTTGAACACGTCTCCCGTTCACATGGTTGATCATACTTGGGTTCCACATGCATGTTTTAGCTGAAGGAAGAATACCTTAAACCTGGGTAGTTGAAACCCGTGGAATGGGTACCATGCAATATGACTTCAAAGGGTCTTCATTTGCTCAACGAACCTCTCCAATCCTATCACTGCTGCGTTTATGCCCCTGTACACATGCTTGATTCTCTTTTGGAGACATAGCAATCCATAGGTTTTAAGATACTTACTAGTCAGGTACATTCTTAGGCGTTTAATATGCGGTGTTGAGTCCATTTCGTTGAGCAAGGAGTAGCTCTTGTCTATTCTATATTTGGCTTAAGGAACTTTATCTGTGCTCATTTCAATCTCTGGTTTTATGCAGCACCCCAACTCACCTTTACCCTTAAGCAAGCATAAGTTGGTTTTCTAAATTTGAGACCCTGTTCTGTTCTGTAATTCAGTTCCTGTGTAGCCAAGTTTACATTCCGTGTATTACTGATATCTTATGATGTTTCTTTTTCTGTGTGACTTATTTCAGTTAGAATCATCATACCTGAATCCACTCATTGTGATGCTAAGGGCGTGATGACATAGATTTCATTGCTGAGTGATATTGCTTTGTAAGTAAATACCACAACTTCTTTATCCATTTTTCACTTTCTGCGATGTTGAACTTGTACTGTAAACGAGGTTCTTGTAAACAGAGGCGTCCCAAACTTTGGGGTGGCTGTGTCTTTGATTATAATTTCCCTAAGATATAGGACCATAACTGGCAGTGCCCTAGGCTCTGTTGCTTTGTTTTTTAGATGTTTCAGGAAACACCATACACTTCTCCCGAGTGTCTGTTGGCAATTTACATCCCGCCCATCAGCATAACAAGGCTCCCAGTTCTCCATGGCCTGTCCTGCCTTTCTGGATTTTACACTTTTTTCAGATGGCCCTTTTGACCGGGGGGAAGTGAGACTTCATTGTAGTGCAGATTTCCTTTGCAAGCTTGCTTGGTTGGCCAAAAAGGGCGTATGCGTTTTTTCCTGAATATATTCAGGAAAAAACGCATATGCCCTTTTTGGCCAAGTGCATCATTGTGGACGTTCTGCCTCTTTTCCTATGCTTTCAATGCAATTCCAGTCTACCTCCTGAAATCGGTTTCCTGCAATTCTGCCCCGCTTTCAAGTCCTCTTGGCAGCCTTACTTCAGTCTATTTTTGGACGATAGCTGTCATTTATAACTCTGCAGGTTTGTGAATTACAGTGCCCCTGAGCTCCTTTCTTCAACTCGCTTTCTTGTGACCTGGCCACAACACCGCAGGATGGCTTCAGGCCCTAATCTGGTTCCGGCCCGGCATGCTGCGCCTTTGGTTAATTCCTCTTCCTGGTGGGAAATGAGAGTTAAATTTGCCCGTCCAGACACCTCCAGCTAGCCTCTCATTGGTTCTCGCTATTCCTGTTCATCTTCCGCAGAAATTGCAAACTGGGCCAAACAGGAGGTTAAAGGGACTGACTCTCCAAGTGGGGATAGTGTTAGTAAAGCGTCTGGAATGTTGCACCCGAGTACCAGGGGAGGAAAACTGAGACATATTTGAACACGTCTCCCGATCACATGGTTGATCATACTCTAGGTTCCACATGCATGTTTTAGCTGAAGGAAGAATACCTTAAACCTGGGTAGTTGAAACCCGTGGAATGGGTACCATGCAATATGACTTCAAAGGGTCTTCATTTGCTCACCGAACCTCTCCAATCCTATCACTGCTGCGTTTATACCCCTGTACACATGCTTGATTCTCTTTCGGAGACATAGCAATCCATAGGTTTTAAGATACTTACTAGTCAGGTACATTCTTAGGCGTTTAATATGGGGTGTTGAGTCCATTTCGTTGAGCAAGGAGTAGCTCTTGTCTATTCCATATTTGGCTTAAGGAACTTTATCTGTGCTCATTTCAATCTCTGGTTTTATGCAGCACCCCAACTCACAATTCCCCTTAAGCAAGCATAAGTTGGTTTTCTAAATTTGAGACCCTGTTCTGTTCTGTAATTCAGTTCCTGTGTAGCCAAGTTTACATTCCGTGTATTACTGGTATCTTATGATATTTCTTTTTCTGTGTGACTTATTTCAGTTAGAATCATCATACCTGAATCCACTCATTGTGCTGCTAAGGGCCTGATGACACAGATTTCATTGCTGAGTGATATTGCTTTGTAAGTAAATACCACAACTTCTTTATCCATTTTTCACTTTCTGCGATGTTGAACTTGTACTGTAAACGAGGTTCTTGTAAACAGAGCCGTTCCAAATTTTGGGGTGGCTGTGTCTTTTTGATTTTAATTTCCCTAAGCTATAGGAGCATAAGTGGAAGTGCCCTAGGTTCTATTGCTTTGTTTTTTAGATGTTTCAGGAAACACCATACACTTCTCCCGAGTGGTTGTTGGCAATTTACATCCCGCCCATCAGCATAACAAGGCTCCCAGTTCTCCATGGCCTGTCCTGCCTTTCTGGAATTTACACTTTTTTCAGATGGCCCTTTTGACCGGGGGAAAGTGAGACTTCATTGTAGTGCAGATTTCCTTTGCAAGCTTGCTTGGTTGGCCAAAAGGGCGTATGCGTTTTTTCCTGAATATATTCAGGAAAAAACGCATACGCCCTTTTTGGCCAAGTGCATCATTGTGGACGTTCTGCCTCTTTTCCTATGCTTTCAATGCAATTCCAGTCTACCTCCTGAAATCGGTTTCCTGCAATTCTGCCCCGCTTTCAAGTTCTCTTGGCAGCCTTACTTCAGTATATTTTTGGACGATAGCTGTCATTTATAACTCTGCAGGTTTGTGAATTACAGTGCCCCTGAGCTCCTTTCTTCAACTCGCTTTCTTGTGACCTGGCCGCAACATCGCAGGATGGCTTCAGGCCCTAATCTGGTTCCGGTACGGCACGCTGAGCGTTTGGTTATTTCCTCTTCCTGTTGGGAAATGAGAGTTAAATTTGCCCGTCCAGACACCTCCAGCTAGCCTCTCATTGGTTCTCGCTATTCCTGTTCATCTTCCGCAGAAATTGCAAACTGGGCCAAACAGGAGGTTAAAGGGACTGACTCTCCAAGTGGGGAGAGTGTTAGTAAAGCGTCTGGAATGTTGCACCCGAGTACCAGGGGAGGAAAACTGAGACATATTTGAACACGTCTCCCGATCACATGGTTGATCATACTCTAGGTTCCACATGCATGTTTTAGCTGAAGGAAGAATACCTTAAACCTGGGTAGTTGAAACCCGTGGAATGGGTACCATGCAATATGACTTCAAAGGGTCTTCATTTGCTCACCGAACCTCTCCAATCCTATCACTGCTGCGTTTATGCCCCTGTACACATGCTTGATTCTCTTTCGGAGACATAGCAATCCATAGGTTTTAAGATACTTACAAGTCAGGTACATTCTTAGGCGTTTAATATGCGGTGTTGAGTCCATTTCGTTGAGCAAGGAGTAGCTCTTGTCTATTCCATATTTGGCTTAAGGAACTTTATCTGTGCTCATTTCAATCTCTGGTTTTATGCAGCACCCCAACTCACCTTTACCCTTAAGCAAGCATAAGTTGGTTTTCTAAATTTGAGACCCTGTTCTGTTCTGTAATTCAGTTCCTGTGTAGCCAAGTTTACATTCCGTGTATTACTGATATCTTATGATGTTTCTTTTTCTGTGTGACTTATTTCAGTTAGAATCATCATACCTGAATCCACTCATTGTGCTGCTAAGGGCCTGATGACATAGATTTCATTGCTGAGTGATATTGCTTTGTAAGTGAATACCACAACTTCTTTATCCATTTTTCACTTTCTGCGATGTTGAACTTGTACTGTAAATGAGGTTCATGTAAACAGAGCCGTTCCAAACTTTGGGGTGGCTGTGTCTTTTTGATTTTA
Source organism: Delphinus delphis (assembly GCF_949987515.2). Taxonomy (NCBI): domain Eukaryota; kingdom Metazoa; phylum Chordata; class Mammalia; order Artiodactyla; family Delphinidae; genus Delphinus; species Delphinus delphis. The sequence goes on along the minus strand of NW_027192679.1, from coordinate 249,431 downwards.
ATTTCCCTAAGCTATAGGACCATAAGTGACAGTGCCCTAGGCTCTGTTGCTTTGTTTTTTAGATGTTTCAGGAAACACCATACACTTCTCCCAAGTGTCTGTTGGCAATTTACATCCCGCCCATCAGCATAACAAGGCTCCCAGTTCTCCATGGCCTGTTGCCTTTCTGGATTTTACACTTTTTTCAGATGGCCCTTTTGACCGGGGGGAAGTGAGACTTCATTGTAGTGCAGATTTCCTTTGCAAGCTTGCTTGGTTGGCCAAAAAGGGCATATGCGTTTTTTCCTGAATATATTCATGAAAAAACGCATACGCCCTTTTTGGCCAAGTGCATCATTGTGGACGTTCTGCCTCTTTTCCTATGCTTTCAATGCAATTCCAGTCTACCTCCTGAAATCGGTTTCCTGCAATTCTGCCCCGCTTTCAAGTCCTCTTGGCAGCCTTACTTCAGTCTATTTTTGGACGATAGCTGTCATTTATAACTCTGCAGGTTTGTGAATTATAGTGCCCCTGAGCTCCTTTCTTCAACTCGCTTTCTTGTGACCTGGCCGCAACACCGCAGGATGGCTTCAGGCCCTAATCTGGTTCCGGCACGGCACGCTGAGCCTTTGGTTAATTCCTCTTCCTGGTGGTAAATGAGAGTTAAATTTGCCCGTCCAGACACCTCCAGCTAGCCTCTCATTGGTTCTCGCTATTCCTGTTCATCTTCCGCAGAAATTGCAAACTGGGCCAAACAGGAGGTTAAAGGGACTGACTCTCCAAGTCGGGAGAGTGTTAGTAAAGCGTCTGGAATGTTGCACCCGAGTACCAGGGTATGAAAACTGAGACATATTTGAACACGTCTCCCGTTCACATGGTTGATCATACTTGGGTTCCACATGCATGTTTTAGCTGAAGGAAGAATACCTTAAACCTGGAGAGTTGAGACCCGTGTAATGGGTACCATGCAATATGACTTCAAAGGGTCTTCATTTGCTCACCGAACCTCTCCAATCCTATCACTGCCGCGTTTATGCCCCTGTACACATGCTTGATTCTCTTTCGGAGACATAGCAATCCATAGGTTTTACGATACTTACTAGTCAGGTACATTCTTAGGCGTTTAATATGCGGTGTTGAGTCCATTTCGTTGAGCAAGGAGTAGCTCTTGTCTATTCCATATTTGACTTAAGGAACTTTATCTGTGCTCATTTCAATCTCTGGTTTTATGCAGCACCCCAACTCACCTTTACCCTTAAGCAAGCATAAGTTGGTTTTCTAAATTTGAGACCCTGTTCTGTTCTGTAATTCAGTTCCTGTGTAGCCAAGTTTCCATTCCGTGTATTACTGATATCTTATGATGTTTCTTTTTCTGTGTGACTTACTTCAGTTAGAATCATCATACCTGAATCCACTCATTGTGCTGCTAAGGGCCTGATGACACAGATTTCATTGCTGAGTGATATTGCTTTGTAAGTAAATACCACAACTTCTTTATCCATTTTTCACTTTCTGCGATGTTGAACTTGTACTGTAAACGAGGTTCTTGTAAACAGAGGCGTCCCAAACTTTGGGGTGGCTGTGTCTTTTTGATTTTAATTACCCTAAGCTATAGGACCATAAGTGGAAGTGCCCTAGGTTCTGTTGCTTTGTTTTTTAGATGTTTCAGGAAACACCATACACTTCTCCCCAGTGGTTGTTGGCAACTTACATCCCGCCCATCAGCATAACAAGGCTCCCAGTTCTCCATGGCCTGTCCTGCCTTTCTGGATTTTACACTTTTTTCAGATGGCCCTTTTGACCGGGGGGAAGTGAGACTTCATTGTAGTGCAGATTTCCTTTGCAAGCTTGCTTGGTTGGCCAGAAAGGGCGTATGCGTTTTTTCCTGAATATATTCAGGAAAAAACGCATACGCCCTTTTTGGCCAAGTGCATCATTGTGGACGTTCTGCCTCTTTTTCTATGCTTTCAATGCAATTCCAGTCTACCTCCTGAAATCGGTTTCCTGCAATTCTGCCCCGCTTTCAAGTCCTCTTGGCAGCCTTACTTCAGTCTATTTTTGGACGATAGCTGTCATTTATAACTCTGCAGGTTTGTGAATTACAGTGCCCCTGAGCTCCTTTCTTCAACTCGCTTTCTTTTGAGCTGGCCGCAACACCGCAGGATGGCTTCAGGCCCTAATCTGGTTCCGGCACGGCACGCTGAGCCTTTGGTTATTTCCTCTTCCTGGTGGGAAATGAGAGTTAAATTTGCCCGTCCAGACACCTCCAGCTAGTCTCTCATTGGTTCTCGCTATTCCTGTTCATCTTCCGCAGAAATTGCAAACTGGGCCAAACAGGAGGTTGAAGGCGCTGACTCTCCAAGTGGGGAGAGTGTTAGTAAAGCGTCTGGAATGTTGCACCCGAGTACCAGGGGAGGAAAACTGAGACATATTTGAACACGTCTCCCGTTCACATGGTTGATCATACTTGGGTTCCACATGCATGTTTTAGCTGAAGGAAGAATACCTTAAACCTGGAGAGTTGAGACCCGTGTAATGGGTACCATGCAATATGACTTCAAAGGGTCTTCATTTGCTCACCGAACCTCTCCAATCCTATCACTGCTGCGTTTATGCCCCTGTACACATGCTTGATTCTCTTTCGGAGACATAGCAATCCATAGGTTTTACGATACTTACTAGTCAGGTACATTCTTAGGCGTTTAATATGCGGTGTTGAGTCCATTTCGTTGAGCAAGGAGTAGCTCTTGTCTATTCCATATTTGACTTAAGGAACTTTATCTGTGCTCATTTCAATCTCTGGTTTTATGCAGCACCCCAACTCACCTTTACCCTTAAGCAAGCATAAGTTGGTTTTCTACATTTGAGACCCTGTTCTGTTCTGTAATTCAGTTCCTGTGTAGCCAAGTTTCCATTCCGTGTATTACTGATATCTTATGATGTTTCTTTTTCTGTGTGACTTACTTCAGTTAGAATCATCATACCTGAATCCACTCATTGTGCTGCTAAGGGCCTGATGACACAGATTTCATTGCTGAGTGATATTGCTTTGTAAGTAAATACCACAACTTCTTTATCCATTTTTCACTTTCTGCGATGTTGAACTTGTACTGTAAACGAGGTTCTTGTACACAGAGGCGTACCAAACTTTGGGGTGGCTGTGTCTTTTTGATTTTAATTTCCCTAAGCTATAGGACCATAAGTGGAAGTGCCCTAGGTTCTGTTGCTTTGTTTTTTAGATGTTTCAGGAAACACCATACACTTCTCCCAAGTGTCTGTTGGCAATTTACATCCCGCCCATCAGCATAACAAGGCTCCCAGTTCTCAATGGCCTGTTGCCTTTCTGGATTTTACACTTTTCTCAGATGGCCCTTTTGACCGGGGGGAAGTGAGACTTCATTGTAGTGCAGATTTCCTTTGCAAGCTTGCTTGGTTGGCCAAAAAGGGCGTATGCGTTTTTCCTGAATATATTCAGGAAAAAACGCATACGCCCTTTTTGGCCAAGTGCATCATTGTGGACGTTCTGCCTCTTTTCCTATGCTTTCAATGCAATTCCAGTCTACCTCCTGAAATCGGTTTCCTGCAATTCTGCCCCGCTTTCAAGTCCTCTTGGCAGCCTTACTTCAGTCTATTTTTGGACGATAGCTGTCATTTATAACTCTGCAGGTTTTTGAATTACAGTGTCCCTGAGCTCCTTTCTTCAACTCGCTTTCTTGTGACCTGGCCGCAACACCGCAGGATGGCTTCAGGCCCTAATCTCGTTCCGGTACGGCACGCTCAGCCTTTGGTTATTTCCTCTTCCTGGTGGGAAATGAGAGTTAAATTTGCCCGTCCAGACACCTCCAGCTAGCCTCTCATTGGTTCTCGCTATTCCTGTTCATCTTCCGCAGAAATTGCAAACTGGGCCAAACAGGAGGTTAAAGGCACTGACTCTCCAAGTGGGGAGAGTGTTAGTAAAGCGTCTGGAATGTTGCACCCGAGTACCAGGGGAGGAAAACTGAGACATATTTGAACACGTCTCCCGTTCACATGGTTGATCATACTTGGGTTCCACATGCATGTTTTAGCTGAAGGAAGAATACCTTAAACCTGGAGAGTTGAGACCCGTGTAATGGGTACCATGCAATATGACTTCAAAGGGTCTTCATTTGCTCACCGAACCTCTCCAATCCTATCACTGCTGCGTTTATGCCCCTGTACACATGCTTGATTCTCTTTCGGAGACATAGCAATCCATAGGTTTTACGATACTTACTAGTCAGGTACATTCTTAGGCGTTTAATATGCGGTGTTGAGTCCATTTCGTTGAGCAAGGAGTAGCTCTTGTCTATTCCATATTTGACTTAAGGAACTTTATCTGTGCTCATTTCAATCTCTGGTTTTATGCAGCACCCCAACTCACCTTTACCCTTAAGCAAGCATAAGTTGGTTTTCTACATTTGAGACCCTGTTCTGTTCTGTAATTCAGTTCCTGTGTAGCCAAGTTTACATTCCGTGTATTACTGATATCTTATGATGTTTCTTTTTCTGTGTGACTTATTTCAGTTAGAATCATCATACCTGAATCCACTCATTGTGCTGCTAAGGGCCTGATGACATCGATTTCATTGCTGAGTGATATTGCTTTGTAAGTGAATACCACAACTTCTTTATCCATTTTTCACTTTCTGCGATGTTGAACTTGTACTGTAAACGAGGTTCTTGTAAACAGAGCCGTTCCAAACTTTGGGGTGGCTGTGTCTTTTTGATTTTAATTTCCCTAAGCTATAGGACCATAAGTGGCAGTGCCCTAGGCTCTGTTGCTTTGTTTTTTAGATGTTTCAGGAAACACCATACACTTCTCCCAAGTGTCTGTTGGCAATTTACATCCCGCCCATCAGCATAACAAGGCTCCCAGTTCTCAATGGCCTGTTGCCTTTCTGGATTTTAACTTTTCTCAGATGGCCCTTTTGACCGGGGGGAAGTGAGACTTCATTGTAGTGCAGATTTCCTTTGCAAGCTTGCTTGGTTGGCCAAAAAGGGCGTATGCGTTTTTCCTGAATATATTCAGGAAAAAACACATACGCCCTTTTTGGCCAAGTGCATCATTGTGGACATTCTGCCTCTTTTCCTATGCTTTCAATGCAATTCCAGTCTACCTCCTGAAATCGGTTTCCTGCAATTCTGCCCCGCTTTCAAGTCCTCTTGGCAGCCTTACTTCAGTCTATTTTTGGACGATAGCTGTCATTTATAACTCTGCAGGTTTTTGAATTACAGTGCCCCTGAGCTCCTTTCTTCAACTCGCTTTCTTGTGACCTGGCCGCAACACCGCAGGATGGCTTCAGGCCCTAATCTGGTTCCGGTACGGCACGCTCAGCCTTTGGTTATTTCCTCTTCCTGGTGGGAAATGAGAGTTAAATTTGCCCGTCCAGACACCTCCAGCTAGCCTCTCATTGGTTCTCGCTATTCCTGTTCATCTTCCGCAGAAATTGCAAACTGGGCCAAACAGGAGGTTAAAGGCGCTGACTCTCCAAGTGGAGAGAGTGTTAGTAAAGCGTCTGGAATGTTGCACCCGAGTACCAGGGGAGGAAAACTGAGACATATTTGAACACGTCTCCCGATCACATGGTTGATCATACTCTAGGTTCCACATGCATGTTTTAGCTGAAGGAAGAATACCTTAAACCTGGGTAGTTGAAACCCGTGGAATGGGTACCATGCAATATGACTTCAAAGGGTCTTCATTTGCTCACCGAACCTCTCCAATCCTATCACTGCTGCGTTTATGCCCCTGTACACATGCTTGATTCTCTTTTGGAGACATAGCAATCCATAGGTTTTACGATACTTACTAGTCAGGTACATTCTTAGGCGTTTAATATGCGGTGTTGAGTCCATTTCGTTGAGCAAGGAGTAGCTCTTGTCTATTCCATATTTGGGTTAAGGAACTTTATCTGTGCTCATTTCAATCTCTGGTTTTATGCAGCACCCCAACTCACCTTTACCCTTAAGCAAGCATAAGTTGGTTTTCTAAATTTGAGACCCTGTTCTGTTCTGTAATTCAGTTCCTGTGTAGCCAAGTTTACATTCCGTGTATTACTGATATCTTATGATATTTCTTTTTCTGTGTGACTTACTGCAGTTAGAATCATCATACCTGAATCCACTCATTGTGATGCTAAGGGCCTGATGACATAGATTTCATTGCTGAGTGATATTGCTTTGTAAGTAAATACCACAACTTCTTTATCCATTTTTCACTTTCTGCGATGTTGAACTTGTACTGTAAACGAGGTTCTTGTAAACAGAGCCGTTCCAAACTTTGGGGTGGCTGTGTCTTTTTGATTTCAATTTCCCTAAGCTATAGGACCATAAGTGGAAGTACCCTAGGTTCTGTTGCTTTGTTTTTTAGATGTTTCAGGAAACACCATACACTTCTCCCGAGTGGTTGTTGGCAATTTACATCCCGCCCATCAGCATAACAAGGCTCCCAGTTCTCCATGGCCTGTCCTGCCTTTCTGGATTTTACACTTTTTTCAGATGGCCCTTTTGACCGGGGGGAAGTGAGACTTCATTGTAGTGCAGATTTCCTTTGCAAGCTTGCTTGGTTGGCCAAAAAGGGCGTATGCGTTTTTTCCTGAATATATTCAGGAAAAAACGCATACGCCCTTTTTGGCCAAGTGCATCATTGTGGACGTTCTGCCTCTTTTCCTATGCTTTCAATGCAATTCCTGTCTACCTCCTGAAATCGGTTTCCTGCAATTCTGCCCCGCTTTCAAGTCCTCTTGGCAGCCTTACTTCAGTCTATTTTTGGACGATATCTGTCATTTATAACTCTGCAGGTTTGTGAATTACAGTGCCCCTGAGCTCCTTTCTTCAACTCGCTTTCTTTTGAGCTGGCCGCAACACCGCAGGATGGCTTCAGGCCCTAATCTGGTTCCGGTACGGCACGCTGAGCCTTTGGTTATTTCCTCTTCCTGGTGGGAAATGAGAGTTAAATTTGCCCGTCCAGACACCTCCAGCTAGCCTCTCATTGGTTCTCGCTATTCCTGTTCATCTTCCGCAGAAATTGCAAACTGGGCCAAACAGGAGGTTAAAGGCGCTGACTCTCCAAGTGGGGAGAGTGTTAGTAAAGCGTCTGGAATGTTGCACCCGAGTACCAGGGGAGGAAAACTGAGACATATTTGAACACGTCTCCCGTTCACATGGTTGATCATACTTGGGTTCCACATGCATGTTTTAGCTGAAGGAAGAATACCTTAAACCTGGAGAGTTGAGACCCGTGTAATGGGTACCATGCAATATGACTTCAAAGGGTCTTCATTTGCTCACCGAACCTCTCCAATCCTATCACTGCTGCGTTTATGCCCCTGTACACATGCTTGATTCTCTTTCGGAGACATAGCAATCCATAGGTTTTACGATACTTACTAATCAGGTACATTCTTAGGCGTTTAATATGCGGTGTTGAGTCCATTTCGTTGAGCAAGGAGTAGCTCTTGTCTATTCCATATTTGACTTAAGGAACTTTATCTGTGCTCATTTCAATCTCTGGTTTTATGCAGCACCCCAACTCACCTTTACCCTTAAGCAAGCATAAGTTGGTTTTCTACATTTGAGACCCTGTTCTGTTCTGTAATTCAGTTCCTGTGTAGCCAAGTTTCCATTCCGTGTATTACTGATATCTTATGATGTTTCTTTTTCTGTGTGACTTACTTCAGTTAGAATCATCATACCTGAATCCACTCATTGTGCTGCTAAGGGCCTGTTGACACAGATTTCATTGCTGAGTGATATTGCTTTGTAAGTAAATACCACAACTTCTTTATCCATTTTTCACTTTCTGCGATGTTGAACTTGTACTGTAAACGAGGTTCTTGTACACAGAGGCGTCCCAAACTTTGGGGTGGCTGTGTCTTTTTGATTTTAATTTCCCTAAGCTATAGGACCATAAGTGGAAGTGCCCTAGGTTCTGTTGCTTTGTTTTTTAGATGTTTCAGGAAACACCATACACTTCTCCCAAGTGTCTGTTGGCAATTTACATCCCGCCCATCAGCATAACAAGGCTCCCAGTTCTCAATGGCCTGTTGCCTTTCTGGATTTTACACTTTTCTCAGATGGCCCTTTTGACCGGGGGGAAGTGAGACTTCATTGTAGTGCAGATTTCCTTTGCAAGCTTGCTTGGTTGGCCAAAAAGGGCGTATGCGTTTTTCCTGAATATATTCAGGAAAAAACGCATACGCCCTTTTTGGCCAAGTGCATCATTGTGGACGTTCTGCCTCTTTTCCTATGCTTTCAATGCAATTCCAGTCTACCTCCTGAAATCGGTTTCCTGCAATTCTGCCCCGCTTTCAAGTCCTCTTGGCAGCCTTACTTCAGTCTATTTTTGGACGATAGCTGTCATTTATAACTCTGCAGGTTTTTGAATTACAGTGCCCCTGAGCTCCTTTCTTCAACTCGCTTTCTTGTGACCTGGCCGCAACACCGCAGGATGGCTTCAGGCCCTAATCTCGTTCCGGTACGGCACGCTCAGACTTTGGTTATTTCCTCTTCCTGGTGGGAAATGAGAGTTAAATTTGCCCGTCCAGACACCTCCAGCTAGCCTCTCATTGGTTCTCGCTATTCCTGTTCATCTTCCGCAGAAATTGCAAACTGGGCCAAACAGGAGGTTAAAGGCGCTGACTCTCCAAGTGGGGAGAGTGTTAGTAAAGCGTCTGGAATGTTGCACCCGAGTACCAGGGGAGGAAAACTGAGACATATTTGAACACGTCTCCCGTTCACATGGTTGATCATACTTGGGTTCCACATGCATGTTTTAGCTGAAGGAAGAATACCTTAAACCTGGAGAGTTGAGACCCGTGTAATGGGTACCATGCAATATGACTTCAAAGGGTCTTCATTTGCTCACCGAACCTCTCCAATCCTATCACTGCTGCGTTTATGCCCCTGTACACATGCTTGATTCTCTTTCAGAGACATAGCAATCCATAGGTTTTACGATACTTACAAGTCAGGTACATTCTTAGGCGTTTAATATGCGGTGTTGAGTCCATTTCGTTGAGCAAGGAGTAGCTCTTGTCTATTCCATATTTGACTTAAGGAACTTTATCTGTGCTCATTTCAATCTCTGGTTTTATGCAGCACCCCAACTCACCTTTACCCTTAAGCAAGCATAAGTTGGTTTTCTAAATTTGAGACCCTGTTCTGTTCTGTAATTCAGTTCCTGTGTAGCCAAGTTTACATTCCGTGTATTACTGATATCTTATGATGTTTCTTTTTCTGTGTGACTTATTTCAGTTAGAATCATCATACCTGTATCCACTCATTGTGCTGCTAAGGGCCTGATGACATAGATTTCATTGCTGAGTGATATTGCTTTGTAAGTGAATACCACAACTTCTTTATCCATTTTTCACTTTCTGCGATGTTGAACTTGTACTGTAAACGAGGTTCTTGTAAACAGAGCCGTTCCAAACTTTGGGGTGGCTGTGTCTTTTTGATTTTAATTTCCCTAAGCTATAGGACCATAAGTGGCAGTGCCCTAGGCTCTGTTGCTTTGTTTTTTAGATGTTTCAGGAAACACCATACACTTCTCCCAAGTGTCTGTTGGCAATTTACATCCCACCCATCAGCATAACAAGGCTCCCAGTTCTCAATGGCCTGTTGCCTTTCTGGATTTCAACTTTTCTCAGATGGCCCTTTTGACCGGGGGGAAGTGAGACTTCATTGTAGTGCAGATTTCCTTTGCAAGCTTGCTTGGTTGGCCAAAAAGGGCGTATGCGTTTTTCCTGAATATATTCAGGAAAAAACACATACGCCCTTTTTGGCCAAGTGCATCATTGTGGACGTTCTGCCTCTTTTCCTATGCTTTCAATGCAATTCCAGTCTACCTCCTGAAATCGGTTTCCTGCAATTCTGCCCCGCTTTCAAGTCCTCTTGGCAGCCTTACTTCAGTCTATTTTTGGACGATAGCTGTCATTTATAACTCTGCAGGTTTTTGAATTACAGTGCCCCTGAGCTCCTTTCTTCAACTCGCTTTCTTGTGACCTGGCCGCAACACCGCAGGATGGCTTCAGGCCCTAATCTGGTTCCGGTACGGCACGCTCAGCCTTTGGTTATTTCCTCTTCCTGGTGGGAAATGAGAGTTAAATTTGCCCGTCCAGACACCTCCAGCTAGCCTCTCATTGGTTCTCGCTATTCCTGTTCATCTTCCGCAGAAATTGCAAACTGGGCCAAACAGGAGGTTAAAGGCGCTGACTCTCCAAGTGGAGAGAGTGTTAGTAAAGCGTCTGGAATGTTGCACCCGAGTACCAGGGGAGGAAAACTGAGACATATTTGAACACGTCTCCTGATCACATGGTTGATCATACTCTAGGTTCCACATGCATGTTTTAGCTGAAGGAAGAATACCTTAAACCTGGGTAGTTGAAACCCGTGGAATGGGTACCATGCAATATGACTTCAAAGGGTCTTCATTTGCTCACCGAACCTCTCCAATCCTATCACTGCTGCGTTTATGCCCCTGTACACATGCTTGATTCTCTTTTGGAGACATAGCAATCCATAGGTTTTACGATACTTACTAGTCAGGTACATTCTTAGGCGTTTAATATGCGGTGTTGAGTCCATTTCGTTGAGCAAGGAGTAGCTCTTGTCTATTCCATATTTGGCTTAAGGAACTTTATCTGTGCTCATTTCAATCTCTGGTTTTATGCAGCACCCCAACTCACCTTTACCCTTAAGCAAGCATAAGTTGGTTTTCTAAATTTGAGACCCTGTTCTGTTCTGTAATTCAGTTCCTGTGTAGCCAAGTTTACATTCCGTGTATTACTGATATCTTATGATATTTCTTTTTCTGTGTGACTTACTGCAGTTAGAATCATCATACCTGAATCCACTCATTGTGATGCTAAGGGCCTGATGACATAGATTTCATTGCTGAGTGATATTGCTTTGTAAGTAAATACCACAACTTCTTTATCCATTTTTCACTTTCTGCGATGTTGAACTTGTACTGTAAACGAGGTTCTTGTAAACAGAGCCGTTCCAAACTTTGGGGTGGCTGTGTCTTTTTGATTTCAATTTCCCTAAGCTATAGGACCATAAGTGGAAGTACCCTAGGTTCTGTTGCTTTGTTTTTTAGATGTTTCAGGAAACACCATACACTTCTCCCGAGTGGTTGTTGGCAATTTACATCCCGCCCATCAGCATAACAAGGCTCCCAGTTCTCCATGGCCTGTCCTGCCTTTCTGGATTTTACACTTTTTTCAGATGGCCCTTTTGACCGGGGGGAAGTGAGACTTCATTGTAGTGCAGATTTCCTTTGCAAGCTTGCTTGGTTGGCCAAAAAGAGCGTATGCGTTTTTTCCTGAATATATTCAGGAAAAAACGCATACGCCCTTTTTGGCCAAGTGCATCATTGTGGACGTTCTGCCTCTTTTCCTATGCTTTCAATGCAATTCCAGTCTACCTCCTGAAATCGGTTTCCTGCAATTCTGCCCCGCTTTCAAGTCCTCTTGGCAGCCTTACTTCAGTCTATTTTTGGACGATAGCTGTCATTTATAACTCTGCAGGTTTGTGAATTACAGTGCCCCTGAGCTCCTTTCTTCAACTCGCTTTCTTTTGAGCTGGCCGCAACACCGCAGGATGGCTTCAGGCCCTAATCTGGTTCCGGTACGGCACGCTGAGCCTTTGGTTATTTCCTCTTCCTGGTGGGAAATGAGAGTTAAATTTGCCCGTCCAGACACCTCCAGCTAGCCTCTCATTGGTTCTCGCTATTCCTGTTCATCTTCCGCAGAAATTGCAAACTGGGCCAAACAGGAGGTTAAAGGCGCTGACTCTCCAAGTGGGGAGAGTGTTAGTAAAGCGTCTGGAATGTTGCACCCGAGTACCAGGGGAGGAAAACTGAGACATATTTGAACACGTCTCCCGTTCACATGGTTGATCATACTTGGGTTCCACATGCATGTTTTAGCTGAAGGAAGAATACCTTAAACCTGGAGAGTTGAGACCCGTGTAATGGGTACCATGCAATATGACTTCAAAGGGTCTTCATTTGCTCACCGAACCTCTCCAATCCTATCACTGCTGCGTTTATGCCCCTGTACACATGCTTGATTCTCTTTCGGAGACATAACAATCCATAGGTTTTACGATACTTACTAGTCAGGTACATTCTTAGGCGTTTAATATGCGGTGTTGAGTCCATTTCGTTGAGCAAGGAGTAGCTCTTGTCTATTCCATATTTGACTTAAGGAACTTTATCTGTGCTCATTTCAATCTCTGGTTTTATGCAGCACCCCAACTCACCTTTACCCTTAAGCAAGCATAAGTTGGTTTTCTACATTTGAGACCCTGTTCTGTTCTGTAATTCAGTTCCTGTGTAGCCAAGTTTCCATTCCGTGTATTACTGATATCTTATGATGTTTCTTTTTCTGTGTGACTTACTTCAGTTAGAATCATCATACCTGAATCCACTCATTGTGCTGCTAAGGGCCTGATGACACAGATTTCATTGCTGAGTGATATTGCTTTGTAAGTAAATACCACAACTTCTTTATCCATTTTTCACTTTCTGCGATGTTGAACTTGTACTGTAAACGAGGTTCTTGTACACAGAGGCGTCCCAAACTTTGGGGTGGCTGTGTCTTTTTGATTTTAATTTCCCTAAGCTATAGGACCATAAGTGGAAGTGCCCTAGGTTCTGTTGCTTTGTTTTTTAGATGTTTCAGGAAACACCATACACTTCTCCCAAGTGTCTGTTGGCAATTTACATCCCGCCCATCAGCATAACAAGGCTCCCAGTTCTCAATGGCCTGTTGCCTTTCTGGATTTTACACTTTTCTCAGATGGCCCTTTTGACCGGGGGGAAGTGAGACTTCATTGTAGTGCAGATTTCCTTTGCAAGCTTGCTTGGTTGGCCAAAAAGGGCGTATGCGTTTTTCCTGAATATATTCAGGAAAAAACGCATACGCCCTTTTTGGCCAAGTGCATCATTGTGGACGTTCTGCCTCTTTTCCTATGCTTTCAATGCAATTCCAGTCTACCTCCTGAAATCGGTTTCCTGCAATTCTGCCCCGCTTTCAAGTCCTCTTGGCAGCCTTACTTCAGTCTATTTTTGGACGATAGCTGTCATTTATAACTCTGCAGGTTTTTGAATTACAGTGCCCCTGAGCTCCTTTCTTCAACTCGCTTTCTTGTGACCTGGCCGCAACACCGCAGGATGGCTTCAGGCCCTAATCTCGTTCCGGTACGGCACGCTCAGCCTTTGGTTATTTCCTCTTCCTGGTGGGAAATGAGAGTTAAATTTGCCCGTCCAGACACCTCCAGCTAGCCTCTCATTGGTTCTCGCTATTCCTGTTCATCTTCCGCAGAAATTGCAAACTGGGCCAAACAGGAGGTTAAAGGCGCTGACTCTCCAAGTGGGGAGAGTGTTAGTAAAGCGTCTGGAATGTTGCACCCGAGTACCAGGGGAGGAAAACTGAGACATATTTGAACACGTCTCCCGTTCACATGGTTGATCATACTTGGGTTCCACATGCATGTTTTAGCTGAAGGAAGAATACCTTAAACCTGGAGAGTTGAGACCCGTGTAATGGGTACCATGCAATATGACTTCAAAGGGTCTTCATTTGCTCACCGAACCTCTCCAATCCTATCACTGCTGCGTTTATGCCCCTGTACACATGCTTGATTCTCTTTCAGAGACATAGCAATCCATAGGTTTTACGATACTTACAAGTCAGGTACATTCTTAGGCGTTTAATATGCGGTGTTGAGTCCATTTCGTTGAGCAAGGAGTAGCTCTTGTCTATTCCATATTTGACTTAAGGAACTTTATCTGTGCTCATTTCAATCTCTGGTTTTATGCAGCACCCCAACTCACCTTTACCCTTAAGCAAGCATAAGTTGGTTTTCTAAATTTGAGACCCTGTTCTGTTCTGTAATTCAGTTCCTGTGTAGCCAAGTTTACATTCCGTGTATTACTGATATCTTATGATGTTTCTTTTTCTGTGTGACTTATTTCAGTTAGAATCATCATACCTGTATCCACTCATTGTGCTGCTAAGGGCCTGATGACATAGATTTCATTGCTGAGTGATATTGCTTTGTAAGTGAATACCACAACTTCTTTATCCATTTTTCACTTTCTGCGATGTTGAACTTGTACTGTAAACGAGGTTCTTGTAAACAGAGCCGTTCCAAACTTTGGGGTGGCTGTGTCTTTTTGATTTTAATTTCCCTAAGCTATAGGACCATAAGTGGCAGTGCCCTAGGCTCTGTTGCTTTGTTTTTTAGATGTTTCAGGAAACACCATACACTTCTCCCAAGTGTCTGTTGGCAATTTACATCCCACCCATCAGCATAACAAGGCTCCCAGTTCTCAATGGCCTGTTGCCTTTCTGGATTTTAACTTTTCTCAGATGGCCCTTTTGACCGGGGGGAAGTGAGACTTCATTGTAGTGCAGATTTCCTTTGCAAGCTTGCTTGGTTGGCCAAAAAGGGCGTATGCGTTTTTCCTGAATATATTCAGGAAAAAACACATACGCCCTTTTTGGCCAAGTGCATCATTGTGGACGTTCTGCCTCTTTTCCTATGCTTTCAATGCAATTCCAGTCTACCTCCTGAAATCGGTTTCCTGCAATTCTGCCCCGCTTTCAAGTCCTCTTGGCAGCCTTACTTCAGTCTATTTTTGGACGATAGCTGTCATTTATAACTCTGCAGGTTTTTGAATTACAGTGCCCCTGAGCTCCTTTCTTCAACTCGCTTTCTTGTGACCTGGCCGCAACACCGCAGGATGGCTTCAGGCCCTAATCTGGTTCCGGTACGGCACGCTCAGCCTTTGGTTATTTCCTCTTCCTGGTGGGAAATGAGAGTTAAATTTGCCCGTCCAGACACCTCCAGCTAGCCTCTCATTGGTTCTCGCTATTCCTGTTCATCTTCCGCAGAAATTGCAAACTGGGCCAAACAGGAGGTTAAAGGCGCAGACTCTCCAAGTGGAGAGAGTGTTAGTAAAGCGTCTGGAATGTTGCACCCGAGTACCAGGGGAGGAAAACTGAGACATATTTGAACACGTCTCCCGATCACATGGTTGATCATACTCTAGGTTCCACATGCATGTTTTAGCTGAAGGAAGAATACCTTAAACCTGGAGAGTTGAGACCCGTGTAATGGGTACCATGCAATATGACTTCAAAGGGTCTTCATTTGCTCACCGAACCTCTCCAATCCTATCACTGCTGCATTTATGCCCCTGTACACATGCTTGATTCTCTTTTGGAGACATAGCAATCCATAGGTTTTACGATACTTACTAGTCAGGTACATTCTTAGGCGTTTAATATGCGGTGTTGAGTCCATTTCGTTGAGCAAGGAGTAGCTCTTGTCTATTCCATATTTGGCTTAAGGAACTTTATCTGTGCTCATTTCAATCTCTGGTTTTATGCAGCACCCCAACTCACCTTTACCCTTAAGCAAGCATAAGTTGGTTTTCTAAATTTGAGACCCTGTTCTGTTCTGTAATTCAGTTCCTGTGTAGCCAAGTTTACATTCCGTGTATTACTGATATCTTATGATATTTCTTTTTCTGTGTGACTTACTGCAGTTAGAATCATCATACCTGAATCCACTCATTGTGATGCTAAGGGCCTGATGACATAGATTTCATTGCTGAGTGATATTGCTTTGTAAGTAAATACCACAACTTCTTTATCCATTTTTCACTTTCTGCGATGTTGAACTTGTACTGTAAACGAGGTTCTTGTAAACAGAGCCGTTCCAAACTTTGGGGTGGCTGTGTCTTTTTGATTTCAATTTCCCTAAGCTATAGGACCATAAGTGGAAGTACCCTAGGTTCTGTTGCTTTGTTTTTTAGATGTTTCAGGAAACACCATACACTTCTCCCGAGTGGTTGTTGGCAATTTACATCCCGCCAATCAGCATAACAAGGCTCCCAGTTCTCCATGGCCTGTCCTGCCTTTCTGGATTTTACACTTTTTTCAGATGGCCCTTTTGACCGGGGGGAAGTGAGACTTCATTGTAGTGCAGATTTCCTTTGCAAGCTTGCTTGGTTGGCCAAAAAGGGCGTATGCGTTTTTTCCTGAATATATTCAGGAAAAAACGCATACGCCCTTTTTGGCCAAGTGCATCATTGTGGACGTTCTGCCTCTTTTCCTATGCTTTCAATGCAATTCCAGTCTACCTCCTGAAATTGGTTTCCTGCAATTCTGCCCCGCTTTCAAGTCCTCTTGGCAGCCTTACTTCAGTCTATTTTTGGACGATAGCTGTCATTTATAACTCTGCAGGTTTGTGAATTACAGTGCCCCTGAGCTCCTTTCTTCAACTCGCTTTCTTTTGAGCTGGCCGCAACACCGCAGGATGGCTTCAGGCCCTAATCTGGTTCCGGTACGGCACGCTGAGCCTTTGGTTATTTCCTCTTCCTGGTGGGAAATGAGAGTTAAATTTGCTCGTCCAGACACCTCCAGCTAGCCTCTCATTGGTTCTCGCTATTCCTGTTCATCTTCCGCAGAAATTGCAAACTGGGCCAAACAGGAGGTTAAAGGCGCTGACTCTCCAAGTGGGGAGAGTGTTAGTAAAGCGTCTGGAATGTTGCACCCGAGTACCAGGGGAGGAAAACTGAGACATATTTGAACACGTCTCCCGTTCACATGGTTGATCATACTTGGGTTCCACATGCATGTTTTAGCTGAAGGAAGAATACCTTAAACCTGGAGAGTTGAGACCCGTGTAATGGGTACCATGCAATATGACTTCAAAGGGTCTTCATTTGCTCACCGAACCTCTCCAATCCTATCACTGCTGCGTTTATGCCCCTGTACACATGCTTGATTCTCTTTCGGAGACATAGCAATCCATAGGTTTTACGATACTTACTAGTCAGGTACATTCTTAGGCGTTTAATATGCGGTGTTGAGTCCATTTCGTTGAGCAAGGAGTAGCTCTTGTCTATTCCATATTTGACTTAAGGAACTTTATCTGTGCTCATTTCAATCTCTGGTTTTATGCAGCACCCCAACTCACCTTTACCCTTAAGCAAGCATAAGTTGGTTTTCTACATTTGAGACCCTGTTCTGTTCTGTAATTCAGTTCCTGTGTAGCCAAGTTTACATTCCGTGTATTACTGATATCTTATGATGTTTCTTTTTCTGTGTGACTTACTTCAGTTAGAATCATCATACCTGAATCCACTCATTGTGCTGCTAAGGGCCTGATGACACAGATTTCATTGCTGAGTGATATTGCTTTGTAAGTAAATACCACAACTTCTTTATCCATTTTTCACTTTCTGCGATGTTGAACTTGTACTGTAAACGAGGTTCTTGTAAACAGAGGCGTCCCAAACTTTGGGGTGGCTGTGTCTTTTTGATTTTAATTTCCCTAAGCTATAGGACCCTAAGTGGCAGTGCCCTAGGCTCTGTTGCTTTGTTTTTTAGATGTTTCAGGAAACACCATACACTTCTCCCTAGTGTCTGTTGGCAATTTACATCCCGCCCATCAGCATAACAAGGCTCCCAGTTCTCCATGGCCTGTTGCCTTTCTGGATTTTACACTTTTTTCAGATGGCCCTTTTGACCGGGGGGAAGTGAGACTTCATTGTAGTGCAGATTTCCTTTGCAAGCTTGCTTGGTTGGCCAAAAAGGGCGTATGCGTTTTTTCCTGAATATATTCAGGAAAAAACGCATACGCCCTTTTTGGCCAAGTGCATCATTGTGGACGTTCTGCCTCTTTTCCTATGCTTTCAATGCAATTCCAGTCTACCTCCTGAAATCGGTTTCCTGCAATTCTGCCCCGCTTTCAAGTCCTCTTGGCAGCCTTACTTCAGTCTATTTTTGGACGATAGCTGTCATTTATAACTCTGCAGGTTTGTGAATTACAGTGCCCCTGAGCTCCTTTCTTCAACTCGCTTTCTTTTGAGCTGGCCGCAACACCGCAGGATGGCTTCAGGCCCTAATCTGGTTCCGGTACGGCACACTGAGCCTTTGGTTATTTCCTCTTCCTGGTGGGAAATGAGAGTTAAATTTGCCCGTCCAGACACCTCCAGCTAGCCTCTCATTGGTTCTCGCTATTCCTGTTCATCTTCCGCAGAAATTGCAAACTGGGCCAAACAGGAGGTTAAAGGCGCTGACTCTCCAAGTGGGGAGAGTGTTAGTAAAGCGTCTGGAATGTTGCACCCGAGTACCAGGGGAGGAAAACTGAGACATATTTGAACACGTCTCCCGTTCACATGGTTGATCATACTTGGGTTCCACATGCATGTTTTAGCTGAAGGAAGAATACCTTAAACCTGGAGAGTTGAGACCCGTGTAATGGGTACCATGCAATATGACTTCAAAGGGTCTTCATTTGCTCACCGAACCTCTCCAATCCTATCACTGCTGCGTTTATGCCCCTGTACACATGCTTGATTCTCTTTCGGAGACATAGCAATCCATAGGTTTTACGATACTTACTAGTCAGGTACATTCTTAGGCGTTTAATATGCGGTGTTGAGTCCATTTCGTTGAGCAAGGAGTAGCTCTTGTCTATTCCATATTTGACTTAAGGAACTTTATCTGTGCTCATTTCAATCTCTGGTTTTATGCAGCACCCCAACTCACCTTTACCCTTAAGCAAGCATAAGTTGGTTTTCTACATTTGAGACCCTGTTCTGTTCTGTAATTCAGTTCCTGTGTAGCCAAGTTTACATTCCGTGTATTACTGATATCTTATGATGTTTCTTTTTCTGTGTGACTTACTTCAGTTAGAATCATCATACCTGAATCCACTCATTGTGCTGCTAAGGGCCTGATGACATAGATTTCATTGCTGAGTGATATTGCTTTGTAAGTAAATACCACAACTTCTTTATCCATTTTTCACTTTCTGCGATGTTGAACTTGTACTGTAAACGAGGTTCTTGTAAACAGAGGCGTCCCAAACTTTGGGGTGGCTGTGTCTTTTTGATTTTAATTTCCCTAAGCTATAGGACCATAAGTGGAAGTGCCCTAGGTTCTGTTGCTTTGTTTTTTAGATGTTTCAGGAAACACCATACACTTCTCCCGAGTGGTTGTTGGCAATTTACATCCCGCCCATCAGCATAACAAGGCTCCCAGTTCTCCATGGCCTGTTGCCTTTCTGGATTTTACACTTTTTTCAGATGGCCCTTTTGACCGGGGGGAAGTGAGACTTCATTGTAGTGCACATTTCCTTTGCAAGCTTGCTTGGTTGGCCAAAAAGGGCGTATGCGTTTTTTCCTGAATATATTCAGGAAAAAACGCATACGCCCTTTTTGGCCAAGTGCATCATTGTGGACGTTCTGCCTCTTTTCCTATGCTTTCAATGCAATTCCAGTCTACCTCCTGAAATCGGTTTCCTGCAATTCTGCCCCGCTTTCAAGTCCTCTTGGCAGCCTTACTTCAGTCTATTTTTGGACGATAGCTGTCATTTATAACTCTGCAGGTTTGTGAATTACAGTGCCCCTGAGCTCCTTTCTTCAACTCGCTTTCTTTTGAGCTGGCCGCAACACCGCAGAATGGCTTCAGGCCCTAATCTGGTTCCGGTACGGCACGCTGAGCCTTTGGTTATTTCCTCTTCCTGGTGGGAAATGAGAGTTAAATTTGCCCGTCCAGACACCTCCAGCTAGCCTCTCATTGGTTCTCGCTATTCCTGTTCATCTTCCGCAGAAATTGCAAACTGGGCCAAACAGGAGGTTAAAGGCGCTGACTCTCCAAGTGGGGAGAGTGTTAGTAAAGCGTCTGGAATGTTGCACCCGAGTACCAGGGGAGGAAAACTGAGACATATTTGAACACGTCTCCCGTTCACATGGTTGATCATACTTGGGTTCCACATGCATGTTTTAGCTGAAGGAAGAATACCTTAAACCTGGAGAGTTGAGACCCGTGTAATGGGTACTATGCAATATGACTTCAAAGGGTCTTCATTTGCTCACCGAACCTCTCCAATCCTATCACTGCTGCGTTTATGCCCCTGTACACATGCTTGATTCTCTTTCGGAGACATAGCAATCCATAGGTTTTACGATACTTACTAGTCAGGTACATTCTTAGGCGTTTAATATGCGGTGTTGAGTCCATTTCGTTGAGCAAGGAGTAGCTCTTGTCTATTCCATATTTGACTTAAGGAACTTTATCTGTGCTCATTTCAATCTCTGGTTTTATGCAGCACCCCAACTCACCTTTACCCTTAAGCAAGCATAAGTTGGTTTTCTAAATTTGAGACCCTCTTCTGTTCTGTAATTCAGTTCCTGTGTAGCCAAGTTTACATTCCGTGTATTACTGATATCTTATGATATTTCTTTTTCGGTGTGACTTACTTCAGTTAGAATCATCATACCTGAATCCACTCATTGTGCTGCTAAGGGCCTGATGACACAGATTTCATTGCTGAGTGATATTGCTTTGTAAGTAAATACCACAACTTCTTTATCCATTTTTCACTTTCTGCGATGTTGAACTTGTACTGTAAACGAGGTTCTTGTAAACAGAGCCGTTCCAAACTTTGGGGTGGCTGTGTCTTTTTGATTTTAATTTCCCTAAGTTATAGGACCATAAGTGGAAGTGCCCTAGGTTCTGTTGCTTTGTTTTTTAGATGTTTCAGGAAACACCATACACTTCTCCCGAGTGGTTGTTGGCAATTTACATCCCGCCCATCAGCATAACAAGGCTCCCAGTTCTCCATGGCCTGTTGCCTTTCTGGATTTTACACTTTTTTCAGATGGCCCTTTTGACCGGGGGGAAGTGAGACTTCATTGTAGTGCAGATTTCCTTTGCAAGCTTGCTTGGTTGGCCAAAAAGGGCGTATGCGTTTTTTCCTGAATATATTCAGGAAAAAACGCATACGCCCTTTTTGGCCAAGTGCATCATTGTGGACGTTCTGCCTCTTTTCCTATGCTTTCAATGCAATTCCAGTCTACCTCCTGAAATCGGTTTCCTGCAATTCTGCCCCGCTTTCAAGTCCTCTTGGCAGCCTTACTTCAGTCTATTTTTGGACGATAGCTGTCATTTATAACTCTGCAGGTTTGTGAATTACAGTGCCCCTGAGCTCCTTTCTTCAACTCGCTTTCTTTTGAGCTGGCCGCAACACCGCAGGATGGCTTCAGGCCCTAATCTGGTTCCGGTACGGCACACTGAGCCTTTGGTTATTTCCTCTTCCTGGTGGGAAATGAGAGTTAAATTTGCCCGTCCAGACACCTCCAGCTAGCGTCTCATTGGTTCTCGCTATTCCTGTTCATCTTCCGCAGAAATTGCAAACTGGGCCAAACAGGAGGTTAAAGGCGCTGACTCTCCAAGTGGGGAGAGTGTTAGTAAAGCGTCTGGAATGTTGCACCCGAGTACCAGGGGAGGAAAACTGAGACATATTTGAACACGTCTCCCGTTCACATGGTTGATCATACTTGGGTTCCACATGCATGTTTTAGCTGAAGGAAGAATATCTTAAACCTGGAGAGTTGAGACCCGTGTAATGGGTACCATGCAATATGACTTCAAAGGGTCTTCATTTGCTCACCGAACCTCTCCAATCCTATCACTGCTGCGTTTATGCCCCTGTACACATGCTTGATTCTCTTTCGGAGACATAGCAATCCATAGGTTTTACGATACTTACTAGTCAGGTACATTCTTAGGCGTTTAATATGCGGTGTTGAGTCCATTTCGTTGAGCAAGGAGTAGCTCTTGTCTATTCCATATTTGACTTAAGGAACTTTATCTGTGCTCATTTCAATCTCTGGTTTTATGCAGCACCCCAACTCACCTTTACCCTTAAGCAAGCATAAGTTGGTTTTCTAAATTTGAGACCCTCTTCTGTTCTGTAATTCAGTTCCTGTGTAGCCAAGTTTACATTCCGTGTATTACTGATATCTTATGATATTTCTTTTTCTGTGTGACTTACTTCAGTTAGAATCATCATACCTGAATCCACTCATTGTGATGCTAAGGGCCTGATGACACTGATTTCATTGCTGAGTGATATTGCTTTGTAAGTAAATACCACAACTTCTTTATCCATTTTTCACTTTCTGCGATGTTGAACTTGTACTGTAAACGAGGTTCTTGTAAACAGAGCCGTTCCAAACTTTGGGGTGGCTGTGTCTTTTTGATTTTAATTTCCCTAAGCTATAGGACCATAAGTGGAAGTGCCCTAGGCTCTGTTGCTTTGTTTATTAGATGTTTCAGGAAACACCATACACTTCTCCCGAGTGGTTGTTGGCAATTTACATCCCGCCCATCAGCATAACAAGGCTCCCAGTTCTCCATGGCCTGTTGCCTTTCTGGATTTTACACTTTTTTCAGATGGCCCTTTTGACCGGGGGGAAGTGAGACTTCATTGTAGTGCAGATTTCCTTTGCAAGCTTGCTTGGTTGGCCAAAAAGGGCGTATGCGTTTTTTCCTGAATATATTCAGGAAAAAACGCATACGCCCTTTTTGGCCAAGTGCATCATTGTGGACGTTCTGCCTCTTTTCCTATGCTTTCAATGCAATTCCAGTCTACCTCCTGAAATCGGTTTCCTGCAATTCTGCCCCGCTTTCAAGTCCTCTTGGCAGCCTTACTTCAGTCTATTTTTGGACGATAGCTGTCATTTATAACTCTGCAGGTTTGTGAATTACAGTGCCCCTGAGCTCCTTTCTTCAACTCGCTTTCTTTTGAGCTGGCCGCAACACCGCAGAATGGCTTCAGGCCCTAATCTGGTTCCGGTACGGCACGCTGAGCCTTTGGTTATTTCCTCTTCCTGGTGGGAAATGAGAGTTAAATTTGCCCGTCCAGACACCTCCAGCTAGCCTCTCATTGGTTCTCGCTATTCCTGTTCATCTTCCGCAGAAATTGCAAACTGGGCCAAACAGGAGGTTAAAGGCGCTGTCTCTCCAAGTGGAGAGAGTGTTAGTAAAGCGTCTGGAATGTTGCACCCGAGTACCAGGGGAGGAAAACTGAGACATATTTGAACACGACTCCCGTTCACATGGTTGATCATACTTGGGTTCCACATGCATGTTTTAGCTGAAGGAAGAATACCTTAAACCTGGAGAGTTGAGACCCGTGTAATGGGTACTATGCAATATGACTTCAAAGGGTCTTCATTTGCTCACCGAACCTCTCCAATCCTATCACTGCTGCGTTTATGCCCCTGTACACATGCTTGATTCTCTTTCGGAGACATAGCAATCCATAGGTTTTACGATACTTACTAGTCAGGTACATTCTTAGGCGTTTAATATGCGGTGTTGAGTCCATTTCGTTGAGCAAGGAGTAGCTCTTGTCTATTCCATATTTGACTTAAGGAACTTTATCTGTGCTCATTTCAATCTTTGGTTTTATGCAGCACCCCAACTCACCTTTACCCTTAAGCAAGCATAAGTTGGTTTTCTAAATTTGAGACCCTCTTCTGTTCTGTAATTCAGTTCCTGTGTAGCCAAGTTTACATTCCGTGTATTACTGATATCTTATGATGTTTCTTTTTCTGTGTGACTTATTTCAGTTAGAATCATCATACCTGAATCCACTCATTGTGATGTTAAGGGCCTGATGACATAGATTTCATTGCTGAGTGATATTGCTTTGTAAGTAAATACCACAACTTCTTTATCCATTTTTCACTTTCTGCGATGTTGAACTTGTACTGTAAACGAGGTTCTTGTAAACAGAGGCGTCCCAAACTTTGGGGTGGCTGTGTCTTTTTGATTTTAATTTCCCTAAGCTATAGGACCATAAGTGGCAGTGCCCTAGGCTCTGTTGCTTTGTTTTTTAGATGTTTCAGGAAACACCATACACTTCTCCCGAGTGTCTGTTTGCAATTTACATCCCGCCCATCAGCATAACAAGGCTCCCAGTTCTCCATGGCCTGTCCTGCCTTTCTGGATTTTACACTTTTTTCAGATGGCCCTTTTGACCAGGGGGAAGTGAGACTTCATTGTAGTGCAGATTTCCTTTGCAAGCTTGCTTGGTTGGCCAAAAAGGGCGTATGCGTTTTTTCCTGAATATATTCAGGAAAAAACGCATACGCCCTTTTTGGCCAAGTGCATCATTGTGGACGTTCTGCCTCTTTTCCTATGCTTTCAATGCAATTCCAGTCTACCTCCTGAAATCAGTTTCCTGCAATTCTGCCCCGCTTTCAAGTCCTCTTGGCAGCCTTACTTCAGTCTATTTTTGGACGATAGCTGTCATTTATAACTCTGCAGGTTTGTGAATTACAGTGCCCCTGAGCTCCTTTCTTCAACTCGCTTTCTTTTGAGCTGGCCGCAACACCGCAGGATGGCTTCAGGCCCTAATCTGGTTCCGGTACGGCACGCTGAGCCTTTGGTTATTTCCTCTTCCTGGTGGGAAATGAGAGTTAAATTTGCCCGTCCAGACACCTCCAGCTAGCCTCTCTTTGGTTCTCGCTATTCCTGTTCATCTTCCGCAGAAATTGCAAACTGGGCCAAACAGGAGGTTAAAGGCGCTGACTCTCCAAGTGGGGAGAGTGTTAGTAAAGCGTCTGGAATGTTGCACCCGAGTACCAGGGGAGGAAAACTGAGACATATTTGAACACGTCTCCCGTTCACATGGTTGATCATACTTGGGTTCCACATGCATGTTTTAGCTGAAGGAAGAATACCTTAAACCTGGAGAGTTGAGACCCGTGTAATGGGTACCATGCAATATGACTTCAAAGGGTCTTCATTTGCTCACCGAACCTCTCCAATCCTATCACTGCTGCGTTTATGCCCCTGTACACATGCTTTATTCTCTTTTGGAGACATAGCAATCCATAGGTTTTAAGATACTTACTAGTCAGGTACATTCTTAGGCGTTTAATATGCGGTGTTGAGTCCATTTCGTTGAGCAAGGAGTAGCTCTTGTCTATTCCATATTTGACTTAAGGAAGTTTATCTGTGCTCATTTCAAACTCTGGTTTTATGCAGCACCCCAACTCACCTTTACCCTTAAGCAAGCATAAGTTGGTTTTCTAAATTTGAGACCCTGTTCTGTTCTGTAATTCAGTTCCTGTGTAGCCAAGTTTACATTCCGTGTATTACTGATATCTTATGATGTTTCTTTTTCTGTGTGACTTACTTCAGTTAGAATCATCATACCTGAATCCACTCATTGTGCTGCTAAGGGCCTGATGACACAGATTTCATTGCTGAGTGATATTGCTTTGTAAGTAAATACCACAACTTCTTTATCCATTTTTCACTTTCTGCGATGTTGAACTTGTACTGTAAACGAGGTTCTTGTAAACAGAGCCGTTCCAAACTTTGGGGTGGCTGTGTCTTTTTGATTTTAATTTCCCTAAGCTATAGGACCATAAGTGGAAGTGCCCTAGGCTCTGTTGCTTTGTTTTTTAGATGTTTCAGGAAACACCATACACTTCTCCGGAATGGTTGTTGGCAATTTACATCCCGCCCATCAGCATAACAAGGCTCCCAGTTCTCCATGGCCTGTCCTGCCTTTCTGGATTTTACACTTTTTTCAGATGGCCCTTTTGACCGGGGGGAAGTGAGACTTCATTGTAGTGCAGATTTCCTTTGCAAGCTTGCTTGGTTGGCCAAAAAGGGCGTATGCGTTTTTTCCTGAATATATTCAGGAAAAAACGCATACGCCCTTTTTGGCCAAGTGCATCATTGTGGACGTTCTGCCTCTTTTCCTATGCTTGCAATGCAATTCCAGTCTACCTTCTGAAATCGGTTTCCTGCAATTCTGCCCCGCTTTCAAGTCCTCTTGGCAGCCTTACTTCAGTCTATTTTTGGACGATAGCTGTCATTTATAACTCTGCAGGTTTGTGAATTACAGTGCCCCTGAGCTCCTTTCTTCAACTCGCTTTCTTGTGACCTGGCCGCAACACCGCAGGATGACTTCAGGCCCTAATCTGGTTCCGGCACGGCACGCTCAGCCTTTGGTTATTTCCTCTTCCTGGTGGGAAATGAGAGTTAAATTTGCCCGTCCAGACACCTCCAGCTAGCCTCTCATTGGTTCTCGCTATTCCTGTTCATCTTCCGCAGAAATTGCAAACTGGGCCAAACAGGAGGTTAAAGGCGCTGACTCTCCAAGTGGGGAGAGTGTTAGTAAAGCGTCTGGAATGTTGCACCCGAGTACCAGGGGAGGAAACCTGAGACATATTTGAACACGTCTCCCGTTCACATGGTTGATCATACTTGGGTTCCACATGCATGTTTTAGCTGAAGGAAGAATACCTTAAACCTGGAGAGTTGAGACCCGTGTAATGGGTACCATGCAATATGACTTCAAAGGGTCTTCATTTGCTCACCGAACCTCTCCAATCCTATCACTGCTGCGTTTATGCCCCTGTACACATGCTTGATTCTCTTTTGGAGACATAGCAATCCATAGCTTTTACGATACTTACTAGTCAGGTACATTCTTAGGCGTTTAATATGCGGTGTTGAGTCCATTTCGTTGAGCAAGGAGTAGCTCTTGTCTATTCCATATTTGCCTTAAGGAAATTTATCTGTGCTCATTTCAATCTCTGGTTTTATGCAGCACCCCAACTCACCTTTACCCTTAAGCAAGCATAAGTTGGTTTTCTAAATTTGAGACCCTGTTCTGTTCTGTAATTCAGTTCCTGTGTAGCCAAGTTTACATTCCGTGTATTACTGATATCTTATGATGTTTCTTTTTCTGTGTGACTTATTTCAGTTAGAATCATCATACCTGAATCCACTCATTGTGCTGCTAAGTGCCTGATGACATAGATTTCATTGCTGAGTGATATTGCTTTGTAAGTAAATACCACAACTTCTTTATCCATTTTTCACTTTCTGCGATGTTGAACTTGTACTGTAAACGAGGTTCTTGTAAACAGAGGCGTCCCAAACTTTGGGTGGCTGTGTCTTTTTGATTTTAATTTCCCTAAGCTATAGGACCATAAGTGGCAGTGCCCTAGGCTCTGTTGCTTTGTTTTTTAGATGTTTCAGGAAACACCATACAGTTCTCCGGAGTGTCTGTTGGCAATTTACATCCCGCCCATCAGCATAACAAGGCTCCCAGTTCTCCATGGCCTGTCCTGCCTTTCTGGATTTTACACTTTTTTCAGATGGCCCTTTTGACCGGGGGGAAGTGAGACTTCATTGTAGTGCAGATTTCCTTTGCAAGCTTGCTTGGTTGGCCAAAAAGGGCGTATGCGTTTTTTCCTGAATATATTCAGGAAAAAACGCATACGCCCTTTTTGGCCAAGTGCATCATTGTGGACGTTCTGCCTCTTTTCCTATGCTTTCAATGCAATTCCAGTCTACCTCCTGAAATCGGTTTCCTGCAATTCTGCCCCGCTTTCAAGTCCTCTTGGCCGCCTTACTTCAGTCTATTTTTGGACGATAGCTGTCATTTATAACTCTGCAGGTTTGTGAATTACTGTGCCCCTGAGCTCCTTTCTTCAACTTGCTTTCTTGTGACCTGGCCGCAACACCGCAGGATGGCTTCAGGCCCTAATCTGGTTCCGGCCCGGCATGCTGAGCCTTTGGTTAATTCCTCTTCCTGGTGGGAAATGAGAGTTAAATTTGCCCGTCCAGACACCTCCAGCTAGTCTCTCATTGGTTCTCGCTATTCCTGTTCATCTTCCGCAGAAATTGCAAACTGGGCCAAACAGGAGGTTAAAGGGACTGACTCTCCAAGTGGGGAGAGTGTTAGTAAAGCGTCTGGAATGTTGCACCCGAGTACCAGGGGAGGAAAACTGAGACATATTTGAACACGTCTCCCGTTCACATGGTTGATCATACTTGGGTTCCACATGCATGTTTTAGCTGAAGGAAGAATACCTTAAACCTGGAGAGTTAAGACCCGTGTAATGGGTACCATGCAATATGACTTCAAAGGGTCTTCATTTGCTCACCGAACCTCTCCAATCCTATCACTGCTGCGTTTATGCCCCTGTACACATGCTTGATTCTCTTTCGGAGACATAGCAATCCATAGGTTTTAAGATACTTACTAGTCAGGTACATTCTTAGGCGTTTAATATGCGGTGTTGAGTCCATTTCGTTGAGCAAGGAGTAGCTATTGTCTATTCCATATTTGACTTAAGGAACTTTATCTGTGCTCATTTCAATCTCTGGTTTTATGCAGCACCCCAACTCACCTTTCCACTTAAGCAAGCATAAGTTGGTTTTCTAAATTTGAGACCCTGTTCTGTTCTGTAATTCAGTTCCTGTGTAGCCAAGTTTACATTCCGTGTATTACTGATATCTTATGATGTTTCTTTTTCTGTGTGACTTACTTCAGTTAGAATCATCATACCTGAATCCACTCATTGTGCTGCTAAGGGCCTGATGACACAGATTTCATTGCTGAGTGATATTGCTTTGTAAGTAAATACCACAACTTCTTTATCCATTTTTCACTTTCTGCGATGTTGAACTTGTACTGTAAACGAGGTTCTTGTAAACAGAGGCGTCCCAAATTTTGGGGTGGCTGTGTCTTTTTGATTTTAATTTCCCTAAGCTATAGGACCATAAGTGGAAGTGCCCTAGGTTCTGTTGCTTTGTTTTTTAGATGTTTCAGGAAACACCATACACTTCTCCCGAGTGGTTGTTGGCAATTTACATCCCGCCCATCAGCATAACAAGGCTCCCAGTTCTCCATGGCCTGTCCTGCCTTTCTGGATTTTACACTTTTTTCAGATGGCCCTTTTGACCGGGGGGAAGTGAGACTTCATTGTAGTGCAGATTTCCTTTGCAAGCTTGCTTGGTTGGCCAAAAAGGGCGTATGCGTTTTTTCCTGAATATATTCAGGAAAAAACGCATACGCCCTTTTTGGCCAAGTGCATCATTGTGGACGTTCTGCCTCTTTTCCTATGCTTTCAATGCAATTCCAGTCTACCTCCTGAAATCGGTTTCCTGCAATTCTGCCCCGCTTTCAAGTCCTCTTGGCAGCCTTACTTCAGTCTATTTTTGGACGATAGCTGTCATTTATAACTCTGCAGGTTTGTGAATTACAGTGCCCCTGAGCTCCTTTCTTCAACTCGCTTTCTTGTGACCTGGCCGCAACACCGCAGGATGGCTTCAGGCCCTAATCTGGTTCCGGTACGGCACACTCAGCCTTTGGTTATTTCCTCTTCCTGGTGGGAAATGAGAGTTAAA
Source organism: Delphinus delphis (assembly GCF_949987515.2). Taxonomy (NCBI): domain Eukaryota; kingdom Metazoa; phylum Chordata; class Mammalia; order Artiodactyla; family Delphinidae; genus Delphinus; species Delphinus delphis. The sequence continues at coordinate 220,389 of NW_027192679.1, read as the reverse complement.
TTTGCCCGTCCAGACACCTCCAGCTAGCCTCTCATTGGTTCTCGCTATTCCTGTTCATCTTCCGCAGAAATTGCAAACTGGGCCAAACAGGAGGTTAAAGGCGCTGACTCTCCAAGTGGGGAGAGTGTTAGTAAAGCGTCTGGAATGTTGCACCCGAGTACCAGGGGAGGAAAACTGAGACATATTTGAACACGTCTCCCGTTCACATGGTTGATCATACTTGGTTTCCACATGCATGTTTTAGCTGAAGGAAGAATACCTTAAACCTGGGTAGTTGGAACCCGTGGAATGGGTACCATGCAATATGACTTCAAAGGGTCTTCATTTGCTCACCGAACCTCTCCAATCCTATCACTGCTGCGTTTATGCCCCTGTACACATGCTTGATTCTCTTTCGGAGACATAGCAATCCATAGGTTTTACGATACTTACTAGTCAGGTACTTTCTTAGGCGTTTAATATGCGGTGTTGAGTCCATTTCGTTGAGCAAGGAGTAGCTCTTGTCTATTCCATATTTGACTTAAGGAACTTTATCTGTGCTCATTTCAATCTCTGGTTTTATGCAGCACCCCAACTCACCTTTACCCTTAAGCAAGCATAAGTTGGTTTTCTAAATTTGAGACCCTGTTCTGTTTTGGAATGCAGTTCCTGTGTAGCCAAGTTTACATTCCGTGTATTATTGATATCTTATGATGTTTCTTTTTCTGTGTGACTTACTTCAGTTAGAATCATCATACCTGAATCCACTCATTGTGCTGCTAAGGGCCTGATGACACAGATTTCATTGCTGAGTGATATTGCTTTGTAAGTAAATACCACAACTTCTTTATCCATTTTTCACTTTCTGCGATGTTGAACTTGTACTGTAAACGAGTTTCTTGTAAACAGAGCCGTTCCAAACTTTGGGGTGGCTGTGTCTTTTTGATTTTAATTTCCCTAAGCTATAGGACCATAAGTGGAAGTGCCCTAGGCTCTGTTGCTTTGTTTATTAGATGTTTCAGGAAACACCATACACTTCTCCGGAGTGGTTGTTGGCAATTTACATCCCGCCCATCAGCATAACAAGGCTCCCAGTTCTCCATGGCCTGTCCTGCCTTTCTGGATTTTACACTTTTTTCAGATGGCCCTTTTGACCGGGGGGAAGTGAGACTTCATTGTAGTGCAGATTTCCTTTGCAAGCTTGCTTGGTTGGCCAAAAAGGGCGTATGCGTTTTTTCCTGAATATATTCAGGAAAAAACGCATACGCCCTTTTTGGCCAAGTGCATCATTGTGGACGTTCTGCCTCTTTTCCTATGCTTTCAATGCAATTCCAGTCTACCTCCTGAAATCGGTTTCCTGCAATTCTGCCCCGCTTTCAAGTCCTCTTGGCAGCCTTACTTCAGTCTATTTTTGGACGATAGCTGTCATTTATAACTCTGCAGGTTTGTGAATTACAGTGCCCCTGAGCTCCTTTCTTCAACTCGCTTTCTTTTGAGCTGGCCGCAACACCGCAGGATGGCTTCAGGCCCTAATCTGGTTCCGGTACGGCACGCTGAGCCTTTGGTTATTTCCTCTTCCTGGTGGGAAATGAGAGTTAAATTTGCCCGTCCAGACACCTCCAGCTAGCCTCTCATTGGTTCTCGCTATTCCTGTTCATCTTCCGCAGAAATTGCAAACTGGGCCAAACAGGAGGTTAAAGGGACTGACTCTCCAAGTCGGGAGAGTGTTAGTAAAGCGTCTGGAATGTTGCACCCGAGTACCAGGGTATGAAAACTGAGACATATTTGAACACGTCTCCCGTTCACATGGTTGATCATACTTGGGTTCCACATGCATGTTTTAGCTGAAGGAAGAATACCTTAAACCTGGAGAGTTGAGACCCGTGTAATGGGTACCATGCAATATGACTTCAAAGGGTCTTCATTTGCTCACCGAACCTCTCCAATCCTATCACTGCTGCGTTTATGCCCCTGTACACATGCTTGATTCTCTTTCGGAGACATAGCAATCCATAGGTTTTAAGATACTTACTAGTCAGGTACATTCTTAGGCGTTTAATATGGGGTGTTGAGTCCATTTCGTTGAGCAAGGAGTAGCTCTTGTCTATTCCATATTTGACTTAAGGAACTTTATCTGTGCTCATTTCAATCTCTGGTTTTATGCAGCACCCCAACTCACCTTTCCCCTTAAGCAAGCATAAGTTGGTTTTCTAAATTTGAGACCCTGTTCTGTTCTGTAATTCAGTTCCTGTGTAGCCAAGTTTACATTCCGTGTATTACTGATATCTTATGATGTTTCTTTTTCTGTGTGACTTACTTCAGTTAGAATCATCATACCTGAATCCACTCATTGTGCTGCTAAGGGCCTGATGACACAGATTTCATTGCTGAGTGATATTGCTTTGTAAGTAAATACCACAACTTCTTTATCCATTTTTCACTTTCTGCGATGTTGAACTTGTACTGTAAACGAGGTTCTTGTAAACAGAGGCGTCCCAAACTTTGGGGTGGCTGTGTCTTTTTGATTTTAATTTCCCTAAGCTATATGACCATAAGTGGCAGTGCCCTAGGCTCTGTTGCTTTGTTTTTTAGATGTTTCAGGAAACACCATACACTTCTCCCGAGTGTCTGTTGGCAATTTACATCCCGCCCATCAGCATAACAAGGCTCCCAGTTCTCCATGGCCTGTCCTGCCTTTCTGGATTTTACACTTTTTTCAGATGGCCCTTTTGACCGGGGGGAAGTGAGACTTCATTGTAGTGCAGATTTCCTTTGCAAGCTTGCTTGGTTGGCCAAAAAGGGCGTATGCGTTTTTTCCTGAATATATTCAGGAAAAAACGCATACGCCCTTTTTGGCCAAGTGCATCATTGTGGACGTTCTGCCTCTTTTCCTATGCTTTCAATGCAATTCCAGTCTACCTCCTGAAATCGGTTTCCTGCAATTCTGCCCCGCTTTCAACTCCTCTTGGCAGCCATACTTCAGTCTATTTTTGGACGATAGCTGTCATTTATAACTCTGCAGGTTTGTGAATTACAGTGCCCCTGAGCTCCTTTCTTCAACTCGCTTTCTTGTGACCTGGCCGCAACACCGCAGGATGGCTTCAGGCCCTAATCTGGTTCCGGCACGGCACGCTGAGCCTTTGGTTATTTCCTCTTCCTGGTGGGAAATGAGAGTTAAATTTGCCCGTCCAGACACCTCCAGCTAGTCTCTCATTGGTTCTCGCTATTCCTGTTCATCTTCCGCAGAAATTGCAAACTGGGCCAAACAGGAGGTTAAAGGCGCTGACTCTCCAAGTGGGGAGAGTGTTAGTAAAGTGTCTGGAATGTTGCACCCGAGTACCAGGGGAGGAAAACTGAGACATATTTGAACACGTCTCCCGATCACATGGTTGATCATACTCTAGGTTCCACATGCATGTTTTAGCTGAAGGAAGAATACCTTAAACCTGGGTAGTTGAAACCCGTGGAATGGGTACCATGCAATATGACTTCAAAGGGTCTTCATTTGCTCACCGAACCTCTCCAATCCTATCACTGCTGCGTTTATGCCCCTGTACACATGCTTGATTCTCTTTCGGAGACATAGCAATCCATAGGTTTTAAGATACTTACTAGTCAGGTACATTCTTAGGCGTTTAATATGCGGTGTTGAGTCCATTTCGTTGAGCAAGGAGTAGCTCTTGTCTATTCCATATTTGGCTTAAGGAACTTTTTCTGTGCTCATTTCAATCTCTGGTTTTATGCAGCACCCCAACTCACCTTTACCCTTAAGCAAGCATAAGTTGGTTTTCTAAATTTGAGACCCTGTTCTGTTCTGTGATTCAGTTCCTGTGTAGCCAAGTTTCCATTCCGTGTATTACTGATATCTGATGATGTTTCTTTTTCTGTGTGACTTATTTCAGTTAGAATCATCATACCTGAATCCACTCATTGTGCTGCTAAGGGCCTGATGACATAGATTTCATTGCTGAGTGATATTGCTTTGTAAGTGAATACCACAACTTCTTTATCCATTTTTCACTTTCTGCGATGTTGAACTTGTACTGTAAACGAGGTTCTTGTAAACAGAGCCGTTCCAAACTTTGGGGTGGCTGTGTCTTTTTGATTTTAATTTCCCTAAGCTATAGGACCATAAGTGGAAGTGCCCTAGGTTCTGTTGCTTTGTTTTTTAGATGTTTTAGGAAACACCATACACTTCTCCCGAGTGGTTGTTGGCAATTTACATCCCGCCAATCAGCATAACATGGCTCCCAGTTCTCCATGGCCTGTCCTGCCTTTCTGGATTTTACACTTTTTATAGATGGCCCTTTTGACCGGGGGGAAGTGAGACTTCATTGTAGTGCAGATTTCCTTTGCAAGCTTGCTTGGTTGGCCAAAAAGGGCGTATGCGTTTTTTCCTGAATATATTCAGGAAAAAACGCATACGCCCTTTTTGGCCAAGTGCATCATTGTGGACGTTCTGCCTCTTTTCCTATGCTTTCAATGCAATTCCAGTCTACCTCCTGAAATCGGTTTCCTGCAATTCTGCCCCGCTTTCAAGTCCTCTTGGCAGCCTTACTTCAGTCTATTTTTGGACGATAGCTGTCATTTATAACTCTGCAGGTTTGTGAATTACAGTGCCCCTGAGCTCCTTTCTTCAACTCGCTTTCTTTTGAGCTGGCCGCAACACCGCAGGATGGCTTCAGGCCCTAATCTGGTTCCGGTACGGCACGCTGAGCCTTTGGTTATTTCCTCTTCCTGGTGGGAAATGAGAGTTAAATTTGCCCGTCCAGACACCTCCAGCTAGCCTCTCATTGGTTCTCGCTATTCCTGTTCATCTTCCGCAGAAATTGCAAACTGGGCCAAACAGGAGGTTAAAGGCGCTGACTCTCCAAGTGGGGAGAGTGTTAGTTAAGCGTCTGGAATGTTGCACTCGAGTACCAGGGGAGAAAAACTGAAACATATTTGAACACGTCTCCCGTTCACATGGTTGATCATACTTGGGTTCCACATGCATGTTTTAGCTGAAGGAAGAATACCTTAAACCTGGAGAGTTGAGACCCGTGTAATGGGTACCATGCAATATGACTTCAAAGGGTCTTCATTTGCTCACCGAACCTCTCCAATCCTATCACTGCTGCGTTTATGCCCCTGTACACACGCTTGATTCTCTTTTGGAGACATAGCAATCCATAGGTTTTAAGATACTTACTAGTCAGGTACATTCTTAGGCGTTTAATATGGGGTGTTGAGTCCATTTCGTTGAGCAAGGAGTAGCTCTTGTCTATTCCATATTTGGCTTAAGGAACTTTATCTGTGCTCATTTCAATCTCTGGTTTTATGCAGCACTCCAACTCACCTTTCCCCTTAAGCAAGCATAAGTTGGTTTTCTAAATTTGAGACACTGTTCTGTTTTGGAATTCAGTTCCTGTGTAGCCAAGTTTACATTCCGTGTATTACTGATATCTTATGATGTTTCTTTTTCTGTGTGACTTATTTCAGTTAGAATCATCGTACCTGAATCCACTCATTGTGCTGCTAAGGGCCTGATGACACAGATTTCATTGCTGAGTGATATTGCTTTGTAAGTAAATACCACAACTTCTTTATCCATTTTTCACTTTCTGCGATGTTGAACTTGTACTGTAAACGAGGTTCTTGTAAACAGAGCCGTTCCAAACTTTGGGGTGGCTGTGTCTTTTTGATTTTAATTTCCCTAAGCTATAGGACCATAAGTGGAAGTGCCCTAGGTTCTGTTGCTTTGTTTTTTAGATGTTTCAGGAAACACCATACACTTCTCCCGAGTGTCTGTTGGCAATTTACATCCCGCCCATCAGCATAACAAGGCTCCCAGTTCTCCATGGCCTGTCCTGCCTTTCTGGATTTTACACTTTTTTCAGATGGCCCTTTTGACCGGGGGGAAGTGAGACTTCATTGTAGAGCAGATTTCCTTTGCAAGCTTGCTTGGTTGGCCAAAAAGGGCGTATGCGTTTTTTCCTGAATATATTCAGGAAAAAACGCATACGCCCTTTTTGGCCAAGTGCATCATTGTGGACGTTCTGCCTCTTTTCCTATGCTTGAAATGCAATTCCAGTCTACCTCCTGAAATCGGTTTCCTGCAATTCTGCCCCGCTTTCAAGTCCTCTTGGCAGCCTTACTTCACTCTATTTTTGGACAATAGCTGTCATTTATAACTCTGCAGGTTTGTGAATTACAGTGCCCCTGAGCTCCTTTCTTCAACTCGCTTTCTTTTGAGCTGGCCGCAACACCGCAGGATGGCTTCAGGCCCTAATCTGGTTCCGGCCCGGCATGCTGAGCCTTTGGTTAATTCCTCTTCCTGGTGGGAAATGAGAGTTAAATTTGCCCGTCCAGACACCTCCAGCTAGCCTCTCATTGGTTCTCGCTATTCCTGTTCATCTTCCACAGAAATTGCAAACTGGGCCAAACAGGAGGTTAAAGGCGCTGACTCTCCAAGTGGGGAGAGTGTTAGTAAAGCATCTGGAATGTTGCACCCGAGTACCAGGGGAGGAAAACTGAGACATATTTGAACACGTCTCCCGTTCACATGGTTGATCATACTTGGGTTCCACATGCATGTTTTAGCTGAAGGAAGAATACCTTAAACCTGTAGAGTTAAGAGCCGTGTAATGGGTACCATGCAATATGACTTCAAAGGGTCTTCATTTGCTCACCGAACCTCTCCAATCCTATCACTGCTGCGTTTATGCCCCTGTACACATGCTTGATTCTCTTTCGGAGACATAGCAATCCATAGGTTTTACGATACTTACTAGTCAGGTACATTCTTAGGCGTTTAATATGCGGTGTTGAGTCCATTTCGTTGAGCAAGGAGTAGCTCTTGTCTATTCCATATTTGGCTTAAGGAACTTTATCTGTGCTCATTTCAATCTCTGGTTTTATGCAGCACCCCAACTCACCTTTCCCCTTAAGCAAGCATAAGTTGGTTTTCTAAATTTGAGACCCTGTTCTGTTCTGTAATTCAGTTCCTGTGTAGCCAAGTTTACATTCCGTGTATTACTGATATCTTATGATGTTTCTTTTTCTGTGTGACTTACTTCAGTTAGAATCATCATACCTGAATCCACTCATTGTGCTGCTAAGGGCCTGATGACACAGATTTCATTGCTGAGTGATATTGCTTTGTAAGTAAATACCACAACTTCTTTATCCATTTTTCACTTTCTGCGATGTTGAACTTGTACTGTAAACGAGGTTCTTGTAAACAGAGGCGTCCCAAACTTTGGGGTGGCTGTGTCTTTTTGATTTTAATTTCCCTAAGCTATAGGACCATAAGTGGCAGTGCCCTAGGCTCTGTTGCTTTGTTTTTTAGATGTTTCAGGAAACACCATACACTTCTCCCGAGTGTCTGTTGGCAATTTACATCCCGCCCATCAGCATAACAAGGCTCCAAGTTCTCCATGGCCTGTCCTGCCTTTCTGGATTTTACACTTTTATCAGATGGCCCTTTTGACCGGGGAGAAGTGAGACTTCATTGTAGTGCAGATTTCCTTTGCAAGCTTGCTTGGTTGGCCAAAAAGGTCGTATGCGTTTTTTCCTGAATATATTCAGGAAAAAACGCATACGCCCTTTTTGGCCAAGTGCATCATTGTGGACGTTCTGCCTCTTTCCCTATGCTTTCAATGCAATTCCAGTCTACCTCCTGAAATCGGTTTCCTGCAATTCTGCCCCGCTTTCAAGTCCTCTTGGCAGCCTTACTTCAGTCTATTTTTGGACGATAGCTGTCATTTATAACTCTGCAGGTTTGTGAATTACAGTGCCCCTGAGCTCCTTTCTTCAACTCGCTTTCTTGTGACCTGGCCGCAACACCGCAGGATGGCTTCAGGCCCTAATCTGGTTCCGGCACGGCACGCTCAGCCTTTGGTTATTTCCTCTTCCTGGTGGGAAATGAGAGTTAAATTTGCCCGTCCAGACACCTCCAGCTAGTCTCTCATTGGTTCTCGCTATTCCTGTTCATCTTCCGCAGAAATTGCAAACTGGGCCAAACAGGAGGTTAAAGGCGCTGACTCTCCAAGTGGGGAGAGTGTTAGTAAAGCGTCTGGAATGTTGCACCCGAGTACCAGGGGAGGAAAACTGAGACATATTTGAACACGCCTCCCGATCACATGGTTGATCATACTCTAGGTTCCACATGCATGTTTTAGCTGAAGGAAGAATACCTTAAACCTGGGTAGTTGAAACCCGTGGAATGGGTACCATGCAATATGACTTCAAAGGGTCTTCATTTGCTCACCGAACCTCTCCAATCCTATCACTGCTGCGTTTATGCCCCTGTACACATGCTTGATTCTCTTTCGGAGACATAGCAATCCATAGGTTTTAACATACTTACTAGTCAGGTACATTCATAGGCGTTTAATATGCGGTGTTGAGTCCATTTCGTTGAGCAAGGAGTAGCTCTTGTCTATTCCATATTTGGCTTAAGGAACTTTATCTGTGCTCATTTCAATCTCTGGTTTTATGCAGCACCCCAACTCACCTTTACCCTTAAGCAAGCATAAGTTGTTTTTCTAAATTTGAGACACTGTTCTGTTCTGTAATTCAGTTCCTGTGTAGCCAAGTTTCCATTCCGTGTATTACTGATATCTGATGATGTTTCTTTTTCTGTGTGACTTACTTCAGTTAGAATCATCATACCTGAATCCACTCATTGTGCTGCTAAGGGCCTGATGACACAGATTTCATTGCTGAGTGATATTGCTTTGTAAGTAAATACCACATATTCTTTATCCATTTTTCACTTTCTGCGATGTTGAACTTGTACTGTAAACGAGGTTCTTGTAAACAGAGCCGTTCCAAACTTTGGGGTGGCTGTGTCTTTTTGATTTTAATTTCCCTAAGCTATAGGACCATAAGTGGAAGTGCCCTAGGCTCTGTTGCTTTGTTTATTAGATGTTTCAGGAAACACCATACACTTCTCCCGAGTGGTTGTTGGCAATTTACATCCCGCCCATCAGCATAACAAGGCTCCCAGTTCTCCATGGCCTGTCCTGCCTTTCTGGATTTTACACTTTTTTCAGATGGCCCTTTTGACCGGGGGGAAGTGAGACTTCATTGTAGTGCAGATTTCCTTTGCAAGCTTGCTTGGTTGGCCAAAAAGGGCGTATGCGTTTTTTCCTGAATATATTCAGGAAAAAACGCATACGCCCTTTTTGGCCAAGTGCATCATTGTGGACGTTCTGCCTCTTTTCCTATGCTTTCAATGCAATTCCAGTCTACCTCCTGAAATCGGTTTCCTGCAATTCTGCCCCGCTTTCAAGTCCTCTTGGCAGCCTTACTTCAGTCTATTTTTGGACGATAGCTGTCATTTATAACTCTGCAGGTTTGTGAATTACAGTGCCCCTGAGCTCCTTTCTTCAACTCGCTTTCTTTTGAGCTGGCCGCAACACCGCAGGATGGCTTCAGGCCCTAATCTGGTTCCGGTACGGCACGCTGAGCCTTTGGTTATTTCCTCTTCCTGGTGGGAAATGAGAGTTAAATTTGCCCGTCCAGACACCTCCAGCTAGCCTCTCATTGGTTCTCGCTATTCCTGTTCATCTTCCACAGAAATTGCAAACTGGGCCAAACAGGAGGTTAAAGGCGCTGACTCTCCAAGTGGGGAGAGTGTTAGTAAAGCATCTGGAATGTTGCACCCGAGTACCAGGGGAGGAAAACTGAGACATATTTGAACACGTCTCCCGTTCACATGGTTGATCATACTTGGGTTCCACATGCATGTTTTAGCTGAAGGAAGAATACCTTAAACCTGTAGAGTTAAGAGCCGTGTAATGGGTACCATGCAATATGACTTCAAAGGGTCTTCATTTGCTCACCGAACCTCTCCAATCCTATCACTGCTGCGTTTATGCCCCTGTACACATGCTTGATTCTCTTTCGGAGACATAGCAATCCATAGGTTTTACGATACTTACTAGTCAGGTACATTCTTAGGCGTTTAATATGCGGTGTTGAGTCCATTTCGTTGAGCAAGGAGTAGCTCTTGTCTATTCCATATTTGGCTTAAGGAACTTTATCTGTGCTCATTTCAATCTCTGGTTTTATGCAGCACCCCAACTCACCTTTCCCCTTAAGCAAGCATAAGTTGGTTTTCTAAATTTGAGACCCTGTTCTGTTCTGTAATTCAGTTCCTGTGTAGCCAAGTTTACATTCCGTGTATTACTGATATCTTATGATGTTTCTTTTTCTGTGTGACTTACTTCAGTTAGAATCATCATACCTGAATCCACTCATTGTGCTGCTAAGGGCCTGATGACACAGATTTCATTGCTGAGTGATATTGCTTTGTAAGTAAATACCACAACTTCTTTATCCATTTTTCACTTTCTGCGATGTTGAACTTGTACTGTAAACGAGGTTCTTGTAAACAGAGGCGTCCCAAACTTTGGGGTGGCTGTGTCTTTTTGATTTTAATTTCCCTAAGCTATAGGACCATAAGTGGCAGTGCCCTAGGCTCTGTTGCTTTGTTTTTTAGATGTTTCAGGAAACACCATACACTTCTCCCGAGTGTCTGTTGGCAATTTACATCCCGCCCATCAGCATAACAAGGCTCCAAGTTCTCCATGGCCTGTCCTGCCTTTCTGGATTTTACACTTTTATCAGATGGCCCTTTTGACCGGGGAGAAGTGAGACTTCATTGTAGTGCAGATTTCCTTTGCAAGCTTGCTTGGTTGGCCAAAAAGGTCGTATGCGTTTTTTCCTGAATATATTCAGGAAAAAACGCATACGCCCTTTTTGGCCAAGTGCATCATTGTGGACGTTCTGCCTCTTTCCCTATGCTTTCAATGCAATTCCAGTCTACCTCCTGAAATCGGTTTCCTGCAATTCTGCCCCGCTTTCAAGTCCTCTTGGCAGCCTTACTTCAGTCTATTTTTGGACGATAGCTGTCATTTATAACTCTGCAGGTTTGTGAATTACAGTGCCCCTGAGCTCCTTTCTTCAACTCGCTTTCTTGTGACCTGGCAGCAACACCGCAGGATGGCTTCAGGCCCTAATCTGGTTCCGGCACGGCACGCTCAGCCTTTGGTTATTTCCTCTTCCTGGTGGGAAATGAGAGTTAAATTTGCCCGTCCAGACACCTCCAGCTAGTCTCTCATTGGTTCTCGCTATTCCTGTTCATCTTCCGCAGAAATTGCAAACTGGGCCAAACAGGAGGTTAAAGGCGCTGACTCTCCAAGTGGGGAGAGTGTTAGTAAAGCGTCTGGAATGTTGCACCCGAGTACCAGGGGAGGAAAACTGAGACATATTTGAACACGCCTCCCGATCACATGGTTGATCATACTCTAGGTTCCACATGCATGTTTTAGCTGAAGGAAGAATACCTTAAACCTGGGTAGTTGAAACCCGTGGAATGGGTACCATGCAATATGACTTCAAAGGGTCTTCATTTGCTCACCGAACCTCTCCAATCCTATCACTGCTGCGTTTATGCCCCTGTACACATGCTTGATTCTCTTTCGGAGACATAGCAATCCATAGGTTTTAACATACTTACTAGTCAGGTACATTCATAGGCGTTTAATATGCGGTGTTGAGTCCATTTCGTTGAGCAAGGAGTAGCTCTTGTCTATTCCATATTTGGCTTAAGGAACTTTATCTGTGCTCATTTCAATCTCTGGTTTTATGCAGCACCCCAACTCACCTTTACCCTTAAGCAAGCATAAGTTGTTTTTCTAAATTTGAGACACTGTTCTGTTCTGTAATTCAGTTCCTGTGTAGCCAAGTTTCCATTCCGTGTATTACTGATATCTGATGATGTTTCTTTTTCTGTGTGACTTACTTCAGTTAGAATCATCATACCTGAATCCACTCATTGTGCTGCTAAGGGCCTGATGACACAGATTTCATTGCTGAGTGATATTGCTTTGTAAGTAAATACCACATATTCTTTATCCATTTTTCACTTTCTGCGATGTTGAACTTGTACTGTAAACGAGGTTCTTGTAAACAGAGCCGTTCCAAACTTTGGGGTGGCTGTGTCTTTTTGATTTTAATTTCCCTAAGCTATAGGACCATAAGTGGAAGTGCCCTAGGCTCTGTTGCTTTGTTTATTAGATGTTTCAGGAAACACCATACACTTCTCCCGAGTGGTTGTTGGCAATTTACATCCCGCCCATCAGCATAACAAGGCTCCCAGTTCTCCATGGCCTGTCCTGCCTTTCTGGATTTTACACTTTTTTCAGATGGCCCTTTTGACCGGGGGGAAGTGAGACTTCATTGTAGTGCAGATTTCCTTTGCAAGCTTGCTTGGTTGGCCAAAAAGGGCGTATGCGTTTTTTCCTGAATATATTCAGGAAAAAACGCATACGCCCTTTTTGGCCAAGTGCATCATTGTGGACGTTCTGCCTCTTTTCCTATGCTTTCAATGCAATTCCAGTCTACCTCCTGAAATCGGTTTCCTGCAATTCTGCCCCGCTTTCAAGTCCTCTTGGCAGCCTTACTTCAGTCTATTTTTGGACGATAGCTGTCATTTATAACTCTGCAGGTTTGTGAATTACAGTGCCCCTGAGCTCCTTTCTTCAACTCGCTTTCTTTTGAGCTGGCCGCAACACCGCAGGATGGCTTCAGGCCCTAATCTGGTTCCGGTACGGCACGCTGAGCCTTTGGTTATTTCCTCTTCCTGGTGGGAAATGAGAGTTAAATTTGCCCGTCCAGACACCTCCAGCTAGCCTCTCATTGGTTCTCGCTATTCCTGTTCATCTTCCACAGAAATTGCAAACTGGGCCAAACAGGAGGTTAAAGGCGCTGACTCTCCAAGTGGGGAGAGTGTTAGTAAAGCATCTGGAATGTTGCACCCGAGTACCAGGGGAGGAAAACTGAGACATATTTGAACACGTCTCCCGTTCACATGGTTGATCATACTTGGGTTCCACATGCATGTTTTAGCTGAAGGAAGAATACCTTAAACCTGGAGAGTTAAGACCCGTGTAATGGGTACCATGCAATATGACTTCAAAGGGTCTTCATTTGCTCACCGAACCTCTCCAATCCTATCACTGCTGCGTTTATGCCCCTGTACACATGCTTGATTCTCTTTCGGAGACATAGCAATCCATAGGTTTTAAGATACTTACTAGTCAGGTACATTCTTAGGCGTTTAATATGCGATGTTGAGTCCATTTCGTTGAGCAAGGAGTAGCTCTTGTCTATTCCATATTTGACTTAAGGAACTTTATCTGTGCTCATTTCAATCTCTGGTTTTATGCAGCACCCCAACTCACCTTTACCCTTAAGCAAGCATAAGTTGGTTTTCTAAATTTGAGACCCTGTTCTGTTCTGTAATTCAGTTCCTGTGTAGCCAAGTTTACATTCCGTGTATTACTGATATCTTATGATGTTTCTTTTTCTGTGTGACTTACTTCAGTTAGAATCATCATACCTGAATCCACTCATTGTGCTGCTAAGGGCCTGATGACACAGATTTCATTGCTGAGTGATATTGCTTTGTAAGTAAATACCACAACTTCTTTATCCATTTTTCACTTTCTGCGATGTTGAACTTGTACTGTAAACGAGGTTCTTGTAAACAGAGCCATTCCAAACTTTGGGGTGGCTGTGTCTTTTTGATTTTAATTTCCCTAAGCTATAGGACCATAAGTGGAAGTGCCCTAGGTTCTGTTGCTTTGTTTTTTAGATGTTTCAGGAAACACCATACACTTCTCCCGAGTGGTTGTTGGCAATTTACATCACGCCCATCAGCATAACAAGGCTCCCAGTTCTCCATGGCCTGTCCTGCCTTTCTGGATTTTACACTTTTTTCAGATTGCCCTTTTGACCGGGGAGAAGTGAGACTTCATTGTAGTGCAGATTTCCTTTGCAAGCTTGCTTGGTTGGCCAAAAAGGGCGTATGCGTTTTTTCCTGAATATATTCAGGAAAAAACGCATACGCCCTTTTTGGCCAAGTGCATCATTGTGGACGTTCTGCCTCTTTTCCTATGCTTTCAATGCTATTCCAGTCTACCTCCTGAAATCAGTTTCCTGCAATTCTGCCCCGCTTTCAAGTCCTCTTGGCAGCCTTACTTCAGTCTATTTTTGGATGATAGCTGTCATTTATAACTCTGCAGGTTTGTGAATTACAGTGCCCCTGAGCTCCTTCTTCAACTCGCTTTCTTTTGAGCTGGCTGCAACACCGCAGGATAGCTTCAGGCCCTAATCTGGTTCCGGTACGACACGCTGAGCCTTTGGTTATTTCCTCTTCCTGGTGGGAAATGAGAGTTAAATTTGCCCGTCCAGACACCTCCAGCTAGTCTCTCATTGGTTCTCGCTATTCCTGTTCATCTTCCACGGAAATTGCAAACTGGGCCAAACAGGAGGTTAAAGGCGCTGACTCTCCAAGTGGGGAGACTGTTAGTAAAGCATCTGGAATGTTGCACCCGAGTACCAGGGGAGGAAAACTGAGACATATTTGAACATGTCTCCCGTTCACATGGTTGATCATACTTGGGTTCCACATGCATGTTTTAGCTGAAGGAAGAATACCTTAAACCTGTAGAGTTAAGAGCCGTGTAATGGGTACCATGCAATATGACTTCAAAGGGTCTTCATTTGCTCACGAACCTCTCCAATCCTATTACTGCTGCGTTTATGCCTCTGTACACATGCTTGATTCTCTTTCGGAGACATAGCAATCCATAGGTTTTAAGATACTTACTAGTCAGGTACATTCTTAGGCGTTTAATATGCGGTGTTGAGTCCATTTCGTTGAGCAAGGAGTAGCTCTTGTCTATTCCATATTTGGCTTAAGGAACTTTATCTGTGCTCATTTCAATCTCTGGTTTTATGCAGCACCCCAACTCACCTTTACCCTTAAGCAATCATAAGATGTTTTTCTAAATTTGAGACCCTGTTCTGTTCTGTAATTCAGTTCCTGTGTAGCCAAGTTTCCATTCCGTGTATTACTGATATCTTATGATGTTTCTTTTTCTGTGTGACTTATTTCAGTTAGAATCATCATACCTGAATCCACTCATTGTGCTGCTAAGGGCCTGATGACATAGATTTCATTGCTGAGTGATATTGCTTTGTAAGTGAATACCACAACTTCTTTATCCATTTTTCACTTTCTGCGATGTTGAACTTGTACTGTAAACGAGGTTCTTGTAAACAGAGCCGTTCCAAACTTTGGGGTGGCTGTGTCTTTTTGATTTTAATTTCCCTAAGCTATAGGACCATCAGTGGAAGTGCCCTAGGCTCTGTTGCTTTGTTTTTTAGATGTTTCAGGAAACACCATACACTTCTCCCAAGTGTCTGTTGGCAATTTACATCCCGCCCATCAGCATAACAAGGCTCCCAGTTCTTAATGGCCTGTTGCCTTTCTGGATTTTACACTTTTTTCAGATGGCCCTTTTGACCAGGGGGAAGTGAGACTTCATTGTAGTGCAGATTTCCTTTGCAAGCTTGCTTGGTTGGCCAAAAAGGGCGTATGCGTTTTTTCCTGAATATATTCAGGAAAAAACGCATACGCCCTTTTTGGCCAAGTGCATCATTGTGGACGTTCTGCCTCTTTTCCTATGCTTTCAATGCAATTCCAGTCTACCTCCTGAAATCGGTTTCCTGCAATTCTGCCCTGCTTTCAAGTCCTCTTGGAAGCCTTACTTCAGTCTATTTTTGGACGATAGCTGTCATTTATAACTCTGCAGGTTTGTGAATTACAGTGCCCCTGAGCTCCTTTCTTCAACTCGCTTTCTTGTGACCTGGCCGCAACACCGCAGGATGGCTTCAGGCCCTAATCTGGTTCCGGCACGGCACGCTGAGCCTTTGGTTATTTCCTCTTCCTGGTGGGAAATGAGAGTTAAATTTGCCCGTCCAGACACCTCCAGCTAGTCTCTCATTGGTTCTCGCTATTCCTGTTCATCTTCCGCAGAAATTGCAAACTGGGCCAAACAGGATGTTAAAGGCGCTGACTGTCCAAGTGGGGAGAATGTTAGTAAAGCGTCTGGAATGTTGCACCCGAGTACCAGGGGAGGAAACCTGAGACATATTTGAACACGTCTCCCGATCACATGGTTGATCATACTCTAGGTTCCACATGCATGTTTTAGCTGAAGGAAGAATACCTTAAACCTGGAGAGTTGAGACCCGTGTAATGGGTACCATGCAATATGACTTCAAAGGGTCTTCATTTGCTCACCGAACCTCTCCAATCCTATCACTGCTGCGTTTATGCCCCTGTACACATGCTTGATTCTCTTTCGGAGACATAGCAATCCATAGGTTTTACGATACTTACTAGTCAGGTACATTCTTAGGCGTTTAATATGCGGTGTTGAGTCCATTTCGTTGAGCAAGGAGTAGCTCTTGTCTATTCCATATTTGGCTTAAGGAACTTTTTCTGTGCTCATTTCAATCTCTGGTTTTATGCAGCACCCCAACTCACCTTTACCCTTAAGCAAGCATAAGTTGGTTTTCTAAATTTGAGACCCTGTTCTGTTTTGGAATTCAGTTCCCGTGTAGCCAAGTTTACAGTCCGTGTATTACTGATATCTTATGATGTTTCTTTTTCTGTGTGACTTATTTCAGTTAGAATCATCGTACCTGAATCCACTCATTGTGCTGCTAAGGGCCTGATGACACAGATTTCATTGCTGAGTGATATTGCTTTGTAAGTAAATACCACAACTTCTTTATCCATTTTTCACTTTCTGCGATGTTGAACTTGTACTGTAAACGAGGTTCTTGTAAACAGAGCCGTTCCAAACTTTGGGGTGGCTGTGTCTTTTTGATTTTAATTTCCCTAAGCTATAGGACCATAAGTGGAAGTGCCCTAGGTTCTGTTGCTTTGTTTTTTAGATGTTTCAGGAAACACCATACACTTCTCCCGAGTGGTTGTTGGCAATTTACATCCCGCCCATCAGCATAACAAGGCTCCCAGTTCTCCATGGCCTGTCCTGCCTTTCTGGATTTTACACTTTTTTCAGATGGCCCTTTTGACCGGGGGGAAGTGAGACTTCATTGTAGTGCAGATTTCCTTTGCAAGCTTGCTTGGTTGGCCAAAAAGGGCGTATGCGTTTTTTCCTGAATATATTCAGGAAAAAACGCATACGCCCTTTTTGGCCAAGTGCATCATTGTGGACGTTCTGCCTCTTTTCCTATGCTTTCAATGCAATTCCAGTCTACCTCCTGAAATCGGTTTCCTGCAATTCTGCCCCGCTTTCAAGTCCTCTTGGCAGCCTTACTTCAGTCTATTTTTGGACGATAGCTGTCATTTATAAGTCTGCAGGTTTGTGAATTACAGTGTCCCTGAGCTCCTTTGTTCAACTCGCTTTCTTGTGAGCTAGCTGCAACACCGCAGGATGGCTTCAGGCCCTAATCTGGTTCCATCACGGAATGGTGAGCCTTTGTTTAATTCCTCTTCCTGGTGGGAAATGAGAGTTAAATTTGCCCGTCCAGACACCTCCAGCTAGCGTCTCATTGGTTCTCGCTATTCCTGTTCATCTTCCACAGAAATTGCAAACTGGGCCAAACAGGAGGTTAAAGGCGCTGACTCTCCAAGTGGGGAGAGTGTTAGTAAAGCGTCTGGAATGTTGCACCCGAGTACCAGGGGAGGAAAACTGAGACATATTTGAACACGTCTCCCATTCACATGGTTGACCATACTTGGGTTCCACATGCATGTTTTAGCTGAAGGAAGAATACCTTAAACCTGGAGAGTTGAGACCCGTGTAATGGGTACCATGCAATATGACTTCAAAGGGTCTTCATTTGCTCACCGAACCTCTCCAATCCTATCACTGCTGCGTTTATGCCCCTGTACACATGCTTGATTCTCTTTCAGAGACATGGCAATCCATAGGTTTTAAGATACTTACTAGTCAGGTACATTCTTAGGCGTTTAATATGCGGTGTTGAGTCCATTTCGTTGAGCAAGGAGTAGCTCTTGTCTATTCCATATTTGACTTAAGGAACTTTATCTGTGCTCATTTCAATCTCTGGTTTTATGCAGCACCCCAACTCACCTTTCCCCTTAAGCAAGCATAAGTTGGTTTTCTAAATTTGAGACCCTGTTCTGTTCTGTAATTCAGTTCCTGTGTAGCCAAGTTTACATTCCGTGTATTACTGATATCTTATGATGTTTCTTTTTCTGTGTGACTTACTTCAGTTAGAATCATCATACCTGAATCCACTCATTGTGCTGCTAAGGGCCTGATGACACAGATTTCATTGCTGAGTGATATTGCTTTGTAAGTAAATACCACAACTTCTTTATCCATTTTTCACTTTCTGCGATGTTGAACTTGTACTAAACGAGGTTCTTGTAAACAGAGCCGTTCCAAACTTTGGGGTGGCTGTGTCTTTTTGATTTTAATTTCCCTAAGCTATAGGACCATAAGTGGCAGTGCCGTAGGCTCTGTTGCTTTGTTTTTTAGATGTTTCAGGAAACACCATACACTTCTCCCGAGTGTCTGTTGGCAATTTACATCCCGCCCATCAGCATAACAAGGCTCCCAGTTCTCCATGGCCTGTCCTGCCTTTCTGGATTTTACACTTTTTTCAGATGGCCCTTTTGACCGGGGGGAAGTGAGACTTCATTGTAGTGCAGATTTCCTTTGCAAGCTTGCTTGGTTGGCCAAAAAGGGCGTATGCGTTTTTTCCTGAATATATTCAGGAAAAAACGCATACGCCCTTTTTGGCCAAGTGCATCATTGTGGACGTTCTGCCTCTTTTCCTATGCTTTCAATGCAATTCCAGTCTACCTCCTGAAATCGGTTTCCTGCAATTCTGCCCCGCTTTCAAGTCCTCTTGGCAGCCTTACTTCAGTCTATTTTTGGACGATAGCTGTCATTTATAACTCTGCAGGTTTGTGAATTACAGTGCCCCTGAGCTCCTTTCTTCAACTCGCTTTCTTGTGAGCTGGCCGCAACACCGCAGGATGGCTTCAGGCCCTAATGTGGTTCCGGCATGGCACGCTGAGCCTTTGGTTAATTCCTCTTCCTGGTGGGAAATGAGAGTTAAATTTGCCCGTTCAGACACCTCCAGGTAGTCTCTCATTGGTTCTCGCTATTCCTGTTCATCTTCCGCAGAAATTGCAAACTGGGCCAAACAGGAGGTTAAAGGCACTGACTGTCCAAGTCGGGAGAGTGTTAGTAAAGCGTCTGGAATGTTGCACCCGAGTACCAGGGTATGAAAACTGAGACATATTTGAACACGTCTCCCGATCACACGGTTGATCATACTCTGGGTTCCACATGCATGTTTTAGCTGAAGGAAGAATACCTTAAACATAGAGAGTTGAGACCCGTGGAATGGTTACCATGCAATATGACTTCAAAGGGTCTTCATTTGCTCACCGAACCTCTCCAATCCTATCACTGCTGCATTTATGCCCCAGTACACACGCTTGATTCTCTTTCGGAGACATAGCAATCCCTAGGTTTTAAGATACTTACTAGTCAGGTACATTCTTAGGCGTTTAATATGGGGTGTTGAGTCCATTTCGTTGAGCAAGGAGTAGCTCTTGTCTGTTCCATATTTGGCTTAAGGAACTTTATCTGTGCTCATTTCAATCTCTGGTGCAGCACCCCAACTCACCTGTCCCCTTAAGCAAGCATAAGTTGGTTTTCTAAATTTGAGACCGTGTTCTGTTTTGGAATTCAGTTCCTGTGTAGCCAAGTTTACATTCCGTGTATTAGTGATATCTTTTGATGTTTCTTTTTCTGTGTGACTTATTTCAGTTAGAATCATCGTACCTGAATCCACTCATTATGCTGCTACGGGCCTGATGACATAGATTTCATTGCTGAGTGATACTGCATTGTACGTAAGTACCACAAGTTGTTTATCCATTTTTCACTTTCTGTGATATTGAACTTGTACGGTAAATGAGGTTCTTGTAAACAGAGGCGTCCCAAACTCTGGGGTGGCTGTGTCTTTTTTATTTTAATTTCCCTAAGCTATAGGACCATAAGTGGAAGTGCCCTAGGCTCTGTTGCTTTGTTTTTTAGATGTTTCAGGAAACACCATACACTTCTCCCGAGTGGTTGTTGGCAATGTACATCCCGCCGATCAGCATAACAAGGCTTCCAGTTCTCCATGGCCTGTCCTGCCTTTCTGGATTTTACACATTTTTCAGATGGCCCTTTTGACCAGGTGGAAGTGAGACTTCATTGTAGTGCATATTTCCTTTGCAAGCTTGCTTGGTTGGCCAAAAAGTGCGTATGCGTTTTTTCCTGAATATATTCAGGAAAAAACACATACGCCCTTTTTGGCCAAGTGCATCATTGTCGAGTTTCTGACTCTCTTCATATGTTTTCAATGCAATTCCAGTCTACCTCCTGAAATCGGTTTCCTGCAGTTCTGCCTTGCTTTCAATGCCTCTTCATAGGCTTACCTCAATATATTTTTAAAAAATAGTTGGCCTTTATAACTCTGCAGGTTTTTGAATTGCAGTGGCCCTTAGCTCCATTTTTTAGCTCTTATTTTTGTGGTCTTGCCCCGTAACCACAGGATTCCTTGAAGCCCTATTTTTCTTCTGGGGCACCTTGCTGTGCCTTTGGTTAATTCTTCTTACTGATGTGATATTAGAGTGACATGTGCCCATTGAAACCGCTACAGCTAGTTTCTCACTGGTTCCCCCTATTCCCATTCATCCTCTGCACTAACTGCAGACTGTGCGATACCAGAACTTAAAGGCATTGACTCCATGTGGGGATGTTGTTAGTAAAGCAGCTGGAATGTCGATCCGGAGCCCCAGGAGAGGAAAAATGAGGTGCGTTTTAGAAACCTTTCCCGATCATATGGTATACCAGTCGCTGGGTTTCCCAAGCATGGTTTAGCTGTAGGAAGATTCCCTTCAACCTGGAGTGTTGGGACCCTTGGAATGAGTAGCATGAAGTATTGCATTAAACTTTCGGCAGTTGCTCACCAAAGCTCACCAATCCTGTCAGCCCCAAGTGTCCAGCCTTATGTCTTATCCAGCTGTGGGTCTATATGTGGTCAATCCAGGTTACATCACAGCCCCTGAGCGAATTTTGTAAGAATTTTTCTCTCTTTCATTGTTTCAGCGTTTTGTTTTTAAAATTTATTTCTATAATGGGGTTTAGCTCATTTTCACTGCTGTGTTTGTGCCACTCTGCACACACTTGGTTCCCTTATGGAGATATATCAATACATGGGTTTTAAGATTCTTATTACTCAGATATATTTCTCTGCGGTGTATAGGGTGTGTTGAGGCCAGTTCATTGAGCAAGGTGTAGATCTTGTCTAATACCTATTTGGTTTATTGAACGGTATCTGTACTAATTTCAAACTCTGGTTTTATGCATCACCCCACCTCTCCTTTCCCCTTAAGCTGACATAAGTGTGTTTTCTAAATGTGAGACACTGTTCTGTTCTGTAATTCATTTCTTGTGCAGCCATATTTACCCTCCCTCTATAAGTGATATCTTATGATATGTTTCTTTTTCTGTTTGACTTATTTCAAGTAGTATTATCGGACCTAAATCCACTCTTTATCCTTCTACTAGCCTTATTACATTGATTTCATGGTGAAGAGATATTCCATTGTACATAAGTACCACATCTTCTTTATCCATTGTTCTCTTTCCTGGGATATTTAAGGTGTACTGAAGTTGAGGTTCTTGTAAACAGAGTAGCCCTAAACTGTGGTGTGCTTGTGTCTTGTTGATTTTTAGACTTCCCTAGATATACTCCCATGATTGGAAGAGTCCTATGCTCTGTAGCTCTGTTTTTTAGATGATTTAGGAACCACCATACACTTCTCCAGAGTGGCTCTCGGCAGTTCACACACTGCCCATCAGCGTATAAAGGCTCCCTGTTCTCCATGGCCTGTCCTGCATTTCTGGTTTTTACAATTTTTTAGGATGGCCCTTTTGACCGGTGGGAAGTGAGACTTCTTTGTTGTGCACATTTGCATTGCTTGCTTGCTTCGTTGCCCATAAAGTGCGTATGCGTTTTTCCCTGGATATAATCAGGAAAAAACGCATACGCCCTTTTGGGCCAACTGCATCATTGTCGAAATTCTGCCGCTTTTCATGTGCATTAAAGACGAGTCCAATCTATCTCTTGAAATCTGTTTCTTGCAATTCTGTCTTGCATTCAGATCCTCTTCTTTGCCTTACCTCAACATATTTTTGGACGTTAGTTTTCATTTATAACTCTGCAGGTTTGTGAATTGCAGTGACCCTGAGCTCCATTTTTTAAGTTGCTCTTTTGTGAGCTGGCCTCAAACCCGCAGGATTGCTTCAGGCCCTATTTTGGCTCCGGCGAGGCAGGCTGAGCCTTTCTTTAATTCTTATTCTTAATGGGAAATTAGAGTGATATGTGCCCGTCCAAACCCCTACAACTCTTCTCTCATTGGTTCCCCCTCTTCCCGTTCATCCTCCTCACAATTTGCAAAATGTGTGAAACAGAAGTTTAAATGTGCTGATTCTCCAAGTGGGGAGATTCTAAGTAGCGTGGCTGGAATGGTGAACAGGAGCACCAGGAGAGGATAAATGAGGTGCATTTTAGACACATCTCCCGATCACATGGTGTACAGTCCTCTGGGTTTTCCATGCATGTTTTAGCTGTAGGAAGATCCCTTGAACCTGCAGATTTGGGACCCATTGAATGGGTACCAGGTAGTATTACTTTAAAGGGTGTGCATTTCCTCACCCAACCTCACATTTCTCTTAGCGCAAACAGTTTCCAGCCTTATGTCTCATCCTGCTGTGGGTCTAGATGTGTTCAATCCATGTTGCATCACCGTCCCTGAGGAAAAGTTGTAAGAGGTTTTCTCTGTCTCTCTGTCGTTTATTTTTTTCAATTTATTACTATATTGGTTACAGCTGATTTTCAAAGCTCTGTTTCTTGCTGCTGTACATCCACTTGATTCACGTACAGAGAGACATCAATAAATTCTTTTTCAGATTCTTACCAGTCGTATATATTCTTTTCCGGTGACTTGAGTGTGCTGAGTGCAGTTCTTTTAGCTACCGTGTAGGCCTTGTTGATTATCAGTTTGGTATTTGGAATGGTATCTTTGCTAATTTCAACCTCCTGGATGATGCCTCACCCCTCCCCACCTTTCCCGTTTAGCAGCCTTATGCGTGTTTTCTACATATTTGACTATGTTTTTGTTTTGTAATTTATTTCATGTGTAGCCATTTTGGATTCCACCTTTAAGTGATATCTTATGATATGTGTCTTTTTCTTTTTGAATTCTGTCACTTAGAATGATCATACGTAACTCCTCCGGAGTTGTTACAACTGGCCATATTTCATTGATTTCCAGGCTGAATAATATTCCACTCTACCTAAGTACCACATCTCTATCCATTTTTTCCCTCCAGAGACATTTAAGTTATATCCTAGTCGAGGATCTTTTAAACAGAGAGGGGGTAAACATTGGGGTGCCTGTGTCCTCTCGATTTTTGTTTTTCCCAAGATATACGCCCATGAGTGCAAGTGTCCTATGCTCTGTAGCTCATTTTTTAGATGCTTTAGTAAACACAATACACTTCTCCAGAATGGCCGTTGGCAATATACATTTCCACTATAAGTCTCACAGGGCTCCCTCTTCTCGTTGCCCTGTCCTGCATTTCTGTTGTTTACGCTTTATGAGGATGGCTCTTCTGACTGATGCAAAGTGATATCTTTTGTAGTATTGACTTCCAGTGCCCACCTGTTTGGTTGGCTAAAAAAGTGTATGCCCTTTTCTTGAATATATACAGAAAAGAACGCATACACCCTTTTTGGCCAACTGCAATGTTGGCAATGTTCAGCTCCTTTTCTTGTGCTTAATGGCGAGTCCTTTCTACCTCCTCAAATCCCTTTCCTGCCATTCTCCCTTGCTTACAAGTCCTTTTCTCTGACTCTCCTCAAGACATTTTTCAGTGATGGATATTTTCAACTCTGCAGTTTTGTGAATTTTACTGCCCCTGAGTTCCATTGTTCAACTCGTGTTTATGGGAACTGGCCACAAAGCAGCGGGATTTCCTCAAGCCCTATACTGTTTCCATGGGCAACCCTAGCCTTTGGTCAATTCGTCTTCCTGATTGGAAATTAGAGTGACATGTGCCTGTCTGAACACCTAGGACTTGTCTCTCATTGTTCCTCATCCTTCCGCTTCATCCTCTGGACAAATTCCAAACTGTACGCAACAGGATGTTGACAGTGCTGACATCTCCAAGTGGGGAGACTGTTAGTAAAGACGCTGGAGGGGTGAACCCGAGCACCAGGAGATGAGGAGATGAGATGCCTTTTCCAGACTCTTCCCGATCAGACGGTATACCATCCTCTGGGTGTGACAGACATGTTTTAGCAGTAGGAAGAGTCCCATTCATGTAAGGAGAACACCAGGGCTTTTTCAAAATCAGTGTCTCCCCGAAACCCAAACTGGGGAATTTTTTAAGCTACAGCTACACATATGTTCATTAAGGGCCTTGGGAAGTAGGCAGAGTCCAAACTTTAGATGATTGAAGTCTTCAGGGTCAGAAGCACTCACCACCAGCTTCCCTTAGGCTACACTTTAACTGTCATTGATAGATGATGTCAATAAAAATATCTATTCTTTTTCAGATTATTTCCCCTTATAGGTTATTGCAAAATGTTGAGTGTAGTTCCCTGTGCTATACAGTAGTTCCTTGTTGATGATCTATTTTATACATAGCAGTGTGTATGTGTTCATTCCAAACTGTTAATTTATCCCTCCTCCCACCTTTCCCCTTTGGTAATAATAAATTATAAGATTTTATACTTCTCAGAAATGGGGGAGCTGAAAGAGAGGTATCATTTTCAATGGAAAAGCATTTAAAACAAGATTGAAGGTTTAACCAAGATTATTAGCTGTACATCCTTGGAAAGAAATCACTTCGTTTCTCTAATATTGACCTGACAAATAAGACAAACCTTTTCACTGAACTTGCTTATAAAAAGTGATGGAAATATCAAATGGAAGTGTTAAAAACATCTTATTTTACCCGAGCCTTATACACTGTTCTATGTTAACTACAGTTTGGCTCACACATCTGTTCATTGAGGTTACAATAGTCTCAATTTCTGTTACTGATCCTCCAGAGTGGACCCCAACAAGTGTCCCCCTGCCCAGTGTCATTGGGGCCAACAGATCGAGACTGAGTTTGGTTCACAAGCAAAGGAAACTTTATATTTTGATCAGAGAATGGAGAGGTGAGAGCATGCACTACCCCGTGGGCTGTGGGCTGGGCTGCTGTGTAGAGATCCTGTCAGAGTCAGTGGGAGGGAGGGAGGCGGCGGAGCTCTCGAGGGCCGGGTTGGCTGTAGCTCAGGCTCTATATCGTGGAGTCTGCACTGGGCCCCAGGAGCTGAGGTGTCGACCCAGCCATTCTGCACTAGGAAATCTGGTCTGAAGTGCCGGGTGTGGAACCTCTGCATGCGGGACCCTAGGAGCACGTGAAATTAGACAAAGCACAAAGGATAAAAAAGGTTAGACTTGACTTTATTGCCCAGATTCTATTTTTATCTCCCAGGGATTTTTAATGGGCTTTGCTGGGGACAAACCCCTCCTCTGCCTTTTGTCCCGTTCCTCATTCTTGGAGTGCTGAGGGTGCAGACCCTTCTTCTGTAACTGCTGAGTGCTGAGTTGGGAGCCCTCATACCCTGGGGCGAGGGTCAGAGCTTCTCCCCAGCAGCCTCCCGGTGACGTTGATTGTCCCCAGGACCCCTGCCTCCCTGCTCGTCCACCTGAGCACCAGCATTGGAAGTGTTATAGATTCTAATGACCTTTAAGGGTCCAGGAAAGAGATGTGCAGAGACGCTGTGGGGGTCGGTTTCACCCCGCCCCACATTTGTTCGGCCACCTTAGGCTGACCGTCTCTGCCAGCCTAGATGCTCTGACCAGTAGTCTGCGCTTTCTTCAATTAGGCCCCTGAATTAACGTACAAACAGCACCAGGTGTCAGAGCCCTGCCCGCTCAACTCCCAGACAGTCCAGTGTCAGTGGTGATCAAGGACCATGATGGCTACTGAGTCAACAGCCTTTTGAAGTAAACAGGAGTCCAGCCGGTCTTATTGGCCACCATCATCACGGTGTCTGTAGGCTTTTCTATGGTGACAGTGTGGTATACTGTTCCCCCGCCAAGATTATTAGCTCCCCTCTGGGTGCAGTAAGTCCTGCAAGCAGTAGTCTACTCTTTTGGGACACACTCTTGTTGTTTTATGAGAGAAACTCCAGGTCAAGTGATGTTCACACGAGTCGTCATGGTGCCCTGTTGCTCCCGGTTATCTCTCTGGATGTTGGAGTTGGAGGGCCTCCTCACTCGAGGTCGGTGTGCCCACGGAGCGAACCCTGCAACTTCAGGGCATGATTGGTGGTTAGGATCACCACGTGGGGTCCTTTTCCCTTAGGAGGGAGGTGGCCTTTTGGGCTGCTGATTTCCAGGTTTTTAGATACCGCCAGTATCTTGGCCAGATGTGGCAGTGGGCCAAGCCCCTTAGTGACCGTAGTTTATCCTACCTGGATGGCATTCTTGCATTGTTCCATTTCAAGTGGTCCCAGTTTTTGCACTAATTCTCCAATGGCGATTCACCTTTCACCGGGAATGTAAAGGTCAAAGGGTTTAGCTAAATTAGGGAGTTCCAGGGCAAGGGTCTGAATTGACTGCTCTTTCCATTCTTGAAAGGCCACTTCTGGATTCTATTCAAAAGGATCATCATCGTTTCCTTTCAGTGTTTCATATAGAGGCCCAGCTAGTAGACTGTAGTTAGGGATCCAGAAGCAGCAAACCCTGGCCTCCCCAGGAACCCCTAAGCTGTCTTCTAGTTTTAGAAAGGGGTAAGGCTGAAAATGGTTTCTTCCCTTTCCTGGGATGGGCTTCTCTGACCTTCTGTGAGAATGAAGCCCAGGCAGGTCACCGCAGTCTGTGATATTTGAGCTTTTTCTTGGACAACTTCTATCCTTTATTGGCTTGGTAGTTCAGAGGCCTCCTTAGTAGGGCTGGTGATCAGAATGTCGTCTGCATATTGAAGGAGGGTTTCCTTTTCCAGAGGTAGAACTTTTAGGTCTTTAGCTAAGCTTTCCCCAAAGATGGTGTGGGAATTTTTGCACCCTTGGGGCCAGACGGCCCGGAAGTATTGTTTTAGTTGTATGTTGAGTCCTGCCACTCACAAGCCAAAATTTCTTGTGACTCTGGGACTAATGGAATACAAAAGAAGGCATCATTGAAGACTAATACAGAATACCATGTCCTGGTGGTTGGTAGAATGACCAGCAGGGTGTAGGAATTAGGAGCAACTGGAGGTATATCCTCGGTGGCTTCACTGACTGTCCTGACATCCTTTACCAGGTCCCCAGCAGCCCATGGGGCTCTCGTGGTCAGACCAATCCCAGAATATGGAGCTCACCTGGGCAGGTACCCCACCCCCACCCCAGCCCACGGGGCTCTCGTGGTCAGGCCCCTCCCAGGATACAGAGCTACCCTTGCAGGTACCGTGGCAGGGCTGGGCACACAGGAACCGTGCACATAGCCCTCATTGCAGAGCACCCCCAGCTCACCTGTCGCTCAGAGCTGACACAGAGCACCTCAGAGCAGGACTTGAACTAACAAACAGCAGCTGCGACAGGTCTGTGACCCTGGGCATCACTCCGTGAGGCCTCCCTCCACCTGGTCTTCCAGAGACTTCCACTGCACCCGGGGCACCAGGCCTCTGTCTCCAACCACCACCCACCCCTCCTCTCCCTGACTCCTGGGTTCCTCTCATTAGGAGAGGGTTTTCTTGAAGTTGTCTCCCACTCATGGGCCAGATAAAATGATTAGAAAACAAGCCAAAGCTGCAGCCCCTTGTCTATCCTGACTCTCAGGAGCCCACACCTGTTCCTTGGACCTGGCCGGTTCAGCAAGTTCCATTTTCTGCAACTGTGAGCCCCTGAGGGGTGATGATTGGCTGACCTGGGCAGCCTTACCGTGCCGGCCAGCCCTCCCCAGGTGTGCCTGGGTTGAGATCAATATAAATACCACTCCAGGCAGCAAGAGCCCCTGCAGCCGTGCCTGACGCCATTTTCTCTGCCCTGTCAGCAGTCTCGGGGCTGGGCTGGTGGGAGGGAGTGAGAGGCCACGGCTTTGTGGGTGGCCCAGTGTGAGTGGGGCTCTGCTGGACTTTCTGCAGCAGTTGCCAGGCTGCCACCTGCTAAAGAAGAGGATGTGTCACCCATACCTGCTGCTGGAATTTCTCCCTGGGCAGAGGTGAGGAAGGAAAAAAGCAGTGGGGGCAGGGACAGGACGGGTATCTCAGGCAGGGAAATGGAAATCTTCCAGAAGAGCACCCAGGGCCAGGACCATCCTGGCTGGCCTGCAGGCACCAAGTCGGCCGGCATGCTGTCACTCGTGTGGCTCTATGGCCCTTCCTCTAGGCTTTCAAGTCCTTGTATATATTCAGGTGTTTTACCTGGGACGGGTGGGAATAGTTCAGCAGCAACTGGCCTGGGGCTCAGCTCACGTTTACTCACAGATGCCTCGGCACGGTGCCCCAGCTTTGCAATGAGGACGCTTGTTGCGTGGGGGCTGCTGGCTGAATGGGAGACGATTCCCCACCACTGACCAACTTCAGAATTGTTTACAACTGGAGCAAGTGCCCTGATACGGTTTTCCTCTGTGTAACTGGTGGGTTCTGTGTTTTTTTTCTCTTTTTCGTTTTTGGTTCAAGGTAGATTTTATTCCTCTTTTTTGTATTTACAGATATAAGCATGGAAATAATTTATTCATATAAATACATGTATGTGCAGGGAATAATTGTTTTTTCTGTTTTATTTTTTAAATTTTATTTCTTTTTAATTTTGAATTTTATTTTATATTTTTATACAGCAGGTTCTTATTGGTTATCTATTTTATACATATAAATGTATACATGCCAATCCCAGTCTCTCAACTCCTCCCACCACCACCCCCCAACAGCTTTCCCCCCTTGTTGTCCATACGTTTGTTGTCTACATCTGTTGCTCTATTTATGCCTTGCAAAATGGTTAATCTGTACAGTTTTTCTAGGTTCCACATATATGCATGAATATACAAGATTTGTTTTTCTCTTTCTGACTTACTTCACTCTGTATGACAGTCTCTAGATCCATCGACGTCTCTACAAATGACCCAATTTCATTCCTTTTCATGGCTTAGTAATATTCCATTTTATATATGTACCACAGCTTTATGCATTCGTCTGTCTGTGTCTGTGCATTTAGGTTGCTTCCATTACCTCGATATTGTAAATAGTGATGCAATGAACATTGCGGTGAATGACTCTTTTTGATTTATGGTTTTGTCTGGGTATATGTCCAGTACTGGGATTGCTGTATCATATGGTAATTCTATTGTTAGTTTCTTAAGAAATTCCATATTGTTCTCCATAATGACTGTATCAATTTATATTCCCAACAATAGTGGAAGAGGGTTCCTTTTCTCCACACCCTTTCCAGCATTTTTTGTTTGTAGATTTTCAATGATGCCTATTCTACCAGGTGTGAGGTGATACCTCATTGTTGAATCCATTTCGTTGAGCAAGGGGTAGCTCTTGTCTATTCCATATTTGACTTAAGGAACTTTATCTGTGCTCATTTCAAACTCTGCTTTTAAGCAGCACCCCAACTCACCTTCCCCCTTAAGCAGGCATAAGTTGGTTTTCTAAACTTGAGACCCTGTTCTGTTTTGTAATTCAGTTCATGTGTAGCCACTTCACATTCCGTGTATTAGTGATACCTTATGATGTTTCTTTTTCTGTGTGACTTATTTCAGTTAGAATCATCGTACCTGAATCCACTCATTGTGCTGCTAAGGGCCTGATGACATAGATTTCATTGCTGAGTGATATTGCTTTGTAAGTAAATACCACAACTTCTTTATCCATTTTTCACTTTCTGCGATGTTGAGCTTGTACTGTAAACGAGGTTCTTGTAAACAGAGGCGTCCCAAACTTTGGGTGACTGTGTCTTTTTGATTTTAATTTCCCTAAGCTATAGGACCATAAGTGGAAGTGCCCTAGGCTCTGTTGCTTTGTTTTTTAGATGTTTCAGGAAACACCATACACTTCTCCCGAGTGTCTGTTGGCAATTTACATCCCGCCCATCAGCATAACAAGGCTCCCAGTTCTCCATGGCCTGTCCTGCCTTTCTGGATTTTACACTTTTTTCAGATGGCCCTTTTGACCGGGGGGAAGTGAGACTTCATTGTAGTGCAGATTTCCTTTGCAAGCTTGCTTGGTTGGTCAAAAAAGAGCGTATGCGTTTTTTCCTGAATATATTCAGGAAAAAACGCATACGCCCTTTTTGGCCAAGTGCATCATTGTGGACGTTCTGCCTCTTTTCCTATGCTTTCAATGCAATTCCAGTCTACCTCCTGAAATCGGTTTCCTGCAATTCTGCCCCGCTTTCAAGTCCTCTTGGCAGCCTTACTTCAGTCTATTTTTGGACGATAGTTGTCATTTATAACCCTGCCGTTTTGTGAATTACAGTGCCCCTGAGCTCCTTTCTTCAACTCGCTTTCTTTTGAGCTGGCCGCAACACCGCAGGATGGCTTCAGGCCCTAATCTTGTTCCGGCATATCACGATGAGCCTTTGGTTAATTCCTCTTCCTGGTGGGAAATGAGAGTTAAATTTGAGCGTCCAGACACCTCCAGCTAGTCTCTCATTGATTCTCGCTACTCCTGTTCTTCTTCCGCAGAAATTGCAAACTGGTCCAAACAGGAGGTTAAAGAGACTGACTCTCCAAGTCGGGAGAGTGTTAGTAAAGCGTCTGGAATGTTGCACCCGAGTACCAGGGTACGAAAACTGAGACATATTTGAACACTTCTCCCATTCACACGGTTGATCATACTCTGGGTTCCACATGCATGTTTTAGCTGAAGGAAGAATACCTTAAACCTGCAGAGGTGAGACCTGTGTAATGGGTACCATACAATATGACTTCAAATGGTCTTCATTTGCTCACCGAACCTCTCCAATCCTATCACTGCTGCGTTTATGCCCCTGTACACACGCTTGATTCTCTTTTGGAGACATAGCAATACATAGGTTTTAAGATACATACTAGTCAGGTACATTCTTAGGCATTTAATATGGTGTGTTGAGTCCATTTCGTTGAGCAAGGAGTAGCTCTTGTCTATTCCATATTTGGCTTAAGGAACCTTATCTGTGCTCATTTCAATCTCTGGTTTTATGCAGCACCCCAACTCACCTTTCCCCTTAAGCAAGCATAAGTTGGTTTTCTAAATTTGAGACCCTGTTCTGTTTTGGAATGCAGTTCCTGTGTAGCCAAGTTTACATTCCGTGTATTAGTGATATCTTATGATGTTTCTTTTTCTGTGTGACTTATTTCAGTTAGAATCATCGTACCTGAATCCACTCATTATGCTGCTACGGGCCTGATGACATAGATTTCATTGCTGAGTGATACTGCATTGTACGTAAGTACCACAAGTTCTTTATCCATTTTTCACTTTCTGTGATATTGAACTTGTACGGTAAACGAGGTTCTTGTAAACAGAGCTGTTCCAAACTTTGGGGTGGCTGTGTCTTTTTGATTTTAATTTCCCTAAGCTATAGGACCATAAGTGGAAGTGCCCTAGGCTCTGTTGCTTTGTTTTTTAGATGTTTCAGGAAACACCATACACTTCTCCCGAGTGTCTGTTGGCAATTTACATCCCGCCCATCAGCATAACAAGGCTCCCAGTTCTCCATGGCCTGTCCTGCCTTTCTGGATTTTACACTTTTTTCAGATGGCCCTTTTGACCGGGGGGAAGTGAGACTTCATTGTAGTGCAGATTTCCTTTGCAAGCTTGCTTGGTTGGCCAAAAAGGACGTATGCGTTTTTTTATGAATATATTCAGGAAAAATCGCATATGCTCTTTTTGGCCAAGTGCATCATTGCGGACGTTCTGCCTCTTTTCCTATGCTTTCAATGCAATTCCAGTCTACCTCCTGAAATTGGTTTCCTGCAATTCTGCCCCGCTTTCAAGTCCTCTTGGCAGCCTTACTTCAGTCTATTTTTGGACGATAGCTGTCATTTATAACTCTGCAGGTTTGTGAATTACAGTGTCCCTGAGCTCCTTTCTTCAACTCGCTTTCTTGTGAGCTGGCCGCCACACCGCAGGATGGCTTCAGGCCCTAATCTGGTTCCGGCACGGCACACTGAGCCTTTGGTTAATTCCTCTTCCTGGTGGGAAATGAGAGTTAAATTTGCCCGTCCAGACACCTCCAGCTAGTCTCTCATTGGTTCTCGCTGTTCCTGTTCATCTTCCGCAGAAATTGCAAACTGGGCCAAACAGGAGGTTAAAGGGACTGACTCTCCAAGTCGGGAGAGTGTTAGTAAAGAGTCTGGAATGTTGCACCCGAGTACCAGGGTACAAAAACTGAGACATATTTGAACACGTCTCCCGATCACATGGTTGATCATACTCTAGGTTCCACATGCATGTTTTAGCTGAAGGAAGAATACCTTAAACCTGGGTAGTTGAAAGCCATGGAATGGGTACCATGCAATATGACTTCAAAGGGTCTTCATTTGCTCACCGAACCTCTCCAATCCTATCACTGCTGCGTTTATGCCCCTGTACACACGCTTGATTCTCTTTCGGAGACATAGCAATCCATAGGTTTTAAGATACTTACTAGTCAGGTACATTCTTAGGCGTTTAATATGCGGTGTTGAGTCCATTTCGTTGAGCAAGGAGTAGCTCTTGTCTATTCCATATTTGGCTTAAGGAACTTTATCTGTGCTCATTTCGATCTCTGGTTTTATGCAGCACCCCAACTCACCTTTCCCCTTAAGCAAGCATAAGTTGGTTTTCTAAATTTGAGACCCTGTTCTGTTCTGTAATTCAGTTCCTGTGTAGCCAAGTTTACATTCCGTGTATTACTGATATCTTATGATGTTTCTTTTTCTGTGTGACTTATTTCAGTTAGAATCATCGTACCTGAATCCACTCATTATGCTGCTACGGGCCTGATGACATAGATTTCATTGCTGAGTGATACTGCATTGTACGTAAGTACCACAAGTTGTTTATCCATTTTTCACTTTCTGTGATATTGAACTTGTACAGTAAACGAGGTTCTTGTAAACAGAGGCGTCCCAAACTCTGGGGTGGCTGTGTCTTTTTGATTTTAAATTCCCTAAGCTATAGGACCATAAGTGGAAGTGCCCTAGGCTCTGTTGCTTTGTTTTTTAGATGTTTCAGGAAACACCATACACTTCTCCGGAGTGTCTGTTGGCAATTTACATCCCGCCCATCAGCATAACAAGGCTCCCAGTTCTCCATGGCCTGTCCTGCCTTTCTGGATTTTACACATTTTTCAGATGGCCCTTTTGACCAAGTGGGAGTGAGACTTCATTGTAGTGCAGATTTCCTTTGCAAGCTTGCTTGGTTGGCCAAAAAGGGCGTATGCGTTTTTTCCTGAATATATTCAGGAAAAAACGCATACGCCCTTTTTGGCCAAGTGCATCATTGTCGAGTTTCTGACTCTCTTCATGTGTTTTCAATGCAATTCCAGTCTACCTCCTGAAATCGGTTTCCTGCAGTTCTGCCTTGCTTTCAATGCCTCTTCATAGGCTTACCTCAATATATTTTTTAAAAATAGTTGGCCTTTATAACTCTGCAGGTTTTTGAATTGCAGTGGCCCTTAGCTCCATTTTTTAGCTCTTATTTTTGTGGTCTTGCCCCGTAACCACAGGATTCCTTGAAGCCCTATTTTTCTTCTGGGGCACCTTGCTGTGCCTTTGGTTAATTCTTCTTACTGATGTGATATTAGAGTGACATGTGCCCATTGAAACCGCTACAGCTAGTTTCTCACTGGTTCCCCCTATTCCCATTCATCCTCTGCACTAACTGCAGACTGTGCGATACCAGAACTTAAAGGCATTGACTCCATGTGGGGATGTTGTTAGTAAAGCGGCTGGAATGTCGATCCGGAGCCCCAGGAGAGGAAAACTGAGGTGCGTTTTAGAAACCTTTCCCGATCATATGGTATACCAGTCGCTGGGTTTCCCAAGCATGGTTTAGCTGTAGGAAGATTCCCTTCAACCTGGAGTGTTGGGACCCTTTGAATGAGTAGCATGAAGTATTGCATTAAACTTTCGGCAGTTGCTCACCAAAGCTCACCAATCCTCTCAGCCCCAAGTGTCCAGCCTTATGTCTTATCCAGCTGTGGGTCTATATGTGGTCAATCCAGGTTGCATCACAGCCCCTGAGCGAATTTTGTAAGAATTTTTCTCTCTTTCATTGTTTCAGCGTTTTGTTTTTAAAATTTATTTCTATAATGGGGTTTAGCTCATTTTCACTGCTGTGTTTGTGCCGCTCTGCACACACTTGATTTCCTTATGGAGATATATCAATACATGGGTTTTAAGATTCTTATTACTCAGATATATTTCTCTGCGGTGTATAGGGTGTGTTGAGGCCAGTTCATTGAGCAAGGTGTAGATCTTGTCTAATACCTATTTGGTTTATTGAACGGTATCTGTGCTAATTTCAAACTCTGGTTTTATGCATCACCCCACCTCTCCTTTCTCCTTAAGCTGACATAAGTGTGTTTTCTAAATGTGAGACACTGTTCTGTTCTGTAATTCATTTCTTGTGCAGCCATATTTACCCTCCCTCTATAAGTGATATCTTATGATATGTTTCTTTTTCTGTTTGACTTATTTCAAGTAGTATTATCGGACCTAAATCCACTCTTTATCCTTCTACTAGCCTTATTACATTGATTTCATGGTGAAGAGATATTCCATTGTACATAAGTACCACATCTTCTTTATCCATTGTTCTCTTTCCTGGGATATTTAAGGTGTACTGAAGTTGAGGTTCTTGTAAACAGAGTAGCCCTAAACTGTGGTGTGCTTGTGTCTTGTTGATTTTTAGACTTCCCTAGATATACTCCCATGATTGGAAGTGTCCTATGCTCTGTAGCTCTGTTTTTTAGATGATTTAGGAACCACCATACACTTCTCCAGAGTGGCTCTCGGCAGTTCACACACTGCCCATCAGCGTATAAAGGCTCCCTGTTCTCCATGGCCTGTCCTGCATTTCTGGTTTTTACAATTTTTTAGGATGGCCCTTTTGACCGGTGGGAAGTGAGACTTCTTTGTTGTGCACATTTGCATTGCTTGCTTGCTTCGTTGCCCATAAAGTGCGTATGCGTTTTTTCCTGGATATAATCAGGAAAAAACGCATACGCCCTTTTGGGCCAACTGCATCATTGTCGAAATTCTGCCGCTTTTCATGTGCATTAAAGACGAGTCCAATCTATCTCTTGAAATCTGTTTCTTGCAATTCTGTCTTGCATTCAGATCCTCTTCTTTGCCTTACCTCAACATATTTTTGGACGTTAGTTTTCATTTATAACTCTGCAGGTTTGTGAATTGCAGTGACCCTGAGCTCCATTTTTTAAGTTGCTCTTTTGTGAGCTGGCCTCAAACCCGCAGGATTGCTTCAGGCCCTATTTTGGCTCCGGCGAGGCAGGCTGAGCCTTTCTTTAATTCTTATTCTTAATGGGAAATTAGAGTGATATGTGCCCGTCCAAACCCCTACAACTCTTCTCTCATTGGTTCCCCCTCTTCACGTTCATCCTCCTCACAATTTGCAAAATGTGTGAAACAGAAGTTTAAATGTGCTGATTCTCCAAGTGGGGAGATTCTAAGTAGCGTGGCTGGAATGGTGAACAGGAGCACCAGGAGAGGATAAATGAGGTGCATTTTAGACACATCTCCCGATCACATGGTGTACAGTCCTCTGGGTTTTCCATGCATGTTTTAGCTGTAGGAAGATCCCTTGAACCTGCAGATTTGGGACCCATTGAATGGGTACCAGGTAGTATTACTTTAAAGGGTGTGCATTTCCTCACCCAACCTCACATTTCTCTTAGCGCAAACAGTTTCCAGCCTTATGTCTCATCCTGCTGTGGGTCTAGATGTGTTCAATCCATGTTGCATCACCGTCCCTGAGGAAAAGTTGTAAGAGGTTTTCTCTGTCTCTCTGTCGTTTATTTTTTTCAATTTATTACTATATTGGTTACAGCTGATTTTCAAAGCGCTGTTTCTTGCTGCTGTACATCCACTTGATTCACGTACAGAGAGACATCAATAAATTCTTTTTCAGATTCTTACCAGTCGTATATATTCTTTTCCGGTGACTTGAGTGTGCTGAGTGCAGTTCTTTTAGCTACCGTGTAGGCCTTGTTGATTATCAGTTTGGTATTTGGAATGGTATCTTTGCTAATTTCAACCTCCTGGATGATGCCTCACCCCTCCCCACCTTTCCCGTTTAGCAGCCTTATGCGTGTTTTCTACATATTTGACTATGTTTTTGTTTTGTAATTTATTTCATGTGTAGCCATTTTGGATTCCACCTTTAAGTGATATCTTATGATATGTGTCTTTTTCTTTTTGAATTCTGTCACTTAGAATGATCATACGTAACTCCTCCGGAGTTGTTACAACTGGCCATATTTCATTGATTTCCAGGCTGAATAATATTCCACTCTACCTAAGTACCACATCTCTATCCATTTTTTCCCTCCAGAGACATTTAAGTTATATCCTAGTCGAGGATCTTTTAAACAGAGAGGGGGTAAACATTGGGGTGCCTGTGTCCTCTCGATTTTTGTTTTTCCCAAGATATACGCCCATGAGTGCAAGTGCCCTATGCTCTGTAGCTCATTTTTTAGATGCTTTAGTAAACACAATACACTTCTCCAGAATGGCCGTTGGCAATATACATTTCCACTATAAGTCTCACAGGGCTCCCTCTTCTCGTTGCCCTGTCCTGCATTTCTGTTGTTTACGCTTTATGAGGATGGCTCTTCTGACTGATGCAAAGTGATATCTTTTGTAGTATTGACTTCCAGTGCCCACCTGTTTGGTTGGCTAAAAAAGTGTATGCCCTTTTCTTGAATATATACAGAAAAGAACGCATACACCCTTTTTGGCCAACTGCAATGTTGGCAATGTTCAGCTCCTTTTCTTGTGCTTAATGGCGAGTCCTTTCTACCTCCTCAAATCCCTTTCCTGCCATTCTCCCTTGCTTACAAGTCCTTTTCTCTGACTTTCCTCAAGACATTTTTCAGTGATGGATATTTTCAACTCTGCAGTTTTGTGAATTTTACTGCCCCTGAGTTCCATTGTTCAACTCGTGTTTATGGGAACTGGCCACAAAGCAGCGGGATTTCCTCAAGCCCTATACTGTTTCCATGGGCAACCCTAGCCTTTGGTCAATTCGTCTTCCTGATTGGAAATTAGAGTGACATGTGCCTGTCTGAACACCTAGGACTTGTCTCTCATTGTTCCTCATCCTTCCGCTTCATCCTCTGGACAAATTCCAAACTGTACGCAACAGGATGTTGACAGTGCTGACATCTCCAAGTGGGGAGACTGTTAGTAAAGACGCTGGAGGGGTGAACCCGAGCACCAGGAGATGAGGAGATGAGATGCCTTTTCCAAACTCTTCCCGATCAGACGGTATACCATCCTCTGGGTGTGACAGACATGTTTTAGCAGTAGGAAGAGTCCCATTCATGTAAGGAGAACACCAGGGCTTTTTCAAAATCAGTGTCTCCCCGAAACCCAAACTGGGGAATTTTTTAAGCTACAGCTACACATATGTTCATTAAGGGCCTTGGGAAGTAGGCAGAGTCCAAACTTTAGATGATTGAAGTCTTCAGGGTCAGAAGCACTCACCACCAGCTTCCCTTAGGCTACACTTTAACTGTCATTGATAGATGATGTCAATAAAAATATCTATTCTTTTTCAGATTATTTCCCCTTATAGGTTATTGCAAAATGTTGAGTGTAGTTCCCTGTGCTATACAGTAGTTCCTTGTTGATGATCTATTTTATACATAGCAGTGTGTATGTGTTCATTCCAAACTGTTAATTTATCCCTCCTCCCACCTTTCCCCTTTGGTAATAATAAATTATAAGATTTTATACTTCTCAGAAATGGGGGAGCTGAAAGAGAGGTATCATTTTCAATGGAAAAGCATTTAAAACAAGATTGAAGGTTTAACCAAGATTATTAGCTGTACATCCTTGGAAAGAAATCACTTCGTTTCTCTAATATTGACCTGACAAATAAGACAAACCTTTTCACTGAACTTGCTTATAAAAAGTGATGGAAATATCAAATGGAAGTGTTAAAAACATCTTATTTTACCCGAGCCTTATACACTGTTCTATGTTAACTACAGTTTGGCTCACACATCTGTTCATTGAGGTTACAATAGTCTCAATTTCTGTTACTGATCCTCCAGAGTGGACCCCAACAAGTGTCCCCCTGCCCAGTGTCATTGGGGCCAACAGATCGAGACTGAGTTTGGTTCACAAGCAAAGGAAACTTTATATTTTGATCAGAGAATGGAGAGGTGAGAGCATGCACTACCCCGTGGGCTGTGGGCTGGGCTGCTGTGTAGAGATCCTGTCAGAGTCAGTGGGAGGGAGGGAGGCGGCGGAGCTCTCGAGGGCCGGGTTGGCTGTAGCTCAGGCTCTATATCGTGGAGTCTGCACTGGGCCCCAGGAGCTGAGGTGTCGACCCAGCCATTCTGCACTAGGAAATCTGGTCTGAAGTGCCGGGTGTGGAACCTCTGCATGCGGGACCCTAGGAGCACGTGAAATTAGACAAAGCACAAAGGATAAAAAAGGTTAGACTTGACTTTATTGCCCAGATTCTATTTTTATCTCCCAGGGATTTTTAATGGGCTTTGCTGGGGACAAACCCCTCCTCTGCCTTTTGTCCCGTTCCTCATTCTTGGAGTGCTGAGGGTGCAGACCCTTCTTCTGTAACTGCTGAGTGCTGAGTTGGGAGCCCTCATACCCTGGGGCGAGGGTCAGAGCTTCTCCCCAGCAGCCTCCCGGTGACGTTGATTGTCCCCAGGACCCCTGCCTCCCTGCTCGTCCACCTGAGCACCAGCATTGGAAGTGTTATAGATTCTAATGACCTTTAAGGGTCCAGGAAAGAGATGTGCAGAGACGCTGTGGGGGTCGGTTTCACCCCGCCCCACATTTGTTCGGCCACCTTAGGCTGACCGTCTCTGCCAGCCTAGATGCTCTGACCAGTAGTCTGCGCTTTCTTCAATTAGGCCCCTGAATTAACGTACAAACAGCACCAGGTGTCAGAGCCCTGCCCGCTCAACTCCCAGACAGTCCAGTGTCAGTGGTGATCAAGGACCATGATGGCTACTGAGTCAACAGCCTTTTGAAGTAAACAGGAGTCCAGCTGGTCTTATTGGCCACCATCATCACGGTGTCTGTAGGCTTTTCTATGGTGACAGTGTGGTATACTGTTCCCCCGCCAAGATTATTAGCTCCCCTCTGGGTGCAGTAAGTCCTGCAAGCAGTAGTCTACTCTTTTGGGACACACTCTTGTTGTTTTATGAGAGAAACTCCAGGTCAAGTGATGTTCACACGAGTCGTCATGGTGCCCTGTTGCCCCCGGTTATCTCTCTGGATGTTGGAGTTGGAGGGCCTCCTCACTCGAGGTCGGTGTGCCCACGGAGCGAACCCTGCAACTTCAGGGCATGATTGGTGGTTAGGATCACCACGTGGGGTCCTTTTCCCTTAGGAGGGAGGTGGCCTTTTGGGCTGCTGATTTCCAGGTTTTTAGATACCGCCAGTATCTTGGCCAGATGTGGCAGTGGGCCAAGCCCCTTAGTGACCGTAGTTTATCCTACCTGGATGGCATTCTTGCATTGTTCCATTTCAAGTGGTCCCAGTTTTTGCACTAATTCTCCAATGGCGATTCACCTTTCACCGGGAATGTAAAGGTCAAAGGGTTTAGCTAAATTAGGGAGTTCCAGGGCAAGGGTCTGAATTGACTGCTCTTTCCATTCTTGAAAGGCCACTTCTGGATTCTATTCAAAAGGATCATCATCGTTTCCTTTCAGTGTTTCATATAGAGGCCCAGCTAGTAGACTGTAGTTAGGGATCCAGAAGCAGCAAACCCTGGCCTCCCCAGGAACCCCTAAGCTGTCTTCTAGTTTTAGAAAGGGGTAAGGCTGAAAATGGTTTCTTCCCTTTCCTGGGATGGGCTTCTCTGACCTTCTGTGAGAATGAAGCCCAGGCAGGTCACCGCAGTCTGTGATATTTGAGCTTTTTCTTGGACAACTTCTATCCTTTATTGGCTTGGTAGTTCAGAGGCCTCCTTAGTAGGGCTGGCGATCAGAATGTCGTCTGCATATTGAAGGAGGGTTTCCTTTTCCAGAGGTAGAACTTTTAGGTCTTTAGCTAAGCTTTCCCCAAAGATGGTGTGGGAATTTTTGCACCCTTGGGGCCAGACGGCCCGGAAGAATTGTTTTAGTTGTATGTTGAGTCCTGCCACTCACAAGCCAAAATTTCTTGTGACTCTGGGACTAATGGAATACAAAAGAAGGCATCATTGAAGACTAATACAGAATACCATGTCCTGGTGGTTGGTAGAATGACCAGCAGGGTGTAGGAATTAGGAGCAACTGGAGGTATATCCTCGGTGGCTTCACTGACTGTCCTGACATCCTTTACCAGGTCCCCAGCAGCCCATGAGGCTCTCGTGGTCAGACCAATCCCAGAATATGGAGCTCACCTGGGCAGGTACCCCACCCCCACCCCAGCCCACGGGGCTCTCATGGTCAGGCCCCTCCCAGGATACAGAGCTACCCTTGCAGGTACCGTGGCAGGGCTGGGCACACAGGAACCGTGCACATAGCCCTCATTGCAGAGCACCCCCAGCTCACCTGTCGCTCAGAGCTGACACAGAGTACCTCAGAGCAGGACTTGAACTAACAAACAGCAGCTGCGACAGGTCTGTGACCCTGAGCATCACTCCGTGAGGCCTCCCTCCACCTGGTCTTCCAGAGACTTCCACTGCACCCGGGGCACCAGGCCTCTGTCTCCAACCACCACCCACCCCTCCTCTCCCTGACTCCTGGGTTCCTCTCATTAGGAGAGGGTTTTCTTGAAGTTGTCTCCCACTCATGGGCCAGATAAAATGATTAGAAAACAAGCCAAAGCTGCAGCCCCTTGTCTATCCTGACTCTCAGGAGCCCACACCTGTTCCTTGGACCTGGCCGGTTCAGCAAGTTCCATTTTCTGCAACTGTGAGCCCCTGAGGGGTGATGATTGGCTGACCTGGGCAGCCTTACCGTGCCGGCCAGCCCTCCCCAGGTGTGCCTGGGTTGAGATCAATATAAATACCACTCCAGGCAGCAAGAGCCCCTGCAGCCGTGCCTGACGCCATTTTCTCTGCCCTGTCAGCAGTCTCGGGGCTGGGCTGGTGGGAGGGAGTGAGAGGCCACGGCTTTGTGGGTGGCCCAGTGTGAGTGGGGCTCTGCTGGACTTTCTGCAGCAGTTGCCAGGCTGCCACCTGCTAAAGAAGAGGATGTGTCACCCATACCTGCTGCTGGAATTTCTCCCTGGGCAGAGGTGAGGAAGGAAAAAAGCAGTGGGGGCAGGGACAGGACGGGTATCTCAGGCAGGGAAATGGAAATCTTCCAGAAGAGCACCCAGGGCCAGGACCATCCTGGCTGGCCTGCAGGCACCAAGTCGGCCGGCATGCTGTCACTCGTGTGGCTCTATGGCCCTTCCTCTAGGCTTTCAAGTCCTTGTATATATTCAGGTGTTTTACCTGGGACGGGTGGGAATAGTTCAGCAGCAACTGGCCTGGGGCTCAGCTCACGTTTACTCACAGATGCCTCGGCACGGTGCCCCAGCTTTGCAATGAGGACGCTTGTTGCGTGGGGGCTGCTGGCTGAATGGGAGACGATTCCCCACCACTGACCAACTTCAGAATTGTTTACAACTGGAGCAAGTGCCCTGATACGGTTTTCCTGTGTGGAACTGGTGGGTTCTGTGTTTTTTTTCTCTTTTTCGTTTTTGGTTCAAGGTAGATTTTATTCCTCTTTTTTGTATTTACAGATATAAGCATGGAAATAATTTATTCATATAAATACATGTATGTGCAGGGAATAATTGTTTTTTCTGTTTTATTTTTTAAATTTTATTTCTTTTTAATTTTGAATTTTATTTTATATTTTTATACAGCAGGTTCTTATTGGTTATCTATTTTATACATATAAATGTATACATGCCAATCCCAGTCTCTCAACTCCTCCCACCACCACCCCCCCAACAGCTTTCCCCCCTTGTTGTCCATACGTTTGTTGTCTACATCTGTTGCTCTATTTATGCCTTGCAAAATGGTTAATCTGTACAGTTTTTCTAGGTTCCACATATATGCATGAATATACAAGATTTGTTTTTCTCTTTCTGACTTACTTCACTCTGTATGACAGTCTCTAGATCCATCGACGTCTCTACAAATGACCCAATTTCATTCCTTTTCATGGCTTAGTAATATTCCATTTTATATATGTACCACAGCTTTATGCATTCGTCTGTCTGTGGGCATTTAGGTTGCTTCCATTACCTCGATATTGCAAATAGTGATGCAATGAACATTGCGGTGAATGACTCTTTTTGATTTATGGTTTTGTCTGGGTATATGTCCAGTACTGGGATTGCTGTATCATATGGTAATTCTATTGTTAGTTTCTTAAGAAATTCCATATTGTTCTCCATAATGACTGTATCAATTTATATTCCCAACAATAGTGGAAGAGGGTTCCTTTTCTCCACACCCTTTCCAGCATTTTTTGTTTGTAGATTTTCAATGATGCCTATTCTACCAGGTGTGAGGTGATACCTCATTGTTGAATCCATTTCGTTGAGCAAGGGGTAGCTCTTGTCTATTCCATATTTGACTTAAGGAACTTTATCTGTGCTCATTTCAAACTCTGCTTTTATGCAGCACCCCAACTCACCTTCCCCCTTAAGCAGGCATAAGTTGGTTTTCTAAACTTGAGACCCTGTTCTGTTTTGTAATTCAGTTCATGTGTAGCCACTTCACATTCCGTGTATTAGTGATACCTTATGATGTTTCTTTTTCTGTGTGACTTATTTCAGTTAGAATCATCGTACCTGAATCCACTCATTGTGCTGCTAAGGGCCTGATGACATAGATTTCATTGCTGAGTGATATTGCTTTGTAAGTAAATACCACAACTTCTTTATCCATTTTTCACTTTCTGCGATGTTGAGCTTGTACTGTAAACGAGGTTCTTGTAAACAGAGGCGTCCCAAACTTTGGGTGGCTGTGTCTTTTTGATTTTAATTTCCCTAAGCTATAGGACCATAAGTGGAAGTGCCCTAGGCTCTGTTGCTTTGTTTTTTAGATGTTTCAGGAAACACCATACACTTCTCCCGAGTGTCTGTTGGCAATTTACATCCCGCCCATCAGCATAACAAGGC
Organism: Delphinus delphis; assembly: GCF_949987515.2. Taxonomy (NCBI): domain Eukaryota; kingdom Metazoa; phylum Chordata; class Mammalia; order Artiodactyla; family Delphinidae; genus Delphinus; species Delphinus delphis. The sequence continues at coordinate 177,167 of NW_027192679.1, read as the reverse complement.
TCCCAGTTCTCCATGGCCTGTCCTGCCTTTCTGGATTTTACACTTTTTTCAGATGGCCCTTTTGACCGGGGGGAAGTGAGAGTTCATTGTAGTGCAGATTTCCTTTGCAAGCTTGCTTGGTTGGTCAAAAAGGGCGTATGCGTTTTTTCCTGAATATATTCAGGAAAAAACGCATACGCCCTTTTTGACCAAGTGCATCATTGTGGACGTTCTGCCTCTTTTCCTATGCTTTCAATGCAATTCCAGTCTACCTCCTGAAATCGGTTTCCTGCAATTCTGCCCCGCTTTCAAGTCCTCTTGGCAGCCTTACTTCAGTCTATTTTTGGACGATAGCTGTCATTTATAACCCTGCAGTTTTGTGAATTACAGTGCCCCTGAGCTCCTTTCTTCAACTCGCTTTCTTTTGAGCTGGCCGCAACACCGCAGGATGGCTTCAGGCCCTAATCTTGTTCCGGCATATCACGATGAGCCTTTGGTTAATTCCTCTTCCTGGTGGGAAATGAGAGTTAAATTTGCCCGTCCAGACACCTCCAGCTAGTCTCTCATTGATTCTCGCTATTCCTGTTCTTCTTCCGCAGAAATTGCAAACTGGGCCAAACAGGAGGTTAAAGAGACTGACTCTCCAAGTCGGGAGAGTGTTAGTAAAGCGTCTGGAATGTTGCACCCGAGTACCAGGTGAGGAAAACTGAGACATATTTGAACACGTCTCCCGATCACACGGTTTATCATACTCTGGGTTCCAAATGCATGTTTTAGCTGAAGGAAGAATACCTTAAACCTGGAGAGTTGAGACCCGTGGAATGGGTACCATGCAATATGACTTCAAAGGGTCTTCATTTGCTCACCGAACCTCTCCAATCCTATCACTGCTGCGTTTATGCCCCTGTACACATGCTTGATTCTCTTTCAGAGACATAGCAATCCATAGGTTTTAAGATACTTACTAGTCAGGTACATTCTTAGGCGTTTAATATGCGGTGTTGAGTCCATTTCGTTGAGCAAGGAGTAGCTCTTGTCTATTCCATATTTGGCTTAAGGAACTGTATCTGTGCTCATTTCAATCTCTGGTTTTATGCAGCACCCCAACTCACCTTTACCCTTAAGCAAGCATAAGTTGGTTTTCTAAATTTGAGACCCTGTTCTGTTCTGTAATTCAGTTCCTGTGTAGCCAAGTTTCCATTCCGTGTATTACTGATATCTTATGATGTTTCTTTTTCTGTGTGACTTATTTCAGTTAGAATCATCATACCTGAATCCACTCATTGTGCTGCTAAGGGCCTGATGACACAGATTTCATTGCTGAGTGATATTGCTTTGTAAGTGAATACCACAACTTCTTTATCTATTTTTCACTTTCTGCGATGTTGAACTTGTACTGTAAACAAGGTTCTTGTAAACAGAGCCCTTCCAAACTTTGGGGTGGCTGTGTCTTTTTGATTTTAATTTCCCTAAGCTATAGGACCATAAGTGGAAGTGCCCTAGGCTCTGTTGCTTTGTTTTTTAGATGTTTCAGGAAACACCATACACTTCTCCCGAGTGTCTGTTGGCAATTTACATCCCGCCCATCAGCATAACAAGGCTCCCAGTTCTCCATGGCCTGTCCTGCCTTTCTGGATTTTACACATTCTTCAGAACGCACTTTTGACCGGGGGGAAGTGAGACTTCATTGTAGTGCAGATTTCCTTTCACGCTTGCTTGGTTGGCCAAAAAGGACGTATGCGTTTTTTCCTGAATATATTCAGGAAAAAACGCATACACCCTTTTTGGCCAAGTGCATCATTGTGGACGTTCTGCCTCTTTTCCTATGCTTTCAATGCAATTTCAGTCTACCTCCTGAAATCGGTTTCCTGCAATTCTGCCCCGCTTTCAAGTCCTCTTGGCAGCCTTACTTCAGTCTATTTTTGGACGATAGCTGTCATTTATAACTCTGCAGGTTTGTGAATTACAGTGCCCCTGAGCTCCTTTCTTCAACTCGCTTTCTTGTGACCTGGCCGCAACACCGCAGGATGGCTTCAGGCCCTAATCTGGTTCTGGCACGGCACGCTGAGCCTTTGGTTAATTCCTCTTCCTGGTGGGAAATGAGAGTTAAATTTGCCCGTCCAGACACCTCCAGCTAGTCTCTCATTGGTTCTCGCTATTCCTGTTCATCTTCCGCAGAAATTGCAAACTGGGCCAAACAGGAGGTTAAAGGGACTGACTCTCCAAGTCCGGAGAGTGTTAGTAAAGCGTCTGGAATGTTGCACGCGAGTACCAGGGTACGAATTCTGAGACATATTTGAACATGTCTCCCGATCACATGGTTGATCATACTCTAGGTTCCACATGCATGTTTTAGCTGAAGGAAGAATACCTTAAACCTGGGTAGTTGAAACCCGTGGAATGGGTACCATGCAATATGACTTCAAAGGGTCTTCATTTGCTCACCGAACCTCTCCAATCCTATCACTGCTATGTTTATGCCCCTGTACACATGCTTGATTCTCTTTCGGAGACATAGCAATCCATAGGTTTTAAGATACTTACAAGTCAGGTACATTCTTAGGCGTTTAATATGCGGTGTTGAGTCCATTTCGTTGAGCAAGGAGTAGCTCTTGTCTATTCCATATTTGGCTTAAGGAACTTTATCTGTGCTCATTTCAATCTCTGGTTTTATGCAGCACCCCAACTCACCTTTCCCCTTAAGCAAGCATAAGTTGGTTTTCTAAATTTGAGACCCTGTTCTGTTCTGTAATTCAGTTCCTGTGTAGCCAAGTTTCCATTCCGTGTATTACTGACATCTTATGATGTTTCTTTTTCTGTGTGACTTATTTCAGTTAGAATCATCATACCTGAATCCACTCATTATGCTGCTAAGGGCCTGATGACATAGATTTCATTGCTGAGTGATATTGCTTTGTAAGTAAATACCACAACTTCTTTATCCATTTTTCACTTTCTGCAATGTTGAACTTGTACTGTAAACGAGGTTCTTGTAAACAGAGCCGTTCCAAACTTTGGGGTGGCTGTGTCTTTTTGATTTTAATTTCCCTAAGCTATAGCACCATAAGTGGAAGTGCCCTAGGCTCTGTTGCTTTGTTTTTTAGATGTTTCAGGAAACACCATACACTTCTCCCGAGTGTCTGTTGGCAATTTACATCCCGCCCATCAGCATAACAAGGCTCCCAGTTCTCAATGGCCTGTCTTGCCTTTCTGGATTTTACACTTTTTTCAGATGGCCCTTTTGACCGGGGGGAAGTGAGACTTCATTGTAGTGCAGATTTCCTTTGCAAGCTTGCTTGGTTGGCCAAAAAGTGCGTATGCGTTTTGTCCTGAATATATTCAGGAAAACAGCATACGCCCTTTTTGGCCAAGTGCATCATTGTGGACGTTCTGCCTCTTTTCCTATGCTTTCAATGCAATTCCAGTCTACCTCCTGAAATCGGTTTCCTGCAATTCTGCCCCGCTTTCAAGTCCTCTTGGCAGCCTTACTTCAGTCTATTTTTGGACGATAGCTGTCATTTATAACTCTGCAGGTTTGTGAATTACACTGCCCCTGAGCTCCTTTCTTCAACTCGCTTTCTTGTGACCTGGCCGCAACACCGCAGGATGTCTTCAGGCCCTAATCTTGTTCTGGCACGGCACGCTGAGCCTTTGGTTAATTCCTCTTCCTGGTGGGAAATGAGAGTTAAATTTGCCCGTCCAGACACCTCCAGCTAGCCTCTCATTGGTTCTCGCTATTCCTGTTCATCTTCTGCAGAAATTGCAAACTGGGCCAAACAGGAGGTTAAAGGCGCTGACTCTCCAAGTGGGGAGAGTGTTAGTAAAGCGTCTGGAATGTTGCACCCGAGTACCAGGGGAGGAAAACTGAGACATATTTGAACACGTCTCCCGATCACATGGTTGATCATACTCTGGGTTCCACATGCATGTTTTAGCTGAAGGAAGAATACCTAAAACCTGGGTAGTTGAAACCCGTGGAATGGGTACCATGCAATATGACTTCAAAGGGTCTTCATTTGCTCACCGAACCTCTCCAATCCTATCACTGCTGCGTTTATGCCCCTGTACACATGCTTGATTCTCTTTCGGAGACATAGCAATCCCTAGGTTTTAAGATACTTACTAGTCAGGTACATTCTTAGGAGTTTAATATGCGGTGTTGAGTCCCTTTCGTTGAGCAAGGAGTAGCTCTTGTCTATTCCATATTTGGCTTAAGGAACTTTATCTGTGCTCATTTCAATCTCTGGTTTTATGCAAACCCCAACTCACCTTTCCCCTTAAGCAAGCATAAGTTGGTTTTCTAAATTTGAGACCCTGTTCTGTTCTGTAATTCAGTTCCTGTGTAGCCAAGTTTACATTCCGTGTATTACTGATATCTTATGATGTTTCTTTTTCTGTGTGACTTATTTCAGTTAGAATCATCATACCTGAATCCGCTCATTGTGCTGCTAAGGGCCTGATGACACAGATTTCTTTGCTGAGTGATACTGCATTGTACGTAAGTACCACAAGTTCTTTATCCATTTTTCACTTTCTGCGATGTTGAACTTGTTCTGTAAACGAGGTTCTTGTAAACAGAGGCGTCCCAAACTTTGGGGTGGCTGTGTCTTTTTGATTTTAATTTCCCTAAGCTATAGGACCATAAGTGGAAGTGCCCTAGGCTCTGTTGCTTTGTTTTTTAGATGTTTCAGGAAACACCATACACTTCTCCCAAGTGTCTGTTGGCAATTTACATCCCTCCCATCAGCATAACAAGGCTCCCAGTTCTCCATGGCCTGTCCTGCCTTTCTGGATTTTACACTTTTTTCAGATGGCCCTTTTGACCGGGGGGAAGTGAGACTTCATTGTAGTGCAGATTTCCTTTGCAAGCTTGCTTGGTGGGCCAAAAAGTGCGTATGCGTTTTTTCCTGAATATATTCAGGAAAAAACGCATACGCCCTTTTTGGCCAAGTGCATCATTGTGGACGTTCTGCCTCTTTTCCTATGTTTTCAATGCAATTCCAGTCTACCTCCTGAAATCGGTTTCCTGCAATTCTGCCCCGCTTTCAAGTCCTCTTGGCAGCCTTACTTCAGTATATTTTTGGACGATAGCTGTCATTTATAACTCTGCAGGTTTGTGAATTACAGTGCCCCTGAGCTCCTTTCTTCAACTCGCTTTCTTGTGACCTGGCCGCAACACCGCAGGATGGCTTCAGACCCTAATCTGGTTCCGGCACGGCACGCTGAGCCTTTGGTTAATTCCTCTTCCTGGTGGGAAATGAGAGTTATATTTGCCCGTCCAGACACCTCCAGCTAGCCTCTCATTGGTTCTCGCTATTCCTGTTCATCTTCCGCAGAAATTGCAAACTGGGCCAAACAGGAGGTTAAAGGGACTGACTCTCCAAGTCGGGAGAGTGTTAGTAAAGCGTCTGGAATGTTGCACCCGAGTACCAGGGTACGAAAACTGAGACATATTTGAACACGTCTCCCGGTCACATGGTTGATCATACTCTAGGTTCCACATGCATGTTTTAGCTGAAGGAAGAATACCTTAAACCTGGGTAGTTGAAACCCGTGGAATGGGTACCATGCAATATGACTTCAAAGGGTCTTCATTTGCTAACCGAACCTCTCCAATCCTATCACTGCTGCGTTTATGCCCCTGTACACGTTCTTGATTCTCTTTCGGAGACATAGCAATCCATAGGTTTTAAGATACTTACTAGTCAGGTACATTCTTAGGCGTTTAATATGGGGTGTTGAGTCCATTTCGTTGAGCAAGGAGTAGCTCTTGTCTATTCCATATTTGGCTTAAGGAACTTTATCTGTGCTCATTTCAATCTCTGGTTTTATGCAGCACGCCAACTCACCTTTCCCCTTAAGCAAGCATAAGTTGGTTTTCTAAATTTGAGACCCTGTTCTGTTCTGTAATTCAGTTCCTGTGTAGCCAAGTTTACATTCCGTGTATTACTGATATCTTATGATGTTTCTTTTTCTGTGTGACTTATTTCAGTTAGAATCATCATACCTGAATCCACTCATTGTGCTGTTAAGGGCCTGATGACACAGATTTCATTGCTGAGTGATATTGCTTTGTAAGTAAATACCACAACTTTTTTATCCATTTTTCACTTTCTGCGATGTTGAACTTGTACTGTAAACGAGGTTCTTGTAAACAGAGGCGTCCCAAACTTTGGGGTGGCTGTGTCTTTTTGATTTTAATTTCCCTATGCTATAGGACCATAAGTGGAAGTGCCCTAGGCTCTGTTGCTTTGTTTTTTAGATGTTTCAGGAAACACCATACACTTCTCCCGAGAGGTTGTTGGCAATTTACATCCCGCCCATCAGCATAACAAGGCTCCCAGTTCTCCATGGCCTGTCCTGCCTTTCTGGATTTTACACTTTTTTCAGATGGCCCTTTTGACCGGGGGGAAGTGAGACTTCATTGTAGTGCAGATTTCCTTTCAAGCTTGCTTGGTTGGCCAAAAAGGGCGTATGCGTTTTTTCCTGAATATATTCAGGAAAAAACGCATACGCCCTTTTTGGCCAAGTGCATCATTGTGGACGTTCTGCCTCTTTTCCTATGCTTTCAATGCAATTCCAGTCTACCTCCTGAAATCGGTTTCCTGCAATTCTGCCCCGCTTTCAAGTCCTCTTGGCAGCCTTACTTCAGTCTATTTTTGGACGATAGCTGTCATTTATAACTCTGCAGGTTTGTGAATTACAGTGCCCCTGAGCTCCTTTCTTCAACTCGCTTTCTTTTGAGCTGGCCGCAACACCGCAGGATGGTTTCAGACCCTAATCTGGTTCCGGCACGGCATGCTGAGCCTTTGGTTAATTCCTCTTCCTGGTGGGAAATGAGAGTTATATTTGCCCGTCCAGACACCTCCAGCTAGCCTCTCATTGGTTCTCGCTATTCCTGTTCATCTTCCGCAGAAATTGCAAACTGGGCCAAACAGGAGTTTAAAGGGACTGACTCTCCAAGTCGGGAGAGTGTTAGTAAAGCATCTGGAATGTTGCACCCGAGTACCAGGGGAGGAAAACTGAGACATATTTGAACACGTCTCCCGATCACATGGTTGATCATACTCTGGGTTCCACATGCATGTTTTAGCTGAAGGAAGAATACCTAAAACCTGGGTAGTTGAAACCCGTGGAATGGGTACCATGCAATATGACTTCAAAGGGTCTTCATTTGCTCACCGAACCTCTCCAATCCTATCACTGCTGCCTTTATGCCCCTGTACACATGCTTGATTCTCTTTCGGAGACATAGCAATCCCTAGGTTTTAAGATACTTACTAGTCAGGTACATTCTTAGGAGTTTGATATGCGGTGTTGAGTCCCTTTCGTTGAGCAAGGAGTAGCTCTTGTCTATTCCATATTTGGCTTAAGGAACTTTATCTGTGCTCATTTCAATCTCTGGTTTTATGCAGCACCCCAACTCACCTTTCCCCTTAAGCAAGAAGAAGTTGGTTTTCTAAATTTGAGACCCTGTTCTGTTCTGTAATTCAGTTCCTGTGTAGCCAAGTTTACATTCCGTGTATTACTGATATCTTATGATGTTTCTTTTTCTGTGTGACTTATTTCAGTTAGAATCATCATACCTGAATCCACTCATTGTGCTGCTAAGGGCCTGATGACACAGATTTCATTGCTGAGTGATATTGCTTTGTAAGTAAATACCACAACTTCTTTATCCATTTTTCACTTTCTGCGATGTTGAACTTGTACTGTAAACGAGGTTCTTGTAAACAGAGGCGTCCCAAACTTTGGGGTGGCTGTGTCTTTTTGATTTTAAATTCCCTAACCTATAGGACCATAAGTGGAAGTGCCCTAGGCTCTGTTGCTTTGTTTTTTAGATGTTTCAGGAAACACCATACACTTCTCCCGAGTGGTTGTTGGCAATTTACATCCCGCCCAGCAGCATAACAAGGCTCCCAGTTCTCCATGGCCTGTCCTGCCTTTCTGGATTTTACACTTTCTTCAGATGGCCCTTTTGACCGGGGGGAAGTGAGACTTCATTGTAGTGCAGATTTCCTTTGCAAGCTTGCTTGGTTGGCCAAAAAGGGCGTATGCGTTTTTTCCTGAATATATTCAGGAAAAAACGCATACGCCCTTTTTGGCCAAGTGCATCATTGTGGACGTTGTGCCTCTTTTCCTATGCTTTCAATGCAATTCCAGTCTACCTCCTGAAATCGGTTTCCTGCAATTCTGCCCCGCTTTCAAGTCCTCTTGGCAGCCTTACTTCAGTCTATTTTTGGACGATAGCTGTCATTTATAACTCTGCAGGTTTGTGAATTACAGTGCCCCTGAGCTCCTTTCTTCAACTCGCTTTCTTTTGAGCTGGCCGCAACACCGCAGGATGGTTTCAGACCCTAATCTGGTTCCGGCACGGCATGCTGAGCCTTTGGTTAATTCCTCTTCCTGGTGGGAAATGAGAGTTATATTTGCCCGTCCAGACACCTCCAGCTAGCCTCTCATTGGTTCTCGCTATTCCTGTTCATCTTCCGCAGAAATTGCAAACTGGGCCAAACAGGAGTTTAAAGGGACTGACTCTCCAAGTCGGGAGAGTGTTAGTAAAGCATCTGGAATGTTGCACCCGAGTACCAGGGGAGGAAAACTGAGACATATTTGAACACGTCTCCCGATCACATGGTTGATCATACTCTGGGTTCCACATGCATGTTTTAGCTGAAGGAAGAATACCTAAAACCTGGGTAGTTGAAACCCGTGGAATGGGTACCATGCAATATGACTTCAAAGGGTCTTCATTTGCTCACCGAACCTCTCCAATCCTATCACTGCTGCCTTTATGCCCCTGTACACATGCTTGATTCTCTTTCGGAGACATAGCAATCCCTAGGTTTTAAGATACTTACTAGTCAGGTACATTCTTAGGAGTTTGATATGCGGTGTTGAGTCCCTTTCGTTGAGCAAGGAGTAGCTCTTGTCTATTCCATATTTGGCTTAAGGAACTTTATCTGTGCTCATTTCAATCTCTGGTTTTATGCAGCACCCCAACTCACCTTTCCCCTTAAGCAAGAAGAAGTTGGTTTTCTAAATTTGAGACCCTGTTCTGTTCTGTAATTCAGTTCCTGTGTAGCCAAGTTTACATTCCGTGTATTACTGATATCTTATGATGTTTCTTTTTCTGTGTGACTTATTTCAGTTAGAATCATCATACCTGAATCCACTCATTGTGCTGCTAAGGGCCTGATGACACAGATTTCATTGCTGAGTGATATTGCTTTGTAAGTAAATACCACAACTTCTTTATCCATTTTTCACTTTCTGCGATGTTGAACTTGTACTGTAAACGAGGTTCTTGTAAACAGAGGCGTCCCAAACTTTGGGGTGGCTGTGTCTTTTTGATTTTAAATTCCCTAACCTATAGGACCATAAGTGGAAGTGCCCTAGGCTCTGTTGCTTTGTTTTTTAGATGTTTCAGGAAACACCATACACTTCTCCCGAGTGGTTGTTGGCAATTTACATCCCGCCCAGCAGCATAACAAGGCTCCCAGTTCTCCATGGCCTGTCCTGCCTTTCTGGATTTTACACTTTCTTCAGATGGCCCTTTTGACCGGGGGGAAGTGAGACTTCATTGTAGTGCAGATTTCCTTTGCAAGCTTGCTTGGTTGGCCAAAAAGGGCGTATGCGTTTTTTCCTGAATATATTCAGGAAAAAACGCATACGCCCTTTTTGGCCAAGTGCATCATTGTGGACGTTGTGCCTCTTTTCCTATGCTTTCAATGCAATTCCAGTCTACCTCCTGAAATCGGTTTCCTGCAATTCTGCCCCGCTTTCAAGTCCTCTTGGCAGCCTTACTTCAGTCTATTTTTGGACGATAGCTGTCATTTATAACTCTGCAGGTTTGTGAATTACAGTGCCCCTGAGCTCCTTTCTTCAACTCGCTTTCTTGTGACCTGGCCGCAACACCGCAGGATGGCTTCAGGCCCTAATCTGGTTCTGGCATGGCACGCTGAGCCTTTGGTTAATTCCTCTTCCTGGTAGGAAATGAGAGTTAAATTTGCCCGTCCAGACACCTCCAGCTAGTCTCCATTGGTTCTCGCTATTCCTGTTCATCTTCCGCAGAAATTGCAAACTGGGCCAAACAGGAGGTTAAAGGGACTGACTCTCCAAGTCGGGAGAGTGTTAGTAAAGCGTCTGGAATGTTGCACCCGAGTACCAGGGGAGGAAAACTGAGACATATTTGAACACGTCTCCCGTTCACATCGTTGATCATATTTGGGTTCCACATGCATGTTTTAGCTGAAGGAAGAATACCTTAAACCTGGAGAGTTGAGACCCGTGTAATGGGTACCATGCAATATTACTTCAAAGGGTCTTCATTTGCTCACCGAACCTCTCCAATCCTATCACTGCTGCGTTTATGCCCCTGTACACACGCTTGATTCTCTTTCGGAGACATAGCAATCCATAGGTTTTACGATACTTACTAGTCAGGTACATTCTTAGGCGTTTAATATGCGGTGTTGAGTCCATTTCGTTGAGCAAGGAGTAGCTCTTGTCTATTCCATATTTGACTTAAGGAACTTTATCTGTGCTCATTTCAATCTCTGGTTTTATGCAGCACCCCAACTCACCTTTCCCCTTAAGAAAGCATAAGTTGGTTTTCTAAATTTGAGACCCTGTTCTGTTTTGGAATGTAGTTCCTGTGTAGCCAAGTTTACATTCCGTGTATTAGTGATATCTTATGATGTTTCTTTTTCTGTGTGACTTATTTCAGTTAGAATCATCGTACCTGAATCCACTCATTATGCTGCTAAGGGCCTGATGACATAGATTTCATTGCTGAGTGATACTGCATTGTAAGTAAATACCACAAGTTCTTTATCCATTTTTCACTTTCTGCGATGTTGAACTTGTACTGTAAACGAGGTTCTTGTAAACAGAGGCGTCCCAAACTTTGGGGTGGCTGTGTCTTTTTGATTTTAATTTCCCTAAGCTATAGGACCATAAGTGGAAGTGCCCTAGGCTCTGTTGCTTTGTTTTTTAGATGTTTCAGGAAACACCATACACTTCTCCTGAGAGGTTGTTGGCAATTTACATCCCGCCCATCAGCATAACAAGGCTCCCAGTTCTCCATGGCCTGTCCTGCCTTTCTGGATTTTACACTTTTTTCAGATGGCCCTTTTGACCGGGGGGAAGTGAGACTTCATTGTAGTGCAGATTTCCTTTCAAGCTTGCTTGGTTGGCCAAAAACGGCGTATGCGTTTTTTCCTGAATATATTCAGGAAAAAACGCATACACACTTTTTGGCCAAGTGCATCATTGTGGACGTTCTGCCTCTTTTCCTATGCTTTCAATGCAATTTCAGTCTACCTCCTGATATCGGTTTCCTGCAATTCTGCCCCGCTTTCAAGTCCTCTTGGCAGCCTTACTTCAGTCTATTTTTGGACGATAGCTGTCATTTATAACTCTGCAGGTTTGTGAATTACAGTGGCCCTGAGCTCCTTTCTTCAACTCGCTTTCTTGTGAGCTGGCCGCAACACCGCAGGATGGCTTCAGGCCCTAATCTGGTTCTGGCACGGCACGCTGAGCCTTTGGTTAATTCCTCTTCCTGGTGGGAAATGAGAGTTAAATTTGCCCGTCCAGACACCTCCAGCTAGTCTCTCATTGGTTCTCGTTATTCCTGTTCATCTTCCGCAGAAATTGCAAACTGGGCCAAACAGGAGGTTAAAGGGACTGACTCTCCAAGTCGGGAGAGTGTTAGTAAAGCGTCTGGAATGTTGCACCCGGGTACCAGGGTACGAAAACTGAGACATATTTGAACACGTCTCCCGATCACATGGTTGATCATACTCTGGGTTCCACATGCATGATTTACCTGAAGGAAGAATACCTTAAACGTGGGTATTTGAAACCCGTGGAATGGGTACCTTGCAATATGACTTCAAAGGGTCTTCATTTGCTCACCGAACCTCTCCAATCCTATCACTGCTGCGTTTATGCCCCTGTACACATGCTTGATTCTCTTTCGGAGACATAGCAATCCCTAGGTTTTAAGATACTTACTAGTCAGGTACATTCTTAGGCGTTTAATATGGGGTGTTGAGTCCATTTCGTTGAGCAAGGAGTAGCTCTTGTCTATTCCATATTTGGCTTAAGGAACTTTATCTGTGCTCATTTCAATCTCTGGTTTTATGCAGCACCCCAACTCACCTTTACCCTTAAGCAAGCATAAGTTGGTTTTCTAAATTTGAGACCCTGTTCTGTTCTGTAATTCAGTTCCTGTGTAGCCAAGTTTACATTCCGTGTATTACTGATATCTTATGATGTTTCTTTTTCTGTGTGACTTATTTCAGTTAGAATCATCATACCTGAATCCACTCATTGTGCTGCTAAGGGCCTGATGACACAGATTTCATTGCTGAGTGATATTGCTTTGTAAGTAAATACCACAACTTCTTTATCCATTTTTCACTTTCTGCGATGTTGAACTTGTACTGTAAACGAGGTTCTTGTAAACAGAGCCGTACGAAACTTTGGGGTGGCTGTGTCTTTTTGATTTTAAATTCCCTAAGCTATAGGACCATAAGTGGAAGTGCCCTAGGCTCTGTTGCTTTGTTTTTTAGATGTTTCAGGAAACACCATACACTTCTCCCGAGTGGTTGTTGGCAATTTACATCCCGCCCATCAGCATAACAAGGCTCCCAGTTCTCCATGGCCTGTCCTGCCTTTCTGGATTTTACACTTTTTTCAGATGGCCCTTTTGACTGGGGGGAAGTGAGACTTCATTGTAGTGCAGATTTCCTTTGCAAGCTTGCTTGGTTGGCCAAAAAGGGCGTATGCGTTTTTTCCTGAATATATTCAGGAAAAAACGCATACGCCCTTTTTGGCCAAGTGCATCATTGTGGACGTTCTGCCTCTTTTCCTATGCTTTCAATGCAATTCCAGTCTACCTCCTGAAATCGGTTTCCTGCAATTCTGCCCCGCTTTCAAGTCCTCTTGGCAGCCTTACTTCTGTCTATTTTTGGACGATAGCTGTCATTTATAACTCTGCAGGTTTGTGAATTACAGTGCCCCTGAGCTCCTTTCTTCAACTCGCTTTCTTGTGACCTGGCCGCAACACCGCAGGATGGCTTCAGGCCCTAATCTGGTTCTGGCATGGCACGCTGAGCCTTTGGTTAATTCCTCTTCCTGGTAGGAAATGAGAGTTAAATTTGCCCGTCCAGACACCTCCAGCTAGTCTCCATTGGTTCTCGCTATTCCTGTTCATCTTCCGCAGAAATTGCAAACTGGGCCAAACAGGAGGTTAAAGGGACTGACTCTCCAAGTCGGGAGAGTGTTAGTAAAGCGTCTGGAATGTTGCACCCGAGTACCAGGGGAGGAAAACTGAGACATATTTGAACACGTCTCCCGTTCACATGGTTGATCATATTTGGGTTCCACATGCATGTTTTAGCTGAAGGAAGAATACCTTAAACCTGGAGAGTTGAGACTCGTGTAATGGGTACCATGCAATATTATTTCAAAGGGTCTTCATTTGCTCACCGAACCTCTCCAATCCTATCACTGCTGCGTTTATGCCCCTGAACACACGCTTGATTCTCTTTTGGAGACATAGCAATCCATAGGTTTTACGATACTTACTAGTCAGGTACATTCTTATGCGTTTAATATGCGGTGTTGAGTCCATTTCGTTGAGCAAGGAGTAGTTCTTGTCTATTCCATATTTGACTTAAGGAACTTTATCTGTGCTTATTTCAATCTCTGGTTTTATGCAGCACCCCAACTCACCTTTCCCCTTAAGCAAGCATAAGTTGGTTTTCTAAATTTGAGACCCTGTTCTGTTTTGGAATGCAGTTCCTGTGTAGCCAAGTTTACATTCCGTGTATTAGTGATATCTTATGATGTTTCTTTTTCTGTGGGACTTATTTCAGTTAGAATCATCGTACCTGAATCCACTCATTATGCTGCTAAGGGCCTGATGACATAGATTTCATTGCTGAGTGATACTGCATTGTAAGTAAATACCACAAGTTCTTTATCCATTTTTCACTTTCTGCGATGTTGAACTTGTACTGTAAACGAGGTTCTTGTAAACAGAGGCGTCCCAAACTTTGGGGTGGCTGTGTCTTTTTGATTTTAATTTCCCTAAGCTATAGGACCATAAGTGGAAGTGCCCTAGGCTCTGTTGTTTTGTTTTTTAGATGTTTCAGGAAACACCATACACTTCTCCCGAGTGTCTGTTGGCAATTTACATCCCGCCCATCAGCATAACAAGGCTCCCAGTTCTCCATGGCCTGTCCTGCCTTTCTGGATTTTACACTTTTTTCAGATGGCCCTTTTGACCGGGGGAAAGTGAGACTTCATTGTAGTGCAGATTTCCTTTGCAAGCTTGCTTGGTTGGCCAAAAAGGGCGTATGCGTTTATTCCTGAATATATTCAGGAAAAAACGCATACACCCTTTTTGGCCAAGTGCATCATTGTGGACGTTCTGCCTCTTTTCCTATGCTTTCAATGCAATTTCAGTCTACCTCCTGATATCGGTTTCCTGCAATTCTGCCCCGCTTTCAAGTCCTCTTGGCAGCCTTACTTCAGTCTATTATTGGACGTTAGCTGTCATTTATAACTCTGCAGGTTTGTGAATTACAGTGCCCCTGAACTCCTTTCTTCAACTCGCTTTCTTGTGAGCTGGCCGCAACACCGCAGGATGGCTTCAGGCCCTAATCTGGTTCTGGCACGGCACGCTGAGCCTTTGGTTAATTCCTCTTCCTGGTGGGAAATGAGAGTTAAATTTGTCCGTCCAGACACCTCCAGCTAGTCTCTCATTGGTTCTCGCTATTCTTGTTCATCTTCCGCAGAAATTGCAAACTGGGCCAAACAGGAGGTTAAAGGGACTGACTCTCCATGTCGGGAGAGTGTTAGTAAAGCATCTGGAATGTTGCACCCGGCTACCAGGGTACGAAAACTGAGACATATTTGAACACGTCTCCCGATCACATGGTTGATCATACTCTGGGTTCCACATGCATGATTTACCTGAAGGAAGAATACCTTAAACGTGGGTATTTGAAACCCGTGGAATGGGTACCATGCAATATGACTTCAAAGGGTCTTCATTTGCTCACCGAACCTCTCCAATCCTATCACTGCTGCGTTTATGCCCCTGTACACATGCTTGATTCTCTTTCGGAGACATAGCAATCCATAGGTTTTAAGATACTTACTAGTCAGGTACATTCTTAGGCGTTTAATATGCGGTGTTGAGTCCATTTCGTTGAGCAAGGAGTAGCTCTTGTCTATTCCATATTTGGCTTAAGGAACTTTATCTGTGCTCATTTCAATCTCTGGTTTTATGCAGCACCCCAACTCACCTTTACCCTTAAGCAAGCATAAGTTGGTTTTCTAAATTTGAGACCCTGTTCTGTTCTGTAATTCAGTTCCTGTGTAGCCAAGTTTCCATTCCGTGTATTACTGATATCTTATGATGTTTCTTTTTCTGTGTGACTTATTTCAGTTAGAATCATCATACCTGAATCCACTCATTGTGCTGCTAAGGGCCTGATGACACAGATTTCATTATGAGTGATATTGCTTTGTAAGTAAATACCACAACTTCTTTATCCATTTTTCACTTTCTGCAATGTTGAACTTGTACTGTAAACGAGGTTCTTGTAAACAGAGGCGTCCCAAACTTTCGGGTGGCTCTGTCTTTTTGATTTTAAATTCCCTAAGCTATAGGACCATAAGTGGAAGTGCCCTAGGCTCTGTTGCTTTGTTTTTTAGATGTTTCAGGAAACACCATACAATTCTCCCGAGTGTGTGTTGGCAATTTACATCCCGCCCATCAGCATAACAAGGCTCCCAGTTCTCCATGGCCTGTCCTGTCTTTCTGGATTTTACACTTTTTTCAGATGGCCCTTTTGACCGGGGGAAGTGAGACTTCATTGTAGTGCAGATTTCCTTTGCAAGCTTGCTTGTTTGGCCAAAAAGCGCGTATGCGTTTTTATCTGAATATATTCAGGAAAAAACGCATATGCCCTTTTTGGCCAAGTGCATCATTGTGGACGTTCTGCCTCTTTTCCTATGCTTTCAATGCAATTCCAGTCTACCTCCTGAAATCGGTTTCCTGCAATTCTGCCCCGCTTTCAAGTCCTCTTGGAAGCCTTACTTCAGTCTACTTTTGGACGATAGCTGTCATTTATAACTCTGCAGGTTTGTGAATTACAGTGCCCCTGAGCTCCTTTCTTCAACTCGCTTTCTTGTGACCTGGCCGCAACACCGCAGGATGGCTTCAGGCCCTAATCTGGTTCTGGCATGGCACGCTGAGCCTTTGGTTAATTCCTCTTCCTGGTAGGAAATGAGAGTTAAATTTGCCCGTCCAGACACCTCCAGCTAGTCTCCATTGGTTCTCGCTATTCCTGTTCATCTTCCGCAGAAATTGCAAACTGGGCCAAACAGGAGGTTAAAGGGACTGACTCTCCAAGTCGGGAGAGTGTTAGTAAAGTGTCTGGAATGTTGCACCCGAGTACCAGGGGAGGAAAACTGAGACATATTTGAACACGTCTCCCGTTCACATCGTTGATCATACTTGGGTTCAACATGCATGTTTTAGCTGAAGGAAGAATACCTTAAACCTGGAGAGTTGAGACCCGTGTAATGGGTACCATGCAATATGACTTCAAAGGGTCTTCATTTGCTCGCCGAACCTCTCCAATCCTATCACTGCTGCGTTTATGCCCCTGTATACACGCTTGATTCTCTTTTGGAGACATAGCAATCCATAGGTTTTACGATACTTACTAGTCAGGTACATTCTTAGGCGTTTAATATGCGGTGTTGAGTCCATTTCGTTGAGCAAGGAGTAGCTCTTGTCTATTCCATATTTGACTTAAGGAAGTTTATCTGTGCTCATTTCAATCTCTGGTTTTATGCAGCACCCCAACTCACCTTTCCCCTTAAGCAAGCATAAGTTGGTTTTCTAAATTTGAGACCCTGTTCTGTTTTGGAATGCAGTTCCTGTGTAGCCAAGTTTACATTCCGTGTATTAGTGATATCTTATGATGTTTCTTTTTCTGTGTGACTTATTTCAGTTAGAATCATCGTACCTGAATCCACTCATTATGCTGCTAAGGGCCTGATGACATAGATTTCATTGCTGAGTGATACTGCATTGTAAGTAAATACCACAAGTTCTTTATCCATTTTTCACTTTCTGCGATGTTGAACTTGTACTGTAAACGAGGTTCTTGTAAACAGAGGCGTCCCAAACTTTGGGGTGGCTGTGTCTTTTTGATTTTAATTTCCCTAAGCTATAGGACCATAAGTGGAAGTGCCCTAGGCTCTGTTGCTTTGTTTTTTAGATGTTTCAGGAAACACCATACACTTCTCCTGAGTGTCTGTTGGCAATTTACATCCCGCCCATCAGCATAACAAGGCTCCCAGTTCTCCATGGCCTGTCCTGCCTTTCTGGATTTTACACTTTTTTCAGATGACCCTTTTGACCGGGGGGAAGTGAGACTTCATTGTAGTGCAGATTTCCTTTGCAAGCTTGCTTGGTTGGCCAAAAACGGCGTATGCGTTTTTTCCTGAATATATTCAGGAAAAAACGCATACGCCGTTTTTGTCCAAGTGCATCATTGTGGACGTTCTGCCTCTTTTCCTATGCTTTCAATGCAATTTCAGTCTACCTCCTGAAATCGGTTTCCTGCAATTCTGCCCCGCTTTCAAGTCCTCTTGGCAGCCTTACTTCAGTCTTTTTTTGGACGATAGCTGTCATTTATAACTCTGCAGGTTTGTGAATTACAGTGCCCCTGAGCTCCTTTCTTCAACTCGCTTTCTTGTGACCTGGCCGCAACACCGCAGGATGGCTGCAGACCCTAATGTGGTTCCGGCACGGCACGCTGAGCCTTTGGTTAATTCCTCTTCCTGGTGGGAAATGAGAGTTATATTTGCCCGTCCAGACACCTCCAGCTAGCCTCTCATTGGTTCTCGCTATTCCTGTTCATCTTCCGCAGAAATTGCAAACTGGGCCAAACAGGAGGTTAAAGGGGCTGACTCTCCAAGTCGGGAGAGTGTTAGTAAAGCGTCTGGAATGTTGCACCCGAGTACCAGGGAACGAAAACTGAGACATATTTGAACACGTCTCCCGTTCACATGGTTGATCATACTCAGGGTTCCACATGCATGTTTTAGCTGAAGGAAGAATACCTTAAACCTGGGTAGTTGAAACCCGTGGAATGGGTACCATGCAATATGACTTCAAAGGGTCTTCATTTGCTCACCGAACCTCTCCAATCCTATCACTGCTGCGTTTATGCCCCTGTACACATGCTTGATTCTCTTTCGGAGACATAGCAATCCATAGGTTTTAAGATACTTACTAGTACGGTACATTCTTAGGCGTTTAATATGCGGTGTTGAGTCCATTTCGTTGAGCAAGGAGTAGCTCTTGTCTATTCTGTATCTGGCTTAAGGAACTTTATCTGTGCTCATTTCAATCTCTGGTTTTATACAGCACCCCAACTCACCTTTACCCTTAAGCAAGCATAAGTTGGTTTTCTAAATTTGAGACCCTGTTCTGTTCTGTAATTCAGTTCCTGTGTAGCCAAGTTTCCATTCCGTGTATTACTGATATCTTATGATGTTTCTTTTTCTGTGTGACTTATTTCAGTTAGAATCATCATACCTGAATCCACTCATTGTGCTGCTAAGGGCCTGATGACACAGTTTTCATTGCTGAGTGATAATGCTTTGTAAGTAAATACCACAACTTCTTTATCCATTTTTCACTTTCTGCGATGTTGAACTTGTACTGTAAACGAGGTTCTTGTAAACAGAGGCGTCCCAAACTTTGGGGTGGCTGTGTCTTTTTGATTTTAATTTCCCTAAGCTATAGGACCATAAGTGGAAGTGCCTTAGGTTCTGTTGCTTTGTTTTTTAGATGTTTCAGGAAACACCATACACTTCTCCCGAGTGGTTGTTAGCAATTTACATCCCGCCCATCAGCATAACAAGGCTCCCAGTTCTCCATGGCCTGTCCTGCCTTTCTGGATTTTACACATTCTTCAGAACGCACTTTTGACCGGGGGGAAGTGAGACTTCATTGTAGTGCAGATTTCCTTTCACGCTTGCTTGGTTGGCCAAAAAGGACGTATGCGTTTTTTCCTGAATATATTCAGGAAAAAACGCATATGCCCTTTTTGGCCAAGTGCATCATTGTGGACGTTCTGCCTCTTTTCCTATGCTTTCAATGCAATTTCAGTCTACCTCCTGAAATCGGTTTCCTGCAATTCTGCCCCGCTTTCAAGTCCTCTTGGCAGCCTTACTTCAGTCTATTTTTGGACGATAGCTGTCATTTATAACTCTGCAGGTTTGTGAATTACAGTGCCCCTGAGCTCCTTTCTTCAACTTGCTTTCTTTTGAGCTGGCCGCAACACCGCAGGATGGCTTCAGGCCCTAATCTGCTTCCGGTACAGCACGCTGAGCCTTTGGTTATTTCCTCTTCCTGGTGGGAAATGAGAGTTAAATTTGCCCGTCCAGACACCTCCAGCTAGCCTCTCATTGGTTCTCGCTATTCCTGTTCATCTTCCGCAGAAATTGCAAACTGGGCCAAACAGGAGGTTAAAGGCGCTGACTCTCCAAGTAGGGAGAGTGTTAGTAAAGCGTCTGGAATGTTGCACCCGAGTACCAGGGGAGGAAAACTGAGACATATTTGAATACGTCTCCCGATCACATGGTTGATCATACTCTGGGTTCCACATGCATGTTTTAGCTGAAGGAAGAATACCTAAAACCTGGGTAGTTGAAACCCGTGGAATGGGTACCATGCAATATGACTTCAAAGGGTCTTCATTTGCTCACCGAACCTCTCCAATCCTATCACTGCTGCGTTTATGCCCCTGTACACATGCTTGATTCTCTTTCGGAGACATAGCAATCCCTAGGTTTTAAGATACTTACTAGTCAGGTACATTCTTGGAGTTTAATATGCGGTGTTGAGTCCCTTTCGTTGAGCAAGGAGTAGCTCTTGTCTATTCCATATTTGGCTTAAGGAACTTTATCTGTGCTCATTTCAATCTCTGGTTTTATGCAGCACCCCAACTCACCTTTACCCTTAAGCAAGCATAAGTTGGTTTTCTAAATTTGAGACCCTGTTCTGTTCTGTAATTCAGTTCCTGTGTAGCCAAGTTTACATTCCGTGTATTACTGATATCTTATGATGTTTCTTTTTCTGTGTGACTTATTTCAGTTAGAATCATCATACCTGAATCCACTCATTGTGCTGCTAAGGGCCTGATGACACAGATTTCATTGCTGAGTGATATTGCTTTGTAAGTAAATACTACAACTTCTTTATCCATTTTTCACTTTCTGCGATGTTGAACTTGTACTGTAAACGAGGTTCTTGTAAACAGAGCCGTTTGAAACTTTGGGGTGGCTGTGTCTTTTTGATTTTAAATTCCCTAAGCTATAGGACCATAAGTGGAAGTGCCCTAGGCTCTGTTGCTTTGTTTTTTAGATGTTTCAGGAAACACCATACACTTCTCCCGAGTGGTTGTTGGCAATTTACATCCCGCCCATCAGCATAACAAGGCTCCCAGTTCTCCATGGCCTGTCCTGCCTTTCTGGATTTTACACTTTTTTCAGATGGCCCTTTTGACCGGGGGGAAGTGAGACTTCATTGTAGTGCAGATTTCCTTTGCAAGCTTGCTTGGTTGGCCAAAAAGGGCGTATGCGTTTTTTCCTGAATATATTCAGGAAAAAACGCATACGCCCTTTTTGGCCAAGTGCATCATTGTGGACGTTCTGCCTCTTTTCCTATGCTTTCAATGCAATTCCAGTCTACCTCCTGAAATCGGTTTCCTGCAATTCTGCCCCGCTTTCAAGTCCTCTTGGCAGCCTTACTTCAGTCTATTTTTGGACGATAGCTGTCATTTATAACTCTGCAGGTTTGTGAATTACAGTGCCCCTGAGCTCCTTTCTTCAACTCGCTTTCTTTTGAGCTGGCCGCAACACCGCAGGATGGCTTCAGACCCTAATCTGGTTCCGGAACGGCACGCTGAGCCTTTGGTTAATTCCTCTTCCTGGTGGGAAATGAGAGTTATATTTGCACGTCCAGACACCTCCAGCTAGCCTCTCATTGGTTCTCGCTATTCCTGTTCATCTTCCGCAGAAATTGCAAACTGGGCCAAACAGGAGATTAAAGGGACTGACTCTCCAAGTCGGGAGAGTGTTAGTAAAGCATCTGGAATGTTGCACCCGAGTACCAGGGTACGAAAACTGAGACATATTTGAACACATCTCCTGATCACATGGTTGATCATACTCTAGGTTCCACATGCATGTTTTAGCTGAAGGAAGAATACCTTAAACCTGGGTAGTTGAAACCCGTGGAATGGGTACCATGCAATATGACTTCAAAGGGTCTTCATTTGCTCACCGAACCTCTCCAATCCTATCACTGCTGCGTTTATGCCCCTGTACACATGCTTGATTCTCTTTCGGAGACATAGCAATCCATAGGTTTTAAGATACTTACTAGTCAGGTACATTCTTAGGCGTTTAATATGCGGTGTTGAGTCCCTTTCGTTGAGCAAGGAGTAGCTCTTGTCTATTCCATATTTGGCTTAAGGAACTTTATCTGTGCTCATTTCAATCTCTGGTTTTATGCAGCACCCCAACTCACCTTTACCCTTAAGCAAGCATAAGTTGGTTTTCTAAATTTGAGACCCTGTTCTGTTCTGTAATTCAGTTCCTGTGTAGCCAAGTTTCCATTCCGTGTATTACTGATATCTTATGATGTTTCTTTTTCTGTGTGACTTATTTCAGTTAGAATCATCATACCTGAATCCACTCATTGTGCTGCTAAGGGCCTGATGACACAGTTTTCATTGCTGAGTGATATTGCTTTGTAAGTAAATACCACAATTTCTTTATCCATTCTTCACTTTCTGCGATGTTGAACTTGTACTGTAAACGAGGTTCTTGTAAACAGAGCCATTCCAAACTTTGGGGTGGCCGTGTCTTTTTGATTTTAATTTCCCTAAGCTATAGGACCATAAGTGGAAGTGCCCTAGGTTCTGTTGTTTGTTCTTTAGATGTTTCAGGAAACACCATACACTTCTCCCGAGTGGTTGTTAGCAATTTACATCCCGCCCATCAGCATAACAAGGCTCCCAGTTCTCCATGGCCTGTCCTGCCTTTCTGGATTTTACACTTTTTTCAGATGGCCCTTTTGACCGGGGGGAAGTGAGAGTTCATTGTAGTGCAGATTTCCTTTCAAGCTTGCTTGGTTGGCCAAAAAGGGCATATTCGTTTTTTCCTGAATATATTCAGGAAAAAACGCATATGCCCTTTTTGACCAAGTGCATCATTGTGGACGTTCTGCCTCTTTTCCTATGCTTTCAATGCAATTCCAGTCTACCTCCTGAAATCGGTTTCCTGCAATTCTGCCCCGCTTTCAAGTCCCCTTGGCAGCCTTACTTCAGTCTATTTTTGGACGATAGCTGTCATTTATAACTCTGCAGGTTTGTGAATTACAGTGCCCCTGAGCTCCTTTCTTCAACTTGCTTTCTTTTGAGGTGGCCGCAACACCGCAGGATGGCTTCAGGCCCTAATCTGGTTCCGGTACACCACGCTGAGCCTTTGGTTATTTCCTCTTCCTGGTGGGAAATGAGAGTTAAATTTGCCCGTCCAGACACCTCCAGCTAGCCTCTCATTGGTTCTCGCTATTCCTGTTCATCTTCCGCAGAAATTGCAAACTGGGCCAAACAGGAGGTTAAAGGCGCTGACTCTCCAAGTGGGGAGAGTGTTAGTAAACCGTCTGGAATGTTGCACCCGAGTACCAGGGGAGGAAAACTGAGACATATTTGAACACGTCTCCCGATCACATGGTTGATCATACTCTGGGTTCCACATGCATGTTTTAGCTGAAGGAAGAATACCTAAAACCTGGGTAGTTGAAACCCGTGGAATGGGTACCATGCAATATGACTTCAAAGGGTCTTCATTTGCTCACCGAACCTCTCCAATCCTATCACTGCTGCGTTTATGCCCCTGTACACATGCTTGATTCTCTTTCGGAGACATAGCAATCCCTAGGTTTTAAGATACTTACTAGTCAGGTACATTCTTAGGAGTTTAATATGCGGTGTTGAGTCCCTTTCGTTGAGCAAGGAGTAGCTCTTGTCTATTCCATATTTGGCTTAAGGAACTTTATCTGTGCTCATTTCAATCTCTGGTTTTATGCAGCACCCCAACTCACCTTTACCCTTAAGCAAGCATAAGTTGGTTTTCTATATTTGAGACCCTGTTCTGTTCTGTAATTCAGTTCCTGTGTAGCCAAGTTTACATTCCGTGTATTATTTATATCTTATGATGTTTCTTTTTCTGTGTGACTTATTTCAGTTAGAATCATCATACCTGAATCCACTCATTGTGCTGCTAAGGGCCTGATGACACAGATTTCATTGCTGAGTGATATTGCTTTGTAAGTAAATACCACAACTTCTTTATCCATTTTTCACTTTCTGCGATGTTGAACTTGTACTGTAAACGAGGTTCTTGTAAACAGAGCCGTTCGAAACTTTGGGGTGGCTGTGTCTTTTTGATTTTAAATTCCCTAAGCTATAGGACCATAAGTGGAAGTGCCCTAGGCTCTGTTGCTTTGTTTTTTAGATGTTTCAGGAAACACCATACACTTCTCCCGAGTGGTTGTTGGCAATTTACATCCCGCCCATCAGCATAACAAGGCTCCCAGTTCTCCATGGCCTGTCCTGCCTTTCTGGATTTTACACTTTTTTCAGATGGCCCTTTTGACCGGGGGGAAGTGAGACTTCATTGTAGTGCAGATTTCCTTTGCAAGCTTGCTTGGTTGGCCAAAAAGGGCGTATGCGTTTTTTCCTGAATATATTCAGGAAAAAACGCATACGCACTTTTTGGCCAAGTGCATCATTGTGGACGTTCTGCCTCTTTTCCTATGCTTTCAATGCAATTCCAGTCTACCTCCTGAAATCGGTTTCCTGCAATTCTGCCCCGCTTTCAAGTCCTCTTGGCAGCCTTACTTCAGTCTATTTTTGGACGATAGCTGTCATTTATAACTCTGCAGGTTTGTGAATTACAGTGCCCCTGAGCTCCTTTCTTCAACTCGCTTTCTTGTGACCTGGCCGCAACACCGCAGGATGGCTTCAGGCCCTAATCTGGTTCTGGCATGGCACGCTGAGCCTTTGTTTAATTCCTCTTCCTGGTAGGAAATGAGAGTTAAATTTGCCCGTCCAGACACCTCCAGCTAGTCTCCATTGGTTCTCGCTATTCCTGTTCATCTTCCGCAGAAATTGCAAACTGGGCCAAACAGGAGGTTAAAGGGACTGACTCTCCAAGTCGGGAGAGTGTTAGTAAAGCGTCTGGAATGTTGCACCCGAGTACCAGGGGAGGAAAACTGAGACATATTTGAACACGTCTCCCGTTCACATGGTTGATCATATTTGGGTTCCACATGCATGTTTTAGCTGAAGGAAGAATACCTTAAACCTGGAGAGTTGAGACCCGTGTAATGGGTACCATGCAATATTACTTCAAAGGGTCTTCATTTGCTCACCGAACCTCTCCAATCCTATCACTGCTGCGTTTATGCCCCTGTACACACGCTTGATTCTCTTTTGGAGACATAGCAATCCATAGGTTTTACGATACTTACTAGTCAGGTACATTCTTAGGCGTTTAATATGCGGTGTTGAGTCCATTTCGTTGAGCAAGGAGTAGCTCTTGTCTATTCCATATTTGACTTAAGGAACTTTATCTGTGCTCATTTCAATCTCTGGTTTCATGCAGCACCCCAACTCACCTTTCCCCTTAAGCAAGCATAAGTTGGTTTTCTAAATTTGAGACCCTGTTCTGTTTTGGAATGCAGTTCCTGTGTAGCCAAGTTTACATTCCGTGTATTAGTGATATCTTATGATGTTTCTTTTTCTGTGTGACTTATTTCAGTTAGAATCATCGTACCTGAATCCACTCATTATGCTGCTAAGGGCCTGATGACATAGATTTCATTGCTGAGTGATACTGCATTGTAAGTAAATACCACAAGTTCTTTATCCATTTTTCACTTTCTGCGATGTTGAACTTGTACTGTAAACGAGGTTCTTGTAAACAGAGGCGTCCCAAACTTTGGGGTGGCTGTGTCTTTTTGATTTTAATTTCCCTAAGCTATAGGACCATAAGTGGAAGTGCCCTAGGCTCT
Organism: Delphinus delphis; assembly: GCF_949987515.2. Lineage (NCBI taxonomy): Eukaryota > Metazoa > Chordata > Mammalia > Artiodactyla > Delphinidae > Delphinus > Delphinus delphis. Next base: position 151,999 of record NW_027192679.1, on the reverse strand, counting down.
GTTGCTTTGTTTTTTAGATGTTTCAGGAAACACCATACACTTCTCCCGAGTGTCTGTTGGCAATTTACATCCCGCCCATCAGCATAACAAGGCTCCCAGTTCTCCATGGCCTGTCCTGCCTTTCTGGATTTTACACTTTTTTCAGATGGCCCTTTTGACCGGGGGGAAGTGAGACTTCATTGTAGTGCTGATTTCCTTTGCAAGCTTGCTTGGTTGGCCAAAAACGGCGTATGCGTTTTTTCCTGAATATATTCAGGAAAAAACGCATACACCCTTTTTGGCCAAGTGCATCATTGTGGACGTTCTGCCTCTTTTCCTAGGCTTGAAATGCAATTTCAGTCTACCTCCTGAAATCGGTTTCCTGCAATTCTGCCCCGCTTTCAAGTCCTCTTGGCAGCCTTACTTCAGTCTATTTTTGGACGATAGCTGTCATTTATAACTCTGCAGGTTTGTGAATTACAGTGCCCCTGAGCTCCTTTCTTCAACTCGCTTTCTTGTGAGCTGGCCGAAACACCGCAGGATGGCTTCAGGCCCTAATCTGGTTCTGGCACGGCACGCTGAGCCTTTGGTTAATTCCTCTTCCTGGTGGGAAATGAGAGTTAAATTTGCCCGTCCAGACACCTCCAGCTAGTCTCTCATTGGTTCTCGCTATTCCTGTTCATCATCCGCAGAAATTGCAAACTGGGCCAAACAGGAGGTTAAAGGGACTGACTCTCCAAGTCGGGAGAGTGTTAGTAAAGCGTCTGGAATGTTGCACCCGAGTACCAGGGTACGAAAACTGAGACATATTTGAACACGTCTCCCGATCACATGGTTGATCATACTCTGGGTTCCACATGCATGATTTACCTGAAGGAAGAATACCTTAAACGTGGGTATTTGAAACCCGTGGAATGGGTACCATGCAATATGACTTCAAAGGGTCTTCATTTGCTCACCGAACCTCTCCAATCCTATCACTGCTGCGTTTATGCCCCTGTACACATGCTTGATTCTCTTTCGGAGACATAGCAATCCCTAGGTTTTAAGATACTTACTAGTCAGGTACATTCTTAGGAGTTTAATATGCGGTGTTGAGTCCCTTTCGTTGAGCAAGGAGTAGCTCTTGTCTATTCCATATTTGGCTTAAGGAACTTTATCTGTGCTCATTTCAATCTCTGGTTTTATGCAGCACCCCAACTCACCTTTACCCTTAAGCAAGCATAAGTTGGTTTTCTAAATTTGAGACCCTGTTCTGTTCTGTAATTCAGTTCCTGTGTAGCCAAGTTTACATTCCGTTTATTACTGATATCTTATGATGTTTTTCTGTGTGACTTATTTCAGTTAGAATCATCATACCTGAATCCACTCATTGTGCTGCTAAGGGCCTGATGACACAGATTTCATTGCTGAGTGATATTGCTTTGTAAGTAAATACCACAATTTCTTTATCCATTTTTCACTTTCTGCGATGTTGAACTTGTACTGTAAACGAGGTTCTTGTAAACAGAGCCGTTCGAAACTTTGGGGTGGCTGTGTCTTTTTGATTTTAAATTCCCTAAGCTATAGGACCATAAGTGGAAGTGCCCTAGGCTCTGTTGCTTTGTTTTTTAGATGTTTCAGGAAACACCATACACTTCTCCCGAATGTCTGTTGGCAATTTACATCCCGCCCATCAGCATAACAAGGCTCCCAGTTCTCCATGGCCTGTCCTGCCTTTCTGGATTTTACACTTTTTTCAGATGGCCCTTTTGACCGGGGGGAAGTGAGACTTCATTGTAGTGCAGATTTCCTTTGCAAGCTTGCTTGGTTGGCCAAAAAGGGCATATGCGTTTTTTCCTGAATATATTCAGGAAAAAACGCATACGCCCTTTTTGGCCAAGTGCATCATTGTGGACGTTCTGCCTCTTTTCCTATGCTTTCAATGCAATTCCAGTCTACCTCCTGAAATCGGTTTCCTGCAATTCTGCCCCGCTTTCAAGTCCTCTTGGCAGCCTTACTTCAGTCTATTTTTGGACGATAGCTGTCATTTATAACTCTGCAGGTTTGTGAATTACAGTGCCCCTGAGCTCCTTTCTTCAACTCGCTTTCTTGTGACCTGGCCGCAACACCGCAGGATGGCTTCAGGCCCTAATCTGGTTCTGGCACGGCACGCTGAGCCTTTGGTTAATTCCTCTTCCTGGTGGGAAATGAGAGTTAAATTTGCCCATCCAGACACCTCCAGCTAGTCTCTCATTGATTCTCGCTATTCCTGTTCATCTTCCACAGAAATTGCAAACTGGGCCAAACAGGAGGTTAAAGGGACTGACTCTCCAAGTCGGGAGAGTGTTAGTAAAGCGTCTGGAATGTTGCACCCGAGTACCAGGGTACAAAAACTGAGACATATTTAAACACGTCTCCCGATGACATGGTTGATCATACTCTAGGTTCCACATGCATGTTTTAGCTGAAGGAAGAATACCTTAAACCTGGGTAGTTGAAACCCGTGGAATGGGTACCATGCAATATGACTTCAAAGGGTCTTCATTTGCTCACCGAACCTCTCCAATCCTATCACTGCTGCGTTTATGCCCCTGTACACATGCTTGATTCTCTTTCGGAGACATAGCAATCCATAGGTTTTAAGATACTTACTAGTCAGGTACATTCTTAGGCGTTTAATATGCGGTGTTGAGTCCATTTCGTTGAGCAAGCAATAGTTCTGGTCTATTCCATATTTGGCTTAAGGAACTTTATCTGTGCTCATTTCGATCTCTGGTTTTATGCAGCACCCCAACTCACCTTTCCCCTTAAGCAAGCATAAGTTGGTTTTCTAAATTTGAGACCCTGTTCTGTTCTGTAATTCAGTTCTTGTGTAGCCAAGTTTACATTCCGTGTATTACTGATAACTTATGATGTTTCTTTTTCTGTGTGACTTATTTCAGTTAGAATCATCATACCTGAATCCACTCATTGTGCTGCTAAGGGCCTGATGACATAGATTTCATTGCAGAGTGATATTGCTTTGTAAGTAAATACCACAACTTCTTTATCCATTTTTCACTTTCTGCGATGTTGAACTTGTACTGTAAACGAGGTTCTTGTAAACAGAGCCGTTCCAAACTTTGGGGTGGCTGTGTCTTTTTGATTTTAATTTCCCTAAGCTATAGGACCATAAGTGGAAGTGCCCTAGGCTCTGTTGCTTTGTTTTTTGGATGTTTCAGGAAACATCATACACTTCTCCTGAGTGTCTGTTGGCAATTTACATCCCGCCCAGCAGCATAACAAGGCTCCCAGTTCTCCATGGCCTGTCCTGCCTTTCTGGATTTTACACTTTTTTCAGATGGCCCTTTTGACCGGGGGGAAGTGAGACTTCATTGTAGTGCAGATTTCCTTTGCAAGCTTGCTTGGTTGGCCAAAAAGGGCGTATGCGTTTTTTCCTGAATATATTCAGGAAAAAACGCATACGCCCTTTTTGGCCAAGTGCATCATTGTGGACGTTCTGCCTCTTTTCCTATGCTTTCAATGCAATTCCAGTCTACCTCCTGAAATCGGTTTCCTGCAATTCTGCCCCGCTTTCATGTCCTCTTGGCAGCCTTACTTCAGTATATTGTTGGACGATAGCTGTCATTTATAACTCTGCAGGTTTGTGAATTACAGTGCCCCTGAGCTCCTTTCTTCAACTCGCTTTCTTTTGAGCTGGCCGCAACACCGCAGGATGGCTTCAGGCCCTAATCTGGTTCCGGCACAGCACGCTGAGCCTTTGGTTATTTCCTCTTCCTGGTGGGAAATGAGAGTTAAATTTGCCCGTCCAGACACCTCCAGCTAGCCTCTCATTGGTTCTCGCTATTCCTGTTCATCTTCCACAAAAATTGCAAACTGGGCCAAACAGGAGGTTAAAGGGACTGACTCTCAAAGTGGGGAGAGTGTTAGTAAAGCGTCTGGAATGTTGCACCCGAGTACCAGGGTACGAAAACTGAGACATATTTGAACACGTCTCCCGATCACATGGTTGATCATACTCTAGGTTCCACATGCATGTTTTAGCTGAAGGAAGAATACCTTAAACCTGGAGAGTTGAGACCCGTGTAATGGGTACCATGCAATATGACTTCCAAGGGTCTTCATTTGCTCACCGAACCTCTCCAATCCTATCACTGCTGCGTTTATGCCCCTGTACACATGCTTGATTCTCTTTCGGAGACATAGCAATCCATAGGTTTTAAGATACTTACTAGTCAGGTACATTCTTAGGCGTTTAATATGCGGTGTTGAGTCCATTTCGTTGAGCAAGGAGTAGCTCTTGTCTATTCCATATTTGGCTTAAGGAACTTTATCTGTGCTCATTTCAATCTCTGGTTTTATGCAGCACCCCAACTCACCTTTCCCCTTAAGCAAGCATAAGTTGGTTTTCTAAATTTGAGACCCTGTTCTGTTCTGTAATTCAGTTCCTGTGTAGCCAAGTTTCCATTCCGTGTATTACTGATATCTTATGATTTTTCTTTTTCTGTGTGACTTATTTCAGTTAGAATCATCATACCTGAATCCACTCATTGTGCTGCTAAGGGCCTGATGACATAGATTTCATTGCTGAGTGATATTGCTTTGTAAGTGAATACCACAACTTCTTTATCCATTTTTCACTTTCTGCGATGTTGAACTTGTACTGTAAACGAGGTTCTTGTAAACAGAGCCGTTCCAAACTTTGGGGTGGCTGTGTCTTTTTGATTTTAATTTCCCTAAGCTATAGGACCATAAGAGGAAGTACCCTAGGTTCTGTTGCTTTGTTTTTTAGATGTTTCAGGAAACACCATACACTTCTCCCGAGTGGTTGTTGGCAATTTACATCCCGCCCATCAGCATAACAAGGCTCCCAGTTCTCCATGGCCTGTCCTGCCTTTCTGGATTTTACACTTTTTTCAGATGGCCCTTTTGACCGGGGGGAAGTGAGACTTCATTATAGTGCAGATTTCCTTTGCAAGCTTGCTTGGTTGGCCAAAAAGGGCGTATGCGTTTTTTCCTGAATATATTCAGGAAAAAACGCATACGCCCTTTTTGGCCAAGTGCATCATTGTGGACGTTCTGCCTCTTTTCCTATGCTTTCAATGCAATTCCAGTCTACCTCCTGAAATCGGTTTCCTGCAATTCTGCCCCGCTTTCAAGTCCTCTTGGCAGCCTTACTTCAGTCTATTTTTGGACGATAGCTGGCATTTATAACTCTGCAGGTTTGTGAATTACAGTGCCCCTGAGCTCCTTTCTTCAACTCGCTTTCTTGTGAACTGGCCGCAACACCGCAGGATGTCTTCAGGCCCTAATCTGGTTCTGGCACGGCACGCTGAGCCTTTGGTTAATTCCTCTTCCTGGTGGCAAATGAGAGTTAAATTTGCCCATCCAGACACCTCCAGCTAGTCTCTCATTGGTTCTCGCTATTCCTGTTCATCTTCCGCAGGAATTGCAAACTGGGCCAAACAGGAGGTTAAAGGGACTGACTCTCCAAGTGGGGAGAGTGTTAGTAAAGCGTCTGGAATGTTGCACCCGAGTACCAGGGGAGGAAAACTGAGACATATTTGAACACGTCTCCCGATCACATGGTTGATCATACTCTGGGTTCCACATGCATGTTTTAGCTGAAGGAAGAATACCTAAAACCTGGGTAGTTGAAACCCGTGGAATGGGTACCATGCAATATGACTTCAAAGGGTCTTCATTTGCTCACCGAACCTCTCCAATCCTATCACTGGTGCGTTTATGCCCCTGTACACATGCTTGATTCTCTTTCGGAGACATAGCAATCTATAGGTTTTAAGGTACTTACTAGTCAGGTACATCCTTAGGCGTTTAATATGCGGTGTTGAGTCCATTTCGTTGAGCAAGGAGTAGCTCTTGTCTATTCCATATTTGGCTTCAGGAACTTTATCTGTGCTCATTTCAATCTCTGGTTTTATGCAGCACCCCAACTCACCTTTCCCCTTAAGCAAGCATAAGTTGGTTTTCTAAATTTGAGACCCTGTTCTGTTCTGTAATTCAGTTCCTGTGTAGCCAAGTTTCCATTCCGTGTATTACTGATATTTTATGATGTTTCTTTTTCTGTGTGACTTATTTCAGTTAGAATCATCGTACCTGAATCCACTCATTGTGCTGCTAAGGGCCTGATGACACAGATTTCATTGCTGAGTGATATTGCTTTGTAAGTAAATACCACAACTTCTTTATCCATTTTTCACTTTCTACGATGTTGAACTTGTACTGTAAACGAGGTTCTTGTAAACAGAGGCGTCCCAAACTTTGGGGTGGCTGTGTCTTTTTGATTTTAATTTCCCTAAGCTATAGGACCATAACTGGAAGTGCCCTAGGTTCTGTTGCTTTGTTTTTTCGATGTTTCAGGAAACACCATACACTTCTCCCGAGTGGTTGTTGGCAATTTACATCCCGCCCATCAGCATAACAAGGCTCCCAGTTCTCCATGGCCTGTCCTGCCTTTCTGGATTTTACACTTTTTTCAGATGGCCCTTTTGACCGGGGGGAAGTGAGACTTCATTGTAGTGCAGATTTCCTTTGCAAGCTTGCTTGGTTGGCCAAAAAGGGCGTATGCGTTTTTTCCTGAATATATTCAGGAAAAAACGCATACGCCCTTTTTGGCCAAGTGCATCATTGTGGACGTTCTGCCTCTTTTCCTATGCTTTCAATGCAATTCCAGTCTACCTCCTGAAATCGGTTTCCTGCAATTCTGCCCCACTTTCAAGTCCTCTTGGCAGCCTTACTTCAGTCTATTTTTGGACGATAGCTGTCATTTATAACTCTGCAGGTTTGTGAATTACAGTGCCCCTGAGCTCCTTTCTTCAACTCGCTTTCTTGTGAGCTGGCCACAACACCACAGGATGTCTCCAGGCCCTAATCTGGTTCCGGCACGGCATGCTGAGCCTTTGGTTAATTCCTCTTCCTGGTGGGAAATGAGAGTTAAATTTGCCCGTCCAGACACCTCCAGCTAGCCTCTCATTGGTTCTCGCTATTCCTGTTCATCTTCCGCAGAAATTGCAAACTGGGCCAAACAGGAGGTTAAAGGCGCTGACTCGCCAAGTGGGCAGAGTGTTAGTAAAGCATCTGGAATGTTGCACCCGAGTACCAGGGTACGAAAACTGAGACATATTTGAACACGTCTCCCGTTCAAATGGTTGATCATACTCTAGGTTCCACATGCATGTTTTAGCTGAAGGAAGAATACCTTAAACCTGGGTAGTTGAAACCCGTGGAATGGGTACCATGCAATATGACTTCAAAGGGTCTTCATTTGCTCACCGAACCTCTCCAATCCTATCACTGCTGCGTTTATGCCCCTGTACACATGCTTGATTCTCTTTCGGAGACATAGCAATCCATAGGTTTTAAGATACTTACTAGGCAGGTACATTCTTAGGCGTTTAATATGCAGTGTTGAGTTCATTTCGTTGAGCAAGGAGTAGCTCTTGTCTATTCCATATTTGGCTTAAGGAACTTTATCTGTGCTCATTTCAATCTCTGGTTTTATGCAGCACCCCAACTCACCTTTACCCTTAAGCAAGCATAAGTTGGTTTTCTAAATTTGAGACCCTGTTCTGTTCTGTAATTCAGTTCCTGTGTAGCCAAGTTTCCATTCCGTGTATTACTGATATCTTATGATGTTTCTTTTTCTGTGTGACTTATTTCAGTTAGAATCATCATACCTGAATCCACTCATTGTGCTGCTAAGGGCCTGATGACATAGATTTCATTGCTGAGTGATATTGCTTTGTAAGTGAATACCACAAATTCTTTATCCATTTTTCACTTTCTGCGATGTTGAACTTGTACTGTAAACGAGGTTCTTGTAAACAGAGCCGTTCCAAACTTTGGGGTGGCTGTGTCTTTTTGATTTTAATTTCCCTAAGCTATAGGACCATAAGTGGAAGTGCCCTAGGCTCTGTTGCTTTGTTTTTTAGATGTTTCAGGAAACACCATACACTTCTCCCGAGTGGTTGTTGGCAATTTACATCCCGCCCATCAGCATAACAAGGTTCCCAGTTCTCCATGGCCTGTCCTGCCTTTCTGGATTTTACACTTTTTTCTGATGGCCCTTTTGACTGGGGGGAAGTGAGACTTCATTGTAGTGCAGATTTCCTTTGCAAGCTTGCTTGGTTGGCCAAAAAGGGCGTATGCGTTTTTTCCTGAATATATTCAGGAAAAAACGCATACGCCCTTTTTGGCCAAGTGCATCATTGTGGACGTTCTGCCTATTTTCCTATGCTTTCAATGCATTTCCAGTCTACCTCCTGAAATCGGTTTCCTGCAATTCTGTCCCGCTTTCAAGTCCTCTTGGCAGCCTTACTTCAGTCTATTTTTGGACGATAGCTGTCATTTATAACTCTGCAGTTTTGTGAATTACAGAGCCCCTGAGCTCCTTTCTTCAACTCGCTTTCTTTTGAGCTGGCCGCAACACCGCAGGATGGCTTCAGGCCCTCATCTGGTTCTGGTACGGCACGCTGAGCCTTTGGTTATTTCCTCTTCCTGGTGGGAAATGAGAGTTAAATTTCCCGTCCAGACACCTCCAGCTAGCCTCTCATTGGTTCTCGCTATTCCTGTTCATCTTCCGCAGAAATTGCAAACTGGGCCAAACAGGAGGTTAAAGGCGCTGACTCTCCAAGTGGGGAGAGTGTTAGTAAAGTGTCTGGAATGTTGCACCCGAGTACCAGGGAAGGAAAACTGAGACATATTTGAACACGTCACCCATTCACATGGTTGATCATACTCTGTGTTCCACATGCATGTTTTAGCTGAAGGAAGAATACCTAAAACCTGGGTAGTTGAAACCCGTGGAATGGGTACCATGCAATATGACTTCAAAGGGTCTTCATTTGCTCACCGAACCTCTCCAATCCTATCACTGCTGCGTTTATGCCCCTGTACACATGCTTGATTCTCTTTCGGAGACATAGCAATCCATAGGTTTTAAGATACTTACTAGGCAGGTACATTCTTAGGCGTTTAATATGCAGTGTTGAGTCCATTTCGTTGAGCAAGGAGTAGCTCTTGTCTATTCCATATTTGGCTTAAGGAACTTTATCTGTGCTCATTTCGATCTCTGGTTTTATGCAGCACCCCAACTCACCTTTCCCCTTAAGCAAGCATAAGTTGGTTTTCTAAATTTGAGACCCTGTTCTGTTCTGTAATTCAGTTCCTGTGTAGCCAAGTTTCCATTCCGTGTATTACTGATATCTTATGATGTTTCTTTTTCTGTGTGACTTATTTCAGTTAGAATCATCATACCTGAATCCACTCATTGTGCTGCTAAGGGCCTGATGACATAGATTTCATTGCTGAGTGATATTGCTTTGTAAGTGAATACCACAAATTCTTTATCCATTTTTCACTTTCTGCAATGTTGAACTTGTACTGTAAACGAGGTTCTTGTAAACAGAGCCGTTCCAAACTTTGGGGTGGCTGTGTCTTTTTGATTTTAATTTCCCTAAGCTATAGGACCATAAGTGGAAGTGCCCTAGGTTCTGTTGCTTTGTTTTTTAGATGTTTCAGGAAACACCATACACTTCTCCCGAGTGTCTGTTGGCAATTTACATCCCGCCCATCAGCATAACAAGGCTCCCAGTTCTCCATGGCCTGTCCTGCCTTTCTGGATTTTACACTTTTTTCAGATGGCACTTTTGACCGGGGGGAAGTGAGACTTCATTGTAGTGCAGATTTCCTTTGCAAGCTTGCTTGGTTGGCCAAAAAGGGCGTATGCGTTTTTTCCTGAATATATTCAGGAAAAAACGCATACGCACTTTTTGGCCAAGTGCATCATTGTGGACGTTCTACCTCTTTTCCTACACTTTCAATGCAATTCCAGTCTACCTCCTGAAATCGGTTTCCTGCAATTCTGCCCCGCTTTCAAGTCCTCTTGGCAGCCTTACTTCAGTCTATTTTTGGACGATAGCTGTCATTTATAACTCTGCAGGTTTGTGAATTACAGTGCCCCTGAGCTCCTTTCTACAACTCACTTTCTTGTGAGCTGGCCGCAGCACCGCAGGATGGCTTCAGACCCTAATCTGGTTCCGGCACGGCACGCTGAGCCTTTGGTTATTTCCTCTTCCTGGTGGGAAATGAGAGTTAAATTTGCCCGTCCAGACCCCTCCAGCTAGTCTCTCATTGGTTCTCGCTATTCCTGTTCATCTTCCGCAGAAATTGCAAACTGGGCCAAACAGGAGGTTAAAGGCGCTGACTCTCCATGTGGGGAGAGTGTTAGTAAAGCGTCTGGAATGTTGCACCCGAGTACCAGGGGAGAAGAACTGAGACACTTTTGAACACCTCTCCCGTTCACACGGTTGATCATACTCTGGGTTCCACATGCATGTTTTAGCTGAAGGAAGAATACCTTAAACCTGCAGAGTTGAGACCCGTGGAATGGGTACCATGCAATATGACTTTAAAGGGTCTTCATTTGCTCACCGAACCTCTCCAATCCTATCACTGCTGCGTTTATGCCCCGTACACACGCTTGATTCTCTTTTGGAGACATAGCAATCCATAGGTTTTAAGATACTTACTACTCAGGTACATTCTTAGGCGTTTAATATGGGGTTTTGAGTCCCTTTCGTTGAGCAAGGAGTAGCTCTTGTCTATTCCATATTTGGCTTAAGGAACTCTATCTGTGCTCATTTCAATCTCTGGTTTTATGCAGCACCCCAACTCACCTTTACCCTTAAGCAAGCATAAGTTGGTTTTCTAAATTTGAGACCCTGTTCTGTTCTGTAATTCAGTTCCTGTGTAGCCAAGTTTACATTCCGTGTATTACTGATATCTTATGATGTTTCTTTTTCTGTGTGACTTATTTCAGTTAGAATCATCATACCTGAATCCACTCATTGTGCTGCCAAGGGCCTGATGACATAGATTTCATTGCTGAGTGATATTGCTTTGTAAGTAAATACCACAACTTCTTTATCCATTTTTCATTTTCTGCGATGTTGAACTTGTACTGTAAACGAGGTTCTTGTAAACGGAGGCGTCCCAAACTTTGGGGTGGCTGTGTCTTTTTGATTTTAATTTCCCTAAGCTATAGGACCATAAGTGGAAGTGCCCTAGGCTCTGTTGCTTTGTTTTTTCGATGTTTCAGGAAACACCATACACTTCTCCCGAGTGTCTGTTGGCAATTTACATCCCGCCCATCAGCATAACAAGGCTCCCAGTTCTCCATTGCCTGTCCTGCCTTTCTGGATTTTACACTTTTTTCAGATGGCCCTTTTGACCGGGGGGAAGTGAGACTTCATTGTAGTGCAGATTTCCTTTGCAAGCTTGCTTGGTTGGCCAAAAAGGGCGTATGCGTTTTTTCCTAAATATATTCAGGATAAAACGCATACGCCCTTTTTGGCCAAGTGCATCATTGTGGACGTTCTGCCTCTTTTCCTATGCTTTCAATGCTATTCTAGTCTACCTCCTGAAATCGGTTTCCTGCAATTCTGCCCCGCTTTCACGTCCTCTTGGCAGCCTTTCTCCAGTCTATTTTTGGACGATAGCTGTCATTTATAACTCTGCAGGTTTGTGAATTACAGTGCCCCTGAGCTCCTTTCTTCAACTCGCTTTCTTGTGACCTGGCCGCAACACCGCAGGATGGCTTCAGGCCCTAATCTGGTTCCGGCACGGCACGCTGAGGCTTTGGTTAATTCCTCTTCCTGGTGGGAAATGAGAGTTAAATTTGCCCGTCCAGACACCTCCAGCTAGTCTCTCATTGGTTATCGCTATTCCTGTTCATCTTCCAGAGAAATTGCAAACTGGGCAAACAGGAGGTTAAAGGCGCTTACTCTCCAAGTGGGGAGAGTGTTAGTAAAGCGTCTGGAATGTTGCACCCGAGTACCAGGGTACGAAAACTGAGACATATTTGAACACGTCTCCCGTTCACACAGTTGATCATACTCTGGGTTCCACATGCATGTTTTAGCTGAAGGAAGAATACCTTAAACCTGGAGAGTTGAGACCCGTGTAATGGGTACCATGCAATATGACTTCCAAGGGTCTTCATTTGCTCACCGAACCTCTCCAATCCTATCATTGCTGCGTTTATGCCCCTATACACACGCTTGATTCTCTTTTGGAGACATAGCAATCCATAGGTTTTAAGATACTTACTAGTCAGGTACATTCTTAGGCATTTAATATGGGGTGTTGAGTCCATTTCGTTGAGCAAGGAGTAGCTCTTGTCTATTCCATATTTGGCTTAAGGAACTTTATCTGTGCTCATTTCAATCTCTGGTTTTATGCAGCACCCCAACTCACCTTTCCCCTTAAGCAAGCATAAGTTGGTTTTCTAAATTTGAGACACTGTTCAGTTCTGTAATTCAGTTCCTGTGTAGCCAAGTTTACATTCCGTGTATTACTGATATCTTATGATGTTTCTTTTTCTGTGTGACTTATTTCAGTTAGAATCATCATACCTGAATCCACTCATTGTGCTGCTAAGGGCCTGATGACATAGATTTCATTGCTGAGTGATATTGCTTTGTAAGTAAATACCACAACTTCTTTATCCATTTTTCACTTTCTGCGATGTTGAACTTGTACTGTAAACGAGGTTCTTGTAAACAGAGGCGTCCCAAACTTTGGGGTGGCTGTGTCTTTTTGATTTTAATTTCCCTAAGCTATAGGACCATAAGTGGCAGTGCCCTAGTCTCTGTTGCTTTGTTTTTTAGATGTTTCAGGAAACACCATACACTTCTCCCGAGTGTCTGTTGGCAATTTACATCCCGCCCATCAGCATAACAAGGCTCAAAGTTCTCCATGGCCTGTCCTGCCTTTCTGGATTTTACACTTTTTTCAGATGGCCCTTTTGACCGGGGGGAAGTGAGACTTCATTGTAGTGCAGATTTCCTTTGCAAGCTTGCTTGGTTGGCCAAAAAGTGCGTATGCGTTTTTTCCTGAATATATTCAGGAAAAAACGCATACACGCTTTTTGGCCAAGTGCATCATTGTGGACGTTCTGCCTCTTTTCCTATGCTTTCAATGCAATTCCAGTCTACCTCCTGAAATCGGTTTCCTGCAATTCTGCCCCGCTTTCAATTCCTCTTGGCAGCCTTACTTCAGTATATTTTTGGACGATAGCTGTCATTTATAACTCTGCAGGTTTGTGAATTACAGTGCCCCTGAGCTCCTTTCTTCAACTCGCTTTCTTGTGAGCTGGCCGCAACACCGCAGGATGTCTCCAGGCCCTAATCTGGTTCCGGCACGGCATGCTGAGCCTTTGGTTAATTCCTCTTCCTGGTGGGAAATGAGAGTTAAATTTGCCCGTCCAGACACCTCCAGCTAGCCTCTCATTGGTTCTCGCTATTCCTGTTCATCTTCCACAGAAATTGCAAACTGGGCCAAACAGGAGTTTAAAGGGTCTGACTCTCCAAGTCGGGAGAGTGTTAGTAAAGCGTCTGGAATGTTGCACCCGAGTACCAGGGTACGAAAACTGAAACATATTTGAACACGTCTCCCGATCACATGGTTGATCATACTCTAGGTTCCACATGCATGTTTTAGCTGAAGGAAGAATACCTTAAACCTGGGTAGTTGAAACCCGTGGAATGGGTACCATGCAATATGACTTCAAAGGGTCTTCATTTGCTCACCGAACCTCTCCAATCCTATCACTGCTGCGTTTATGCCCCTGTACACATGCTTGATTCTCTTTCGGAGACATAGCAATCCATAGGTATTAAGATACTTACTAGTCAGGTACATTCTTAGGCCTTTAATATGGGGTGTTGAGTCCATTTCGTTGAGCAAGGAGTAGCTCTTGTCTATTCCATATTTGGCTTAAGGAACTTTATCTGGGCTCATTTCAATCTCTGGTTTTATGCAGCACCCCAACTCACCTTTACCCTTAAGCAAGCATAAGTTGGTTTTCTAAATTTGAGACCCTGTTCTGTTCTGTAATTCAGTTCCTGTGTAGCCAAGTTTACATTCCGTGTATTAGTGATATCTTATGATGTTTCTTTTTCTGTGTGACTTATTTCAGTTAGAATCATCATACCTGAATCCACTCATTGTGCTGCTAAGGGCCTGATGACACAGATTTCATTGCTGAGTGATATTGCTTTGTAAGCAAATACCACAACTTCTTTATCCATTTTTCACTTTCTGCGATGTTGAACTTCTTCTGTAAACGAGGTTCTTGTAAACACAGGCGTCCCAAACTTTGGGGTGGCTGTGTCTTTTTGATTTTAATTTCCCTAAGCTATAGGACCATAAGTGGAAGTGCCCTAGGCTCTGTTGCTTTGTTTTTTAGATGTTTCAGGAAACACCATACACTTCTCCCGAGTGTCTGTTGGCAATTTACATCCCGCCCATCAGCATAACAAGGCTCCCAGTTCTCCATGGCCTGTCCTGCCTTTCTGGATTTTACACTTTTTTCAGATGGCCCTTTTGACCGGGGGGAAGTGAGACTTCATTGTAGTGCAGATTTCCTTTGCAAGCTTGCTTGGTTGGCCAAAAAGTGCGTATGCGTTTTTTCCTGAATATATTCAGGAAAAAACGCATACACGCTTTTTGGCCAAGTGCATCATTGTGGACGTTCTGCCTCTTTTCCTATGCTTTCAATGCAATTCCAGTCTACCTCCTGAAATCGGTTTCCTGCAATTCTGCCCCGCTTTCAATTCCTCTTGGCAGCCTTACTTCAGTATATTTTTGGACGATAGCTGTCATTTATAACTCTGCAGGTTTGTGAATTACAGTGCCCCTGAGCTCCTTTCTTCAACTCGCTTTCTTGTGAGCTGGCCGCAACACCGCAGGATGTCTCCAGGCCCTAATCTGGTTCCGGCACGGCATGCTGAGCCTTTGGTTAATTCCTCTTCCTGGTGGGAAATGAGAGTTAAATTTGCCCGTCCAGACACCTCCAGCTAGCCTCTCATTGGTTCTCGCTATTCCTGTTCATCTTCCACAGAAATTGCAAACTGGGCCAAACAGGAGTTTAAAGGGTCTGACTCTCCAAGTCGGGAGAGTGTTAGTAAAGCGTCTGGAATGTTGCACCCGAGTACCAGGGTACGAAAACTGAAACATATTTGAACACGTCTCCCGATCACATGGTTGATCATACTCTAGGTTCCACATGCATGTTTTAGCTGAAGGAAGAATACCTTAAACCTGGGTAGTTGAAACCCGTGGAATGGGTACCATGCAATATGACTTCAAAGGGTCTTCATTTGCTCACCGAACCTCTCCAATCCTATCACTGCTGCGTTTATGCCCCTGTACACATGCTTGATTCTCTTTCGGAGACATAGCAATCCATAGGTATTAAGATACTTACTAGTCAGGTACATTCTTAGGCCTTTAATATGGGGTGTTGAGTCCATTTCGTTGAGCAAGGAGTAGCTCTTGTCTATTCCATATTTGGCTTAAGGAACTTTATCTGGGCTCATTTCAATCTCTGGTTTTATGCAGCACCCCAACTCACCTTTACCCTTAAGCAAGCATAAGTTGGTTTTCTAAATTTGAGACCCTGTTCTGTTCTGTAATTCAGTTCCTGTGTAGCCAAGTTTACATTCCGTGTATTAGTGATATCTTATGATGTTTCTTTTTCTGTGTGACTTATTTCAGTTAGAATCATCATACCTGAATCCACTCATTGTGCTGCTAAGGGCCTGATGACACAGATTTCATTGCTGAGTGATATTGCTTTGTAAGCAAATACCACAACTTCTTTATCCATTTTTCACTTTCTGCGATGTTGAACTTCTTCTGTAAACGAGGTTCTTGTAAACACAGGCGTCCCAAACTTTGGGGTGGCTGTGTCTTTTTGATTTTAATTTCCCTAAGCTATAGGACCATAAGTGGAAGTGCCCTAGGCTCTGTTGCTTTGTTTTTTAGATGTTTCAGGAAACACCATACACTTCTCCCGAATGTCTGTTGGCAATTTACATCCCGCCCATCAGCATAACAAGGCTCCCAGTTCTCCATGGCCTGTCCTGCCTTTCTGGATTTTACACTTTTTTCATATGGCCCTTTTGACCGGGGGGAAGTGAGACTTCATTGTAGTGCAGATTTCCTTTGCAAGCTTGCTTGGTTGGCCAAAAAGGGCGTATGCGTTTTTTCCTGAATATATTCAGGAAAAAACGCATACGCCCTTTTTGGCCAAGTGCATCATTGTGGACGTTCTGCCTCTTTTCCTATGCTTTCAATGCAATTCCAGTCTACCTCCTGAAATCGGTTTCCTGCAATTCTGCCCCGCTTTCAAGTCCTCTTGGCAGCCTTACTTCAGTCTATTTTTGGACGATAGCTGTCATTTATAACTCTGCAGGTTTGTGAATTACAGTGCCCCTGAGCTCCTTTCTTCAACTCGCTTTCTTTTGAGCTGGCCGCAACACCGCAGGTTGGCTTCAGGCCCTAATCTGGTTCCGGTACGGCACGCTGAGCCTTTGGTTATTTCCTCTTCCTGGTGGGAAATGAGAGTTAAATTTGCCCGTCCAGACACTTCCAGCTAGTCTCTCATTGGTTCTCGCTATTCCTGTTCATCTTCCGCAGAAATTGCAAAGTGGGCCAAACAGGAGGTTAAAGGCGCTGACTCTCCAAGTGGGGAGAGTGTTAGTAAAGCATCTGGAATGTTGCACCCGAGTACCAGGGGAGGAAAACTGAGACATATTTGAACACGTCTCCCGTTCACATGGTTGATCATACTTGGGTTCCACATGCATGTTTTAGCTGAAGGAAGAATAACTTAATCCTGGAGAGTTAAGACCCGTGTAATGGGTACCATGCAATATGACTTCAAATGGTCTTCATTTGCTCACCGAACCTCTCCAATCCTATCACTGCTGCGTTTATGCCCCTGTACACATGCTTGATTCTCTTTTGGAGACATAGCAATCCATAGGTTTTAAGATACTTACTAGTCAGGTACATTCTTAGGCGTTTAATATGCGGTGTTGAGTCCATTTCGTTGAGCAAGGAGTAGCTCTTGTCTATTCCATATTTGGCTTAAGGAACTTTATCTGTGCTCATTTCGATCTCTGGTTTTATGCAGCACCCCAACTCACCTTTCCCCTTAAGCAAGCATAAGTTGGTTTTCTAAATTTGAGACCCTGTTCTGTTATGGAATGCAGTTCCTGTGTAGCCAAGTTTACATTCCGTGTATTAGTGATATCTTATGATGTTTCTTTTTCTGTGTGACTTATTTCAGTATGAATCATTGTACCTGAATCCACTCATTATGCTGCTACGGGCCTGATGACATAGATTTCATTGCTGAGTGATACTGCATTGTACGTAAGTACCACAAGTTCTTTATCCATTTTTCACTTTCTGTGATATTGAACTTGTACGGTAAACGAGGTTCTTGTAAACGGAGGCGTCCCAAACTTTGCAGTGGCTGTGTCTTTTTCATTTTAATTTCCCTAAGCTATAGGACCATAAGAGGAAGTGCCCTAGGCTCTGTTGCTTTGTTTTTTAGATGTTTCAGGAAACACCATACACTTCTCCTGAGTGTCTGTTGGCAATTTACATCCCGCCCATCAGCATAACAAGGCTCCCAGTTCTCCATGGCCTGTCCTGCCTTTCTGGATTTTACACTTTTTTAAGATGGCCCTTTTGACCGGGGGGAAGTGAGACTTCATTGTAGTGCAGATTTCCTTTGCAAGTTTGCTTGGCTGGCCAAAAAGGGCGTATGCGTTTTTTCCTGAATATATTCAGGAAAAAACGCATACGCCCTTTTTGGCCAAGTGCATCATTGTGGACGTTCTGCCTCTTTTCCTATGCTTTCAATGCAATTCCAGTCTACCTCTTGAAATCGGTTTCCTGCAATTTTGCCCCGCTTTCAACTCCTCTTGGCAGCCTTACTTCAGTCTATTTTTGGACGATAGCTGTCATTTATAACTCTGCAGGTTTGTGAATTACAGTGCCCCTGAGCTCCTTTTTTCAACTCGCTTTCTTGTGACCTGGCCGCAACACCGCAGGATGTCTTCAGGCCCTAATCTGGTTCTGGCACGGCACGCTGAGCCTTTGGTTAATTCCTCTTCCTGGTGGGAAATGAGAGTTAAATTTGCCCATCCAGACCCCTCCAGCTAGTCTCTCATTGATTCTCGCTATTCCTGTACATCTTCCACAGAAATTGCAAACTGGGCCAAACAGGAGGTTAAAGGGACTGACTCTCCAAGTCGGGAGAGTGTTAGTAAAGCATCTGACATGTTGCACCCGAGTACCAGGGTACAAAAACTGAGACATATTTGAACACGTATCCCGATCACATGGTTGATCATACTCTAGGTTCCACATGCATGTTTTAGCTGAAGGAAGAATACCTAAAACCTGGGTAGTTGAAACCCGTGGAATGGGTACCATGCAATATGACTTCAAAGGGTCTTCATTTGCTCACCGAACCTCTCCAATCCTATCACTGCTGCGTTTATGCCCCTGTACACATGCTTGATTCTCTTTCGGAGACATAGCAATCCATAGGTTTTAAGATACTTACTAGTCAGGTACATTCTTAGGCGTTTAATATGCGGTGTTGAGTCCATTTCGTTGAGCAAGGAGTAGCTCTTGTCTATTCCATATTTGGCTTAAGGAACTTTATCTCTGCTCATTTCAATCTCTGGTTTTATGCAGCACCCCAACTCACCTTTACCCTTAAGCAAGCATAAGTTGGTTTTCTAAATTTGAGACCCTGTTCTGTTCTGTAATTCAGTCCTGTGTAGCCAAGTTTCCATTCCGTGTATTAGTGATATCTTATGATGTTTCTTTTTCTGTGTGACTTATTTCAGTTAGAATCATCATACCTGAATCCACTCATTGTGCTGCTAAGGGCCTGATGACATAGATTTCATTGCTGAGTGATATTGCTTTGTAAGTAAATACCACAACTTCTTTATCCATTTTTCACTTTCTGCGATGTTGAACTTGTACTGTAAACGAGGTTCTTGTAAACAGAGGCGTCCCAAACTTTGGGGTGGCTGTGTCTTTTTGATTTTAATTTCCCTAATCTATAGGACCATAAGTGGCAGTGCCCTAGGCTCTGTTGCTTTGTTTTTTAGATGTTTCAGGAAACACCATACACTTCTCCCGAGTGTCTGTTGGCAATTTACATCCCGCCCATCAGCATAACAAGGCTCCCAGTTCTCCATGGCCTGTCCTGCCTTTCTGGATTTTACACTTTTTTCATATGGCCCTTTTGACCGGGGGGATTGAGACTTCATTTTAGTGCAGATTTCCTTTGCAAGTTTGCTTGGTTGGCCAAAGAGGGCGTATGCGTTTTTTCCTGAATGTTTTCAGGAAAAAACGTATACGCCCTTTTTGGCCAAGTGCATCATTGTGGACGTTCTGCCTCTTTTCCTATGCTTTCAATGCAATTCCAGTCTACCTCCTGAAATCGGTTTCCTGCAATTCTGCCCCGCTTTCAAGTCCTCTTGGCAGCCTTACTTCAGTCTATTTTTGGACGATAGCTGTCATTTATAACTCTGCAGGTTTGTGAATTACAGTGCCCCTGAGCTCCTTTCTTCAACTCGCTTTCTGGTGACCTGGCCGCAACACCGCAGGATGTCTTCAGGCCCTAATCTGGTTCTGGCACGGCACGCTGAGCCTTTGGTTAATTCCTCTTCCTGGTGGGAAATGAGAGTTAAATTTGCCCATCCAGACACCTCCTGCTAGTCTCTCATTGGTTCTCGCTATTCCTGTTCATCTTCCGCAGAAATTGCAAACTGTGCCAAACAGGAGGTTAAAGACGCTGACTCTCCAAGTGGGGAGAGTGTTAGTAAAGCGTCTGGAATGTTGCACCCGAGTACCAGGGGAGGAAAACTGAGACATATTTGAACACGTCTCCCGATCACATGGTTGATCATACTCTAGGTTCCACATGCATGTTTTAGCTGAAGGAAGAATACCTTAAACCTGGGTATTTGAAACCCGTAGAATAGGTACCATGCAATATGTCTTCAAAGGGTCTTCATTTGCTCACCGAACATCTCCAATCCTATCACTGCTGCGTTTATGCCCCTGTACACATGCTTGATTCTCTTTCGGAGACATAGCAATCCATAGGTTTTAAGATACTTACTAGTCAGGTACATTCTTAGGCGTTTAATATGGGGTTTTGAGTCCATTTCGTTGAGCAAGGAGTATCTCTTGTCTATTCCATATTTGGCTTAAGGAACTTTATCTGTGCTCATTTCAATCTCTGGTTTTATGCAGCACCCCAACTCACCTTTCCCCTTAAGCAAGCATAAGTTGGTTTTCTAAATTTGAGACCCTGTTCTGTTCTGTAATTCAGTTCCTGTGTAGCCAAGTTTACATTCCGTGTATTACTGATATCTTATGATGTTTCTTTTTCTGTGTAACTTATTTCAGTTAGAATCATCATACCTGAATCCACTCATTGTGATGTTAAGGGCCTGATGACATAGATTTCATTGCTGAGTGATATTGCTTTGTAAGTAAATACCAGAATTTCTTTATCCATTTTTCACTTTCTGCGATGTTGAACTTGTACTGTAAACGAGGTTCTTGTAAACAGAGCCATTCCAAACTTTGGGGTGGCTGTGTCTTTTTGATTTTAACTTCCCTAAGCTATAGGACCATAAGTGGAAGTGCCCTAAGCTCTGTTGCTTTGTTTTTTAGATGTTTCAGGAAACACCATACACTTCTCCGGAGTGTCTGTTGGCAATTTACATCCCGCCCATCAGCATAACAAGGCTCCCAGTTCTCCATGGCCTGTCCTGCCTTTCTGGATTTTACACTTTTTTCAGATGGCCCTTTTGACCGGGGGGAAGTGAGACTTCATTGTAGTGCAGATTTCCTTTGCAAGCTTGCTTGGTTGGCCAAAAAGGGCGTATGCGTTTTTTCCTGAATATATTCAGGAAAAAACGCATACGCCCTTTTTGGCCAAGTGCATCATTGTGGACGTTCTGCCTCTTTTCCTATGCTTTCAATGCAATTCCAGTCTACCTCCTGAAATCGGTTTCCTGCAATTCTGCCCCGCTTTCAAGTCCTCTTGGCAGCCTTACTTCAGTCTATTTTTGGACGATAGCTGTCATTTATAACTCTGCAGGTTTGTGAATTACAGTGCCCCTGAGCTCCTTTCTTCAACTCGCTTTCTTTTGAGCTGGCCGCAACACCGCAGGATGGCTTCAGGCCCTAATCTGGTTCCGGCACGGCATGCTGAGCCTTTGGTTAATTCCTCTTCCTGGTGGGAAATGAGAGTTAAATTTGCCCGTCCAGACACCTCCAGCTAGCCTCTCATTGGTTCTCGCTATTCCTGTTCATCTTCCGCAGAAATTGCAAACTGGGCCAAACAGGAGGTTAAAGGGACTGACTCTCCAAGTCGGGAGAGTGTTAGTAAAGCGTCTGGAATGTTGCACCCGAGTACCAGGGTACGAAAACTGAGACATATTTGAACACGTCTCCCGATCACATAGTTGATCATACTCTGGGTTCCACATGCATGTTTTAGCTGAAGGAAGAATACCTTAAACCTGGAGAGTTGAGACCCGTGGAATGGGTACCATGCAATATGACTTCAAAGGGTCTTCATTTGCTCACCGAACCTCTCCAATCCTATCACTGCTGCGTTTATGCCCCTGTACATACGCTTGATTCTCTTTTGGAGACATAGCAATCCATAGGTTTTAAGATACTTACTAGTCAGGTACATTCTTAGGCGTTTAATATGAGGTTTTGAGTCCATTTCATTGAGCAAGGAGTAGCTCTTGTCTATTCCATATTTGGCTTAAGGAACTTTATCTGTGCTCATTTCAATCTCTGGTTTTATGCAGCACCCCAACTCACCTTTCCCCTTAAGCAAGCATAAGTTGGTTTTCTAAATTTGAGACCCTGTTCTGTTCTGTAATGCAGTTCCTGTGTAGCCAAGTTTCCATTCCGTGTATTACTGATATCTTATGATGTTTCTTTTTCTGTGTGACTTATTTCAGTTAGAATCATCGTACCTGAATCCACTCATTGTGCTGCTAAGGGCCTGATGACATAGATTTCATTGCTGAGTGATATTGCTTTGTAAGTAAATACCACAACTTCTTTATCCATTTTTCACTTTCTGCGATGTTGAACTTGTACTGTAAACGAGGTTCTTGTAAACGGAGCCGTCCCAAACTTTGGGGTGGCTGTGTCTTTTTTATTTTAATTTCCCTAAGCTATAGGACCATAAGTGGCAGTGCCCTAGGCTCTGTTGCTTTGTTTTTTAGATGTTTCAGGAAACACCATACACTTCTCCTGAGTGTCTGTTGGCAATTTACATCCCGCCCATCAGCATAACAAGGCTCCCAGTTCTCCATGGCCTGTCCTGCCTTTCTGGATTTTACACTTTTTTCAGATGGCCCTTTTGACCGGGGGGAAATGAGACTTCATTGTAGTGCAGATTTCCTTTGCAAGTTTGCTTGGTTGGCCAAAGAGGGCGTATGCGTTTTTTCCTGAATGTATTCAGGAAAAAACGTATACGCCCTTTTTGGCCAAGTGCATCATTGTGGACGTTCTGCCTCTTTTCCTATGCTTTCAATGCAATTCCAGTCTACCTCCTGAAATCGGTTTCCTGCAATTCTGCCCTGCTTTCAAGTCCTCTTGGCAGCCTTACTTCAGTCTATTTTTGGACGATAGCTGTCATTTATAACTCTGCAGGTTTGTGAATTACAGTGCCCCTGAGCTCCTTTCTTCAACTCGCTTTCTTGTGACCTGGCCGCAACACCGCAGGATGTCTTCAGGCCCTAATCTGGTTCTGGCACGGCACGCTGAGCCTTTGGTTAATTCCTCTTCCTGGTGGGAAATGAGAGTTAAATTTGCCCATCCAGACACCTCCTGCTAGTCTCTCATTGGTTCTCGCTATTCCTGTTCATCTTCCACAGAAATTGCAACCTGGGCCAAACAGGAGGTTAAAGGGACTGACTCTCCAAGTGGGGAGAGTGTTAGTAAAGCGTCTGGAATGTTGCACCCGAGTACCAGGGTACGAAAACTGAGACATATTTGAACACGTCTCCCGATCACATGGTTGATCATACTCTAGGTTCCACATGCATGTTTTAGCTGAAGGAAGAATACCTTAAACCTGGGTAGTTGAAACCCGTGGAATGGGTACCACGCAATATGACTTCAAAGGGTCTTCATTTGCTCACGAACCTCTCCAATCCTACTAGTGCTGCGTTTATGCCCCTGTACACATGCTTGTTTCTCTTTCGGAGACATAGCAATCCATAGGTTTTAAGATACTTACCTTCAGGTACATTCTTAGGCGTTTAATATGGGGTGTTGAGTCCATTTCGTTGAGCAAGGAGTAGCTCTTGTCTATTCCATATTTGGCTTAAGGAACTCTATCTGTGCTCATTTCAATCTCTGGTTTTATGCAGCACCCCAACTCACCTTTACCCTTACGCAAGCATAAGTTGGTTTTCTAAATTTGAGACCCTGTTCTGTTCTGTAATTCAGTTCCTGTGTAGCCAAGTTTACATTCCGTGTATTACTGATATCTTATGATGTTTCTTTTTCTGTGTGACTTATTTCAGTTAGAATCATCATACCTGAATCCACTCATTGTGCTGCTAAGGGCCTGATGACATAGATTTCATTGCTGAGTGATATTGCTTTGTAAGTAAATACCACAACTTCTTTATCCATTTTTCACTTTCTGCGATGTTGAACTTGTACTGTAAACGAGGTTCTTGTAAACAGAGCCGTTCCAAACTTTGGGGTGGCTGTGTCTTTTTGATTTTAATTTCCCTAAGCTATAGGACCATAAGTGGAAGTGCCCTAGGTTCTGTTGCTTTGTTTTTTAGATGTTTCAGGAAACACCATACACTTCTCCCAAGTGGTTGTTGGCAATTTACATCCCGCCCATCAGCATAACAAGGCTCCCAGTTCTCCATGGCCTGTCCTGCCTTTCTGGATTTTACACTTTTTTCAGATGGCCCTTTTGACCGGGGGGAAGTGAGACTTCATTGTAGTGCAGATTTCCTTTGCAAGCTTGCTTGGTTGGCCAAAAAGGGCGTATGCGTTTTTTCCTGAATATATTCAGGAAAAAACGCATACGCCCTTTTTGGCCAAGTGCATCATTGTGGACGTTCTGCCTCTTTTCCTATGCTTTCAATGCAATTCCAGTCTACCTCCTGAAATCGGTTTCCTGCAATTCTGCCCCGCTTTCAAGTCCTCTTGGCAGCCTTACTTCAGTCTATTTTTGGACGATAGCTGTCATTTATAACTGCAGGTTTGTGAATTACAGTGCCCCTGAGCTCCTTTCTTCAACTCGCTTTCTTGTGAGCTGGCCGCAACACCGCAGGATGGCTTCAGGCCCTAATCTGGTTCCGGCCCGGCATGCTGAGCCTTTGGTTAATTCTTCTTCCTGGTGGGAAATGAGAGTTAAATTTGCCCGTTCAGACACCTCCAGCTAGCCTCTCATTGGTTCTCGCTATTCCTGTTCATCTTCCGCAGAAATTGCAAACTGGGCCAAACAGGAGGTTAAAGGGACTGACTCTCCAAGTCAGGAGAGTGTTAGTAAAGCGTCTGGAATGTTGCACCCGAGTACCAGGGGAGGAAAACTGAGACATATTTGAACACGTCTCCCGTTCACATGGTTGATCATAGTCTGGATTCCACATGCATGTTTTAGCTGAAGGAAGAATACCTTAAACCTGGAGAGTTGAGACCCGTGGAATGGGTACCATGCAATATGACTTCAAAGGGTCTTCATTTGCTCACCGAACCTCTCCAATCCTATCACTGCTGCGTTTATGCCCCTGTACACACGCTTGATTCTCTTTTGGAGACATAGCAATCCATAGGTTTTAAGATACTTACTAGTCAGGTACATTTTTAGGCGTTTAATATGGGGTGTTGAGTCCATTTCGTTGAGCAAGGAGTAGCTCTTGTCTATTCCATATTTGGCTTAAGGAACTTTATCTGTGCTCATTTCAATCTCTGGTTTTATGCAGTACCCCAACTCACCTTTCCCCTTAAGCAAGCATAAGTTGGTTTTCTAAATTTGAGACCCTGTTCTGTTTTGGAATGCAGTTCCTGTGTAGCCAAGTTTACATTCCGTGTATTAGTGATATCTTATGATGTTTCTTTTTCTGTGTGACTTATTTCAGTTAGAATCATCGTACCTGAATCCACTTATTATGCTGCTACGGGCCTGATGACATAGATTTCATTGCTGAGTGATACTGCATTGTACGTAAGTACCACAAGTTCTTTATCCATTTTTCACTTTCTGTGATATTGAACTTGTACGGTAAATGAGGTTCTTGTAAACGGAGGCGTCCCAAACTTTGGGGTGGCTGTGTCTTTTTGATTTTAATTTCCCTAAGCTATAGGACCATAAGTGGAAGTGCCCTGGCTCTGTTGCTTTGTTTTTTAGATGTTTCAGGAAACACCATACACTTCTCCTGAGTGTCTGTTGGCAATTTACATCCCGCCCATCAGCATAACAAGGCTCCCAGTTCTCCATGGCCTGTCCTGCCTTTCTGGATTTTACACTTTTTTCAGATGGCCCTTTTGACCGGGGAGAAGTGAGACTTCATTGTAGTGCAGATTTCCTTTGCAAGTTTGCTTGGTTGGTGAAAAAGGGCGTATGCCTTTTTTCCTGAATATATTCAGGAAAAAACGCATATGCCCTTTTTGGCCAAGTGCATCATTGTGGACGTTCTGCCTCTTTTCCTATGCTTTGAATGCAATTCCAGTCTACCTCCTGAAATCGGTTTCCTGCAATTCTGCCCCGCTTTCAAGTCCTCTTGGCAGCCATACTTCAGTCTATTTTTGGACGATAGCTGTCATTTATAACTCTGCAGGTTTGTGAATTACAGTGCCCCTGAGCTCCTTTCTTCAACTAGCTTTCTTTTGAGCTGGCCGCAACACCGCAGGATGGCTTCAGGCCCTAATCTGGTTCCGGCCCGGCACGCTGAGCCTTTGGTTAATTCCTCCTCCTGGTGGGAAATGAGAGTTAAATTTGCCCGTCCAGACACCTCCAGCTAGCCTCTCATTGGTTCTCGCTATTCCTGTTCATCTTCCGCAGAAATTGCAAACTGGGCCAAACAGGAGGTTAAAGGGACTGACTCTCCAAGTCAGGAGAGTGTTAGTAAAGCGTCTGGAATGTTGCACCCGAGTACCAGGGGAGGAAAACTGAGACATATTTGAACACGTCTCCCGATCACATGGTTGATCATACTCTAGGTTCCACATGCATGTTTTAGCTGAAGGAAGAATACCTTAAACCTGGGTAGTTGAAACCCGTGGAATGGGTACCATGCAATATGACTTCAAAGGGTCTTCATTTGCTCACTGAACCTGTCCAATCCTATCACTGCTGCGTTTATGCCCCTGTACACATGCTTGATTCTCTTTCGGAGACATAGCAATCCATAGGTTTTAAGATACTTACTAGTCAGGTACATTCTTAGGCGTTTAATATGCGGTGTTGAGTCCATTTCGTTGAGCAAAGAGTAGCTCTTGTGTATTCCATATTTGGCTTAGGGAACTTTATCTGTACTCATTTCAATCTCTGGTTTTATGCAGCACCCCAACTCACCTTTCCCCTTAAGCAAGCATAAGTTGGTTTTCGAAATTTGAGACCCTGTTCTGTTTTGGAATTCAGTTCCTGTGTAGCCAAGTTTACATTCCGTGTATTAGTGATATCTCATGATGTTTCTTTTTCTGTGTGACTTATTTCAGTTAGAATCATCGTACCTGAATCCACTCATTATGCTGCTACGGGCCTGATGACATAGATTTCATTGCTGAGTGATACTGCATTGTACGTAAGTACCACAAGTTCTTTATCCATTTTTCACTTTCTGTGATATTGAACTTGTACGGTAAACGAGGTTCTTGTAAACAGAGGCGTCCCAAACTTTGGGGTGGTTGTGTCTTTTTGATTTTAATTTCCCTAAGCTATAGGACCATAAGTGGAAGTGCCCTAGGCTCTGTTGCTTTGTTTTTTAGATGTTTCAGGAAACACCATACACTTCTCCCGAGTGTCTGTTGGCAATTTACATCCCGCCCATCAGCATAACAAGGCTCCCAGTTCTCCATGGCCTGTCCTGCCTTTCTGGATTTTACACTTTTTTCAGATGACCCTTTTGACCGGGGGGAAGTGAGACTTCATTGTAGTGCAGATTTCCTTTGCAAGTTTGCTTGGTTGGCCAAAAAGGGCGTATGCTTTTTTTCCTGAATATATTCAGGAAAAAACGCATACGCCCTTTTTGGCCAAGTGCATCATTGTGGACGTTCTGCCTCTTTTCCTATGCTTTCAATGCAATTCCAGTCTACCTCCTGAAATCGGTTTCCTGCAATTCTGCCCCGCTTTCAAGTCCTCTTGGCAGCCTTACTTCAGTCTATTTTTGTACGATAGCTGTCATTTATAACTCTGCAGGTTTGTGAATTACAGTGCCCCTGAGCTCCTTTCTTCAACTCGCTTTCTTGTGACCTGGCCGCAACACCGCAGGATGTCTTCAGGCCCTAATCTGGTTCTGGCACGGCACGCTGAGCCTTTGGTTAATTCCTCTTCCTGGTGGGAAATGAGAGTTAAATTTGCCCATCCAGACACCTCCAGCTAGTCTCTCATTGGTTCTCGCTATTCCTGTTCATCTTCCACGGAAATTGCAAACTGGGCCAAACAGGAGGTTAAAGGGACTGACTCTCCAAGTGGGGAGAGTGTTAGTAAAGCGTCTGGAATGTTGCACCCGAGTACCAGGGGAGGAAAACTGAGACATATTTGAACACGTCTCCCGATCACATGGTTGATCATACTCTGGGTTCCACATGCATGTTTTAGCTGAAGGAAGAATACCTTAAACCTGGAGAGTTGAGACCCGTGGAATGGGTACCATGCAATATGACTTCAAAGGGTCTTCATTTGCTCACCGAACATCTCCAATCCTATCACTGCTGCGTTTATGCCCCTGTACACATGCTTGATTCTCTTTCGGAGACATAGCAATCCATAGGTTTTAAGATACTTACTAGTCAGGTACATTCTTAGGCGTTTAATATGAGGTTTTGAGTCCATTTCGTTGAGCAAGGAGTAGCTCTTGTCTATTCCATATTTGGCTTAAGGAACTTTATCTGTGCTCATTTCAATCTCTGGTTTTATGCAGCACCCCAACTCACCTTTCCCCTTAAGCAAGCATAAGTTGGTTTTCTAAATTTGAGACCCTGTTCTGTTTTGGAATGCAGTTCCTGTGTAGCCAAGTTTACATTCCGTGTATTAGTGATATCTTATGATGTTTCTTTTTCTGTGTGACTTATTTCAGTTAGAATCATCGTACCTGAATCCACTCATTATGCTGCTACGGGCCTGATGACATACATTTCATTGCTGAGTGATACTGCATTGTACATAAGTACCACAAGTTCTTTATCCATTTTTCACTTTCTGTGATATTGAACTTGTACGGTAAACGAGGTTCTTGTAAACGGAGGCGTCCCAAACTTTGGGGTGGCTGTGTCTTTTTGATTTTAATTTCCCTAAGCTATAGGACCATAAGTGGAAGTGCCCTAGGCTCTGTTGCTTTGTTTTTTAGATGTTTCAGGAAACACCATACACTTCTCCTGAGTGTCTGTTGGCAATTTACATCCCGCCCATCAGCATAACAAGGCTCCCAGTTCTCCATGGCCTGTCCTGCCTTTCTGGATTTTACACTTTTTTCAGATGTCCCTTTTGACCAGGGAGAAGTGAGACTTCATTGTAGTGCAGATTTCCTTTGCAAGTTTGCTTGGTTGGCCAAAAAGGGCGCATGCGTTTTTTCCTGAATATATTCAGGAAAAAATGCATACGGCCTTTTTGGCCAAATGCATCATTGTGGACGTTCTGCCTCTTTTCCTATGCTTTCAATGCAATTCCCGTCTACCTCCTGAAATCGGTTTCCTGCAATTCTGCCCCGCTTTCAAGTCCTCTTGGCAGCCTTACTTCAGTCTATTTTTGGACGATAGCTGTCATTTATAACTCTGCAGGTTTGTGAATTACAGTGCCCCTGAGCTCCTTTCTTCAACTCGCTTTCTTGTGACTTGGCCGCAACACCGCAGGATGTCTTCAGGCCCTAATCTAGTTCTGGCACGGCACGCTGAGCCTTTGGTTAATTCCTCTTCCTGGTGGGAAATGAGAGTTAAATTTGCCCATCCAGACACCTCCAGCTAGTCTCTCATTGGTTCTCGCTATTCCTGTTCATCTTCCACAGAAATTGCAAACTGGGCCAAACAGGAGGTTAAAGGGACTGACTCTCCAAGTGGGGAGAGTGTTAGTAAAGCGTCTGGAATGTTGCACCCGAGTACCAGGGTACGAAAACTGAGACATATTTGAACACGTCTCCCGTTCACATGGTTGATCATACTCTAGGTTCCACATGCATGTTTTAGCTGAAGGAAGAATACCTTAAACCTGGGTAGTTGAAACCTGTGGAATGGGTACCATGCAATATGACTTCAAAGGGACTTCATTTGCTCACGAACCTCTCCAATCCTATCAGTGCTGCGTTTATGCCCCTGTACACATGCTTGATTCTCTTTCGGAGACATAGCAATCCATAGGTTTTAAGATACTTACTAGTCAGGTACATTCTTAGGCGTTTAATATGGGGTGTTGAGTCCATTTCGTTGAGCAAGGAGTAGCTCTTGTCTATTCCATATTTGGCTTAAGGAACTTTATCTGTGCTCATTTCAATCTCTGGTTTTATGCAGCACCCCAACTCACATTTCCCCTTAAGCAAGCATAAGTTGGTTTTCTAAATTTGAGACCCTGTTCTGTTCTGTAATTCAGTTCCTGTGTAGCCAAGTTTCCATTCCGTGTATTACTGATATCTTATGATGTTTCTTTTTCTGTGTGACTTATTTCAGTTAGAATCATCATACCTGAATCCACTCATTGTGCTGCTAAGGGCCTGATGACATAGATTTCATTGCTGAGTGATATTGCTTTGTAAGTAAATACCACAACTTCTTTATCCATTTTTCACTTTCTGCGATGTTGAACTTGTACTATAAACGAGGTTCTTGTAAACAGAGGTTTCCCAAACTTTGGGGTGGCTGTGTCTTTTTGATTTTAATTTCCCTAAGCTATAGGACCATAAGTGGCAGTGCCCTAGGCTCTGTTGCTTTGTTTTTTAGATGTTTCAGGAAACACCATACACTTCTCCCGAGTGGTTGTTGGCAATTTACATCCCGCCCATCAGCATAACAAGGCTCCCAGTTCTCCATGGCCTGTCCTGCCTTTCTGCATTTTACACTTTTTTCAGATGGCCCTTTTGACCGGGGGGAAGTGAGACTTCATTGTAGTGCAGATTTCCTTTGCAAGCTTGCTTGGTTGGCCAAAAAGGGCGTATGCGTTTTTTCCTGAATATATTCAGGAAAAAACGCATACGCCCTTTTTGGCCAAGTGCATCATTGTGGACGTTCTGCCTCTTTTCCTATGCTTTCAATGC
The DNA here is from genome assembly GCF_949987515.2 of Delphinus delphis. Taxonomy (NCBI): domain Eukaryota; kingdom Metazoa; phylum Chordata; class Mammalia; order Artiodactyla; family Delphinidae; genus Delphinus; species Delphinus delphis. The sequence continues at coordinate 121,664 of NW_027192679.1, read as the reverse complement.
AATTCCAGTCTACCTCCTGAAATCGGTTTCCTGCAATTCTGCCCCGCTTTCAAGTCCTCTTGGCAGCCTTACTTCAGTCTATTTTTGGACGATAGCTGTCATTTATAACTCTGCAGGTTTGTGAATTACAGTGCCCCTGAGCTCCTTTCTTCAACTCCTTTTCTTGTGACCTGGCCGCAACACGGCAGGATGGCTTCAGGCCCTAATCTGGTTCCGGCACGGCACGCTGAGCCTTTGGTTAATTCCTCTTCCTGGTGGGAAATGAGAGTTAAATTTGCCCGTCCAGACACCTCCAGCTAGTCTCTCATTGGTTCTCGCTATTCCTGTACATCTTCCGCAGAAATTGCAAACTGGGCCAAACAGGAGGTTAAAGGGACTGACTCTCCAAGTCGGGAGAGTGTTAGTAAAGCGTCTGGAATGTTGCACCCGAGTACCAGGGTACGAAAACTGAGACATATTTGAACACGTCTCCCGATCACATGGTTGATCATACTCTGGGTTCCACATGCATGTTTTAGCTGAAGGAAGAATACCTAAAACCTGGGTAGTTGAAACCCGTGGAATGGGTACCATGCAATATGAGTTCAAAGGGTCTTCATTTGCTCACCGAACCTCTCCAATCCTATCACTGCTGCGTTTATGCCCCTGTACACATGCTTGATTCTCTTTCGGAGACATAGCAATCCATAGGTTTTAAGATACTTACTAGTCAGGTACATTCTTAGGCGTTTAATATGCGGTGTTGAGTCCATTTCGTTGAGCAAGGAGTAGCTCTTGTCTATTCCATATTTGGCTTAAGGAACTTTATCTGTGCTCATTTCAATGTCTGGTTTTATGCAGCACCCCAACTCACCTTTCCCCTTAAACAAGCATAAGTTTGTTTTCTAAATTTGAAATCCTGTTCTGTTCTGTAATTCAGTTCCTGTGTAGCCAAGTTTCCATTCCGTGTATTACTGATATTTTATGATGTTTCTTTTTCTGTGTGACTTATTTCAGTTAGAATCATCGTACCTGAATCCACTCATTGTGCTGCTAAGGGCCTGATGACACAGATTTCATTGCTGAGTGATATTGCTTTGTAAGTAAATACCACAACTTCTTTCTCCATTTTTCACTTTCTGCGATGTTGAACTTGTACTGTAAACGAGGTTCTTGTAAACAGAGCCGTCCCAAACTTTGGGGTGGCTGTGTCTTTTTGATTTTAATTTCCCTAAGCTATAGGACCATAAGTGGAAGTGCCCTAGGTTCTGTTGCTTTGTTTTTTAGATGTTTCAGGAAACACCATACACTTCTCCTGAGTGTCTGTTGGCAATTTACATCCCGCCCATCAGCATAACAAGGCTCCCAGTTCTCCATGGCCTGTCCTGCCTTTCTGGATTTTACACTTTTTTCAGATGGCCCTTTTGACCGGGGGGAAGTGAGACTTCATTGTAGTGCAGATTTCCTTTGCAAGCTTGCTTGGTTGGCCAAAAAGGGCGTATGCGTTTTTTCCTGAATATATTCAGGAAAAAACGCATACGCCCTTTTTGGCCAAGTGCATCATTGTGGACGTTCTGCCTCTTTTCCTATGCTTTCAATGCAATTCCAGTCTACCTCCTGAAATCGGTTTCCTGCAATTCTGCCCCGCTTTCAAGTCCTCTTGGCAGCCTTACTTCAGTCTATTTTTGGACGATAGCTGTCATTTATAACTCTGCAGGTTTGTGAATTACAGTGCCCCTGAGCTCCTTTCTTCAACTCGCTTTCTTGTGACCTGGCCGCAACACCGCAGGATGTCTTCAGGCCCTAATCTGGTTCTGGCACGGCACGCTGAGCCTTTGGTTAATTCCTCTTCCTGGTGGGAAATGAGAGTTAAATTTGCCCGTCCAGACACCTCCAGCTAGCCTCTCATTGGTTCTCGCTATTCCTGTATATCTTCCGCAGAAATTGCAAACTGGGCCAAACAGGAGGTTAAAGGGACTGACTCTCAAAGTCGGGAGAGTGTTAGTAAAGCATCTGGAATGTTGCACCCGAGTACCAGGGTACGAAAACTGAGACATATTTGAACACGTCTCCCGATCACATGGTTAATCATACTCTGGGTTCCACATGCATGTTTTAGCTGAAGGAAGAATACCTAAAACCTGGGTAGTTGAAAACCGTGGAATGGGTACCATGCAATATGACTTCTAAGGGTCTTCATTTGCTCACCGAACCTCTCCAATCCTATCACTGCTGCGTTTATGCCCCTGTACACATGCTTGATTCTCTTTCGGAGACATAGCAATCCATAGGTTTTAAGATACTTACTAGTCAGGTACATTCTTAGGCGTTTAATATGCGGTGTTGAGTCCATTTCGTTGAGCAAGGAGTAGCTCTTGTCTATTCCATATTTGGCTTAAGGAACTTTATCTGTGCTCATTTCAATCTCTGGTTTTATGCAGCACCCAAACTCACCTTTCCCCTTAAGCAAGCATAAGTTGGTTTTCTAAATTTGAGACCCTGTTCTGTTCTGTAATTCAGTTCCTGTGTAGCCAAGTTTACATTCCGTGTATTACTGATATCTTATGATGTTTCTTTTTCTGTGTGACTTATTTCAGTTAGAATCATCGTACCTGAATCCACTCATTGTGCTGCTAAGGGCCTGATGACACAGATTTCATTGCTGAGTGATATTGCTTTGTAAGTAAATACCACAACTTCTTTCTCCATTTTTCACTTTCTGCGATGTTGAACTTGTACTGTAAACGAGGTTCTTGTAAACAGGGCCGTTCCAAACTTTGGGGTGGCTGTGTCTTTTTGATTTTAATTTCCCTAAGCTATAGGACCATAAGTGGAAGTGCCCTAGGTTCTGTTGCTTTGTTTTTTAGATGTTTCAGGAAACACCATACACTTCTCCCGAGTGTCTGTTGGCAATTTACATCCCGCCCATCAGCATAACAAGGCTCCCAGTTCTCCATGGCCTGTCCTGCCTTTCTGGATTTTACACTTTTTTCAGATGGCCCTTTTGACCGGGGGGAAGTGAGACTTCATTGTAGTGCAGATTTCCTTTGCAAGCTTGCTTGGTTGGCCAAAAAGGGCGTATGCGTTTTTTCCTGAATATATTCAGGAAAAAACGCATACGCACTTTTTGGCCAAGTGCATCATTGTGGACGTTCTACCTCTTTTCCTACACTTTCAATGCAATTCCAGTCTACCTCCTGAAATCGGTTTCCTGCAATTCTGCCCCGCTTTCAAGTCCTCTTGGCAGCCTTACTTCAGTCTATTTTTGGACGATAGCTGTCATTTATAACTCTGCAGGTTTGTGAATTACAGTGCCCCTGTGCTCCTTTCTACAACTCACTTTCTTGTGAGCTGGCCGCAGCACCGCAGGATGGCTTCAGACCCTAATCTGGTTCCGGCACGGCACGCTGAGCCTTTGGTTATTTCCTCTTCCTGGTGGGAAATGAGAGTTAAATTTGCCCGTCCAGACACCTCCAGCTAGTCTCTCATTTGTTCTCCCTATTCCTGTTCATCTTGCGCAGAAATTGCAAACTGGGCCAAACAGGAGGTTAAAGGCGCCTACTCTCCAAGTGGGGAGAGTGTTAGTAAAGCGTCTGGAATGTTGCACCCGAGTTCCAGGGTAGGAAAACTGAGACATATTTGAACACGTCTCCTTATCACATGGTTGATCATATTCTAGGTTCCACATGCATGTTTTAGCTGAAGGAAGAATACCTTAAACATGGGTAGTTGAAACCCGTGGAATGGGTACCATGCAATATGACTTCAAAGGGTCTTCATTTGCTCACCGAACCTCTCCAATCCTATCACTGCTGCATTTACGCCCCTGTACACACGCTTGATTCTCTTTTGGAGACATAGCAATCCATAGGTTTTAAGATACTTACTAGTCAGGTACATTCTTAGGCGTTTAATATGGGGTGTTGAGTCCATTTCATTGAGCAAGGAGTAGCTCTTGTCTATTCCATATTTGGCTTAAGGAACTTTATCTGTGCTCATTTCAATCTCTGGTTTTATGCAGCACCCCAACTCACCTTTCCCCTTAAGCAAGCATAAGTTGGTTTTCGAAATTTGAGACCCTGTTCTGTTTTGGAATGCAGTTCCTGTGTAGCCAAGTTTACATTCTGTGTATTAGTGATATCTTATGATGTTTCTTTTTCTGTGTGACTTATTTCAGTTAGAATCATCGTACCTGAATCCACTCATTATGCTGCTACGGGCCTGATGACATAGATTTCATTGCTGAGTGATACTGCATTGTACGTAAGTACCACAAGTTCTTTATCCATTTTTCACTTTCTGTGATATTGAACTTGTACGGTAAATGAGGTTCTTGTAAACAGAGGCGTCCCAAACTTTGGGGTGGCTGTGTCTTTTTTATTTTAATTTCCCTAAGCTATAGGACCATAAGTGGAAGTGCCCTAGGCTGTGTTGCTTTGTTTTTTCGATGTTTCAGGAAACACCATACACTTCTCCCGAGTGTCTGTTGGCAATTTACATCCCGCCCATCAGCATAACAAGGCTCCCAGTTCTCCATGGCCTGTCCTGCCTTTCTGCATTTTACACTTTTTTCAGATGGCCCTTTTGACCGGGGGGAAGTGAGACTTCATTGTAGTGCAGATTTCCTTTGCAAGCTTGCTTGGTTGGCCAAAAAGGGCGTATGCGTTTTTTCCTGCATATATTCAGGAAAAAACGCATACGCCCTTTTTGGCCAAGTGCATCATTGTGGACGTTCTGCCTCTTTTCCTATGCTTTCAATGCAATTAAAGTCTACCTCCTGAAATCGGTTTCCTGCAATTCTGCCCCGCTTTCAAGTCCTCTTGGCAGCCTTACTTCAGTCTATTTTTGGACGATAGCTGTCATTTATAACTCTGCAGGTTTGTGAATTACAGTGCCCCTGAGCTCCTTTCTTCAACTCGCTTTCTTTTGAGCAGGCCGCAACACCGCAGGATGGCTTCAGGCCCTAATCTGGTTCCGGCACGGCACGCTGAGCCTTTGGTTATTTCCTCTTCCTGGTGGGAAATGAGAGTTAAATTTGCCCGTCCAGACACCTCCAGCTAGTCTCTCATTGGTTCTCCCTATTCCTGTTCATCTTCCGCAGAAATTGCAAACTGGGCCAAACAAGAAGTTAAAGGCGCTGACTCTCCAAGTGGGGAGAGTGTTAGTAAAGCGTCTGGAATGTTGCACCCGAGTACCAGGGGAGAAGAACTGAGACATATTTGAACACGTCTCCCGTTCACATGGTTGATCATACTCTGGGTTCCACATGCATGTTTTAGCTGAAGGAAGAATACCTTAAACCTGCAGAGTTGAGACCCGTGGAATGGGTACCATGCAATATGACTTCAAAGGGTCTTCATTTGCTCACCGAACCTCTCCAATCCTATCACTGCTGCGTTTACGCCCCTGTACACAGGCTTGATTCTCTTTTGGAGACATAGCAATCCATAGGTTTTAAGATACTTACTAGTCAGGTACATTCTTAGGCGTTCAATATGGGGTGTTGAGTCCATTTCGTTGAGCAAGGAGTAGCTCTTGTCTATTCCATATTTGGCTTAAGCAACTTTATCTGTGCTCATTTCAATCTCTGGTTTTATGCAGCACCCCAACTCACCTTTCCCCTTAAGCAACCATAAGTTGCTTTTCTAAATTTGAGACCCTGTTCTGTTTTGGAATTCAGTTCCTCTGTAGCCAAGTTTACATTCCGTGTATTAGTGATATCTTATGATGTTTCTTTTTCTGTGTGACTTATTTCAGTTAGAATCATCGTACCTGAATCCACTCATTATGCTGCTACGGGCCTGATGACATAGATTTCATTGCTGAGTGATACTGCATTGTACATAAGTACCACAAGTTCTTTATCCATTTTTCACTTTCTGTGATATTGAACTTGTACGGTAAACGAGGTTCTTGTAAACAGAGGCGTCCCAAACTTTGGGGTGGCTGTGTCTTTTTGATTTTAATTTCCCTACGCTATAGGACCATAAGTGGCAGTGCCCTTGGCTCTGTTGCTTTGTTTTTTAGATGTTTCAGGAAACACCATACACTTCTCCTGAGTGTCTGTTGGCAATTTACATCCCGCCCATCAGCATAACAAGGCTCCCAGTTCTCCATGGCGTGTCCTGCCTTTCTGGATTTTACACTTTTTGCAGATGGCCCTTTTGACCGGGGGGAAGTGAGACTTCATTGTAGTGCAGATTTCCTTTGCAAGCTTGCTTGGTTGGCCAAAAAGGGCGTATGCGTTTTTTCCTGAATATATTCAGGAAAAAACGCATACGCCCTTTTTGGCCAAGTGCATCATTGTGGACGTTCTGCCTCCTTTCCTATGCTTGAAATGCAATTCCAGTCTACCTCCTGAAATCGGTTTCCTGCAATTCTGCCCCGCTTTCAAGTCCTCTTGGCAGACTTACTTCAGTATATTTTTGGACGATAGCTGTCATTTATAACTCTGCATACGCCCTTTTGGGCCAAGTGCATCATTGTGGACGTTCTGCCTCTTTTCCTATGCTTTCAATGCAATTCCAGTCTATCTCCTGAAATCGGTTTCCTGCAATTCTGCCCCTCTTTCAAGTCGTCTTGGCAGCCTTACTTCAGTATATTTTTGGACGATAGCTGTCATTTATAACTCTGCAGGTTTGTGAATTACAGTGCCCCTGAGCTCCTTTCTTCAACTCGCTTTCTTTTGAGCAGTCCCCAACACCGCAGGATGGCTTCAGGCCGTAATCTGGTTCCGGCACGGCACACTGAGCCTTTGGTTATTTCCTCTTCCTGGTGGGAAATGACAGTTAAATTTGCCCGTCCAGACACCTCCAGCTAGTCTCTCATTGGTTCTCCCTATTCCTGTTCATCTTCCGCAGAAATTGCAAACTGGGCCAAACAGGAGGTTAAAGGCGCTGACTCTCCATGTGGGGAGAGTGTTAGTAAAGCGTCTGGAATGTTGCACCCGAGTACCAGGGGAGAAGAACTGAGACACTTTTGAACACCTCTCCCGTTCACACGGTTGATCATACTCTGGGTTCCACATGCATGTTTTAGCTGAAGGAAGAATACCTTAAACCTGCAGAGTTGAGACCCGTGGAATGGGTACCATGCAATATGACTTTAAAGGGTCTTCATTTGCTCACCGAACCTCTCCAATCCTATCACTGCTGCATTTACGCCCCTGTACACAGGCTTGATTCTCTTTTGGAGACATAGCAATCCATAGGTTTTAAGATACTTACTAGTCAGGTACATTCTTAGGCGTTCAATATGGGGTGTTGAGTCCATTTCGTTGAGCAAGGAGTAGCTCTTGCCTATTCCATATTTGGCTTAAGGAACTTTATCTGTGCTCATTTCAATCTCTGGTTTTATGCAGCACCCCAACTCCCCTTTCCCCTATGGAAGCATAAGTTGGTTTTCTAAATTTGAGACCCTGTTCTGTTTTGGAATTCAGTTCATGTGTAGCCAAGTTTACATTCTGTGTATTAGTGATATCTTATGATGTTTCTTTTTCTGTGTGACTTATTTCAGTTAGAATCATCGTACCTGAATCCACTCATTATGCTGCTACGGGCCTGATGACATAGATTTCATTGCTGAGTGATACTGCATTGTACGTAAGTACCACAAGTTCTTTATCCATTTTTCACTTTCTGTGATATTGAACTTGTATGGGAAATGAGGTTCCTGTAAACAGAGGCGTCCCAAACTTTGGGGTGGCTGTGTCTTTTTGATTTTAATTTCCCTAAGCTATAGGACCATACGTGGAAGTGCCCTAGGCTCTGTTGCTTTGATTTTTCAATGTTTCAGGAAACACCATACACTTCTCCCGATTGTCTGTTGGCAATTTACATCCCGCCCATCAGCATAACAAGGCTCCCAGTTCTCCATGGCCTGTCCTGCCTTTCTGGATTTTACACTTTTTTCAGATGGCCATTTTGACCCTGGGGAAGTGAGACTTCATTGTAGTGCAGATTTCCTTTGCAAGCTTGCTTGGTTGGCCAAAAAGGGCGTATGCGTTTTTTCCTGAATATATTCAGGAAAAAACGCATACGCCCTTTTTGTCCAAGTGCATCATTGTGGACGTTCTGCCTCTTTTCCTATGCTTGAAATGCAATTCCAGTCTACCTCCTGAAATCGGTTTCCTGCAATTCTGCCCCGCTTTCAAGTCCTCTTGGCAGCCTTACTTCAGTATATTTTTGGACGATAGCTGTCATTTATAACTCTGCAGGTTTGTGAATTACAGTGCCCCTGAGCTCCTTTCTTCAACTCGCTTTCTTTTGAGCAGGCCGCAACACCGCAGGATGGCTTCAGGCCCTAATCTGGTTCCGGCACGGCACGCTGAGCCTTTGGTTATTTCCTCTTCCTGGTGGGAAATGAGAGTTAAATTTGCCCGTCCAGACACCTCCAGCTAGTCTCTCATTTGTTCTCCCTATTCCTGTTCATCTTCCGCAGAAATTGCAAACTGGGCCAAACAGGAGGTTAAAGGCGCTGACTCTCCAAGTGGGGAGAGTGTTAGTAAAGCGTCTGGAAAGTTGCACCCGAGTACCAGGGGAGAAAAACTGAGACATATTTGAACACGTCTCCGTTCACACGGTTGATCATACTCTGGGTTCCACATGCATGTTTTAGCTGAAGGAAGAATACCTTAAACCTGCAGAGTTGAGACCCGTTGAATGGGTACCATGCAATACGACTTCAAAGGGTCTTCATATGCTCACCGAACCTCTCCAATCCTATCACTGCTGCGTTTATGCCCCTGTACACACGCTTGATTCTCTTTTGGAGACATAGCAATCCATAGGTTTTAAGATACTTATTAGTCAGGTACATTCTTAGGCGTTTAATATGGTGTGTTGAGTCCATTTCGTTGAGCAAGGAGTAGCTCTTGTCTATTCCATATTTGGCTTAAGGAACTTTATCTGTGCTCATTTCAATCTCTGGTTTTATGCAGCACCCCAACTCACCTTTCCCCTATGGAAGCATAAGTTGGTTTTCTAAATTTGAGACTCTGTTCTGTTTTGGAATTCAGTTACTGTGTAGCCAAGTTTACATTCTGTGTATTAGTGATATCTTATGATGTTTCTTTTTCTGTGTGACTTATTTCAGTTAGAATCATCGTACCTGAATCCACTCATTATGCTGCTACGGGCCTGATGACATAGATTTCATTGCTGAGTGATATTGCTTTGTAAGTAAATACCACAACTTCTTTATCCATTTTTCACTTTCTGCGATGTTGAACTTGTACTGTAAACGAGTTTCTTGTAAACAGAGCCGTTCCAAAGTTTGGGGTGGCTGTGTCTTTTTGATTTTAATTTCCCTAAGCTATAGGACCATAAGTGGAAGTGCCCTAGGTTCTGTTGCTTTCTTTTTTAGATGTTTCAGGAACACCATACACTTCTCCCGAGTGTCTGTTGGCAATTTACATCCCGCCCATCAGCATAACAAGGCTCCCAGTTCTCCATGGCCTGTCCTGCCTTTCTGGATTTTACTCTTTTTTCAGATGGCCCTTTTGACCGGGGGGAAGTGAGACTTCATTGTAGTGCAGATTTCCTTTGCAAGCTTGCTTGGTTGGCCAAAAACGGCATATGCGTTTTTTCCTGAATATATTCAGGAAAAAACGCATACGCCCTTTTTGGCCAAGGGCATCATTGTGGACGTTCTGCCTCTTTTCCTATGTTTGAAATGCAATTCCAGTCTACCTCCTGAAATCGGTTTCCTGCAATTCTGCCCCGCTTTCAAGTCCTCTTGGCAGCCTTACTTCAGTATATTTTTGGACGATAGCTGTCATTTATAACTCTGCAGGTTTGTGAATTACAGTGCCCCTGAGCTCCTTTCTTCAACTCGCTTTCTTTTGAGCAGTCCCCAACACCGCAGGATGGCTTCAGGCCGTAATCTGGTTCCGGCACGGCACACTGAGCCTTTGGTTATTTCCTCTTCCTGGTGGGAAATGACAGTTAAATTTGCCCGTCCAGACACCTCCAGCTAGTCTCTCATTGGTTCTCCCTATTCCTGTTCATCTTCCGCAGAAATTGCAAACTGGGCCAAACAGGAGGTTAAAGGCGCTGACTCTCCATGTGGGGAGAGTGTTAGTAAAGCGTCTGGAATGTTGCACCCGAGTACCAGGGGAGAAGAACTGAGACACTTTTGAACACCTCTCCCGTTCACACGGTTGATCATACTCTGGGTTCCACATGCATGTTTTAGCTGAAGGAAGAATACCTTAAACCTGCAGAGTTGAGACCCGTGGAATGGGTACCATGCAATATGACTTTAAAGGGTCTTCATTTGCTCACCGAACCTCTCCAATCCTATCACTGCTGCATTTACGCCCCTGTACACAGGCTTGATTCTCTTTTGGAGACATAGCAATCCATAGGTTTTAAGATACTTACTAGTCAGGTACATTCTTAGGCGTTCAATATGGGGTGTTGAGTCCATTTCGTTGAGCAAGGAGTAGCTCTTGCCTATTCCATATTTGGCTTAAGGAACTTTATCTGTGCTCATTTCAATCTCTGGTTTTATGCAGCACCCCAACTCCCCTTTCCCCTATGGAAGCATAAGTTGGTTTTCTAAATTTGAGACCCTGTTCTGTTTTGGAATTCAGTTCATGTGTAGCCAAGTTTACATTCTGTGTATTAGTGATATCTTATGATGTTTCTTTTTCTGTGTGACTTATTTCAGTTAGAATCATCGTACCTGAATCCACTCATTATGCTGCTACGGGCCTGATGACATAGATTTCATTGCTGAGTGATACTGCATTGTACGTAAGTACCACAAGTTCTTTATCCATTTTTCACTTTCTGTGATATTGAACTTGTATGGGAAATGAGGTTCCTGTAAACAGAGGCGTCCCAAACTTTGGGGTGGCTGTGTCTTTTTGATTTTAATTTCCCTAAGCTATAGGACCATAAGTGGAAGTGCCCTAGGCTCTGTTGCTTTGATTTTTCGATGTTTCAGGAAACACCATACACTTCTCCCGATTGTCTGTTGACAATTTACATCCCGCCCATCAGCATAACAAGGCTCCCAGTTCTCCATGGCCTGTCCTGCCTTTCTGGATTTTACACTTTTTTCAGATGGCCATTTTGACCCTGGGGAAGTGAGACTTCATTGTAGTGCAGATTTCCTTTGCAAGCTTGCTTGGTTGGCCAAAAAGGGCGTATGCGTTTTTTCCTGAATATATTCAGGAAAAAACGCATACGCCCTTTTTGTCCAAGTGCATCATTGTGGACGTTCTGCCTCTTTTCCTATGCTTGAAATGCAATTCCAGTCTACCTCCTGAAATCGGTTTCCTGCAATTCTGCCCCGCTTTCAAGTCCTCTTGGCAGCCTTACTTCAGTATATTTTTGGACGATAGCTGTCATTTATAACTCTGCAGGTTTGTGAATTACAGTGCCCCTGAGCTCCTTTCTTCAACTCGCTTTCTTTTGAGCAGGCCGCAACACCGCAGGATGGCTTCAGGCCCTAATCTGGTTCCGGCACGGCACGCTGAGCCTTTGGTTATTTCCTCTTCCTCGTGGGAAATGAGAGTTAAATTTGCCCGTCCAGACACCTCCAGCTAGTCTCTCATTTGTTCTCCCTATTCCTGTTCATCTTCCGCAGAAATTGCAAACTGGGCCAAACAGGAGGTTAAAGGCGCTGACTCTCCAAGTGGGGAGAGTGTTAGTAAAGCGTCTGGAAAGTTGCACCCGAGTACCAGGGGAGAAAAACTGAGACATATTTGAACACGTCTCCGTTCACACGGTTGATCATACTCTGGGTTCCACATGCATGTTTTAGCTGAAGGAAGAATACCTTAAACCTGCAGAGTTGAGACCCGTTGAATGGGTACCATGCAATACGACTTCAAAGGGTCTTCATATGCTCACCGAACCTCTCCAATCCTATCACTGCTGCGTTTATGCCCCTGTACACACGCTTGATTCTCTTTTGGAGACATAGCAATCCATAGGTTTTAAGATACTTATTAGTCAGGTACATTCTTAGGCGTTTAATATGGTGTGTTGAGTCCATTTCGTTGAGCAAGGAGTAGCTCTTGTCTATTCCATATTTGGCTTAAGGAACTTTATCTGTGCTCATTTCAATCTCTGGTTTTATGCAGCACCCCAACTCACCTTTCCCCTATGGAAGCATAAGTTGGTTTTCTAAATTTGAGACTCTGTTCTGTTTTGGAATTCAGTTACTGTGTAGCCAAGTTTACATTCTGTGTATTAGTGATATCTTATGATGTTTCTTTTTCTGTGTGACTTATTTCAGTTAGAATCATCGTACCTGAATCCACTCATTATGCTGCTACGGGCCTGATGACATAGATTTCATTGCTGAGTGATATTGCTTTGTAAGTAAATACCACAACTTCTTTATCCATTTTTCACTTTCTGCGATGTTGAACTTGTACTGTAAACGAGTTTCTTGTAAACAGAGCCGTTCCAAAGTTTGGGGTGGCTGTGTCTTTTTGATTTTAATTTCCCTAAGCTATAGGACCATAAGTGGAAGTGCCCTAGGTTCTGTTGCTTTCTTTTTTAGATGTTTCAGGAACACCATACACTTCTCCCGAGTGTCTGTTGGCAATTTACATCCCGCCCATCAGCATAACAAGGCTCCCAGTTCTCCATGGCCTGTCCTGCCTTTCTGGATTTTACTCTTTTTTCAGATGGCCCTTTTGACCGGGGGGAAGTGAGACTTCATTGTAGTGCAGATTTCCTTTGCAAGCTTGCTTGGTTGGCCAAAAACGGCATATGCGTTTTTTCCTGAATATATTCAGGAAAAAACGCATACGCCCTTTTTGGCCAAGGGCATCATTGTGGACGTTCTGCCTCTTTTCCTATGTTTGAAATGCAATTCCAGTCTACCTCCTGAAATCGGTTTCCTGCAATTCTGCCCCGCTTTCAAGTCCTCTTGGCAGCCTTACTTCAGTCTATTTTTGGACGATAGCTGTCATTTATAACTCTGCAGGTTTGTGAATTACAGTGCCCCTGAGCTCCTTTCTTCAACTCGCTTTCTTGTGACCTGCCGCAACACCGCAGGATGGCTTCAGGCCCTAATCTGGTTCCGGCACGGCACGCTGAGCCTTTGGTTATTTCCTCTTCCTGGTGGGAAATGAGAGTTAAATATGCCCGTCCAGACACCTCCAGCTAGTCTCTCATTGGTTCTCCCTATTCCTGTTCATCTTCCGCAGAAATTGCAAACTGGGCCAAACAGGAGGTTAAAGGCGCTGACTCTCCAAGTGGGGAGAGTGTTAGTAAAGCGTCTGGAATGTTGCACCCGAGTACCAGGGGAGAAGAACTGAGACACATTTGAACACCTCTCCCGTTCACACGGTTGATCATACTCTGGGTTCCACATGCATGTTTTAGCTGAAGGAAGAATACCTTAAACCTGCAGAGTTGAGACCCGTGGAATGGGTACCATGCAATATGACTTCAAAGGGTCTTCATTTGCTCACCGAACCCCTCCAATCCTATCACTGCTGCGTTTATGCCCCTGTACACATGCTTGATTCTCTTTTGGAGACATAGCAATCCATAGGTTTTAAGATACTTACTAGTCAGGTACATTATTAGGCGTTGAATATGGGGTGTTGAGTCCATTTCGTTGAGCAAGGAGTAGCTCTTATCTATTCCATATTTGGCTTAAGGAAGTTTATCTGTGCTCATTTCAATCTCTGGTTTTATGCAGCACCCCAACTCACCTTTCCCCTTAAGCAAGCATAAGTTGGTTTTCTAAATTTGAGACCCTGTTCTGTTTTGGAATTCAGTTCCTGTGTAGCCAAGTTTACATTCCGTGTATTAGTGATATCTTATGATGTTTCTTTTTCTGTGTGACTTATTTCAGTTAGAATCATCGTACCTGAATCCACTCATTATGCTGCTATTTGCCCGATGACATAGATTTCATTGCTGAGTGATACTGCATTGTACGTAAGTACCACAAGTTCTTTATCCATTTTTCACTTTCTGTGATATTGAACTTGTACGGAAAACGAGGTTCTTGTAAACAGAGGAGTCCCAAACTTTGGGGTGGCTGTGTCATTTTGATTTTAATTTCCCTAAGCTATAGGACCATAAGTGGAAGTGCCCTAGGCTCTGTTGCTTTGTTTTTTCGATGTTTCAGGAAACACCATACACTTCTCTCGAATGTCTGTTGGCAATTTACATCCCGCCCATCAGCATAACAAGGCTCCCAGTTCTCCATGGCCTGTCCTGCCTTTCTGGATTTTACACTTTTTTCAGATGGCCCTTTTGACTGGGGGGAAGTGAGACTTCATTGTAGTGCAGATTTCCTTTGCAAGCTTGCTTGGTTGGCCAAAAAGGGCGTATGCGTTTTTTCCTGAATATATTCAGGAAAAAACGCATACGCTCTTTTTGGCCAAGTGCATCATTGTGGACGTTCTGCCTCTTTTCCTATGCTTGAAATGCAATTCCAGTCTACCTCCTGAAATCGGTTTCCTGCAATTCTGCCCCGCTTTCAAGTCCTCTTGGCAGCCTTACTTCAGTCTATTTTTGGACGATAGCTGTCATTTATAACTCTGCAGGTTTGTGAATTACAGTGCCCCTGAGCTCCTTTCTTCAACTCGCTTTCTTGTGAGCTGGCCGCAACACCGCAGGATGGCTTCAGGTCGTAATCTGGTTCTGGCACGGCACGCTGAGCCTTTGGTTATTTCCTCTTCCTGGTGGGAAATGAGAGTTAAATTTGCCCGTCCAGACACCTCCAGCTAGTCTCTCATTGGTTCTCCCTATTCCTGTTCATCTTCCGCAGAAATTGCAAACTGGGCCAAACAGGAGGTTAAAGGCGCTGACTCTCCAAGTGGGGAGAGTGTTAGTAAAGCGTCTGGAATGTTGCACCCGAGTACCAGGGTAGAAGAACTGAGACATATTTGAACACGTCTCCCGTTCACATGGTTGATCATACTCTGGGTTCCACATGCATGTTTTAGCTGAAGGAAGAATACCTTAAACCTGCAGAGTTGAGACCCGTGGAATCGGTACCATGCAATATGACTTCAAAGGGTCTTCATTTGCTCACCGAACCTCTCCAATCCTATCACTGCTGCGTTTACGCCCCTGTACACACACTTGATTCTCTTTTGGAGACCTAGCAATCCATAGGTTTTAAGATACTTACTAGTCAGGTACATTCTTAGGCGTTTAATATGGGGTGTTGAGTCCATTTCGTTGAGCAAGGAGTAGCTCTTGTCTATTCCATATTTGGCTTAAGGAACTTTATCTGTGCTCATTTCAATCTCTGGTTTTATGCAGCACCCCAACTCACCTTTCCCCTTAAGCAAGCATAAGTTGGTTTTCTAAATTTGAGACCCTGTTCTGTTTGGAATTCAGTTCCTGTGTAGCCAAGTTTACATTCTGTGTATTAGTGATATCTTATGATGTTTCTTTTTCTGTGTGACTTATTTCAGTTAGAATCATCGTACCTGAATCCACTCATTATGCTGCTACGGGCCTGATGTCATAGATTTCATTGCTGAGTGATACTGCATTGTACGTAAGTACCACAAGTTCTTTATCCATTTTTCACTTTCTGTGATATTGAACTTTTATGGTAAACGAGGTTCTTGTAAACAGAGGCGTCCCAAACTTTGGGGTGGCTGTGTCATTTTGATTTTAATTTCCCTAAACTATAGGACCATAAGTGGAAGTGCCCTAGGCTCTGTTGCTTTGTTTTTTCGATGTTTCAGGAAACACCATACACTTCTCCCGAGTGTCTGTTGGCAATTTACATCCCGCCCATCAGCATAACAAGGCTCCCAGTTCTCCATGGCCTGTCCTGCCTTTCTGGATTTTAGACTTTTTTCAGATGGCCCTTTTGACTGGGGGGAAGTGAGACTTCATTGTAGTGCAGATTTCCTTTGCAAGCTTGCTTGGTTGGCCAAAAAGGGCGTATGCGTTTTTTCCTGAATATATTCAGGAAAAAACGCATACGCTCTTTTTGGCCAAGTGCATCATTGTGGACGTTCTGCCTCTTTTCCTATGCTTGAAATGCAATTCCAGTCTACCTCCTGAAATCGGTTTCCTGCAATTCTGCCCCGCTTTCAAGTCCTCTTGGCAGCCTTACTTCAGTCTATTTTTGGACGATAGCTGTCATTTATAACTCTGCAGGTTTGTGAATTACAGTGCCCCTGAGCTCCTTTCTTCAACTCGCTTTCTTGTGAGCTGGCCGCAACACCGCAGGATGGCTTCAGGCCGTAATCTGGTTCTGGCACGGCACGCTGAGCCTTTGGTTATTTCCTCTTCCTGGTGGGAAATGAGAGTTAAATTTGCCCGTCCAGACACCTCCAGCTAGTCTCTCATTGGTTCTCCCTATTCCTGTTCATCTTCCGCAGAAATTGCAAACTGGGCCAAACAGGAGGTTAAAGGCGCTGACTCTCCAAGTGGGGAGAGTGTTAGTAAAGCGTCTGGAATTTTGCACCCGAGTACCAGGGTAGAAGAACTGAGACATATTTGAACACGTCTCCCGTTCACATGGTTGATCATACTCTGGGTTCCACATGCATGTTTTAGCTGAAGGAAGAATACCTTAAACCTGCAGAGTTGAGACCGTGGAATCGGTACCATGCAATATGACTTCAAAGGGTCTTCATTTGCTCACCGAACCTCTCCAATCCTATCACTGCTGCGTTTACGCCCCTGTACACACACTTGATTCTCTTTTGGAGACCTAGCAATCCATAGGTTTTAAGATACTTACTAGTCAGGTACATTCTTAGGCGTTTAATATGGGGTGTTGAGTCCATTTCGTTGAGCAAGGAGTAGCTCTTGTCTATTCCATATTTGGCTTAAGGAACTTTATCTGTGCTCATTTCAATCTCTGGTTTTATGCAGCACCCCAACTCACCTTTCCCCTTAAGCAAGCATAAGTTGCTTTTCTAAATTTGAGACCCTGTTCTGTTTTGGAATTCAGTTCCTGTGTAGCCAAGTTTACATTCTGTGTATTAGTGATATCTTATGATGTTTCTTTTTCTGTGTGACTTATTTCAGTTAGAATCATCGTACCTGAATCCACTCATTATGCTGCTACGGGCCTGATGACATCGATTTCATTGCTGAGTGATACTGCATTGTACGTAAGTACCACAAGTTCTTTATCCATTTTTCACTTTCTGTGATATTGAACTTGTACGGTAAACGAGGTTCTTGTAAACAGAGGTGTCCCAAACTTTGGGGTGGCTGTGTCTTTTTTATTTTAATTTCCCTAAACTATAGGACCATAAGTGGAAGTGCCCTAGGCTCTGTTGCTTTGTTTTTTCGATGTTTCAGGAAACACCATACACTTCTCCCGAGTGTCTGTTGGCAAATTACATCCCGCCCATCAGCATAACAAGGCTCCCAGTTCTCCATGGCCTGTCCTGCCTTTCTGGATTTTACACTTTTTTCAGATGGCCCTTTTGACCGGGGGGAAGTGAGACTTCATTGTAGTGCAGATTTCCTTTGCAAGCTTGCTTGGTTGGCCAAAAAGGGCGTATGTGTTTTTTCCTGAATATATTCAGGAAAAAACGCATACGCCCTTTTTGGCCAAGTGCATCATTGTGCACGTTCTGCCTCTTTTCCTATGCTTGAAATGCAATTCCAGTCTACCTCCTGAAATCGGTTTCCTGCAATTCTGCCCCGCTTTCAAGTCCTCTTGGCAGCCTTACTTCAGTCTATTTTTGGACGATAGCTGTCATTTATAACTCTGCAGGTTTGTGAATTACAGTGCCCCTGAGCTCCTTTCTTCAACTCGCTTTCTTGTGACCTGTCGCAACACTGCAGGATGGCTGCAGGCCCTAATCTGGTTCCGGCACGGCACGCTGAGCCTTTGGTTATTTCCTATTCCTTGTGGGAAATGAGAGTTAAATTTGCCCGTCCAGACACCTCCAGCTAGTCTCTCATTGGTTCTCCCTATTCCTGTTCATCTTCCGCAGAAATTGCAAACTGGGCCAAACAGGAGGTTAAAGGCGCTGACTCTCCAAGTGGGGAGAGTGTTAGTAAAGCGTCTGGAATGTTGCACCCGAGTACCAGGGGTGAAGAACTGAGACATATTTGAACACGTCTCCCGTTCACACGGTTGATCATACTCTGGGTTCCACATGCATGTTTTAGCTGAAGGAAGAATACCTTAAACCTGCAGAGTTGAGACCCGTGGAATCGGTACCATGCAATATGACTTCAAAGGGTCTTCATTTGCTCACCGAACCTCTCCAATCCTATCACTGCTGCGTTTACGCCCCTGTACACAGGCTTGATTCTCTTTTGGAGACATAGCAATCCATAGGTTTTAAGATACTTACTAGTCAGGTACATTCTTAGGCGTTTAATATGGGCTGTTGAGTCCATTTCGTTGAGCAAGGAGTAGCTCTTGTCTATTCCATATTTGGCTTAAGGAACTTTATCTGTGCTCATTTCAATCTCTGGTTTTATGCAGCACCCCAACTCACCTTTCCCCTTAAGCAAGCATAAGTTGCTTTTCTAAATTTGAGACCCTGTTCTGTTTTGGAATTCAGTTCCTGTGTAGCCAAGTTTACATTCTGTGTATTAGTGATATCTTATGATGTTTCTTTTTCTGTGTGACTTATTTCAGTTAGAATCATCGTACCTGAATCCACTCATTATGCTGCTACGGGCCTGATGACATCGATTTCATTGCTGAGTGATACTGCATTGTACGTAAGTACCACAAGTTCTTTATCCATTTTTCACTTTCTGTGATATTGAACTTGTACGGTAAACGAGGTTCTTGTAAACAGAGGCGTCCCAAACTTTGGGGTGGCTGTGTCTTTTTGATTTCAATTTCCCTAAACTATAGGACCATAAGTGGAAGTGCCCTAGGCTCTGTTGCTTTGTTTTTTAGATGTTTCAGGAAACACCATACACTTCTCCCGAGTGTCTGTTGGCAAATTACATCCCGCCCATCAGCATAACAAGGCTCCCAGTTCTCCATGGCCTGTCCTGCCTTTCTGGATTTTACACTTTTTTCAGATGGCCCTTTTGACCGGGGGGAAGTGAGACTTCATTGTAGTGCAGATTTCCTTTGCAAGCTTGCTTGGTTGGCCAAAAAGGGCGTATGCGTTTTTTCCTGAATATATTCAGGAAAAAACGCATACGCCCTTTTTGGCCAAGTGCATCATTGTGGACGTTCTGCCTCTTTTCCTATGCTTGAAATGCAATTCCAGTCTACCTCCTGAAATCGGTTTCCTGCAATTCTGCCCCGCTTTCAAGTCCTCTTGGCAGCCTTACTGCAGTCTATTTTTGGACGATAGCTGTCATTTATAACTCTGCAGGTTTGTGAATTACAGTGCCCCTGAGCTCCTTTCTTCAACTCGCTTTCTTGTGACCTGTGGCAACACCGCAGGATGGCTTCAGGCCCTAATCTGGTTCCGGCATGGCACGCTGAGCCTTTGGTTATTTCCTCTTCCTGGTGGGAAATGAGAGTTAAATTTGCCCGTCCAGACACCTCCAGCTAGTCTCTCATTGGTTCTCCCTATTCCCGTTCATCTTCCGCAGAAATTGCAAACTGGGCCAAACAGGAGGTTAAAGGCGCTCACTCTCCAAGTGGGGAGATTGTTAGTAAAGCGTCTGGAATGTTGCACCCGAGTACCAGGGGAGAAGAACTGAGACATATTTGAACACGTCTCCCGTTCACATGGTTGATCATACTCTGGGTCCACATGCATGTTTTAGCTGAAGGAAGAATACCTAAAACCTGCAGAGTTGAGACCCGTGGAATGGGCACCATGCAATATGACTTCAAAGGGTCTTCATTTGCTCACCGAACCTCTCCAATCCTATCACTGCTGCGTTTACGCCCCTGTACACAGGCTTGATTCTCTTTTGGAGACATAGCAATCCATAGGTTTTAAGATACTTACTAGTCAGGTACATTCTTAGGCGTTTAATATGGGGTGTTGAGTCCATTTCGTTGAGCAAGGAGTAGCTCTTGTCTATTCCATATTTGGCTTAAGGAACTTTATCTGTGCTCATTTCAATCTCTGGTTTTATGCAGCACCCCAACTCACCTTTCCCCTTAAGCAAGCATAAGTTGCTTTTCTAAATTTGAGACCCTGTTCTGTTTTGGAATTCAGTTCCTGTGTAGCCAAGTTTACATTCCGTGTATTAGTGATATCTTATGATGTTTCTTTTTCTGTGTGACTTATTTCAGTTAGAATCATCGTACCTGAATCCACTCATTATGCTGCTACGGGCCTGATGACATCGATTTCATTGCTGAGTGATACTGCATTGTACGTAAGTACCACAAGTTCTTTATCCATTTTTCACTTTCTGTGATATTGAACTTGTACGGTAAACGAGGTTCTTGTAAACAGAGGCGTCCCAAACGTTGGGGTGGCTGTGTCTTTTTTATTTTAATTTCCCTAAACTATAGGACCATAAGTGGAAGTGCCCTAGGCTCTGTTGCTTTGTTTTTTCGATGTTTCAGGAAACACCATACACTTCTCCCGAGTGTCTGTTGGCAATTTACATCCCGCCCATCAGCATAACAAGGCTCCCAGTTCTCCATGGCCTGTCCTGCCTTTCTGGATTTTATACTTTTTTCAGATGGCTCTTTTGACCGGGGGGAAGTGAGACTTCATTGTAGTGCAGATTTCCTTTGCAAGTTTGCTTGGTTGGCCAAAAAGGGCCTATGCGTTTTTTCCTGAATATATTCAGGAAAAAACGCATACGCCCTTTTTGGCCAAGTGCATCATTGTGCACGTTCTGCCTCTTTTCCTATGCTTTCAATGCAATTCCAGTCTACCTCCTGAAATCGGTTTCCTGCAATTCTGCCCCGCTTTCAAATCCTCTTGGCAGCCTTACTTCAGTATATTTTTGGACGATAGCTGTCATTTATAACTCTGCAGGTTTGTGAATTACAGTGCCCCTGAGCTTCTTTCTTCAACTCGCTTTCTTGTGACCTGCCGCAACACCGCAGGATGGCTTCAGGCCCTAATCTGGTTCCGGTACGGCACGCTGAGCCTTTGGTTATTTCCTCTTCCTGGTGGGAAATGAGAGTTAAATTTGCCCGTCCAGACACCTCCAGCTAGTCTCTCATTGGTTCTACCTATTCCTGTTCATCTTCCGCAGAAATTGCAAACTGGGCCAAACAGGAGGTTAAAGGCGCTGACTCTCCAAGTGGGGAGAGTGTTAGTAAAGCGTCTGGAATGTTGCACCCGAGTACCAGGGGAGAAGAACTGAGACATATTTGAACACGTCTCCCGTTCACATGGTTGATCATACTCTGGGTTCCACATGCATGTTTTATCTGAAGGAAGAATACCTTAAACCTGCAGAGTTGAGACCCGTTGAATCGGTACCATGCAATATGACTTCAAAGGGTCTTCATTTGCTCACCGAACCTCTCCAATCCTATCACTGCTGCGTTTACGCCCCTGTACACAGGCTTGATTCTCTTTTGGAGACATAGCAATCCATAGGTTTTAAGATACTTACTAGTCAGGTACATTCTTAGGCGTTTAATATGGGGTGTTGAGTCCATTTCGTTGAGCAAGGAGTAGCTCTTGTCTATTCCATATTTGGCTTAAGGAACTTTATCTGTGCTCATTTCAATCTCTGGTTTTATGCAGCACCCCAACTCACCTTTCCCCTTAAGCAAGCATAAGTTGCTTTTCTAAATTTGAGACCCTGTTCTGTTTTGGAATTCAGTTCCTGTGTAGCCAAGTTTACATTCTGTGTATTAGTGATATCTTATTATGTTTCTTTTTCTGTGTGACTTATTTCAGTTAGAATCATCGTACCTGAATCCACTCATTATGCTGCTACGGGCCTGATGACATCGATTTCATTGCTGAGTGATACTGCATTGTACGTAAGTACCACAAGTTCTTTATCCATTTTTCACTTTCTGTGATATTGAACTTGTACGGTAAACGAGGTTCTTGTAAACAGAGGTGTCCCAAACTTTGGGGTGGCTGTGTCTTTTTTATTTTAATTTCCCTAAACTATAGGACCATAAGTGGAAGTGCCCTAGGCTCTGTTGCTTTGTTTTTTCGATGTTTCAGGAAACACCATACACTTCTCCCGAGTGTCTGTTGGCAATTTACATCCCGCCCATCAGCATAACAAGGCTCCCAGTTCTCCATGGCCTGTCCTGCCTTTCTGGATTTTACACTTTTTTCAGATGGCTCTTTTGACCGGGGGGAAGTGAGACTTCATTGTAGTGCAGATTTCCTTTGCAAGTTTGCTTGGTTGGCCAAAAAGGGCCTATGCGTTTTTTCCTGAATATATTCAGGAAAAAACGCATACGCCCTTTTTGGCCAAGTGCATCATTGTGGACGTTCTGCCTCTTTTCCTATGCTTTCAATGCAATTCCAGTCTACCTCCTGAAATCGGTTTCCTGCAATTCTGCCCCGCTTTCAAGTCCTCTTGGCAGCCTTACTTCAGTATATTTTTGGACGATAGCTGTCATTTATAACTCTGCAGGTTTGTGAATTACAGTGCCCCTGAGCTCCTTTCTTCAACTCGCTTTCTTGTGACCTGCCGCAACACCGCAGGATGGCTTCAGGCCCTAATCTGGTTCCGGTACGGCACGCTGAGCCTTTGGTTATTTCCTCTTCCTGGTGGGAAATGAGAGTTAAATTTGCCCGTCCAGACACCTCCAGCTAGTCTCTCATTGGTTCTACCTATTCCTGTTCATCTTCCGCAGAAATTGCAAACTGGGCCAAACAGGAGGTTAAAGGCGCTGACTCTCCAAGTGGGGAGAGTGTTAGTAAAGCGTCTGGAATGTTGCACCCGAGTACCAGGGGAGAAGAACTGAGACATATTTGAACACGTCTCCCGTTCACATGGTTGATCATACTCTGGGTTCCACATGCATGTTTTAGCTGAAGGAAGAATACCTTAAACCTGCAGAGTTGAGACCCGTTGAATCGGTACCATGCAATATGACTTCAAAGGGTCTTCATTTGCTCACCGAACCTCTCCAATCCTATCACTGCTGCGTTTACGCCCCTGTACACAGGCTTGATTCTCTTTTGGAGACATAGCAATCCATAGGTTTTAAGATACTTACTAGTCAGGTACATTCTTAGGCGTTTAATATGGGGTGTTGAGTCCATTTCGTTGAGCAAGGAGTAGCTCTTGTCTATTCCATATTTGGCTTAAGGAACTTTATCTGTGCTCATTTCAATCTCTGGTTTTATGCAGCACCCCAACTCACCTTTCCCCTTAAGCAAGCATAAGTTGCTTTTCTAAATTTGAGACCCTGTTCTGTTTTGGAATTCAGTTCCTGTGTAGCCAAGTTTACATTCTGTGTATTAGTGATATCTTATTATGTTTCTTTTTCTGTGTGACTTATTTCAGTTAGAATCATCGTACCTGAATCCACTCATTATGCTGCTACGGGCCTGATGACATCGATTTCATTGCTGAGTGATACTGCATTGTACGTAAGTACCACAAGTTCTTTATCCATTTTTCACTTTCTGTGATATTGAACTTGTACGGTAAACGAGGTTCTTGTAAACAGAGGCGTCCCAAACTTTGGGGTGGCTGTGTCTTTTTTAATTTAATTTCCCTAAACTATAGGACCATAAGTGGAAGTGCCCTAGGCTCTGTTGCTTTGTTTTTTCGATGTTTCAGGAAACACCATACACTTCTCCCGAGTGTCTGTTGGCAATTTACATCCCGCCCATCAGCATAACAAGGCTCCCAGTTCTCCATGGCCTGTCCTGCCTTTCTGGATTTTACACTTTTTTCAGATGGCCCTTTTGACCGGGGGGAAGTGAGACTTCATTGTAGTGCAGATTTCCTTTGCAAGCTTGCTTGCTTGGCCAAAAAGGGCGTATGCGTTTTTTCCTGAATATATTCAGGAAAAAACGCATACGCCCTTTTTGGCCAAGTGCATCATTGTGGACGTTCTGCCTCTTTTCCTATGCTTGAAATGCAATTCCAGTCTACCTCCTGAAATCGGTTTCCTGCAATTCTGCCCCGCTTTCAAGTCCTCTTGGCAGCCTTACTTCAGTCTATTTTTGGACGATAGCTGTCATTTATAACTCTGCAGGTTTGTGAATTACAGTGCCCCTGAGCTCCTTTCTTCAACTCGCTTTCTTGTGACCTGTCGCAACACCGCAGGATGGCTTCAGGCCCTAATCTGGTTTCGGCACGGCATGCTGAGCCTTTGGTTATTTCCTCTTCCTGGTGGGAAATGAGAGTTAAATTTGCCCGTCCAGACACCTCCAGCTAGTCTCTCATTGGTTCTCCCTATTCCTGTACATCTTCCGCAGAAATTGCAAACTGGGCCAAACAGGAGGTTAAAGGCGCTGACTCTCCAAGTGGGGAGAGTGTTAGTAAAGCGTCTGGAATGTTGCACCCGAGTACCAGGGGAGAAGAACTGAGACATATTTGAACACGTCTCCCGTTCACACGGTTGATCATACTCTGGGTTCCACATGCATGTTTTAGCTGAAGGAAGAATACCTTAAACCTGGAGAGTTGAGACCCGTGGAATGGGTACCATGCAATATGACTTCAAAGGGTCTTCATTTGCTCACCGAACCCCTCCAATCCTATCACTGCTGCGTTTACGCCCCTGTACACACGCTTGATTCTCTTTCGGAGACATAGCAATCCATAGGTTTTAAGATACTTACTAGTCAGGTACATTCTTAGGCGTTTAATATGGGGTGTTGAGTCCATTTCGTTGAGCAAGGAGTAGCTCTTGTCTATTCCATATTTGGCTTAAGGAACTTTATCTGTGCTCATTTCAATCTCTGGTTTTATGCAGCACCCCAACTCACCTTTCCCCTTAAGCAAGCATAAGTTGCTTTTCTAAATTTGAGACCCTGTTCTGTTTTGGAATTCAGTTCCTGTGTAGCCAAGTTTACATTCCGTGTATTAGTGATATCTTATGATGATTCTTTTTCTGTGTGACTTATTTCAGTTAGAATCATCGTACCTGAATCCACTCATTATGCTGCTACGGGCCTGATGACATCGATTTCATTGCTGAGTGATACTGCATTGTACGTAAGTACCACAAGTTCTTTATCCATTTTTCACTTTCTGTGATATCCATTTTTCACTTTCTGTTTACATTCCGTGTATTAGTGATATCTTATGATGTTTCTTTTTCTGTGTGACTTATTTCAGTTAGAATCATCGTAGCTGAATCCACTCATTATGCTGCTACGGGCCTGATGACATAGATTTCATTGCTGAGTGATACTGCATTGTACGTAAGTACCACAAGTTCTTTATCCATTTTTCACTTTCTGTGATATTGAACTTGTACGGTAAATGAGGTTCCTCTAAACAGAGGCGTCCCAAACTTTGGGGTGGCTGTGTCTTTTTGATTTTAATTTCCCTAAGCTATAGGACCATAATTGGAAGTGCCCTAGGCTCTGTTGCTTTGATTTTTAGATGTTTCAGGAAACACCATGCACTTCTCCCAAGTGTCTGTTGGCAATTTACATCCCGCCCATCAGCATAACAAGGCTCCCATTTCTCCATGGCCTGTCCTGCCTTTCTGGATTTTACACTTTTTTCAGATGGCCCTTTTGACCGGGGGGAAGTGAGACTTCATTGTAGTGCAGATTTCCTTTGCAAGCTTGCTTGGTTGGCCAAAAAGGGCGTATGCGTTTTTTCCTGAATATATTCAGGAAAAAACGCATACACACTTTTTGGCCAAGTGCATCATTGTGGACGTTCTGCCTCCTTTCCTATGCTTGAAATGCAATTCCAGTCTACCTCCTGAAATCGGTTTCCTGCAATTCTGCCTTGCTGTCAAGTCCTCTTGGCAGCCTTACTTCAGTATATTTTTGGACGATAGCAGTCATTTATAACTCTGCAGGTTTGTGAATTACAGTGCCCCTGAGCTCCTTTCTTCAACTCGCTTTCTTTTGAGCAGGCCGCAACACCGCAGGATGGCTTCAGGCCCTAATCTGGTTCCGGCACGGCACGCTGAGCCTTTGGTTATTTCCTCATCCTGGTGGGAAATGAGAGTTAAATTTGCGCGTCCAGACACCTCCAGCTAGTCTCTCATTGGTTCTCGCTATTCCTGTTCATCTTCCGCAGAAATTGCAAACTGGGCCAAACAGGAGGTTAAAGGCGCTGACTCTCCAAGTGGGGAGAGTGTTAGTAAAGCGTCTGGAATGTTGCACCCGAGGACCAGGGGAGGAAAACTGAGACATATTTGAACACGTCTCCCGTTCACACGGTTGATCATACTCTGGGTTCCACATGCATGTTTTAGCTGAAGGAAGAATACCTTAAACCTGCAGAGTTGAGACCCGTGGAATCGGTACCATGCAATATGACTTCAAAGGGTCTTCATTTGCTCACCGAACCTCTCCAATCCTATCACTGCTGCGTTTACGCCCCTGTACACAGGCTTGATTCTCTTTTGGAGACATAGCAATCCATAGGTTTTAAGATACTTACTAGTCAGGTACATTCTTAGGCGTTTAATATGGGGTGTTGAGTCCATTTCGTTGAGCAAGGAGTAGCTCTTGTCTATTCCATATTTGGCTTAAGGAACTTTATCTGTGCTCATTTCAATCTCTGGTTTTATGCAGCACCCCAACTCACCTTTCCCCTATGGAAGCATATGTTGGTTTTCTAAATTTGAGACACTGTTGTGTTTTGGAATTCAGTTCCTGTGTAGCCAAGTTTACATTCTGTGTATTAGTGATATCTGATGATGTTTCTTTTTCTGTGTGACTTATTTCAGTTAGAATCATCGTACCTGAATCCACTCATTATGCTGCTACGGGCCTGATGACATAGATTTCATTGCTGAGTGATACTGCATTGTACGTAAGTACCACAAGTTCTTTATCCATTTTTCACTTTCTGTGTTATTGAACTTGTACGGTAAATGAGGTTCTTGTAAACAGAGGCGTCCCAAACTTTGGGGTGGCTGTGTCTTTTTTATTTTAATTTCCCTAAGCTATAGGACCATAAGTGGAAGTGCCCTAGGCTCTGTTGCTTTGTTTTTTCGATGTTTCAGGAAACACCATACACTTCTCCCGAGTGTCTGTTGGCAATTTACATCCCGCCCATCAGCATAACAAGGCTCCCAGTTCTCCATGGCCTGTCCTGCCTTTCTGGATTTTACACTTTTTTCAGATGGCCCTTTTGACCGGGGGGAAGTGAGACTTCATTGTAGTGCAGATTTCCTTTGCAAGCTTGCTTGGTTGGCCAAAAAGGGCGTATGCGTTTTTTCCTGAATATATTCAGGAAAAAACGCATACGCCCTTTTTGGCCAAGTGCATCATTGTGGACGTTCTGCCTCTTTTCCTATGCTTGAAATGCAATTCCAGTCTACCTACTGAAATCGGTTTCTTGCAATTCTGCCCTGCCTTCAAGTCCTCTTGGCAGCCTTACTTCAGTATATTTTTGGACGATAGCAGTCATTTATAACTCTGCAGGTTTGTGAATTACAGTGCCCCTGAGCTCCTTTCTTCAACTCGCTTTCTTTTGAGCAGGCCGCAACACCGCAGGATGGCTTCAGGCCCTAATCTGGTTCTGGCACGGCACGCTGAGCCTTTGGTTATTTCCTCATCCTGGTGGGAAATGAGAGTTAAATTTGCCCGTCCAGACACCTCCAGCTAGTCTCTCATTGGTTCTCGCTATTCCTGTTCATCTTCCGCAGAAATTGCAAACTGGGCCAAACAGGAGGTTAAAGGCGCTGACTCTCCAAGTGGGGAGAGTGTTAGTAAAGCGTCTGGAATGTTGCACCCGAGTACCAGGGGAGGAAAACTGAGACATATTTGAACACGTCTCCCGTTCACACGGTTGATCATACTCTGGGTTCCACATGCATGTTTTAGCTGAAGGAAGAATACCTTAAACCTGGAGAGTTGAGACCTGTGTAATGGGTACCATGCAATATGACTTCAAAGGGTCTTCATTTGCTCACCGAACCTCTCCAATCCTATCACTGCTGCGTTTATGCCCCTGTACACACGCTTCATTCTCTTTTGGAGACATAGCAATCCATAGGTTTTAAGATACTTACTAGTCAGGTACATTCTTAGGCGTTTAATATGGGGTGTTGAGTCCATTTCGTTGAGCAAGGAGTAGCTCTTGTCTATTCCATATTTGGCTTAAGGAACTTTATCTGTGCTCATTTCAATCTCTGGTTTTATGCAGCACCAAAACTCACCTTTCCCCTTAAGCAAGCATAAGTTGCTTTTCTAAATTTGAGACCCTGTTCTGTTTTGGAATTCAGTTCCTGTGTAGCCAAGTTTACATTCCGTGTATTAGTGATATCTTATGAGGTTTCTTTTTCTGTGTGACTTATTTCAGTTAGAATCATCGTACCTGAATCCACTCATTATGCTGCTACGGGCCTGATGACATAGATTTCATTGCTGAGTGATACTGCATTGTACGTAAGTACCACAAGTTCTTTATCCATTTTTCACTTTCTGTGATATTGAACTTGTACGGTAAACGAGGTTCTTGTAAACGGAGGCGTCCCAAATCTTGGGGTAGCTGTGTCTTTTTGATTTTAATTTCCCTAAGCTATAGGACCATAAGTGGAAGTGCCCTAGGCTCTGTTGCTTTGTTTTTTCGATGTTTCAGGAAACACCATACACTTCTCCCGAGTGTCTGTTGGCAATTTACATCCCGCCCATCAGCATAACAAGGCTCCCAGTTCTCCATGGCCTGTCCTGCCTTTCTGGATTTTACACTTTTTTCAGATGGCCCTTTTGACCGGGGGGAAGTGAGACTTCATTGTAGTGCAGATTTCCTTTGCAAGCTTGCTTGGTTGGCCAAAAAGGGCGTATGCGTTTTTTCCTGAATATATTCAGGAAAAAACGCATACGCCCTTTTTGGCCAAGTGCATCATTGTGGACGTTCTGCCTCCTTTCCTATGCTTGAAATGCAATTCCAGTCTACCTCCTGAAATCGGTTTCCTGCAATTCTGCCCCGCTTTCAAGTCCTCTTGGCAGCCTTACTTCAGTCTATTTTTGTACGATAGCTGTCATTTATAACTCTGCAGGTTTGTGAATTACAGTGCCCCTGAGCTCCTTTCTTCAACTCGCTTTCTTGTGACCTGGCCGCAACACCGCAGGATGGCTTGAGGCCCTAATCTGGTTCCGGCACGGCACGCTGAGCCTTTGGTTAATTCCTCTTCCTGGTGGGAAAAGAGAGTTAAATTTGCCCGTCCAGACACCTCCAGCTAGTCTCTCATTGGTTCTCCCTATTCCTGTTCATCTTCCGCAGAAATTGCAAACTGGACCAAACAGGAGGTTAAAGGCGCTGACTCTCCAAGTGGGGAGAGTGTTAGTAAAGCGTCTGGAATGTTGCACCCGAGTACCAAGGGAGGAAAACTGAGACATATTTGAACACGTCTCCCGATCACATGGTTGATCATACTCTAGGTTCCACATGCATGTTTTAGCTGAAGGAAGAATACCTTAAACCTGCAGAGTTGAGACCCGTGGAATGGGTACCATGCAATATGACTTCAAAGGGTCTTCATTTGCTCACCGAACCTCTCCAATCCTATCACTGCTGCATTTACGCCCCTGTACACACGGTTGATTCTCTTTTGGAGACATAGCAATCCATAGGTTTTAAGATACATACTAGTCAGGTACATTCTTAGGCGTTTAATATGGGGTGTTGAGTCCATTTTGTTGAGCAAGGAGTAGCTCTTGTCTATTCCATATTTGGCTTAAGGAACTTTATCTGTGCTCATTTCAATCTCTGGTTTTATGCAGCAACCCAACTCACCTTTCCCCTTAAGCAAGCATAAGTTGCTTTTCTAAATTTGAGACCCTGTTCTGTTTTGGAATTCAGTTCCTGTGTAGACAAGTTTACATTCTGTGTATTAGTGATATCTTATGATGTTTCTTTTTCTGTGTGACTTATTTCAGTTAGAATCATCGTACCTGAATCCACTCATTATGCTGCTACGGGCCTGATGACATAGATTTCATTGCTGAGTGATACTGCATTGTACGTAAGTACCACAAGTTCTTTATCCATTTTTCACTTTCTGTGATATTGAACTTGTACGGTAAATGAGGTTCTTGTAAACAGAGGCGTCCCAAACTTTGGGGTGGCTGTGTCTTTTTGATTTTAAATTCCCTAAGCTATAGGACCATAAGTGGAAGTGCCCTAGGCTCTGTTGCTTTGTTTTTTAGATGTTTCAGGAAACACCATACACTTCTCCTGAGTGTCTGTTGGCAATTTACATCCCGCCCATCAGCATAACAAGGCTCCCAGTTCTCCATGGCCTGTCCTGCCTTTCTGGATTTTACACTTTTTTCAGATGGCCCTTTTGACCGGGGGGAAGTGAGACTTCATTGTAGTGCAGATTTCCTTTGCAAGCTTGCTTGGTTGGCCAAAAAGGGCGTATGCGTTTTTTCCTGAATATATTCAGGAAAAAACGCATACGCCCTTTTTGGCCAAGTGCATCATTGTGGACGTTCTGCCTCTTTTCCTATGCTTTCAATGCAATTCCAGTCTACCTCCTGAAATCAGTTTCCTGCAATTCTGCCCCGCTTTCAAGTCCTCTTGGCAGCCTTACTTCAGTCTATTTTTGGACGATAGCTGTCATTTATAACTCTGCAGGTTTGTGAATTAAAGTGCCCCTGAGCTCCTTTCTTCAACTCACTTTCTTTTGAGCTGGCCGCAACACCACAGGATGGCTTCAGGCCCTAATCTTGTTCGGGCATGGCACGATGAGCCTTTGGTTATTTCCTCATCCTGGTGGGAAATGAGAGTTAAATTTGCCCGTCCAGACACCTCCAGCTAGTCTCTCATTGGTTCTCCCTATTCCTGTTCATCTTTCGCAGAAATTGCAAACTGGGCCAAACAGGAGGTTAAACGCGCTGAATCTCCAAGTGGGGAGAGTGTTAGTAAAGCCTCTGGAATGTTGCACCCGAGTACCAGGGGAGGAAAACTGAGACATATTTGAACACGTCTCCCGATCACATGGTTGATCATACTCTGGGTTCCACATGCATGTTTTAGCTGAAGGAAGAATTCCTTAAACCTGGAGAGTTGAGACCCGTGGAATGGGTACCATGCAATATGACTTCAAAGGGTCTTCATTTGCTCACGAAACTCTCCAATCCTACTAGTGCTGCGTTTATGCCCCTGTACACATGCTTGATTCTCTTTCGGAGACATAGCAATCCATAGGTTTTAAGATACTTACTAGTAAGGTACATTCTTAGGCATTTAATATGCGGTGTTGAGTCCATTTCATTGAGCAAGGAGTAGCTCTTGTCTATTCCATATTTGGCTTAAGGAACTTTATCTGTGCTCATTTCAATCTCTGGTTTTATGCAGCACCCCAACTCACCTTTCCCCTTAAGCAAGCATAAGTTGGTTTTCTAAATTTGAGACCCTGTTCTGTTCTGTAATTCAGTTCCTGTGTAGCCAAGGTTACATTCGGTGTATTACTGATATCTTATGATGTTTCTTTTTCTGTGTGACTTATTTCAGTTAGAATCATCGTACCTGAATCCACTCATTGTACTGCTAAGGGCCTGATGACATAGATTTCATTGCTGAGTGATATAGCTTTGTAAGTAAATACCACAACTTCTTTATCCGTTTTTCACTTTCTGCGATGTTGAACTTGTACTGTAAACGAGGTCCTTGTAAACAGAGCCGTTCCAAACTTTGGGGTGGCTGTGTCTTTTTGATTTTAATTTCCCTAAGCTATAGGACCATAAGTGGAAGTGCCCTAGGCTCTGTTGCTTTGTTTTTTAGATGTTTCAGGAAACACCATACACTTCTCCCGAGTGTCTGTTGGCAATTTACATCCCACCCATCAGCATAACAAGGCTCCCAGTTCTCCATGGCCTGTCCTGCCTTTCTGGATTTTACACTTTTTTAAGATGGCCCTTTTGATCGGGGGGAAGTGAGACTTCATTGTAGTGCAGATTTCCTTTGCAAGCTTGCTTGGTTGACCAAAAAGGGCGTATGCGTTTCTTCCTGAATATATTCAGGAAAAAACGCATACGCCCTTTTTGGCCAAGTGCATCATTGTGGATGTTCTGCCTCTTTTCCTATGCTTGAAATGCAATTCCAGTCTACCTCCTGAAATCGGTTTCCTGCAATTCTGCCCCGCCTTCAAGTCCTCTTGGCAGCCTTACTTCAGTATATTTTTGGACGATAGCTGTCATGTATAACTCTGCAGGTTTGTGAATTACAGTGCCCCTGAGCTCCTTTCTTCAACTCGCTTTCTTTTGAGCAGGCCGCAACACCGCAGGATGGCTTCAGGCCCTAATCTGGTTCCGGCACGGCACACTGAGCCTTTGGTTACTTCCTCTTCCTGGTGGGAAATGAGAGTTAAATTTGCGCGTCCAGACACCTGCAGCTAGTCTCTCATTGGTTCTCGCTATTCCTGTTCATCTTCCGCAGAAATTGCAAACTGGGCCAAACAGGAGGTTAAAGGGACTGACTCTCCAAGTCGGGAGAGTGTTAGTAAAGCGTCTGGAATGTTGCACCCGAGTACCAGGGTACGAAAACTGAGACATATTTGAACACGTCTCCCGATCACATGGTTGATCATACTCTAGGTTCCACATGCATGTTTTAGCTGAAGGAAGAATACCTTAAACCTGGGTAGTTGAAACCCGTGGAATGGGTACCATGCAATATGACTTCAAAGGGTCTTCATTTGCTCACCGAACCTCTCCAATCCTATCACTGCTGCGTTTATGCCCCTGTACACATGCTTGATTCTCTTTCGGAGACATAGCAATCCATAGGTTTTTAGATACTTACTAGTCAGGTACATTCTTAGGCGTTTAATATGCGGTGTTGAGTCCATTTCGTTGAGCAAGGAGTAGCTCTTGTCTATTCCATTCTTGGCTTAAGGAACTTTATCTGTGCTCATTTCAATCTCTGGTTTTATGCAGCACCCCAACTCACCTTTACCCTTAAGCAAGCATAAGTTGGTTTTCTAAATTTGAGACCCTGTTCTGTTCTGTAATTCAGTTCCTGTGTAGCCAAGTTTACATTCCGTGTATTACTGATATCTTATGATGTTTCTTTTTCTGTGTGACTTATTTCAGTTAGAATCATTATACCTGAATCCACTCATTGTGCTGCTAAGGGCCTGATGACACAGATTTCATTGCTGAGTGATGTTGCTTTGTAAGTAAATACCACAACTTCTTTATCCATTTTTCACTTTCTGCGATGTTGAACTTGTACTGTAGAGGTTCTTGTAAACAGAGCCGTTCCAAACTTTGGGGTGGCTGTGTCTTTTTGATTTTAATTTCCCTAAGCTATAGGACCATAAGTGGAAGTGCCCTAGGTTCTGTTGCTTTGTTTTTTAGATGTTTCAGGAAACACCATACACTTCTCCCGAGTGGTTGTTGGCAATTTACATCCCGCCCATCAGCATAACAAGGCTCCCAGTTCTCCATGGCCTGTCCTGCCTTTCTGGATTTTACACTTTTTTCAGATGGCCCTTTTGACCGGGGGGAAGTGAGACTTCATTGTAGTGCAGATTTCCTTTGCAAGCTTGCTTGGTTGGCCAAAAAGGGCGTATGCGTTTTTTCCTGAATATATTCAGGAAAAAACGCATACGCCCTTTTTGGCCAAGTGCATCATTGTGGACTTTCTGCCTCTTTTCCTATGCTTTCAATGCAATTCCAGTCTACCTCCTGAAATCGGTTTCCTGCAATTCTGCCCCGCATTCAAGTCCTCTTGGCAGCCTTACTTCAGTCTATTTTTGGACGATAGCTGTCATTTATAACTCTGCAGCTTTGTGAATTACAGTGCCCCTGAGCTCCTTTCTTCAACTTGCTTTCTTTTGAGCTGGCCGCAACACTGCAGGAACGCTTCAGGCCCTAATCTGGTTCTGGCACGGCACGCTGAGCCTTTGGTTATATCCTCTTCCTGGTGGGAAATGAGAGTTAAATTTGCCCGTCCAGACACCTCCAGCTAGTCTCTCATTGGTTCTCGCTATTCCTGTTCATCTTCCGCAGAAATTGCAAACTGGGCCAAACAGGAGGTTAAAGGCGCTGACTCTCCAAGTGGGGAGAGTGTTAGTATAGCGTCTGGAATGTTGCACCCGAGTACCAGGGGAGGAAAACTGAGACATATTTGAACACGTCTCCCATTCACATGGTTGATCATACTTGGGTTCCACATGCATGTTTTAGCTGAAGGAAGAATACCTTAAACCTGGAGAGTTAAGACCCGTGTAATGGGTACCATGCAATATGACTTCAAAGGGTCTTCATTTGCTCACCGAACCTCTCCAATCCTATCACTGCTACGTTTGTGCCCCTGTACACATGCTTGATTCTCTTTCGGAGACATAGCAATCCATAGGTTTTAAGATACTTACTAGTCAGGTACATTCTTAGGCGTTTAATATGCGGTGTTGAGTCCATTTCATTGAGCAAGGAGTAGCTCTTGTCTATTCCATATTTGACTTAAGGAACTTTATCTGTGCTCATTTCAATCTCTGGTTTTATGCAGCACCCCAACTCACCTTTACCCTTAAGCAAGCATAAGTTGGTTTTCTAAATTTGAGACCCTGTTCTGTTCTGTAATTCAGTTCCTGTGTAGCCAAGTTTACATTCCGTGTATTACTGATATCTTATGATGTTTCTTTTTCTGTGTGACTTATTTCAGTTAGAATCATCATACCTGAATCCACTCATTGTGCTGCTAAGGGCCTGATGACACAGATTTCATTGCTGAGTGATATTGCTTTGTAAGTAAATACCACAACTTCTTTATCCATTTTTCACTTTCTACGATCTTGAACTTGTACTGTATACGAGGTTCTTGTAAACAGAGGCGTCCCAAACTTTGGGGTGGCTGTGTCTTTTGATTTTAATTTCCCTAAGCTATAGGACCATAAGTGGAAGTGCCCTAGGCTCTGTTGCTTTGTTTTCTAGATGTTTCAGGAAACACCATACACTTCTCCCGAGTGTCTGTTGGCAATTTACATCCCGCCCATCAGCATAACAGGGCTCCCAGTTCTCCATGGCCTGTCCTGCCTTTCTGGATTTTACACTTTTTTCAGATGGCCCTTTTGACCAGGGGGAAGTGAGACTTCATTGTAGTGCAGATTTCCTTTGCAAGCTTGCTTGGTTGGCCAAAAAGGGCGTATGCGTTTTTTCCTGAATATATTCAGGAAAAAACGCATACGCCCTTTTTGGCCAAGTGCATCATTGTGGACGTTCTGCCTCTTTTCCTATGCTTTCAATGCAATTCCAGTCTACCTCCTGAAATCGGTTTCCTGCAATTCTGCCCCGCTTTCAAGTCCTCTTGGCAGCCTTACTTCAGTATATTTTTGGACGATAGCTGTCATTTATCACTCTGCAGTTTTGTGAAATACAGTGCCCCTGAGCTCCTTTTTTCAACTCGCTTTCTTTTGAGCTGGCCGAAACACCGCAGGATGGCTTCAGGCCCTAATCTGGTTCTGGCACGGCACGCTGAGCCTTTGGTTAATTCCTCTTCCTGGTGGGAAATGAGAGTTAAATTTGCCCGTCCAGACACCTCCAGCTAGCCTCTCATTGGTTCTCACTATTCCTGTTCATCTTCCGCAGAAATTGCAAACTGGGCCAAACAGGAGGTTAAAGGGACTGACTCTCCAAGTCGGGAGAGTGTTAGTAAAGCGTCTGGAATATTCCACCCGAGTACCAGGGTATGAAAACTGAGACATATTTGAACACGTCTCCCGATCACATGGTTGATCATACTCTAGGTTCCACATGCATGTTTTAGCTGAAGGAAGAATACCTTAAACCTGGAGAGTTGAAACCCGTGGAATGGGTACCATGCAATATGACTTCAAAGGGTCTTCATTTGCTCACCGAACCTCTCCAATCCTATCACTGCTGCGTTTATGCCCCTGTACACATGCTTGATTCTCTTTCGGAGACATAGCAATCCATAGGTTTTTAGATACTTACTAGTCAGGTACATTCTTAGGCGTTTAATATGCGGTGTTGAGTCCATTTCGTTGAGCAAGGAGTAGCTCTTGTCTATTCCATTCTTGGCTTAAGGAACTTTATCTGTGCTCATTTCAATCTCTGGTTTTATGCAGCACCCCAACTCACCTTTACCCTTAAGCAAGCATAAGTTGGTTTTCTAAATTTGAGACCCTGTTCTGTTCTGTAATTCAGTTCCTGTGTAGCCAAGTTTACATTCCGTGTATTACTGATATCTTATGATGATTCTTTTTCTGTGTGACTTATTTCAGTTAGAATCATCATACCTGAATCCACTCATTGTGCTGCTAAGGGCCTGATGACACAGATTTCATTGCTGAGTGATGTTGCTTTGTAAGTAAATACCACAACTTCTTTATCCATTTTTCACTTTCTGCGATGTTGAACTTGTACTGTAAATGAGGTTCTTGTAAACAGAGCCGTTCCAAACTTTGATGTGGCTGTGTCTTTTTGATTTTAATTTCCCTAAGCTATAGGACCATAAGTGGAAGTGCCCTAGGTTCTGTTGCTTTGTTTTTTAGATGTTTCAGGAAACACCATACACTTCTCCCGAGTGGTTGTTGGCAATTTACATCCCGCCCATCAGCATAACAAGGCTCCCAGTTCTCCATGGCCTGTCCTGCCTTTCTGGATTTTACACTTTTTTCAGATGGCCATTTTGACCGGGGGGAAGTGAGACTTCATTGTAGTGCAGATTTCCTTTGCAAGCTTGCTTGGTTGGCCAAAAAGGGCGTATGCGTTTTTTCCTGAATATATTCAGGAAAAAACGCATACGCCCTTTTTGGCCAAGTGCATCATTGTGGACGTTCTGCCTCTTTTCCTATGCTTTCAATGCAATTCCAGTCTACCTCCTGAAATCGGTTTTCTGCAATTCTGACTCGCTTTCAAGTCCTCTTGGCAGCCTTACTTCAGTCTATTTTTGGACGATAGCTGTCATTTATAACTCTGCAGGTTTGTGAATTACAGTGCCCCTGAGCTCCTTTCTTCAACTCGCTTTCTTTTGAGCTGGCCGCAACACCGCAGGATGGCTTCAGGTCCTAATCTGGTTCCGGTACGGCACGCTGAGCCTTTGGTTATTTCCTCTTCCTGGTGGGAAATGAGAGTTAAATTTGCCCGTCCAGACACCTCCAGCTAGCCTCTCATTAGTTCTTGCTATTCCTGTTCATCTTCCGCAGAAATTGCAAACTGGGCCAAACAGGAGGTTAAAGGCACTGACTCTCCAAGTGGGGAGAGTGTTAGTAAAGCGTCTGGAATGTTGCACCCGAGTACCAGGGGAGGAAAACTGAGACATATTTGAACACGTCTCCCGATCACATGGTTGATCATACTCTGGGTTCCACATGCATGTTTTAGCTGAAGGAAGAATACCTAAAACCTGGGTAGTTGAAACCCGTGGAATGGGAACCATGCAATATGACTCAAAGGGTCTTCATTTGCTCACCGAACCTCTCCAATCCTATCACTGCTGCGTTTATGCCCCTGTACACATGCTTGATTATCTTTCGGAGACAGAGCAATCCATAGGTTTTAAGATACTTACTAGTCAGGTACATTCTTAGGCGTTTAATATGCGGTGTTGAGTCCATTTCGTTGAGCAAGGAGTAGCTCTTGTCTATTCCATTCTTGGCTTAAGGAACTTTATCTGTGCTCATTTCAATCTCTGGTTTTATGCAGCACCCCAACTCACCTTTCCCCTTAAGCAAGCATAAGTTGGTTTTCTAAATTTGAGACCCTGTTCTGTTCTGTAATTCAGTTCCTGTGTAGCCAAGTTTACATTCCGTGTATTACTGATATCTTATGATGTTTCTTTTTCTGTGTGACTTATTTCAGTTAGAATCATCGTACCTGAATCTACTCATTATGCTGCTACGGGCCTGATGACATAGATTTCATTGCTGAGTGATACTGCATTGTACGTAAGTACCACAAGTTCTTTATCCATTTTTCACTTTCTGTGATATTGAACTTGTACGGTAAATGAGGTTCTTGTAAACAGAGGCATCCCAAACTTTGGGGTGGCTGTGTCTTTTTGATTTTAATTTCCTTAAGCTATAGGACCATAAGTGGAAGTGCCCTAGGCTCTGTTGCTTTGTTTCTTAGATGTTTCAGGAAACACCATACACTTCTCCCGAGTGTCTGTTGGCAATTTACATCCCGCTCATCAGCATAACAAGGCTCCCAGTTCTCCATGGCCTGTCCTGCCTTTCTGGATTTTACACTTTTTTCAGATGGTCCTTTTGACCGGGGGGAAGTGAGACTTCATTGTAGTGCAGAGTTCCTTTGCAAGTTTGCTTGGTTGGCCAAAAAGGGCGTATGCGTTTTTTCCTGAATATATTCAGGAAAAAACGCATACGCCCTTTTTGGCCAAGTGCATCATTGTGGACGTTCTGCCTCTTTTCCTATGCTTTCAATGCAATTCCAGTCTACCTCCTGAAATCGGTTTCCTGCAATTCTGCCCCGCTTTCAAGTCCTCTTGGCAGCCTTACTTCAGTCTATTTTTGGACGATAGCTGTCATTTATAACTCTGCAGGTTTGTGAATTACAGTGCCCCTGAGCTCCTTTCTTCAACTCGCTTTCTTGTGAGCTGGCCGCAACACCGCAGGATGGCTTCAGGCCCTAATCTGGTTCTGGCACGGCACGCTGAGCCTTTGGTTAATTCCTCTTCCTGGTGGGAAATGAGAGTTAAATTTGCCCGTTCAGACACCTCCAGCTAGTCTCTCATTGGTTCTCGCTATTCCTGTTCATCTTCCGCAGAAATTGCAAACTGGGCCAAACAGGAGGTTAAAGGGACTGACTCTCCAAGTCGGGAGAGTGTTAGTAAAGCGTCTGGAATGTTGCACCCGAGTACCAGGGGAGGAAAGCTGAGATATATTTGAACACGTCTCCCGTTCACATGGTTGATCATACTCTGGGTTCCACATGCATGTTTTAGCTGAAGGAAGAATACCTTAAACCTGGAGAGTTAAGACCCGTGTAATGGGTACCATGCAATATGACTTCAAAGGGTCTTCATTTGCTCACCGAACCTCTCCAATCTTATCACTGCTGCGTTTATGCCCCTGTACACATGCTTGATTCTCTTTCGGAGACATAGCAATCCATAGGTTTTAAGATACTTACTAGTCAGGTACATTCTTAGGCGTTTAATATGCGGTGTTGAGTCCATTTCGTTGAGCAAGGAGTAGCTCTTGTCTATTCCATATTTGACTTAAGGAACTTTATCTGTGCTCATTTCAATCTCTGGTTTTATGCAGCACCCCAACTCACCTTTACCCTTAAGCAAGCATAAGTTGGTTTTCTAAATTTGAGACCCTGTTCTGTTCTGTAATTCAGTTCCTGTGTAACCAAGTTTACATTCCGTGTATTACTGATATCTTATGATGTTTCTTTTTCTGTGTGACTTATTTCAGTTAGAATCATCATACCTGAATCCACTCATTGTGCTGCTAAGGGCCTGATGACACAGATTTCATTGCTCAGTGATATTGCTTTGTAAGTAAATACCACAACTTCTTTATCCATTTTTCACTTTCTGCGATGTTGAACTTGTACTGTAAACGACGTTCTTGTAAACAGAGCCGTTCCAAACTTTGGGGTGGCTGTGTCTTTTTGATTTTAATTTCCCTAAGCTATAGGACCATAAGTGGAAGTGCCCTAGGTTCTGTTGCTTTGTTTTTTAGATGTTTCAGGAAACACCATACACGTCTCCCGAGTGGTTGTTGGCAATTTACATCCCGCCCATCAGCATAACAAGGCTCCCAGTTCTCCATGGCCTGTCCTGCCTTTCTGGATTTTACACTTTTTTCAGATGGCCCTTTTGACCGGGGGGAAGTGAGACTTCATTGTAGTGCAGATTTCCTTTGCAAGCTTGCTTGGTTGGCCAAAAAGGGCGTATGCGTTTTTTCCTGAATATATTCAGGAAAAAACGCATACGCCCTTTTTGGCCAAGTGCATCATTGTGGACGTTCTGCCTCTTTTCCTATGCTTTCAATGCAATTCCAGTCTACCTCCTGAAATTGGTTTCCTGCAATTCTGCCCCGCTTTCAAGTCCCCTTGGCAGCCTTACTTCAGTATATTTTTGGACGATAGCTGTCATTTATAACTCTGCAGGTTTGTGAATTAAGGTGCCCCTGAGCTCCTTTCTTCAACTCGCTTTCTTTTGAGCTGGCCGCAACACCACAGGATGGCTTCAGGCCCTAATCTGGTTCCGGCATGGCACGCTGAGCCTTTGGTTATTTCCTCTTCCTGGTAGGAAATGAGAGTTAAATTTGCCCGTTCAGACACCTCTAGTTAGCCTCTCAATGGTTCTCGCTATTCCTGTTCATCTTCCGCAGAAATTGCAAACTGGGCCAAACAGGAGGTTAAAGGGGCTGACTCTCCAAGTGGGGAGAGTGTTAGTAAAGCGTCTGGAATGTTGCACCCGAGTACCAGGGGAGGAAAACTGAGACATATTTGAACACGTCTCCCGTTCACATGGTTGATCATACTCTAGGTTCCACATGCATGTTTTAGCTGAAGGAAGAATACCTAAAACCTGGGTAGTTGAAACCCGTGGAATGGGTACCATGCAATATGACTTCAAAGGGTCTTCATTTGCTCACCGAACCTCTCCAATCCTATCACTGCTGCGTTTATGCCCCTGTACACATGCTTGATTCTCTTTCGGAG
This sequence comes from Delphinus delphis, assembly GCF_949987515.2. Lineage (NCBI taxonomy): Eukaryota > Metazoa > Chordata > Mammalia > Artiodactyla > Delphinidae > Delphinus > Delphinus delphis. The sequence continues at coordinate 81,127 of NW_027192679.1, read as the reverse complement.
ACATAGCAATCCATAGGTTTTTAGATACTTACTAGTCAGGTACATTCTTAGGCGTTTAATATGCGGTGTTGAGTCCATTTCGTTGAGCAAGGAGTAGCTCTTGTCTATTCCATTCTTGGCTTAAGGAACTTTATCTGTGCTCATTTCAATCTCTGGTTTTATGCAGCACCCCAACTCACCTTTCCCCTTAAGCAAGCATAAGTTGGTTTTCTAAATTTGAGACCCTGTTCTGTTCTGTAATTCAGTTCCTGTGTAGCCAAGTTTACATTCCGTGTATTAGTGATATCTTATGATGTTTCTTTTTCTGTGTGACTTATTTCAGTTAGAATTATCGTACCTGAATCCACTCATTATGCTGCTACGGGCCTGATGACATAGATTTCATTGCTGAGTGATACTGCATTGTACATAAGTACCACAAATTCTTTATCCATTTTTCACTTTCTGTGATATTGAACTTGTACGGTAAACGAGGTTCTTGTAAACGGAGGCGTCCCAAACTTTGGGGTGGCTGTGTCTTTTTGATTTTAATATCCCTAAGCTATAGGACCATAAGTGGAATTGCCCTAGGCTCTGTTGCTTTGTTTTTTAGATGTTTCAGGAAACACCATACACTTCTCCTGAGTGTCTGTTGGCAATTTACATCCCGCCCATCAGCATAACAAGGCTCCCAGTTCTCCATGGCCTGTCCTGCCTTTCTGGATTTTACACTTTTTTCAGATGGCCCTTTTGACCGGGGAGAAGTGAGACTTCATTGTAGTGCAGATTTCCTTTGCAAGCTTGCTTGGTTGGCCAAAAAGGGCGTATGCGTTTTTTCCTGAATATATTCAGGAAAAAACGCATACGCCCTTTTTGGCCAAGTGCATCATTGTGGACGTTCTGCCTCTTTTCCTATGCTTTCAATGCAATTCCAGTCTACCTCCTGAAATCGGTTTCCTGCAATTCTGCCCCGCTTTCAAGTCCTCTTGGCAGCCTTACTTCAGTCTATTTTTGGACGATAGCTGTCATTTATAACTCTGCAGGTTTGTGAATTACAGTGCCCCTGAGCTCCTTTCTTCAACTCGCTTTCTTGTGACCTGGCCGCAACACCGCAGGATGTCTTCAGGCCCTAATCTGGTTCTGGCACGGCATGCTGAGCCTTTGGTTAATTCCTCTTCCTGGTGGGAAATGAGAGTTAAATTTGCCCATCCAGACACCTCCAGCTAGCCTCTCATTGGTTCTCGCTATTCCTGTTCATCTTCCGCAGAAATTGCAAACTGGGCCAAACAGGAGGTTAAAGGGACTGACTCTCCAAGTCGGGAGAGTGTTAGTAAAGCGTCTGGAATGTTGCACCCGAGTACCAGGGTATGAAAACTGAGACATATTTGAACACGTCTCCCGATCACATGGTTGATCATACTCTAGGTTCCACATGCATGTTTTAGCTGAAGGAAGAATACCTTAAACCTGGAGAGTTGAAACCCGTGGAATGGGTACCATGCAATATGACTTCAAAGGGTCTTCATTTGCTCACCGAACCTCTCCAATCCTATCACTGCTGCGTTTATGCCCCTGTACACATGCTTGATTCTCTTTCGGAGACATAGTAATCCATAGGTTTTTAGATACTTACTAGTCAGGTACATTCTTAGGCGTTTAATATGCGGTGTTGAGTCCATTTCGTTGAGCAAGGAGTAGCTCTTGTCTATTCCATTCTTGGCTTAAGGAACTTTATCTGTGCTCATTTCAATCTCTGGTTTTATGCAGCACCCCAACTCACCTTTACCCTTAAGCAAGCATAAGTTGGTTTTCTAAATTTGAGACCCTGTTCTGTTCTGTAATTCAGTTCCTGTGTAGCCAAGTTTACATTCCGTGTATTACTGATATCTTATGATGTTTCTTTTTCTGTGTGACTTATTTCAGTTAGAATCATCATACCTGAATCCACTCATTGTGCTGCTAAGTGCCTGATGACACAGATTTCATTGCTGAGTGATATTGCTTTGTAAGTAAATACCACAACTTCTTTATCCATTTTTCACTTTCTGCGATGTTGAACTTGTACTGTAAATGAGGTTCTTGTAAACAGAGCCGTTCCAAACTTTGGGGTGGCTGTGTCTTTTTGATTTTAATTTCCCTAAGCTATAGGACCATAAGTGGAAGTGCCCTAGGTTCTGTTGCTTTGTTTTTTAGATGTTTCAGGAAACACCATACACTTCTCCCCAGTGGTTGTTGGCAATTTACATCCCGCCCATCAGCATAACAAGGCTCCCAGTTCTCCATGGCCTGTCCTGCCTTTCTGGATTTTACACTTTTTTCAGATGGCCCTTTTGACCGGGGGGAAGTGAGACTTCATTGTAGTGCAGATTTCCTTTGCAAGCTTCCTTGGTTGGCCAAAAAGGGCGTATGCGTTTTTTCCTGAATATATTCAGGAAAAAACGCATACGCCCTTTTTGGCCAAGTGCATCATTGTGGACATTCTGCCTCTTTTCCTATGCTTGAAATGCAATTCCAGTCTACCTCCTGAAATCGGTTTCCTGCAATTCTGCCCCGCATTCAAGTCCTCTTGGCAGCCTTACTTCAGTCTATTTTTGGACGATAGCTGTCATTTATAACTCTGCAGGTTTGTGAATTACAGTGCCCCTGAGCTCCTTTCTTCAACTCGCTTTCTTTTGAGCTGGCCGCAGCACTGCAGGATGGCTTCAGGTCCTAATCTGGTTCTGGCACGGCACGCTGAGCCTTTGGTTAATTCCTCTTCCTGGTGGGAAATGAGAGTTAAATTTGCCCGTCCAGACACCTCCAGCTAGTCTCTCATTGGTTCTCGCTATTCCTGTTCATCTTCCGCAGAAATTGCAAACTGGGCCAAACAGGAGGTTAAAGGCGCTGACTCTCCAAGTGGGGAGAGTGTTAGTAAAGCGTCTGGAATGTTGCACCCGAGTACCAGGGGAGGAAAACTGAGACATATTTGAACACGTCTCCCGTTCACATGGTTGATCATACTTGGGTTCCACATGCATGTTTTAGCTGAAGGAAGAATACCTTAAACCTGGAGAGTTAAGACCCGTGTAATGGGTACCATGCAATATGACTTCAAAGGGTCTTCATTTGCTCACCGAACCTCTCCAATCCTATCACTGCTGCGTTTGTGCCCCTGTACACATGCTTGATTCTCTTTCGGAGACATAGCAATCCATAGGTTTTAAGATACTTACTAGTCAGGTACATTCTTAGGTGTTTAATATGCGGTGTTGAGTCCATTTCATTGAGCAAGGAGTAGCTCTTGTCTATTCCATATTTGACTTAAGGAACTTTATCTGTGCTCATTTCAATCTCTGGTTTTATGCAGCACCCCAACTCACCTTTACCCTTAAACAAGCATAAGTTGGTTTTCTAAATTTGAGACCCTGTTCTGTTCTGTAATTCAGTTCCTGTGTAGCCAAGTTTACATTCCGTGTATTACTGATATCTTATGATGTTTCTTTTTCTGTGTGACTTATTTCAGTTAGAGTCATCATACCTGAATCCACTCATTGTGCTGCTAAGGGCCTGATGACACAGATTTCATTGCTGAGTGATATTGCTTTGTAAGTAAATACCACAACTTCTTTATCCATTTTTCACTTTCTACGATGTTGAACTTGTACTGTAAACGAGGTTCTTGTAAACAGAGGCGTCCCAAACTTTGGGGTGGCTGTGTCTTTTGATTTTAATTTCCCTAAGCTATAGGACCATAAGTGGAAGTGCCCTAGGCTCTGTTGCTTTGTTTTTTAGATGTTTCAGGAAACACCATACACTTCTCCCGAGTGTCTGTTGGCAATTTACATCCCGCCCATCAGCATAACAAGGCTCCCAGTTCTCCATGGCCTGTCCTGCCTTTCTGGATTTTACACTTTTTTCAGATGGCCCTTTTGACCGGGGGGAAGTGAGACTTCATTGTAGTGCAGATTTCCTTTGCAAGCTTGCTTGGTTGGCCAAAGAGGGCGTATGCGTTTTTTCCTGAATATATTCAGGAAAAAACGCATACGCCCTTTTTGGCCAAGTGCATCATTGTGGACGTTCTGCCTCTTTTCCTATGCTTTCAATGCAATTCCAGTCTACCTCCTGAAATCGGTTTCCTGCAATTCTGCCCCGCTTTCAAGTCCTCTTGGCAGCCTTACTTCAGTCTATTTTTGGACGATAGCTGTCATTTATAACTCTGCAGTTTTGTGAATTACAGTGCCCCTGAGCTCCTTTTTTCAACTCGCTTTCTTTTGAGCTGGCCGAAACACCGCAGGATGGCTTCAGGCCCTAATCTGGTTCTGGCACGGCATGCTGAGCCTTTGGTTAATTCCTCTTCCTGGTGGGAAATGAGAGTTAAATTTGCCCGTCCAGACACCTCCAGCTAGCCTCTAATTGGTTCTCGCTATTCCTGTTCATCTTCCGCAGAAATTGCAAACTGGGCCAAACAGGAGGTTAAAGGGACTGACTCTCCAAGTCGGGAGAGTGTTAGTAAAGCGTCTGGAATGTTGCACCCGAGTACCAGTGTATGAAAACTGAGACATATTTGAACACGTCTCCCGATCACATGGTTGATCATACTCTAGGTTCCACATGCATGTTTTAGCTGAAGGAAGAATACCTAAAACCTGGGTAGTTGAAACCCGTGGAATGGGTACCATGCAATATGACTTCAAAGGGTCTTCATTTGCTCACCGAACCTCTCCAATCCTATCACTGCTGCGTTTATGCCCCTGTACACATGCTTGATTCTCTTTCGGAGACATAGCAATCCATAGGTTTTTAGATACTTACTAGTCAGGTACATTCTTAGGCGTTTAATATGCGGTGTTGAGTCCATTTCGTTGAGCAAGGAGTAGCTCTTGTCTATTCCATTCTTGGCTTAAGGAACTTTATCTGTGCTCATTTCAATCTCTGGTTTTATGCAGCACCCCAACTCACCTTTACCCTTAAGCAAGCATAAGTTGGTTTTCTAAATTTGAGACCCTGTTCTGTTCTGTAATTCAGTTCCTGTGTAGCCAAGTTTACATTCCGTGTATTACTGATATCTTATGATGTTTCTTTTTCTGTGTGACTTATTTCAGTTAGAATCATCATACCTGAATCCACTCATTGTGCTGCTAAGGGCCTGATGACACAGATTTCATTGCTGAGTGATATTGCTTTGTAAGTAAATACCACAACTTCTTTATCCATTTTTCACTTTCTACGATCTTGAACTTGTACTGTAAACGAGGTTCTTGTAAACAGAGGCGTCCCAAACTTTGGGGTGGCTGTGTCTTTTGATTTTAATTTCCCTAAGCTATAGGACCATAAGTGGAAGTGCCCTAGGCTCTGTTGCTTTGTTTTCTAGATGTTTCAGGAAACACCATACACTTCTCCCGAGTGTCTGTTGGCAATTTACATCCCGCCCATCAGCATAACAAGGCTCCCAGTTCTCCATGGCCTGTCCTGCCTTTCTGGATTTTACACTTTTTTCAGATGGCCCTTTTGACCAGGGGGAAGTGAGACTTCATTGTAGTGCAGATTTCCTTTGCAAGCTTGCTTGGTTGGCCAAAAAGGGCGTATGCGTTTTTTCCTGAATATATTCAGGAAAAAACGCATACGCCCTTTTTGGCCAAGTGCATCATTGTGGACGTTCTGCCTCTTTTCCTATGCTTTCAATGCAATTCCAGTCTACCTCCTGAAATCGGTTTCCTGCAATTCTGCCCCGCTTTCAATTCCTCTTGGCAGCCTTACTTCAGTATATTTTTGGACGATAGCTGTCATTTATCACTCTGCAGTTTTGTGAATTACAGTGACCCTGAGCTCCTTTTTTCAACTCGCTTTCTTTTGAGCTGGCCGAAACACCGCAGGATGGCTTCAGGCCCTAATCTGGTTCCGGCACGGCACGCTGAGCCTTTGGTTAATTCCTCTTCCTGGTGGGAAATGAGAGTTAAATTTGCCCGTCCAGACACCTCCAGCTAGCCTCTCATTGGTTCTCACTATTCCTGTTCATCTTCCGCAGAAATTGCAAACTGGGAAAAAACAGGAGGTTAAAGGGACTGACTCTCCAAGTCGGGAGAGTGTTAGTAAAGCGTCTGGAATATTCCACCCGAGTACCAGGGTATGAAAACTGAGACATATTTGAACACGTCTCCCGATCACATGGTTGATCATACTCTAGGTTCCACATGCATGTTTTAGCTGAAGGAAGAATACCTTAAACCTGGAGAGTTGAAACCCGTGGAATGGGTACCATGCAATATGACTTCAAAGGGTCTTCATTTGCTCACCGAACCTCTCCAATCCTATCACTGCTGCGTTTATGCCCCTGTACACATGCTTGATTCTCTTTCGGAGACATAGCAATCCATAGGTTTTTAGATACTTACTAGTCAGGTACATTCTTAGGCGTTTAATATGCGGTGTTGAGTCCATTTCGTTGAGCAAGGAGTAGCTCTTGTCTATTCCATTCTTGGCTTAAGGAACTTTATCTGTGCTCATTTCAATCTCTGGTTTTATGCAGCACCCCAACTCACCTTTACCCTTAAGCAAGCATAAGTTGGTTTTCTAAATTTGAGACCCTGTTCTGTTCTGTAATTCAGTTCCTGTGTAGCCAAGTTTACATTCCGTGTATTACTGATATCTTATGATGATTCTTTTTCTGTGTGACTTATTTCAGTTAGAATCATCATACCTGAATCCACTCATTGTGTTGCTAAGGGCCTGATGACACAGTTTTCATTGCTGAGTGATGTTGCTTTGTAAGTAAATACCACAACTTCTTTATCCATTTTTCACTTTCTGCGATGTTGAACTTGTACTGTAAATGAGGTTCTTGTAAACAGAGCCGTTCCAAACTTTGATGTGGCTGTGTCTTTTTGATTTTAATTTCCCTAAGCTATAGGACCATAAGTGGAAGTGCCCTAGGTTCTGTTGCTTTGTTTTTTAGATGTTTCAGGAAACACCATACACTTCTCCCGAGTGGTTGTTGGCAATTTACATCCCGCCCATCAGCATAACAAGGCTCCCAGTTCTCCATGGCCTGTCCTGCCTTTCTGGATTTTACACTTTTTTCAGATGGCCCTTTTGACCGGGGGGAAGTGAGACTTCATTGTAGTGCAGATTTCCTTTGCAAGCTTGCTTGGTTGGCCAAAGAGGGCGTATGCGTTTTTTCCTGAATATATTCAGGAAAAAACGCATACGCCCTTTTTGGCCAAGTGCATCATTGTGGACGTTCTGCCTCTTTTCCTATGCTTTCAATGCAATTCCAGTCTACCTCCTGAAATCGGTTTCCTGCAATTCTGCCCCGCTTTCAAGTCCTCTTGGCAGCCTTACTTCAGTCTATTTTTGGACGATAGCTGTCATTTATAACTCTGCAGCTTTGTGAATTACAGTGCCCCTGAGCTCCTTTCTTCAACTTGCTTTCTTTTGAGCTGGCCGCAACACTGCAGGAACGCTTCAGGCCCTAATCTGGTTCCGGCACGGCACGCTGAGCCTTTGGTTATATCCTCTTCCTGGTGGGAAATGAGAGTTAAATTTGCCCGTCCAGACACCTCCAGCTAGTCTCTCATTGGTTCTCGCTATTCCTGTTCATCTTCCGCAGAAATTGCAAACTGGGCCAAACAGGAGGTTAAAGGCGCTGACTCTCCAAGTGGGGAGAGTGTTAGTAAAGCGTCTGGAATGTTGCACCCGAGTACCAGGGGAGGAAAACTGAGACATATTTGAACACGTCTCCCGTTCACATGGTTGATCATACTTGGGTTCCACATGCATGTTTTAGCTGAAGGAAGAATACCTTAAACCTGGAGAGTTAAGACCCGTGTAATGGGTACCATGCAATATGACTTCAAAGGGTCTTCATTTGCTCACCGAACCTCTCCAATCCTATCACTGCTGCGTTTGTGCCCCTGTACACATGCTTGATTCTCTTTCGGAGACATAGCAATCCATAGGTTTTAAGATACTTACTAGTCAGGTACATTCTTAGGCGTTTAATATGCGGTGTTGAGTCCATTTCATTGAGCAAGGAGTAGCTCTTGTCTATTCCATATTTGACTTAAGGAACTTTATCTGTGCTCATTTCAATCTCTGGTTTTATGCAGCACCCCAACTCACCTTTACCCTTAAGCAAGCATAAGTTGGTTTTCTAAATTTGAGACCCTGTTCTGTTCTGTAATTCAGTTCCTGTGTAGCCAAGTTTACATTCTGTGTATTACTGATATCTTATGATGTTTCTTTTTCTGTGTGACTTATTTCAGTTAGAATCATCATACCTGAATCCACTCATTGTGCTGCTAAGGGCCTGATGACACAGATTTCATTGCTGAGTGATATTGCTTTGTAAGTAAATACCACAACTTCTTTATCCATTTTTCAATTTCTACGATCTTGAACTTGTACTGTAAACGAGGTTCTTGTAAACAGAGGCGTCCCAAACTTTGGGGTGGCTGTGTCTTTTGATTTTAATTTCCCTAAGCTATAGGACCATAAGTGGAAGTGCCCTAGGCTCTGTTGCTTTGTTTTCTAGATGTTTCAGGAAACACCATACACTTCTCCCGAGTGTCTGTTGGCAATTTACATCCCGCCCATCAGCATAACAAGGCTCCCAGTTCTCCATGGCCTGTCCTGCCTTTCTGGATTTTACACTTTTTTCAGATGGCCCTTTTGACCAGGGGGAAGTGAGACTTCATTGTAGTGCAGATTTCCTTTGCAAGCTTGCTTGGTTGGCCAAAAAGGGCGTATGCGTTTTTTCCTGAATATATTCAGGAAAAAACGCATACGCCCTTTTTGGCCAAGTGCATCATTGTGGACGTTCTGCCTCTTTTCCTATGCTTTCAATGCAATTCCAGTCTACCTCCTGAAATCGGTTTCCTGCAATTCTGCCCCGCTTTCAAGTCCTCTTGGCAGCCTTACTTCAGTATATTTTTGGACGATAGCTGTCATTTATCACTCTGCAGTTTTGTGAATTACAGTGACCCTGAGCTCCTTTTTTCAACTCGCTTTCTTTTGAGCTGGCCGAAACACCGCAGGATGGCTTCAGGCCCTAATCTGGTTCCGGCACGGCATGCTGAGCCTTTGGTTAATTCCTCTTCCTGGTGGGAAATGAGAGTTAAATTTGCCCGTCCAGACACCTCCAGCTAGCCTCTCATTGGTTCTCACTATTCCTGTTCATCTTCCGCAGAAATTGCAAACTGGGCCAAACAGGAGGTTAAAGGGACTGACTCTCCAAGTCGGGAGAGTGTTAGTAAAGCGTCTGGAATATTCCACCCGAGTACCAGGGTATGAAAACTGAGACATATTTGAACACGTCTCCCGATCACATGGTTGATCATACTCTAGGTTCCACATGCATGTTTTAGCTGAAGGAAGAATACCTTAAACCTGGAGAGTTGAAACCCGTGGAATGGGTACCATGCAATATGACTTCAAAGGGTCTTCATTTGCTCACCGAACCTCTCCAATCCTATCACTGCTGCGTTTATGCCCCTGTACACATGCTTGATTCTCTTTCGGAGACATAGCAATCCATAGGTTTTTAGATACTTACTAGTCAGGTACATTCTTAGGCGTTTAATATGCGGTGTTGAGTCCATTTCGTTGAGCAAGGAGTAGCTCTTGTCTATTCCATTCTTGGCTTAAGGAACTTTATCTGTGCTCATTTCAATCTCTGGTTTTATGCAGCACCCCAACTCACCTTTACCCTTAAGCAAGCATAAGTTGGTTTTCTAAATTTGAGACCCTGTTCTGTTCTGTAATTCAGTTCCTGTGTAGCCAAGTTTACATTCCGTGTATTACTGATATCTTATGATGATTCTTTTTCTGTGTGACTTATTTCAGTTAGAATCATCATACCTGAATCCACTCATTGTGCTGCTAAGGGCCTGATGACACAGATTTCATTGCTGAGTGATGTTGCTTTGTAAGTAAATACCACAACTTCTTTATCCATTTTTCACTTTCTGCGATGTTGAACTTGTACTGTAAATGAGGTTCTTGTAAACAGAGCCGTTCCAAACTTTGATGTGGCTGTGTCTTTTTGATTTTAATTTCCCTAAGCTATAGGACCATAAGTGGAAGTGCCCTAGGTTCTGTTGCTTTGTTTTTTAGATGTTTCAGGAAACACCATACACTTCTCCTGAGTGTCTGTTGGCAATTTACATCCCGCCCATCAGCATAACAAGGCTCCCAGTTCTCCATGGCCTGTCCTGCCTTTCTGGATTTTACACTTTTTTCAGATGGCCCTTTTGACCGGGGGGAAGTGAGACTTCATTGTAGTGCAGATTTCCTTTGCAAGCTTGCTTGGTTGGCCAAAAAGGGCGTATGCGTTTTTTCCTGAATATATTCAGGAAAAAACGCATACGCCCTTTTTGGCCAAGTGCATCATTGTGGACGTTCTGCCTCTTTTCCTATGCTTTCAATGCAATTCCAGTCTACCTCCTGAAATCGGTTTCCTGCAATTCTGCCCCGCTTTCAAGTCCTCTTGGCAGCCTTACTTCAGTCTATTTTTGGACGATAGCTGTCATTTATAACTCTGCAGGTTTGTGAATTACAGTGCCCCTGAGCTCCTTTCTTCAACTCGCTTTCTTTTGAGCTGGCCGCAACACCGCAGGATGGCTTCAGGTCCTAATCTGGTTCCGGTACGGCACGCTGAGCCTTTGGTTATTTCCTCTTCCTGGTGGGAAATGAGAGTTAAATTTGCCCGTCCAGACACCTCCAGCTAGCCTCTCATTAGTTCTTGCTATTCCTGTTCATCTTCCGCAGAAATTGCAAACTGGGCCAAACAGGAGGTTAAAGGCACTGACTCTCCAAGTGGGGAGAGTGTTAGTAAAGCGTCTGGAATGTTGCACCCGAGTACCAGGGGAGGAAAACTGAGACATATTTGAACACGTCTCCCGATCACATGGTTGATCATACTCTGGGTTCCACATGCATGTTTTAGCTGAAGGAAGAATACCTAAAACATGGGTAGTTGAAACCCGTGGAATGGGAACCATGCAATATGACTCAAAGGGTCTTCATTTGCTCACCGAACCTCTCCAATCCTATCACTGCTGCGTTTATGCCCCTGTACACATGCTTGATTCTCTTTCGGAGACATAGCAATCCATAGGTTTTAAGATACTTACTAGTCAGGTATATTCTTAGGCGTTTAATATGCGGTGTTGAGTCCATTTCGTTGAGCAAGGAGTAGCTCTTGTCTATTCCATTCTTGGCTTAAGGAACTTTATCTGTGCTCATTTCAATCTCTGGTTTTATGCAGCACCCCAACTCACCTTTCCCCTTAAGCAAGCATAAGTTGGTTTTCTAAATTTGAGACCCTGTTCTGTTTTGGAATGCAGTTCCTGTGTAGCCAAGTTTACATTCCGTGTATTAGTGATATCTTATGATGTTTCCTTTTCTGTGTGACTTATTTCAGTTAGAATTATCGTACCTGAATCCACTCATTATGCTGCTACGGGCCTGATGACATAGATTTCATTGCTGAGTGATACTGCATTGTACGTAAGTACCACAAGTTCTTTATCCATTTTTCACTTTCTGTGATATTGAACTTGTACGGTAAACGAGGTTCTTGTAAACGGAGGCATCCCAAACTTTGGGGTAGCTGCGTCTTTTGATTTTAATTTCCCTAAGCTATAGGACCATAAGTGGAAGTGCCCTAGGTTCTGTTGCTTTGTTTTTTAGATGTTTCAGGAAACACCATACACTTCTCCCGAGTGGTTGTTGGCAATTTACATCCCGCCCATCAGCATAACAAGGCTCCCAGTTCTCCATGGCCTGTCCTGCCTTTCTGGATTTTACACTTTTTTCAGATGGCCCTTTTGACCGGGGGGAAGTGAGACTTCATTGTAGTGCAGATTTCCTTTGCAAGCTTGCTTGGTTGGCCAAAAAGGGCGTATGCGTTTTTTCCTGAATATATTCAGGAAAAAACGCATACGCCCTTTTTGGCCAAGTGCATCATTGTGGACATTCTGCCTCTTTTCCTATGCTTTCAATGCAATTCCAGTCTACCTCCTGAAATCGGTTTCCTGCAATTCTGCCCCGCATTCAAGTCCTCTTGGCAGCCTTACTTCAGTCTATTTTTGGACGATAGCTGTCATTTATAACTCTGCAGCTTTGTGAATTACAGTGCCCCTGAGCTCCTTTCTTCAACTCGCTTTCTTTTGAGCTGGCCGCAACACTGCAGGAACGCTTCAGGCCCTAATCTGGTTCCGGCACGGCACGCTGAGCCTTTGGTTATATCCTCTTCCTGGTGGGAAATGAGAGTTAAATTTGCCCGTCCAGACACCTCCAGCTAGTCTCTCATTGGTTCTCGCTATTCCTGTTCATCTTCCGCAGAAATTGCAAACTGGGCCAAACAGGAGGTTAAAGGCGCTGACTCTCCAAGTGGGGAGAGTGTTAGTAAAGCGTCTGGAATGTTGCACCCGAGTACCAGGGGAGGAAAACTGAGACATATTTGAACACGTCTCCCGTTCACATGGTTGATCATACTTGGGTTCCACATGCATGTTTTAGCTGAAGGAAGAATACCTTAAACCTGGAGAGTTAAGACCCGTGTAATGGGTACCATGCAATATGACTTCAAAGGGTCTTCATTTGCTCACCGAACCTCTCCAATCCTATCACTGCTGCGTTTGTGCCCCTGTACACATGCTTGATTCTCTTTCGGAGACATAGCAATCCATAGGTTTTAAGATACTTACTAGTCAGGTACATTCTTAGGCGTTTAATATGGGGTTTTGAGTCCATTTCGTTGAGCAAGGAGTAGCTCTTGTCTATTCCATATTTGGCTTAAGGAACTTTATCTGTGCTCATTTCAATCTCTGGTTTTATGCAGCACCCCAACTCACCTTTCCCCTTAAGCAAGCATAAGTTGGTTTTCTAAATTTGAGACCCTGTTCTGTTTTGGAATGCAGTTCCTGTGTAGCCAAGTTTACATTCCGTGTATTAGTGATATCTTATGATGTTTCTTTTTCTGTGTGACTTATTTCAGTTAGAATTATCGTACCTGAATCCACTCATTATGCTGCTACGGGCCTGATGACATAGATTTCATTGCTGAGTGATACTGCATTGTACGTAAGTACCACAAGTTCTTTATCCATTTTTCACTTTCTGTGATATTGAACTTGTACGGAAAACGAGGTTCTTGTAAACGGAGGCGTCCCAAACTTTGGGGTGGCTGTGTCTTTTTGATTTTAATTTCCCTAAGCTATAGGACCATAAGTAGAATTGCCCTAGGCTCTGTTGCTTTGTTTTTTAGATGTTTCAGGAAACACCATACACTTCTCCTGAGTGTCTGTTGGCAATTTACATCCTGCCCATCAGCATAACAAGAATCCCAGTTCTCCATGGCCTGTCCTGCCTTTCTGGATTTTACACTTTTTTCAGATGGCCCTTTTGACCGGGGAGAAGTGAGACTTCATTGTAGTGCAGATTTCCTTTGCAAGTTTGCTTGTTTGGCCAAAAAGGGCGTATGCCTTTTTTCCTGAATATATTCAGGAAAAAACGCATACGCCCTTTTTGGCCAAGTGCATCATTGTGGACGTTCTGCCTCTTTTCCTATGCTTTCAATGCAATTCCAGTCTACCTCCTGAAATCGGTTTCCTGCAATTCTGCCCCGCTTTCAAGTCCTCTTGGCAGCCTTACTTCAGTATATTTTTGGACGATAGCTGTCATTTATAACTCTGCAGGTTTGTGAATTACAGTGCCCCTGAGCTCCTTTCTTCAACTCGCTTTCTTGTGACCTGGCCGCAACACCGCAGGATGTCTTCAGGCCCTAATCTGGTTCCGGCACGGCACCCTGAGCCTTTGGTTATTTCCTCTTCCTGGTGGGAAATGAGAGTTAAATTTGCCCATCCAGACACCTCCAGCTAGTCTCTCATTGGTTCTCGCTATTCCTGTTCATCTTCCACAGAAATTGCAAACTGGGCCAAACAGGAGGTTAAAGGGACTGACTCTCCAAGTGGGGAGAGTGTTAGTAAAGCGTCTGGAATGTTGCACCCGAGTACCAGGGGAGGAAAACTGAGACATATTTGAACACGTCTCCCGATCACATGGTTGATCATACTCTGGGTTCCACATGCATGTTTTAGCTGAAGGAAGAATACCTTAAACCTGGAGAGTTGAGACCCGTGCAATGGGTACCATGCAATATGACTTCAAAGGGTCTTCATTTGCTCACCGAACCTCTCCAATCCTATCACTGCTGCGTTTATGCCCCTGTACACATGCTTGATTCTCTTTTGGAGACATAGCAATCCATAGGTTTTAAGATACTTACTAGTCAGGTACATTCTTAGGCGTTTAATATGCGGTGTTGAGTCCATTTCGTTGAGCAAGGAGTAGCTCTTGTCTATTCCATATTTGACTTAAGGAACTTTATCTGTGCTCATTTCAATCTCTGGTTTTATGCAGCACCCCAACTCACCTTTACCCTTAAGCAAGCATAAGTTGGTTTTCTAAATTTGAGACCCTGTTCTGTTCTGTAATTCAGTTCCTGTGTAGCCAAGTTTACATTCCGTGTATTACTGATATCTTATGATGTTTCTTTTTCTGTGTGCCTTATTTCAGTTAGAATCATCATACCTGAATCCACTCATTGTGCTGCTAAGGGCCTGATGACACAGTTTTCATTGCTGAGTGATATTGCTTTGTAAGTAAATACCACAACTTCTTTATCCATTTTTCACTTTCTGCGATGTTGAACTTGTACTGTAAACGAGGTTCTTGTAAACAGAGCCGTTCGAAACTTTGGGGTGGCTGTGTCTTTTTGATTTTAAATTCCCTAAGCTATAGGACCATAAGTGGAAGTGCCCTAGGCTCTGTTGCTTTGTTTTTTAGATGTTTCAGGAAACACCATACACTTCTCCCGAGTGGTTGTTGGCAATTTACATCCCGCCCTTCAGCACAACAAGGCTCCCAGTTCTCCATGGCCTGTCCTGCCTTTCTGGATTTTACACTTTTTTCAGATGGCCCTTTTGACCGGGGGGAAGTGAGACTTCATTGTAGTGCAGATTTCCTTTGCAAGCTTGCTTGGTTGGCCAAAAAGGGCGTATGCGTTTTTTCCTGAATATATTCAGGAAAAAACGCATACGCCCTTTTTGGCCAACTGCATCATTGTGGACGTTCTGCCTCTTTTCCTATGCTTTCAATGCAATTCCAGTCTACCTCCTGAAATTGGTTTCCTGCAATTCTGCCCCGCTTTCAAGTCCTCTTGGCAGCCTTACTTCAGTCTATTTTTGGACGATAGCTGTCATTTATAACTCTGCAGGTTTGTGAATTACAGTGCCCCTGAGCTCCTTTCTTCAACTCGCTTTCTTGTGAGCTGGCCGCAACACCGCAGGATGGCTTCAGGCCCTAATTTGGTTCTGGCACGGCACCCTGAGCCTTTGGTTATTTCCTCTTCCTGGTGGGAAATGAGAGTTAAATTTACCCATCCAGACACCTCCAGCTAGTCTCTCATTGTTTCTCCCTATTCCTGTTCATCTTCTGCAGAAATTGCAAACTGGGCCAAACAGGAGGTTAAAGGCGCTGACTCTCCAAGTCGGGAGAGTGTTAGTAAAGCGTCTGGAATGTTGCACCCGAGTACCAGGGGAGGAAAACTGAGACATATTTGAACACGTCTCCTGTTCACACGGTTGATCATACTCTGGGTTCCACATGCATGTTTTAGCTGAAGGAAGAATACCTTAAACCTGGAGAGTTGAGACCCGTGTAATGGGTACCATGCAATATGACTTCAAAGGGTCTTCATTTGCTCACCGAACCTCTCCAATCCTATCACTGCTGCGTTTATGCCCCTGTACACACGCTGGATTCTCTTTTGGAGACATAGCAATCCATAGGTTTTAATATACTTACTAGTCAGGTACATTCTTAGGCGTTTAATATGGGGCGTTGAGTCCATTTCATTGAGCAAGGAGTAGCTCTTGTCTATTCCATATTTGGCTTAAGGAACTTTATCTGTGCTCATTTCGATCTCTGGTTTTATGCAGCACCCCAACTCACCTTTACCCTTAAGCAAGCATAAGTTGGTTTTCTAAATTTGAGACCCTGTTCTGTTCTGTAATTCAGTTCCTGTGTAGCCATGTTTACATTCCGTGTATTACTGATATCTTATGATGTTTCCTTTTCTGTGTGACTTATTTCAGTTAGAATCATCGTACCTGAATCCACTCATTATGCTGCTACGGGCCTGATGACATAGATTTCGTTGCTGAGTGATACTGCATTGTACGTAAGTACCACAAGTTCTTTATCCATTTTTCACTTTCTGTGATATTGAACTTGTACGGTAAACGAGGTTCTTGTAAACAGAGGCGTCCCAAACTTTGGGGTGGCTGTGTCTTTTTGATTTTAATTTCCCTAAGCTATAGGACCATAAGTGGAAGTGCCCTAGGCTCTGTTGCTTTGTTTTTTAGATGTTTCAGGAAACACCATACACTTCTCCCGAGTGTCTGTTGGCAATTTACATCCCGCCCATCAGCATAACAAGGCTCCCAGTTCTCCATGGCCTGTCCTGCCTTTCTGGATTTTACACTTTTTTCAGATGGTCCTTTTGACCGGGGGGAAGTGAGACTTCATTGCAGTGCAGATTTCCTTTGCAAGCTTGCTTGGTTGGCCAAAAAGGGCGTATGCCTTTTTTCCTGAATATATTCAGGAAAAAACGCATACGCCCTTTTTGGCAAAGTGCATCATTGTGGACGTTCTGCCTCTTTTCCTATGCTTGAAATGCAATTCCAGTCTACCTCCTGAAATCGGTTTCCTGCAATTCTGCCCCGCTTTCAAGTCGTCTTGGCAGCCTTACTTCAGTCTATTTTTGGACGATAGCTGTCATTTATAACTCTGCAGGTTTGTGAATTACAGTGCCCCTGAGCTCCTTTCTTCAACTCGCTTTCTTTTGAGCAGGCCGCAACACCGCAGGATGGCTTCAGGCCCTAATCTGGTTCCGGCACGGCATGCTGAGCCTTTGGTTATTTCCTCATCCTGGTGGGAAATGAGAGTTAAATTTGCCCGTCCAGACACCTCCAGCTAGTCTCTCATTGGTTCTCCCTATTCCTGTTCATCTTCTGCAGAAATTGCAAACTGGGCCAAACAGGAGGTTAAAGGCGCTGACTCTCCAAGTGGGGAGAGTGTTAGTAAAGCGTGTGGAATGTTGCACCCGAGTACCAGGGGAGAAGAACTGAGACATATTTGAAAACGTCTCCCGTTCACACGGTTGATCATACTCTGGGTTCCACATGCATGTTTTAGCTGAAGGAAGAATACCTTAAACCTGCAGAGTTGAGACCCGTGGAATGGGTACCATGCAATATGACTTCAAAGGGTCTTCATTTGCTCACCAAACCACTCCAATCCTATCACTGATGCGTTTATGCCCCTGTACACACGCTTGATTCTCTTTTGGAGACATAGCAATCCATAGGTTTTAAGATACTTACTAGTCAGGTACATTCTTAGGCGTTTAATATGGGGTGTTGAGTCCATTTCGTTGAACAAGGAGTAGCTCTTGTCTATTCCATATTTGGCTTAAGGAACTTTATCTGTGCTCATTTCAATCTCTGGTTTTATGCAGCACCCCAACTCACCTTTCCCCTTAAGCAAGCATAAGTTGCTTTTCTAAATTTGAGACCCTGTTCTGTTTTGGAATTAAGTTCCTGTGTAGCCAAGTTTACATTCTGTGTATTAGTGATATCTGATGATGTTTCTTTTTCTGTGTGACTTATTTCAGTTAGAATCATCGTACCTGAATCCACTCATTATGCTGCTACGGGCCTGATGACATAGATTTCATTGCTGAGTGATACTGCATTGTACGTAAGTACCACAAGTTCTTTATCCATTTTTCACTTTCTGTGATATTGAACTTGTACGGTAAATGAGGTTCTAGTAAACAGAGGCGTCCCAAACTTTGGGGTGGCTGTGTCTTTTTGATTTTCATTTCCCTAAGCTATAGGACCATAAGTGGCAGTGCCCTAGGCTCTGTTGCTTTGTTTTTTAGATGTTTCAGGAAACACCATACACTTCTCCCCAGTGTCTGTTGGCAATTTACATCCCGCCCATCGCATAACAAGGCTCCCAGTTCTCCATGGCCTGTCCTGCCTTTCTGGATTTTACACTTTTTTCAGATGGCCCTTTTGACTGGGGGGAAGTGAGACTTCATTGTAGTGCAGATTTCCTTTGCAAGCTTGCTTGGTTGGCCAAAAAGGGCGTATGCGTTTTTTCCTGAATATATTCAGGAAAAAACGCATACGCCCTTTTTGGCCAAGTGCATCATTGTGGACGTTCTGCCTCTTTTCCTATGCTTTCAATGCAATTCCAGTCTAACTCCTGAAATCAGTTTCCTGCAATTCTGCCCCGCTTTCAAGTCCTCTTGGCAGCCTTACTTCAGTCTATTTTTGGACGATAGCTGTCATTTATAACTCTGCAGGTTTGTGAATTACAGTGCCCCTGAGCTCCTTTCTTCAACTCGCTTTCTTGTGACCTGGCCGCAACACCGCAGTATGGCTTCAGGCCCTAATCTGGTTCCGGCACGGCATGCTGAGCCTTTTGTTAATTCCTCTTCCTGGTGGGAAATGAGAGTTAAATTTGCCCGTCCAGACACCTCCAGCTAGTCTCTCATTGGTTCTCGCTATTCCTGTTCATCTTCCGCAGAAATTGCAAACTGGGCCAAACAGGAGGTTAAAGGGACTGACTCTCCAAGTCAGGAGAGTGTAAGTAAAGCATCTGGAATGTTGCACCTGAGTACCAGGGGAGGAAAACTGAGACATATTTGAACACGTCACCCGATCACATGGTTGATCATACTCTAGGTTCCACATGCATGTTTTAGCTGAAGGAAGAATACCTTAAACCTGGGTAGTTGAAACCCGTGGAATGGGTACCATGCAATATGACTTCAAAGGGTCTTCATTTGCTCACCGAACCTCTCCAATCCTATCACTGCTGCGTTTATGCCCCTGTACACATGCTTGATTCTCTTTCGGAGACATAGCAATCCATAGGTTTAAAGATATTTACTAGTCAGGTACATTCTTAGGCGTTTAATATGCGGTGTTGAGTCCATTTCGTTGAGCAAGGAGCAGCTCTTGTCTATTCCATATTTGGCTTAAGGAACTTTATCTGTGCTCATTTCAATCTCTGGTATTATGCAGCACCCCAACTCACCTTCCCCTTAAGCAAGCATAAGTTGGTTTTCTAAATTTGAGACACTGTTCTGTTCTGTAATTCAGTTCCTGTGTAGCCAAGTTTACATTCCGTGTATTACTGATATCTTATGATGTTTCTATTTCTGTGTGACTTATTTCAGTTGGAATCATCGTACCTGAATCCACTCATTGTGCTGCTAAGGGCCTGATGACATAGATTTCATTGCTGAGTGATATTGCTTTGTAAGTAAATACCACAATTTCTTTATCCATTTTCCACTTTCTGCGATATTGAACTTGTACTGTAAACGAGGTTCTTGTAAACAGATCCGTTCCAAACTTTGGGGTGGCTGTGTCTTTTTGATTTTAATTTCCCTAAGCTATAGAACCATAAGTGGAAGTGCGCTAGGCTCTGTTGCTTTGTTTTTTAGATGTTTCAGGAAACACCATACACTTCTCCCGAGTGTCTGTTGGCAATTTACATCCCGCCCATCAGCATAACAAGGCTCCCAGTTCTCCATGGCCTGTCCTGCCTTTCTGGATTTTACACTTTTTTCAGATGGCCCTTTTGACCGGGGGGAAGTGAGACTTCATTGTAGTGCAGATTTCTTTGCAAGCTTGCTTGGTTGGCCAAAAAGGGTGTATGCGTTTTTTCCTGAATATATTCAGGAAAAAACGCATACGCCCTTTTTGGCCAAGTGCATCATTGTGGACGTTCTGCCTCTTTTCCTATGCTTTCAATGCAATTTCAGTCTACCTCCTGAAATTGGTTTCCTGCAATTCTGCCCCGCTTTCAAGTCCTCTTGGAAGACTTACTTCAGTCTATTTTTGGATGATAGCTGTCATTTATAACTCTGCAGATTTGTGAATTACAGTGCCCCTGAGCTCCTTTCTTCAACTCGCTTTCTTGTGAGCTGGCCGCAACACCGCAGGATGGCTTCAGGCCCTAATCTGGTTCCGGCACGGCACGCTGAGCCTTTGGTTATTTCCTCTTCCTGGTGGGAAATGAGAGTTAAATTTGCCCATCCAGACACCTCCAGCTAGTCTCTCATTGGTTCTCCCTATTCCTGTTCATCTTCTGCAGAAATTGCAAACTGGGCCAAACAGGAGGTTAAAGGCGCTGACTCTCCAAGTGGGGAGAGTGTTAGTAAAGCGTCTGGAATGTTGCACCCGAGTACCAGGGGAGGAAAACTGAGACATATTTGAACACGTCTCCCGTTCACACGGTTGATCATACTCTGGGTTCCAAATGCATGTTTTAGCTGAAGGAAGAATACCTTAAACCTGCAGAGTTGAGACCCGTGTAATGGGTACCATGTAATATGACTTCAAAGGGTCTTCATTTGCTCACCAAACCCCTCCAGTCCTATCACTGCTGTGTTTATGCCTCTGTACACACGCTTGATTCTCTTTTGGAGACATAGCAATCCATAGGTTTTAAGATACTTACTAGTCAGGTACATTCATAGGCGTTTAATATGGGGTGTTGAGTCCATTTCGTTGAGCAAGGAGTAGCTCTTGTCTATTCCATATTTGGCTTAAGGAACTTTATCTGTGCTCATTTCAATCTCTGGTTTTATGCAGCACCCCAACTCACCTTTCCCCTTAAGCAAGCATAAGCTGCTTTTCTAAATTTGAGACCCTGTTCTGTTCTGTAATTCAGTTCCTGTGTAGCCAAGTTTACATTCCGTGTATTACTGATATCTTATGATGTTTCTTTTTCTGTGTGACTTATTTCAGTTAGAATCATCATACCTGAATCCACTCATTGTGCTGCTAAGGGCCTGATGACACAGATTTCATTGCTGAGTGATATTACTTTGTAAGTAAATACCACAAATTTTTATCCATTTTTCACTTTCTGCGATGTTGAACTTGTACTGTAAACGAGGTTCTTGTAAACAGAGCCGTTCCAAACTTTGGGGTGGCTGTGTCTTTTTGATTTTAATTTCCCTAAGCTATAGGACCATAAGGGGAAGTGCCATAGGCTCTGTTGCTTTGTTTTTTAGATGTTTCAGGAAACACCATACACTTCTCCCCAGTGGTTGTTGGCAATTTACATCCTGCCCTTCAGCATAACAAGGCTCCCAGTTCTCCATGGCCTGTCCTGCCTTTCTGGATTTTACACTTTTTTCAGATGGCCCTTTTGACCGGGGGGAAGTGAGACTTCATTGTAGTGCAGATTTCCTTTGCAAGCTTGCTTGGTTGGCCAAAAAGGGCGTATGCGTTTTTTCCTGAATATATTCAGGAAAAAACGCATACGCCCTTTTTGGCCAAGTGCATCATTGTGGACGTTCTGCCTCTTTTCCTATGCTTTCAATGCAATTCCAGTCTACCTCCTGAAATCGGTTTCCTGTAATTCTGCCCCGCTTTCAAGTCCTCCTGGCAGCCTTACTTCAGTCTATTTTTGGACGATAGCTGTCATTTATAACTCTGCAGGTTTGTGAATTACAGTGCCCCTGAGCTCCTTTCTTCAACTCGCTTTCTTTTGAGCTGGCGGAAACACCGCAGGATGGCTTCAGGCCCTAATCTGGTTCCGGCACGGCACACTGAGCCTTTGGTTATTTCCTCTTCCTGGTGGGAAATGAGAGTTAAATTTGCCCGTCCAGAAACCTCCAGCTAGCCTCTCATTGGTTCTTGCTATTCCTGTTCATCTTCCGCAGAAATTGCAAACTGGGCCAAACAGGAGGTTAAAGGCGCTGACTCTCCAAGTCGGGAGAGTGTTAGTAAAGCGTCTGGAATGTTGCACCCGAGTACCAGGGTAGGAAAACTGAGACATATTTGAACACGTCTCCCATTCACATGGTTGATCATACTTGGGTTCCACATGCATGTTTTAGCTGAAGGAAGAATACCTTAAACCTGGAGAGTTGAGACCCGTGCAATGGGTACCATGCAATATGACTTCAAAGGGTCTTCATTTGCTCACCGAACCTCTCCAATCCTATCACTGCTGCGTTTATGCCCCTGTACACATGCTTGATTCTCTTTCGGAGACATAGCAATCCATAGGTTTTAAGATACTTACTAGTCAGGTACATTCTTAGGCGTTTAATATGCGGTGTTGAGTCCATTTCGTTGAGCAAGGAGTAGCTCTTGTCTATTCCATATTTGACTTAAGGAACTTTATCTGTGCTCATTTCAATCTCTGGTTTTATGCAGCACCCCAACTCACATTTACCCTTAAGCAAGAATAAGTTGGTTTTCTAAATTTGAGAACCTGTTCTGTTCTGTAATTCAGTTCCTGTGTAGCCAAGTTTACATTCCGTGTATTACTGATATCTTATGATGTTTCTTTTTCTGTGTGCCTTATTTCAGTTAGAATCATCATACCTGAATCCACTCATTGTGCTGCTAAGGGCCTGATGACACAGTTTTCATTGCTGAGTGATATTGCTTTGTAAGTAAATACCAAACTTCTTTATCCATTTTTCACTTTCTGTGATGTTGAACTTGTACTGTAAACGAGGTTCTTGTAAACAGAGCCGTTCGAAACTTTGGGGTGGCTGTGTCTTTTTGATTTTAAATTCCCTAAGCTATAGGACCATAAGTGGAAGTGCCCTAGGCTCTGTTGCTTTGTTTTTTAGATGTTTCAGGAAACACCATACACTTCTCCCGAGTGGTTGTTGGCAATTTACATCCCGCCCTTCAGCACAACAAGGCTCCCAGTTCTCCATGGCCTGTCCTGCCTTTCTGGATTTTACACTTTTTTCAGATGGCCCTTTTGACCGGGAGGAAGTGAGACTTCATTGTAGTGCAGATTTCCTTTGCAAGCTTGCTTGGTTGGCCAAAAAGGGCGTATGCGTTTTTTCCTGAATATATTCAGGAAAAAACGCATACGCCCTTTTTGGCCAACTGCATCATTGTGGACGTTCTGCCTCTTTTCCTATGCTTTCAATGCAATTCCAGTCTACCTCCTGAAATTGGTTTCCTGCAATTCTGCCCCGCTTTCAAGTCCTCTTGGCAGCCTTACTTCAGTCTATTTTTGGACGATAGCTGTCATTTATAACTCTGCAGGTTTGTGAATTACAGTGCCCCTGAGCTCCTTTCTTCAACTCGCTTTCTTGTGAGCTGGCCGCAACACCACAGGATGGCTTCAGGCCCTAATCTGGTTCCGGCACGGCACGCTGAGCCTTTGGTTATTTCCTCTTCCTGGTGGGAAATGAGAGTTAAATTTACCCATCCAGACACCTCCAGCTAGTCTCTCATAGTTTCTCCCTATTCCTGTTCATCTTCTGCAGAAATTGCAAACTGGGCCAAACAGGAGGTTAAAGGCGCTGACTCTCCAAGTCGGGAGAGTGTTAGTAAAGCGTCTGGAATGTTGCACCCGAGTACCAGGGGAGGAAAACTGAGACATATTTGAACACGTCTCCTGTTCACACGGTTGATCATACTCTGGGTTCCACATGCATGTTTTAGCTGAAGGAAGAATACCTTAAACCTGGAGAGTTGAGACCCGTGTAATGGGTACCATGCAATATGACTTCAAAGGGTCTTCATTTGCTCACCGAACCTCTCCAATCCTATCACTGCTGCGTTTATGCCCCTGTACACACGCTGGATTCTCTTTTGGAGACATAGCAATCCATAGGTTTTAATATACTTACTAGTCAGGTACATTCTTAGGCGTTTAATATGGGGTGTTGAGTCCATTTCATTGAGCAAGGAGTAGCTCTTGTCTATTCCATATTTGGCTTAAGGAACTTTATCTGTGCTCATTTCGATCTCTGGTTTTATGCAGCACCCCAACTCACCTTTACCCTTAAGCAAGCATAAGTTGGTTTTCTAAATTTGAGACCCTGTTCTGTTCTGTAATTCAGTTCCTGTGTAGCCAAGTTTACATTCCGTGTATTACTGATATCTTATGATGTTTCCTTTTCTGTGTGATTTATTTCAGTTAGAATCATCGTACCTGAATCCACTCATTATGCTGCTACGGGCCTGATGACATAGATTTCATTGCTGAGTGATACTGCATTGTACGTAAGTACCACAAGTTCTTTATCCATTTTTCACTTTCTGTGATATTGAACTTGTACGGTAAGCGAGGTTCTTGTAAACAGAGGCGTCCCAAACTTTGGGGTGGCTGTGTCTTTTTGATTTTAATTTCCCTAAGCTATAGGACCATAAGTGGAAGTGCCCTAGGCTCTGTTGCTTTGTTTTTTAGATGTTTCAGGAAACACCATACACTTCTCCCGAGTGTCTGTTGGCAATTTACATCCCGCCCATCAGCATAACAAGGCTCCCAGTTCTCCATGGCCTGTCCTGCCTTTCTGGATTTTACACTTTTTTCAGATGGTCCTTTTGACCGGGGGGAAGTGAGACTTCATTGTAGTGCAGATTTCCTTTGCAAGCTTGCTTGGTTGGCCAAAAAGGGCGTATGCGTTTTTTCCTGAATATATTCAGGAAAAAACGCATACGCCCTTTTTGGCCAAGTGCATCATTGTGGACGTTCTGCCTCTTTTCCTATGCTTGAAATGCAATTCCAGTCTACCTCCTGAAATCGGTTTCCTGCAATTCTGCCCCGCTTTCAAGTCGTCTTGGCAGCCTTACTTCAGTCTATTTTTGGACGATAGCTGTCATTTATAACTCTGCAGGTTTGTGAATTACAGTGCCCCTGAGCTCCTTTCTTCAACTCGCTTTCTTTTGAGCAGGCCGCAACACCGCAGGATGGCTTCAGGCCCTAATCTGGTTCCGGCACGGCATGCTGAGCCTTTGGTTATTTCCTCATCCTGGTGGGAAATGAGAGTTAAATTTGCCCGTCCAGTCACCTCCAGCTAGTCTCTCATTGGTTCTCCCTATTCCTGTTCATCTTCTGCAGAAATTGCAAACTGGGCCAAACAGGAGGTTAAAGGCGCTGACTCTCCAAGTGGGGAGAGTGTTAGTAAAGCGTCTGGAATGTTGCACCCGAGTACCAGGGGAGAAGAACTGAGACATATTTGAAAACGTCTCCCGTTCACACGGTTGATCATACTCTGGGTTCCACATGCATGTTTTAGCTGAAGGAAGAATACCTTAAACCTGCAGAGTTGAGACCCGTGGAATGGGTACCATGCAATATGACTTCAAAGGGTCTTCATTTGCTCACCAAACCCCTCCAATCCTATCACTGCTGCGTTTATGCCCCTGTACACACGCTTGATTCTCTTTTGGAGACATAGCAATCCATAGGTTTTAAGATACTTACTAGTCAGGTACATTCTTAGGCGTTTAATATGGGGTGTTGAGTCCATTTCGTTGAACAAGGAGTAGCTCTTGTCTATTCCATATTTGGCTTAAGGAACTTTATCTGTGCTCATTTCAATCTCTGGTTTTATGCAGCACCCCAACTCACCTTTCCCCTTAAGCAAGCATAAGCTGCTTTTCTAAATTTGAGACCCTGTTCTGTTTTGGAATTCAGTTCCTGTGTAGCCAAGTTTACATTCTGTGTATTAGTGATATCTTATGATGTTTCTTTTTCTGTGTGACTTATTTCAGTTAGAATCATCGTACCTGAATCCACTCATTATGCTGCTACGGGCCTGATGACATCGATTTCATTGCTGAGTGATACTGCATTGTACGTAAGTACCACAAGTTCTTTATCCATTTTTCACTTTCTGTGATATTGAACTTGTACGGTAAACGAGGTTCTTGTAAACGGAGGCGTCCCAAACTTTGGGGTGGCTGTGTCTTTTTGATTTTAATTTCCCTAAGCTATAGGACCATAAGTGGAAGTGCCCTAGGCTCTGTTGCTTTGTTTTTTAGATGTTTCAGGAAACACCATACACTTCTCCCGAGTGTCTGTTGGCAATTTACATCCCGCCCATCAGCGTAACAAGGCTCCCAGTTCTCCATGGCCTGTCCTGCCTTTCTGGATTTTACACTTTTTTCAGATGGCCCTTTTGACCGGGGGGAAGTGAGACTTCATTGTAGTGCAGATTTCCTTTGCAAGTTTGCTTGGTGGGCCAAAAAGTTCGTATGCGTTTTCTCCTGAATATATTCAGGAAAAAACGCATATGCCCTTTTTGGCCAAGTGCATCATTGTGGACGTTCTGCCTCTTTTCCTATGCTTTCAATGCAATTCCAGTCTACCTCCTGAAATCGGTTTCCTGCAATTCTGCCCCACATTCAAGTCCTCTTGGCAGCCTTACTTCAGTCTATTTTTGGACGATAGTTGTCATTTATAACTCTGCAGGTTTGTGAATTACAGTGCCCCTGAGCTCCTTTCTTCAACTCGCTTTCTTGTGAGCTGGCCGCAACACCGCAGGATGGCTTCAGGCCCTAATCTGGTTCCGGCACGGCACGCTGAGCCTTTGGTTAATTCCTCTTCCTGGTGGGAAATGAGAGTTAAATTTGCCCGTCCAGACACCTCCAGCTAGTCTCTCATTGGTTCTCGCTATTCCTGTTCATCTTGCGCAGAAATTGCAAACTGGGCCAAACAGGAGGTTAAAGGGACTGACTCTCCAAGTGGGGAGAGTGTTAGTAAAGCGTCTGGAATGTTGCACCCGAGTACCAGGGTACGAAAACTGAGACATATTTGAACACGTCTCCCGATCACATGGTTGATCATATTCTAGGTTCCACATGCATGTTTTAGCTGAAGGAAGAATACCTTAAACCTGCAGAGTTGAGACATGTGGAATGGGTACCATGCAATACGACTTCATAGGGTCTTCATTTGCTCACCGAACCTCTCCAATCCTATCACTGCTGCGTTTATGCCCCTGTACACACGCTTGATTCTCTTTTGGAGACATAGCAATCCATAGGTGTTAAGATACTTATTAGTCAGGTACATTCTTAGGCGTTTAATATGGTGTGTGAGTCCATTTCGTTGAGCAAGGAGTAGCTCTTGTCTATTCCATATTTGGCTTAAGGAACTTTATCTGTGCTCATTTCAATCTCTGGTTTTATGCAGCACCCCAACTCACCTTTCCCCTTAAGCAAGCATAAGTTGGTTTTCTAAATTTGAGACCCTGTTGTGTTTTGGAATTCAGTTCCTGTGTAGCCAAGTCTACATTCTGTGTATTAGTGATACTTTATGATGTTTCTTTTTCTGTGTGACTTATTTCAGTTAGAATCATCGTACCTGAATCCACTCATTATGCTGCTACGGGCCTGATGACATAGATTTCATTGCTTAGTGATACTGCATTGTACGTAAGTACCACAAGTTCTTTATCCATTTTTCACTTTCTGTGATATTGAACTTGTATGGTAAATGAGGTTCTTGTAAACAGAGGCGTCCCAAACTTTGGGGTGGCTGTGTCTTTATGATTTTAATTTCCCTAAGCTATAGGACCATAAGTGGAAGTGCCCTAGGCTCTGTTTTGTTTTTTCGATGTTTCAGGAAACACCACACACTTCTCCCGAGTGTCTGTTGGCAATTTACATCCCGCCCATCAGCATAACAAGGCTCCCAGTTCTCCATGGCCTGTCCTGCCTTTCTGGATTTTACACTTTTTTCAGATGGCCCTTTTGACTGGGGGGAAGTGAGACTTCATTGTAGTGCAGATTTCCTTTGCAAGCTTGCTTGGTTGGCCAAAAAGTGCGTATGCTTTTTTTCCTGAATATATTCAGGAAAAAACGCATACGCCCTTTTTGGCCAAGTGCATCATTGTGGACGTTCTGCCTCTTTTCCTATGCTTTCAATGCAATTCCAGTCTACCTCCTGAAATCGGTTTCCTGCAATTCTGCCCCGCTTTCAAGTCGTCTTGGCAGCCTTACTTCAGTATATTTTTGGACGATAGCTGTCATTTATAACTCTGCAGGTTTGTGAATTACAGTGCCCCTGAGCTCCTTTCTTCAACTCGCTTTCCTTTGAGCAGGCCGCAACACCGCAGGATGGCTTCAGGCCGTAATCTGGTTCCGGCATGGCACGCTGAGCCTTTGGTTATTTCCTCTTCCTGGTGGGAAATGAGAGTTAAATTTGCCCGTCCAGACACCTCCAGCTAGTCTCTCATTGGTTCTCCCTATTCCTGTTCATCTTCCACAGAAATTGCAAACTGGGCCAAACAGGAGGTTAAAGGCGCTGACTCTCCAAGTGGGGAGAGTGTTAGTAAAGCGTCTGGAATGTTGCACCCGAGTACCAGGGGGGAAGAACTGAGACACATTTGAACACCTCTCCCGTTCACACGGTTGATCATACTCTGGGTTCCACATGCATGTTTTAGCTGAAGGAAGAATACCTTAAACCTGCAGAGTTGAGACCCGTGGAATGGGTACCATGCAATATGACTTCAAAGGGTCTTCATTTGCTCACTGAACCTCTCCAATCCTATCACTGCTGCGTTTACGCCCCTGTACACAGGCTTGATTCTCTTTTGGAGACATAGCAATCCATAGGTTTTTAGATACTTACTGGTCAGGTACATTCTTAGGCGTTTAATATGGGATGTTGAGTCCATTTCGTTGAGCAAGGAGTAGCTCTTGTCTATTCCATATTTGGCTTAAGGAACTTTATCTGTGCTCATTTCAATCTCTGGTTTTATGCAGCACCCCAACTCACCTTTCCCCTTAAGCAAGCATAAGTTGGTTTTCTAAATTTGAGACCCTGTTCTGTTCTGTAATTCAGTTCCTGTGTAGCCAAGGTTATATTCCGTGTATTACTGATATCTTATGATGTTTCTTTTTCTGTGTGACTTATTTCAGTTAGAATCATCATACCTGAATCCACTCATTATGCTGCTATGGGCCTGATGTCATAGATTTCATTGCTGAGTGATACTGCATTGTACGTAAGTACCACAAGTTCTTTATCCATATTTCACTTTCTGTGATATTGAACTTGTACGGTAAACGAGGTTCTTGTAAACAGAGGCGTCCCAAACTTTGGGGTTGCTGTGTCTTTTTGAATTTAATTTCCCTATGCTATAAGACCATAAGTGGAAGTGCCCTAGGCTCTGTTGCTTTGTTTATTCGATGTTTCAGGAAACACCATACACTTCTCCTGAGTGTCTGTTGGCAATTTACATCCCGCCCATCAGCATAACAAGGCTCCCAGTTCTCCATGGCCTGTCCTGACTTTCTGGATTTTACACTTTTTTCAGATGGCCCTTTTGACCGGGGGGAAGTGAGACTTCATTGTAGTGCAGATTTCCTTTGCAAGTTTGCTTGGTTGGCCAAAAAGTGCGTATGCGTTTTCTCCTGAATATATTCAGGAAAAAACGCATACGCCCTTTTTGGCCAAGTGCAACATTGTGGACGTTCTGCCTCTTTTCCTATGCTTTCAATGCAATTCCAGTCTACCTCCTGAAATTGGTTTCCTGCAATTCTGCCCCGCTTTCAAGTCCTCTTGGCAGCCTTACTTCAGTCTATTTTTGTACGATAGCTGTCAATTATAACTCTGCAGGTTTGTGAATTACAGTGCCCCTGAGCTCCTTTCTTCAACTCGCTTTCTTGTGACCTGGCCGCAACACCGCAGCATGGCTTCAGGCCCTAATCTGGTTCTGGCACAGCACGCTGAGCCTTTGGTTAATTCCTCTTCCTGGTGGGAAATGAGAGTTAAATTTGCCCGTCCAGACACCTCCAGCTAGTCTCTCATTGGTTCTCGCTATTCCTGTTCATCTTCCGCAGAAATTGCAAACTGGGCCAAACAGGAGGTTAAAGGGACTGACTGTCCAAGTCGGGAGAGTGTTAGTAAAGCGTCTGGAATGTTGCACCCGACTACCAGGGTACGAAAACTGAGACATATTTGAACACGTCTCCCGGTCACATGGTTGATCATACTCTAGGTTCCAAATGCATGTTTTAGCTGAAGGAAGAATACCTTAAACTTGGGTAGTTGAAACCCGTGGAATGGGTACCATGCAATATGACTTCAAAGGGTCTTCATTTGCTCACCGAACCTCTCCAATGCTATCACTGCTGTGTTTATGCCCCTGTACACACGCTTGATTCCCTTTTGGAGACATAGCAATCCATAGGTTTTAAGATACTTACTAGTCAGGTACATTCTTAGGCGTTTAATATGGGGTGTTGAGTCCATTTCGTTGAGCAAGGAGTAGCTCTTGTCTATTCCATATTTGGCTTAAGGAACTTTATCTGTGCTCATTTCAATCTGTGGTTTTATGCAGCACCCCAACTCACTTTTCCCCTTAAGCAAGCATAAGTTGGTTTTCTAAATTTGAGACCCTGTTCTGTTTTGGAATTCAGTTCCTGTGTAGCCAAGTTTACATTCCGTGTATTACTGATATCTTATGATGTTTCTTTTTCTGTGTGACTTATTTCAGTTAGAATCATCGTACCTGAATCCACTCATTGTGCTGCTAAGGGCCTGATAACACAGATTTCATTGCTGAGTGATATTGCTTTGTAAGTAAATACCACAATTTCTTTATCCATTTTTCACTTTCTGCGATGTTGAACTTGTACTGTAAACGAGGTTCTTGTAAACAGAGCCGTTCCAAACTTTGGGGTGGCTGTGTCTTTTTTATTTTAATTTCCCTAAGCTATAGGACCATAAGTGGAAGTGCCCTAGGCTCTGTTGCTTTGTTTTTTAGATGTTTCAGGAAACACCATACACTTCTCCCCAGTGTCTGTTGGCAATTTACATCCCGCCCATCAGCATAACAAGGCTCCCAGTTCTCCATGGCCTGTCCTGCCTTTCTGGATTTTATACTTTTTTCAGATAGCCCTTTTGACCGGGGGAAGTGAGACTTCATTGTAGTGCAGATTTCCTTTGCAAGCTTGCTTGGTTGGCCAAAAAGGGCGTATGCGTTTTTTCCTGAATATATTCAGGAAAAAACGCATACGCCCTTTTTGACCAAGTGCATCATTGTGGACGTTCTGCCTCTTTTCCTATGCTTTCAATGCAATTCCAGTCTACCTCCTGAAATCGGTTTCCTGCAATTCTGCCCCGCTTTCAAGTCCTCTTGGCAGCCTTACTTCAGTCTATTTTTGGACGATAGCTGTCATTTATAACTCTGCAGGTTTGTGAATTACAGTGCCCCTGAGCTCCTTTCTTCAACTCGCTTTCTTGTGGGCTGGCCGCAACACCGCAGGATGGCTTCAGGCCCTAATCTGGTTCTGGCACGGCACGCTGAGCCTTTGGTTATTTCCTCTTCCTGGTGGGAAATGAGAGTTAAATTTGCCCGTCCAGACACCTCCAGCTAGTCTCTCATTGGTTCTCCCTATTCCTGTTCATCTTCCGCAGAAATTGCAAACTGGGCCAAACAGGAGGTTAAAGGCGCTGACTCTCCAAGTGGGGAGAGTGTTAGTAAAGCGTCTGGAATGTTGCACCCGAGTACCAGGGGAGGAAAGCTGAGATATATTTGAACACGTCTCCCATTCACATGGTTGATCATACTCTGGGTTCCACATGCATGTTTTAGCTGAAGGAAGAATACCTTAAACCTGCAGAGTTGAGACCCGTGGAATGGGTACCATGCAATATGACTTCAAAGGGTCTTCATTTGCTCACCGAACCCCTCCAATCCTATCACTGCTGCGTTTATGCCCCTGTACACACGCTTGATTCTCTTTTGGAGACATAGCAATCCATAGGTTTTAAGATACTTACTAGTCAGGTACATTCTTAGGCGTTTAATATGGGGTGTTGAGTCCATTTCGTTGAGCAAGGAGTAGCTCTTGTCTATTCCATATTTGGCTTAAGGAACTTTATCTGTGCTCATTTCAATCTCTGGTTTTATGCAGTACCCCAACTCACCTTTCCCCTTAAGCAAGCATAAGTTGGTTTTCTAAATTTGAGACCCTGTTCTGTTTTGGAATTCAGTTCCTGTGTAGCCAAGTTTACATTCTGTGTATTAGTGATATCTTATGATGTTTCTTTTTCTGTGTGACTTATTTCAGTTAGAATCATCGTACCTGAATCCACTCATTATGCTGCTACGGGCCTGATGACATAGATTTCATTGCTGAGTGATACTGCATTGTACGTAAGTACCACAAGTCCTTTATCCATTTTTCACTTTCTGTGATATTGAACTTGTACGGTAAACGAGGTTCTTGTAAACAGAGGCGTCCCAAACTTTGGGGTGGCTGTGTCTTTTTGATTTTAATTTCCCTAAACTATAGGACCATAAGTGGAAGTGCCTTAGGCTCTGTTGCTTTGTTTTTTCGATGTTTCAGGAAACACCATACACTTCTCCCGAGTGTCTATTGGCAATTTACATCCCGCCCATCAGCATAACAAGGCTCCCAGTTCTCCATGGCCTGTCCTGCCTTTCTGGATTTTACACTTTTTTCAGATGGCCCTTTTGACCGGGGGGAAGTGAGACTTCATTGTAGTGCAGATTTCCTTTGCAAGCTTGCTTGGTTGGCCAAAAAGGGCGTATGCGTTTTTTCCTGAATATATTCAGGAAAAAACGCATACGCCCTTTTTGGCCAAGTGCATCATTATGGACGTTCTGCCTCTTTTCCTATGCTTTCAATGCAATTCCAGTCTACCTCCTGAAATCGGTTTCCTGCAATTCTGCCCCGCTTTCAAGTCCTCTTGGCAGCCTTACTTCAGTCTATTTTTGGACGATAGCTGTCATTTATAACTCTGCAGGTTTGTGAATTACAGTGCCCCTGAGCTCCTTTCTTCAACTTGCTTTCTTGTGAGCTGGTCGCAACACCGCAGGATGGCTTCAGGCCCTAATCTGGTTCCGGCCCGGCACGCTGAGCCTTTGGTTAATTCCTCTTCCTGGTGGGAAATGAGAGTTAAATTTGCCCGTCCAGACACCTCCAGCTAGTCTCTCATTGGTTCTCGCTATTCCTGTTCATCTTCCGCAGAAATTGCAAACTGGGCCAAACAGGAGGTTAAAGGGACTGACTCTCCAAGTCGGGAGAGTGTTAGTAAAGCGTCTGGAATGTTGCACCCGAGTACCAGGGTACGAAAACTGAGACATATTTGAACACGTCTCCCGATCACATGGCTGATCATACTCTGGGTTCCACATGCATGTTTTAGCTGAAGGAAGAATACCTAAAACCTTGGTAGTTGAAACCCGTGGAATGGATACCATGCAATATGACTTCAAAGGGTCTTCATTTGCTCACTGAACCTCTCCAATCCTATCACTGCTGCGTTTATGCCCCTGTACACATGCTTGATTCTCTTTCGGAGACATAGCAATCCATAGGTTTTAAGATACTTACTAGTCAGGTACATTCTTAGGCGTTTAATATGGGGTTTTGAGTCCATTTCGTTGAGCAAGGAGTAGCTCTTGTCTATTCCATATTTGGCTTAAGGAACTTTATCTGTGCTCATTTCAATCTCTGGTTTTATGCAGCACCCCAACTCACCTTTACCCTTAAGCAAGCATAAGTTGGTTTTCTAAATTTGAGACCCTGTTCTGTTTTGTAATTCAGTTCCTGTGTAGCCAAGTTTACATTCCGTGTATTACTGATATCTTATGATGTTTCTTTTTCTGTGTGACTTATTTCAGTTAGAATCATCATACCTGAATCCACTCATTGTGCTGCTAAGGGCCTGATAACACAGATTTCATTGCTGAGTGATATTGATTTGTAAGTAAATACCACAACATCTTTCTTCATTTTTCACTTTCTGCGATGTTGAACTTGTACTGTAAACGAGGTTCTTGTAAACAGAGCCGTTCCAAACTTTGGGGTGGCTGTGTCTTTTTGATTTTAATTTCCCTAAGCTATAGGACCATAAGTGGAAGTGCACTAGGCTTTGTTGCTTTGTTTTTTAGATGTTTCAGGAAACACCATACACTTCTCCCGAGTGGTTGTTGGCAATTTACATCCCGCCCATCAGCATAACAAGGCTCCCAGTTCTCCATGGCCTGTCCTGCCTTTCTGGATTTTACACTTTTTTCAGATGGCCCTTTTGACCGGGGGGAAGTGAGACTTCATTTTAGTGCAGATTTCCTTTGCAAGCTTGCTTGGTTGGCCAAAAAGGGCGTATGCGTTTTTTCCTGAATATATTCAGGAAAAAACGCATACGCCCTTTTTGGCCAAGTGCATCATTATGGACGTTCTGCCTCTTTTCCTATGCTTGAAATGCAATTCCAGTCTACCTCCTGAAATCGGTTTCCTGCAATTCTGCCCCGCTTTCAAGTCCTCTTAGCAGCCTTACTTCAGTCTATTTTTGGACGATAGCTGTCATTTATAACTCTGCAGGTTTGTGAATTACAGTGCCCCTGAGCTCCTTTCTTCAACTCGCTTTCTTTTGAGCTGGCCGCAACACCGCAGGATGGCTTCAGGTCCTAATCTGGTTCGGGCACGGCACACTGAGCCTTTGGTTAATTCCTCTTCCTGGTGGGAAATGAGAGTTAAATTTGCCCGTCCAGACACCTCCAGCTAGCCTCTCATTAGTTCTCACTATTCCTGTTCATCTTCCGCAGAAATTGCAAACTGGGCCAAACAGGAGGTTAAAGGGACTGACTCTCCAAGTCGGGAGAGTGTTAGTAAAGCGCTGGAATGTTGCACCCGAGTACCAGGGTACGAAAACTGAGACATATTTGAACACGTCTCCCGATCACATGGTTGATCATACTCTAGGTTCCACATGCATGTTTTAGCTGAAGGAAGAATACCTTAAACCTGGGTAGTTGAAACCCGTGGAATGGGTACCATGCAATATGACTTCAAAGGGTCTTCATTTGCTCACTGAACCTCTCCAATCCTATCACTGCTGCGTTTATGCCCCTGTACACATGCTTGATTCTCTTTCGGAGACATAGCAATCCATAGGTTTTAAGATTCTTACAAGTCAGGTACATTCTTAGGCGTTTAATATGCGGTGTTGAGTCCATTTCGTTGAGCAAGGAGTAGCTCTTGTCTATACCATATTTGGCTTAAGGAACTTTATCTGTGCTCATTTCAATCTCTGGTTTTATGCAGCACCCCAACTCTCCTTTACCCTTAAGCAAGCATAAGTTGTTTTTCTAAATTTGAGACCCTGTTCTGTTCTGTAATTCAGTTCCTGTGTAGCCAAGTTTCCATTCCGTGTATTACTGATATCTTATGATGTTTCTTTTTCTGTGTGACTTATTTCAGTTAGAATCATCATACCTGAATCCACTCATTGTGCTGCTAAGGGCCTGATGACATAGATTTCATTGCTGAGTGATATTGCTTTGTAAGTGAATACCACAACTACTTTATCCATTTTTCACTTTCTGCGATGTTGAACTTGTACTGTAAACGAGGTTCTTGTAAACAGAGCCGTTCCAAACTTTGGGGTGGCTGTGTCTTTTTGATTTTAATTTCCCTAAGCTATAGGACCATAAGTGGAAGTGCCCTAGGCTCTGTTGCTTTGTTTTTTAGATGTTTCAGGAAACACCATACACTTCTCCCAAGTGTCTGTTGGCAATTTACATCCCGCCCATCAGCATAACAAGGCTCCCAGTTCTCCATGGCCTGTCCTGCCTTTCTGGATTTTACACTTTTTTCAGATGGCCCTTTTGACCGGGGGGAAGTGAGACTTCATTTTAGTGCAGATTTCCTTTGCAAGCTTGCTTGGTTGGCCAAAAAGGGCGTATGCGTTTTTTCCTGAATATATTCAGGAAAAAACGCATACGCCCTTTTTGGCCAAGTGCATCATTGTGGACGTTCTGCCTCTTTTCCTATGCTTTCAATGCAATTTCAGTCTACCTCCTGAAATCGGTTTCCTGCAATTCTGCCCCGCTTTCAAGTCCTCTTGGCAGCCTTACTTCAGTCTATTTTTGGACGATAGCTGTCATTTATAACTCTGCAGGTTTGTGAATTACAGTGCCCCTGAGCTCCTTTCTTCAACTCGCTTTCTTGTGAGCTGGCCGCAACACCGCATTATGGCTTCAGGCCCTAATCTGGTTCCGGCACGGCACGTTGAGCCTTTGGTTAATTCCTCTTCCTGGTGGGAAATGAGAGTTAAATTTGCCTGTCCAGACACCTCCAGCTAGTCTCTCATTGGTTCTCGCTCTTCCTGTTCATCTTCCGCAGAAATTGCAAACTGGGCCAAACAGGAGGTTAAAGGGACTGACTCTCCAAGTCGGGAGAGTGTTAGTAAAGCATCTGGAATGTTGCACCCGAGTACCAGGGTACAAAAACTGAGACATATTTGAACACGTCTCCCGATCACATGGTTGATCATACTCTAGGTTCCACATGCATGTTTTAGCTGAAGGAAGAATACCTTAAACCTGGGTAGTTGAAAACCGTGGAATGGGTACCATGCAATATGACTTCAAAGGGTCTTCATTTGCTCACCGAACCTCTCCAATCCTATCACTGCTGCGTTGATGTCCCTGTACACATGCTTGATTCTCTTTCAGAGACATAGCAATCCATAGGTTTTAAGATACTTACTAGTCAGGTACATTCTTAGGCGTTTAATATGCGGTGTTGAGTCCATTTCGTTGAGCAAGGAGTAGCTCTTGTCTATTCCATATTTGGCTTAAGGAACTTTATCTGTGCTCATTTCAATCTCTGGTTTTATGCAGCACCCCAACTCACCTTTACCCTTAAGCAAGCTTAAGTTGGTTTTCTAAATTTGAGACCCTGTTCTGTTCTGTAATTCAGTTCCTGTGTAGCCAAGTTTACATTCCATGTATTACTGATATCTTATGATGTTTCTTTTTCTGTGTGACTTATTTCAGTTAGAATCATCGTACCTGAATCCACTCATTGTGCTGCTACGGGCCTGATGACATAGATTTCATTGCTGAGTGATACTGCATTGTAAGTAAATACCACAAATTCTTTATCCATTTTTCACTTTCTGCGATGTTGAACTTGTACTGTAAACGAGGTTCTTGTAAACAGAGCCCTTCCAAACTTTGGGGTGGCTGTGTCTTTTTGATTTTAATTTCCCTAAGCTATAGGACCATAAGTGGAAGTGCCCTAGGCTCTGTTGCTTTGTTTTTTAGATGTTTCAGGAAACACCATACACTTCTCCCAAGTGTCTGTTGGCAATTTACATCCCGCCCATCAGCATAACAAGGCTCCCAGTTCTCCATGGCCTGTCCTGCCTTTCTGGATTTTACACTTTTTTCAGATGGCCCTTTTGACCGGGGGGAAGTGAGACTTCATTGTAGTGCAGATTTCCTTTGCAAGCTTGCTTGGTTGGCCAAAAAGGGCGTATGCGTTTTTTCCTGAATATATTCAGGAAAAAACGCATACGCCCTTTTTGGCCAAGTGCATCATTGTGGACGTTCTGCCTCTTTTCCTATGCTTTCAATGCAATTTCAGTCTACCTCCTGAAATCGGTTTCCTGCAATTCTGCCCCGCTTTCAATTCCTCTTGGCAGCCTTACTTCAGTCTATTTTTGGACGATAGCTGTCATTTATAACTCTGCAGGTTTGTGAATTACAGTGCCCCTGAGCTCCTTTCTTCAACTCGCTTTCTTGTGAGCTGGCCGCAACACCGCAGGATGGCTTCAGGCCCTAATCTGGTTCCGGCACGGCACACTGAGCCTTTGGTTAATTCCTCTTCCTGGTGGGAAATGAGAGTTAAATTTGCCCGTCCAGACACCTCCAGCTAGTCTCTCATTGGTTCTCGCTATTCCTGTTCATCTTGCGCAGAAATTGCAAACTGGGCCAAACAGGAGGTTAAAGGGACTGACTCTCCAAGTCGGGAGAGTGTTAGTAAAGCGTCTGGAATGTTGCACCCGAGTACCAGGGTACGAAAACTGAGACATATTTGAACACGTCTCCCGATCACATGGTTGATCATACTCTAGGTTCCACATGCATGTTTTAGCTGAAGGAAGAATACCTTAAACCTGGGTAGTTGAAACCCGTGGAATGGGTACCATGCAATATGACTTCAAAGGGTCTTCATTTGCTCACCGAACCTCTCCAATCCTATCACTGCTGCGTTTATGCCCCTGTACACATGCTTGATTCTCTTTCGGAGACATAGCAATCCATAGGTTTTAAGATACTTACTAGTCAGGTACATTCTTAGGCGTTTAATATGCGGTGTTGAGTCCATTTCGTTGAGCAAGGAGTAGCTCTTGTCTATTCCATATTTGGCTTAAGGAACTTTATCTGTGCTCATTTCAATCTCTGGTTTTATGCAGCACCCCAACTCACCTTTACCCTTAAGCAAGCATAAGTTGGTTTTCTAAATTTGAGACCCTGTTCTGTTCTGTAATTCAGTTCCTGTGTAGCCAAGTTTCCATTCCGTGTATTAGTGATATCTTATGATGTTTCTTTTTCTGTGTGACTTATTTCAGTTAGAATCATCATACCTGAATCCACTCATTGTGCTGCTAAGGGCCTGATGACATAGATTTCATTGCTGAGTGATATTGCTTTGTAAGTGAATACCACAACTACTTTATCCATTTTTCACTTTCTGCGATGTTGAACTTGTACTGTAAACGAGGTTCTTGTAAACAGAGCCGTTCCAAACTTTGGGGTGGCTGTGTCTTTTTGATTTCAATTTCCCTAAGCTATAGGACCATAAGTGGAAGTGCCCTAGGCTCTGTTGCTTTGTTTTTTAGATGTTTCAGGAAACACCATACACTTCTCCCAAGTGTCTGTTGGCAATTTACATCCCGCCCATCAGCATAACAAGGCTCCCAGTTCTCCATGGCCTGTCCTGCCTTTCTGGATTTTACACTTTTTTCAGATGGCCCTTTTGACCGGGGGGAAGTGAGACTTCATTTTAGTGCAGATTTCCTTTGCAAGCTTGCTTGGTTGGCCAAAAAGGGCGTATGCGTTTCTTCCTGAATATATTCAGGAAAAAACGCATACGCCCTTTTTGGCCAAGTGCATCATTGTGGACGTTCTGCCTCTTTTCCTATGCTTTCAATGCAATTTCAGTCTACCTCCTGAAATCGGTTTCCTGCAATTCTGCCCCGCTTTCAAGTCCTCTTGGCAGCCTTACTTCAGTCTATTTTTGGACGATAGCTGTCATTTATAACTCTGCAGGTTTGTGAATTACAGCGCCCCTGAGCTCCTTTCTTCAACTCGCTTTCTTGTGAGCTGGCCGCAACACCGCAGGATGTCTTCAGGCCCTAATCTGGTTCCGGCACGGCACGCTGAGCCTTTGGTTAATTCCTCTTCCTGGTGGGAAATGAGAGTTAAATTTGCCCGTCCAGACACCTCCAGCTAGTCTCTCATTGGTTCTTGCTATTCCTGTTCATCTTCCGCAGAAATTGCAAACTGGGCCAAACAGGAGGTTAAAGGGACTGACTCTCCAAGTCGGGATAGTGTTAGTAAAGCGTCTGGAATGTTGCACCCGAGTACCAGGGTACGAAAACTGAGACATATTTGAACACATCTCCCGATCACATGGTTGATCATACTCTAGGTTCCACATGCATGTTTTAGCTGAAGGAAGAATACCTTAAACCTGGGTAGTTGAAAACCGTGGAATGGGTACCATGCAATATGACTTCAAAGGGTCTTCATTTGCTCACCGAACCTCTCCAATCCTATCACTGCTGCGTTTATGTCCCTGTACACATGCTTGATTCTCTTTCGGAGACATAGCAATCCATAGGTTTTAAGATACTTACTAGTCAGGTACATTCTTAGGCGTTTAATATGCGGTGTTGAGTCCATTTCGTTGAGCAAGGAGTAGCTCTTGTCTATTCCATATTTGGCTTAAGGAACTTTATCTGTGCTCATTTCAATCTCTGGTTTTATGCAGCAACCCAACACACCTTTCCCCTTAAGCAAGCATAAGTTGGTTTTCTAAATTTGAGAACCTGTTCTGTTTTGCAATTCAGTTCCTGTGTAGCCAAGTTTACATTCCGTGTAATTAGTGATATCTTATGATGTTTCATTTTCTGTGTGACTTATTTCAGTTAGAATCATCGTACTTGAATCCACTCATTATGCTGCTACGGGCCTGATGACATAGATTTCATTGCTGAGTGATACTGCATTGTACGTAAGTACCACAAGTTCTTTATCCATTTTTCACTTTCTGTGATATTGAACTTGTACGGTAAACGAGGTTCTTGTTAACAGAGGCGTCCCAAACTTTGGGGTGGCTGTGTCTTTTTGATTTTAATTTCCCTAAGCTATAGGACCATAAGTGGAAGTGCCCTAGGCTCTGTTGCTTTGTTTTTTAGATGTTTCAGGAAACACCATACACTTCTCCCAAGTGTCTGTTGGCAATTTACATCCCGCCCATCAGCATAACAAGGCTCCCAGTTCTCAATGGCCTGTTGCCTTTCTGGATTTTACACTTTTTTCAGATGGCCCTTTTGACCGGGGGGAAGTGAGGCTTCATTGTAGTGCAGATTTCCTTTGCAAGCTTGCTTGGTTGGCCAAAAAGGGCGTATGCGTTTTTTCCTGAATATATTCAGGAAAAAACGCATACGCCCTTTTTGGCCAAGTGCATCATTGTGGACGTTCTGCCTCTTTTCCTATGCTTTCAATGCAATTCCAGTCTACCTCCTGAAATCGGTTTCCTGCAATTCTGCCCCGCTTTCAAGTCCTCTTGGCAGACTTACTTCAGTCTATTTTTGGACGATAGCTGTCATTTATAACTCTGCAGGTTTGTGAATTACAGTGCCCCTGAGCTCCTTTCTTCAACTCGCTTTCTTGTGACCTGGCCGCAACACCGCAGGATGGCTTCAGGCCCTAATCTGGTTCCGGCCCGGCATGCTGAGCCTTTGGTTAATTCCTCTTCCTGGTGGGAAATGAGAGTTAAATTTGCCCGTCCAGACACCTCCAGCTAGTCTCTCATTGTTTCTCGCTATTCCTGTTCATCTTCCGCAGAAATTGCAAACTGGGCCAAACAGGAGGTTAAAGGGACTGACTCTCCAAGTCGGGAGAGTGTTAGTAAAGCGTCTGGAATGTTTCACCCGAGTACCAGGGGAGGAAAACTGAGACATATTTGAACACGTCTCCCGTTCACATGGTTGATCATACTCTGGGTTCCACATGCATGTTTTAGCTGAAGGAAGAATACCTTAAACCTGGAGAGTTGAGACCCGTGTAATGGGTACCATGCAATATGACTTCAAAGGGTCTTCATTTGCTCACCGAACCTCTCCAATCCTATCACTGCTGCGTTTATGCCCCTGTACACACGCTTGATTCTCTTTTGGAGACATAGCAATCCATAGGTTTTAAGATACTTACTAGTCAGGTACATTCTTAGGCGTTTAATATGGGGTTTTGAGTCCATTTCGTTGAGCAAGGAGTAGCTCTTGTCTATTCCATATTTGGCTTAAGGAACTTTATCTGTGCTCATTTCAATCTCTGGTTTTATGCAGCACCCCAACTCACCTTTACCCTTAAGCAAGCATAAGTTGGTTTTCTAAATTTGAGACCCTGTTCTGTTCTGTAATTCAGTTCCTGTGTAGCCAAGTTTCCATTCCGTGTATTACTGATATCTTATGATGTTTCTTTTTCTGTGTGACTTATTTCAGTTAGAATCATCATACCTGAATCCACTCATTGTGCTGCTACGGGCCTGATGACATAGATTTCATTGCTGAGTGATATTGCTTTGTAAGTAAATACCACAACTTCTTTATCCATTTTTCACTTTCTGCGATGTTGAACTTGTACTGTAAACGAGATTCTTGTAAACAGAGGCATCCCAAACGTTGCGGTGGCTGTGTCTTTTTGATTTTAATTTCCCTAAGCTATAGGACCATAAGTGGAAGTGCCCTAGGCTCTGTTGCTTTGTTTTTTAGATGTTTCAGGAAACACCATACACTTCTCCCGAGTGTCTGTTGGCAATTTACATCCCACCCATCAGCATAACAAGCCTCCCAGTTCTCCATGGCCTGTCCTGCCTTTCTGGATTTTACACTTTTTTCAGATGGCCCTTTTGACCGGGGGGAAGTGAGACTTCATTGTAGTGCAGATTTCCTTTGCAAGCTTGCTTGGTTGGCCAAAAAGGGCGTATGCGTTTTTTCCTGAATATATTCAGGAAAAAACGCATACGCCCTTTTTGGCCAAGTGCATCATTGTGGACGTTCTGCCTCTTTTCCTATGCTTTCAGTGCAATTCCAGTCTACCTCCTGAAATCGGTTTCCTGCAATTCTGCCCCGCTTTCAAGTCCTCTTGGCAGCCTTACTTCAGTCTATTTTTGGACGATAGCTGTCATTTATAACTCTGCAGGTTTGTGAATTACAGTGCCCCTGAGCTCCTTTCTTCAACTCGCTTTCTTGTGAGCTGGCCGCAACACCGCAGGATGTCTTCAGGCCCTAATCTGGTTCTGGCCCGGCATGCTGAGCCTCTGGTTAATTCCTCTTCCTCTTGGGAAATGAGAGTTAAATTTGCCCGTCCAGACACCTCCAGCTAGCCTCTCATTGGTTCTCACTATTCCTGTTCATCTTCCGCAGAAATTGCAAACTGGGCCAAACAGGAGGTTAAAGGGACTGACTCTCCAAGTCGGGAGAGTGTTAGTAAAGCGTCTGGAATGTTGCACCCGAGTACCAGGGTACGAAAACTGAGACATATTTGAACACGTCTCCCGATCACATGGTTGATCATACTCTAGGTTCCACATGCATGTTTTAGCTGAAGGAAGAATACCTTAAACCTGGGTAGTTGAAACCCGTGGAATGGGTACCATGCAATATGACTTCAAAGGGTCTTCATTTGCTCACCGAACCTCTCCAATCCTATCACTGCTGCGTTTATGCCCCTGTACACATGCTTGATTCTCTTTCGGAGACATAGCAATCCATAGGTTTTAAGATACTTACTAGTCAGGTACATTCTTAGGCGTTTAATATGCGGTGTTGAGTCCATTTCGT
Source organism: Delphinus delphis (assembly GCF_949987515.2). Lineage (NCBI taxonomy): Eukaryota > Metazoa > Chordata > Mammalia > Artiodactyla > Delphinidae > Delphinus > Delphinus delphis. The sequence goes on along the minus strand of NW_027192679.1, from coordinate 38,404 downwards.
TGAGCAAGGCGTAGCTCTTGTCTATTCCATATTTGGCTTAAGGAACTTTATCTGTGCTCATTTCAATCTCTGGTTTTATGCAGCACCCCAACTCACCTTTACCCTTAAGCAAGAATAAGTTGGTTTTCTAAATTTGAGAACCTGTTCTGTTCTGTAATTCAGTTCCTGTGTAGCCAAGTTTACATTCCGTGTATTACTGATATCTTATGATGTTTCATTTTCTGTGTGACTTATTTCAGTTAGAATCATCATACCTCAATCCACTCATTGTGATGCTAAGGGCCTGATGAGATAGATTTCATTGCTGAGTGATATTGCGTTGTAAGTAAATACCACAACTTCTTTATCCATTTTTCACTTTCTGCGATGTTGAACTTGTACTGTAAACGAGGTTCTTGTAAACAGAGGCGTCCCAAACTTTGGGGTGGCTGTGTCTTTTTTATTTTAATTTCCCTAAGTTATAGGACCATAAGTGGAAGTGCCCTAGGCTCTGTTGCTTTGTTTTTTAGATGTTTCAGGAAACACCATACACTTCTCCCGAGAGTCTGTTGGCAATTTACATCCCGCCCATCAGCATAACAAGGCTCCCAGTTCTCCATGGCCTGTCCTGCCTTTCTGGATTTTACACTTTTTTCAGATGGCCCTTTTGACCGGGGGGAAGTGAGACTTCATTGTAGTGCAGATTTCCTTTGCAAGCTTGCTTGGTTGGCCAAAAAGGGCGTATGCGTTTTTTCCTGAATATATTCAGGAAAAAACGCATACGCCCTTTTTGGCCAAGTGCATCATTGTGGACGTTCTGCCTCTTTTCCTATGCTTTCAATGCAATTCCAGTCTACCTCCTGAAATCGGTTTCCTGCAATTCTGCCCCGCTTTCAAGTCCTCTTGGCAGCCTTACTTCAGTCTATTTTTGGACGATAGCTGTCATTTATAACTCTGCAGGTTTGTGAATTACAGTGCCCCTGAGCTCCTTTCTTCAACTCGCTTTCTTTTGAGCTGGCCGCAACACCGCAGGATGGCTTCAGGCCCTAATCTGGTTCCGGCACGGCATGCTGAGCCTTTGGTTATTTCCTCTTCCTGGTGGGAAATGAGAGTTAAATTTGCCCGTCCAGATACCTCCAGCTAGCCTCTCATTGGTTCTCGCTATTCCTGTTCATCTTCCGCAGAAATTGCAATCTGGGCCAAACAGGAGGTTAAAGGGACTGACTCTCCAAGTCGGGAGAGTGTTAGTAAAGCATCTGGAATGTTGCACCCGAGTACCAGGGGAGGAAAACGGAGACATATTTGAACACGTCTCCCGTTCACATGGTTGATCATACTCTGGGTCCCACATGCATGTTTTAGCTGAAGGAAGAATACCTTAAACCTGGAGAGTTGAGACCCGTGTAATGGGTACCATGCAATATGACTTCAAAGGGTCTTCATTTGCTCACCGAACCTCTCCAATCCTATCAGTGCTGCGTTTATGCCCCTGTACACACGCTTGATTCTCTTTTGGAGACATAGCAATCCATAGGTTTTAAGATACTTACTAGTCAGGTACATTCTTAGGCGTTTAATATCGGGTTTTGAGTCCATTTCGTTGAGCAAGGAGTAGCTCTTGTCTATTCCATATTTGGCTTAAGGAACTTTATCTGTGCTCATTTCAATCTCTGGTTTTATGCAGCACCCCAACTCACCTTTCCCCTTAAGCAAGCATAAGTTGGTTTTCTAAATTTGAGACCCTGTTCTGTTCTGTAATTCAGTTCTTGTGTAGCCAAGTTTCCATTCCGTGTATTAGTGATATCTTATGATGTTTCTTTTTCTGTGTGACTTATTTCAGTTAGAATCATCGTACCTGAATCCACTCATTATGCTGCTACGGGCCTGATGACATAGATTTCATTGCTGTGTGATACTGCATTGTACGTAAGTACCACAAGTTCTTTATCCATTTTTCACTTTCTGTGATATTGAACTTGTACGGTAAACGAGGTTCTTGTAAACGGAGGCGACCCAAACCTTGGGGTGGCTGTGTCTTTTTGATTTTAATTTCCCTAAGCTATAGGACCATAAGTGGAAGTGCCCTAGGATCTGTTGCTTTGTTTTTTAGATGTTTCAGGAAACACCATACACTTCTCCCAAGTGGTTGTTGGCAATTTACATCCCGCCCATCAGCATAACAAGGCTCCCAGTTCTCCATGGCCTGTCCTGCCTTTCTGGATTTTACACTTTTTTCAGATGGCCCTTTTGACCGGGGGGAAGTGAGACTTCATTGTAGTGCAGATTTCCTTTGCAAGCTTGCTTGGTTGGCCAAAAAGGGCGTATGTGTTTTTTCCTGAATATATTCAGGAAAAAACGCATTCGCCCTTTTTGGCCAAGTGCATCATTGTGGACGTTCTGCCTCTTTTCCTATGCTTTCAATGCAATTCCAGTCTACCTCCTGAAATCGGTTTCCTGCAATTCTGCCCCGCTTTCAAGTCCTCTTGGCAGCCTTACTTCAGTATATTTTTGGACGATAGCTGTCATTTATAACTCTGCAGGTTTGTGAATTACAGTGCCCCTGAGCACCTTTCTTCAACTCGCTTTCTTTTGTGCTGGCCGCGACACCGCAGGATGCCTTCAGGCCCTAATCTGGTTCCGGTACGGCACGCTGAGCCTTTGGTTATTTCCTCTTCCTGGTGGGAAATGAGAGTTAAATTTGCCCGTCCAGACACCTCCAGCTAGCCTCTCATTGGTTCTCGCTATTCCTTTTCATCTTCCGCAGAAATTGCAAACTGGGCCAAACAGGAGGTTAATGGCGCTGACTCTCCAAGTGGGGAGAGTGTTAGTAAAGCGTCTGGAATGTTGCACCCGAGTACCAGGGGAGGAAAACTGAGACATATTTGAACACGTCTCCCGATCACATGGTTGATCATACTCTGGGTTCCACATGCATGTTTTAGCTGAAGGAAGAATACCTAAAGCCTGGGTAGTTGAAACCCGTGGAATGGGTACCATGCAATATGAATTCAAAGGGTCTTCATTTGCTCACCGAACCTCTCCAATCCTATCACTGCTGCGTTTATGCCCCTGTACACATGCTTGATTCTCTTTTGGAGACATAGCAATCCCTAGGTTTTAAGATACTTACTAGTCAGGTACATTCTTAGGCGTTTAATATGCGGTGTTGAGTCCATTTCGTTGAGCAAGGAGTAGCTCTTGTCTATTCCATATTTAACTTAAGGAACTTTATCTGTGCTCATTTCAATCTCTGGTTTTATGCAGCACCCCAACTCACCTTTCCCCTTAAGCAAGCATAAGTTGGTTTTCTAAATTTGAGACCCTGTTCTGTTCTGTAATTCAGTTCCTGTGTAGCCAAGTTTCCATTCCGTGTATTACTGATATCTTATGATGTTTATTTTTCTGTGTGACTTATTTCAGTTAGAATCATCATACCTGAATCCACTCATTGTGATGCTAAGGGCCTGATGACACAGATTTCATTGCTGAGTGATATATTTTTGTAAGTAAATACCACAACTTCTTTATCCATTTTTCACTTTCTGCGATGTTGAACTTGTACTGTAAACGAGGTTCTTGTAAACAGAGCCGTTCCAAACTATGGGGTGGCTGTGTCTTTTTGATTTTAATTTCCCTAAGCTATAGGACCATAAGTGGAAGTGCCCTAGGCTCTGTTGCTTTGTTTTTTAGATGTTTCAGGAAACACCATACACTTCTCCCAAGTGTCTGTTGGCAATTTACATCCCGCCCATCAGCATAACAAGGCTCCCAGTTCTCCATGGCCTGTCCTGCCTTTCTGGATTTTACACTTTTTTCAGATGGCCCTTTTGACCGGGGGGAAGTGAGACTTCATTGTAGTGCAGATTTCCTTTGCAAGCTTGCTTGGTTGGCCAAAAAGGGCGTATGCGATTTTTCCTGAATATATTCAGGAAAAAACACATACGCCCTTTTTGGCCAAGTGCATCATTGTGGACGTTCTGCCTCTTTTCCTATGCTTTCAATGCAATTCCAGTCTGCCTCCTAAAATCGGTTTCCTGCAATTCTGCCCCGCTTTCAAGTCCTCTTGGCAGCCTTACTTCAGTCTATTTTTGGACGATAGCTGTCATTTATAACTCTGCAGGTTTGTGAATTAAGGTGCCCCTGAGCTCCTTTCTTCAACTCGCTTTCTTGTGACCTGGTCGCAACACCGCAGGATGGCTTCAGGCCCTAATCTGGTTCCGGCACGGCATGCTGAGCCTTTGGTTAATTCCTCTTCCTGGTGGGAAATGAGAGTTAAATTTGCCCGTCCAGACACCTCCAGCTAGTCTCTCATTGGTTCTCCCTATTCCTGTTCATCTTCCGCAGAAATTGCAAACTGGGCCAAACAGGAGGTTAAAGGGACTGACTCTCCAAGTCGGGAGGATGTTAGTAAAGTGTCTGGAATGTTGCACCCGAGTACCAGGGTACGAAAACTGAGACATATTTGAACATGTCTCCCGATCACATGGTTGATCATACTCTAGGTTCCACATGCATGTTTTAGCTGAAGGAAGAATACCTTAAACCTGGGTAGTTGAAACCCGTGGAATGGGTACCATGCAATATGACTTCTAAGGGTCTTCATTTGCTCACCGAACCTCTCCAATACTATCACTGCTGCGTTTATGCCCCTGTGCACATGCTTGATTCTCTTTCGGAGACATAGCAATCCATAGGTTTTAAGATACTTACTAGTCAGGTACATTCTTAGACGTTTAATATGCGGTGTTGAGTCCATTTCGTTGAGCAAGGAGTAGCTCTTGTCTATTCCATATTTGGCTTAAGGAACTTTATCTGTGCTCATTTCAATCTCTGGTTTTATGCAGCACCCCAACTCACCTTTACCCTTAAGCAAGCATAAGTTGGTTTTCTAAATTTGAGACCCTGTTCTGTTCTGTAATTCAGTTCCTGTGTAGCCAAGTTTCCATTCCATGTATTACTGATATCTTATGATGTTTCTTTTTCTGTGTGACTTATTTCAGTTAGAATCATCGTACCTGAATCTACTCATTATGCTGCTACGTGCCTGATGACATAGATTTCATTGCTGAGTGATACTGCATTGTACGTAAGTACCACAAGTTCTTTATCCATTTTTCACTTTCTGTGATATTGAACTTGTACGGTAAACGAGGTTCTTGTAAACAGAGGCGTCCCAAACTTTGGGGTGGCTGTGTCTTTTTGATTTTAATTTCCCTAAGCTATAGGACCATAAGTGGAAGTGCCCTAGGCTCTGTTGCTTTGTTTTTTAGATGTTTCAGGAAACACCATACACTTCTCCCGAGTGGTTGTTGGCAATTTACATCCCGCCCATCAGCATAACAAGGCTCCCAGTTCTCCATGGCCTGTCCTGCCTTTCTGGATTTTACACTTTTTTCAGATGGCCCTTTTGACCGGGGGGAAGTGAGACTTCATTGTAGTGCAGATTTCCTTTGCAAGCTTGCTTGGTTGGCCAAAAAGGGCGTATGCATTTTTTCCTGAATATATTCAGGAAAAAATGCATACGCCCTTTTTGGCCAAGTGCATCATTGTGGACGTTCTGCCTCTTTTCCTATGCTTTCAATGCAATTCCAGTCTACCTCCTGAAATCGGTTTCCTGCAATTCTGCCCCGCTTTCAAGTCGTCTTGGCAGCCTTACTTCAGTCTATTTTTGGACGATAGCTGTCATTTATAACTCTGCAGGTTTGTGAATTACAGTGCCCCTGAGCTCCTTTCTTCAACGTGCTTTCTTGTGACCTGGCCGCAACACCGCAGGATGGCTTCAGGCCCTAATCTGGTTCCGGCACGGCACGCTGAACCTTTGGTTATTTCCTCTTCCTGGTGGGAAATGAGAGTTAAATTTGCCCGTCCAGACACCTCCAGCTAGTCTCTCACTGGTTCTCGCTATTCCTGTTCATCTTCCGCAGAAATTGCAAACTGGGCCAAACAGGAGGTTAAAGGCGCTGACTCTCCAAGTGGGGAGAGTGTTAGTAAAGCGTCTGGAATGTTGCACCCGAGTACCAGGGGAGGAAAACTGAGACATATTTGAACACGTCTCCCGTTCACATGGTTGATCATACTTGGGTTCCACATGCATGTTTTAGCTGAAGGAAGAATACGTTAAACCTGGAGAGTTAAGACCCGTGTAATGGGTACCATGCAATATGACTTCAAAGGGTCTTCATTTGCTCACCGAACCTCTCCAATCCTATCACTGCTGCGTTTATGCCCCTGTACACATGCTTGATTCTCTTTCGGAGACATAGCAATCCATAGGTTTTAAAATACTTACTAGTCAGGTACATTCTTAGGCGTTTAATATGCGGTGTTGAGTCCATTTCGTTGAGCAAGGAGTAGCTCTTGTCTATTCCATATTTGACTTAAGGAACATTATCTGTGCTCATTTCAATCTCTGGTTTTATGCAGCACCCCAACTTACCTTTACCCTTAAGCAAGCATAAGTTGGTTTTCTAAATTTCAGACCCTGTTCTGTTCTGTAATTCAGTTCCTGTGTAGCCAAGTTTACATTCCGTGTATTACTGATATCTTATGATGTTTCTTTTTCTGTGTGACTTATTTCAGTTAGAATCATCATACCTGAATCCACTCATTGTGCTGCTAAGGGCCTGATGACATAGATTTCATTGCTGAGTGATATTGCTTTTTAAGTAAATACCACAACTTCTTTATCCATTTTTCACTTTCTGCGATGTTGAACTTGTACTGTAAACGAGGTTCTTGTAAACAGAGCCGTTCCAAACTTTGGGGTGGCTGTGTCTTTTTGATTTTAATTTCCCTAAGCTATAGGACCATAAGTGGAAGTGCCCTAGGCTCTGTTGCTTTGTTTTTTAGATGTTTCAGGAAACACCATACACTTCTCCCGAGTTTCTGTTGGCAATTTACATCCCGCCCATCAGCCTAACAAGGCTCCCAGTTCTAAATGGCCTGTTGCCTTTCTGGATTTTACACTTTTTTCAGATGGCCCTTTTGACCGGGGGGAAGTGAGACTTCATTGTAGTGCAGATTTCCTTTGCAAGCTTGCTTGGTTGTCCAAAAAGGGCGTATGCGTTTTTTCCTGAATATATTCAGGAAAAAACGCATACGCCCTTTTTGGCCAAGTGCATCATTGTGGACGTTCTGCCTCTTTTCCTATGCTTTCAATGCAATTCCAGTCTACCTCCTGAAATCGGTTTCCTGCAATTCTGCCCCGCTTTCAAGTCCTCTTGGCAGCCTTACTTCAGTATATTTTTGGACGATAGCTGTCATTTATAACTCTGCAGGTTTGTGAATTACAGTGCCCCTGAGCACCTTTCTTCAACTCGCTTTCTTTTGAGCTGGCCGCGACACCGCAGGATGCCTTCAGGCCCTAATCTGGTTCCGGTACGGCACGCTGAGCCTTTGGTTATTTCCTCTTCCTGGTGGGAAATGAGAGTTAAATTTGCCCGTCCAGACACCTCCAGCTAGCCTCTCATTGGTTCTCGCTATTCCTTTTCATCTTCCGCAGAAATTGCAAACTGGGCCAAACAGGAGGTTAATGGCGCTGACTCTCCAAGTGGGGAGAGTGTTAGTAAAGCGTCTGGAATGTTGCACCCGAGTACCAGGGGAGGAAAACTGAGACATATTTGAACACGTCTCCCGATCACATGGTTGATCATACTCTGGGTTCCACATGCATGTTTTAGCTGAAGGAAGAATACCTAAAGCCTGGGTAGTTGAAACCCGTGGAATGGGTACAATGCAATATGAATTCAAAGGGTCTTCATTTGCTCACCGAACCTCTCCAATCCTATCACTGCTGCGTTTATGCCCCTGTACACATGCTTGATTCTCTTTTGGAGACATAGCAATCCCTAGGTTTTAAGATACTTACTAGTCAGGTACATTCTTAGGCGTTTAATATGCGGTGTTGAGTCCATTTCATTGAGCAAGGAGTAGCTCTTGTCTATTCCATATTTGACTTAAGGAACTTTATCTGTGCTCATTTCAATCTCTGGTTTTATGCAGCACCCCAACTCACCTTTCCCCTTAAGCAAGCATAAGTTGGTTTTCTAAATTTGAGACCCTGTTCTGTTCTGTAATTCAGTTCCTGTGTAGCCAAGTTTCCATTCCGTGTATTACTGATATCTTATGATGTTTATTTTTCTGTGTGACTTATTTCAGTTAGAATCATCATACCTGAATCCACTCATTGTGATGCTAAGGGCCTGATGACACAGATTTCATTGCTGAGTGATATATTTTTGTAAGTAAATACCACAACTTCTTTATCCATTTTTCACTTTCTGCGATGTTGAACTTGTACTGTAAACGAGGTTCTTGTAAACAGAGCCGTTCCAAACTATGGGGTGGCTGTGTCTTTTTGATTTTAATTTCCCTAAGCTATAGGACCATAAGTGGAAGTGCCCTAGGCTCTGTTGCTTTGTTTTTTAGATGTTTCAGGAAACACCATACACTTCTCCCAAGTGTCTGTTGGCAATTTACATCCCGCCCATCAGCATAACAAGGCTCCCAGTTCTCCATGGCCTGTCCTGCCTTTCTGGATTTTACACTTTTTTCAGATGGCCCTTTTGACCGGGGGGAAGTGAGACTTCATTGTAGTGCAGATTTCCTTTGCAAGCTTGCTTGGTTGGCCAAAAAGGGCGTATGCGATTTTTCCTGAATATATTCAGGAAAAAACACATACGCCCTTTTTGGCCAAGTGCATCATTGTGGACGTTCTGCCTCTTTTCCTATGCTTTCAATGCAATTCCAGTCTGCCTCCTAAAATCGGTTTCCTGCAATTCTGCCCCGCTTTCAAGTCCTCTTGGCAGCCTTACTTCAGTCTATTTTTGGACGATAGCTGTCATTTATAACTCTGCAGGTTTGTGAATTAAGGTGCCCCTGAGCTCCTTTCTTCAACTCGCTTTCTTGTGACCTGGTCGCAACACCGCAGGATGGCTTCAGGCCCTAATCTGGTTCCGGCACGGCATGCTGAGCCTTTGGTTAATTCCTCTTCCTGGTGGGAAATGAGAGTTAAATTTGCCCGTCCAGACACCTCCAGCTAGTCTCTCATTGGTTCTCCCTATTCCTGTTCATCTTCCGCAGAAATTGCAAACTGGGCCAAACAGGAGGTTAAAGGGACTGACTCTCCAAGTCGGGAGGATGTTAGTAAAGTGTCTGGAATGTTGCACCCGAGTACCAGGGTACGAAAACTGAGACATATTTGAACATGTCTCCCGATCACATGGTTGATCATACTCTAGGTTCCACATGCATGTTTTAGCTGAAGGAAGAATACCTTAAACCTGGGTAGTTGAAACCCGTGGAATGGGTACCATGCAATATGACTTCTAAGGGTCTTCATTTGCTCACCGAACCTCTCCAATACTATCACTGCTGCGTTTATGCCCCTGTACACATGCTTGATTCTCTTTCGGAGACATAGCAATCCATAGGTTTTAAGATACTTACTAGTCAGGTACATTCTTAGACGTTTAATATGCGGTGTTGAGTCCATTTCGTTGAGCAAGGAGTAGCTCTTGTCTATTCCATATTTGGCTTAAGGAACTTTATCTGTGCTCATTTCAATCTCTGGTTTTATGCAGCACCCCAACTCACCTTTACCCTTAAGCAAGCATAAGTTGGTTTTCTAAATTTGAGACCCTGTTCTGTTCTGTAATTCAGTTCCTGTGTAGCCAAGTTTACATTCCGTGTATTACTGATATCTTATGATGTTTCTTTTTCTGTGTGACTTATTTCAGTTAGAATCATCGTACCTGAATCTACTCATTATGCTGCTACGTGCCTGATGACATAGATTTCATTGCTGAGTGATACTGCATTGTACGTAAGTACCACAAGTTCTTTATCCATTTTTCACTTTCTGTGATATTGAACTTGTACGGTAAACGAGGTTCTTGTAAACAGAGGCGTCCCAAACTTTGGGGTGGCTGTGTCTTTTTGATTTTAATTTCCCTAAGCTATAGGACCATAAGTGGAAGTGCCCTAGGCTCTGTTGCTTTGTTTTTTAGATGTTTCAGGAAACACCATACACTTCTCCCGAGTGGTTGTTGGCAATTTACATCCCGCCCATCAGCATAACAAGGCTCCCAGTTCTCCATGGCCTGTCCTGCCTTTCTGGATTTTACACTTTTTTCAGATGGCCCTTTTGACCGGGGGGAAGTGAGACTTCATTGTAGTGCAGATTTCCTTTGCAAGCTTGCTTGGTTGGCCAAAAAGGGCGTATGCATTTTTTCCTGAATATATTCAGGAAAAAACGCATACGCCCTTTTTGGCCAAGTGCATCATTGTGGACGTTCTGCCTCTTTTCCTATGCTTGAAATGCAATTCCAGTCTACCTCCTGAAATCGGTTTCCTGCAATTCTGCCCCGCTTTCAAGTCGTCTTGGCAGCCTTACTTCAGTCTATTTTTGGACGATAGCTGTCATTTATAACTCTGCAGGTTTGTGAATTACAGTGCCCCTGAGCTCCTTTCTTCAACTCGCTTTCTTGTGACCTGGCCGCAACACCGCAGGATGGCTTCAGGCCCTAATCTGGTTCCGGCACGGCACGCTCAGCCTTTGGTTATTTCCTCTTCCTGGTGGGAAATGAGAGTTAAATTTGCCCGTCCAGACACCTCCAGCTAGTCTCTCACTGGTTCTCGCTATTCCTGTTCATCTTCCGCAGAAATTGCAAACTGGGCCAAACAGGAGGTTAAAGGCGCTGACTCTCCAAGTGGGGAGAGTGTTAGTAAAGCGTCTGGAATGTTGCACCCGAGTACCAGGGGAGGAAAACTGAGACTTATTTGAACACGTCTCCCGTTCACATGGTTGATCATACTTGGGTTCCACATGCATGTTTTAGCTGAAGGAAGAATACGTTAAACCTGGAGAGTTAAGACCCTTGTAATGGGTACCATGCAATATGACTTCAAAGGGTCTTCATTTGCTCACCGAACCTCTCCAATCCTATCACTGCTGCGTTTATGCCCCTGTACACATGCTTGATTCTCTTTCGGAGACATAGCAATCCATAGGTTTTAAGATACTTACTAGTCAGTTACATTCTTAGGCGTTTAATATGGGGTGTTGAGTCCATTTCGTTGAGCAAGGAGTAGCTCTTGTCTATTCCATATTTGACTTAAGGAACATTATCTGTGCTCATTTCAATCTCTGGTTTTATGCAGCACCCCAACTTACCTTTACCCTTAAGCAAGCATAAGTTGGTTTTCTAAATTTCAGACCCTGTTCTGTTCTGTAATTCAGTTCCTGTGTAGCCAAGTTTACATTCCGTGTATTACTGATATCTTATGATGTTTCTTTTTCTGTGTGACTTATTTCAGTTAGAATCATCATACCTGAATCCACTCATTGTGCTGCTAAGGGCCTGATGACATAGATTTCATTGCTGAGTGATATTGCTTTTTAAGTAAATACCACAACTTCTTTATCCATTTTTCACTTTCTGCGATGTTGAACTTGTACTGTAAACGAGGTTCTTGTAAACAGAGCCGTTCCAAACTTTGGGGTGGCTGTGTCTTTTTGATTTTAATTTCCCTAAGCTATAGGACCATAAGTGGAAGTGCCCTAGGCTCTGTTGCTTTGTTTTTTAGATGTTTCAGGAAACACCATACACTTCTCCCGAGTTTCTGTTGGCAATTTACATCCCGCCCATCAGCCTAACAAGGCTCCCAGTTCTAAATGGCCTGTTGCCTTTCTGGATTTTACACTTTTTTCAGATGGCCCTTTTGACCGGGGGGAAGTGAGACTTCATTGTAGTGCAGATTTCCTTTGCAAGCTTGCTTGGTTGTCCAAAAAGGGCGTATGCGTTTTTTCCTGAATATATTCAGGAAAAAACGCATACGCCCTTTTTGGCCAAGTGCATCATTGTGGACGTTCTGCCTCTTTTCCTATGCTTTCAATGCAATTCCAGTCTACCTCCTGAAATCGGTTTCCTGCAATTCTGCCCCGCTTTCAAGTCCTCTTGGCAGCCTTACTTCAGTCTATTTTTGGACGATAGCTGTCATTTATAACTCTGCAGGTTTGTGAATTACAGTGTCCCTCAGCTCCTTTCTTCAACTCGCTTTCTTTTGAGCTGGCCGCAACACCGCAGGATGGCTTCAGGCCCTAATATGGTTCCGGTACGGCACGCTGAGCCTTTGGTTAATTCCTCTTCCTGGTGGGAAATGAGAGTTAAATTTGCCCGTCCAGACACCTCCAGCTAGCCTCTCATTGGTTGTCACTATTCCTGTTCATCTTCCGCAGAAATTGCAAACTGGGCCAAACAGGAGCTTAAAGGGACTGACTCTCCAAGTCGGGAGAGTGTTAGTAAAGCGTCTGGAATGTTGCACCCGAGCACCAGGGGAGGAAAACTGAGACATATTTGAACACGTCTCCCGTTCACATGGTTGATCATACTCTGGGTTCCACATGCATGTTTTAGCTGAAGGAAGAATACCTTAAACCTGGAGAGTTGAGACCCGTGTAATGGGTACCATGCAATATGACTTCAAAGGGTCTTCATTTGCTCACCGAACCTCTCCAATCCTATCACTGCTGCGTTTATGCCCCTGTACACATGCTTGATTCTCTTTTGGAGACATAGCAATCCATAGGTTTTAAGATACTTACTAGTCAGGTACATTCTTAGGCATTTAATATGCGGTGTTGAGTCCATTTCGTTGAGCAAGGAGTAGCTCTTGTCTATTCCATATTTGACTTAAGGAACTTTATCTGTGCTCATTTCAATCTCTGGTTTTATGCAGCACCCCAACTCACCTTTCCCCTTAAGCAAGCATAAGTTGGTTTTCTAAATTTGAGACCCTGTTCTGTTTTGGAATGTAGTTCCTGTGTAGCCAACTTTACATTCCGTGTATTAGTGATATCTTATGATGTTTCTTTTTCTTTGTGACTTATTTCAGTTAGAATCATCGTACCTGAATCCACTCATTATGCTGCTACGGGCCTGATGACACAGATTTCATTGCTGAGTGATACTGCATTGTACGTAAGTACCACAAGTTCTTTATCCATTTTTCACTTTCTGTGATATTGAACTTGTATGGTAAACGAGGTTCTTGTAAACGGAGGCGTCCCAAACTTTGGGGTGGCTGTGTCTTTTTGATTTTAATTTCCCTAAGCTATAGGACCATAAGTGGAAGTGCCCTAGGCTCTGTTGCTTTGTTTTTTAGATGTTTCAGGAAACACCATACACTTCTCCTGAGTGTCTGTTGGCAATTTACATCCCGCCCATCAGCATAACAAGGCTCCCAGTTCTCCATGGCCTGTCCTGCCTTTCTGGATTTTACACTTTTTTCAGATGGCCCTTTTGACCGGGGAGAAGTGAGACTTCATTGTAGTGCAGATTTCCTTTGCAAGTTTGCTTGGTTGGCCAAAAAGGGCGTATGCGTTTTTTCCTGAATATATTCAGGAAAAAACGCATACGCCCTTTTTGGCCAAGTGCATCATTGTGGACGTTCTGCCTCTTTTCCTATGCTTTCAATGCAATTCCAGTCTACCTCCTGAAATCGGTTTCCTGCAATTCTGCCCCGCTTTCAAGTCCTCTTGGCAGCCTTACTTCAGTCTATTTTTGGACGATAGCTGTCATTTATAACTCTGCAGGTTTGTGAATTACAGTGCCGCTGAACTCCTTTCTTCAACTCGCTTTCTTTTGAGCTGGCCGCAACACCGCAGGATGGTTTCAGGCCCTAATCTGGTTCCGGTACGGCACGCTGAGCCCTTGGTTATTTCCTCTTCCTGGTGGGAAATGAGAGTTAAATTTGCCCGTCCAGACACCTCCAGCTAGTCTCTCATTGGTTCTCCCTATTCCTGTTCATCTTCTGCAGAAATTGCAAACTGGGCCAAACAGGAGGTTAAAGGCGCTGACTCTCCAAGTGGGGAGAGTGTTAGTAAAGCGTCTGAAATGTTGCACCCGAGTACCAGAGTACAAAAACTGAGACATATTTGAACACGTCTCCCGATCACATGGTTGATCATACTCTAGGTTCCACATGCATGTTTTAGCTGAAGGAAGAATACCTTAAAACTGGAGAGTTGAGACCCGTGGAATGGGTACCATGCAATATGAATTCAAAGGGTCTTCATTTGCTTACTGAACCTCTCCAATCCTATCACTGCTGCGTTTATGCCCCTGTACACATGCTTGATTCTCTTTCGGAGACATAGCAATCCATAGGTTTTAAGATACTTACTAGTCAGGTACATTCTTAGGCGTTTAATATGCGGTGTTGAGTCCATTTCGTTGAGCAAGGAGTAGCTCTTGTCTATTCCATATTTGGCTTAAGGAACTTCATCTGTGCTCATTTCAATTTCTGGTTTTATGCAGCACCCCAACTCACCTTTCCCCTTAAGCAAGCATAAGTTGGTTTTCTAAATTTGAGACCCTGTTCTGTTCTGTAATTCAGTTCCTGTGTAGCCAAGTTTACATTCCGTGTATTACTGATATCTTATGATGTTTCTTTTTCTGTGTGACTTATTTCAGTTAGAATCATCATACCTCAATCCACTCATTGTGCTGCTAAGGGCCTGATGACACAGATTTCATTGCTGAGTGATATTGCTTTGTAAGTAAATACCACAACTTCTTTATCCATTTTTCACTTTCTGCGATGTTGAACTTGTACTGTAAACGAGGTTCTTGTAAACAGAGCCGTTCCAAACTTTGGGGTGGCTGTGTCTTTTTGATTTTAATTTCCCTAATCTATAGGACCATAAGTGGCAGTGCCCTAGGCTCTGTTGCTTTGTTTTTTAGATGTTTCAGGAAACACCATACACTTCTCCCGAGTGGTTGTTGGCAATTTACATCCCGCCCATCAGCATAACAAGGCTCCCAGTTCTCCATGGCCTGTCCTGCCTTTCTGGATTTTACACATTTTTCAGATGGCCCTTTTGACCGGGGGGAAGTGAGACTTCATGGTAGTGCAGATTTCCTTTGCAAGCTTGCTTGGTTGGCCAAAAAGGGCGTATGCGTTTTTTCCTGAATATATTCAGGAAAAAACGCATACGCCCTTTTTGGCCAAGTGCATCATTGTGGACGTTCTGCCTCTTTTCCTATGCTTTCAATGCAATTCCAGTCTACCTCCTGAAATCGGTTTCCTGCAATTCTGCCCCGCTTTCAAGTCCTCTTGGCAGCCTTACTTCAGTCTATTTTTGGACGATAGCTGTCATTTATAACTCTGCAGGTTTGTGAATTACAGTGCCGCTGAACTCCTTTCTTCAACTCGCTTTCTTTTGAGCTGGCCGCAACACCGCAGGATGGCTTCAGGCCCTAATCTGGTTCCGGTACGGCACGCTGAGCCTTTGGTTATTTCCTCTTCCTGGTGGGAAATGAGAGTTAAATTTGCCCGTCCAGACACCTCCAGCTAGTCTCTCATTGGTTCTCGCTATTCCTGTTCATCTTCCGCAGAAATTGCAAACTGGGCCAAACAGGAGGTTAAAGGGACTGACTCTCCAAGTGGGGAGAGTGTTAGTAAAGCGTCTGGAATGTTGCACCCGAGTACCAGGGGAGGAAAACTGAGACATATTTGAACACGTCTCCCGTTCACTTGGTTGATCATACTCTGGGTTCCACATGCATGTTTTCGCTGAAGGAAGAATACCTTAAACCTGGAGAGTTGAGACCCGTGTAATGGGTACCATGCAATATGACTTCAAAGGGTCTTCATTTGCTCACCGAACCTCTCCAATCCTATCACTGCTGCGTTTATGACCCTGTACACACGCTTGATTCTCTTTTGGAGACATAGCAATCCATAGGTTTTAAGATACTTACTAGTCAGGTACATTCTTAGGCGTTTAATATGGGGTGTTGAGTCCATTTCATTGAGCAAAGAGTAGCTCTTGTCTATTCCATATTTGGCTTAAGGAACTTTATATGTGCTCATTTCAATCTCTGGTTTTATGCAGCACCCCAACTCACCTTTCCCCTTAAGCAAGCATAAGTTGGTTTTCTAAATTTGAGACCCTGTTCTGTTTTGGAATGCAGTTCCTGTGGAGCCAAGTTTACATTCCGTGTATTAGTGATATCTTATGATGATTCTTTTTCTGTGTGACTTATTTCAGTTAGAATCATCGTACCTGAATCCACTCATTATGCTGCTACGGGCCTGATGACATAGATTTCATTGCTGAGTGATACTGCATTGTACGTAAGTACCACAAGTTCTTTATCCATTTTTCACTTTCTGTGATATTGAACTTGTACGGTAAACAAGGTTCTTGTAAAGGAGGCGTCCCAAACTTTGGGGTGGCTGTGTCTTTTTGATTTTAATTTCCCTAAGCTATAGGACCATAAGTGGAAGTGCCCTAGGCTCTGTTGCTTTGTTTTTTAGATGTTTCAGGAAACACCATACACTTCTCCCGAGTGCTTGTTGGCAATTTACATCCCGCCCATCAGCATAACAAGGCTCCCAGTTCTCCATGACCTGTCCTGCCTTTCTGGATTTTACACTTTTTTCAGATGGCCCTTTTGACCGGGGGGAAGTGAGACTTCATTGTAGTGCAGGTTTCCTTTGCAAGCTTGCTTGGTTGGCCAAAAAGGGCGTATGCGTTTTTTCCTGAATATATTCAGGAAAAAACGCATACGCCCTTTTTGGCCAAGTGCATCATTGTGGACGTTCTGCCTCTTTTCCTATGCTTTCAATGCAATTCCAGTCTACCTCCTGAAATGGGTTTCCTGCAATTCTGCCCCGCTTTCAAGTCGTCTTGGCAGCCTTACTTCAGTCTATTTTTGGACGATAGCTGTCATTTATAACTCTGCAGTTTTGTGAATTACAGTGCCCCTGAGCTCCTTTCTTCAACTCGCTTTCTTTAGAGCTGGCCGCAATACCGCAGGATGGCTTCAGGCCCTAATCTGGTTCCAGCACGGCATGCTGAGCCTTTGGTTAATTCCTCTTCCTGGTGGGAAATGAGAGTTAAATTTGCCCGTCCAGACACCTCCAGCTAGCCTCTCATTGGTTCTCGCTATTCCTGCTCATCTTCAGCAGAAATTGCAAACTGGGCCAAACAGGAGGTTAAAGGGACTGACTCTCCAAGTGGGGAGAGTGTTAGTAAAGCGTCTGGAATGTTGCACCCGAGTACCAGGGTACGAAAACTGAGACATATTTGAACACGTCTCCCGATCACATGGTTGATCATACTCTAGGTTCCACATGCATGTTTTAGCTGAAGGAAGAATACCTTAAACCTGGGTAGTTGAAACCCGTGGAATGGGTACCATGCAATATGACTTCAAAGGGTCTTCATTTGCTCACCGAACCTCTCCAATCCTATCACTGCTGCGTTTATGCCCCTGTACACATGCTTGATTCTCTCGGAGACATAGCAATCCATAGGTTTTAAGATACTTACTAGTCAGGTACATTCTTAGGCGTTTAATATGCGGTGTTGAGTCCATTTCGTTGAGCAAGGAGTAGCTCTTGTCTATTCCATATTTGGCTTAAGGAACTTTATCTGTGCTCATTTCAATCTCTGGTTTTATGCAGCACCCCAACTCACCCTTACCCTTAAGCAAGCATAAGTTGGTTTTCTAAATTTGAGACCCTGTTCTGTTCTGTAATTCAGTTCCTGTGTAGCCAAGTTTACATTCCGTGTATTACTGATATCTTTTGATGTTTCTTTTTCTGTGTGACTTATTTCAGTTAGAATCATCGTACCTGAATCCACTCATTATGCCGCTACGGGCCTGATGACATAGATTTCATTGCTGAGTGATACTGCATTGTATGTAAGTACCAGAAGTTCTTTATCCATTTTTCACTTTCTGTGATATTGAACTTGTACGGGAAACGAGGTTCTTGTACACGGAGGCGTCCCAAACTTTGGGGTGGCTGTGTCTTTTTAATTTTAATTTCCCTAAGCTATAGGACCATAAGTGGAAGTGCCCTAGGCTCTGTTGCTTTGTTTTTTAGGTGTTTCAGGAAACACCATACACTTCTCCCGAGTGGTTGTTGGCAATTTACATCCCGCCCATCAGCATAACAAGGCTCCCATTCTCCATGGCCTGTCCTGCCTTTCTGGATTTTACACTTTTTTCAGATGGCCCTTTTGACCGGGGGAAGTGAGACTTCATTGTAGTGCAGATTTCCTTTGCAAGCTTGCTTGGTTGGCCAAAAAGGGCGTATGCGTTTTTTCCTGAATATATTCAGGAAAAAACGCATACGCCCTTTTTGGCCAAGTGCATCATTGTGGACGTTCTGCCTCTTTTCCTATGCTTTCAATGCAATTCCAGTCTACCTCCTGAAATGGGTTTCCTGCAATTCTGCCCCGCTTTCAAGTCCTCTTGGCAGCCTTACTTCAGTCTATTTTTGGACGATAGCTGTCATTTATAACTCTGCAGGTTTGTGAATTACAGTGCCCCTGAGCTCCTTTCTTCAACTCGCTTTCTTTTGAGCTGGCCGCAACACCGCAGGATGGCTTCAGGCCCTAATCTGGTTCTGGCACGGCACGCTGAGCCTTTGGTTAATTCCTCTTCCTGGTGGGAAATGAGAGTTAAATTTGCCCGTTCAGACACCTCCAGCTAGTCTCTCATTGGTTCTCGCTATTCCTGTTCATCTTCCGCAGAAATTGCAAACTGGGCCAAACAGGAGGTTAAAGGGACTGACTCTCCAAGTGGGGAGAGTGTTAGTAAAGCGTCTGGAATGTTGCACCCGAGTACCAGGGGAGGAAAACTGAGACATATTTGAACACGTCTCCCGTTCACATGGTTGATCATACTCTAGGTTCCACATGCATGTTTTAGCTGAAGGAAGAATACCTTAAACCTGGGTAGTTGAAACCCGTGGAATGGGTACTATGCAATATGACTTCAAAGGGTCTTCATTTGCTCACCGAACCTCTCCAATCCTATCACTGCTGCGTTTATTCCCCTGTACACATGATTGATTCTCTTTCCGAGACATAGCAATCCACAGGTTTTAAGATACTTACTAGTCAGGTACATTCTTAGGCGTTTAATATGCGGTGTTGAGTCCATTTCGTTGAGCAAGGAGTAGCTCTTGTCTATTCCATATTTGACTTAAGGAACTTTATCTGTGCTCATTTCAATCTCTGGTTTTATGCAGCACCCCAACTCACCTTTACCCTTAAACAAGCATAAGTTGGTTTTCTAAATTTGAGACCCTGTTCTGTTCTGTAATTCAGTTCCTGTGTAGCCAAGTTTCCATTCCGTGTATTACTGATATCTTATGATGTTTCTTTTTCTGTGTGACTTATTTCAGTTAGAATCATCATACCTGAATCCACTCATTGTGCTGCTAAGGGCCTGATGACATAGATTTCATTGCTGAGTGATATTGCTTTGTAAGTAAATACCACAACTTCTTTATCCATTTTTCACTTTCTGCGATTTTGAACTTGTACTGTAAACGAGGTTCTTGTAAACAGAGCCGTTCCAAACTTTGGGGTGGCTGTGTCTTTTTGATTTTAAATTCCCTAAGCTATAGGACCATAAGTGGAAGTGCCCTAGGCTCTGTTGCTTGGTTTTTTAGATGTTTCAGGAAACACCATACACTTCTCCCGAGTTTCTGTTGGCAATTTACATCCCGCCCATCAGCATAACAAGGCTCCCAGTTCTCCATGGCCTGTCCTGCCTTTCTGGATTTTACACTTTTTTCAGATGGCCCTTTTGACCGGGGGGAATTGAGAATTCATTGTAGTGCAGATTTCCTTTGCAAGCTTGCTTGGTTGGCCAAAAAGGGCGTATGCGTTTTTTCCTGAATATATTCAGGAAAAAACGCATACGCCCTTTTTGGCCAAGTGCATCATTGTGGACGTTCTGCCTCTTTTCCTATGCTTTCAATGCAATTCCAGTCTACCTCCTGAAATCGGTTTCCTGCAATTCTGCCCCGCTTTCAAGTCCTCTTGGCAGCCTTACTTCAGTCTATTTTTGGACGATAGCTGTCATTTATAACTCTGCAGGTTTGTGAATTACAGTGCCCCTGAGCTCCTTTCTTCAACTCGCTTTCTTGTGACCTGGCCGCAACACCGCAGGATGGCTTCAGGCCCTAATCTGGTTCCGGCACGGCATGCCGAGCCTTTGGTTAATTCCTCTTCCTGGTGGGAAATGAGAGTTAAATTTGCCCGTTCAGACACCTCCAGCTAGTCTCTCATTGCTTCTCGCTATTCCTGTTCATCTTCCGCAGAAATTGCAAACTGGGCCAAACAGGAGGTTAAAGGGACTGACTCTCCAAGTGGGGAGAGTGTTAGTAAAGCGTCTGGAATGTTGCACCCGAGTACCAGGGTACGGAAACTGAGACATATTTGAACACGTCTCCCGATCACATGGTTGATCATACTCTAGGTTCCACATGCATGTTTTAGCTGAAGGAAGAATACCTTAAACCTGGGTAGTTGAAACCCGTGGAATGGGTACCATGCAATATGACTTCAAAGGGTCTTCATTTGCTCACCGAACCTCTCCAATCCTATCACTGCTGCGTTTATGCCCCTGTACACATGCTTGATTCTCTTTCGGAGACATAGCAATCCATAGGTTTTAAGATACTTACTAGTCAGGTACATTCTTAGGCGTTTAATATGCGGTGTTGTGTCCATTTCGTTGAGCAAGGAGTAGCTCTTGTCTATTCCATATTTGGCTTAAGGAACTTTATCTGTGCTCATTTCAATCTCTGGTTTTATGCAGCACCCCAACTCACCCTTACCCTTAAGCAAGCATAAGTTGGTTTTCTAAATTTGAGACCCTGTTCTGTTCTGTAATTCAGTTCCTGTGTAGCCAAGTTTACATTCCGTGTATTACTGATATCTTATGATGTTTCTTTTTCTGTGTGACTTATTTCAGTTAGAATCATCATACCTGAATCCACTCATTGTGCTGCTAAGGGCCTGATGACACAGATTTCATTGCTGAGTGATATTGCTTTGTAAGTAAATACCACAACTTCTTTATCCACTTTTCACTTTCTGCGATGTTGAACTTGTACTGTAAACGAGGTTCTTGTAAACAGAGCCGTTCCAAACTTTGGGGTGGCTGTGTCTTTTTGATTTTAATTTCCCTAAGCTATAGGACCATATGTGCAAGTGCCCTAGGTTCTGTTGCTTTGTTTTTTAGATGTTTCAGGAAACACCATACACTTCTCCCGAGTGGTTGTTGGCAATTTACATCCCACCCATCAGCATAACAAGGCTCCCAGTTCTCCATGGCCTGTCCTGCCTTTCTGGATTTTACACTTTTTTCAGATGGCCCTTTTGACCGGGGGGAAGTGAGACTTCATTGTAGTGCAGATTTCCTTTGCAAGCTTGCTTGGTTGGCCAAAAAGGGCGTATGCGTTTTTTCCTGAATATATTCAGGAAAAAACGCATACGCCCTTTTTGGCCAAGTGCATCATTGTGGACGTTCTGCCTCTTTTCCTATGCTTTCAATGCAATTCCAGTCTACCTCCTGAAATTGGTTTCCTGCAATTCTGCCCAGCTTTCAAGTCCTCTTGGCAGCCTTACTTCAGTCTATTTTTGGACGATAGCTGTCATTTATAACTCTGCAGGTTTGTGAATTACAGTGCCCCTGAGCTCCTTTCTTCAACTCGCTTCCTTATGACCTGGCCGCAATACCGCAGGATGGCTTCAGGCCCTAATCTGGTTCCGGCATGGCACGCTGAGCCTTTGGTTATTTCCTCTTCCTGGTGGGAAATGAGAGTTAAATTTGCCCGTCCAGACACCTCCAGCTAGTCTCTCATTGGTTCTCGATATTCCTGTTCATCTTCCGCAGAAATTGCAAACTGGGTCAAACAGGAGGTTAAAGGCGCTGACTCTCCAAGTGGGGAGAGTGTTAGTAAAGCGTCTGGAATGTTGCACCCGAGTACCAGGGTACAAAAACTGAGACATATTTGAACACGTCTCCCGATCACATGGTTGATCATACTCTGGGTTCCACATGCATGTCTTAGCTGAAGGAAGAAAACCTAAAGCCTGGGTAGTTGAAACCTGTGGAATGGGTACCATGCAATATGACTTCAAAGGGTCTTCATTTGCTCACCGAACCTCTCCAATCCTATCACTGCTGCGTTTATGCCCCTGTACACATGCTTGATTCTCTATCGGAGACATAGCAATCCATAGGTTTTAAGATACTTACTAGTCAGGTACATTCTTAGGCGTTTAATATGCGGTGTTGAGTCCATTTCGTTGAGCAAGGAGTAGCTCTTGTCTATTCCATATTTGGCTTAAGGAACTTTATCTGTGCTCATTTCAATCTCTGGTTTTATGCAGCACCCCAACTCACCTTTCCCCTTAAGCAAGCATAAGTTGGTTTTCTAAATTTGAGACCCTGTTCTGTTCTGTAATTCAGTTCCTGTGTAGCCAAGTTTCCATTCCGTGTATTACTGATATCTTATGATGTTTCTTTTTCTGTGTGACTTATTTCAGTTAGAATCATCATACCTGAATCCACTCATTGTGCTGCTAAGGGCCTGATGACACAGATTTCATTGCTGAGTGATATTGCTTTGTAAGTAAATACCACAACTTTTTTATCCATTTTTCACTTTCTGCGATGTTGAACTTGTACTGTAAACGAGATTCTTGTAAACAGAGCCATTCGAAACTTTGGGGTGGCTGTGTCTTTTCGATTTTAAATTCCCTAAGCTATAGGACCATAAGTGGAAGTGCCCTAGGCTCTGTTGCTTTGTTTTTTAGATGTTTCAGGAAACACCATACACTTCTCCCGAGTGGTTGTTGGCAATTTACATCCCGCCCTTCAGCATAACAAGGCTCCCAGTTCTCCATGGCCTGTCCTGCCTTTCTGGATTTTACACTTTTTTCAGATGGCCCTTTTGACCGGGGGGAAGTGAGACTTCATTGTAGTGCAGATTTCCTTTGCAAGCTTGCTTGGTTGGCCAAAAAGGGCGTATGCGTTTTTTCCTGAATATATTCAGGAAAAAACGCATACGCCCTTTTTGGCCAAGTGCATCATTGTGGACGTTCTGCCTCTTTTCCTATGCTTTCAATGCAATTCCAGTCTACCTCCTGAAATCGGTTTCCTGCAATTCTGCCCCGCTTTAAAGTCCTCTTGGCAGCCTTACTTCAGTCTATTTTTGGACGATAGCTGTCATTTATAACTCTGCAGGTTTGTGAATTACAGTGCCCCTGAGCTCCTTTCTTCAACTCGCTTTCTTGTGACCTGGCCACAACACCGCAGGATGGCTTCAGGCCCTAATCTGGTTCCGGTACGGCACGCTGAGCCTTTGGTTATTTCCTCTTCCTGGTGGGAAATGAGAGTTAAATTTGCCCGTCCAGACACCTCCAGCTAGTCTCTCATTGGTTCTCACTATTCCTGTTCATCTTCCGCAGAAATTGCAAACTGGGCCAAACAGGAGGTTAAAGGCGCTGACTCTCCAAGTGGGGAGAGTGTTAGTAAAGCGCCTGGAATGTTGCACCCGAGTACCCGGGGAGGAAAACTGAAACATATTTGAACACGTCTCCCGTTCACATGGTTGATCATACTCTAGGTTCCACATGCATGTTTCAGCTGAAGGAAGAATACCTTAAACCTTGAGAGTTAAGACCCCTGTAATGGGTACCATGCAATATGACTTCAAAGGGTCTTCATTTGCTCACCGAACCTCTCCAATCCTATCACTGCTGCGTTTATGCCCCTGTACACATGCTTGATTCTCTTTCAGAGGCATAGCAATCCATAGGTTTTAAGATACTTACTAGTCAGGTACATTCTTAGGCGTTTAATATGCGGTGTTGAGTCCATTTCGTTGAGCAAGGAGTAGCTCTTGTCTATTCCATATTTGGCTTAAGGAACTTTATCTGTGCTCATTTCAATCTCTGGTTTTATGCAGCACCCCATCTCACCTTTACCCTTAAGCAAGCATAAGTTGGTTTTCTAAATTTGTGACCCTGTTCTGTTCTGTAATTCAGTTCCTGTGTAGCCAAGTTTACATTCCGTGTATTACTGATATCTTATGATGTTTCTTTTTCTGTGTGACTTATTTCAGTTAGAATCATCATACCTGAATCCACTCATTGTGCTGCTAAGGGCCTGATGACACAGATTTCATTGCTGAGTGATATTGCTTTGTAAGTAAATACCACAACTTCTTTATCCACTTTTCACTTTCTGCGATGTTGAACTTGTACTGTAAACGAGGTTCTTGTAAACAGAGCCGTTCCAAACTTTGGGGTGGCTGTGTCTTTTTGATTTTAATTTCCCTAAGCTATAGGACCATAAGTGGAAGTGCCCTAGGTTCTGTTGCTTTGTTTTTTAGATGTTTCAGGAAACACCATACACTTCTCCTGAGTGGTTGTTGGCAATTTACATCCCGCCCATCAGCAAAACAAGGCTCCCGGTTCTCCATGGCCTGTCCTGCCTTTCTGGATTTTACACTTTTTTCAGATGGCCCTTTTGACCGGGGGGAAGTGAGACTTCATGGTAGTGCAGATTTCCTTTGCAAGCTTGCTTGGTTGGCCAAAAAGGGCGTATGCGTTTTTTCCTGAATATATTCAGGAAATAACGCATACGCCCTTTTTGGCCAAGTGCATCATTGTGGACGTTCTGCCTCTTTTCCTATGCTTTCAATGCAATTCCAGTCTACCTCCTGAAATCGGTTTCCTGCAATTCTGCCCTGCTTTCAAGTCCTCTTGGCAGCCTTACTTCAGTCTATTTTTGGACGATAGCTGTCATTTATAACTCTGCAGGTTTGTGAATTACAGTGCCCCTGAGCTCCTTTCTTCAACTCGCTTTCTTGTGACCTGGCCGCAATACCGCAGGATTGCTTCAGGCCCTAATCTGGTTCCGGCACGGCACGCTGAGCCTTTGGTTATTTCCTCTTCCTGGTGGGAAATGAGAGTTAAATTTGCCCGTCCAGACACCTCCAGCTAGTCTCTCATTGGTTCTCGCTATTCCTGTTCATCTTCCGCAGAAATTGCAAACTGGGCCAAACAGGAGGTTAAAGGCGCTGACTCTCCAAGTGGGGAGAGTGTTAGTAAAGCGTCTGGAATGTTGCTCCCGAGTACCAGGGGAGGAAAACTGAAACATATTTGAACACGTCTCCCGTTCACATGGTTGATCATACTTGGGTTCCACATGCATGTTTTAGCTGAAGGAAGAATAACTTAAACCTGGAGAGTTAAGACACGTGTAATGGGTACCATGCAATATGACTTCAAAGGGTCTTCATTTGCTCACCGAACCTCTCCAATCCTATCACTGCTGCGTTTATGCCCCTGTACACATGCTTGATTCTCTTTTGGAGACATAGCAATCCATAGGTTTTAAGATACTTACTAGTCAGGTACATTCTTAGGCGTTTAATATGCGGTGTTGAGTCTATTTGGTTGAGCAAGGAGTAGCTCTTGTCTATTCCATATTTGGCTTAAGGAACTTTATCTGTGCTCATTTCAATCTCTGGTTTTATGCAGCACCCCAACTCACCTTTCCCCTTAAGCAAGCATAAGTTGGTTTTCTAAATTTGAGAGCCTGTTCTGTTCTGTAATTCAGTTCCTGTGTAGCCAAGTTTACATTCCGTGTATTAGTGATATCTTATGATGTTTCTTTTTCTGTGTGACTTATTTCAGTTAGAATCATCGTACCTGAATCCACTCATTATGCTGCCACGGGCCTGATGACATAGATTTCATTGCTGAGTGATACTGCATTGTACGTAAGTACCACAAGTTCTTTATCCATTTTTCACTTTCTGTGATATTGAACTTGTACGGTAAACGAGGTTCTTGTAAACAGAGGCGTCCCAAACTTTGGGGTGGCTGTGTCTTTTTGATTTTAATTTCCCTAAGCTATAGGACCATAAGTGGAAGTACCCTAGGTTCTGTTGCTTTGTTTTTTAGATGTTTCAGGAAACACCATACACTTCTCCCGAGTGGTTGTTGGCAATTTACATCCCGCCCATCAGCATAACAAGGCTCCCAGTTCTCCATGGCCTGTCCTGCCTTTCTGGATTTTACACTTTTTTCAGATGGCCCTTTTGACCGGGGGGAAGTGAGACTTCATTGTAGTGCAGATTTCCTTTGCAAGCTTGCTTGGTTGGCCAAAAAGGGCGTATGCGTTTTTTCCTGAATATATTCAGGATAAAACGCATACACACTTTTTGGCCAAGTGCATCATTGTGGACGTTCTGCCTCTTTTCCTATGCTTTCAATGCAATTCCAGTCTACCTCCTGAAATCGGTTTCCTGCAAATCTGCCCCGCTTTCAAGTCCTCTTGGCAGCCTTACTTCAGTCTATTTTTGGACGATAGCTGTCATTTATAACTCTGCAGGTTTGTGAATTACAGTGCCCCTGATCTCCTTTCTTCAACTCGCTTTCTTGTGACCTGGCCGCAACACCGCAGGATGGCTTCAGGCCCTAATCTGGTTCCGGCACGGCACGCTGAGCCTTTGGTTATTTCCTCTTCCTGGTGGGAAATGAGAGTTAAATTTGCCCGTTCAGACACCTCCAGCTAGTCTCTCATTGGTTCTCACTATTCCTGTTCATCTTCCGCAGAAATTGCAAACTGGGCCAAACAGGAGTTTAAAGGGACTGACTCTCCAAGTCGGGAGAGTGTTAGTAAAGCATCTGGAATGTTGCACCCGAGTACCAGGGTATGAAAACTGAGACATATTTGAACACGTCTCCCGATCACATGGTTGATCATACTCTAGGTTCCACATGCATGTTTTAGCTGAAGGAAGAATACCTTAAACCTTGGTAGTTGAAACCCGTGGAATGGGTACCATGCAATATGACTTCAAAGGGTCTTCATTTGCTCACCGAACCTCTCCAATCCTATCACTGCTGCGTTTATGCCCCTGTACACATGCTTGATTCTCTTTTGGAGACATAGCAATCCATAGGATTTAAGATACTTACTAGTCAGGTACATTCTTAGGCGTTTAATATGCGGTGTTGAGTCCATTTCGTTGAGCAAGGAGTAGCTCTTGTCTATTCCATATTTGGCTTAAGGAACTTTATCTGTGCTCATTTCAATCTCTGGTTTTATGCAGCACCCCAACTCACCTTTCCCCTTAAGCAAGCATAAGTTGGTTTTCTAAATTTGAGACCCTGTTCTGTTCTGTAATTCAGTTCCTGTGTAGCCAAGTTTCCATTCCGTGTATTACTGATACCTTATGATGTTTCTTTTTCTGTGTGACTTATTTCAGTTAGAATCATCATACCTGAATCCACTCATTGTGCTGCTAAGGGCCTGATGACATAGATTTCATTGCTGAGTGATATTGCTTTGTAAGAGAATACCACAACTTCTTTATCCATTTTTCACTTTCTGCGATGTTGAACTTGTACTGTAAACGAGGTTCTTGTAAACAGAGGCGTCCCAAACTTTGGGGTGGCTGTGTCTTTTTGATTTTAATTTCCCTAAGCTATAGGACCATAAGTGGAAGTGCCCTAGGCTCTGTTGCTTTGTTTTTTAGATGTTTCAGGAAACACCATACACTTCTCCTGAGTGTCTGTTGGCAATTTACATCCCGCCCATCAGCATAACAAGGCTCCCAGTTCTCAATGGCCTGTTGCCTTTCTGGATTTTACACTTTTTTCAGATGGCCCTTTTGACCGGGGGGAAGTGAGACTTCATGGTAGTGCAGATTTCCTTTGCAAGCTTGCTTGGTTGGCCAAAAAGGGCGTATGCGTTTTTTCCTGAATATATTCAGGAAAAAACACATACGCACTTTTTGGCCAAGTGCATCATTGTGGACGTTCTGCCTCTTTTCCTATGCTTTCAATGCAATTCCAGTCTACCTCCTGAAATCGGTTTCCTGCAATTCTGCCCCGCTTTCAAGTCCTCTTGGCAGCCTTACTTCAGTGTATTTTTGGACGATAGCTGTCATTTATAACTCTGCAGGTTTGTGAATTACAGTGCCCCTGAGCTCCTTTCTTCAACTCGCTTTCTTTTGAGCTGGCCGCAACACCACAGGATGCCTTCAGGCCCTAATCTGGTTCCGGCACGGCACGCTGAGCCTTTGGTTAATTCCTCTTCCTGGTGGGAAATGAGAGTTAAATTTGCCCGTCCAGACACCTCCAGCTAGTCTCTCATTGGTTCTCGCTATTCCTGTTCATCTTCCGCAGAAATTGCAAACTGGGCCAAACAGGAGGTTAAAGGGACTGACTCTCCAAGTCGGGAGAGTGTTAGTAAAGCGTCTGGAATGTTGCACCCGAGTACCAGGGTACGAAAACTGAGACATATTTGAACACGTCTCCCGATCACATGGTTGATCATACTCTAGGTTCCACATGCATGTTTTAGCTGAAGGAAGAATACCTTAAACCTGGGTAGTTGAAACCCGTGGAATGGGTACCATGCAATATGACTTCAAAGGGTCTTCATTTGCTCACCGAACCTCTCCAATCCTATCACTGCTGCGTTTATGCCCCTGTACACATGCTTGATTCTCTTTTGGAGACATAGCAATCCATAGGTTTTAAGATACTTACTAGTCAGGTACATTCTTAGGCGTTTAATATGCGGTGTTGAGTCCATTTTGTTGAGCAAGGAGTAGCTCTTGTCTATTCCATACTTGGCTTAAGGAACTTTATCTGTGCTCATTTCAATCTCTGGTTTTATGCAGCACCCCAACTCACCTTTCCGCTTAAGCAAGCATAAATTGGTTTTCTAAATTTGAGACCCTGTTCTCTTCTGTAATTCAGTTCCTGTGTAGCCAAGTTTACATTCCGTGTATTACTGATATCTTATGATGTTTCTTTTTCTGTGTGACTTATTTCAGTTAGAATCATCATACCTGAATCCACTCATTGTGCTGCTAAGGGCCTGATGACATAGATTTCATTGCTGAGTGATATTGCTTTGTAAGTAAATACCACAACTTCTTTATCCATTTTTCACTTTCTGCGATGTTGAACTTGTACTGTAAACGAGGTTTTTTAAACAGAGGCGTCCCAAACTTTGGGGTGGCTGTGTCTTTTTGATTTTAATTTCCCTAAGCTATAGGACCATAAGTGGAAGTGCCCTAGGTTCTGTTGCTCTGTTTTTTAGATATTTCAGGAAACACCATACACTTCTCCCCAGTGTCTGTTGGCAATTTACATCCCGCCCATCAGCATAACAAGGCTCCCAGTTCTCCATGGCCTGTCCTGCCTTTCTGGATTTTACACTTTTTTCAGATGGCCCTTTTGACCGGGGGGAAGTGAGACTTCATTGTAGTGCAGATTTCCTTTGCAATCTTGCTTGGTTGGCCTAAAAGGGCGTATGCGTTTTTTCCTGAATATATTCAGGAAAAAGCGCATACGCCCTTTTTGGCCAAGTGCATCATTGTGGACTTTCTGCTTCTTTTCCTATGCTTTCAATGCAATTCCAGTCTACCTCCTGAAATCGGTTTCCTGCAATTCTGCCCCGCTTTCAAGTCCTCTTGGCAGCCTTACTTCAGTCTATTTTTGGACGATAGCTGTCATTTATAACTCTGCAGGTTTGTGGATTACAGTGCCCCTGAGCTCCTTTCTTCAACTCGCTTTCTTCTGAGCTGGCCGCAACACCGCAGGATGGCTTCAGGCCCTAATCTGGTTCCGGCACGGCACGCTGAGTCTTTGGTTAATTCCTCTTCCTGGTGGGAAATGAGAGTAAAATTTGCCCGTCCAGACACCTCCAGCTAGTCTCTCATTGGTTCTCCCTATTCCTGTTCATCTTCCACAGAAATTGCAAACTGGGCCAAACAGGAGGTTAAAGGCGCTGACTCTCCAAGTGGGGAGAGTGTTAGTAAAGCGTCTGGAATGTTGCACCCGAGTACCAGGGGAGGAAAACTGAGACATATTTGAACACGTCTCCAGTTCACACGGTTGATCATACTCTGGGTTCCACATGCATGTTTTAGCTGAAGGAAGAATACCTTAAACCTGGAGAGTTGAAACCCGTGGAATGGGTACCATGCAATATGACTTCAAAGGGTCTTCATTTGCTCACTGAACCTCTCCAATCCTATCACTGCTGCGTTTATGCTCCTGTACACATGCTTGATTCTCTTTTGGAGACATAGCAATCCATAGGTTTTAAGATACTTACTAGTCAGGTACATTCTTAGGTGTTTAATATGGGGTGTTGAGTCCATTTCGTTGAGCAAGGAGTAGCTCTTGTCTATTCCATATTTCCTTAAGGAACTTTATCTGTGCTCATTTCAATCTCTGGTTTTTTGCAGCACCCCAACTCACCTTTCCCCTTAAGCAAGCATAAGTTGGTTTTCTAAATTTGAGACCCTGTTCTGTTTTGGAATTCAGTTCCTGTGTAGCCAAGTTTACATTCCGTGTATTAGTGATATCTTATGATGTTTCTTTTTCTGTGTGACTTATTTCAGTTAGAATCTTCGTACCTGAATTCACTCATTATGCTGCTAAGGGCCTGATGACATAGATTTCATTGCTGAGTGATACTGCATTGTACGTAAGTACCACAAGTTCTTTATCCATTTTTCACTTTCTGTGATATTGAACTTGTATGGTAAACGAGGTTCTTGTAAACGGAGGCGTCCCAAACTTTGGGGTGGCTGTGTCTTTTTGATTTTAATTTCCCTAAGCTATAGGACCATAAGTGGAAGTGCCCTAGGCTCTGTTGCTTTGTTTTTTAGATGTTTCAGGAAACACCATACACTTCTCCCCAGTGTCTGTTGGCAATTTACATCCCGCC
The DNA here is from genome assembly GCF_949987515.2 of Delphinus delphis. Lineage (NCBI taxonomy): Eukaryota > Metazoa > Chordata > Mammalia > Artiodactyla > Delphinidae > Delphinus > Delphinus delphis. The sequence goes on along the minus strand of NW_027192679.1, from coordinate 7,832 downwards.
CATCAGCATAACAAGGCTCCCAGTTCTCCATGGCCTGTCCTGCCTTTCTGGATTTTACACTTTTTTCAGATGGCCCTTTTGACAGGGGGGAAGTGAGACTTCATTGTAGTGCAGATTTCCTTTGCAAGCTTGCTTGGTTGGCCAAAAAGTGCGTATGTGTTTTTTCCTGAATATATTCAGGAAAAAACGCATACGCCCTTTTTGGCCAAGTGCATCATTGTGGACGTTCTGCCTCTTTTCCTATGCTTTCAATGCAATTCCAGTCTACCTCCTGAAATCGGTTTCCTGCAATTCTGCCCCGCTTTCAAGTCCTCTTGGCAGCCTTACTTCACTATATTTTTGGACGATAGCTGTCATTTATAACTCTGCAGTTTTGTGAATTACAGTGCCTCTGAGCTCCTTTCTTCAACTCGCTTTCTTTTGAGCTGGCTGCAACACCGCAGGATGGCTTCAGGCCCTAATCTGGTTCCGGCATGGCACGCAGAGCCTTTGGTTATTTCCTCTTCCTGGTGGGAAATGAGAGTTAAATTTGCCCGTCCAGACACCTCCAGCTAGTCTCTCATTGGTTCTCGCTATTCCTGTTCATCTTCCGCAGAAATTGCAAACTGGGCCAAACAGGATGTTAAAGGCGCTGACTCTCCAAGTGGGGAGAGTGTTAGTAAAGCGTCTGGAATGTTGCACCCAAGTACCAGCGTACGAAAACTGAGACATATTTGAACACGTCTCCCATTCACACGGTTGATCATACTCTGGGTTCCACATGCATGTTTTAGCTGAAGGAAGAATACCTTAAACCTGGAGAGTTGAGACCCGTGGAATGGGTACCATGCAATATGACTTCAAAGGGTCTTCATTTGCTCACCGAACCTGTCCAATCCTATCACTGCTGCGTTTATGCCCCTGTACACATGCTTGATTCTCTTTTGGAGACATAGCAATCCATAGGTTTTAAGATACTTACTAGTCAGGTACATTCTTAGGCGTTTAATATGCGGTGTTGAGTCCATTTCGTTGAGCAAGGAGTAGCTCTTGTCTATTCCATATTTAGCTTAAGGAACTTTATCTGTGCTCATTTCGATCTCTGGTTTTATGCAGCACCCCAACTCACCTTTCCCCTTAAGCAAGCATAAGTTGGTTTTCTAAATTTGAGACCCTGTTCTGTTCTGTAATTCAGTTCCTGTGTAGCCAAGTTTACATTCCGTGTATTACTGATGTCTTATGATGTTTCTTTTTCTGTGTGCCTTATTTCAGTTAGAATCATCGTACCTGAATCCACTCATTATGCTGCTATGGGCCTGATGACATAGATTTCATTGCTGAGTGATACTGCATTGTACGTAAGTACCACAAGTTCTTTATCCATTTTTCACTTTCTGTGATATTGAACTTGTATGGTAAGCGAGGTTCTTGTAAACAGAGGCGTACCAAACTTTGGGGTGGCTGTGTCTTTTTGATTTTAATTTCTCTAAGCTATAGGACCATAAGTGGAAGTGCCCTAGGCTCTGTTGCTTTGTTTTTTAGATGTTTCAGGAAACACCATACACTTCTCCCCAGTGTCTGTTGGCAATTTACATCCCGCCCATCAGCATAACAAGGCTCCCAGTTCTCCATGGCCTGTCCTGCCTTTCTGGATTTTACACTTTTTTCAGATGGCCCTTTTGACCGGGGGGAAGTGAGACTTCATTGTAGTGCAGATTTCCTTTGCAAGCTTGCTTGGTTGGCCAAAAAGGGCGTATGCATTTTTTCCTGAATATATTCAGGAAAAAACGCATACGCCCTTTTTGGCCAAGTGCATCATTGTGGACGTTCTGCCGCTTTTCCTATGCTTTCAATGCAATTCCAGTCTACCTCCTGAAATCGGTTTCCTGCAATTCTGCCCCGCTTTCAAGTCCTCTTGGCAGCCTTACTTCAGTATATTTTTGGACGATAGCTGTCATTTATAACTCTGCAGGTTTGTGAATTACAGTGACCCTGAGCTCCTTTCTTCAACTCACTTTCTTGTGACCTGGCCGCAACATCAGCAGGATGGCTCCAGGCCCTAATCTGGTTCCGGCACGGCACGCTGAGCCTTTGGTTAATTCCTCTTCCTGGTCGGAAACGAGAGTTAAATTTGCCCGTCCAGACACCTCCAGCTAGTCTCTCATTGGTTCTCGCTATTCCTGTTCATCTTCCGCAGAAATTGCAAACTGGGTCAAACAGGAGGTTAAAGGGACTGACTCTCCAAGTCAGTAGAGTGTTAGTAAAGGGTCTGGAATGATGCACCCGAGTACCAGGGTATGAAAACTGAGACATATTTGAACACGTCTCCCGATCACATGGTTGATCATACTCTAGGTTCCACATGCATGTTTTAGCTGAAGGAAGAATAGCTTAAACCTGGAGAGTTGAGACCCGTGGAATGGGTACCATGCAATATGACTTCAAAGGGTCTTCATTTGCTCACCGAACCTCTCCAATCCTATCACTGCTGCGTTTATGCCCCTGTACACATGCTTGATTCTCTTTCGGAGACATAGCAATCCATAGGTTTTAAGATACTTACTAGTCAGGTACATTCTTAGGCGTTTAATATGGGGTGTTGAGTCCATTTTGTTGAGCAAGGAGTAGCTCTTGTCTATTCCATATTTGGCTTAAGGAACTTTATCTGTGCTCATTTCAATCTCTGGTTTTATGCAGCACCCCAACTCACCTTTCCCCTTAAGCAAGCATAAGTTGGTTTTCTAAATTTGAGACCCTGTTCTGTTCTGTAATTCAGTTCCTGTGTAGCCAAGTTTACATTCCGTGTATTACTGATATCTTATGATGTTTCTTTTTCTGTGTGACTTATTTCAGTTAGAATCAGCATACCTGAATCCACTCATTGTGCTGCTAAGGGCCTGATGACATAGATTTCATTGCTGAGTGATATTGCTTTGTAAGTAAATACCACAACTTCTTTATCCATTTTTCACTTTCTGCGATGTTGAACTTGTACTGTAAACGAGGTTTTTGTAAACAGAGGCGTCCCAAACTTTAGGGTGGCTGTGTCTTTTTTATTTTAATTTCCCTAAGCTATAGGACCATAAGTGGAAGTGCCCTAGGCTCTGTTGCTTTGTTTTTTAGGTGTTACAGGAAACACCATACACTTCTCCCGAGTGCCTGTTGGCAATTTACATCCCGCCCATCAGCATAACATGGCTCCCAGTTCTCCATGGCCTGTCTTGCCTTTCTGGATTTTACACTTTTTTCAGATGGCCCTTTTGACCGGGGGGAAGTGAGACTTCATTGTAGTGCAGATTTCCTTTGCAAGCTTGCTTGGTTGGCCAAAAAGGGCATATGCGTTTTTTCCTGAATATATTCAGGAAAAAACGCATACGCCCTTTTTGGCCAAGTGCATCATTGTGGATGTTCTGCCTCTTTTCCTATGCTTTCAATGCAATTCCAGTCTACCTCCTGAAATCGGTTTCCTGCAATTCTGCCACGCTTTCAAGTCCTCTTGGCAGCCTTACTTCAGTCTATTTTTGGACGATAGCTGTCATTTATAACTCTGCAGGTTTGTGAATTACAGTGCCCCTGAGCTCCTTTCTTCAACTCGCTTTCTTCTGAGCTGGCCGCAACACCGCAGAATGGCTTCAGGCCCTAATCTGGTTCCGGCACGGCACGCTGAGCCTTTGGTTAATTCCTCTTCCTGGTGGGAAATGAGAGTTAAATTTGCCCGTCCAGACACCTCCAGCTAGTCTCTCATTAGTTCTCGCTATTCCTGTTCATCTTCCGCAGAAATTGCAAACTGGGCCAAACAGGAGGTTAAAGGGACTGACTCTCCAAGTCAGTAGAGTGTTAGTAAAGCGTCTGGAATGTTGCACCCGAGTACCAGGGTACGAAAACTGAGACATATTTGAACACGTCTCCCGATCACATGGTTGATCATACTCTGGGTTCCACATGCATGTTTTAGCTGAAGGAAGAATACCTTAAACCTGGGTAGTTGAAACCCGTGGAATGGGTACCATGCAATATGACTTCAAAGGGTCTTCATTTGCTCACCGAACCTCTCCAATCCTATCACTGCTGCGTTTATGCCCCTGTACACATGCTTGATTCTCTTTTGGAGACATAGCAATCCATAGGTTTTAAGATACTTACTAGTCAGGTACATTCTTAGGCGTTTAATATGCGGTGTTGAGTCCATTTCGTTGAGCAAGGAGTAGCTCTTGTCTATTCCATATTTGGCTTAAGGAACTTTATCTGTGCTCATTTCGATCTCTGGTTTTATGCAGCACCCCAACTCACCTTTCCCCTTAAGCAAGCATAAGTTGGTTTTCTAAATTTGAGACCCTGTTCTGTTCTGTAATTCAGTTCCTGTGTAGCCAAGTTTACATTCCGTGTATTACTGATATCTTATGATGTTTCTTTTTCTGTGTGACTTATTTCAGTTAGAATCATCATACCTGAATCCACTCATTGTGCTGCTAAGGACCTGATGACATAGATTTCATTGCTGAGTGATATTGCTTTGTAAATAAATACCACAACTTCTTTATCCATTTTACACTTTCTGCGATGTTGAACTTGTACTGTAAACGAGGTTCTTGTAAACAGAGCCGTTCCAAACTTTGGGGTGGCTGTGTCTTTTTGATTTTAATTTCCCTAAGCTATAGGACCATAAGTGGAAGTGCCCTAGGCTCTGTTGCTTTGTTTTTTAGATGTTTCAGGAAACACCATACACTTCTCCCGAGTGTCTGTTGGCAATTTACATCCCGCCCATCAGCATAACAAGGCTCCCAGTTCTCCATGGCCTGTCCTGCCTTTCTGGATTTTACACTGTTTTCAGATGGCCCTTTTGACCGGGGGCAAGTGAGACTTCATTGTAGTGCAGATTTCCTTTGCAAGCTTGCTTGGTTGGCCAAAAAGGGCGTATGCGTTTTTTCCTGAATATATTCAGGAAAAAACGCATACGCCCTTTTTGGCCAAGTGCATCATTGTGGACGTTCTGCCTCTTTTCCTATGCTTTCAATGCAATTCCAGTCTACCTCCTGAAATCGGTTTCCTGCAATTCTGCCGCGCTTTCAAGTCCTCTTCCCAGCCTTACTTCAGTATATTTTTGGACGATAGCTGTCATTTATAACTCTGCAGGTTTGTGAATTACAGTGCCCCTGAGCTCCTTTCTTCAACTCGCTTTCTTGTGAGCTGGCCGCAACACCGCAGAATGGCTTCAGGCCCTAATCTGGTTCTGGCACGGCACACTGAGCTTTTGGTTGTTTCCTCTTCCTGGTGGGAAATGAGAGTTAAATTTGCCCGTCCAGACACCTCCAGCTAGTCTCTCATTGGTTCTCCCTATTCCTGTTCATCTTCCGCAGAAATTGCAAACTGGGCCAAACAGGAGGTTAAAGGCGCTGACTCTCCAATTGGGGAGAGTGTTAGTAAAGCGTCTGGAATGTTGCACCCGAGTACCAGGGGAGGAAAACTGAGACATATTTGAACACGTCTCCCGTTCACACGGTGATCATACACTGGGTTCCACATGCATGTTTTAGCTGAAGGAAGAATACCTTAAACCTGGAGAGTTGAAACCCGTGGAATGGGTACCATGCAATATGACTTCAAAGGGTCTTCACTTGCTCACCGAACCTCTCCAATCCTATCACTGCTGCGTTTATGCCCCTGTACACATGCTTGATTCTCTTTTGGAGACATAGCAATCCATAGGTTTTAAGATACTTACTAGTCAGGTACATTCTTAGGCGTTTAATATGCGGTGTTGAGTCCATTTCGTTGAGCAAGGAGTAGCTCTTGTCTATTCCATATTTGGCTTAAGGAACTTCATCTGTGCTCATTTCGATCTCTGGTTTTATGCAGCACCCCAACTCACCTTTCCCCTTAAGCAAGCATAAGTTGGTTTTCTAAATTTGAGACACTGTTCTGTTCTGTAATTCAGTTCCTGTGTAGCCAAGTTTACATTCCGTGTATTACTGATATCTTATGATGTTTCTTTTTCTGTGTGACTTATTTCAGTTAGAATCATCGTACCTGAATCCACTCATTATGCTGCTACGGGCCTGATGACATAGATTTCATTGCTGAGTGATACTGCATTGTACGTAAGTACCACAAGTTCTTTATCCATTTTTCACTTTCTGTGATATTGAACTTGTATGGTAAACGAGGTTCTTGTACACAGAGGCGTCCCAAACTTTGGGGTGGCTGTGTCTTTTTGATTTTAATTTCCCTAAGCTATAGGACCATAAGTGGAAGTGCCCTAGGCTCTGTTGCTTTGTTTTTTAGATGTTTCAGGAAACACCATACACTTCTCCCGAGTGTCTGTTGGCAATTTACATCCCGCCCATCAGCATAACAAGGCTCCCAGTTCTCCATGGCCTGTCCTGCCTTTCTGGATTTTACACTTTTTTCAGATGGCCCTTTTGACCGGGGGGAAGTGAGACTTCATTGTAGTGCAGATTTCCTTTGCAAGTTTGCTTGGTTGGCCAAAAAGGGCGTATGCGTTTTTTCCTGAATATATTCAGGAAAAAACGCATACGCCCTTTTTGGCCAAGTGCATCATTGTGGACGTTCTGCCTCTTTTCCTATGCTTTCAATGCACTTCCAGTCTACCTCCTGAAATCAGTTTCCTGCAATTCTGCCCCGCTTTCAAGTCCTCTTGGCAGCCTTACTTCAGTATATTTTTGGACGATAGCTGTCATTTATAACTCTGCAGGTTTGTGAATTACAGTGCCCCTGAGCTCCTTTCTTCAACTCGCTTTCTTGTGAGCTGGCCGCAACACCGCAGGATGGCTTCAGGCCCTAATCTGGTTCCGGCACGGCACGCTGAGCCTTTGGTTATTTCCTCTTCCTGGTGGGAAATGAGAGTTAAATTTGCCCCTCCAGACACCTCCAGCTAGTCTCTCATTGGTTCTCCCTATTCCTGTTCATCTTCCGCAGAAATTGCAAACTGGGCCAAACAGGAGGTTAAAGGCGCTGACTCTCCAAGTGGGGAGAGTGTTAGTAAAGCATCTGGAATGTTGCACCCGAGTACCAGGGGAGGAAAACTGAGACATATTTGAACACATCTCCCGTTCACACGGTTGACCATACTCTGGGTTCCACATGCATGTTTTAGCTGAAGGAAGAATACCTTAAACCTGGAGAGTTGAGACCCGTGGAATGGGTACCATGCAATATGACTTCAAAGGGTCTTCATTTGCTCACCGAACCTCTCCAATCCTATCACTGCTGCGTTTATGCCCCTGTACACATGCTTGATTCTCTTTCGGAGACATAGCAATCCATAGGTTTTAAAATACTTACTAGTCAGGTACATTCTTAGGCGTTTAATATGCGGGGTTGAGTCCATTTCGTTGAGCAAGGAGTAGCTCTTGTCTATTCCATATTTGGCTTAAGGAACTTTATCTGTGCTCATTTCAATCTCTGGTTTTATGTAGCACCCCAACTCACCTTTCCCCTTAAGCAAGCATAAGTTGGTTTTCTAAATTTGAGACCCTGTTCTGTTCTGTAATTCAGTTCCTGTGTAGCCAAGTTTACATTCCGTGTATTACTGATATCTTATGATGTTTCTTTTTCTGTGTGACTTATTTCAGTTAGAATCATCGTACCTGAAATCACTAATTATGCTGCTACGATCCTGATGACATAGATTTCATTGCTGAGTGATACTGCATTGTACGTAAGTACCACAAGTTCTTTATCCATTTTTCACTTTATGTGATATTGAACTTGTACTGTAAACAAGGTTCTTGTAAACAGAGCTGTTCCAAACTTTGGGGTGGCTGTGTCTTTTTGATTTTAATTTCCCTAAGCTATAGGACCATAAGTGGAAGTGCCCTAGGCTCTGTTGCTTT